>NC_057866.1:160378902-161681402 GCF_019393635.1 Dromiciops gliroides | reverse complement strand
CCCTTATTGGAATTTTCTATGCCAGTGAAATCATAGATCTGTCAAGACACAGGATAAAAATGTCTTTTCTAAAGTCAATCTCAAAACATGTCCACATAACATCAAAACAACCAGGTAACAAGTGAGAAGGTGAATGAAGTCAATATTCAACATCAATCCTAATGTTCTCTGACTAAATTAACAACTAAAAAACACTGAAATATTAAAGATAAGTAGGCACTCAGTAAACCTTTGTGATATTGTAACTGGATGAATAAAAGTAGTTAATGTGGTCAATTTCCTTTACTATGACTCTATATGATAATGTGACCCAGCAATCCAAAGACAAAATATCCCAGGATCACTGATGTATAGCTCAAAGGTACTCTATTTTCCTTGGAGAGAGGAGGGACTAATAAGTAAGTCAGAAGCTTCTCTTCTGACACTTGAAAAAAATGCCACTGGCAATCCTCTAGGTGGCTTTAGAGGTCACTGAGAAGCTAGCAGTTTCTGAACTGTTATCAGGTGACAGGAGAACTTAGTTGTCACCCACCTAAAGCTGGTTCATGAAAAGAAACAGATCTGGATTCCATTTCTAGTCCTCAATGCTTGCTTGACTCAGAGGAATAGACAGCAGCCTTTATAGCTGAATCTTCAACTTTCCTGGGCAGATTGCTATGTATGATACGATATATGTCAAGAAATGGTAATAAATGCGTGTTTAGAGGGGGCAAGTACAAAAGACAAATTTGTTCTCTGCTTGAAAATGAATGTCCAAAATGCCTGTTCTTGGAGACTAAGCCATTCTGTGAATGGTGTTCAGAATGAGGACTCCTTATGGCTTTTGCAAAGAAAATAACCCAAGAAGATTGGTGATTCTCTATTGCTGTCTCTTTTTCCTCCTTCTTCCCTCTCTCATTCCTTCCATCTCCTCCTTTCCTCCTCTCTCTTTCTCTGTTTTGCTGACTCTCCCTCCATCTCTGTCTATCCGTCTCCCTCTCTCCCTCTCTCTTTCCTAGAGGTGTATCAATCGATTCCCCATAAGTTTTCACTTGCTGTACTAGAACTTTCAACCCCCCCCCCAAATGTTGCTTCATTCTACTTCCTCATATGTGTTGCCTCCCAGATTTGGAATGTAAATTCCTTAAGGACAAGAACTGCCTTGCTTTTTGTATTTGAATTCTCAGTCATAGAACACTTCTTAGTATGCACTTTCCTAGAACCAAGACTTATCTAAGGTCAAGAAACTTTTATGTGTCAAAGGTAAGACTTGAATTCAGGCATTCCTAACTCCAAAATTGGTTCTCTCACCATTACACTAAACTGCCTTTCTGCCAAGCATGGCATATATAAATTTGCTAGCAGAGGAATCTATAAATTGATTATTTTTTTCCTTTGGGGTGGAGGGAGTAGAAAGGGAGAGAAGACATATTGGACAATTGTATTGGCTTTTGAACTGTCTTTCCTGCCTTTAGTACTTCCCATTTCTAAATTGTCTTAATCACTATAGCCTGTATAATCTTAATACACAGCTCTGACCCTGCATGTGTCTGCTAAAAAAATAGTTAATGGCTCCCTATTGCCTACTGAATAAAGTATAAACCCTTTAGCCTGCATTCAAGGCCTTGTGTGATCTTGTTCCACCTTACCTTTCCAGCCTTATCTAATATTATTCCCACTCATTTACTCTCTACCAAACTGGACTGTCCATTTTTTTAGACCCATGCCTTTTCCTATATTTTTGTATTTGCTCACATTTGCAAAGCCTCTAGTGGTTTGTGTTGATTTACACAATTGCTGTATCTGAAATGCATTGCAGGCATCAGTCATTAGTATTTAAAAGTCTTTTATTTTAAGAGCAGTGGGTCTAAGCCATCATTTTTGTCTGTTTTCAGTAAAATAAACAAAAATTTGTAAAAAAAAACCTGTTGAAATGTTTTTGACAGCAGAATGAGAGTGAAAATTATTATTGATCCTAAATGACATGCTACTAGTTACATAGTGATTTGTGGGAGAACCACCAGAATGCATATACCTCTCTCCATTCCCAAATAAGAACTATCACAGGACAAGCCTGGTTTCCTGGTTATTACCCTAGAATTCCCTCCAGTAATCCTTAGACCCTTCCTTCCTTCCTTCCTTCCTTCCTTCCTTCCTTCCTTCCTTCCTTCCTTCCTTCCTTCCTTCCTTCCTTCCTTCCTTCCTTCCTTCCTTCCTTCCTTCCTTCCTTCCTTCCTCTCTTCCCTCCCTCCCTCCCTCCTTCCTCTCTCCCTCCTTCCCTCCCTCCGTCCCTTCCTTCCTTTCTTTCCTTCCCTCTTCTTTCTCTCTCCCTCCCTCTTTCTTTCTTCCTTCCTCTCTTTTTCTCTCTCTCCCTCCCTCTTTCTTTCTTCCTTCCTCTCTTTCTCTCTCTCCCTCCTTCTTTCTTCCTTCCTTCCTCTCTTTTTCTTTCTCTCCCTCCCTCTTTCTTTCTTTCTCTCTTTCTTTTTCTTTTTTTTTGTATGTATACAGCAAACCAAAGCTTGTTCTTAAATGTATCCATAAACAGCATTACGCATTAAGTCGATGGAGTTTACGAAAGTCGTTAATGATGGAACAGACTAAGGAATAAGGATGGGTGACAGATCTCATTGATGGTTTGCGATGCCTGATACGACAGATGAGTCAAGAAGAAGCAGTGGTGGTTAGCGCTCACAAGACAGTATGGGCCATTTGAAACCACTTAGTTGTCAATTAAGTGCTTGCAAGTTGGAGGCTGGGGGTAGTGTGGGGACTGAGAGAGGGCAATGATCGTAAGATTACTCTTCTGGTATTTGGGTTAGAGTTAAGACATATGTCAGTCTCTCTTCAGGCAAACTGCATTTCAAACTGTTGATCACTTTCTGAAAAAGGGAGTTTTTTGGTCTTCCTGTGAATACTATGTTTTGATAACTATATTTTTTCATCCTTAAGGCAAAGAATCCCATTTCCCCTTATTCTTGCCTCTTTTTCTATAGGATAATAACCCAATTATCACTGTACTAAAACAATTTGAACCCTGGTTCTGCTACTTAATGCTGGTGCTATCTTTCCTTTCTCTAGGCCTCTGTTTCCTCATCTGGAAAAATGACAGGGCAGCTATATGGCACAGTACATATTGTGCCAGGCCTGTCCTGGAGTCAGGAAGTCCTGAGTTCAAGTCTGGCCTCAGACGTTTACTAGCCATGTGACCCTGGGAAAGTCATTTAAAACTGTTTGCCTTAGTTTCCCCATCTGTAAAATGAGCTGGAGAAGGAAATGGCAAACTAAGTAAAGAAAACCAAAATTCTGTCATGAAGAGTTGGACAGGACTGAAATGACTGAACAACAACAAAATGTAGGGTTGGGGGAGGAGATTAGGCTAAGGTGATCTCTCAGGGGTCTTCTAGCCCTATATTTATGATTCTAAGTTTCCCCCAGCATTTGATGAATGTGATATATAAGAAAACATATTGTGGTTTCTAAATATTTTAGTTCAGTTAGATCAAGAGTAACCTCAGAAAGATTAGACAGAAAACTATCTCTGACCACCTCCCCCATGGTACTTATTACTCATCAGGCATTTATCTACTGCTTTGTAGCATGTTACCTTAAAATCCATACCTATAAGTACCCCTATCTTTGAGGGCAGAAAACTTGTCTTATGCTCCTTTGTATCTACTAAAGAACCAGTCCATTGAATTGCCCATATCATGTGCAAATACTATTTGACTGGTTAATTTACAAATGAGATGGTATAAGTAGAGGTTCACTTAGGCATCAAGGGAGATCCAGGACTGAGAATGGGCTCACACATATTATGACACTAGCTCCAGAGGAGGTGTGACTAAAAGATGACTGACTCTTTTTTTTTAGGCAAGGCAATTGGTATTAAGTGATTTGCCCAGGGTCACACAGCTAGTAAGTGTCACGTGTCTGAGACCAGATTTGAACTCAGGTACTCCTGACTCCAGGGCTGGTGCTCTATTCACTGTGCCACCTAGCTGCCCCCTTTTCTTTTTTTTTTTTTAACTAACTCTTTATAATATGTACAATTCCCATAACACTTGGGGATCATATTATGCCAAGTATGTTTTTTCATACCAGCCAGATTGTGGAGAGCTTTAAACACTGAATTCAAGAGTTTGTATTTAACTGTGGAGACAATAGAGAATCTTTTAAAGTTCTTGACCAAGGCAGGGAAATGGTCAGATGATGCACCCCCAAAAGGTTATTTGCCTGCTACTGTGATGTTAACTACCGCAGAAGTAGAAGGAGAGGGGTTTATGAAGGTAGCTTCATGCTAGGACTTGGAAGATCCTAGATCTCTTGCAAACATTGGGCCACAGGGAGAATCACATCTAGACTCATCCGCCAAATGCAGAAATCTACAAAGAGACCCCACCCAGAGAGTCCTTCAAAAATCCTGGGAGAAATAGGCCAGGGGAGGGGATTTTTCCTGTGTCATCCACTTTTCTATTTAATTAATTGCCCTTGCTTTCAAATGAGACAACATTAGTAAAAAACACTAAGTGCAGTGGCTGGCACATATTAGGTAAAACATAAATGCTTATTCCCTTCTTTACAGTTAATACATTCCCTAGTTTGGTCTGGAAAAAAAGTATAAGTTACAGGCTTATCTGCAGTTTTTGAAGAGGTGCTCATCCAAAGAGTGTTTAGAATATACATGTAGGCTTCAGGTGCCTATGTTTAAGGGGAAACTTACAAGATTCCAATAGTGAATGAAGACATTACTAGGATAAAACTTATACATCCTCCTAACACATATTCTAAAATAAGTAGATCCTGACCAAATTAAACTCTAATCACCACAAACTTTATCCACTGCACTACCTAGCTACCCCCAAAAGTCATTGGACTTTGACCTGGTATACCCTAGAGAGATCAAAGAAAGAGGGAAAGGACTCATGGATACAAAATATTTATAGCAGCATATTTTGTGGAAGCAAAGAGCTGCAAACTGAGAGGAGTGCCTGTAAATAGGAGTATGACTGAATAAACTGGGCAGGAGTTGAATATTTTGTAATATATTATTGTGCTGTCAGAAATGATGAAAAGGATGGATTGCAAGAGAACTGGAGAAATTGTATGAATTGATGCAGAATGAAGGAAGCAGAACCAGGAGGAGAACAATTTATACAAGTACAATGTCATAAAGACTCAAGAACTATGAGCAAGGTAATAACCAATCATGATTCCAGATGACCAGTGATGAATCATGCTTTCTACCTTTTGGCAACAAGTTGCAACAGAGGGTCAAAATGAGATGTATATATGCAGTCACAGCTAAGGTATAAATTTGTTTTATGTGACTATACTATTAAGTGTCAAGGAAAGGTTTTATTCCTTTTTGGGTGAAGTAGGGTTGGAAGAGCAATGGAGGTAGAGATATTGAAAAAAAGAAAAAAAGGCTGTCAGTGAATCATTAAAAATATATAGAAGAGAGCAGAAGGAAATACAAAAGGGAACAGACAAGAAGGGCAGTGTTGGAACTAACATATTAAATTTGAATTATTTTTTTAAAAGTACCAAGCCATGTATGATGGAAAAAACCTATGCTTAACAAAAGTTTTCAGTTTTAAATGTAATTTCCTTTTTTTCCTTTGTATTGCAATTGTATATTGAAATGTTCAGGTTTGTTGATATTTATTAAGTTTATAATTTAAAAAAAAGAAAATTTAAAGAAAGACTCTGGTGTCCTATAAATTGTATGGTGGAGATTTAGTAATATATGTAAAGTGTTTTGAGGATCCTAAAGCTCAATATATGTTATATCTTTGTTATTAATATTATATATACTATTGTTAATTATTATAAATTATCATCAAAATTAACCTTGATTGACAATATGAGAATGATACTTGTAGATCTTTGTTTTAGCCTTGTAATCATAGACTCATCACCATTTAAGTGAATAAATGGATGGGACATCACCTTGGCAACACAAATGCTTGTGACCAGCTGTCCAAGAACAGAAATTTGGTTCATGAAAAAGTCCCACTCTTCTTTTCAGCTGTTCTTAGAGTTTCTGGCTATCCTTCAGTTATTTGACTTCACTACCATGGAAATGAACATGGGAGACAAAAATTCTGCTCACCAGATGTGCCAGGGCAGTCTACAAACTACTAACCTTGTACAATATTCAAAGGAGGGATTCCTATGGTACATGATACTGCCATTGTCTCCCCAAACTCCTGTACCAAAAAATGGGTATCATTTTGAAATAAAAATCACCAGGCAATTTTGAAATGAAAAACACTAATTTAAAATTATTTGAAGAGCCAAATAGAAGGGGAAAAAGTGTTAGTTCATAACACTAAGTGATTTATCAGAGAGGCAGCACTGCCTAGTGTATGAGGGCTAGGCTAGGCTTGGAGTCAGGCAGACTTGGGTTCATTTCTGATGCATATTGTCTATGTGGCCCTGGGCAAGCCATTTAACTTTTCAATTCCCCAAGTAACTCTATGAGTTACAGAAGACTTGCCTATCTGTACTGGTAAAGAGAATTTTCCACATTTATTAAAATCATAGGGTTGTAGATTTAGATTTGGAAGGACCATAATGAACTTCCTTATATGAAGCAGCTTGTACCAGGTCACCTAGCTGGTATTGACATATTTGGGCTAGGAACTCAGTTTCTTTTGATTCTAAAGCCAACAGATTTTCTACTTTGCCATATTATCCTGAACACCAAAATAAAAGAAAAATAAGGTTTCCTTGAAGTAATCCTAGGCAAACAACAAAATCAAACTAACCTTCAAATATAGGAGCTGGTGTGTTACACAGAAGGATGACTGTTGGATTGGGAAGCAGAGGGCCCATGTTTTTATCCTGGACCTGCCATTTCTTGCTAATGTGCTCTTGGATAAGCTATTTTCCTTCTCTGGATCTCAAAATGAAGGGGTTGAACTAGATGATCCCCAAGGGCCCTGCTGATTCTGCATATAATTATAAAGTTGATTCTGTGATTTCAGTTGTTGAAGAGAATATTTTAAAATTGTGTCTCTGTGTGTGTGCACATGAGTTTGCATCAATTCTTTAATTACAAAGTTCTAGCTTTCAGGGTCTGAAGACATAATATATTGAGATGCAGAGTAAGGTTTTCAGGGCCAGAGAGCTCTCCTTCAAGATTTCTGCAATGAGCTGGTTACTTATAACTGTCTTCTAATAACATAAAACAATTGAACTTGAAGAAGGGAACTTCACTGTAAAAGTAATAGTTGCTATTTACAGAGAGATTTATGGTTTTCACAACACTTTCCTTACAATTTAGTGAGGTAGACTGTGCAAATATTCTCATCCTCATTTTATACAAGAGGGAACTGAGGATGAGACGTAAAGTGACTTGTCAAAGAACTAAGTATTGGACGTGGGACTCAAGCTCAGGATTTCTTTTTCTTTTTTTAAAGATTTATTATTTATTTTAAATATTTAGATTTTTTTTAAAATTTCAGATTCTCTATCTCCCTCTCCCATCTTCTCCTCCACCCAGAGAGAAGGCAGGGAATATTATATCAGTTATACGCAATATATTAGGGTTAGCCATATAATGCAGAAAAGGGCAAGAAAACTAAAGAAAATGAGAAAACTATACTTCAGTTTACAGTAAGAATTCATCAGTTCTTTTTCTGGAGGTGGATAGCATTTTCATCATGAGTCCTTTGGAATTTTCTTGCATTATTGTATTGATCAGAGTAGCTAAGTCATTCACAGTTGATCATCATACAATATTGCTGTTATTGTATTCAATGTTTTTCAGGGTCTGTTCGTTTCATTTAGCATCAGTTCATATGTATCTTCCCATGGTTTTTAAAAAAACCATCTCCCTTGTAATTTTCTATAGCACAATAGAACTCTATCATAATCATATGCCACAACCTGTCCAGCCATTCCCCAGTTGATGGACATCCCTTCCTCATTCTTTGCTGCTACAAAAAAGAGTTGCTATAAATATTTTTATACATGTAGGTCTTTTTCCTTTTTTATTTGATCTCTTTGGGATACAGACCTAGTGTTGCTACTGCTGGGTCAAAGGGTATGCAGTTTTATAGCACTTTGGGTATAGTTCCAAATTGTTCTCTAGAACCAAACTCAGAATCACGGATGATTGCAAGTTCTTTCCACTAAATCATAACTACATTTGATTTGGTCATATACTTGGTATTTACATACTTGGCTCATCTCACTTACTAGATCATAAGCATTTAGAGGTCAGAAACCTTGTGTTATATACCATTGTAACTTCACCACTGCCTAGCTCAGTGATGTATTTTAAAATACTAAATAAAATGAACTGAACTGAAAATCAAATTGTATGTGTATGTTGGAGCACACAGACTAAGTGCCTGGTTTTGTACAACTTTGGATCTACATGTTGGAAACGAAGGAAATTTTTGAAAACTCTGATGTTGAATGCTATTTACATGCATATCTATTATTGGATATTTTCTCTGACTAATACATGCATAACTTGGAACAGTTTTCCCAACAAAAAAAAACCAGACCTAGTTAGAAAAAAAAAACAAAACAACCAAAAACCCTGAGTATATTGTGGCATAGAAATCAGTAATGCTTGCTTCCAAGAGTATGTTGTATACCCAGAAGGCAGATTTGCAGTTTCTAGCAGTGTGTCACATTTATTTTTGACAGTGTTACTGAAAATGTTCATTACTGATCTACCTGATTCCCACTGACAAACTTTAGAGGGAAGGTCACTTGAATTTTCTCCCCAAGTTTTAGTTCCTATTGTCCTGATGAATCTAAATATTTACAAAGTTATTATATAAGCTTAATACCAATTGTACTAGACCATGTTAATCATTAAATAAGGATAAAACAGCACTGAAATGTTTCAGATAAAAGTGGGTTACAGGGGGCAGCTAGGTGGCACAGTGAATAGAGCACTGGCCTTGGAGTCAGGAGGACCTGAGTTCAAATCCAGCCTCAGATACTTAACACTTACTAGCTGTGTGACCCTAGGCAAGTCACTTAACCCCAATTGCCTCACCAAAAAAAATTAATAAAAGTGGGTTACAGAAGTATACATGTGATGGAAAACAGAAGACCCCAGAGGCCATGTGGTCCAATTCACCTAGCTCAGTCAAATGTTACCTCCTACAAGAGTCCTCTTTTGATATCTCTGGAAACAACTTCTTTGCTGAAATTACTTTGTATATATTTTTAATCTGGGGGCATATTCTTTTCTTCCAGTAGAATGTAAGCTTCCTGAAGGCAGGGAATGTGTCATTTTTGTCTTCATCTCCTTAGCATTTAACACAGAGCTTGGTATATAGCAACTGGTGCTTGGTAAATACTTTGAATTGAATTGAATGTTTTCTTTAATGAGAGTTTCCCCTTACACACACACACACACACACACACACACACACACACACACACACACACTCCCCCAGCCTGACTCATGGATTAGTATTCTTCCTATTTGGACATAAGCTGAATCTTGAAGCCACCCCTAGTCTAAGTCTAAATCGGTTCAAAATTATTTGATTGAAAAGTGGGTTGAAAATTGCATGCTTTTTCACATTAAAATGCAAACTGTGATGTAAAGCTATTTTCCCAATTATTTTTTAATAATGGAGGAACAAACTCGCAAGTGAGGCAAATTCCTTCCTTCCTTCACATGTCCAACTGTGTGACATGGTAAGGAAGCACATAAAACAATTTGGTTCTCAACACCTGTCCAACCGGATGGAACCTGGGCTCCTGACCTCCTGGCCTTCACAGTTCAGGGGGACAATCTGTTCGCTATGAAGATTTGCTGCGGCCAGTGGTGAAGTGGGAACAGCTCTTTCTGTAGCCAAATGCTGCTGGTTAGGAGAGTAAGCTCACAAGAGACTAATTACTTAACATAACTATGAGAAAGAGCAGGAGATTCCCAGACACAGGAAATGAAAAGTCAGATGTGGAGGTACGGGTGGATGGAAGAGGCTCTGAAAGCTTCCAGACAGGAGCTTTAAAAAAATATACAAAAGTGGGGTAATCATTTTGCAACTCTGTCAACTCAGTTAATCTGCAGTTGGGTTTGGAAAATGTATTTTGCAATGTACCCTTGTCCTAGCTCAAGTACAGCAAGTGAAGGCTGAATTCCTCTGTCCTTCATGAAAGAAACAAGGCAAATCTTTGGTGATATGCATGTTTGTTCTGATCATATGAGTCACTGCTATATTTCAGAGCTAAATCTAAGCCATATTTCCATGTGTGTATTATAGAGAAATCATGGAAAGGGCCATTTTTGCAGGGGCAGAGCTGGGGAGACAGGAAATGAATTCAGCCCCCAGGCAGACTGGACCATTGGAAAAGAACTCTTGACATTTTAGAATTTTACTACAAAGGAAAGAGGGTTTTGCTTTGTAGAAGCTTCTCTCAGATTTAGGAACAGGAAAGCACTTTCCAAGTGTGAAGGATAAAATAGAAAGTTGAGGGAGGAGTCCCAGATAAAGCTTGTTTTCAGGACTTAACTCTGAGAAACACAGGAACTGAGATTGTATGAACTGAAAAAAGCTGATCAAGTAAATGATATACACAGTGACCACAGTAACCTCAATGAAATGATACAAAGAATTCAGATCAACTGCAATGACCAACTTGCTTCCAGATAATTGACACACACCTCCTCTCAATAGAGAGGTGGTGGACTACAGGAGTGAGATCTGGCATATGCTGTCAGATGCAGTGACTGTGACAATTTGTCTTCCTGTGTTTTTTGTTTTTTGATTTTTTTGGCAGGGCAATGAGGGTTAAGTGACTTGCCCAGGGTCACACAGCTAGTAAGCATCAAGTGTGTGAGGCTGGATTTGAACTCAGGTCCTCCTGAATCCACTGTGCCACCTAGCTTGCCCCTGACGATTTGTCTTCCTTAACAATTTTTCTTTATTGCAAGGAGGGTTTCTATAGGAAGGGAGGGGGTTATCAGGAAAATGGCAGAGTATAAAAACCATAGACATCAAGAAAATATCACAAATTTAACTTAGAATTAGGAGTTTGTGGGAAAAAAGGCTCTTTCTTTGGAAACAACTGCAGAATACTTTCTTACAATACCATATATGTACTGGGAAAAGTTCCAGCTGGAATCCATCTCACTGCGAAATGGACAGAAACCTCAGTTGTGGGAGCAACACAATCCCTCTAATCTCAGAGAATACTGTTCCAATATTTAGCCTGTGATTGCGATTGCGATTGCAGCTACACTTTTGGAGCAAGTAAGAACATAAGTCCTTTCACTGTCTTGAAGATACAGGAGAACCACTACATTCATGACATGTGAAACTATTGGGCAATATGATTGACTCAGATATGTAGTGTGTCCAGATCACAAATGATCCTCCAGGTACAAACTGGAAAAAAAAAAGAATAGTATAATGGAGTGGTAAGTGTTAGATTTTAAGTCAGGAAAGACCCAAGTTTGAATTCCCTCTTTGTCACTTACTAGCTCTGTGACCAATGGCAAGTCATATTTTCCAAACCTCAGTTTCCCCATTTGTAAAATGGAGATTGGAGTACCTACCTCAAAGGATTGTTGTGAGAACCAAATAAGACAAAATCTCCAAATTGACTTGTAAATCTTGAGGTGCTATATAAATGTTAAGTATTACTTTTGTTTTTGTTTTGCTTTTTTTGGTTTTTTTTGGCAGGGCAATGAGGGTTAAGTGACTTTCCCATCGTCACACAGCTAATAAGTGTCAAGTGTCTGAGGCCAGATTTGAACTCAGGTCCTCCTGAATCCAGGGCTGGTACTTTATCCTCTGAGCTACCTAGCTGCCCCAACTATTACTTTTTTTTTTTTTTTTTTGCGGGGCAATGAGGATTAAGTGACTTGCCCAGGGTCACACAGCTAGTGTCAAGTATGTGAGGCTGGATTTGAACCCAGGTCCTCCTGAATCCAGGGCTGGTGCTTTATCCACTGCTCTACCTACCTGCCCCCCCAACTATTACTTTTAAAAGTTAAATGACTATTAAAGAAATCCATTAGAGTAGTGTTTGACATGATCAAACCAAATTGACCAATGTCTAGCAAGTATGTGTAAGATACCAAATGACCAACTAAATAATGGTTGAAATAAAAATCTTCTTAGGTATATGACAAGTATGGGACATGACAAGTTTTCAATAGGAGAGATGTGTAGTTTCCCAAGACGTCAAATAGCATATGGGGATCAATCCAACGGCTGAGGTGATATCTGGCTTTCTGGTGAGGTAGGCAGAACAGCTCTTTGGAAAGAACACCAGATGTGGAATTAGACAACCTGCATTCAAATCTCATTCATTCCCTATGAGATCTCTGAGTCTCAGTTTCCTCATCTGTAAAATGAGGGGGTTGGCATAAGTGACCTCAAAGGTCACTCATAGTTCTAAATCTGTCATCACCTGCTGGCCTATAATTTCTACATTTGCTTTAGATTTTTTCACCAGAACTATACAGGCAGGTACCACTTTTTTTTGCTACATATTCCTTGAAAACTTTGTAAAATGGATCACATTTTCCCATAGGAAGGATGTAGGGTGTTGTGTTCTTGACCAATTTCTTTTCATTTAAAAATAAAGCCAGCAACATCACATGGATATCACCAGCAATGGATCAAAAACAAAGATGATAACTATTCTATTGTAACTTGAAAGAGTAACATTATGCTCTAAGTCTGGTAAAATGGCCATTTAAATCAAACATAGGATCATACATTTAGAGCTGGGAAGGACATTTAGGGTCATCTGCTCCAAATTCTTTGTTTTATAAATGTGGAGAAGTCAAGGAACTTCTCCGAGGTTACACAGGTAGGGGCAATGGCCAGTTTCAAGTCCATGACTGACTTCAGAGGAAAGCATTCTTTCTCCTGTACCACTCTTCCTCTCAAGCTTGTTCTGCCAGGTCTCAGAGAGCAGAATTAGAGCCATTGGGTAGAAGTTTACAGAGCCAAATTAGGCTTGAGGTCAGGAGATACTTCTTGATAAAGATCAAGCTATCTAACAGTTGAATGATCTTCCTCGGATGCAATGGGGATCCTTCTCCCAGGAGCTCTTCAAACACAGGCTAGATGATTACTTGCCAGATATGTGGTAGACAAGGGGACACTATTTGGTTCCTGGGGTCTCTTCTAATGCTTAAATGATTACTCTATAAAGTTTGTATATGGATCTTTAAAACACTTCACTCTAACATAAGTCACCTAAAACAACAAAAAAAAAGTTGTTTGTAAAACTATAGAATAAAATAAAATCATGAAATCTGAGAGCTGAGTGGCTCCCTAGGGATCATCTAGTCTCTCATTTTACAAGTGAGGAAAATGAGTCCCCAAGAGATTAAAACAAGATCACATAGCTAGCTAATAGCCACATCACTCTAGAACCCAGGTCTCCCAACTCCCAGTCCTGGGGTCTTTTCACCACACAACACTGCCACGACTCCAACAAATATTACTGAAACATTTAATTAATAACAATTTTTCTTGACTTGAAACTTAGACGTTGCTCTTGGGAGCTCATTTTGGATGGCTTTCTGCCAGGGTAAGCTCCTAAAGATACTTCCCAGGCTGGGCTATCTCCCTGTCACCAATTTCCTTTTCTTCCAAGGACTTGAGGGATGGCTTTGCTCTTTTCCTTTTCCCTGTCACCACCTGTTGCTTCTAGACAGGATTTTTCTTTCCTTCCCTGGCTCTCAGCCCAGAGAAGAGATCATAGAAGCTCAGAGCTGGAAGGGATCTTAGAGGCCATCTAATCCAACCCATCTTGGTTATTCTCTTTTGGTACTTTCCAGCACGTTAGTTATTGTTGTTCAATCATATCCAACCCTTGGTCACCCCATTTGGGGTTTTCTTGGCAAAGATATTGGAGTGGTTTGCCATTTCTTTCTCTAGCTCATTTTACAGATGAGGAAACTGAGGTAAAGAGGGTAAGTGACTTGCCCAGGGTCACTTAACTAGTAAATATCTGAGGCCAGATTTGAACTTAAAAAGATGAGTCTTCCTGACTTTAGGCACAGCACTCTATCCATTGCACCACCTAGCTTTGCCGTGGCATAGTCGGCTGTTTGTTGGTATCTTTCCTAAATTAGTACTCCAAGAATTGAGCACAGTATTCCAGATGTTGTCTGATTAGGGCAGGGTAAAGCAGTACCATCACCTACCTACCAATCAACTTACAAATATTTTTGGATGTTTTTAAGACAAAAGTTAAACAGTAAAAAAAATCCTTCTTAGTTTTCCTTTCTCCATTTTTTCCCCACTTAAACTTTGTTGGCAATGACAAAGAGGTGATAATGGTGGGTCTCTGAGGCAACAAAAGACTGAAGAAATATTTGTAGATTGACACAGATTCAAAGTAAAGGTTTCTGAGCTTTGTTATAGGAGTAAGAAGAAGGGGGTCTCTGGAGGTAAGAAACAAGAGATATCTACTACACCACAGGAAGTAAGTGCTGGGATTGAAGTCAGGAGGAAAGTTCAAATCTTGTCTCAGACACTTACTATCTGTATGACCCTCTGAACTCTGTGCTTCAATTTCCTCTTCTATAATACAGGGTTGGATTCAATGTCCTCTAAGGTCCCTTCTGATTTTAAATCTATGATCTTATGATGGCAGAATTGAAATCATAGAGATCATGGGGAGGGACACTTGAAAGTGTCCTACCTCCATAGAGCCTCAGTTCTAGTTCTAAACCAGTATGTGGTCAGAGGGAAGGGAGGAGTGAAATATCAAACAATAAGAAAGGAAAGTTAATTGAGGTCCTCTGGCCATTCTAGATGGTCCATTTGCATGTGACAAAATGGTTTAAGTGGGGGGCAGCTAGGTGGCACAGTGGATAAAGCACCAGCCCTAGATTCAGGAGGACCTGAGTTCAAATCTGCCCTCAGACACTTGACACTTATCTAGCTGTGTGATCTTGGGCAAGTCACTTAACCCCACTGCCCCGCAAAAAAACCCCCAAACCAAACCAAAACAACAAAACAAAATGGTTTAAGTGGAACATAAATAAGCTGCCTGTAGTCTCAAAATTCTAATACTGAGCATGCCAGCTTGCAACCCAAGAGCCCAATCAATCCTTAAAACTACCTTGCAAAAATTAACTCCACAGGTTCTTTTCTTACAGTATCATGGGAAACATATGTTCTGTCTAAAGGGGTGTGCTGCTTCATGTTTGTGCCAGATATACATTCAGTAACCATCACAATGTGAAGCAGCCCTTTGTTTAAGCCATCTTTTATGTCTTGATTCCAGATGTTAGTATATAAAAATCTTGGTTGAGTATGAAACTTGCATGATATAATCCACATTTCATGTATAAATGGCCACCACTAATGACCTATATTTGAGCTACATTGCACAAACATTTACATACACAGAAAGCTTCTTTGTAGTATGAAGAAAAGGATAATTCATTAATTTGTTGAGTTGTTTCCTTTCCTATGATGAGGTAGAGACATCTGCTCTTTCTACATATAGGAATCATAGATTTAGAGGAGGGATCAGTGGACCATTGACCTAGAGCTGGAAAGGGCCTTTCACCCCCTCATTTAGAAATGAGGAAATTTTGGGGTTGTTGGTTCTCTGGGTATTTTCCAGTTGGTCAATCAGTAAGCATGTATGATATGCCTATCTACATGTGTCAGGAGGCTGTGATAAATTCTCTGAGATACAAAGAAAAGTAAGTGACAGTCCCCTGATCTTGAGGACCTCACAATCATATGGGGGAGATAACTGGAAATATTTTCATTCTTTTTGTCATTGTTGGTGTTCTGATGACCCAATATGGTCACAAACATCCATAAATAGACCAATTTCCTTGTTTGACTTCTGTATTACTCCAAGTCTGCAACATCAAATGGGATAATTGTTTCATAGACAGGAATATATAAACAATTTAGGCTGAAGAGTATGAAAATTAGATACTTTAGGTCATCCCAGAAGGTTGATGCATCCTCCAGTCTCCTGTTTTATAAGCCTTTTGCTCATGTGCTATCATAAGACTCGTCTCTTGGGGATGTCAAAATCAGACCACCAGGTGCCAAGATGGCACAGACCAGGAGGAGAAAGTTTGAGAAACTAAAAAACCAAATGATGTTTCTTTTACTTGTTTTACTTCTCCTTTAATGCTCCCACCCTGATTATACTGTTTGGGGTCTGTTCTAAAAGGTCATCATGAGGGGGGCTCCTTATGTGGAACTGTTTACTGGTATGTAATTTACAGCCTTAGAAGATTGATTGTGGATTAACTCATGGTTTAGGTGACATTGCTACTACCCCATCATTTTAGCTCATACATTAGTGGAAAGAGCGCTGGATCAGCAGTCAAAAAGTACCAGCATTCCAATCCTACTTCTGCCATTTATATTGCATGACCTTGGGGGACGTCCCTTCCTGTCTTTGACCTCAATTTCCTCATCTAGTAAATAGGATAATAATACAAACTCCAAGGGGTTTTTGGAAGAAAAGTGTTAGTAAGCATTAAGTTGTTACAGAAATGACATGTTATTATTAGACAGTGAAAAAAAGATGGCTTTGGAGTCTGAGGACCTTGATTCAAATTCCTGCCTCTTTCACATACTACCTGTGTGACCTGTATAAGTCCCTTAACTTTCTTTCCTTCAATTTTCTCATACTGTAAAATTGAGGGTGTTGAACTAGCTGCCTCTGAACGTTCTTCTAGCTTTAGATCTAAGTTATTACTTTAAGGCTTGTATATCCTTCATGTAAAGCAATGTTAGCTTCCTTTGTTTCCTTCTGAGGACTATCTCTTGTTATACAGGCTTTGTCCTTCCATTCTCCATAAGAAAAGAACTTGGGAATTGAGACTGCACTTACCTAGAGAAACATAAATCTACATTCTCACCAACAATAAATTCTACATTTGGCCATCTGACAAGAAACAAGCGGAAATCATTGAAAAGCTACCTGATATCTTGTCAAGAACACTGGATTCAGACCCAAAGGACCTGGGTCAGAATCTCCAATCTGAGCTTCCGACTGACTGACACTTCACGTCCCGTTCGTGTTTGGTTTGATGTTTTTGTCCCCGCTTGAAGATTTCCTATGTGAGTTAATCTACTCACAATAGGGACCCTTCTTAAGGCTGAGCTTTCTGATTGATGAATGAAGGCAAAATTAGCTAACCCACTATTATGCAGCCAGTCACAGACCTAGCTTCATGCCCACCCACCCTGGATATCCCTGCTGTCTGCCCTGTCCTTCTCCCCCTTTCCACTTCTTGATCTGGAAGCAGAACAAACACAAGAGGAATCCTGCCCTCAGTGAGCTTATATCTTGTTAGGGGAATAGGCTGATTTACAGAGGCTAGGAGAGAACAAGATTATATATTAGATGTTTTACAGAATAATTGAGTAATAAAACATTAAGCAGCAGATCTAAGAATAAAAGGTGTTCCAACAAAGGAAAGGTCAAGGTCAGCTGTGGAGTTGTCAGGTATGGTTTCACAGAGATATCTGGACTTAAACTGAGCCTGCAACAATGAGTAGGTTTGGGAGAGTGGACAAGACATTTCAGGCAAGGAGATCAAAGCCCCAAATGACCACAGTGTATATGAGAGTAAGACTAGCCTTGCTGGATCTAAGGACGAATGTGGAAGGTCAGTAGCAGATTACACTGACAGGTCAAAGCAGTCATTGAAGAGTCTTGAATAAAGAGGGAAAAAATAGCCTGGTCCTAGCCATTCATGCTGATTCATTGAGCAAACTCCAGTAGAGCTTTGGGAGGGTGTTTGCTTATGAAAAAAAAACACATTAGGGGGGCACCTAGTGGCACAGTGGATAAAGCACTGGCCCCGAATTCAGGGGAGGACCTGGTTTCAAAGCCGCCTCACACACTTGACACATACTAGCTGTGTGACCCTGGGCAAGTCACTAACCCTCATTGCCCCACAAAACCAAAGAACCAAAAAAAACCAAAAAAAACAGAACCCCAACCACCCCCAACATACAAAAACAAACAAAAACCCCTCAAAAAAGGACAAAAAACAAAACAAAACAAAACCACATCTACAGGCGAAAAAAACTATTGCCGAGTAGACAAATACTTACCACATGTATGTTTCAAGCCTTGAGACTTTCTGCCTGTGTTTGAAAACTGATCTTTCCTGTGGTTGTTCTAACTGTGGCCCATCAGTTGATTTATAGCACTATGTGAGATAACGGTGCTTAAGCTTGCCGTGAGTAGGGGTTCACCAAGGTCATGGAACACCCATTATTTTACAGTTATCATGAAACACTGATAAATGAGGTGGGAGGTTAGGTATGTTCTCTGGCTTTTCAGTGCAGAAATGAGGCCAAGATGGAGAGGCAATTTTTACAGGTAACTGTTTACATACTGGGCAAGTTACTTAATCCCTCCATGCCCAGATTCCTCAGCTGTAAATGATGGGGTAGACTCAGTGGCCTCTAAGGTCCCTTCCAATGCTAAATTCTGTGATTCTCTGATTTTCAAAGGCACCACCAAACATACTACAAGGCCTGCCCCTGAAAAAGGACATGGCCTAGAAAGATTTCCATGTATTTCAAGACTTTTCTTGTCCAGGGAGTTTTCTCTAGATGCAAATTCAATCTGCTAACCCAGAGCACTAACAAGACTTAGAAAGATGATTCCAAATGTGAAGGTTTTAAGTCATTATTCCACTGGTGTTTATCATGAGATTGATTAGGTATCACTGTGCATCTTGGGTAGGGCTGAAATTACTACAGGAAATTTCATCTCAAGAAGGAAGGCTTTATAAAATCACTGATGTTGAGTGGTTAACTAAATATACAAAATATGATGTTGATTAAATTCTCTTGTTTAGAAAAACACCATAATGGTATGTTTTATATAAGTGTTCACATATAACCCATATCTGATTGCTTGCCGTTTTAGGGAGGGGAGAGGGGAGAGAGGGAAGGGAGGGATAAAAATAGGAACTCAAAAACTATAAATAAAAATGTGTTATTACTTAATAAAACCACACCTTAAGATTTTTTTCTTGTTCGCTTCTCTTCCCCCTAACTCTCAGTCCCTGACTTTTCCAGTACCTAGAAAGGACCTGGGACATAGCACATTAATAAATGCTTGTTTTAATTTTTTTATTTTTTTTATGGGGCAATGGGGGTTAAGTGACTTGCCCAGGGTCACACAGCTAGTAAGTGTCAAGTGTCTGAGGCTGGAGTTTGAACTCAGGTACTCCTGAATCCAGGGCCGGTGCTTTATCCACCTGCGCCACCTTAGCCGCCCCCAATAATGCTTGTTTATTGACTGAGTAAAACACTTGAGCCAAAGCAGATGTGTAGAATAGTCTTAAACATCATTTACTTGATACCTTGTAAAATTTTATGATCAAAACCAAAATGTGTTGGAAAATTACACACACATACACATAATTACCAGTAATTGATATAGCTGATTTAGATTCTAGAATACATCTCTTTGTATGTCCATGTGATTTCATTCTTTAAAAGATGGTGTCATTAAAGTATGAAATGGCAGCATTAGTTCTAATACTATTTGAATCAAGCCCTATGTGGTATGGTTATAACTGCTCTGAAAAAAAAATTGAATTTAAGTTATTTTGTGGAAAATACAGGAAACATCTTTAGAAAAGTTAAGACTTAAGTTTTCTCTAATATATACAAAGCTTTTAAAATTAATTCCACATTTCCAATTTTTTATCAGAGTTCTGTTTGGAATTCTCATTTTAAGTTCCAATAGGAAACACATGAGTTTGTCCCCAGGGTGGGAAAAAACCTAATAACAAAATAAACATGTAAAGTTATATTGAATAGTTTAATTTGTCTTGCTTAATGTGAGATTTTTTCTATTGTTTGGAAGACTTTCCCATTTGTAATGTTTGTAAATTGCAAAATAACAAATGAAGATTTTGATCATCATTTTCATTATGTCAGTCATGTTTTTGGTCTGGACCAATGATTTCACTAGTGTAGAGAATACTCAGTGTGGAAACTTCATTCACTAACACACCATATTGGAATTATTTTTACTTACAGTTTTAGGAATTGACTAAAGCACTAAGAGGTCACACAGCTATTGAGTGTCAAGACAGAACCTAGACCCAGGTATTTCTCATTCATTATTTTACTTCTTTGCATTTTCTCCCATAATTAGGACAGGAGACTAAGCTTACAATCTCAGCATTTTCATTGTTAACTAAATAAAATTTGTCACTGTTTAACAGACAAAACTTGCCTCTTAAAGTAATGTTTTATGGAGGGCCTAGAGTAGACAATCCTATCTATGTTTATGTTCCTATCTGCAATGAAATGAAAAATACAAAAGACAAAAGTCAAGATCACAGACTTGGATTCAAAACCTGATTCCTTTACTTATTTCCTGTTTGGCCTTAGGTGTGAACCATGTAGAGGGGGTACTGAACTTTAAGTCAGGAAGATCTGTGTTCAAATATCTCCTCAGACACCTGTTAGCTATGTCACCCAAGGCAAATCTCTTAACTTCTCAGAACTGCACTTTTCTCTTCTATTAAATAGGGGATTGAAAACTAGACAGCCTTTGATGTCCTTTTCAACTCTAAATCTATGATCATATGACAGCGACCCAATAGCAGGACTTTTGATTTTGTTTAGGACAAAGAAGTGGCATTTTAGTCTGAGTAATGCCATGATAAACCACAAAGCCAGAGGTCTGAAAATGATTCACTCCACTTATTGCCAGCCAGAGGCTGAAAATCCAGAATGAGACATACAATTTTGGACAAAGCCAATGTGAGGATTTGTTTTGCTGGACTACACATATTTATTTTGAGTGGGGTTTCTTACTATTCTATGGGGGGTGGAGTGAGGTAGTGAAAGGAAGTGATAATTAATTAATGGTTGTAAAAAAAAGAAGGAAAAAAATGACATAAAAAACCCATCACGACTCAAGCCCTACATGGATGGTCATAATTACTCTACAAAGGAATTGATTCAGAAACTAATTTTAACTTTCATGTAAATCGACAAAAGAAAATGAGCTTAGATTTTTAACCTGTGGTTGAAACAAATTAAAATCACAGTTTTTGGGGCAGCTAGGTGGCACAGTGGAAAAGGCACCAGCCCTGGATTCAGGAGAACCTGAATTCAAATCCAACCTCAGACACTGACAGTTACTAGCTGTGTACCCTGGGCAAGTCACTTAACCCTCATTGATCTGCAGAAAAAAAAAATCACAGTGTCCCCTGTCTCTTAACAGTTTAGGGTGAAAGAACTGAGAATTATATCTTTTTCTCGCTTGTGTCAGTACTAATAATGTCCTACATTAGTAAGAGAATAAGCTATGCCTATCCTTTATACAGTTACTACAACCACAGAAGGATTTGTGAAGTTTTCAGTGTAGAATTCACTCTACCAAAGCAGATCACAAGCTGTTCATGACTTATCACTCTTATGGAGTTTGTTGAGCCATGCAGAGGTTAGTGTACTTTCCCAGGGTCAAGTAACCAATGTGTCAGAGGCAAAATCTGAACCCAAATCTTTCTCACTTAAATCTATGCATTCTCTCCATATTCTTAACAGCCTCTATGGAATTTAATACATTTAAATGTAAAACTTTCTGCCTTTCTGATTCATATTTTGGGAAATAAATAAGTGATAAAGTAAGTCCTCTGCCTACTCTACTAAAACTGTGCAATCAGGTCAACATAGCCACAACATTACAATAATTGCAATAAACCCGATTCTTCCCCTGAATTATTCAGACAACTGTGGAGAAAAAACAGGTGTGGGCTCTTTCCTGTTAATTCAAGTATCACTCTTTCATGATAATTCATTAGGTCTTTGACACTCTTTTCATGTAACATATACCCACAATCAAATGAAGATCGCAATTAATAATGGAAACTTTAAAAGATTTATTTTATGAAAGATTATGCTTTCAAAGATACTTTCCCAAAACATCATGTTACCACTAATTAGGAGAGAACTAGGATGCTTTTTTCCTTTCAAAATAAAACTTCTCCTCTGTCATAAGACACCTAGAGGATAACCCTTAATATAAATTGAAGGGAATAGGCCAGTTGATATGGAGGTCCTAGAAGATCATGACTTTGGAATCACAGATAAATTACAGTTCAATCTACATTGCCACTTACCTTAAATACATTGATAGGGATATCAATGACAATATAGATTAAGTCTCCCAGGGCCAAGCTGGCTATCAGTGCATTAGGGCCATTCCTCATGCATTTGTTCTGGTAAATGATCCTGAGCAGAGTCGCATTCCCCACCATTCCAACGATGAAAATAGCACAAGATATCACTGTGTTGATGTACTTGAAAGCTGAAGTGATTTTAGTCTGCTGAGGGCAATAGTTACTCATTGAGCCATTGCTTGGTAGTACCAAGGAAGTGGGGCGGTGGGTAGTAAAGGGCAGACTGGGCTCTGTCCCACGAAATGTGGTCAAGTCATCCACAGGGTCACTCAGATTTGTGTGATAACTTTCAGGATTGTCACTAACCACACATCCAGCCAACAGGAGCCAAAAGGAGGCCCTGAGATAAAAGGTTTCCATCTTGAAATTACGCAGAAGAGTTCTGTTTCTTACAGTACTAGTCTTGTACAATTACTTTTTTTCACCTGGATGAAGAAAGAAAAAGATATTTGATTATAAAGTCAAACCCCCATTATCAAAAGTCTGAAAGAATCTTTTGTAACTAGCTGAGGCATTTTAATATCAGACTACCCTCATCATTTGACAAAATACCTGAAGAAAAATCCTATAGAAAAGACCACTGCTTGCAACATCCAGGGTGGTTATAGTAGATAGAGTGCCAGATTTCTGGAGTCAAGAAGACTTGATTCAAATCCAGTCACTCAACTAGCTGTATATCTAGTTCAAGTCATTTAACCTTTCTCAACCTCAGTTTCCTCATCAGTAAAATGGGGATAATATTGAAACCTAACCTCATAGAGTTTGTTACAAGGTCAAATAAGATAATAGATGTAAAGCATTTTGCAAATCTTTAAGTCATTGGTAAATGTTTTTGTTATTATCATTATTGTTATATAATACATGCTGTGGAAAGAGTACTGAACCACATGTGTGACCTTGGGCAAATCACTTCTCAGGCCTGAGTTTCCTCATCTATAAAAATATGAAGTTGGACTAGAAGACTTTAAAGTCCCTTCCAACTTTCAATCTATTTTTATCTTATTGTCATCAATGATAGGGCTGGTACTTATCTGCACATGTTACACAGCCCTTTCTTCACACAGAGGAGAAAGGACTGATTGCTAAGTTAGGGCTTGTAAGAAAATGAATTTTAAAGGATGATGAAAAAAGAAAGGCTACTTGTTAGAATGGTCAGACAATCAGAAAAGTTAAAAAATGTAAATTAGACTTGAATTTTATTAAGATATAGATTATGAAGCTGCAATAAAATGGTCAGATTCCTTAAAAATAAATGCAATTGAAGATTGTACACAGTAACAGCAATGTTGTGCAGCAATCAACTGTGATAGACATAGCTCTTCTCAGCAATACAGTAATCCAAGACAATTGCAAAGGACTCATGATGGAAAATGTTCTCCACATCCAGAAAAAAGAAGTGTGGAATCTGAATGCAGATTGAACCATGCTATTTCTACTTTTTTTTGTTTTCTTTTGAGGTTTTGCCCTTTTGTTCTGATTCTTCTTTCACAACATGACTAATGCAGAAATATGCTTAATGTGATTGTACATATATAACCTACATATCAGATTGCTTTCTGTCATGGGGAGGGGGGAAGGTAAGTGAGTGAGGGAGAAAAATTTGGAACTCAAAATCTTATAAAAACAAATGTTGAAAACTATCTTTACATGTAACTGGAAAAAGAAAATACTCTTAAGATTAAAAAAATAAAGTCAATTTTATAAAAACTTTTTTAGGGGCAGCTAGGTGGCACAGTAGATAGAGCACTGGCCCTGAAGTCAGGAGGACCTGAGTTCAAATCTGGCCTCAGATGCTTAATACTTACTAGCTGTGTGACCCTGGGCAAGTCACTTAACTCCAATTGACTCACCAAAAAAATTTTTTTTAAAAACCCTTTTTTTTTTGAATCCCAATAATAGCACATTTTTAATGCAATACAAAAATTTTAAAATTCTGATTGGGTTCAGCTCAGGTGCCACACCTACAAGAGGTTTTTATTGATCTTCTCAGTTATTAGTCTTCTCCCTTTTAAAAAAATTACTTCTGCTTTATTTATAGAATTATACTTTAAAGTCCCATTTAGGACTTTAAAGTTTTTAATTTTTATTATATTTATTTTTGTTTGTTTGTTTGTTTTTTTGGCTGGGCAATGGGGGTTAAGTGACTTGCCCAGGGTCACACAGCTAGTAAGTGTCAAGTGTCTAAGGCTGGATTTGAACTCAGGTACTCCTGAATCCAGGGCCGGTGCTTTATCCACTGCGCCACCTAGCCGCCCTTATTATATTTATTTTTAACAAGCATTTATTCTCTCTCTCCTTACCTACTACCTCATTTCACAATTAAAAAAGAAAAATGAAAACCCTTCCAACAAATTTGCATAGTCAAGAAGAACAAATTTTGCCATTGGCTTTGCCCAAAGATGTATTTTTCATTTTAAGATCATTGTTTCTCTGGCAAAAGTGGGTAGGTAGTGTACTTCATTTTTGGTCCTCTGGAGTTGTGGTTTGTCATGGAATTGGTTAGTTTTATAGTCTGAAAGGGACTATAGAGGACAATAGAGGCTTTTATTTTACAACTGAAGAAACTAAGGTGCAGAGAAGTTAAAATAATTTGCCCAAGGCCAAACAGAATGTAAATGGATTTGAATCCAGATCCTTTGACTCTGAATTAAATGCTCTTTCCACAGCACCATACTTCCTTTCTGTGTTTATGTTGTTTTTTCTTTCCCAGTAAAATATGAGGAAGGGATGGTGATTTTTTGTGTTTTTTTTTTTTCCACCTATCACAATGATTGAGTCTAATTGAATTTGGTCTGAAAGCACACCTGGTAAATGAGTTCACTCCTTCACTCAACTGTGCCTATAAGTTCATGTATCCTTATAAATGCCAAGCCCCAAGAATTGGTGCAAGGTGGATGCTCATTTTAGCTTCTGTACCTTACAATGTTAAATATGTGAGGTTTTTTTCCCCAATGGAGGCTATGAGAAGCAAACATTTCTGAGGTTGTTGAGCAGATCTAAGACACAAGAACAAAGCCACATAGTGCTTCAACTCAGAGAAAAGGGGAGCCGGAAAGACTGACTTTGCCCTGCTACAGTTCTCAGTTTGACTATTGCCATTGAACCCTGTGTGCTAACTTTCTAAAAGGAGGTGCAGCTTCCCAGAAGTGGAATACGCTGCTTGTCCATGACAGCCTTCTAAGAGGATCACAGTTAACATTGCCTGACATTATCATGTCTTTCATCAGAATTGCTCCAGAGGCTTTGAACATCACCATTTTGCACTGATTAACTTTGGCTGATTACATCAGTTAATGAGGCCAAGGTTTGTGGGTTCTTATCCTGGGATCAGTCCAATTTCATACATCACCCCCTCTCTCTCTCCTCCTCAAATGTACAACCATATACCTCCCCTACTAATCAGTATTTCTCTGACAGCTCATTCATAAATACATATGGCTAGGTCAAGGCAATGGAGTGGGTTGGAGCAAGCAATCCATGCTTGCTCCAGAAAATCCTTTACTTCATCAATTCAAGTGACTTCCTATAGGATAAATGATAAACTCTTATGTTTAGCTTTTTTTTTTTTTTTTGGTGGGGCAGTGAGGATTAAGTGACTTGCCCAGGGTCACACAGCTAGTAAGTGTTAAATGCCTGAGTCTGGATTTGAACTCAGGTCCTCCTGAATCCAGGGCCAGTGCTTTATCCACTGCACCACCTAGCTGTCCCCTGTTTAGCTTTTTAAAGGCTTTCAAAACCTGGCCTCTTTGAATTGGCCTCTCTGACTTTATATCTGTTCCTCACATCTGATGCTCCATTTCCCATCTCCATGCCTATCTATTATTGATATTCTCTCCTTGCCTTCTCATCCTAAAGATCCTCAAGTTCATGAAGCCTTTCTTGATCTCCTCAACTCCTTTCCTACCAAACTACCTTGAATTTAACTACCATGCAAATATTTGTATTTATTCTCTTTATAACTATAGTTATATGTTTTACCCATTATAATGTAAACTGTTGAGTTCTTTGTATGAACAGTACAGTACCTGGTATATAGTAGGTGCTTAATAAGTATTTGTTGAATGATGAATTGAGGTTGGGTGTATGGGTTATCTTATATATGGAAGAGGACATACCTATCTATCTATCTATCTATTTTAGTGAGGCAATTGTGGTTAAGTGACTTGTCCAGGGTCACACAGCCAGTAAGTGTCAAGTGTCTGAGGCCTGGAGTCCTCCTGACTCCAGGGCCAGTGCTCTATCCACTGTGCCACCTAGCTGCCCCCAAGAGGGCATATTTATAAATCAGTTCAATAAACATTTATTAAATGTCCATGTGATGACCTTTGGGAATGCAAAGACAAAGAAAAAGTCTTTGCCCTCAAGGGTTTGACATTCTCCTGGAGTGAGGCATTAAAGCAGTAACAGAATTCTTCTGGCCTCTGTTAGGACAACCCTGTATTTACTGGCAGTCTGGGGCAGAAATGTTAACAGAATCAGCACACTTTTTCCACACATGGCACCTCAAAGTTGGAAGGAGACTCAGATGCCATCTCATCTGACTATAAACATCCCCCCAAAATGATCATCCAACCTCTGCCTGAAGTTCTAGAGGAGAATGAGGGGCAACTCAGGAAGTTCCTCCTTACAATCAAGCCATAATCTACTTCGATGCAACTTCTTTGCCCTGCTAAAGTTCTACCCTTTGAGGCCAAGCAGATCATATCCAACCCTGATTCCACATTGGGGGACACCAGGGTTAGAAGCTTGTTTGTGACCAATTATAGGAGCATGGATTTAAAGGTAGAAGGGACTTTAGAAGTCATCTAATTTAATCCCCTCATTTTGCAGATGAAAAATCTGAGACATATATATCTACACATACATACGTGTGTGTGTGTGTGTGTGTGTGTGTGTGATAGAACTGACACTGGAACCAAATGCAGACATTGGGCCAGACAGAATCTTCAGGCTCTGAGACTTTAAACAACAATGATCCCTTCTAATTAGCAGTTTGAAAATCCCCCCTTTACAAAATGGCAGCAATTTAGAACAAAGTTTCTTGTGAGAAATTAAAGTGAAGGTGGTTGGGGGTATTTGATTAATTCCTTAAAGTGGAAGGGGATGGTTGGGAAGGAAATACACACACACACATATACATAAACATATATATAAACACACACATATATACATACACACACAACCCCATTAAAAAACAAAACCAAAAAAACTTCCACACAACTTGAAAACACTCACTGGTTGACTGGTTGACTGTCAGGGCTTTCTCTGAAAGGAAAGTGGGAAGGAAGGAGATTAGGAAGTAGAGTAAACTGATAACTGCAGTGTGTTTCTGAGCAAATCCAGTGGATGATCAGGGCATGTGCTTACTTCTTCAGCTAGACTGAGTGAAAGTAACTGTAGCCCAAAGAAGCTAAATCTCTTGGGAAAAGACTGCATCCACATACCTCTTAAACTCAATTCCTCAGTGGACACAAGAACAAAACGCCTAAGACTTCACTAAGAGACACGCCTGTCCAGAGCCAGACGAGTTCCTAGGCAGGGGTATATTCCCAAATGCACAGCCCTGGAGTTTGTAAAACACACTCCTTTCTCTCTCTTAGACCAAGCACCTCCTCCAGTTCCACCAAACATTCTCCACTGGAGAGAATGGGGTTAGAGGGTAAGAAGATGCAACGAAATCTATTCATATCGGTGTGTTCAAGCAGGAAGGGGGATAATACGGCTTTATGGTAACCCCTAAGTAAAGACGATGGAAAAAAAAGTTACCGGGAAAAGACAAAGAGAGTGAGCCCTGGCTTTGCAAATGATGATTAAAAGTTGAACACCCTTTTACCCCTCCCTCCAGTCTTCACTAGCTTCTGATCAATATCACTTTCGATTGACTGCACTATCCCTCAGAATCAATATCAGCTGGGCTCAATTTGCGTTGAATTCATCCCTCTGCTCCCCAGACAGGACTGGTTACAGACTCTCCAGGTATTTGTGTCAGCCTCCAACTGGAGGTTTCTATCAAACTAAGTGGCTTTGAAAGTAGACGTGGTATGGACCCGTCCCCCCCCCCCCCCCATCCCTTTTCTCTCTCCCTCCCCACCCCCAATAAGGCTGGTTCTCCAAGCCTCTCTCTACCTCCCCTCACTTTCTAGGATGGAGTCCCCCGAAAAGCATAAGAGTTTCAAATACCCTGGAGGTCCGTGCCGGGCTGGTTTTCCGGGCACTAGCAGCTGCCCGAGTCCCCGTTTCAGGCATGAGATTCACGAAGCCCAACAAAGTCAAGGCGAGCAGGGATGTCCTTCCAAGCGCGGGCTCCAGGACAGGCAGCAGCGGCAGAGGAAGAGGTGGCTGCAGGCTCTAACCTTTTCAACTGCTGCTGCCGCGGCCGCTGCTTCTGCAAACTTCCTCAGTATGGCTTTTTGGGGGAGGTCTTCCAAATTCTCTCCTCTCAGTCTGACTGAGTGGGATTGAGACTCTCCACCTCTGCTGGTCACCGAGAGAAAAGAAATGAGTGTGTGGGAGCGAAATCATGGGAGAAAACGAAAACTCCAAAGCAACACCCTCCTCCCTCCCCCCACTCCCCCCAAAGACTTCCCTCCTCCACCTCCACTCCATAAAAACAAGACCAACCCCAAACCTCCAGCCCTCCTATGTTAAACACTAGCATGTGCCTCCCAGGCACTGGAGAACTCAGAGTTCTTTTAACCATTTCCTCTCCGCATGGTGCCTTGGAATGAACACTGAAAGTGGAGTCAAAGGACCGGGTTTGGATTTTCAGCTCCCGCGACTGACATCTTGTGTGGGCTTGGACAAGCCTCTTTCTCCCTCTGGGCCTCAGTTTCCTCCTCTGTAAAGTGATGGGGTTGGATTAGATGGCCATCTAAATCTAAATCTCATGATCCCATGAGCCCTTGAATGGAAAGAGATCATTATTAACAAGAGGCTGCAGTTATACCCTGGAGAGATCGCTGGATTAGGAATCAGAAGACCTGTTTCTAGTCCCGGTCTTCCACTTATTATCTGGGTGACCTGGGGCAAATCACTCAGCCCTCTGGTTGGGTCCAGGTTCCCTCAATTTCAAATGGACAGGCCTGGACTAGTTGATCTCTAAAGTTTCTCCAAGTACCAACATTCTGTGAGGTAGGTCATACTGCTCAACAACGTCCTTCAAAGACACCCAGCCCCTTTAACATAACTCCAGATGGGTGGAAGCTTCACTGCCAGACCTGAAGGAGGAGAAACGATGTCCATCCCTAATTCACGTTCCTTAGTCGCTGCAACCTCTTAACCAGGAACCAATTAGTTCATTAGAATCAAGTCAAAGCAGCCACAAACCCACAGGGTCTCATCATGGAGTTGTTCTGGGGTATATTTAGTGAGAGAGCAGGGGGCTTGATTCAACCCATGATTACTTGGGGAAGAACCATTCAAAGTTTCCATTAGTCAGTAGCTAAGCTGCAGTTACCCCATTAGGCAGCTGAAGTGATCAGAAGGATGGAAGGGAGCAGGGGAGAAGGGTTATGGAATGGGGAAGGCTGCTTATAAAGATAGATTGAAAGTTGAGATGACTGCCATCTACAGAATTGTTGTTCTGCCATGTGCCAACCCCTATTTGGGGCTTTCTTGGCAGAGATATTGGAGTGGTTTAGTAATTTCCTTCTCTAGCTCATTTTACAGATGTGAAACTGGGCCAAAAAGGGCGAAGTGACTTACCCACGGTCACCCAGCTAGTAAGTATCTGAGGCCATATTTGAACTCAGGAAGATGTCTTCCTGACTGCAGGCCCAGTACTCTATCCACTTTGATACCTAGCTGCCTCTCTATACAATTAGCAATTTCCTTTGATTGCAGAGAAAGATGGCAAGATAAATTGTTTCTACTGGTGATCCTTTTTACTGAAGGACTACAAATAGAGAGAGAGAAAAAAACATTTCTATCACTTAGGTTTTTTGTAACTATATGACCTTGGGTAAATCACTTCACCTGAGCTAGGCCTCTTTTCCTCTTCTGTAAATTCAAGGGGATTTAGGCAAAAGGATGTCTAAGGTTGTGTTGTGTTGTTTGTTTGTTTGTTTTTCCATCTAGATCTTATGATGCCATGATCTACTATCATAACTCCTATGTTCCAGGTTCCTCTGCTGCTTATTCTTTTTATATTAATGGCACAGTGAGCAATATGAAATCTTTCCTCACTCACCTCTTTTGCCTTCCTCCCCAATCTATGGAAAGAGAAGAGTTAGGTCCATCTCTTACAACTTTTGGATTAATTTGTGTATCAGAGAGAGTCCTAGTCTGGAACCCTTAATATTATTGATGATAGCTAGATGGCACAGTGGCTAGAGCTGAGGTGGGGCTTGGAATCAGGAAGACCTGAGTGTGAATCTTGCCTCAGACACTTACTGGCTGTGTGACCCTGGACAAGATACTTAACCTTTTCCTCAGTTTCCCCATCTATAAAACAAGGATAATACTAACATCTACCACACAGGTGTTGTTGTGAGGATCAAACAAGTTAAAATATGCAAAGTGTTTTGTATACCTTAAAATGCTGTATAAATGGTAGTTACTATCATTATTACTGCTACTAGAACTATGATAATTCTAGAAAAAGGTTCAGTCCTCCAGCCCTTACCCTGAGAATCATAATCATGGAACCCAAAACACACTTCATTCCTACCAGTTAAAATCCAACTCCCCTTCAAGGCTTAGCTCAAATTCTACCTCCCTCCTATTGCTTCTTGGGTAAAATAGAAACTCCTGCTTTTAAAGTCTGATGTATCCTGGCCCCAATCTATCTTTCCAGTCTTAATGAACATTACTCCCTTTCCTGCACTCTGCCATTCAGACCAAGTGACCTTCTCTCTGCTTCTTGCACATCTCAACCCATCTCCCATCCCCAAATCTTGGCAACAGCAATTTCCTGTGCCTAAAATAAGCTCCCTCCTCAACTCTATAGAATCCTTCTCTTCCTTCAAGGCTCAGCTCACACCTCACCTTCTAATTGAAACCTTTCCCCATCCCCCAAGTTCTTGTGCTCACCTTCCCAAACTACATTGTATTGATTTGTATATATTCTCCCTCTCTCTCTCTCTCTGGCAATGAGGGTTAAGTGACTTGCCCAGGGTCACACAGCTAGTAAATGTCAAATGTCTGAGGCTGGATTTGAACTCAGGTCCTCCTGAATCCAGGGCTGGTGCTTTATCCACTGCGCCACCCAGCTGCCCCCTGCACATAACATTTTGTACCTCTTTTACCCAACTGTCAGCTTTTATAAGAACAAAGGCAACGTGGGATGTTTGTGGGTTGGTGAGTAGTCTAGTTTGGCAGGAGTGCAGAGTGTGAGTAGAGTGGGGAGCTGAATAAGACCAGAAGGATGAGTTGGTACAGATTGTGGAGGGCCTTAAGGCCAACAAAGTAAGGAGTTTGGCTTTGATTGGTTAGGCCATAGCGAGACATTAAAAAGTTTTGAGAAGTGTCATGCATGATCTGTAGAATGTGGTCAAGATAACCACCTCAATTAACCAATGAAGTTGGGGATAGGACAATGGAGGAGAAATAATTTTTTCGTTGTTGTTAATAGAATTTAACCAGCTCATTTGCATAGAAACATTGTAAAGGCAAGAAAGCTCCTTCAAGTAGGATAAGCAGGGACCTGAACTTTAGAATCTCACTTTCACAATTGCACAATTGTATCAGTTAATCTCGCAATTATTTACCCTTAGAAATGCAGCACTTTTCCAGCTACAGATCTCTAGTCTAGTAACCAGACTATTAGTCTCAGCAAAAGAGATTTCGTAAAAATCTGCCTGGCTCTAGGCCAAGTTTTAAGGAGGTGAGATTTTTCTTTAGTGGTCTCAGCCTCCTCCCCCTAATCTCTTTTTAGCAGTTCTTTATACCCATCAACCACCAGGGCTGGGAGTTCTTTTCCGGGAGATTCTCTCCCTGCCTCCCACATATACTTCTCCCTTTTTACTCAACTCTTCAACTTCCAACTAAAATTTCACCTTCTACAAGAATACTTTCCTAATCCCCCTTAATGCTAGTGCCTTTCCTCTGTGATAATCTCTAATTTATCCTGGCTATATTATGTTCCTATATAGTTATTTGTGTGTTATCTCCACCATTAGATCGCAAGCTCCTTGAAAGCAGGTTCTGTATCTTGCCTTTCTTGGTGTCACAATGCTTAGCAGAGCTCTGGGTACACAGTAGGTGCTTAATAGATGATTGTTGACTTGACTTAACCCTCATTCTCAGTCAAAACTTGCATTTAGGATAATGGGTAGCATTGATTCAGAAGAGGGGATAGGAGATAGAGATTGGACCTTTAATATCATTGGTTGTTGAATTGTTTAGTCATGTGTAACTAACTCTTCATGACCCAGTGGACCATTTAATACCATCCATGGGGTTTTCTTGGCAAAGATACTGGAGTGGTTTGCCATTTCCTTCTCCAATGGATCACATTTTGTTAGAATTCTCCGCCATGACCTGTCTGTCTTGGGTAACAGTGCATGGCATAGCTCATGGTCTCACTGAGGTACTCAAGCCCCTCTGCCATGACAAGGCAGTGATCCAGGAGGGGAATATAACTGGTACAAAAGGCAAATCAGCACCTTCTCTGAAATTTATACAGAGCACTGAGAGATTGAGTTGGCCTGGGTTCAAAATCAATATTTGAACCTATGGATTCCAGGACAGCTATCCATTACACATTATATAACTCTTCTGTTATTGTTGTTGTTGTTGAGTTGTTTTCAGTTGTGGTTGACTGTGACCCCAGTTGAGGTTTTCTTGGCAATAATACTGGAATAATAATAATAATAATAATAATAATAATAATAATAATAATATCCTTCTCCATCTCATTTTACAGATGAAGAAACTGAGGCAAATAGGGCTAAGTGATTTGCCCAGGGTAATAAAACTCTCTATTTAGGGATATGGTATTTTTAAAAGGACAAATATTATTCCATAGGAGATTGTTTTGTACTATAAGAGGATCAAAGTAGAAATTCAAAGAATAAAACTGAAGCTTTGAAATTTATTCATTTGACAAACATTAAGTGCCTACTGGGTATAAATTTCTGTATTAGAACCAGTACTAGTACAGATAATAATAACAGTGAGCATTAATATAATGCTTTACAGTTCGCAAAGAACTTTACAAATAGCATCTCATTTTCACAACAACCCTAGGAAGTAGGTGGCAAGTGTTATTATTGCTCCCATTTTACAGAAAAGGAAACCGGGGCAGACAAAGGTTAAATGACCCTTGCCCAGGGTCAAACAGCTAGTAAGTTTCTGAAGTCAAATTTGAACTTAGGTTTTCCTCACTCCAGGCCCCATGTGCTACCTACTGCCTCTTATACAGATGTAGATATAAAATTTAGGTAAGAAACAATCCTTGACTTCATAGAATTTGCAGTCTGGTAGTGAGAATGAGAAACAAACACATAACTGTAATAGAAGATGTTCCTTGATAAACTATCAAACCACCAAACATAGTGCTCTGTGAAGTCTGAGGGGAAAGATGGATAAGAGAGTAGAAATGTAAAAGGTAAAGATGGGAAGGGAAGAAATCACACAGGGACAGTGTGAGTGAAGGCACCAAGGCATGAGAGCACATTGTCCATGGCAGGGGAAGTAACGAAGGTCCTATAGATGAAAGCAATGGGAAAAAAAAAAGATTGGAATGGAAGGACTTTGAGTGTCAGGAAGAGGAGTTTGATAATTTCCAGCCTGTGGAAAGGAATTTTCTCTGGGCACCAATCCTTCTTGGTATCTGAAATCAAACCTACTGTACTAAAGTCAGATTGGTTGCTGATACATTTTATTGCGTTTAATTAACCTAAAATCCTTCCCCCTCAAAAAAACTAATGTAGAAAGCAAACAGAAAACTTTGAGTCCCTAAAAAAATAAAGTTTGATTAGAAAAGAAATTTGAGTAGTCCCAAATACAATGGGGACAATTATGAAGTACTTGTTAATTTATGATAAAAATATTATTTTACATGATCTATCAACCCATAAGCGTATATTAAGTGCCCATCAGGTGCCAGGGGTATAGATACAAAACCCAAACAGTCCCTGACCTCAGGATTGCTTACATTCTCTGGAAGAAAATAGCATGTATAAATATAAGTGAATACCAAGTATATACAAAGTAAGAGAGAGGCAAGAGACTAGTATACTGGATAGAGAGGTAGCCCGATAGGCAAGAAGACCTGGGTTCAAATTCTATCCCACATAGCTACTGATTGTGCAGCCCTGAGCAAATAATTGAACCTAGATGATTCTCTAAGTTGCAGAGAGAGTGTGTCATCCTGCATTGGTAGAGCCAAGATTTCAATCTTTATCTTCTGCATAAGTGAAATAGAACTTTGTCTACCGGCCCTGACTTAGGGGAGGGTGATTCTCTACTTCCTGTCCTCTTGATTTCTATATCTACACTTTGCCTGGTAGTTTTCTGGGGGCCTGAGAAGTAACTACCCCCAAGGGATTCTCTAGGGTACAGGTTATCTTTCTTGCTTAACAATATTCAAGGCGGGACTCATCTCTGAATCTCTGCATTCCTTTTCCCTTACCCATGATGTCCTCTGGGCTCCCTGGGCTGATGTCCATCTACCCTAAGTAAATTTGTCACACGTACAGCTTAGGCTGTTTACAGTATCCTTGCTTCCGGCTCCAAATTCAGTTCTGTTTCTACTATACTTGGATATCTTGTAATATGGTGGAAATACAGAAGAAGAAGGTACAAAGCTTTAGAGGAGGACTGCTGTGACTTCTTTTGATTAGTGGCAATGCGCCCATAAAAGGGGAAAAAGGCAAACAAAGAGGATCACATTAAAGAAAAACAAAATTTTAGGTGTTAGCTTCTTTTTCCCTAAAGATAAATATAAAATGCTGTCTGCTTTAAATAAGGACAGGAATCCAAGCTCTATTAAGTGGTACAGCAAACTCTAAAGAGAAGGGAATTTAGGAGGAGAAGAGAGGAGAAATGGAAGAGAGGAAGAGAAATGGAGAAAGAGGAAGAGATCAAGGGAGAAAAGGGGGAGACAAAGGAAGAGAAAGCAATATGGGAAGGTAGAAGAAAGAGAATGGGACAGAAAAAAAGGGGAGGGGAGATTGGAAAATAAGGAATAAGGAGGGAGAGAAGGGGAAAAAGGGAAGGCAAAAGGAAGAAAGAAAAAAAAGTAAAATGAAGGTAATTTAACAATCTTCTAGTATAACTCACTCATTTTTACAGATGAGGAAACTGAGACTTAAAGATAGGAAGTGACTTCGCAGAATTTAAGAGTTGGAAGGGACCTCAGTGAACATCTAGTTCAACCCATTTCCAAAAAGATTCCCCACCTATAACATATTTGATAAGTGGTTGTTCCAGCATCTACTTAAAGACCTCTAAGGATGGGAATCCACCATCTCTCAAGGCAACCCATTTCACATTTGGGCAATTCTAAGTGCTAGGCCTCGCTCAAGGTCACATCGGTTGTACTGGCAGTTATTTGACTCCAAACCCAGTACCCTTTTCACTGGTCCGACTTGTTCGATCAATCAATCAATCAACTGATCAATTTCATCAACTTGTTAATAAAGGAATATCTAAATATAGAGATGGTAATACAAACAGTAAAAGGGGCACTAGGGGGTGGGAGAATGGCTCAGAATTGGAGATGGGAGAGAGGGGCCACAGGAGGTAAGGGAGGCACCTTGTAAGGAAGGGAGGGAAGTTGCCAAAGCAAAATTTATGGACTTTGCAAATTTGCCCAGGATTAATCACACTGTCTGGAACCTCTGGGACATTTTTATGGAGGTGAATCAGAATTAAATTAACATCAAGAGCAGCTTTGAAAGGAAAAAGAAGCCACCAAAGGACTCCATGAGAGAGTCTAGGACCCACTTGGGTGGAAGAGTGAGGGGTAGCAGCTAGGAAATGTCAGGGAGGCCAATGTTGGGACATTCTGGGATGGAAAAGTGTCCCTTAGGGTTAGAGATCAGGAGGCAGCAACCATGTACTGGATTGAACAATGAGTGGGAAACCAGAGAACCCTGGCTGATTTTGCCACTTACTAGCTATTTGATCACAAGTAAATCATTTAATCAACTGAACCTCAATTTTCTTATTGTAAAATGGGTTTGATAATTACACTACCTATGTTGGAGTTGTCATGGGGAAAGATTTTATAAATCTGCTACATAGACTGTGATATAAATGTGAGCTATTATTATTATAACCTTCATCAAGGTATACTTGAATCAACTTGAATCAGTACACAGCAATACTGGGATTTTTTTTTTTTTTTTACACTTCAGAGAATAGGATTGCCTCATTCCAAGTGCCTGAAGGTTATACCTGACAAAAAGCCCAGGAGTTGGGGGAATCCCATCAGGGCCTGTTTCTCACTTCTGCTTTAGAAGTTGATATGACAGGTAGATAGGTTCAGCACAAAGCTTCATTAAACCAACACTGGCCCCTCCCCCAAGATAACAAAGATCTTTTTATACTTACCTCATCTCTTCTCACTCTGATTTATGTCTGTTATTAACATATGTAAATGCCTTTTATGAAATTGTTCAAAGTGATTTCTGAAGTTTGTTTCTTTTTTTTTTCTGGGAGTCAGGCCTTTGAATATTTTTATTATTTTTTTTTTGGATTCAGTTCAATTTGAATGCCTGCTGTATACAAGGAAGACACTATCCTGCCAGGACTACAGAGATAAATACTGAATAGTACTGGCCCTCAAATAACTTACATTCTAGTGGGAAGTTGAGGAGTACTGCATATATGCAAAGAAGCAAATGTAAAATACCCAAAGAGGAATACAAAATTCACAGGCCTGAATTGGCCTAGGTGCCTGATGGCTTCTGTTTAACTTTTTATTCTCTTCTGATCACTTGAGGCTTCTGGTTAGTGATTGTCAGCTAACCATAGCAATGCTGTGTTAATAGTTACACTTATTTTGACAAACATATCGGTATTATTATTGACCCACACTGAAGAAATATTTGGTAAAGACTATGAGGCACTTAAGATTCAGATCTTTGGTTTTGGAAAGAGCAATAGACTTAGGTTCAGGAAATGCCCATTTGAGTCTAAGCTCTTCCACTTACTAGATGTGTGACTTTGGGCAAATCTCTTTTCTTCTCTAGTCTTCAGTTATCTCCAGTGTAGAGTGTGGGGATGGGGGTGGGGTGGGGCAGGGTGGTGTAGATGACCTCTGTGGTCCTTCCTAAACTTTGACATTCTTTGCTTCAATGAAACCTTAGCTTCTTTTGGTTATAGTGAAACTAAATCCAAGTTTCGTAAAAAATAAATGACAGATGCATCTTATAACTGGTAACTCTCACAGGGTAGTTCCTCAAACTCTTGAACTCATGTGTTCAAGTATGACGATGCTTATTAGGAATACTATCACTTAAATGGAGCATTTAAGGGGAACCAGAAAAGAGCCTTAATGATCATTTAAAGGCTTAAAAAACAGGACTTGGAGGTACATTTATTTTTCCCTAGCATTTTATTTTATTTTTAGATAATATTTTTTCCACAGTTACATGTTAAAACAACTTAAAACATTAAAAAAAAATTTTGAGTTCCAAATTCTGTCCCTCTCTCCCTTCCTCTCCTTCCCCCTACCTGAAACAGTAAGCAATCTAATGTAGGTTATATATGTGCAATCATGTAAAACATTTTGGAGATACATTTATAAGAAATGATTTGGGAGACCCAAAGGGTATTATTGACTCTTATGATACTCAGCAGTGTTATAGTGATGCTCTCTTTGGTGGCAGTGAATTCTGATGACCTAATTCTTTTTGAGCCCTGTTAAAATATCTTTGACACCCTGGTCTTGAGGGGATTTGCCAGTTATTATTATTCTAGAGTAAATAGTAAATAGTAAGGTCCTTTAGTTATTCTTATTTGCAGATGGCATTGTGCTGATGACAACAGGCCAATTGAAGAGCCTTCTAAATGACATCTATAATTATTCAAAAGAGTTCTTAACTATCCATATGGGAAAAATGAAGTGGATGAAGAATGTAAAAAAAAAAGACAAAAAAGGAAAAATAAGAAAAATAAAATGAAAAAGTCTTCAATCTGCATTCAGACTCCATCAGTTCTTTCTGTGGAGGTAGATAATATTTTCCATCATGTCTTTCAGAATTGTCTTAGATAATTGTATTGATGAGAATAAATAAGTCATTCCCAGTTGATCATTGTTAAAATATTGCTGTTACTGTATACAATGTTCTCCTGGTTGTGCTCACTTTAATTTGTATCAGTTCATATAAGTCTTCCCAGGTTTTTCTACAACCAATCTCCTCATGATTTCTTATAGCACAATAATATTCCACCACAATCATATACCAGAACTTGTTTTTGCAACATGACTAATATGGAAATATGTTTTGAATGACTTCATTTATATAATCTATATCAAATTGCTTGCCTCCTGAAGGAGAGGGTGGGAGAGAATTTAGAACTCAAAAATTTAAGAAATTCTACATTTAAAAATATTTACTATTTTTAATAATTGAGAAATATTTCATGAAATAATTTTTTTTAATTGGGAAAAAATTTAAATGATGAATAGTCTCCCCTCCTCCAAAAGAAAGGCTCTTTGTTTTAGCCCCAATACAGATATGGTGATGTTGAGAGTCTTAGAATATAATAGCTTCTAGGGGACAGCTAGGTGGTACAGTGGATAAAGGTCTGGCCCTAGATTCAGGAGGACCTGAGTTCAAATCTGAACTCAGACACTTGACACTTACTAGCTATGTGACCCTGGGCAAATCACTTAACCCTCATTGCCCTGCAAAAACAAACAAAAAAAGAATATAATAGCTTCTAAAGAATTTAAGTTTAAGATCACCTAAAGAGCAATGAAAAGGTAAATGAGCTGCCACAAATTACATATAGAGAATTGCTCTGGAGAAGTAGTGAAGGCTATCAACAGAGAAATATATGACTGGACAAAATTTTTGACTAGTTACCTATCAATAATGAGATAACCTTGATGGACAGCCCTCGTGTTCCATTGGCATCTCTAAGATCCCAGGAGATCTGGGGAAAGGTCCCTAGCACGTTCAGTCAACCTTGTATGGAAGCTTTATAAAAGGCCACGGATAGGAGTTGCACAGCACAAGGAGGCATGGATGAGATGTGATATGTACCAATTTAAAGGAGCATTTACATTGATGAGATCCTAGATTCATCTAAGTATTAAAAATGAGAGTTTTTTCTCTGTTGCCATATTGTGGCATGCAGGTGACTCTGGGTTCTTGGATGTAATGCCAATGAACCATAAACTCTGACCAGTTCTAGGGATAGAGTGTTGGATGTGGAGTCAGGAAGAGCTGAGTTCAAGTCATTTATTCTTTCTCAGCCTGTTTTCTCTTCTATAAAATGGGCATAGCAATAACAACACTTACCTCATAGGGCTGTTGTGAGAACCAAATGAATAATAAATGTAAAATGCCTTTGCAAAACCTTAAAGTGCTATAAAAGTGCTGCTGTTTGGGGCAGCTAGGTGGTACAGTGGATAAAGCACCAGCCTTGGATTCAGGAGGACCTGAGTTCAAATCCAGCCTCAGACACTTGACACTTATTAACTGTGTGACCCTGGGCAAGTCACTTAACTCTCATTGCCCCATAAAACAAACAAACAAACAAACAAAAACCCCCAAAAGAAAAAAAAGTGCTGCTGTTGCTGTTATTGTTATTGTTATTCTAACAATTGGGAAAGGCTTGGAATGCAGTCCTGACAACAGACTTTCTGAAGATAAGCCTGGCAGAGCACAGAGAGGCACATCATAACAAGCTGACCACGTGGTGATGAGTGAAATCACTTTGACCATTGTACACAAGCAAGAAAATTTAAACTGACCCTTCATTCTCTCTTGATTTGTCAGTGATCATAGGAGAGTAGCAGAAAAGGGGGCAGAGGGTGCTAAGAACTCCTCAATTTTTAATGCTTTTCAACATTGTTTCTACTCTAAATATAAAATCCTTGTCCAGTGACCTACTGCTCAGCAGACTAGTGGAGGAATTGGAGGATTTAAATATTGGCTTGGAGTAGGGGTTTTTGACCATTTTGTTTAGTTTTTTTTTTTCTGTCAGTACCACCAAACTCTTTGTCCCAGCCAAACTCATTTTTTTTTTCATTGTCTCCTGAATGCCATCATGCTCTCTGCCGCTCCAAACCTCTGTTTCTATGTTGGTCTCTACACCTGGGCTATCTCTGTTCCTCTTCTTCTCTTGTCTGTCCAAATATCCTATGACAAGGGTTGTTGACTTCTTTTGTCACATGGTCCCCTTGGGTAGTATAGTGAAACCTATGGACTCCTCAGAATAATGTTTTAAAATGCATTCAACATAATTCATAGGATTACAAAGGAAACCAATTATGTTGAAATACAATTATCAAAATATTAAAAGATAAGACCAAGGATCTCAGACTAAGGACCCTTGATTAGAGAAAGGGCCCAGAATATGGGGTGGATCTCCTTAACAGCACTTATGGCGGGTCATGGATAAAAACAGCTCAGGATGAGAAGGTATGGTTTGGTTATAATTTATACTATGGAAGAAATTTTCACAAAGCCTTCAGGGTAGAATACCAAGGAGTTTGGAATTATGTTGGTGGGTAAAGATCTATCCCTTTGAAATTGCAGATGTTTGAAATATTTAAATGAGTATTCTGATTAAATTCAGAATTAAAGCTTAAAGGAATTGCCTAGAAAGGACTTTACAGATTTTTCTAGTTCAGTCCCTTATTTTTACAAATGAAGAAAATGAGGCCCAAATACATTAAATGTGACTTGCCTAGTTATGTCACAGTGCCAAGGGGAAAATTCAGGGCTCTAGGTCTTCTAGAACACCACACAGTCATTCAATAATTAAGCAGTCTTCAATTTGATAACAGTGTTGGGGAGCAGAGAATAATGACCATTAATTTTATTGACAAGATAATGGTGGCATGGAAAAAAACTCCCTCTTGGAGCCAGAAGGCCTGGCTTTGCCTCTTACTAGCTATATGATCTTGGGCAAGGCACTTAATAATGGCTTACATCTATGTAGATGCAACGCTTTGCATTTCTTATAAATCAGGGTTCTAGCACTCACAGTTGGAGGGATCAGGCAAGATCTCTTGTAGGAAGTGGTACTTTGGATGTTGCTGGGACTTTTAAGAGGTGGAAGTAAACATGGAGAGCAGCTCAGGCATGAGGGACAGATAGCTTGTGCAAAACCAGAGACTCGGAAATGGGATGATGGACATTAGGAACAGTAAATAGACTAGTTTGGTTTGAGGGACATAATATTTAATTAAGTCTAGAAAGGTAAGCTGGGGCCAGATTGTAAAGGGCTTTATTAAACAAGAATTGGATGAGTCTGTATTGTATCCTAGAGGCACGAGAGAGCTTTTGACTCTTCTTAAGGAGGGGAGTGACATTTAACAAATGTTTATTGAGTTTCAACCTGTAGCCTTTCATTGTGCTGGGGCTTGAAAGGAAAATAAAACAAACCCCCAGGAGCTTATAATTTAGGTGAGGAGAGAGGATATACACATATAAAAGATTTAAGCCATAAACATATGGCAGCATATAATGAAATGCCCCCAGTAGATGATAAAAATCATAAATGCTCTGGTTGTTCAGAGAAGGTCAGTATGGGCTGGTATGGTTTGGGGAGGACTTGGGTATATATTCCTAGAGCAGAGCTTCTTAATGTAGGGTTGATGAATTTGGAAAAAAAATATTTTGCTAACTGTATTTTAACTAATTTCCTTATAACCAAATTAATTAAAAATACATTTAAAAATAGTGTTCTGAGAAGGGGCCCATAGGTTTCATTAGACTACCAAAGAGGGCCTTGCCACAAAAGAAATCAAGAATCCTTGTCACAGGGTACTTGGATAGGTAGAAGGAAGGAAGAACAGAGACATTCCAGGTATGGAGACCAGCATAGAAACAAAGATTCCAGCTGGCAGGCAACATGTTAGCATTCAGGAAACAAAGCAAAAAATGAGATTGTGACAGAGTTAATGTTTGGTAGTACTGAAAGATGAAGTTGACTAGGGTTGGGTCAGTGAGGAAGACACTTGAGTGCTTTGGAGTTTGGACTTCATCTCACAGACAATGGCAGTCATGGCCCATCTTAATGAGAATGTTGATTTAGGAAAATTATTCTGACAGCAGGGTGTAGGATGGATTGGAGTGGGGAGAAACTTAGATTATGCTTTGGATTTAGAAAAAAGTGATCCTATTGATGAAAGCCTCCTGGCCGGTGTACAAAAAAGGGATTTTCCATAAATAGCCTATTAGCAAAACAATATGGAAAGTTATTGTTTCCTGGGGTCTCTAGTTACAGTAAATTTCCAGTACTGACATATTTATGACTTTGACTCCACCTAAAGAACATGCCCTGGAAACATCCCTCTCTTCTGGGCCAAATATTGCATCTTTTTCCCTTCTTTTATCATGCTCCCAGGAAGCTTCATGCTTTAATGCCTTGAGTTTATGATTTTGAAGTAACTGAAAGGGAGGAATCTTATTTTCCTTAATTCTGCATCAATTAAAATACAGTCACTCAAAAGTCCTTTGAATGTTGAAAATTCAGTGGTTGTGATAGCAATAAATCCTTGAACTATGCTCATGCTCTAAAGTCCATGCAGACAGTCTGCATTCTTTTCCCCAGTAAATCATAATAATGGACTATCTTGTGTTGCCAGAAAGACTTTATTGGGGAATTAATTGCTTCAAGTCAATTAGTAAAGAAGATGAGAAGTTTTGACTGAACTTAGGGAAGACAAGATCCCTGCTAATATATTTGATACCTCCTGAAAAGAGACTATACTAATCATTTTATTATTTTTTATTTACTTTATTTAAAAACAATAATGATGAGGGGCAGCTAGGTGGCACAGTGGACAAAGCACCGGCCCTGGATTCAGGAGGACTTGAGTTCAAATACGGCCTCCAACACTTGACACTTACTAGCTGTGTGACCCTGGGCAAATCAGTTAACCCTCATTGCCCCAGAAAACAAAACAAAACAAAAAAGAAACAAAAAACCCAATAGTGATGGTCCCCAAACCAAAAAACAATCATTCAAGTGACGCTTCATTTGAAATAGTCTTTCCTTACTTTTGCCTTGTAGATTCCCTAGACTCTTGTAATACCCAGTACAAGTACCATCTCCTAGGCAAGATCTTTAGAGAAGCCCTACCTACTGGTCTTTTTAAAAAACAACAACAAACTTTCATGAATGTGAAGGGAAAGAGAATAATCAATCCTTTTGGCTGAATTCTGCAGAGAAAATCTTCAATACAATTCAACAAGTATTAGTTGAGGGCTTACCATGTGCCAGGCACTTGTGCAAGGTTCAAAGACAAAATTTTTAAAAAAGGAAAAATATTTCTGCCCTCAAGAAGTTTATGTAAAGAGAGGTAGTATAGCATAGATACAAATAAATATAAGGAGAGATCATTTACAACTAGAGAATCAGAGAAGCTTTCCTTCCATGGAAGGAGGCACTTGAACAGAGTCTGGAAAAAGGCTAATGACTGGGGTGGGGAGTACATTCTAGGCATGGGAGACAATCAGGGCAAAGGCCTACCGTCGGAAGATAGAATGGCAAGTTTGGGAATACCAAGTAGTCCAGAGAATATGTGAAGGAGATTGATGAGAAGATGGACTGGAAAGGAGGGCTGGATACAGCAGATAATGTATTTGGACTCAGGAAGACCCTAGTTCAAATTTTGCCTTAGACATTTACTAGCAGGTATGACCACGGGCAGCTTTTATACATTTTAATAAAGTTCCTCCTGGCATTAGAAGATTGATCAACTCCTTCCTAGTTGCTCCATGGTCTTAGCTGGGCTAGCACCCCTTCCTCCTCCAAATCTAATCCCAGTTAGCCCTCTAGCAACAGTTAATATGCTTTTGTTTATAACAGAACTGAGTAAGATTTTGTGAGAGGGTCAATTTAATTCCATCATCACTAATGGGATTTTAAAAAAATGATGTGCCCTTATTTGAGGTAGTTTAGTATTATGCACCATGTTATACAATTTGTGAATTGGTTACTGCTTCTCCCTATTATATGGAAAGTGTTATATATAAAGAGATGCATGATTTGTGTGTGTTTGGGTGTATGAGGAATAGGGTTGAGGAAGGAAAATCTTTAGAAAAAGCAAGAAAAAAGGTAGGATAACTGAGACCTTGCCCCAGAGTGCCAACATTTAGAAGCCACTGGCAGAACCTTCAGCTGTTAGAGGCAATTGAGTTTAGTACCCAGTTAGTAAGAATAATTAATTAAATAGGAAACTAACATATGATATGTTCCCTTCTCCTAGCAGATAGATGCACCTTACATTAGCTTCTCCTCTGCTTGGCACTGCCCTTCCCCCCATTAGATTGTAAACTCCTTGAGGGCAGGGATTGTCTTTTGCCTCATTTTGTACCCTCAGCACTTAGCATAGTGTCCAGCACATAGCAGGTGCTTAATAAATAGTTATTGATTAATCCCATTTTCATATGTAGAACTGAGAGTTACTTTTTTGTTGTTTGTTTTGGTAAGGCAATTGGGGTTAAGTGACTTGCCCAGGGTCACACAGCTAGTAAGTGTTAAGTGTCTGAGGCCGGATTTGAACTCAGGTTCTCCTGACTCCAGGGCCAGTGCTCTATCCATCATGCCACCTAGATTCCCCTGAGAGTTACTTTTTAAAATTAATATTAAAATTCACTAATTTCTTTGTAGACTTAATAGTAAAAGCCATAAACACAAATGCATTCACAAGTGAGGGTGTGTAGAGTGAAGAGGAGAAGCTCTGGAAGAAAACCTTGTAGGGGCACCATAATTAAGAGGCTGAGTGGGGTTAGATAAGGGGTTTGAAAAGCTCAAGAGAGAATTTTCAGAAAAAAAAAACCTGGGAAAGCTCAATGTTGCTGAATAGAAAGAGTTTCAAGAATGAGTGGGTGGTCGGCAGTGTCAAATGCTGAAGAGGGGTTGAAAGGCATGAAGACTGAGAAGAGACCTTTAGAATTGGCAAAAAGGAGGTCATTGTTTGAAAGATGTCAGGCTTGGCCTCTAGGGCCAAATTTACTAGTTTTACATGTGTTCAAAATGACTTGGTAATTAGCAATGGATGGGAAAGGAGATATAGCAACCCTGTGTAATAGTGAGTTTGAAACATTTTGCTAAATTATTTTTCAGTATATGGAAGAGAAATTGGCCTGTAAAGTAACCCTTAATATATATTATAGGAGCTATTTTAAAATCACTCATGGAATAGTTTGATTTGAAAAGAATTCTATTTAGATTTGTGTTAAATTCTTTCATGCAGAAGGAATTATTTTTCCTTAAATGTTGGTCTTTCCCTGTGACTTAATTATTCCAAAATAAATGCATTTGAGTCAATGCTGAGCACTTCAAATCAACAAACATTTATTAAATAACTACTATGTTCCAGGCACTGTGCTAAGTCCCATGGGATGGGCAGCCCCCTCAACCCCACCCCCTAAACCCCACATCACTAATCTCAAGGAGATCAGAGCTCAATGAGAGAGACAACATCCAAACAACTATGTATAAACAATATATATTCAAGTGCAAGTTGAAGTAGACTCAGAGAGAAGGTCCTAGTCTTAAGGGGACTGAGAAATGCTTCTTGCAGAAGGTGGGCTTTTAGCTGGGACCTGAAGAAGCCAAGAGGCAGAGATGAGGAGGGAAAGCGTATTTGAAATTCTGGAATTTTGAGATCCCAAATCCAAGGGAATGATTTCAAGAATTAAGTCATGATACAAATATTTTTACTGTGGTAAAAGACCTAAAAGTTAAGTTCAAAGAAAGGAAATTTGTGTCCTACATTACTCTTTGGGATTGAAATGTATTGGGTGTTGATTCTCCCTCCACAGTATTTCTTGCCTTTGTCCCTTTCACTTTTTTTTTGCAGGGCAATGAGGGTTAAGTGACTTGCCCAGGGTCACACAGCTAGTAAGTGTCAAGTGTCTGAGGCTGGATTTGAACTCAGGTCCTCCCGAATCCAAGGCCAGTGCTTTATCCACTGTGTCACCTAGCTGCCCCGTCCCTTTCACTTTTATCATGGGGACCCTACCACATAGTTCAAGCCTTCATCAGCTTTTGCTTCCATTATTGCAATGATTTCCTCATTGGGCTCCCTGCATCCAGTTTCTGTCCTTTCTAATCCATGTTTTCACCAGTTGCCAAACTGCTGTTCCTTAAGGGTGGATATGACCATGTCACTCCCCTGTTCAAAAATAATTAGTGGTTCCCTTGATTGCCTCTAGGATAAAAGACAAAATCCTCAACCTTCCACAGTCTGATCCCCAGATCATGATAAAACTTGATTTGTTTTATATGCCTCCTTTTTGCACACTCCAGTAAAACTGGCCTTCAGCTGTTTCCCAAAATTGATGTGCCATATTAAATCTCTGTCCTTTTGTGCAAGCACGGGCCCTGGCCTGAATGTGTGCCTTCCTTGCCTGGCCTCTTAGAATCCTTAGCTTCCTTCAAGGCTCCCATCAAATTCTGTATACTAGGCAAAACCTTCCCTTATCCTCTGAATTGCTAGTGTTCTCTTCATCCTGCAATTACTTTGTTATTTAATTGTCTGCATACACGTTCTAACTCCCCACCCCCATTGCCTGGTATAGTATCCACTCTTCGAGGGCAAGGACTCAGTCATTTTGGTCTTTTTTATCCCCAGTGAATAGCACAGTGCCTGGAACCTATTAGGCATTACATAAGAGAGCTCCATACGTGAAGATGGAACCAACGCCTTTTAACCTATAAATTATATGTTTAGGATTTGCTTTTCTTAAAAATGAAGAACCTCACTTTAAGACCCTTTATCATATCCATGAAAAAAAAAACCAGTTGGGTAATGAAATGATTCATGTTTGGATTTAGATGAAAGCTAGTTGGAAAAAAGACAGTGAGACTTCCAACCCTTAATTTAAAATTTAAATTTGACTTGAACAGCCAATGCTCATGAACTCACTAAAATGAACTGTTTACTTTTAAAAGCCTTCCAATTTTTCTCCGGGGTGGCATTTTTTTCTTCTTCACAAAGATTCAATTTATGAAACTTGTGAAAATTCTACACTGAAAAGAGCTTGGACTAGATAACTTGTAAGGTATTTTTTAATTCTGAAGAGAATCATTCATTTGAAATTCATCAGAAAGGTCAGAGTTTAGGAATACATGAATTAAATTGCAGCAGTATTTAGTGTACACATCATCAGCATCTTTGTTAAAATGTCCCAATTGATTTGTGTTAACAAACAAGGACTTTAAGTCTCCCATTAGGGAGAAAATAAGAAAAACTTGTTGGGCTGGGCTTGGTGGCCCTTGCCTCTTAAAACCCTGTACTAGGGACAGGTAGGTGGCACAGTGGATAGAGCACTGGCCTTGGATTCAGGAGGACCTTAGTTCAAATCTGGCCTCAGACACTTAACACTTACTAGCTGTGTGACCCTGGGCAAGTCACTTAACCCCAATTGCCTCACAAAAAAAAAACCCCACAAAAAAACCAAAAACCAAAAAAACCCCATACTGTGGGAGGCTGAGGTTGGTGGGTTGCTTGGGTTTGAGAGTTCTGAGTTGAAAGCCAATTAGGTATTCATGCTGTTTGGCACTAATATGGTGAGCATCCCCCAGAATGGAGTGCCACCAGACTGCCTAAGGAAGGGTTAGGTTGGATAAACAGAGCATGTTCAAGCTTCCATGCTTATCAGCACCAAGATTGTACATGGGAGGGATTGCCTTACTTTCTGAGCACCTACTATATGCAGAGTATTGTGCTGGGTGGTAGGGGGTGACACAGAGATAAGATGAGACTTCTTGCTCTCTGGGGGATGAAGGCCAAGCCTACTCATCTCACTTGAGAAATGATTTCAGACCAGGTGGCAGCTATGGACCTAGCCTCTATGCAACGTAAATGCAACAAATCTACAAGTGAAATCATCTCCATGTGCCCTCCCCCAAGCCTATTCCCTCTTCCTAATTTGCCATGTAAGCTCCTGGAACATAGAGACTGTGGCATTCTTTTTAATTCAGTAATATTCCTTGAATGCCTACTTTTTTTGGGGGGGTGGGGCTGGGCAATGAGAACTAAGTGACTTGCCCAGGATCACACAGCTTGTAAGTGTCAAGTATGTGAGGCCGGATTGGAACTTAAGTCCTCCTGAATCCAGGGCTGGTGCTTTATCCACTGCTCTACCTGGCTGCCCCCAAGTGCCTACTTTTTATTTTATGTTTCTGTACCATCATATACCAGTAGGCTTGATAGATGGCAACATAGAGGGAAGCCTGGGCATGGCGAGGAAGGGAAATGCAGGCATATATACAAACATCACAAAGAACATGAATTCCCAGAGGAACATGATGTATGTGATAGCCTACTGAGAGCAGGATCTGTGTAATTTTTTAATCTTGCCAGCCTCAATGTCTAGCACAATGACTTGCAACCTGGTAGGGTACAAAAGAAATGACGGTCATTTTAATCAAGTAGGACCAAAACGACACAGACACAAAGATGGTAATATGGAAAAGAAGATAAATGCCTAAGACCACAAAATATTGAGTTCAGATGAGGGAGAGAGCATGGGAAGTTTTGTAGAGGAAGATTTGAGTCAGGTGTTGAAGGTTTACAGCAAATGGAGATGGCGGGTGGTGGTAGGAGAAGGGAATAGTTCTAGCTTGCTCCAACCCTGGCAACTGATGCTACTTTTCATCGTATTTGTTTCTCCACAGATGAGTTGGAGAGAGCTCCTCTTTAAAGCTTGACGAATGCCAGCATGAACGGACACTGAGGTGAAATGGGAAAATGGATGATGTTGGAATGAGCTAGATGTGGTCTTCCCTGAAGGAAGGATAGATTTGATGACGTTTCAAGGTACCTTGCAGGGTTTGGGTTATATAAACAACACCCTGGGCCTGAGATAGGAAAAGATTTTGTGAATGCACACACTGCTAAGGCAGTTTTGCTCCGTGAAATAATAATAATTCACTGTTATAGTGTTTTAAGGTTTATAAAGCACATTTCTCACAATAACTTTCACTTTAAAGATGAAGAAACTGAGACTCAGGGAGTTAAAGTGATTTGAATGTTGTCATATAGCTAGTAAGTGCCAGAGCCAGGTTTTGAGCACTGAATCAGCTGACTTGAGGTCCAGCACTCTTCCTACATCCTATACACTGCCTGAATGTATCTTAATGGACCTTGTACTGTTGGTTGTAAGAAAGAGTGAATGGTGCAGTGGATAAAGCACTGGCCCTGGATTCAGGAGGACCTGAGTTCAAATCCGACCTCAGACACTTGACACTTACTAGCTGTGTGACCCTGGGCAAGTCACTTAACCCTCATTGTCCCTCAAAAAAGAAAGAAAGAATGAATCAGTATAAATCTATCCCTGGGGAATGGGGATAGTGGTATTGGGAGGGTGTGTATATCTGTGGGTAAGAACCAGTCCTATTTTGCCCTATTGACAGTGTATCAATAGTGTCATCTTATCACATGAAAAAAAATGTACATATTCCTACTGTACCTGGAGAATAATGCAGACCTGAGCTCATATTTCCTCAGTGAATCTCAGTGAATTTAAAGGATGTGGTTATTGCACATCATTTACTTATTACTTTAGTGACATACTGATGTTAGTCACTGTAGGTTACCATCTGCTTATTCATGCTACTGTTATGCCTGAATTGACCTACAGTATTCTTTTTCTTTCTGTTTCTTTGTTATAGCATGAATATATTAAAAAATACCAGTGCATATCTGGTTTCCTCCAACATTATGTAATATCCTTAACAACTTCAAAGATCACTACCTTCTCTGATTACTATCAGACTTATTTCCTTTGCAATTCTAGGCATCTGCAAAGTTTTCCTTGGGCAGAATCTTCCTTGCTATTTCACCCCACCACAAGGTCACATTTAACACTGGAAGTGGCTGAAAGGGTCATCTAGTTATAGATTCATAGATCTAAGTTGGTTGTCCTTAGTTCTTGAAGAGGACCAAAATGCCATCTCTATGTTAGTGTCAAGTTACATGTGTCCAACTGTGGCTGATCAAACCTATGAGCTCAGAATGTTCCACCACAGATTGGGCACAAATAATCCATGAGAACATTTGGGTTGGAGATCTAAGTTGAAAGAGACTTTAAAAGCCATTTGGCAAATACCTTCCCTTCACAGGTGAGGAAACTGAGACCCAGAAAGATCCAGTGACTTCCTTACACTGGTAGCTTGTCAGACCTATAGTAGTAGAAGATCACTTGAGATTTTATTAACTTTCCTGAGGCCCAGCTTCCTTGGCAGGAAAATAAGGGGGTTGGGCTCTGAAGTTTCTTCCAGTTCCAGATCTGAGGTTTTAATCAAGGAATGAAGTCAAGATGGATTTCTTATTTTTGTCCTTTCAGAAACAATACTTAAATATTCTTAGAACTACTGTAGAATAAATTTCAGTCACAAAAGTCATATTTTTTTCTTGTTCTTTATGTTCTCAGAACACTGCAGGGACCCTGAAATGCTTTCCATATGAAGTTAAAACGAGTTCGGCTTTTGCCTGGACTTTGAGATTTTCACTGCTGTCACCTGCTTTACCTCACTGCTTTCGTCTAAATTACTACTTTTGCTCTTCATTTTGGCCTAGCCAAGACCACATTTGAGTTATACAAAAGGCTTCTCTTGAAGAGCTTCTTTTGTGGAAATTTCTGGAGAGGTCACCTGGAAGTTTGGCAGGACATCTGCTTTCAATAAATTTCAATTGTAATACCACTGGAAAGGGACAGTTTTTGCTTGGGTGATGCTTTTATAGGGAGTCTGGTGAGGTGAATCAGCACTAAAGTTGGTGATTTTGATGCTGACAGATATGAATAATAGGCAAGAATTTTGAACATGAGTGGATGCTGATGACCCTGCTGGCTTCCCTGAACCTTTTGGATCTTGTTTCTAGCTTTATTTGCATACCAATCAAGGAACTGAGTATAGCTTAGTATCACTCCAGTTCTTTCCAGGTTCCAGGGCTTTTGTTGGATAAAGATCCCCAAAATGGTATTGGGGATATATACTCACAATCATAGAGTTAGCAAGAGACATTTTTCTAGCCTCAAGTCATATGGTTGGTTTTGGTCAGGCCCTTCAATGAGTCCTAGGGGAAAAAAATGAAAAGAATAGACTCAATTATAACCTGAGGCACTGGTTCCCTTTGCTGGTTTTTTTTTTTGGTAATCTCAACTGTTGCAATGACAATGGCAAGAGGGTACTATCAAGCCTTAGTAAATACTTTTTAATGCTTTTTTTTTTTTTTGCAGGGCAATCAGGGTTAAGTGTCTTGCCCAGGGTCACACAGCTAGTAAGTGTCAAGTGTCTGAGGCCAGATTTGAATGCAGGTCCTCCTGAATCCAGGGCCAGTGCTTTATCCATTGAGCCACCTGGCTGCCCCCTAATGCTCTTAATTGGATGGGTCATCATAACTTTGCCAGGACCACCCACAACTATGAAAGTTAAATAAAAGAAAAGCCAAAATTTTGAGTTCTTAGGAGATGAACACTAATAGAATCCAGGAAATTTTTATTCTACTCCATTATCTCTAAGTGATATGCATTTGAATCAATATGGTAAATACCTTCCCACTTCCAGTAATGTATAACAGCCAATCAGTTAGAAAAACCTGTGTAACATAGAACTTACCTAAGAAGAACTGATTTGGTGGTTTTTCCACAGGAACATGTGGGGAGATGTTAAACCAAGAAACTTTTGTGTAGAAATAGAGACACCTTCCCTTAGCTGCCTTCTTCCATGGGTAAGCATTTTAGTTTAGGGGAAATTCATAACTTAGAGAAGAATGTCCAATCTGGCAGCCTCCAATAGTTCAAGTCTTCAATTAGAAAATTATGCCAGGAAGAAAATTGTAAAGGGATTTTTTTTTAAGTCAGGCCATGAAAACTCAGCCTCCTTTTATGGCCAGCTAATTTGCCAGGGAAAATAACCACAGGATATATGACAGAAGAGAATTAAACATTTTATGCCTTCAAGAAAAGAGGGGCTCCTTAATATAAAATCCCTCCCACCATTAAAAAAAACCCTCTGAAGTCATGGAAACAACCTTTCCCCCTAACCCTCAATAAAATCATAGTTGAAGGTTTTGTGGCAGATATTGGGGCATGATGGGTTTTTGTTGTTGTTGTTGTTGTTTTTTGGGGGGCAGTGAGGGTTAAGTGACTTGCCCTTGCGTGTTACTCACCCAGCTAGTGTCTGAGGCCAAATTTGAACTCAGGTCCTCCTGAATCCAAGGCCAGTGTTTTATCCACTGCACCACCTAGCTACCCCCGATGATGTTTTATAGAACCAGAGAATGAGTGGGTGTAGTGCTGCAGAATGGAAATCTTTTGAACTCTGTACTATTTTGCAGTGGGTAAAATCCAAGAGTCCAAACATTGGTTGATCTGCAAATGCATTTCTTCTCCCCTGGGATAATTAGTAGACAGTACATGTAATCACATAGACATGAAACCATGAGAGGTTAGTCCTGATAATTCATCTTAAAAAAAATAAACAACTTCATTCATTTTGAGGAGCCCTGGATGTCACACATTTTTGGTTTTTGTCTTGGTACTTTCAAATGATCTTAGCTATATGCGGAAAATATCCATGATATGTTCTTTAACTATCTCAGGAGGATATACTAATCACAATAGCTAGTATTTTGAAACAACATTCACCCTTTCCAGAGCATACAAACCATGCTCATTAAGACATGGATAAAATGTTTCTCCTTGTTTCTGTTTGAAGCTTGTATTCTTGCCCAAGAATGGACACTCAGTGTAGTTCATAAAGTGTTAGATAATTATTGTTACATCTAAGTTAGTTGGGTTTTCCTCTCCAGATACTAAATATCATGAGGACATCAAATGTATCTTTTTAAAATGATCTGGTTAGTGCCCAGGGCTCTACTTCATTCACATGAGTCTGAATAAATTCTACAAGTGAAGGCTATACTTGCAGTCCCTTTTATTGCAGATTCATTATTAACTCATGTTTACACATTGAATTAAATGATGAGACCTGGAGATAAGTTTTGTTGCTATTGACCTCAAACAGTTATAAGTATCTTAAAGTGCATGTGTGTGTGTGTGTGTGTGTGTGTGTGTGTGTGTGTGTACTTTGCCTCATTTTTGTCATGTATATCTATTGAATTGACTAGAGTAACTCCCTTTTTCTTTGTAAAGATAATAAGCAAAGGAGAGCTCATATGTTTCAATGTCATCCTCCTGATTAAAAAAAAAAGTTCATAGTGTAATGAGGAAATTCTCCATAGAAGCACATAAAAAATGATCATATTAGATCATATTGCAAACAAGTGCAGATAGGTTGTATCTGGCATTGTTGGAGACAATGAACACCCATGTTTATGCAATGAGAGATCCCATTATCTAGGTAAAAGTAGTTTGGCAAAATAGGTTTGGGGTCAAGAAGAACCTGGATTTAAATCCCATCTCTGACATTTACTAGCTTTATGATCCTGGATAGGTCACTTAACATCCCTGTGCCTTAGGTGACTTCTTTTTATTTCATTTCTTAAGATGTCATTTTATTCAGAATTTTTGTGCCTCTTTTTCCCATATAAATATTTTATTATTTCCAGTTACATTTTTTTTTTTTTAGTGAGGCAATTGGGGTTAAGTGATTTGCCCAGGGTCACACAGCCAGTAAGTGTTAAGTGTCTGAGGCCGGATTTGAACTCAGGTACTCCTGACTTCAGGGCCGGTGCTTTACCACTGCGCCACCTAGCTGCCCCTCCAGTTACATTTAGAGATAATTTTCAACATTTGTTTTTTTATAAGATTTCTAGTTTCAAAATTTTCTCCATCCCTCCCCTCCATCTCTCCTCCCCAAGACAGCAAATAATCTGATATAGGTTATATATGTACAATCACCTTAAGCATATTTCTGCATTAGTCATGTAGTGAGAGAAGAATCAGAGCAAAAAGGAAAAACTTCAAAAAAGAAAAACATCAACAACAAAAACAATAGAAAAAGTATGGTTCAATCTGCATTCAGATTCAACAGTTCCTTTTCTTTTCTGGATTTGGAGAGCATTTTCCATCATGAGTCCTTTGGAACTATCTTGGACCATGTATTGCTGAGAAGAATCAAGTCTATCACAGTTGATCAACACACAATGTTGTTGATACTATGTACAATGTTCTCCTGGATCTGCTCATCTCACTCATCATCAGTTCATGAAAGTCCTTCCAGGTTCCTCTGAACTCCTCCTTCTCATCGTTTCTTATAGCACAATAGTATTCCATTACGTTAATATACCACAACTTGTTCAGCCATTCCCCAATTGATGGGCAACCCCTCAATTTCCAATTCCTAGCCACCACAAAAAGAGCAGCTATAAATATTTTTGTACATGTAGGTCCTTTTCCCTTTTTTTTTGATCTCTTTGGGAAAAAGACCTAATAATGGTATTGCTGGGTCAAAGGGTATGCACAGTTTTATAGCCCTTTGGGCATAGTTCCAAACTGTTCTCTAGAATGGTTGGGTCAGTTCACAGCTCCACCAACAATGCATTAGTGTTCCACTTTTCCCACAGCTTCTCCAACATTTATTATTTTCCTTTTTTGTCATATTAGCCAGTCTGATAGGTGTCAAGTGGTACCTCAGAGTTGTTTTAATCTGCATTTCTCTAATCAATAGTGATTTAGAGTATTTTTTCATATGGGAATAGATAGCTTTGATTTCTTCATCAGAAAACTACCTGTTCATATCCTTTGACCACTTCTCAATTGAGGAATGACATGGATTCTTATAAAGTTGATTTAGTTCTCAATATATTTTAGAAATGAGGCTTTTATCAAAAATACTGGCTACAAAAATTGTTTCCCAGCTTTCTGCCTCCCTTCCAATTGTGGATGCATTGTTTCTGCTTGTACAAAACCTTTTTAATTTAATGTAATCAAAATCATCCATTTTGCATTTCATAATATTCTCTATCTCTTGTTTGGTCATAAACTGTTCTCCTTTCCAAAGATCTGAGAGGTAAACTATTACTTCCTCTCCTAGTTTACCTATGGTATCACCCTTTATGTCTAAATCATGTACCCATTTTGACCTTATTTTAGTATAAGGTGTAAGATGTTGGTCTATGCCTAGTTTCTTCCATACTCTCCTCCAGTTTCCCAGCAGTTTTTGTCGAATACTGAGTTCCTATTCCAGAAGCTGGAGTCTTTGGGTTTATCAAACAGTACATTACTAAAGTCATTTACTGCTGGGTCTCCCGTGCCTACCCTATTCCATTGATCCTCCACTCTATTTCTTAGCCAGTACCAGATAGTTTTGATGACTGCTACTTTATAGTAAAGCTTCAGATTTGGTACAGCTAGCCCACCTTAGGTGGCTTCTTAAATTGCCTTGTATTTACTTAGTATATATTTGTATACCTCTCTTTGCTTCCTTATCCTAATAGGATTGGAGTTCTTTGGGAGTAGGGACTTTCATTTTCATCTTTGTGTTTTCAATGCCTAGCACATCACCGAGTAGATGATACTAAATACTCATTAATGGGTTGACATATTCATAGGAAGGAATACCTACATCAAAAATTCCCTTGCACCGAGGAGAGCACACTTTATCCTGTATTCACATATGAATTTCTCTCTAGACTAATTGTAGCTCTCTCTTTTGTCTGCTGCAGTAGAAGATATACATGGACTTTCTTCTTTGGCTTAGGCTCTAGGACCTGCTAATACAGCTTATTTCTATTAAAGTCCAGAAATGTTGGTCCTTGAAATTCTTCATTAGTTTAAAAAATCCATCTACAAAATGAAATTATAGTAAAGTGAATGCTATCTTCTAAAATTCTCTGCATTAGTAAAAACAACAAAGCCAAGAGTGGTAATTAAATTGTTTCAAAGGGCCCAAGTGTTAATGGAAATAGTAATTCCCTGAGATTCAGGAAACCTAACTTTTCATCCTGGCTCTATGTTCTTGTATCAGTAACTTCCCTTCTCTGAAGCCAAGTTTCTTCATTTCTAAAATGGGGATTCAGTGTTCATTTTCTTCTTCTGATGCCATTCTATGTCCAGTAGTTCATCTTCAGAATCCATATAAAATAGATGTATTGGGCGGCTAGGTGGCACAGTGGATAAAGGACCGGCCCTAGATTCGGAAGTACTTGAGTTCAAATCTGGCCTCAGACAGTTGACACTTACTAGCTGTGTGACCCTGGGCAAGTCACTTAACCCCCATTGCCCCACAAAACAAACAAACAAACAAACAAAAAAAAGATGTATTGCTAGACCAGCTCAACCTAAATGTCTATAATAATCTGAACAATAGGCATTCTTCATCCACTTGTCTTTTCCTCATTGTTAGTTTGGATATAATCTCTTGAGGATTGACATATTTCATTCAGGAGGTTCTGTGTCATCCTAAACCTTGACACATTTAGTGGAAAGACATCCCCGAACAGGAGCATCTGGAGAAATTCACCTTCCATAGGAAACGACTCTTCCATTTGAACTTTGAGATAGGCATGTTCCAAGAGCATGGTAAGCAACTTTGGAAAGCTTACATTCATGTCTTTTAACTGGAAAAAAGGTGAAATAAAATGTTACATAAAAAAGAAACCCTACATTTCCTTTTTTGAATGTCTCAAAAAGACCAGTTGAAATATGTGTAGTGACTTGCCTGAGATCACACAGCAAGGAAGTGTATGAGACTGGTTTCAAACCAAGGTATTCTTGAATCCAAGTCTAGAGATGTATTGAACTATGATACACTGCTTATAAGACCTCCATGGTATATATCCTGACACACACACATATGTATATATACACACACATACACACATATGTATGTATGTGTATATTGTGCATTTGCACACATAAATATACACACAGGCACATACACATATACTCCATTCCAAGATATTTTAGGGCTTTACTTTAGGGCTTTGGAACCAATTGAAAAATAGATCTAAATATATTTCCAGAGTTGCTTCCAATCATCACATTATAATATGAATATTAGTAGACTGGAAGACTGTTTTTTTTTCTTTTTGGCGAAACATCCTCAAAGAAATTTCTTTGACTGGATATTATTAAAAAATAATTACAGATCATTGAAAAGAACCTCTGGGATTATTATAGCTTTGAGGATTTGGCTAGAGTGAAGAGAATGGAATAAAACAGCCACAGGCTGTCAAGGTCTAATGATTCTGGTATTAATTGACATAGTTGGGCTGAATCTTCTGAGATGGTGTTTAAGAGAACACTCCTTTAAGAATTATTTACCTTCCAAGGAGGCTACATGCTTCATCTTGGCAGTCCACTTAATACTATGGGGAAAATGTTAATTTAAGTGTCAAAAATAGTATCAATCACTGATTTAACATGTGAAACACCTAGTCACCAGATTCAGTGTGTATTAAAACTTGAGATGTTCCTTTTTAGCGACAAGGGGGTAAACCATGATACTTTACAGACTTAATTTCTTTCTCTATGTGACTGGTGCCAGTTGCTCAGCTTCTCTTTACATTTATTTCTTCACATACAAAATGGAAATAATGATATTCTATAGAATATATAGATATAGATATAGAGAGATAGATAGAGAGATAGATAGATAGATGGATGGATGGATGATAGCTAGGTAGATAGGAAGAGGAGAAATAACAGATAAAGTGCTTGACTTGGAGTCAGAAAGATTGGGCTAAAAATCTCATCTCTGACATCTACTACCTTTGTTAGCCTGGGCAAGTCACTTTCCCTATGTTAGCCTCAGCCATCTCTCTAAGATTATACTTTACAAGCTGAGTTGGTGCAGATTGGTAAAGAGAAGCTGGTGGAAGGCAAGTAGAAAATGAGATTCTTCTTTGTATTGAACAGTACTAAAGTCATGGGTTTTTGGTGTAGGGATCTGGGCTGCCTTTAAGTTATCCTGATGTTTTGCTATGGTGTGAGACCCTAGGTTCTTAAAGGCTGTGTCAGGATAATCAAACACTGGCAAGTTTCTACCAAGCTTGAAGGGCTTAGAGTATATGCCCACCAATGGACTATCCATCACTGAGATGGATTCCATATTTTGAGGACCCTCGCAATGTTTGGGGAGGTTCATTGCCAGGTTGGTTATAAGGGTGTGAATTTTTTTGGCTATCACAACTCTTACATTTATAAGGTGTTTTGATCTGTGTGGGTAGAAGGAATATTGATGAAAATCATGGCTCCTAGAAGTATTACTTGAATTAAAAATAGTGCCACATATGCATCTGTAAAGCTTGACACACCATTTTGTGCTGGTTGCTGTCAAAATTTGTGGTGCTGTAAGGAAAACTATAAAGAGACTGATTATAACTTCATAGGTCCTATTACCCCAGTTCCTATGTTTTCCACCAGATGCATAATCTCAATATAATGTTTCTTGGGGCATGTCAGTTTCCTCTAGATCATGACAGATTTGTTGGTATTAGTGAAGCACTCAGGTTGCTCTTCTGTTATTGCTTTCTCTTACTACATGGCTGACACATACTATTCTAATCATTTAGTTCTTGGATATAATTTCAATTCTAATCCTTATAAGAAAGTCATCCCTGGCAATATGCTTAGCCATACTCACTACCTCCATGCATCTCGGCAGTATTCTTTGAGTCACTCACAATTTTGATTCTTTGGAGATTACGATGTTCTTTGACTCAGTCACGTAGTATCACTGGGAAAATATTTCTGTTAAAAAGATGGTATGTGTGTATTCCTATGTGCATGCATATGTATATGTGTGCGTGTGTTTAGACTGGGATTACTGAGAGTGTTACACAATTTCTCAGATAGAATTCAACACTCTCACCACTTTAATTGTGGGTCTGTCAATTTGTCCATCAGCACTTTCCAGTCAACTTTATGTCATCATTTGGGCAACAGACATTTGTCATTTAGTTTTTCTAGAGTGAATTATTTGACCAATTAATTTATGGTAGAAGCAGCCATGATGTAATAGATGAAGAAGCTAGCCTTGAAGCCAGGAAGATGTGGGTTCAAGTACTATCTCCGACTTTTCTGGCTATGAGATACTGGCCCAGCTACTTTATAATTCCTTTTTAATCTTCTTTACTTGGTCCTCATCCACGTTATGCCCACTAATAGTCGATGTTTCCTAAGACTCTGAGTTGGTCCTCTTTTTGTTTGTTTGTTTTATAATGTTTCATTTGGTAATCTCATCAGCTCACATGGGTTCAGTTATCACCATCTATGCAGATGATTCCAAGACATAAACATCCAACCCAAGTCTCTGCTAAGTTTCAGTCACACATCTCCCGTTGCTTCATGGACATTTATGACTGAATGTCCTTTAGGCATCTCAATTTTAACATGTTGAAACAGAACTCATTATCTTCCCCATCAAACACTCTTCAAAACTTCTCTAGTACTCTAGGGGGCGCCACAGTCCTCCCAGGTGTAACTTCCTTGGGGGCAGAGAGTATCTTACTTCCTTGTGTGTATAGCCCTAGCACTTAGCACAATGTCTGGTACATTGTAAGAGCTTAATAAAGTATCTATCTGTCTATATATTTATCTATCACAGATTCATTCAAAATCAGTTTCTAAGGCATATTACAAAGGTTTTGTAACTCCTTTCCCATTTGCTCTTTCATTTTTGCGATAGCCAGTTTTTTATAGAGTTCTTATATCTTATAATCTTAGGTAAAATATAATTTTGAACAAGCCTTGCTACATGCTCATGAAACTGAATAGTTTTGTGTTGTGTATGTCTTATGTTAGACATCTGAAAGAAAAATCACCCTCCATATGATTTTAACACTCATTATATATGTATATACAGGCACATATGGGTATATGTATATGTGTATATACATGTATGTGTATACCCACACAGGTGTATACAAATATATACACATATATACATACATAGATAAGAAAGGCTTATAGGCTATATCTTTTGACAGATAGGACTTCAAACCAAGAACTTTACCCCATCCTTAGAAAACCTTCTCCCAGAAATGTTCTTTCTGAGGAGAGGCTTCAGACAAAGGGTCTATCTGTCCTCAATTACCCAAATGGAAGTCTGGATCCACCAGTTCACTGCTTCCATCTAAAATCTGAAATATGACAGAATGCGTAGAATATCCTTGGGCCACTTTTCATGAAGAGTGTGGTTTGTGGGTCAAACAGGAAGACTTATGGAGGTGTCATTGAATTTTAGATTTAGAATGGACTTTAGAGATTATCAAGTTCAGGGATTCTTAACCTAGAATCTGTGAACTTAAAAAATAAGATTTTGATAACTATATTTCAGTATAATTAGTTTCCTTTGTAATCCTATGTGTTTTATTTTATGTACTTATAAGCATTATTTAGAGAAGGGATCCATAGGCTAAGGGATCTACATGCACTAGCTCTACCTCATTCCTATATGCAGCATGACCACTTCTTGGTCTTGGATTTGGTCTTCCTGTTCTGCCTTGCAAATGCATCTTCCTAAATGTCCTGCAATGCTCCTCTCCCTTTCCCCTCATTCACTGTGCTTCATTTCCTTGATCTTTCCTTCTTTATTTCATTTCCTAATTCTCTTGATTATCAGTCTTTTCTTCTTCCTTCTCCTGCCTCTGGGGCCCTGTGTTGCTAGGGCTAGATGCCTCATTATATGAAGATGAGCTGATCATCACAGAAACAGAGGAAGCAGCCAAACCACAGGGTACCTCAACTCCAACCCTAGTTCCTATCTGGGGAATATCCTTTTAGTCTCCCCTTCCTTATTTCTTCTGACTATAAGATTCACTAGGCTCACCCCCTTAACTATCAGAAATCTAGACATTTTAACTGTATACTACTCTTATGCAACTTAAAATCTAATTACAAAGTGGATTGAGTCCAGAAAGCCTTTCAAAGACTTAATTCATCCAAAGTCAGTTTTTCTGGTTTTATTTTACTTCTTTAAAAAAATACATCTGATTATGTCTCCTCTCTGTCAGGAGCTGGAAGTTAAATGAAAAAATGTGTGGTTTGGTGATGTCTCATGGAGAGACCCAGTGGGTCTGTGGAATGAACAGAGGCAGGCTATGTGATTTGTTTTATAACAAAGGACACAATTTGTGTCTCCATATTTGAGGTCAAATGCCTGCTATTAAAAATGATGTCACCAGTTTACGCCAAGACAAAGACATGAAGATACAGATACAATGTTCTAGGTGTTTGTGGCTATGATCTGAAACCCTATGGGGTGTTTAAGGAAGTCGCCTATAGACCTTTGTAATGAAAGCTACTATCTCAAAATTTTTTAGATTATCCTTTATAACATTTAGAGTTAGAAAACATCTAGTCCAACACTCCTTCCTCCAGTTTTATAGGTGAAGAAATTGAAGGCCAGAGAGGTAAAATTCCTTGTCTAAGATTAAATAAATGGTGAATTTACAATATGTCAATGAGAGGATTTCTATTTGAATATGTAAGTTTCTTCTATTGCTTTAGACAACATTATTGCAGGCTACCTAGTCAATAGTTAAAACAGCTGAAAATAGTTATAAGTAGAAAGTGCTTCAAATGAGGATAAATGTATAAATAAGGTGATTTTTCATAGATGTTATTTACATGTGATATATATTTTATTACAAAACTTTATCACTGTCTGAGAATAAAGGTCCATCTTACGTCCATCTTATGAATGTGGGTAGTTTCTTCAATGGTGCATAGCTCAACATATTCGTGACTTTCCAGCCTGTCTTATGAAGGTAACAATGTTTTTCTTGTTGTAAGAAATGTATTGTAGGAAAGTAGGACAAAGATCAGTAGCCCCTTTCAGTCTTTTTCATTTCTAATTAGTAATAGAATGGATAATAATTTGCATCCTGAGAGTGGAAAGTAGTTGAAAGGACTCTTCACTTTTTAAATGAAATGACAGTCTAAATCAAAAGGCTGGTTGGAGACTGAATCACAAAAGGAGCTAAGATAGCCCCTAAAGCTATAAGATGAACAACTGGAACATGCTTTCTGCCATGGGGAAGAAAACACATGACAGATAAAAGACTAGCAGATGACAGTGGAGAGCAGCTGTAGCTTTGTGAAATGCCAAGTGAAGACCACTGATGGCAGCAGAGAATAGTAGCAGCTCAGGAAATATGACAAGAACAGCTCAGCCAAACCCTAGTTAATGAAGCCCTTAGATATTTTACATTTGTAAGAACTACATTATAAAGACAAACAACTTTGAAGGACCTAGAAACTCTGATCAACACAAAGACCACCCAGAATTCCAAAGGATTCATGATGAAACATGTTATTTACTTCCTAATAGAAAGGCATCAGTTCATATGAATCTTCCCAGGTTTCTTTGAAATCATCCCCTTCATATTTTCTTATAGCACATTAATATTTCATCACATATAGCATAACTTTTTTAGTCATTTCCCTATTAATGGGCATGCCTTTAGTGTCTAATTCCTTGCCACCAGGAAAAGAACTTCTACAAATATATTCATATATATAGGTTCTGTTACTCTTTCATTGATTTTTTTGGGGGGCATAGGCCTAGTAGCTATATAGAGGAATGAAAAGGTATGTAGATTAGTAGAATTTGGGGCATAGTTCCATTCCCCCCCCCCCAAATCACTGGACCAGTTTATAGCTCTTCTAACAGAGCACTAATGTTTCTGTTTTTCCACAGCCCTTTTGGCATTTATCATTTTCCATTTCTGTTAAGTTTGCCAAACTGATGCATATAAAGTGGTAGCTCAGAGTTCTTTTAATTTATATTTATCTAATTATTAGAGATTTAGAATAATTTGCCATATTAATATTGATGGATTAGATTTCTTCTTCTGGAAATTTTCTTTTCATATCCTTTGACCATTTCTCAATTAAGGAAAGCTCTTATTCTTATAAAATTGACTCAGTTCCCAATGTGTCTCAGCAATAAGGCCTTTATCAGAGAAACTTGCTGCAAAGATTTTTCTCAATTTCCTACTTCCCTTTTAATTTAAGATGCATTCATTTTGTTCATGCAAAATTAAAAAAAATTATGTCATCAAAATTATATATTTTGAAATCAAAGAAATGCCCATCAATTGGGGAATGGCTAAAGAAGTTGTGGTATATAATGATGATGGAATATTATTGTGCTATAAGAAATGACAAGCAGGATGATTTAAGACAGGCCTGGAAAGACTTATATAAACTGATATTCTAAATTGTGTAACCATTTGGAGCTTGTCTTGGCATATGGTGTTAGATGTTGGTCTATACCTAGTTTCTGCCAGAGTGCTTTCTAGTTTTCTCAACAATTTTTGTTAAATGCTATGTTCTTGACCCATAGGTGGAGTCTTTGGGTTTAATAAATGTGAGACTACCATTCTTATTTATATGGGTCTATTGTGTACCTAATCTGTTTTACTGATCAACCTCTATGCTTATTATCTAGTATCAATTTGCTTTGATGATTATGAGTTTATAATATAGTTTGAGGTCTGGTACTGGAAGATCCATTTCATAAGTTATTATTTTGTACATAACATGTATTTAAAAGAAGTAATCAGGCACTAGCAGTATCAGACAAAAGTAAAGTTGATTTTAGAAACTTGGAAGTCTTTTTCAATGAAAACATTTTTTTTCTTTCAATAAGATTTATTTTTCCCAAGAGCTTGAAGCAATCAACAAACATCTTATTAATCCTCTAAATATCCCTTGGGGGAGTTTAATGTATGGAAGCCAGATACTCCTTTTAGTCTGTGTGATAACCTCAGGAAGTCTATATTCTAGAGAAGGCTATCTTCTTCCTTTTCCCTTCCCTTTCCGTTTTCTCAGTGTTGCTATCATGGGCCTCAGTTAAAACTATGATAATTGCCTTATATGTGGATGTGAAGAAGGAATATGATTTAAGGTTTTTTGTTTGTTTGTTTTTTTTAGTGAGGCAATTGGGGTTAAGTGACTTGCCCAGGGTCACACAGCTAGTAAGTGTTAAGTGTCTGAGGCCGGATTTGAACTCAGGTCCTCCTGACTCCAGGGCCAGTGCTTTATCCACTGCACCACCTAGCTGCCCCTGATTTAAGTTTTAAAAAGCAACATAATATAGTAGAAAGAATATCGGATTTTGAGTCAGAGGACCTGGGTTCAAATCCTGGCTTGGCTTTAGGCTTGTCTCTTTATATATAAAATGGGGGGGTTGGATTAGATGGTCTATCAACAATGTTGCTCACAGCTCTAAATCTATGATCCTCTGAACCTGCTAGTGGGTCCTCTAGTATTTGACCACCTTCACGATTGTCATTAATTCAGTAATCATGAAAGTTATGTGGGAGTAGTGATAAATGCAGCTGGCTCTGGGATTCCTCCAAAAGTCTCAGGTTTGTTGTTGTTATTCAGTTGTGTCTGAATCTTTGTGACTCTATTTGGGGTTTTGTTCACAAAAATATTGGGGTGGTTGCCATTGCTTTCTCCAGCTCATCTGACAGATGAGGAAACTGAGGCAAACAGGGCTAAGTAACTTGCCTAGAGTCACATAGCTAGTAAGTGTCTAAGGTTGGATTTGAATTCAGGAAGATGAGTCTTCCTGACTCCAGGCCCAGCTGTCTATACACTGTATCACCTAACTGCCCCAAAGTCTCAGTACTTTGTATAAAAAACTCTTCCTTTTTTTTCTTTTTCTTTTCTTTTTAAATAACTCTACTCCCAATTACACCATACCTTTCCTACCAGTCAGGATTTACTTGGTTTTGTTGATCTTTACATTTTCAGAAGAGACCAAGTCCAGAATCTTAATTAGATTTTGTTCTCCATTGTCCTCCAAGTTGCTTTTTCATTTTGCTTTATAGCTATAGTTTTATGATCAGCAAAAAGATCAGCTTGGAAGGTAATCAAAACAGACAACTGTAGTTGCATTTTGGACAGCCCACTGTCTAGGGGATGCTTTGTGTTCTGTTTAGTTTCAGCTGTTCTGTTACTGATCTTTTCCTTTTAGCCCATTAATGTCACGTTCCTTTGGAGGTTGACCTGTGCTACCCTTTGCTGAGGAGTGGAAATGTAAAGTTTAATTTCTTATAAACTAATTTGTATCATGTTGTCCTGATCCTTTTCTTGATTTTTTCTTTTTCTATGTTTATGTGGGGGATGGCTGGAATTTTGCAGATAACAGCTGAAGAATTCATTTTCTAATTTGTTTCAAAGTAGCTTCTCTGTGGGTAATGAACTAAGAGCTATCTCTCCATATTTTTGTTTGTTTGGTAATTGAGCCATTCAGTTTAGTCTTAAGGCACTGGTGTTTACAATTTCATTTTTTAGTTTATTTTTACCTGAGGAAAAAGCCAGCCTTACAGTTTTACAACCAAAAGGAGTAATGACTCACATTAATCATGAGAGGTGAAGTGGAAAGGGTACTACAGAGAGTCAGAGGACTTAGGTTCAAATACTGGTCTGTAACTATATGACCTTAGGTAAGTGCCATCACTACTCTGAGACTTAGTGTTCTCATTTATAGAAAGGAGTGGTTGAACTAAATGGCCTCTAAAGTCCCTCTTTGCTCTCAATCCTATGACCCAAGGACATCTATGATTTTTGAGTATTTACAAGTAAGTGGTGGTGTGCTGGAGCCAGCTCAAACTGGCTGGTAAGAGACAATTGTTAAATTTTCCGTGTGAGCATTTATACATCATAAATTGGCAGATGCTAAAGAATTAGGATTTGTTTTAGTATTTTGTTAATTGTCTAGATTTAGGAAATTGATATAGAAAACAATAATTCAGGTTAAACTTAGAAGTATATTATGGGTACTTTTCTGGGGAGATGTAATGGTTGTGTGTGTGTGTGTGTGTGTGTGTGTGTGTGTGTGTGGCAATTGGGGTTAATTGACTTACCCAGGGTCACACAGCTAGTAAGTGTCAAGTGTCTGAGACTGGATTTGAACTCAGATCCTCCTGAATCCAGGGTCTGTGCTCTATCCACTATGACACCTAGTTGCCCCCCCTGTAATGTTTTTTTGAGATGTAAATGTTAAACATTTACCAGCACACCAGTGAAAATAATGCATTGTGGTATGAGAGAAAGAACATTCAATTCAGAATCCAAAGATTTACTCACAACCCTCTCTCTACCACTGAGGAATTGAATGACCTTGGGTAAGTTACTTAATTGAGCTTCAGTTTCCTCATCTAAATTACTAGAATAATAACACATTGCTGACTACAGCATAAAGCTATAGGAAAGACTAAAAGAGGTATGGTATGTAAAATATTGTGTTATTGTCAAGTTCTTTACAAATGTTGCTATTTTTTTTAGAAGGGAGAAGTCAACAAACCTTTATTAAGAACTTACAATGTGCCAGGTGATAACCACAAGGAATATAAATACAAGCAGAAAGAAAGAAAGACAGTCCCTGTCCTCAATGAGCTTACATTCTAACAAGAGAAGACAATACATAAAATGAAGCTGAAAAGTGTGTGTGTGTGTGTGTGTGTGTGTGAGAAGGAGGAGGGGAATGAAAGTACCCAATAGGACAAATGTATTTCCATTTTATTTCCTCCTTTGTTTTCCTAGCACCAAGTTTTTTGACTTGCAGATAGTTAGTGTTTAACAATTGCTTGTTGTGTTCTCTATTCTACAATAATGCACAATATAAGCATATGAAAAATTTTTAGAGGGGAAAAACAATGGTAGAGAAAGTCAGGAGAATCAAGAGTTTCCATTGTGAGATGTCCAAGGTAGGGCATGGAGAGTCTATTGAACTTCCAGAGTGAGGAGGTTTCTATGGTATAATAAAATCCAGAGTCAGAGTGGAGGCTGCAGAGGACCGAAACTTAACAGGAAGTGAGGATATAGTTATACTATTAAATATAAACATAAACTCTACCATGCAGATTAAAGACAGACTTTCCAAGGATGGAAACCACTGTCTAGTGTTATGAATGACTAAGTTTAATTTTCAATTTAAATAATCATATAGTATTTACTGTGGGCCCACTAGGTGCCAGATACTTTGCAATCATTAATCAGCCCAAAGGCCTGATGCTTTAAAATGGAGATTTTATTACTTGAAAAAAACGGAAGTATTTACCACTGGATATGAAATAATATTATTGGTTATGAAATAATGCACATGGCATAGTGGATAAATAGTATTATGAGCCTGGTATTAGGGAGGCCTGGGTTCAAATCCCATCTCTAGCACTTACTAATTATATGACCATGACTAATAGAAGAGTTTCCATATTGATGAATTCACAGGTACTTGATACATATAATAGCATGGGAAGACTGAGCCTTGTTTTTTCCTTAAAAATTGATTGGAATTTTTTATTCCTTTTTTCCACACTTATAGGAAGTTCTGGATGTGAAAACTCCTTCTACCATTGCAGATGGGGTACTCACCTATAAACTGTAGTTTTAGAATATTCCTTGGGAGTATTGAGAGATTGAGTGATTTGTATATGGTCACAGCTTGTGTTGGAAGTATAATGTGAACTGAGAGGTCTTCATAACTGTAAGACTCTCTCTGTCCACTAAGTCATATGTAATAGCCAATATTAGAATATGTCATTGGATTGTGATGTTGTTAGATTTTTGGTGGATATAAACCAACCCATCTTTGGCTACTTAAAAGGAGAAGCCATTTTCTCCATATTGTTAATTCTTCTATTACCACAGATCACCATCTTCCATGACTTCTTATCTTGTCCTTGTTTGGGACTGATCTTTTGCAGCAGATCTAACCAGTCCCCTCTTTGTCTTATTCTTTTTGCATCTAATTTAAGTCCTCTTTTATTATTATTTTATTATTATTATTTTCTGTTTTTTTTTTCCCCAGGAGAGTTTTAGCTCTTTGAAAGTAGGGCAAATGTGTCTCCATTTTATTTCATCCTTTGTTTTCCTAGCAGGAAGCTCTTTGATTTGCGGATGGCTGGTGCTTAATAATTGCTTGTTGTGTTGAGGTCTATACTCTAAAATCATGTACGATATAAGCATAGGAAAATTTTTTTAGAGGGAACAATCAACCTGTGAGAAACATTTGTGGGGCAGTCAATAGTCATTTCATCAGTCCTTTACACACTCTAAAAATGATAATCTGTAGGTAACTGAATCATGAATCAGTCAATCAATCAGCATTTGTTAAGTTCATATGCTATGTCAGACATTATGTCAGAGACTGGGGACATAAAGACAAAAATGAAATAGATACTGTCAACAGGGTGATTAAATCATAATTTTTTATCTTTCAAGAGCATTTGTTAAATAAAATTTTCATTTACTTGTCCTGGATTTTTTTGTAGGAAGTTACTTATATCCAAACCTTTTCTTCTTTCTAGGACCTTACCACCTAAATTAGGCAACAATGGCATACTGTATGTGGAAATACAAATGATGCACATTAACTATGTATAATTTTTTCAATATCTATAGATGAAGTAAAATAGTATAGTAGAAAGAATGATATAATTAGATTCAGATACTGGGTTGTATCACAAAATCTCAAAGATGGATGGTATTTCAGGCCAACTAGTCCAATCTACTAAATGAGAATTCTCTCTACAAAATGATAAATTATCAATTTTGGTTGAAGACATTGAATGCAGGGGAATCCACTAGCTCCTGATACAGCTCATTCCACTTGTGAATAGGTCTAATTTTTAGAAAGTTTTTCTTAATGTTAAGCTTACACTTGCTTCCTTGAAGCTATTTGCTGCCTTTTTCATCATATAACACATACTTATAAAATATTTTTACAACAGGGATACACATTTTAAATGAAACCAACTAAAATTAGGTATATAGGCAGATTGGAATTGCCATTTTAGGTGAGATGCATGATTCGATCCTGGCTTCCTGGTTGCTGTTCCTTCTGGTATACATAGTACCCTTCAAGCCAGGGACATAGACTTCTTCATGTGTATTTCTTCATGTTTCTTAGATTTAATCAAGAGAGGCAATATTCTTACTGATAACATTGAGAAAAGAAAGAGTTCCTGACATTGAGGTTCTAGATGATGGAAACTTGTGAAGGATGTAAACATTGAAGACAGATATTACTGATTTTAGTTTGGAATTAGACTAATTGGCTATCTTCTTCCTTCAGAGGACACCCTATGGATTAAGATGGGAAATTCAAGACCAGTGATGGTGATCCTAGAGCTGATGAGTGACCTTTTTGGGTTCTGATCACATCTAGCTAACTCAGCTTTTCTACTTAGAACTAGAAGGTCAGTGGTCATTTGCTTGGTAATCTATAATGTAATTTGTACTCTTTTTTCCTAAGGTGGTCTTTTGTAGTAATGGTTCATTGCCCCTTAATCAGTCAGTCAGTTAATCAACAAGAATTTACTAAGTATTTTCTATATATCAGGTACTATGCTAAGTGTTGGGGTTACAACCCCCCCCCCCAACAAAACAGTCCCTGACCTTCAGGAGTTTACATCCCAATGAGGGAATTAATAAGTAAATAATTAGGTACATAAAAGATCATATAGATAGAAAGGAAATCTGGAGTGGAGCAGGAAAGCCCTCCTCCAGGTGGTGGCTTTTGACCTGTGCCTTGAAGGAAGCCAGGGATTATAAGAAGTTGAGATGAGGAGGCAGATCATTCAAAGCATGGGGGATAGCCAGTGTAAATCCATGGAGACAGATGGGAAATAGTGTGTTGAGAGGAACAAGTAAGATGGTTTGTCTGGATTATAGAGTTAGGTGGAATGGAGTAAAGTTTAAGAAGATTGGAAAGGTAGGAAGGGGTTAGGTTGTGAAGAACTTCAACTACCAAACAATGGACTTTATATTTGTTCTCTGAGATAATGAGGAACAACTGGGTTTATTGAGTAGGGCAGTGCCTGGTCACATCTGCAATTAAAAAAAAAACATTTTGGCAGCTATGTTGGGAATGGATTGAAGTGGGGAGAGGCTTGAGGCACGGATACTAGTTAGGTTATTTTCATAGTCCTAGTGAGAGGTGGTTGGAGTTTGACCCAGGCTGCTGACCCTGTGAATGGACAGATGGGAATATATAAGAATCTTTTGTGAAGGTAGAAATGACAAGATTTGGATATTGGGGGAGAGTGAGAATGGGAGCTGAGGTTCAAATATGTGAACCTGGTTTGTGGGAGGATGGTGGTGCTCTTAATAGAGGGAAATTCAGAAGAGAAAAAGGTTTGAGGATAAAGAGAAATGATTTCTGGTTTGGACATATTGAATTTGAAATGCAAATGTTACACAATTGCTTAAAATGATTAGAATCTTACTGACTGGATTTGTAGAGGTAGCTGAGTCCTGGTTAGAATCATATAATTCTGGTCTCTAAAACTCCAAAGTCAGATATAGGATATGTGTTTTTTATTTCCCCTACAATATTAGCCTGGGTATATACACAGTCAAATCTAGCATCTGTCCAGAAACGTTGCCAGTGACTCACATAAACATGACATGCTACAGGGAAATTTTAGGATGAATCAGTTACCTTGAGGAATTGTGGGAAGATGGTTTAACACCCTTCGGTTAGAACCACTCATATGTTTCCAAGTGGCTTGTTGTAATTATTTTGCAATTCTGTGGGAAGAGGAACTTTCCGCATGCCTGAAATGAATAGCTGGAGACTATAGGAGTAAGGAGAGAATATTCCAAACTTCACTTTTCATTTTAATAAGTTTGGCTTCATTCAAAAGGTGAATAAGGGTAATAAATTCTTGTTCCACAGCCCATATTGTGGAGGTTAGACATGATTTGTGTCTCCTTGAATGAGGTTATAGCTCTCTTATAATAGTAGATACTCAGCCTCTAATAGATGTAAACAAAGCAAGCATGTGGAGGCTTTGTTCCTGCAATTTGTTAATTAGCCCCAAACAGTTAACATAAATCTTTAGTATCTTTAAAGCTATAACCTTAAAATAACATCCCACCAAATTATTCATGGGCAATGATTCTATAACATACTAAAAAAAAACAAAACCCAAAACCCTTTTATTTCCCCAACCCTAAAATTAGTAAAGATAGACTATAGGATTGAGAAAGAAAAGGAAATTATGGAGAATATCATGTCACCTCATTTAATTTTCATTCAAGGCTTATAGACTATCAAAGGGCCTAATATCACTGAAAGTGTTTGCTCTAGTAAGGATTATGATTATGATGCTTAAGAGTGAATGTCATTCTAGAAATGCATCATAACACTTTTAGAGGTGACCTTTTGGATATGCCCAGTGGCCCAGTAGAATACTTTTTCTTTACTTGATCAGCCATAGTTAATAAAAGCATATATTTGTGTGTTAGTCTTAATTTTGAAAAAAGGTCCTCATTAAATGTTTAAGTGCCTTATATAAGCACAAAAATGTTTAGGCACTGAGGCCTAAAAAACCAAATAAGACATGAATGAATAAGACACAGTCTTTAACCTCAAGGAGTTAAAGCCAAGTCAATCAGCACTTGCTAAGTGTCAGGCACTGTGGTAAGCAATGAAAATCCAACTATAAGCAGAATGAAATACAATCCTTGTCCTCAAAGAGGCCATTTTAATTAGGGAAGATAACACATAAAAAGTTGAAAAGCGGATTTGGGGATTGAAAGGGAGTGAGAAGGAGGAAAATAGGAGGAAGGCATTGCAGAGACAGTTCAGAGGGAATAGAGTGCAGCCTGAGAGGAATGGAGATATGACTGGCTTGGGCTTCCTCCTTAAAATGGAGGTTCTGGTAGGAACCAGCCAAACAGAGGGAGAGGCCATTGAAGTGGAGAGTACTTCTAATATGAGAAGTCCGGGGGTAGAATGAGCTAGCTTTTAGGATGGAGAAGCTTCAATGGCATGGCAGAGAAAGCATATATACACATATCATATAAAATAACATTATGAGAGCACATGTATAACACATATAATATATTGTATATATCACCTTACATATCGCATATATTATAAGTAACTATGGTTAGTGTGGTAAGCAGGTATAAAATCCTATGGGAGTTCCAAGGAAGGAAAGAACCAATGCAAAGCCATATAGCAAGAATTTACTAAGTGCCTACTTTATGCAAAGTGCTAAACTAGGTGTTAGAGATACAGAGTCAGAATGAAAAAACACTCTTGTCGACTTGGAAATTGAGGGGATGCCCATCAATTGGGGAATGGCTGAATAAGTTGTCGGATATGAATGTAATGGAATACTATTGTACTGTAAGAAATGATGAGTAGGCAGATTTTAGAGAAACCTGGAAGGACTTACACGAACTGATGATGAGTGAGATGAGCAGAACCAGGAGGACATTGTATGCAGTATCAACAACATTGTGTGTTGATCAACTGTGATAGACGTGACTTTTCTCAGCATTACAATGGTCCAAGATAGTTCCAAAGGACTCATGATGGAAAATGCTCTTCAAATTCAGAAAAAAAGAACTATGGAATCTAGATGCAAATTGAACCATACTATTTCTATTTTTGTTTTTGTTTTTGTTTTTCCTTTTTGCTCTGATTCTTCTTACACAGCATGACTAATGCAGAAATACAGTTAATGTGATTGTACATATATAACCTGTATCAGATTGCTTGCTGTCTTGGGGAGAGGGAAGGAAGGGAGGGAGGGGAGGGAGGGAGAAAAATTTGAAACTAGAAATCTTATAAAAACAAATGTTGAGGGTAGCTAGGTGGTGCAGTGGATAAAGCACTGGCCCTGGATTCAGGAGGACCTGAGTTCAAATCCAGTCTCAGACACTTTACACTAGCTGTGTGACCCTGGGCAAGTCACTTAACCCTCATTGACCCATGGAAAAAAAAACAACCAAAAAAACCAAACCAAACCAAAACACCCCCCCCCAAATCCCCCCAAATATTGAAAACTATCCCTACATGTAACTGGAAAATAATAAGATACTGTTATGAAAAAAAGACACGCTCTTGTCTTAAAGGATGAGTATCTATCTATCTATCTATCTATCTATCTATCTATTCTGTTGATCATTTCTGAATTAATGAGGCTAAAGATCACTTTTTACTGGGAACATCAGGGAAAGTCTCACAGAACAGCATCCTGGAGGTGGTCTTTGATTTGAGTCTTAAAATAATTGGGGGGATTTTAATAAGTAGAAATAGGCATGGGGGAGGAGGAGAGGGGAAAGGAAGGAAATGACAAATGTAGGAACCACCAACATTGCTCACAGAAAGTCATAGGCTCTAATGTTGTAGTGAATGGTTATCTTATTGATTTTTCCAAGGTCAAAGTCTATATAGACAATACTGGTTACAAGATATAGGATCTTGTATTTGGAATCATAATATCATAGATCTAGAACTGATAGGGACTTTAGAGGTCATCTAGTTCATACCACACCCCCCCTAATTTTACAGATTAGAAAATGAGGTCCTGGGCAGCTAGGTGGTGCGGTGGATAAAGCACCGGCCCTGGAGTCAGGAGTACCCGAGTTCAAATCTGGCCTCAGACACTTAACACTTACTAGCTGTGTGACCCTGGGCAAGTCACTTAACCCCAATTGCCTCACTAAAAAAAATGAGGTCCTGAGAGCAGAATCATAGAATTTGAGATATAGAAGGGAATATGGTAGGCAGACAATTCAATGCATACATGAAAGAAATTTCTTCTATAGCATACCTGACTATGATTATTGAGCATACTCCTAAAGCCATTCAAGGAGGAGGAACTCATGACCTCTTTAGACAGCCTGCATCACTTGTGGATTGCTTCAGTTATGGAACTTTTGCTGATAGTAAGTCTGAAATGGCCTGTTTGTGGGAATCCCATCTCTGATACTAACTGTGTAACAAAGGGAAATCATTTAACTTCTCCAGTTTCAGGCATCTCTTTCTTAATCTATAAGGCATACATGGGCAGGGATTTAAGGATGTAATAGGGATTTAGACCAGCTCTCATAAGGTGTTGTTAATTCTTTCAAAATGTTTGCTTTGTTATAACTTGACAGGAAGGGAAATGATAACCTAGTGTTTTAGGTTGGTAGGGTGAGAGTGCTCTGGAAAGTATACTTGTCAACTTATATGAACAGATGCAAAGTGAAGTAAGCAAAACAAGGAGAACATTGTACACAATGACAGCAATATTGTACAATGATCAACTGTGAATGATTTAGCAATTCTCAGCAATAGAATGATCCAAGATAATCCCCAAGGACTGCCATCCACCTCCAGAGAACGAACTGATGATCTCTGAATACAGATTGAAGCAAACTTTTGAAACTTTCTTTTTCTTTTTTTTCATGTTCATGGTCTGTGTTCTCTTTTGCAACATGGCTAATATGGAAATGTGATTTGCATGATTGCACATGTATAATCTATATTAAACTGCTAGATTTCTCAAGGAGGAGGAAGTGCACAGAGGGAAGGAGAAAACTTGGAACTCAAAAATTATAAAAACCAGACATTAAAATTTTTTACATGTAATTGAGAAAAATAAAAGTGTTCTAAAAAAAAAAAAGAAAATATACCTATGATCTGAGGCTGGAAATAGTCAATGGTCTAGCCATTCCTTCAAGGAGGAAACAATGAGCTCCCTACTCTTTGCTTGGATCAGATCCATTGTGCCTTTGGTTAAAAACACAAAGGCTTGACTTCCAACAGGAGATAGCAAAACGGTCTTTTATGGGGTTTTCTTTTATAAACATTACTCTGGGTCTCCCCTTTCTGCCCCCCCCCATAAAATTTAGTCTTTTAGCATGTGATATGATGTGTTACCTTTACTTGAGGGCCAGTACTTTCTTAAAAAAGGCTTTTTGGAAAGTCCTATAGATAAATATAGATTTTGCTTTCATGGGGAAAACCCTGATAGGAAGTCATAGGCTTTTTTCATGGCTCTCTCAGGCTTGATGAAAAGTTTTTCAGGGAAATACAATTCTCCGAATGGCCGGAGGTTGTAGAATGGACAAATAGCTCAAGGACCGATGAAGTCACCTCCCATCTAGATCAAATCACCGGTGCCTCACAGGCTCGGCAATGTTCCCAGGATTCCAGGCCACTGGGCAGAGCTTCCAGAAGGAATTCAGCAGGTCAGGACTTCATGGAGCCTGGTGACATCCCACATAATTTCCCCGAGGGCCCAAGTAAGGGAGCTCTTCGGCCAAGTGCTACTACTTCCTGCTACCCCTTCCAGAATAGTCTGAGCCTATCTGGAGGCCACCAGGAATGGGCCGAATGATATTGGGGGGGGGGAAGGGGAAGCTAGGGATGTAGGTAGCTATTGGTGCTTCATATTTGCTGCTTTTGCCCCAGATGCAAGGTTTATAATCTTTATTTCTTGCCAATGGAAGGAGCAGCATGAGGCAATTGTGAAAGACAGCTTTATTTTCTTTTTGCACAAACAATTCCTTGGTGTTATTAGTAAAGTAGCATACCACAGTCCGGCATAGCTCCTATTGAACTGCAAAAGACAAATGGGCAATGGCGGCATCTGGCAGCATCATGGGTGGGAGAGGAAAGTTAAAAACCATTCTTTCTTGTGAGGAAGACAAACCAGCTATTCTCTCAAAAGAGACAGACAAACTTCTTGGAGTTCAATCAGCCCTGACCTAAAATGCAGTTGGAGAGACCATCCATCCCTTACCTCTATCCACCATGCTTAGAACATATCAGATTTTCACCTCTGACTCTTAGAATCCATTGTTTCCCTCCAAACTCAGTTCCCATACCACCTTCCATGAAACTTTTCCTGATTGCCTCAGCTATTGGTGCACTCCTCCCTATTCTCAAATATTTATTTCAAATGTATTTTTTATATATTTAAAAATTGGCATGTTCTCTCCACAGATAGACTGTAAGCATGTTGTGGTCAGGGAGGATTTAAAATTTTTGTCTTTGAATCCCCCTGCATCTAGAACGGTGCCTGACACATAGTAAATACTTAAATACCTACTTATCATAGGATCATAGTTTTGTTGCTGTTGAGTCATTTCAGTTGTATCCGACTCTTTATGATTCCATTTGGGATCTTGGCAAAGATACTGGAGTGGTGTGCCATTTTCTTCTTTAGGGTTAAGTGACTTGTCGGGGGTCACATGGTTAGTAAGTAAGTCTGAGGTCAGATTTGAACTAAGAAAGAAATCTTCCTGACTCTAGGCCTGGCGCTCTATTAACTGTGCCACCTTGGGCTCTGGTAAGGATCATAGTATCAAATTACTAAAGATCATAAATTTATAGGTAGAATCAGTGTCAGAGGCTATTGAATATAACCTCTCTCATTGTATAATCTCTGGATAATATGAGTCACCTAGAGTCACACAGCTAGTCGTAAAATGGGATTTTAACCCTGCTCTTCTTGAGTTCAAGTCCAGTGCCCTATGCAACAATGCTTCTCAATGAATTGTTAATTGAAGAATTGGCATGGAAGTTACCCTCACTCATGAAAGAGAAAACTTTGTTCATTTTATTTTATTTTTGGTTAGGGAATTGGGGTTGAGTGACTTGCCCAGGGTCACACAGCTATTAAGTGTCAAGTGTCTGAGGCTGGATTTGAACTCAGGTCCTCCTGAATCCAGGGCCAGTGCTCATTTTATTTGATTTAACAGATGAAGAGGAGGCTCTTCTTGCCACTAGGTCTAAATTACACTAAAGATCTTTGTTAGGAGTTAGCACTTGACCCTATAAGATCCATAATATTTCAGAAAATATTCCAGAAAGAACTTATTCATGTAGTAGAAAGAACACAGAAGATAGAACATCTGACTTTGAATTCTAACTCTGTCACTCACTTCCCAGCCTTGTGGGCTCAGGCAAATCATAGACTCTCTTGCCCTCAGATTTTTAGGTATTAAATGAAGAGGATGAATTAGATGGTCTCTAAGGCCCTTTCCAGTTCCTAATTCCTAATCAAATGTGGATATACCACTGCATTGGATTCATGATCTCATAGGTCTGGCATGGGTACTGAAGACATGTCTGTGCCTTCTCATCCTGTGTTGTTCTTCCCTAAATGCTCCATAGTGGACCAGTTTGTCATGATGGATGTCTTTCTTTAGCCTTAGTCTTTAATATTCTCTGAGTCCCAATGCAGTGGTCCAGCTGCCCATCTATTCTTCCCTGTTTTCACTTCATGACCAGGCTTACTTTTCTGTCCATCCATTTCCTAGATGATGTAAATGATCTCTGGTCAGGTGGCACAGACTATTCATGAACATTGTGCATCTTTCCATTGCCTTTTGGGTCATCTGAAGTCTTGATTCTTCTGAGCTTGTATTGGTCTGCCATTTGCAGGCATATTCTTTATGGATGAATACTGCTAAAATGGATTTTGCATTAAGGATGAGCTTGAAAGTACCTGGCAGTTTTTCCAAGGCAATCCAGCTTGCTTTCTCCATCCAATTCAATTCTTCTTCTTCTTTTTTTTTTTTTTTAGTGAGGCAATTGGGGTTAAGTGACTTGCCCAGGGTCACACAGCTAGTAAGTGTCAAGTGTCTGAGAACAGATTTGAACTCAGGTCCTTCTGAATCCAGGATTGGTGCTTTATCCACTGCTCCACATAGCTGCCCCCCCCCCCCCACTGTATATGTTAAGATCAAATACATCCCTTTCAGAAGCAACCACAGAGAAAACTTGGTAGAATCTACTTCTCACCTTAATCTGCTCTCTCCAATACTATGTAGTAGTCTCAGCATTAGTTTTCCTGCTTCTGGTCTCTCACCTCTTCAAACCTCCCTCAACACATCTACCAAAACACATCATCTTGTTAATGAACAGGACTGACTGAACAACATCCCTTACCTTGTTTAAAAAAAAAAAACTTCACTGGCTTTCTTTTACTTCTGAGATAAAATATAAATTCTTCAGTTTGGTATTTAATGGTCTTGGCAGTTTGAATCCAGACATATTTCATATTATTATCCTTCTAACACTCTGTGTTCCAACCAAACTGATCTCTTTACTGTTTCCCGAACTTGAGATTTCATATCTTGCCTCTGTTCCCCATTCTAGGAACACAGTCTGTTCCCCATTTTAAGAATGAGGAACACAGACTGTTCTCCATTCCTAGACTGCATTATCTCCTCTTTCCTACCTCTTAGACTCCTTAGCTTCCTTCAAAGTTCAGCTCAGATATTATGCCTTTCAGGGAGATTTTCCTAAATATCCTAGCTGTTATTGTTTTCTCTCCTTAAGTTATCCTTTTCCCCAATTTCTATCTATCTATCTATCTATCTATCTATCTATCTATCTATCTATCTATCTATCTATCTATCTATCTATCTATCTATCTATCTATCTACCTAGTATCCATTCCCTAGTAGAATGTAAGTTCTGTGAGGGCAAAGTCTTTTTTATGTTGATGTCTTTGCCTCTCTAGGTCTAGTCCAGTGACTTGCCCATGGTGGACACTTAAAAAAATGTTTGCTGAATTGAATGACATAACTTATAGCAAGTGACAAAACTAAAGTTGTTTTCATCATCATGAAGGATGTCCTATCCAGAATCCAAATGGAAAGAGGGATTTTTTAAATATAGGAAAATTCTCTTAATGTTCCTGCTTGTGGACAACATTGTACTGATGATATTTCATCCCGGAATGCTCCAGGAACTTCTCAAAGAGAACCATGATCAAGGAAAAGAGAACTGGATTAATAATAACACAGGAAAAATCCAATGGATGAAGAATGGCTATTGTGCAAGCTAAATTGCACAAACATATGGTAAAACCCAGTTTTATCATTTGGACTGAATGAAACTAACAACTAGAAAACTAGAGGAAGCTAGAAAGGCCATATGTCACCAGGGAAAAAGGTCTGGATTGGAAGCCAGTAGAGGACCTTGCTCTTCAGTAGAATTGTGTCTCTCCTGCACCACGCCCCCTCCCCCATCCCTGTTTCTGGATTCGATTACTACCTGTGAGTCCTTGGACAAGTCACTGAACCTTCCTGGACCTCAATTTTCCCATCTTTTAAAATAAAGGGGTTTGGGGCAGCTAGGTAACTCAGTGGATAGATCACCGGCCCTAGAGCCAAGAGGACCTGAGTTCAAATCCAGCCTTAGATATTTACTAGTTCTGTGACCCTGGGTAAGTCATTTAATTCCAGTTGCTTCCACCACTACCACCAGCACCACCAACAAAAAAAAAATAAAATGTGGGGGTCAGACTAGATGGTTTCTGAGACCCCCTCTGAGCTCTCTATTAATTATCCTGTAATCCTATTTACTTAAATAGTTTTAGCATATCACTTTCCCTTTCTAGGATTCAGTTTCCTTATTTGTTGTTATTTGTCCTACGTTCTCAAAGAGGACCATGACATCGAGGAGGTGATGTCATGACTTTAATTGATTTGGATTTAAGTGAAGCACGGCTGGACAGTCACCAGCCTCACTCTTTCCTCCAGACCCATCTGGGTCCAGTGGCAAAATATACATCAGGATGACTGGAGATCCCCCAGATGTTTGAGGCAATCTGGGTTAAGTGACTTGCCCAGGGTCACACATTTGGTAGTGCCAAGTATCTGAGGCATGAACTTGGGTCCTCCTGACTCCAGGAACAGTGCTCTATCCACTGTGCCATCTAGCTCCTCATCTCTAAAATAAAGGCATTGGCTAAGTTATCTCTAAGGTTACTTCCAGCTCAAAACCTTCTGATTCTAGTTTCTCTCGTTGTTCAGTTTTGTCAGACTCTTCATGACCCCATTTGGGGTTTTCTTGGCAAAGATACTGGAGTGATTTTCCACCTCCTTTTTGAGCTCATTTTACAGATTAGGCAACTGAGGCAGTGTTAGGTGATTTATCCAGGGTCAAACAGCTAGTAAGTATCTCAGGCCAGGTTTGAACTCAGGAAAATGAGTCTTCCTGATTCCAGAACTGGCATGCTATCTAATGTGCCAAGTTCAGTTTGTGACTGGCAGCTGTCAGGATGTAGTTTACCAGACTCATTAGCTACTAGGTATTTGAAATTGCTATCTTGCTATTATAATTTCTTTATATTTACTGTTCTATGATTATTGTGCAGGTATATAAAAGAACTCCTTTGTTTAGTTTAATAAATATTTTAGGATGTCAGTTCATCTTTTCCCCAATCACCCCAGAAACAGACAGTCATTGGGGTATCCTGTTCCCACATATTTAAATCTTACCCAGGTATTTACACTTTGAAAGTCTTTCATTCTAAAGTTTGTTTATTTTGGAGATTGTAAATATTCTTAAAAACACTGTTTTTAAGAATCAATATTAGTTGTGGGCAATTGTGGACAATAGTTTAGTCTGTGATGATCATCTGGTTCCAATAGAGTTTACTGGTTGAGCTCCCCAGAGTATTCTGAGGTATGTTTTTGTAGAATGGGGATTTGTGGTCTGTCAGGATGTGAAAGATAGCAAGCTTTCTGATGTTAGGTTCCAACCACTAGGACATACCTTAGAATGTTTGGGAGGTGCTAAATTTTTACAGCTTGTGGTGATGGATTACTCTTTTTTCACTGTTTGCTTATATAACCTCCATTGATCATTAAGTCTAGGCTCCTTAAAGCCTGCCTACTATAGTTTGTGGTAACAATAACCTGGTCCTCAATTGCTATCATAAACTCTCTGTTTCCATAAGCAAACCCTCATCATATAGCCATTTGTTTTAGTCAACAAAGTGTCAGCTGAGTTCAAGTTCCTTCTAATTCTACTCATATCTTAGTCATTCCATAATTTCCATCTGGAGATTTGGTTACATTTGACAAAACCAATGGTTTTTACCTGTGATCAGTCTTTTTTTTTTTTTTTGTGAGGCAATGAGGATTAAGTGACTTGCCCAGGGTCACACAGCTAGTAAGTGTCAAGTGTCTGAGGTCAGATTTGAACTCAGGTCCTCCTGAATTCACGTCCGATGCTTTATCCACTGCGCCACCTAGCTGCCCCTGATCAGTCTTTATTACTGCTCCATGAAATGATGTCTGCTTGTTCCAAAAGTAGTTCTGTAGTTTTTTTGATCTATTTGATATGTTCTCTGATATTGTATATCAGACCTCTTCTTCCTTTGTGGTGTGGAAGTATAATATTTGCATAGCTGCTTTATGGTGATTGGCTCTATATTTTATTAATTGTTTAGGTTTTTGTTAGGATACTTTCATTTTATAATTCTGAAGGTGTACATTTAGACTGGTATTATGGAGGTGTTAATGGTTCCAAATGTGTTTTTTTCCATTCATCTTTGATTTTAGAATACCAAGAAGTCTTGTAAGATACTCAGCAACAGTTTTCTCCTTGACAGTTATATGCTCAATGAGTCTCACCTGGATAATACCAAGGTGCATTTTTTTGTTTTTGTTTTTTGTTCTGTTTTGTTTTTTGTATTGCCTTCACTTTTTAGTTTAGCATGACCTATAAGCTCAAGCTTGAAGCCACCAATCTCTATCTCTCCTTGGTATAAATAAAGAATTTTATATTTATCCAAAATCCAAATGACATTTTAATCTTAGTGGAGAAAGATTCCACAAGATGAAGAAGCTGATTAATTTGTATTTAAGTGATACAATATAGCTTGACATTATCCATCCATATATATATAAACAAGATGCTTTGGTTCTACTCCTTTCTTAATTGAGAGGGGGTGGCTAGGTGGCGCAGAGATAAAGCACTGGCCCTGGATTCAGGAGTATCTGAGTTCAAATCTGGCCTCAGACACTTGACACTTACTAGCTGTGTGACCCTGGGCAAGTCATTTAACCCCCATTGCCCCGCAAAAAAAAAAAAAAAAGAAAAAGAAAAGAAAAGAGAAGCCATGCTTAGCTTAGTTCTTTTGAGGAGAGATGATAATGGATTTAAGGCTAGGCAGAACTATAATGAACTTTATCTCCCTGAAAAATGCTACATTTTATGTGAATTATTATCTTTGTTATTGTGTCAGAGGAATGTTTTAAAATAGGAGACCATTTTCCATGTGGACATCATATATTTAGCATTTTTACTATACACGTTGTTGATCAGTTATTTCATTCATGTCTAACTCCAGGTTGAGGACTCTATCCACTGTCCCAAGTGCGATACATCCTTGGATCTATTTCATATATTTATAGCATGTGAATAAGCCATGAGCATAGAACTGAGTTAAAGGTCTTGTGATCACAAGGGCAGTCTAAACATTTTTGTACTTTGGGGCAGCTTGTTCAATAATTACCAAATTGATACTAAGTTGTTCTAACCCCTGGGTTCGTTTTGGCACATGATTTTTGTTCCCCAGTCAATATATTCTTTTTTTGAAAGTGTTTATAGATTTTACTTCGTGACACAAAATGTGAATGGTCTGTGTAAAGTACACAAACACCTAATTAGCTTATACTTACACCATATTTGGAGGAATCACTGGTCCTCTTATTCTTGAGTAATAGATATGTGATGTCTTTCATTAAGAAATGTGGAATTAGGCTAACATTTGCAAAGAAGCTGGTAAATTGCCTTGCTAGTAATTCTTGCACTACCGTGAGGTATTTGAACCAATATTATAAATCTTCTCTAACTTTGAGAGGCAACTGAGGGTGCAATAGATAAAGTATTGGCACTGGAGTCAGAAAGTCCTTATTTCAAATCCTGCTTGAGAAACTTTCTAGGTTAATTTGTTTGTCTCAGTTTCTTCAACGGTAAAATGGGATGTTGCAGAAAGGATCAAATGAGATAATATTTGTAAAATCACATAGTATAGTGCTTGGCATGTAGTAGGTACTATATTAATGTTTATTCTACTCCCTTCCTGTCTGTCTATCACTTTCCTCTTTTGCAGATAGGCTAAAATCTCCGTTATCTCCCTTGATATAACTAACTATTCTATTTTTTTTTTACTATATTAGTGGTGTGCACGATTTTTATGTCTTGTTAGATCAAACTTGCATTTTCATTGTGTCAGACTTCTTGTGACAGTATTGGGAATCAGCAATTTTCCACAGACTCTTCCTTTGGGGATTTCCTCTTGCTTCTGATTGCTTTACTTTTCAAGTGTCTGTAGTAAAGTTTCCTTTATTGATGCCAGATTGCTTATTTTGGGTACAGTGGATAGAGAGTTGGGCCTGGAATCAGAAAGACTCTAGTTAAAATCTGGCCTCACACTTACAAGCTGTATGACCTTGGACAAGTCTCTTAATCCTGTTGGCCTCAGTTTTCTCATCTGTAAGATGAACTGGAGAAGAAAATGGCAAACTACACTAGGATCTTGGCCAAGAAAACCCCAAACATGGTCATGAAGAGTCAGACATGACTGAAAACAACTGAACAACAATAAATTACTTATTTTGTTCTTTGTGTTACACTGACTCCTTCTATCACCATAATCTTCCATTTATTTATTCTTTCATCCATTCAAATATCTATCTATCTATCTATCTATCTATCTATCTATCTATCTATCTATCTATCTGTCTGTCTGTCTGTCTGTCCATCCATCTGTCCATCCATCCTTTTATTTACTTACTCAGCCATTTATTTATTTATTTGTTCATCTATCTATCGATTGATCTAGCATCCATCTATCATCTGTTTATTTATTGCTTTCCAATGCTGAATAAGGGGACTTAGATTTTTTCTGATATGTTTTTGTTTTCTAGATTCTTTTTTTGGATAATTCTTTTTTGTAACCTTAAATTGGGTGATATGACATTTAGGTGTTCTCCTGTGTTTATCAGCTAGATATTACTGTAATCTTCCAATGCCTTTTTTTGGATCATCAATAGATTTTACAAGTCACTTTAGTTATAGTGGTTTTTGATGCAGGTCTTTTGGAGTGTTTCTTGAAATTTTCTTTTGAAAAGTATTTCTTGAAATTTTTCCTTCTATGGATCTTATCAAGGCAATGAATGCCACATGTATTTCTATGTTCAGAACCTGAAATGTTTTTACACTCTCTGTCAAATACTCTTGGAGAATGCATTCATTCTTGGCATCTGTAGAAGATACTAGCCTCATTGGATGATTTTGTGTTTGGATACTTGGTCTATTAATGAGATTCATACCTCCAAACTCCAAAATGAATTTTTGCTATTCTAGTTTAAGTATGCCTATCTCCTTTTTTTTCAGGATCATTTAAGACTTCAGAGCTGTTTTTGTCATCTCTTTTGTTTGTAGGTTTAATTACTGGAATTTGCATTAAGTGAAGATTTTCATTAATCTCAGGGTCTTCCACTCTTCTCTTTTCATACATTAGTAGATCCTCAGTTTCACCCCTTTTTATGTCTAACTTATGTTTGGTGATGAAGTTATTTTGGGAGATTACTTTGTACTACTTAGCAATACATTGTTGGTTACTTTGGAACTCAGGCTACCACTAAAAAGTCATATGAAACATTTCTTTGTAATTGGTGATGTCTGTTTCCAATTTTATTATGATATAGTATTGGCACACAATGAAAAGATTCTTACAATCAGGTACAGTTCAATCATACTGTCTGGGATGCTAACCAATTCAACAGTATTGCCAGAGTCCAATTGGCCAACACTTCAGGGTACCTGGCAGGATTTCATAGCTACTCTAGCAAAATCAGGGCACACAAAGACTTCCCTCTGTGTCACCCTAGCTGGAATTTGTTTGTTTTGTTCTTATGCTCTCTGTCCCTTATCTCAAGACATGGACATTGGGTTGGGCTTTAATGGATTGTCGTCGTCATCATCATCATCATCATCATCATTAAATGCTTCTGGTTGGATTCCTTTTAAAAGAGTTTTCAGGTTTGAACACTGAGAGAATTGCTGTAGAAATCTGGTTCAGATCTGACTCTGTTCCTTTCTACTTGTGTGATTTTAGGTACATTATTTAATTTTTCTGAGTTTCAAGTTATGTGAAGAGGAAAATAACAATAACAACTGTATTTGGGTTTATAAATAGATTTCATCATCTGGAAAATTAGGGATTCAGACTGATGATCTCTTTGCCATCTTTAAATTCTAAATCTATGATCTTATAACTAACCTTTATTTCCTAAAAGGTTGACTTTGAATGACTTCATTTTAGAGATGCAGTTGCTTTTATAACTTTGAATACATACCACACACATTCATACATACATACGAATTCATCTCAACTTTTGGAATTCTCCATCAAAGTATGTGTGTGTGTGTGAGAGTGTGTTCCATGGACCCTGTTGGTAGCTTGATGATGCCTATAGATCCCTTCTTAGAGAAATATTTTAAAATGCATGAAATATTACACATAGGATTACAAATGAAATTAACCATATTGAAGTAAAGATATAATTATTTGTTTCTATCTGGTTCACAGAATCCCTGAAATCTACCCATGGACTCTTTAGGGGGGTCCAGGGACCCCAGGTTAAAAACTATATGGAAATATATTTCATTGCATTTAGGTAGTGGTTTATAAGTACTATATAGAACTAGGAAGGGAGATGGTATGGTAGAGTTATCTCCCTAAAAGCATCCTGTTCTTTTAAAATGTTCCTTCTGTCTTTGGGTTACAGGGGTGGATGTACATATGTGGGTCATCTTGGAAAAGTGAGCTGGCAACATTTACTTCAGGCCACCTGTTGATGGAGAGGACATTTCAAGAATTCCATAAATGCAAAGGAGCAAATAATAAGAGATTCTATCTGCTCACTTGTGAAGAGAGGAGTTGATTCTCATTTTTTCCTACTAGAAATGGGCAAATAGTTGAGTGAACTGTTTTCATATTATCCAGTAAAACTTTGTTTTGTTAAAATATTTTCATATGAGCTTTCCTTTATTTAGTAAAATTTCCTGGTGAAAACAGGGGAGGATATAAAATACTGAGGAAAGTGATGTATTTTTTTTTTTTATTTTGGTGAGGCAATTGGGGTTAAGTGACCTGCCCACAGTCACACAGCTAGTAAGTGTCAAGTGTCTGAGGTTGGATTTGAACTCAGGTCCTCCTGACTCCAGGACCGGTGCTCTATCCACTGCGCCACCTAGCTGCCCCAGTGATGTATTTTTTTAAATTAAAAAAAAATGTAAAATTATGGACTTAGCAAACATTAAGGAACATGAATATTTCAATATACAAAGAACAGAAAAGAGAATTTCATATGAAACTGTGAAATTATTTTATTGATTTTTAAGAAATATATATATTTAATTTAACACCATAGAAAAAAAAAGTCTTGCGTGTCTTTGTCCCTTTTTAAACTAAGGAAATGTGTTAAAATAAAAAGGATAGTGGAGGAAGTTAGAGCAATAGTCAATGTGTATATTTATAAGGCTGATTTATGTCCTAAGGATGTAGGAAAAATGAACTCATAGGGAACAGCTAGGTGGCACAGTGGATAAAGCTCCAACCCTGGATTCAGGAGGACCTGAGTTCAAATATGACCTCAGACACTTGACACTTACTAGCTGTGTGACCTTGGGCAAGTCACTTAACCCTCATTGCCCAGCACCCCCCCAAAAAATTAAAAAAAAAGAAAAATAAACTCATAATAAATATCTTAGATGGTTCAAACTATATGTTAGAGATTATCTAGTTCAACCTTTCCATTTGACAAGGTAAGCTCAAAAGGGATGATCTACATTTCCCAAAGTGATAAGACAAATATGTGGCAGTGAACTCAGGTGCCTCAAGTATAGTACATATTCTCCCAAATCAGGAGTTATTAATCTGGGGTCTGTTAACTTGTTTCAAAATATTTTGAGGGGGGCAGCTATGTGGCACAGTGGATAGAGTACCAGCCCTGGAGTCAAATCTGGCCTCACACACTTGACACATACTAGCTGTGTGACCCTGGGCAAGTCACTTAACCCCAATTGCCTCACCCCCCCCAAAAAAAACCAACCCTAAAGTAAAAATATTTAGAAGACTGTGTTTCTTTTTTTATTCATTCTGGCAATTGCAGTTAGGTGACTTGCCCAGGGTCACATTTAGTAAGTGGCTGAGGCTGGATTTGAACTGTAAGGTCTAAAATTCTAGTGGTGATGTCTAAAATCTAATGAGTGGTCACCTTAAATTAGAAACGTATAGCACCAATCTTTGGGCATTAGGTATTTATTAAAGTATATTAGGAGTTATTAAAGAGAAACATGTGGATAAAGAATGAGATCTGTCTACTCTCCCTATTCTGCCTGCCTATGCCACCAAGCCAAAGTCTGGAAACTAAGAGCCCTTGCTTCTCTGTGGCTTCTCCCAGAAGCCCCCTGTGAAACAGGAAACAGGGCCATCCACACACACAGCTCCAAGCTAATTGACTGGTAACACTGATTGACAGGACCCACAGGTGGCAGACACCACTTCTGGACACCAATCCGACCTTCAAAACCCCAGAAAGGTCACTTCCAGACAGTGAAGTCTTATGTGTTTTGGTTTTTTTTCAGGCCAGAGCTCACAATGTCCCTCCCAGCAGGGGGTGTCATTCCAGTTCTTACAGAACTCAGGTCTTCCTGACTTTAGGGTGGGCATTGAATCCACTGCATCACCTAGCTGCCCCTTGATAATTCTGTTTCAGTATAATTATTTTCCTTTGTAATCTTGTATATTTTATTTTGTGCGTTTAAAGACATTCTGAGAAGGGGTCTGTAGGTTTCTGCAGACTGCCAAGGAAGTGCATTAACATAAATACAAAGTTTGTGAGAAAACAATGGCCTTTGCCAATGCCCAAAGGCCCCAGCTCAAGGGAATTGATTTGGATTGATTGGGTTGACTGAGACTGACTGACTTCCCTGATTCACTCGCTTAAAGTTAATTCAATTAAAACCACACCTGCCTGGCTCTCAAGAGGGTGTGTTCTCAGAGGCTGTGGACTCTGACCTCAACATGGGACCACCCTCAAGTCCAGTGAGCCAATGGATTTGGGTGATGCTAGCCAATTAGCTTGAAGCAGTGTGTATGGACCACCTCCCCTTGGGATGGAGAGGAAGCTTCCTCTTGCAGTTCAGATCTCAAACAGGCTGGTGGTGAAGGACTTGAGGAAGAACCAAGAGAGGCTGGAACTCTAGGCTAGACAGGTCTTTTCTTAACTTCCTGACCTAGGTGTTCTCTTTTACTAATACCTGGTATGCTTTGATAAATGCTTAATGCCCAAAACTGGTGCTAAAGCTTCTAATTTATAAGTAAACCCTAGCTAATTTTCCCTATACTTGGTACAGGAATAAGGCAGCCACACATTAAATTTTAAACATACAAGTTTAAGAATCTCTACACTAAACCATGCTGCTCTTGGAGGTGGATGTGGTGTGAATATAGGTGGGAGTTAAAAAAATAAATGTCTAGATCTCTGAAATGATTTAGTGGTTCCTTCCAAGATGGTGCTCATCCAGCTCAGATTCAGCTCAAGTCAATCCATTTCCCCCTCCTGTACTTTGACATACCTTGAAGATATTGTGGGTTTGGTTCCAGACCACTGCAATAACACGAATATTGCAATAAAGTGAGTCACATGAAATTTTTTGTTTTCCAGTGCATATAAAAGTTATGTTTATACCATACTTTAGTCTATTAAATATACAATGGCATCATGTGTAAAAAATCCACATATCTCAATTTAAAAATTCTTTATTGCTAAAAAAATGCTGACCATCATCTGAGCCATGAGTGAGTCCTAGTCACTTTGTTGTTGATGATTGATGTTGTTGATTGATCAGAGTGGTGGCTGCTGAATGTTGACAATTTCTTAAAAAATAAAAGATAGCAATGAAGTTTGTTGCATAGATTGACTCTTCCTTTCACTTGAACATTTAGAAGCAATTATAGGGTTATTAATTGGCCTAATTCCAATGTTGGTGTATTTCAGGGAATAGGGAGGCCCTAAAAGAGGGAGAGGCTTGGGGTTGGCTGTAGGTGGAACAGTCAGAACACACACAATATTTATCAATTAAATTCTGTCTTACATGAGTGTGGTACCCCAAAGTAATTTCAGTAGTAATATCAAAGATCCTTGATCACAGATCACCACAACAGATATAATAATAATGAAAAAGTTCAAAATATTGTGAGAATTACAAAAATATGATACATATATAATGTTGGAAAAATTGCTCAATGCAACTACAAAACTTCAACTTGTAAAAAATTACAATATCTGCAAAGTATAATAAAGTGAAAATAGAAAGAATATACTGGTTACCTCCTAAAAGAAATCCCCACTGAAAACTCTTAGGAAAATTATAGCCAAAATCTAGAGCTTCCAGCTCAAAGAAAAAACCAAAAAACAAAACACCTGCAAGCAGCCACAAAGAGAGAATTCAAATCCCAAGAAGCTACAGTCAGCATCTGCATGATTTAGGAGCCACCACTATATAGGAGAAAAGAGCTTGGAATATGATATTACAGAAGGCAAAAGATATAGGATTACAGCAATAACTTTTCCAGCAAAGCAGAATATAATCCAAAGGGAAAAACAGACCATCAGTGAAGAGGAGGAGGCCTTCCAAACATTCTGGATGAGAAGACCAGAAAGAGCTATGTAGAAACTCTGAAGTTCAAACACAAGAAGTAAGAAACAAATAAAGAGACAAACACAAATGAACAATGATTAAAGACTAAACAAGGATAAACTGCTGTGTCCTAATATGGGGAGATTTTATATATATGTCTCTTTTGAATTTTATCATCATTGAGGGTCACACCTATGTAAATAGATTTAAATATATATGTAACATGAATATTAAATAATATATTAAATAGAAATGCTTATATTGCTATGTAAATATAATCCATATATACATGCACAGAATATGTTTTATATTTATATATTGTGTCATATTCTACACTATTTAATATATGCATATACACATATATTTGTATACATGCATGCATATGTGTATATGCTTGTGTATACATAGATACACAAACATACACACATACCTGGTGGGGGCTGATTCCAAAAGCATAGGGACACCCTAAACTCCTCCAGGTACCTAATAATCCTGAGGAGGAGACATTATATACCTGTCCAAGAGGGAGTGGGGCAGGTCTATAAATATATGGACCAAACATACAGATAGAGATAGAAATAGAAATATTTGGACATGGCCAATGCAGAAATTTTTTTGCTTGGTTACATGTATTTGTCACAGAAAATTTTGTTTTTCTTTCAATCCCAATTGGAGTGGGAGGAGGTTGGGGAGGAGGAGAAGGCAGATTTTTACCTTTTTTAAAAAATAAAATATAAATAAAATACATTTGATTTAATTACATTGTCTACAAACTCGGAACTCTCTTTTTTTTTGTGTGTGTGTGTATTTTTACCCTTAATGATTATTAGTACAGTGCCTTCTGCATAGCAAGAACATAATAAAGGTTCTATCTTTCTGTCTTCCCAGCTGTGTTTACAAGGTTTTTAGGTCAGGCCAAGGCAAGTCTCCATGCTGTCCCCTGGCTCTCTCATCTTTTGATGCCATTTTTCTGGTATAACATAAGGGCAAAATCATTCAGGGTCCTTCTCCCTTGGTGGCCATTGTCCTTTTCCCTTAGTGTCTTCCTCCTTTGTTCCTTCTTTGTTCTCTCTCAGTTGCTAGACCTACTCATCACCATGGACTACTTTTCTTAGGAGCAAACTCACTTTATTTTCTTCAGTTACTGAAACAGGAAATGAAGGGGGAAAAGGCAAGTATCCCAGCACTCCACATGCCTTGTTCACACTTCACTTTGCTTATAGTATGTCTGTTGAGATAAAGAATGCAAACACAGAGCACTTACACTCCTCTGTGTTTAGACCAGGGACAGTTAGTTATGTCTCCTGGTTAGAAAGAAAAAAAGAAGAAATTTTCTCATACTTGAAATTTTGTTTAGAGACCAGGCTGTCATTATTATTTCATCCGGTGGGACTGCTTATAAAAGGCTATAAATGCTGGACCAGCTGCAACACTGGACTCCTTGATCCTCATGGCTTGGAGATTTTCCTCCCACTATCTGGGCCATATGGGCTCAGGAGGGAATGCTCTGTGGCCTTTTCTCACCAAAAGCCATTAGTGAAGGAGTCAACTCACCTCCTTAGATGAAAATGTAAAAAAAAAAAAAAGTCAAATAGTGCTGACTCAGGTTCTAGCTACCTAGACACTTAAAAAAGCCTCTTCTAAAACACACAGTGTAAAATATCTACATGTATTCTAGCCTAGGATTGTGCTGGTAAGTATTTAACAAATTGGCTCTTTGAAAAAAAATGTATGGAAGACAGACCCTTTAGTATAATATACATCATTAACATCTTCTCCATCATTTTCTTAAATCTGGACAATCAATAAAACAATAAACTGAGCCCTGATTTGTTGTATTTGCTGATTTCCAAGGGTGTAATATTCTTGTAAAAAATGTAATAATCAGCACCCAGCCAAGCTGGCTCAAATATACCTCTGTTCTAGTTCTTAGGATTCTTCCAATAGTAGTTCCCTAGTGTCTTCATTTGAATGCTGCCATGTTTTAAACTTATATTTATTTATTTTTTAATTTATGGGGAAAACAAGCATTTTTTGTAACTATAATAAAAACGATGATTGTGCATGAAACTGCAAAAATATTATGTACAAGTTGCTATTCCTTTTAAATATATAATAAAGTTATCATATACATTTCTTTTTTCCGCTTCTCCCCACCCTACAGATGGCTACCATTAGACACAAATATGTATGTGTGTGTGTGTGTGTGTATAAATCATTTTATACATACTTCTATTTATCAATTCTTTTTCTGGATGCAGATAGCATTTTCCTTCATATGCCCTTTTAGTTAATTTGGGTATTTATAATAGTCAAAATGACTTTGTCACTCAACGTTGTTCTGAAAACAATATTGCTATTACTGTATACCATGTTCTCTTGGTTCTACTCATTTTGCTCTTCATGATTTTGTGCGAGTCTATACATGTTTTTCTGTGATAATGAAGCTTATTTTTTATAGCACAGTAATATTCCATGACAAGCATATTCCACAACTTATTCAGCCATTCCCCAATTATAGCCCTGATTTGTAGTATTTGCTGATTTCTAAGGGGTAAATGCTCACACTGAATGCTGGTCTCAGGATACCTCTGCTCTAATCCTTAGGATTCTTCCATAAGTAGCTCCCTAGTGTCTTCCATGCAGATGATGCCATCTTCATAAACTGCTGGAGTCTGTAAATGTGTCAGATCCCCATTTCACTCCCCCATTATAGTCCTATACATGCTAATGGAGTCAGTGTAGAGTTGTCTTTAACAATATATATTCTTTCTCTCTCTTGTGAGTGACTTAGTGAACACCCTGGGGCAGATCAATAGGTCCAGTTTTTGTAGGGGGACTTGGTGGGCTTTCTGATGTCAAACCTAAATATGATAACAACTTAGACTCTGAAAAGTGAAGTGTGTGAGGCAATACTCTGCCCCCTTACCTCTATCTCTTTCCTTATCTGGTTTCCTTCAAGACTTGGATCAAATCCCACCTTTTTCAGAAGGCCTTTCCCCACACCCAGCTGCTAATGACATCCCCTTTCAGATGACCTTCTGTCTACTCTGTATATATCCTCTATGTGCCTAGTTATTTACATGTTGTCTCCCTTATTAGAATGTGAGCTTCTTGAGGGATGGGATTATTATTGTTTTGCCTTTCTTTGTAACCTCAGCATTTATCACAGCGCCTGGTCCATATTAAGTCCATATTATATGCTCATTAACTGACTATGTGTCTTGCCCAGGGCAATAGTAATAAGTATCAGAGACAGACTTGGAATCCAGTTCTAGCCACTACTCCACGTTGAATCTAAAAACATACATACTTGTTCACACACACATAAATACATACACACATGGCACACATGCATATACACACATACATACATGCATACAGACATACACACACCTTACATGCAATTAATGTTATCATTCAAAACTACAGAGCCAACAAAGGGCCATGCTAACTAAAGAGAATTCTAAGGAGATTATTAGTTAGAACTGTTAGAACTGCTCCTGAGTGAGCCAAGGAAAGCTGTGTTTTCCCATTTCTTAGCATTAAGTCAAGTGAACTTGGGTGAAATTCCATTGAGTCTGATTTCTTTCTATGTTGAAAAAAAAACCTTTCCTATTACAGCTCTGAGAGTTATATAAGTTTTCGTTTATCTGGCCTGTGTTCTTGTTTTTTTCTTTTTTTTTTTTTCTTTTCCTTTTCCCTAGCTTTTTATTCAATTTGTTCCACAGGTTTTACATGCGCATTTTTGGCCACATGCTCTCTAATCTTCTAAAAGGATAATACTTTGTGTTTCTTGACTGAAAAAAAATAGGAAAGATTAATTTAATTTTTAAAAAAATCAGTCATTTGTTTCAGATATTTTGTTAACACATTTCTGTGTAAATTAATAGCTCGATTTCAAGGACGGTGCTAACACTGATGAAATTGGAACTGTCAGTGAAACCTGATTCTGGATACAAAGCATATTTCCCCCCACCCCTTTTCTGAAAGAAGATCAACAATAGAAGCTGGTATCTGTATCCTTTGATCATCAGCATCAGCATATTTCCCAGGTTTGCTTTCAGAAAAGCCCTCCTTCTTAACCAAACATTTATTGGTTAAATCTTCCTTTAGTAAAAAAGGATGCATGACTGAATGGGATGAATTAGTAAAGTGCACAGATCTCTGATCTAAGTGAGAAAACTTTCAACTTGGTATGGAAATTTTATTACTGCCTCAGTGGCTCCCTTATGTTAACAGGTAGCTAGCTAGGTATGACAATTTGTGGACAATAGTCAAAAAGTCTGTATTGTACTAAGCTGCTGCGGGGAAACAAGAGCAAAAGGGGGCAGTTGGGAAGGAGAAGGATCATCATGTCAGCATGGTGGCAACAAGGCTGTTGAAATGGCACTTGGGTATCCTTAGATGGCCAGGATGACACTTGTGGTGAGTAAAACTATATGTGGTCACCTTATTTCTGTCACAAGTGTAGGGAATTTTAGACAGGGTTTATTATATATTTGTTACTTAGAAATTAGAGGCTACTGCACCAGTTTGGGGGCATTAAGCATTTATTAAAGCACATTAAGTATTAGTAAAGAGGGCATGCATGACTCTGAAGGATAGGAAAGCCCATCTAGGAAAAAGAAGAGAGAGAAGAGAGAAAATGGGGAACCTTAGTGGGCCGCGTCTGTTCTCACCCAGTTCCTGCGCCCAAAGAGCGAGTGTCTGTGCAAACTTGCTGTGGGGAGAGCAGAGCCTTCCCATACACATCATTCAAAGCTAATTGGCTAGCATCATTGAAATCTATTGGTTCACTGGATTTGAGGGTGGTTTGGCACAGTTATGCTGATGTCAGAGCCCAGAAAACAGATCCTCTGACAGGAACAAAGCTTTCAGGTGGGTGTGGTTTTGAGTGAGGTAACTTCCTGACTCTGGGTTGACCTTAAGAAAGGTCAGGCCAGGCTCAATGGGGCCTCTGGGGAGTCCCAAAATCCCATTATTTTCTCACACACTGGACCACTCATAGGAGTTGGATTCTGGCCTGCCCAATGTATGTGGTTCAGAGAGCAACCTGGGACACTAGAATGCTTCCCCAATCCGCATATCACCACAGAGACAGACAAAAATCTCAGTCTGTAAATGGGACTGCTGAGCTGAAAGCGAAGGAAAGAACAATGTAGAGGGGACTCACTTCCGTCTTTGTAATTCCAGCAAAGTGAATTCCCCAGGAATTAAATAATTCCTGCCATGAAGAAACTTATATTCTACTGTAAAAATAGAGTAACAGTAAAGCTATTTAATAGTAAAGGCAGAGGGGCAGCTAGATGGCGCAGTGGATAGAGCACCGGCTCTGGAGTCAGGAGTACCTGAGTTCAAGTCTGGCCTCAGACACTTAACACTAGCTGTGTGACCCTGGGCAAGTCACTTAACCCCAATTGCCTCACTAAAAAAAAAAAAAATAGTAAAGGCAGAGGTACTGTATATTGAGACTCAATGATTAAATCTTCCCCAGAAGACTCATTGTATTGTTATGTATTATGCAGAGGAAGAAAATGTTTTGAGTGGTGCTGACTTTTGCAAAGAAGATATCTTACTGTTAATGTGACAACACGTGTAGCTGAGTTTGTAGCTTCTATACCCAGCATTCAACTTGACAGAAATTATTTTTGTCTAAACACATTCCTTATTATCTGTCTCAGTCTGCCAGTGTGAGCACTTATTGGTTGGGCCAAAGAAACTTCTGTCTAAGGCTGTTTTCCCAGCACCTCTGTTAGCTCCTACTCAGCTGCTCTGTGATTCTGACAAAGTGAGTGCTTCAGGATATGTTTGTGCTGTGGTGCTCAGATCTTTATTTTTTTTCTTTCCTTAACCTCAGGCATCTATGGTGGTGTGTGTGTCTCTCTAGAAACAATTGAAAACAAACAGGGAGTCTAGTCAAGACAGGAGATAAAGTAAAACAGGAAAAAACGTATAAAACTTCTCCTTCTAAGTACTATTTCTGGTGGGAAATAGACTTTGTAATATGTTCTTTCAATATGTGACGTGTTCTTTATTTCCTGGATTGACACGGCCAAACAATGCACCGACTCTCTTGCCATGAGCCCTTCTGGTCCTGGCCAGGCCGGCCCCCAGACAGCAGACTCCATCTGTCACCTACTATTTATGGACCTTTACAACTTGGAAGGACTCCCCAGAGCTCATTTTCTGCTGGCACTGTTCTAGAACTCAAAGTATCCTTCACATCATAATGAGCTATCAGAGGCTGACTTTATGGAAGTCTTAGTGTATTAAACTGAGAAATGGTTCTAAAAACTGCTTTTTTGAGGGCAGGGAGAGGGGGTAAGGTTAAAAAGATAATTGCTCACATAAGGTAGTTACAATTCTATATGTAATGAGTTTCTATTTGTTTCAGGCATGCCATCATCTTAAATTAGCCAAGGATAAAGTTAACTCTAGTAATAGGAGAAGGATCCCCCGGAATAGTAGGGAAAGAAGAATTTTTCTTTCCCTTGTCATTGGTGTAGGTGAGAGAAGTTAATGATGAAGGATATCTTTTTGTTTTGAAGGATGACATCTTGTTCCCAGAGTCCTTTACGTCTTAGTGTCTGTGGGAGACTTTTGCCTTTTGTTGTGGGGAAAGGACACTATACTATAAAGGAAATGTGCTGCAGTGGAAGTGATCCTAAAATGAGAGTCAGAGGACCTATGGTTCAAATCCCAATCCTGTCACTTGTTTGCCTTGGTGGCAATAAAAAAAATAATAATATTGTTTGCCTAGAATTATTGATTTTGAGATGGAAGGGACCGACCTTCAAGGCCACCTAGTCTGACCTGTATATATATAACATCACTGGAGTCTCAACAGTTCTGTAAGATAGGGACTGCAAGTATTATAGCCATCCTCATTTTTCACAGGAGGAAACTGAAGCTTAGGCTAAGAGACTTTCTTTGCTCATAGAATTGGTGTATTGGAAGCAGTATTTATAGCTAGGTCTTTCCTGACTCAAAATCTAGTGCTTTCCTAACCATACCATGTTGTATGGAGTTGAATGAAATGAGTTCTAAGTCTTTATTTCATTTCTAAATCTTTAACTCTGGTGCTACCTTCCCACAGTGGCTTGATACTCTAGAGCAGAGGTTCTTAATCTGGGGTCTATGAACTTATTTAAAAATGTTTCGCTAACTGTATTTCAGTATAATTGGCTTCCTATGTAACTAAAAAAAATATGCATTTAGAAATATTATTCTGAGGAAGGGTCCATAGGCTTCAACAAACTGACAAAGGGAACCCATGATACCAAAAAAAGTTTAGAATCCCTACACCAAGAGTCTTTCTATGTAGTTAGCATTGCTGAATGCAGAAAATATGCTTTTGTCTCTACTAGCATCAATATGATCAGTTGAAAAGTTAAAAAAAACCACTTCAATAAATTGGCGGTTTTCTCTACTCCATTATAATCAGTTTGATTAGCTTATTTTACTAAATTTGATGGTTTTAAAACAGACTGAATTTTATAGTTGCTTTCTTTTGTTTTTGAGTTGACTTCGCAAGCAAGAAATTCTTGATCTTTAAATATCCAAGTTTTATGGGCTGCAAGTTCAATACAGATCAGCGGTGTAGTATGGAAGACAAGAGAGACTAGAACCATCCTAGGATGCTGACAGAGACTTATGGGGTCTAGGATGAGGAAGTGATAATCGCGTTACATTTGATTCTCACCAAACTACATCTCTTGTATCATGCTCAGTTCTGGGTGCCACATTTTTTTTTCTTTTTTTTGTTAGTGAGGCAATTGGGGTTAAGTGACTTGCCCAGGGTCACACAGCTAATAAGTGTTAAGTGTCTGAGGCCGGATTTGAACTCAGGTACTCCTGACTCCAGGGCCGGTGCTGTATCCACTATGCCACCTAGTTGCCCCCTGGGTGCCACATTTTAAGAAGGGCATTGAGAAGCTGGAGAGTGTTTAAGGAAGAGCAACCAGAATGATACAGGGCCTTGAGTTCAAATCCTATGAAAGAACTGAGAATATTTTTTCTTTTTTCTTTTTCTAAATTTTTCTTGATACATTTTGCTTTGAGAAAATAAATACCCCAACAAACTAATTTGCTAGATATTTTCCCCTCCAAAATATTAGTAAATCAGCTTAACAGAGGAGAAGGCATATGTACTTTTTCCTTTGATTCTATGGTGCTAACACTGTCCTTATAATTGGTGTGATTTGTGCTGTCCCTCCATGTTAACTTCCCTTACATTTTGGTACTGGCTTTGTATACTGCTTCTTTGCATCTGCTTTCTTCACCCTCTCACTTCATGCAGTCTTTCAATCAATCATTCATTCAATCAATCATATAATGCCATTTATTAGTTATTATTAAGAGAATACTAATGTACTAGGCACTGTGCAAAGTACTTTCAGTGCTTCTCTGAATTCTTCATATTTTTCATTTCTTAGGGCATATTTTATTATGTACATGCACCATCATATGTTGCACCATATACCATCATTGGGCGCATGTTTGTTTCCAACATTTTGTCATCACATATAACACTGCCATAAACATGCTTCTTTTCTTGTTGTCAATAACCTCCTTGGGATATTATCCCAGTAGTGGAATCTGGGTCAAAGGAAATGAAACATTTAGTAATTTTTGGTGTTGTTGTTGCCTAATTCCAAATTGTTTTTTAAAATGTAATTGGAGATATTTAGCCTGGAAAACATGATGGGGGCAGGCATGAAAACTGTCTTTGGGCATCTGAAAGGCCGTCATTTAGGAGGGGGATTAGATTTGACTGTTTGGTCCCAGAGGGTAGAACTAGGAACAATATTTGGAAGTTGCAAAGGAATGGGTTTTGGCTTGATGTAAGGCAAAGCTTCCTGATAATCAGAGATATCACAAAGCAAAATGGGTTGTCCTTCCCTCAAGGTCTTCAAGCAAAATCTGTATGACCACTTGTTGCATACACCTTGTCTGGAGTGGAACAGATGGTTTCTGAGTTCCTTTCCAATTCTGAAATCCTATAAATGAATGCAAATATTTTTACACTTATCATTCTTTTGCTAAGTATGTTGGGATACTGGATCTATAGTTACATTGGGATAAGGAACTCCCAATGAGGAAAGTTCCTCTATCAATGTAGGTCAGCACCTGCTCTGCAAGTAGCTTATAGTCTTAGAGAGTTATCTGGGGGCACTGAGAGGTTAGGTGATTTGTCTAGAGTCACACAGGCAGTATGTGTCATAGGTGGGACTTGAACCCAGTTTTTCCTGACTCTATTAAATATGCTTCATTGCCTCCGCTTTGTTGTTTCAATTATAGGCCACACTTTCCACTCCTTTTCTTTCTTCATCAATTTGTCTTGTATAACACATGGGTGAAGTCTGTAATCACATTTTTTTTCCTACCTTAGACCCAGTATAAACTCCACTGGTCTCCCTAGCTTGAAGAGGAGCAGTACCAACAACTTCCTCATCCACCCATGCATATGGGATGTGTCTGTGTCAGAAGCTATAACTGCTGTTACTGCATGGTAAAGAAGGCAGATGCCTTGGACTTAAGCGATTACTTGCATCTCTGTACCCAGTCCCTTCTACACAGATCTCTGACTGAAAATCCCAGCAATTCTTTCTCCTATTCCCTGCATCCTAGGTCTGGAGGAGAATCCTTGGATGTCGGCCCTCAGATAGGTTTTCAGAAAGTCCTCTTACTGACAGGACATATTTTGTCCTAGGGCTCAGGGTGCATTTGCCACTTATGGATAGAAGGCCCCAAACAAAGTCTGTGGGAAGAGAGGTAGAAATAGGGAATTCTATAGAATGGTGAGATTTCTGAGTCTTGAAATTCCATTCAATAAGCATTTCACTATGCTAGTCATTGTGACAGATGCCGTGCATACAAATATAAAAAAAATCCACAGCAGCCCTTGCTATCAAGGACCTCACAACCTACTGGGAAGAAACACCTTATATAGAGATAGAAGTAAATACAAAGTAATTTCACGGGGGCCAAGGCATTAGCAACTAGGAGAATTGTGGGACCTTGAGGTTCCAAGAGATAGAGGTGATGCAATGGCATCTATTCAATGACAAAGAGGCAAGATCTATGACTTGTGTAAGGGGGAACAGCAGGTGGGCCAGTTTGGATCAAAGGAAGAATGTGTGGAAGGGAACAATGTGTAATAAATCTGGAATGGTAGCCTCTAGCAGTTCATGTAGGTCTTTAAATGCCAAATTGGGGTAGAGGTGGGGAATGTAGGTATGACAAAATATTATAAATCTCTGTGCCTCTCTTGATCGACATCTTTCCTCTCCCTTCTCTCCACCTCTACCTGATTCTGTAGCGTGGATATCCAATTTGTGTTTTATTCTCAAGGTAATCGGGAGTCAAAAGCCCTAGGAATAGAAGGAGTAAATTTTGGGGGAAGGCAAATGGGAATGATCCATCTGAGTGTGTTGTCTGTACCCAGAAAAGCCTGTTGAAGTTTTAGGGTTCAAGTAGTTACCATCTTCCAAGTGAGGGAGTGATGGAGACTAAATTTTTTTTTTGGTGAGGCAATTGGAGTTGTGACTTGCCCAGGGCCACACAGCTAGTAAGTGTTAAGTGTTTGAGGTCGGATTTGAACTCAGATCCTCCTGAATCCAGGGCTGAATCCACTGAGCCACCTAGCTGCCCTGAGATTAAACATTTTTGAGCATATAACTATATATTGTTTTCCTTTCAATGAATACTAATTTTAGTGGTATGTCCTATTAGATTATATTCAGCACAACATAGTAATATAAAACCAGAAGGAAGCTATAGCTGCAATTTACATCATCCCTTGTAACTTGATTGAGCTCTTGACATCCCCTTGGGCACAGTCTGCATGGGCCAAATATAATTTAAGACTTACCATATCTTGCACAAGACTGTTGGCATATCTACCACTCCATTGTGTGTGATTCATAATCTTGTGATAATCACTCTAGAAAACACTGGAGGTGGCTGAAGCAATTATAGTAGGCTAGGTCTGTGCCCTCGAATATACAAGGTGTTCCTCCTTAGATTAGCAAGGGGAAGGTTCAGAGGAAGACATGTAGGAGTCCTATGGCAAGCAATTAAGTATGTCCCATTAAAATGTTAAGCTTTTGGTGGATCTGAGGATGATTTTCTTGGAGATTAATAATAGCTTACATTTATGTGGGATCTTTCCTGTCATAGAGCTCAAAGCCTTTTCCATGCCCGTAATCTGTTTGTGGGTGGTGTGAACCTTTGTTTTAAATTTTTCTCAAAATATCCATCCATGAATCACTCTGATGTTTGTGGGTGGAATACAGATAGAAAACATGGGCAAAACATGCAGTGGCTAGGAAAATGTTAGATTTGCAGGTCAGCGAATGTGTCTGAGTTAGAAGGGAACTCAGAAATGATCTGGGACCTGAAAAGCATCTAGCAAGTGGTCATTTGAGAGGGAGCTCACCACTGTGCAAAATCGTCCGATCCCCTTTTGGATAACTCTAAGAGTTAGGTTTCTTTTGTTTTTCTTATATCAAGCCTAAGTTTGTCACTTGGCATCTCCCACCCATTGTTCCAGTTTTGCCTTCTGGGGTTAAATAGATAAAGTTTAATCTTCTTTCAGTAGAACAACTCCCTCTTAGTCTTCCCTTTTCCAGTCTAAAAAGCTTCCAAGTCTTTCAAATGATCCTCACGTGGAATGAATTAAATGTAAGCTCCTTGAGGCAGTTTGTCTTTTTTAAAAAAAATTTTATTAATTTTTTTTTTCGTGGGGCAGTGAGGGTTAAGTGACTTGCCCAGAGTCACAAAGCTATTAAGTGTCAAGTGTCTGAGGCTGGATTTGAACTCAAGTCATCCTGAATCCAGGGTCAGTGCTTTATCCACTGTATGACCTAGCTGCCCCTGGGAGCTTGTCTTTTTAATCCCCCTCACACAAGAGGTGATTAATAAATGCTTGTCTATGCACTGATGAACTTGATGTCCTTCATCATTCTGATTGTCCTTTGTTTTTTAGCTCATCAGTGTCCTTTCTAAAAAGTGGTGTCTATATCTGAACACAATACTCCACAACAGTGTCTGGATCAGGGCAGGAGAAAGTTTAGTGAGAATATTACCTCTCTAGTCCTGGACTCTATGTTCCCATTAATGCACTTTAAGATTGCATTAGCTTTCTCTGGAACATTCAAAATTAGTCAACTCTTTCCCCAGGGTGTGCAGTCATTACCAGTGCCATTTAATTCTTAATCTTCTCAATCGATTAAAAAAAACATTTTGAGTGCTTGTGTCCAGTAGTTACTCTGTCATCCTGCCCATATACAAAACTCCAAAGATTCTGTATCTTCTTGGATCCACTGTCATTTTGAATCTTTCTCTTCTTGTTTTTATAGTTTTCTTTTTACCTTTGTTAAAATATATTTAATTTAGGTATAGATATATGTGTATGCACCCATATTTGTACATATGGGTTATCTAAACATATAGACATGTAGCTCACAGAAGGCACAGATAGATACAATCTGAAATCTGGACCACCTCTGATGAGAGCAGCCTGGGGCAGTGATGCTACCAGCATGCCAGCTAAGGAGGGGAGGGAATGACAGGCTGGGCCCTCTCTTCTTCAGTTTCTAATAAGGTAATTGTTAGAATTCCATCTATCTACTCTCCCCACCCTGAAGTTTTGGTGGTCTAGGGGTACATAAGTTCTGAACAAAATCCATTTCCCTAGTCACTGTTAAAGGAGGAGGGACGGGTTATTTGTGCTGACAATGTGATGGCTTGTCTCCTTCTCATTAAACGTTGGTTACACAAAGAAAATCACAAACAGTAAGTATGGGGATAAACCCATTTATCTAAGCAAATAGGAATTAGAGAAATTCTACCAATTATAAGATACCAGAAAATATACAGGAGTAAGCAAGCTTTTTTCAGGGAAAGAAATAAGATAATGCTTCACACCAGGAGAGGCCCCAGTCTCACCCAAGGGGGAAGTATGCAAAATCTGTAGGGAAATAAGCTAGAAATAAGGGTCATGCTGAGGAACTGATCTTTCCCTGATGTTTGTAGCTTCCAATTTCTGTCTGCCTGCCTTCATGCCTCCCTCTCTCCCTGCCTGCCTGCCTGTCTGTCTGTCTGTCTTTTTGATTCTCCATTCTAGAGTTGGTCCCAAGAAAGGTTTAGTATCTCTTCCTGAATCTCCAGCTCCAACTTTAGTCCTCATATAGGTACTGTGTTGTTTCACTTATGGTCACCATCATCTTTCCTAATTAAGTCTCTCTCTGCATACTCAGCAACATGCAGAATGTCCCAGGCTTGTAAATTGGGGTTACTTAGATTTCATAATTTGTCCCTAGCACTCTACATACTTTTTGGGGATGATTTGGCTGATATTTTTAAAATTGTAGATGGAGGTTGCCTTTTCCATGCATTCTATTCTCTCTGAGATCTAGAATGACCCAGATAGAGTTGGATTTAATTTATTCTCATTAATGAACCAATATTTTGATATCCTGTTTAGGGGAAATTCCTTGTCTTTGGTCCATTTCTCCTTCAGTAGAGAACCCCTTTTTGTGTCTGTCCTTGTTCTCTCCTTCTCCTCCTTCTCCTTCTTTTCCTCCTCCTCCTCTTCTTTCTTTTCTTCTTCTTCCTCCTCCTCCTCCTCCTGCTTCTCCTCCTTCTTCTCCTCCTCTTCCTTTTTCTCTTTATTTTCTTTCTTCTTGTTCTAGATATATTTTTTATATTGTACTTTATAACTTACAAGTACTCATCCTAATACTGTGAATGGTAGGACCTTTAGTTAATTAATTTTACTTAATTTGTTTTTTATTTTGAGTGGGTCAATTAAAAAAATGGATTTTTTTTTCTTTTTTTGCAGAGCAATGAGGGTTAAGTGACTTGCCCAGGGTCACATATCTAGTTAGTATCATGTGTCTGTAGCTGGATTTGAACTTAGGTCCTCCTGAATATAGGGCCGGTGCTTTATCCACTGCGCCACCTAGCTGCCCCCAACCTTTATGTCTAAATATATATTTCCCCTCCTCTTTCCTTTCCCTAGAAAGTGATCTTTTGTAACAAAAAAATAGAAGAAGAAAAAACAATTCAGCAAAAATAAGCAACATGTCACCTGAGTCTGACAGTACATATTATGTTCCACACCTACGGTCTATCTCTCTAATGGAGTGAGGTACATTTAAAAAGCTCTTCTTTGGGGACAAGCTTAGGATCCTCATTTTTAAATTGAGGGAACTGAGGTTCAAGTTAATACATTCTTGAGTTAAATTCATCTGAATCAAGTGACATTACTAGTAAGAATCAGAGCTGTAACTTGAACCCAAGACTTCTGACTTCAAGTTCCATGTTCTTTCCATGATGTCTCTTAAAAATCCAGCTTTTAAACCTCTAAACTATGGGTCACCTAACTTTCTTTTGAATCAAATGAATGCTTTCTCCAACCCAATGTGAGTCAGTATTTCCCCTAAAACATAACATGTGATCTAATATTTCTTATTGCTTAGGAAATTATTGAGTTCATGTCCTGAAGGTAGAAGTTTCAACTAGTGACACAAATACTTCCAAAAGAAATAGAGAAATTCGTTATGGGAAAAATACCCTATCTTCACAATTAGGAGAGATGCTGAAAAATTTGGTCAGATTGTTCTCTCCAGCTATTGGGCTGTGTTTAATTTTCCTAATCAGATGACTGAAGTTCCTCCTTCAGACATCAACAAAGATGACACATGCTAAACTTAGCTGATAAGAAACCAGTTTAAACTACGATTTACACTGGGGGAAAGAGGCCTTTCCCACCAATTTGGCCATAAAATCTAGAGGATCACATACAAGCATTACAGAACAAAATATGTTGCCTTCTACTTGACAAAGCAATCATTCACCTGAGCAAACCAAACAATGGCTTGTGTGTTAAGTCTAGAGGGAGCTGGCATCTTTCATCCTTTAGTAAGAATGAATGAGTTTATAATTGTGGAGTGAAATGTAGGATCATTATCTGATTGAAGAACGCGAATAAAGATGCAATGGAAAAAAAAGATCTCAGTGAGGAGTAACAGCAACATGTCAGAATGGATTGAAAGACAGGAATGTAGATTTAAATGCCTCTGATGAACAAAATGATAGTGTGAGGATAAAAGGGATAACAAAAAAAGGAAGATCAAAGGTGGTCAGACCCAAAAAGGCTAGCCTTGGGAAGGTCGTGATGTCCCTGATGGTCTCACAGAAACTTTTGAGAACAGATGTCTATTCTACTAGAAATTCTGAAGCAATGAAGAGAATGTAAGAGGATAGTAAAAAGAGTTCTATCCATCTAAAACCCATAATTATGTCCTGAAGAATTGCTAGTAGATTATTAAAACAGGAAAAAAGAATGCTAGATGAAGTGGGTATCTTTGAAAGACAAAATTTGAGAAATGGTGACTCCATTCCTGGGAAATATTTAAGCATGGAATTATCATTAGAAAACGTCAGAGAAATCCTTAGCTGGATGCCTTTTTCTTCTCTAAGTAGTTATTTGGTTTCCCTTAAATCTAAGAGAGATGAGTTGGGCTAAAACCGCAAGGATCTAGAAGAGCTTGTCTGTCCCAAGGAGTTTAATTCAAGTCTCTGTGTCTTTACTGATGACTATCAGTGTGGCCAGGCCTGTCATTTCTCCTCTCTCAGTCTTAGTTTTCTGATTTTAATTTTTTTTTTTAAGTGAGGCAATTGGGGTTAAGTGACTTGCCCAGGGTCACACAGCTAGTAAGTGTTAAGTGTCTGAGGCCGGATTTGAACTCAGGTACTCCTGACTCCAGGGCCAGTGCTCTATCCATTGCGCCACCTAGCTGCCCTGGTCTTAGTTTTCTAATCTGTAAAATGAGAAGTTTGGACTGGGTTATATATCTTCAAATTACTGGTTATATCATTAAAATTGGCCATCAACTTCCTTATGGCCAATAAGCTTGTCATATTTCTAATGATGGTGAGAGAAGCCCCTGTGATATATTAAAAAAGAAATAAAACATGAGGCCAGTTTTCTTCTATTATCTTCCTTTATAAATGACCTCATACACTAAAATGTTCTTACTGTTGGCTATCATATCTCTATGATTGGTAAAGAGATCAAATGTTTGCTGACTGAGGTAGGTCAAAGGCTCTTTTGCCTTTCTCATTGTGGTAACTTTTCTAAGAAATAATGATAGTATCAACACTTTTGTCCATTTTCTATTTCATACATGTTCATAACAAGTACTTCTTAAAGGTTTCTTGTGGTTCAAACATCAGAGTAATAAATAAATAGCACAATGCTTTTCTGATTGTCAGACTTTATTATCCTATCTTAGATCTTCCCATTGATTTTCAAATTATAGTTGTATTTATTATATTCTCCTGCCTCTTCCCCACTCCCTCTTTGGAACAAAAGCAAACCAAGTACAAAGCATTGTATAAATTGTTGTGATTCCTTTCCATAAAAATGATAAGAGGTGCTCTTAAAACATTACCTGTTTGAAAAGACCATCCCATCCAAATGTAATATGCAATGAATTGTCTGAGAGAGACCATAGTCTCTTTTAAATGAGTGAGCCCTTAAAAATCCTTGCAGTTCTCCATATGTATAATGGGAAACCATCTGTCCAATGCACATTATGCAAAATTATGTACCTGTTTCTTGATGTTTACAGCAAATTAATAAAAATCATCTGTGCATGCTGGCTGAATTAGCCAAGCATTCTGGACTCAAGTTTAAAGACATTCATAAACATATGCTTGTGTACACAGATGCATAAACAACAAGGGATGGATCTTTCCCCCCATGTGGGAGTATTTTAACATTTCAAAGTCAACCAAGAAAGAAACATACAGAAGTATGTACAGCTGGGTAACAGTCTCATTTTTCTTCCCTATTCCAGTAATGGTATATAAATTTCCATTTCTTTTTGGGTTTTTCCTCAATTCCGGTAAACTCTTGATGTCTTCAGAAGAGTGAGTGACAGTTTAATTCTGCACTTTTGTAATAGTGAGACATCTTGGTAGAAATATAAAGGTTGAACTCTCCTTTTAATTTGACATAAAAATCTATAAGTTCCATTTTTAAAAGCAAGCCCTCAAAATAATGTTACTAATGGATTTTATCTTTTCACAATGTGATTATTTTATAACAATATTCTCCTCATTGTATTCTCCTTTATAATTAACAGAAAATAAAACATTCTTCATCCACAGTCTACTACCTATCCACTAAAAAGGAATAGCATTCCAACATCAACTATCTGGAACCACCATTAAAAAAAATTCCAATTACATGTAAAAGCAATTTTAAACACTCATTAAAAATATTTGAGTTCCAAATTCTCTCATTTCTTCCCTTTGCTCTTCCCTCCTTAAGAAGGCAAACAATTTGATATAAATTATTCATGTGTAGTCATGCAAAAATATTTCCATATTGGTTATATTATGAAAGAAAACACAAACCAAAAAAAGAAAAAACCAAGAAAAATGAAGAAAGTTTAAAAAAGTTTCCTTTTATCTGCAGTCAGCTTCTATCAGAAACTTTTCTGAAGGTGTATAGCATTTTCCATCATAATTCCTTCACAATTGTCTTGGATCATTGTATTACTGAGAATAGTTACACCATTTACAATTGATCATTGTTACAATATTGTTGTTCTTATGTAAAATGTTCTCCTGGTTCTGCTCACTTCACTTTGCATCAATTCATGTAAGTCTTTCCAGGTTTTTCTGACAGTAAACTGCTAGTCATTTCTTGGAGCACAATAGAATTTAAGCACAATCATATACTACAACTCGTTCAGCCATTTCCCAATTGATGAGCATCCTCTCAATTTCTAATTATTTACTACCATAGAAAGAGCTGAATCTTTTTGTACATATTTTCCTTTCCCTTAAAAAATTACCTTTGGGAAACAGACTTAGTAGTGGTATTTCTGGGTCAAAGGGTATGTGTGGTTTTATAACCCTTTGGGCACATTCCAAAATTTTCTCCAGAATGGTAGGATCGGTGCACAACTCCACCAACAGTCCTTTAGTGTCCCAATTTTCCTACTTTGCCTTCAACATTTGTCATTTTTCTTTTTTTTTTATATTAGCCAATCTTATGGGTGTGAGGTGATACATTATCTGTGAGGTGCATTATCTACTATGCCATCCAGATGCCCCTCATTGGAAGTTTTAAGGGAGAAACTAAATGACTACTTACTGGCTAAGTTGTAGATGAGATTCAAGCATTGTGTATGGGATAGACTGGATGACTTTTGGGGTCTTTTCTAACTTTGCAATTCTATCATCCTCAGACTAGGTAGAGAGCCAAGTGAAGTCCTAGATTGGGGATACTTGGTAAAGGTCTGGGATAAACACAAAATAGCTTTGTTGTGAAAGATTGGGATACATGGAAAGACATGAGTTTGTGGTCTGAGAGTTGAATTTCTCAGTTCAGGATCTCAGAAATGATGACCACAGTTACAGTAGAACTCCCATGGTTTAAAGATGGGCACTAAACAACTTGGGGAACTATAGGCATAAGATGTTCTCAACATGAAAATTCAAGTCCTCAAGAATGATGATGAAGCTATGAAGAAAGAATGTGGAACAAGTGTTAAAGTCATTGAAAAGATGGGAGCATGACTTGGAGGTGACTTCTGTAGATGATAACTAAACAGGGCTCTATACATGGGTTTTATGAACTTAAAGGAGAAATAGTGGTAAAGAAATGGTCTAGAATTATTGGTGGTGAATAAGGACTAAATATAGCATTTAATCATTTGGTCATGTGAATCCAGAGAAGGATAGAGAGAGAAATATCCACTTGATAAGGGTTGCCATTAGGGGAAAGTCAGGTTTGAATTTACTTAAGAGATGTGGTAGCAGTGTCTAAGGATAAGCTAGATAACTGAAGGTTCCCAAAGGGAACAATGGTATAAGATAGAAGAAAGGTAGATAAGACCAGGGTGAGAATGTATCTAAGTCTGCAATACTTCATGATGGGGATTCTGCATTCTAAAGAGGTCATTTAATTTCCATGATGCAATGGGGATTTCATACCCATGCTTCTTATATATAGGAGGATAGAGTATACAGTTTATTGAAAAGGAAATTTTTATTGTTGGAAAAAAGTTATGTAAGCTATGTAAAGTGTTCCATATACCTTAAATTGATATATAGCTAATAAACTACATATTATTAAACCAACTACTACACTGCCTTCAAGGCTTAACTTTATTCAACATCTCCAATGTCTCTTTTAATGATCAAAGGCCACAGGATCTTATCCTTTTCTGAATTCCTATTACATTCTTTAGTAGATTATTACTTTAATAAATCCTATTAGATTCTTTAGTAATTATATCCTGTAGTAGATTGGAAGCTCAACATAGTATACAGAGGGCAGCTTTGGAGTCAGGAAGCCCTGGGGTAAATAAAGTGTTATCTCTGACACTAGCTATGATATCTTGGGTAAATCACTTAGGCTCTTTTGCTTTAGGGAACTAAGACTATAAATTGCAGAGGAGTTGCTCATCAGCATCTGTGGAAGCCCTTTCCCTAAGGGAGAATTCCTTATACTGATGAAATTACATGTCAATTCCTACCCTACCCCCACCACTTACCTAAATCACATAATATACCTATAAACTATAGCACCTTAGTGTAAACAGCATAGAATGAGAGCATAGGACTTCTTAAATTAGGGAATCAGGGTTCAAAGCCTGAGTCTGACACTAACAGTGTCACCACAGACAAACCATTTGCTCTCAGCCTCAGTTTGCCCTTTTCTAAAATAGGGGTAATTCTTGTACTGCCTATTTCAAAGGGTTGGCCATTAAAAAACACTTTGTAAACTATTAAGTGAAATAGGAATATGAGTTTCTACTGTTTCAATCATATATAAAATGGGGACAGCTAGGTGGTGCAGTGGATAAAGCACCAGCCCTGGATTCAGGAGGACCTGAGTTCAAATTTGACCTCAGACATTTGACACTTACTAGCTGTGTGACCCTGGGCAAGTCACTTAACCCCCATTGCCCCGCAAAAAAAAAAAAATATCCTCAGACACTTACTAGCTGTGTGACCCCGGGCAATTCACTTATCTTCAATTACCTTAAACATCCAGGGCCATCTCTAGTTGTCCTTATGTATATCTTGCCACTGGACCCAGATGGCTCTGGAGTAGAGAGTGAGATTGGTGACTTTACACAGCACTTAATCACTTAAATCCAATTCATTGGAAATCATGATATCTGTCATGGTCCTTTTCAAGAACAAGGATAAACAACAAAAACATATAAAATAAGTGGGTTAGATTAGATAGCCTCTGAAGTTCCTTCTGGCTCTAGACCTGTGATCCTACATTTGTTTTAATTGCTTTGTGTGTATACACTTTGTCTGGTTAGAGATAACCAGGTAGTAATTCTGCAGTGGTATGGAACAAGCCTTATCCTTTCTTATTTGACATCCTTCTTTTCTTTTTCTTTTTCTTTTTTCTTTTTTCTTTTTTTTTTTTTTGCGGTGCAATGGGGGTTTAAGTGACTTGCCCAGGGTCACATAGCTAGTAAGTGTCAAGTGTCCAAGGCCAGATTTGAACTCAGGTACTCCTGAATCCAGGGCTGGTGCTTTATCCACTGCATCACCTAGCCACCCCCGACATCCTTATTTTCTAATACAAGGCTGGGTAGAATGGGGTTTATTGAAGCTTTGTTTACTGACTATTTAGAATGAAAAAGGTTGTTAGTTCATTGCAATTGTATCTATTTAGGCAAAATTATTATGATTATATGTCTCTCCCCCACTTCTTTTTGATATTTGTAGTTCTAAATATATTGCAGATTATGGCTTATATTAGTTTCTGATTTTGAGAAGTACTCTCCTTTTTTACCTGATGTTTTTTAATTGGTCTACAATAAATGTTTCATATGAGGCAATATAAAGAAAGAATTGCTAATGTGGGATTTTGCCTCTGTGTAACCAAAACAGTTAATTTTGCTAACTCACTGTCATATTCTGCCTGGGGAAAGCCCCACAGAAGTTGGTAATAAAGTAAACAGTGGATAAGGAAAAGGCAATGCCATCTTGGGGATAAAAGGGCAGAGTCTGAATTGGAAACTAAGTAAGCATAATCATTCAGTCGATCAAAGAGCATTTATTAAACGTAATGTGCCAGACAACATATTCAGCCTGGAGAAGAAAATCACACACACACACACACACACACACACACACACAGAGGCATAGACTGAGACAAAGACAGAGACAGAGACCAAGAAACAGAGATAGATACAGAGAGACAGACTGACAGACAGACAGACAGTCCTTGTCTTCCAGGAGCTCACATTCTAATCTAATGGAGGAAACAAAATGTGGATAACTAGATGTGGATAACAAGATACACACAGAGAAAATGGAAGGTAATCTCTGAGGAGAAGTCACTAGCAGCTGGCAGGACTAAGCCAACAGGCCGGTGTCAGTGATACCAGAGTTTCTTTTGAGTGCCCCAACCTTAAGTGGTAAGTGAAATGAATGAGAAGATAGTTTCAGGTATAGAAATTAAAAACTAGAACTCAGTAAAGGATCAAGAGATGATGGAGTACTGGAGTAGTTGGTCAGTTTGTCTAACTCAAGCTTTTATGCCATAAAAGCTTCTGTCGTTTGATTTGGCTGTTGTGTTTTCTGTTCTGACTGTGCTGACATGTTGGTGTGGTCATAGGTTGAGTTGGTTAAACTTCCCTTTTGTTGCAGCCATGCTAATCAGGCTGTGGATTCACTCAAGGATGAAATATTACAATGGCTTGTTTTAATATGTAAAGTTAGTGGGGTTTAAGAAATCATTCATGGTAAATTTTGCAAAGTGGATTCATTTTCTCAAGCAGGAAAAAATCTTAGAGTAGCTATATTCCATTGTCTGATTTTTAAAAAAATTAATTTTTGTTGTTCCATTTTAAGTTCTGAACTGTCTTCCTTTCTTCCCACCCCACATGAAAAGATACCATTTAACATACACACGTAAATACATACTACATACACATATATGTATGTACATGTATAAAACCATAATATGCATACTTCTTTTGTTTTTCTGTAGATCCTTCATAGGTCCTTTGTAGTTGATTTGAGTATTTATAATACTCAGAATAACTTAGTCATTCACAGTTATTCTTTGAACAATATTGCTGTTACTGTATACATTGTTCTCTTGGTTCTGCTCATTTCACCTCATTATTTCATGCAAGTCTTTGCATGTTTTTCTAAAACCAATCTATTCATCATTTCTTTTTTTCACATTTTGAATAGAATGTTATTTTCCAAAATATATGTAAAAATAAATTCTAACATCGATTTTTTAAAACTTTGTGTTCCAACTTCTCTTCCTCCCTCCATTCCCACCCCCCACCCACAAGAACTCAAGCAATTCAAAATGAGTTATACATGAGTAGTCATGGAAAAATTCCCATATTTGCTAGTTGTGAGAGAAAACAGTAAAAACAAAAACCCAAAACTTCTGATTAAGGAATTGTCAAAGAGGAAAAGAAAAAAAAATTTAAAATGTGTTTCCATCTTTTTTCAGGTACTATCAGTTCTTTCTCTGCAGATGGGCTGCAATCTTCATAAGTCCTTCAGGGTTATATTGAATCATTGCCTTGCTGAAAATAACCACATGCTTCCCAGCAGATCATCTGACACTATTGCTGTTATTTTGTATACAATACATTTCACTCTGCTTCAGTTCATGTAGGTCTTTCCAGGTTTTTCTGACAGTATCCTGTTCATCATAACCTGTATATAGTACCTTAAGCTTGACAGAGAATTTTCTTCATAAAAGCCCAGCAAAGTAAGGTACCATACGTTTTGCCATTATAATCATCATAACTATTTCCCTCCATCCCATTCCCTTCCCATGACATTTACTCTATCTTCTTTTTTACCTATTCCTCCTCAAAAGTATGATAGCACAATAGTATTTCATTCCATCATAACCATATACCAATATTTGTTTAACCATTCACCAGTTGATGGGCATCTTCTCATTTTCCAGTTCTCTGCCACCATGAGGAGAGTTGCTATAAATATTTTACAACATATAGGTTCTTTTCCTTTTTCCCTGATCATCTTGGGAAACAGATCTAAGAGTGTCATTGTTTGGTCAAAGAATATGCACAGTTTTAGTATTCTTTGGGCATAATTCCAGATTGCTCAGCAAAAGGGTTGCATCAGCTCACAGTTCCAACAACAATGTATTTGTGTCCCCCATTTTCCATATTCCCTATAACAGTTTTTATTTTCTCCTATCATTTTAGCCAATCTGATAAGTGTGAGATATTATCTCAAAGTTGTTTTAATTTGTATTTCTCTAATCAATAATGATTTAGAGCATTTTTTTCATATGATGGCATATAGCTTTAATTTCTTCATCTAAAAACTGCCTGTGAGCATTTATCACTTGGGAAATGACACATATTATTATAAATTTGATAAAGTTGTCTCTATATTTGAGATATGAGACCTTTATCCAAGAAACTGTCTATAAAAATCCCTCCACCTCCAATTTTCTGTTTTCCTTTTAATCTTGGTCACATTGGTTTTATTTGTATAAAACCTTTTTAATGTAATATAATAAAAAATTGTCCATTTTATATCTCACAATATTATCTTTCTTTTGTTTACTCATAAATTTTTCTCCTATCCGTAAGTCTGATAGGCAACATATTTCATGTTCTTCTAATTTACTTATGATGTCTTTCTTAGTCACGTATTCATTTTGACCTTATTTTGGTAAGTGGTCTAAGATATTGGTCTATACCAGACTACTTTCTTGTTTTCCCAACCTTTTTTTTTAACCAAATGCTGTATTCTTATCCTCAAAGCTTAAATCTTTACATTTGTCAAACACAAGGTTACTACAATCATTTACTGTTGTGTATTGTATGTCTATTCTGTTCCATTCATCCACATTTCTATTTCTTAACCAGTACCAGATAGTTTTGATAATTACTGCCTCATAATATAGTTTAACATCTGGTACTGTTAAAGCTCCTTCTTTTGCTTTTTTTTCATTAATTCCTTTGATATTCTTGATCTTTTGTTTTTCCAAATGAATTTGGTTATTTTTTTTTCTAGCTCAGTAAAATAAGTTTTTGGTAATTTAATTGGGAGTGCATTAAATAAGTAGATTAGTTTAGATATAATTGTCATTTTTATTAGTATAATAACTAGTATAGTTCTGCCCACCCATGGACAAAGAATATCTTTTCTTATTATTTAAATCTCACTTTATTTGTATAAAAAGTGTTTTGTAATTATGTTCATGTGTAGTTACTGGGTTTATCCTCATGAGTATACTCCTGGGTATTTTATGCTGTCTATGGTTATTTTTAAGTGGAGTATTTCTTACTATCTCTTCTTGCGGAGCTTTGTTGCTACTATATAGAAATATTGATAATTTAAGTGGGTTTATTTTATGTCCTACTACTTTGCTAGAATTATTTTTTGTTTCGGCTATCTTTTTAGTTGAATCTCCAGGATTTTCCAACTATATCGTCATATCATCTGCAAAAAGAAATAGTTTTATTACCTCATTGCCCATTCTGATTCCTTCAATATTTTTTTCTTTTCTTATTGCTACTGCTAGCATTTTTTAATATAATAAGGAATAATATTGCTGATAGTGGGCATCCTTGTTCCCATTCCTGGGAAGGCTTCTGGCTTATATCTATTACAAATAGTGCTTGCTGATGGTTTTAGGAAGATGTTTATTATTATTTTAAGGAAAAATCTCTTTATACCTTTGCTTTTAAGTGTTTTTAATAAGAATGAGTGTTCTGTTTTGTCAAAAGCTTTTTCTGCATCTATTGATATAATAATGTTTTTGTTACTTTTGTTATTAATATAATCAATTCTGTTAGTAGCTTTCTTTGTGTTAAACCATCCCTTCATTCTTGGTATAAATCTACTTGGTCACAATGTATAATCTTTGTGATCTATTATTGTAGTCTCCTAGCTATTTTGGATTTTTGTATCCATATTTGTTAATCAAATTGGCCTATAATTTTCTTGGTTTTTACTTTTCTTGGTTTAGGTATCAGCATAATCTTTGTTTCATAAAAGGAGTTTGGCAGGACTCCTTTTTTGTTTATTATTCCAAATAATTTATTTAATATTAGAATTAGTTAATATTTAATTGTTTGGTAGAAATTCCTTTTAATTCCATCTCATTCTGATGATTTATTTCTAGGAAGCTCCTTTATGTCCTATTATATCTCCCCCCACTAAAACAGGTTTATTTAGACATTCTATTTCCTCTTCTGTTAATCTCGCCATTATATGATTTTCAGTAACCCCATTATATAGAAAAAACTAAAATTCTATATGTAAATGGAGAAGAATATCTAGAAGTAATAAGAATTTGAAACTGGTTAAGTATAATATCTAGAATTTCCACTGACAATCATTAAATAATTTTCATTGTCTTCCTAGGCAGGGAACTTTGGCTACCATTTTGAGAACTGAACTTCTCTTGGTTCCCTGTGGCTCTCTATTCTATTCTTATTCTTATGTAATTCTGAGAATGCTCACTAAAATAATGGCATTTAAAATTCTCTCTTGCTCCAGGAAACTTTTACCTGAACAATTTTGGGTCTCTGGGTCAAGCAGCATTGTAGAAAATTTACTTTTAGGATCAACAAATGCCCATTCTTTTTCATTTATGGCATTTTTTCACCCTTGATTAATCAATGTGTTTCTGTGATGGCTGGATATATTCCACTTTATCTTGATTAACATGGCTATTTAATGCAGCCTTTCCCTGAATTTCAGTTTAGAGTGAACAGGTCTTTTAGATCTGGCAGCAATTAAAAGAAATACAAATAACTTTGGAATATGTCTCAGAGGGAGTAGTACACAAGCTAGGAGAATGTTATAGGTACACCCAACTTTGAGAAAGGTGGATATATAGCACTTGAGTTTATAAAACAGATAATTAATGGGATGTTTATTTACATTACAAGTTACTACTTTCCAAAAACTTTCTCTGCAAGGATTCCTTTAAATAAATAGTCTACCTAGTATGCTAGTTTCCCTCCCATTTTTACTTTCTGTAAGCATTTGACTTAATACTCAAATTTCTGGAGTGCATTGGTTGCATAATAGTGAGATGCATTTGTATTAATTGTCTGCTATGTGAACCCTCTCTTGGAAGTTCAGCTACATTTGAAATGTTGTATGACATTAGCAAAAGATAATACTTAAAGTATGATTCTTCTGAGATCATGGTGCTTTTTTTAATATGGTGTGGTACTATAGATCATAACTTGGGGAAGTGAGGGCTTGAAAAGATGGGCTTTGGTGGCAAGGAGAGACTTGGCATCATTGAAACCATGGTTTAGTTACTCACATGAGATCTGGCCCAATATTCTCTTTCTTCCATTCAATTCTTTTTGCCCCACATTCTATACTAGTATTAGAGTATATCCTAAGGTAGTTACTGACAATAAGAAAAAAAATGCAAAAAAATCATAGTAGTTATTATTTGTGATAATAAAAATTGGAAATAATGCCCACTGAATAGAGAATGACTGAACAAATCATGGTATATGACTGTACTAAGATGTTACTTTATCATAAGGAATAGCAAATATAAAGAATTTGTAGAAACATGAAAAAACTTGTATGAAATAAGTGATGCAGAATGAAGAAAAAGAAGAGCCAAAAGAAATAATAACCACAATGACTACAGCCATGTAAATAGTCAACATGGCTGAGCAGTACAACTCTGGTCAAATAGAAAGGTCTGTTAGTACCTAATTCTTAAAGTTAAAGTTAAATCTCTCCTTTCTGTTAATAATATATGTAACTTTTCAGAAAATATATTTTTGGGGGAGTGTTGTTTGAATGTTTGTGGTGTCAAATGATCATAGATAATACTTTTACCAAACAAAGTGAAAAGATATCTTTGACTACTGATTCATATATCAATTTTCTACTCTCTGTAAAATATTTTTAAGAATGGAAGCTATGCTGGATGAAAACATGAGCAAAGAATTGATCTAGATAATTCCTACAGTGGACCATAAATTTAAAAAATTAACCTAGTTTTAAATTCTGAATTAATCTCTCTCTACCCCTTCTCACCTTCTTTTCCACTTCAAACTCAAGAAAAAACAAAACAAAACCCATTACAAATGCATATATTAATGCAAAACAAATTCTCCCATTAGCTCTTACAATGAACCATATCTTCATTCATATACTGACTGATACAGAGATATAAAATTTCTTTGTTTATTTCATTTTCTGATTAAAAAAAATTGATTCAGTAGGACTAAATGTCTCCTGGTTTTCCAAAAACTGATTTTATACTCATATGTTACCCTATGATCAATGTTAACATAAAGTTTTCTTAAAAATGGTCTCTTGCTTATTCATATCAATTGGATCTTTTTTTTTTTTTTTGCTTGTGAGGGGCTATGGGAGTTAAGTGACTTGCCCTGGGTCACACAGCTAGTAAGTGTCAAGTGTCTGAGGCCATATTTGAACTCAGGTCCTCCTGAATCCAGGGCCAGTGCTTTATTCACTGTGCCACCTAGCTGTCCAAATTGGATCTTTAAAAAAAAGAAGTATAGACTATGCTCAGTCAAGGCCAGTGTCATAGAGGGTGTTCTGTACACATAGAAGGATTTTCTATTGCTATAAAAATTCTCCAAATATTTCTATTTGCTAATTATATTATGTTAACTGCATTAAGCCCTGAAATACTAGAAACCTCCCTAAAAATAGTACATTGAAAGGATTTGGCTTAAGCATAATCACTTGAAAAACAAAGTGGATGAAAATGATTTGTTAATCAATTTACAACATGCAGTTGGAGTTACAGTAGTTTATCAGTTTTTTCATATCTCTTGAATAGGTACTTTAGATGGAGATTAAGTTGATCCCAGAATTCAATAAGAGGAGATGATCAGTCTGGATCAGATCTAGGAAATTGTCCTATGCTTTTAGTAACCTTAATTAGGTTGCTCTCTGCTACAAAAGGCTATCTTTTTTTTTTTTAAACACCAATCTCTTCCTGTGATTTTAAATGTTAATGACTTTTGGAACATCATTGTCTCAGAAGAACCAAAATTCCAGGCTTTGTAAAGGGCAATGGAAAGACATTTGGTGATTTTAAGTAGGTCGAGGCATATTTCCAGAAATATGTTTGTATGGATGTTAGAAGTGGTGTGAAAGACATCATAAATAACATTTATGACTAAACAAATGAGGTGCACATAGTAATCAACCAATAAACAAGTATTTATTAAACACCTAGTATAGGCCAAGTACAGGAGATACAAAAATTAAGAATTAAACAGCTATTGAATGATTCATGGATACACATTAAATATTGAAAAAAAATCTGAAATCTCCCAATGTACTTTGTGTATATTCTATAGAGGGTTTATAGCAAGAAATAAAAAAGAATTACACAATGCGAAAACTGGACAGCTTGTAATTTTCACTGATGGATAAAATATACACACTAATGAGATTAGGGCCAGGTAAATTTCAAGGTATATACAATTAATGTCAAATTATATATTTCAACTTCCTCACAACAAATTTTGTATTTTAGCCTATTGCAACTGGTACTTTACATCTTATACATTTATTTGTAGTCAGGGAGGGCTTGCAAACAAATTTTACACAATTTTAAGGTGGGGGAAAGAGCAGGGCAGGAACCCAGAAGGAAAATTTGTTGCCTGAAATGTCCATTCCAAAGATAATGCCTTTTTAGTTCACCCACTGTTGTAGGATAAATGGCTACTCTCTACTGAGTACCAGTTAAGCTAGATATTTAACTTTTGGGTGAGTTGATCATTGAAGGTCATCTATATTAGTATTCTTCCATAGATAAGTTAGAGGCTAATATTAAGTGACAAAAACATTTTATTGAAACTGGAAACTGGGTATGAGACTTTTCCTGGTATTCCATGAGAATACCTTCCAATAGGGAAACAATATTGTGTAGTAGAAAGAGCACTGGCTCTTGGGTCAGAGATCTTAAGTTAAAAATCTCACCTTTGATACTATTCGTGTGACCTGAGACAAGTCATGTAACATCTTAGTACCTCAGTTTCCCTGTGTGTAAAATGAAGGAGTTAGGCTAGATTTTATGATGCCCTTTCTTGCTCTCCCACCCTGATAATTTTGTATTTGCTATATGTTTGCTATATATCTATATATGTGTTTTGTTCTGTATATATATACACAGTACTTTTACAATAAAAGTTCCCTAAGGGAAGGAAAAATTTTAATTTTGTCCCCAGCACTTGGTAGCTTCCTATGCCAATGAAAGCACATGTAATCCCTATCCTTATCCACAGCATCTAGCACAATGCCTGGAACATAGTAAGTGTTTAATAAAAGCTTGCTTGTTACAGTGCCATCTGTAAATTAGTAAATACTATTGATGACTTCACTAAACTCATCTTTCAATATGTCTATGTAGCTTCCCAAAGATTTTGCCGACAGAATGAAAGCTCTGGTAGGTCCTACCAACTTGTCATGACCAAGTTATGAATGTCATCTATTTTACACAGACCAGTGCAGAGAATGTTATAACAAGAACACTGGCCAATGATATCTAAAGGCACGTTGTGGTCAATGTTAGTTGAGGGTATTGTCACACTGATGAAATTCCAAGAAGTGATGCATAATTAGTAATGATGATGATGAGGATAATGATGAATATAATGATGATTTCCATTCTTCCAAGATTCTGTGCAGAAATATGAGAAGCATGTATTTTCAGTGGTCTTTCTATGGTTTCCTCAAAAGTCCAGAGTGCTTTTCTTTGGTCTTTTTAAAAGCATTTTTATGGGTGCTAACTCTGAAAAAAATATTTTATTCTCTGTGTTTTTATTATTTTTTTATTTGTGTGTGTGAAGCAGTTGGGGTTAAGTGACTTGCCCAGCGTCACACAGGTAGTAAGTGTTTTTATTTTTCTACTTAAATTTCATTTTATTTTCAAAGCAGTTTGTTTTCATATTGCATTCCTATCCAAATGCATCCCAACTCCCTTGCCCCAATGAACTATCTCATATAATAAAGTTAAAAAAAAGGAATGAAAAGACAGTTTTACAAAACTGACCAACATGGTATACACAGTATTTCATATCTGTATTGTCCTATCTCAGCAATGAAGAGAGAAGTGCATTTTTCAATTCTTTCCTGGAGCCAAGATTTGCCATAATAATTATGCAGGGATCAGTAATAAATATATTTTTCATTATGCCATTTTGGTAATTAGACGAATCAGAGCCGGAACAACTGGCTCCTGTGTCGGGAGTAAACATAGATGCATTCAAGTTGCTTGTGTGATCATGGAGAATTTTTTAGGCCCAATTTTTAGCATTCTGTGGTGTAAATGAAAATTTAACACTTCAATTTTTACACTTCAATATAACAATCAGCTCTCATGAGATGGTTTGAGCTGGCTATAGCACATCCTTGGAAAAGTTTCCCACAAGGAGTTTTAATTCTAACAAGGGAGAACATATGAACAGCATAAAACACATAAATACGTAGAGATGAAGCATACGATCTCATTGCTTCTTATTTGATTTTCTCACCCTAGAAGTTCCCTCTACCTTAAGGCCCCTTCCTCTGATCAGTCAATACCTCCTGGATTTTCCATTTTAAGGAGTCACTTAGGCCAGCCTCATTAATTTCTCCATTCTTTTCTGAGCTACACTCATGAATCTCTGAACTTCTTTCTCCATCATTACTCCTTTTTCCTGGTTTTCAGCTTTATTTTATGTGTTGTCTTCTCCCATTTAAAGTGTAAGCTCCTTAAGAGCAGGGACTGTCTTTGGCATAATAAATACTGCTTACTTGACTCAACTTCTATACAACAAAAGACCAAGAGTGTTTTCTTTTTAGTGTTCTTAAAATTTCAGTGACCTAGGACAAAACCCCAATTATTTTACTCAAGAGTTTATGTTTTAATTATTCAAGGATCTGTGAGGTTTTTTTTTTTTTGGTATGGGTACATCATGCACTATTGCAGATTGTAACTCCTACATGACTTGGGTAGATGGTCTTTTTTTTACTTTGCCAAAATACATTTTTTTAAAAAATTAAAACAATTAAGTTCCAAATTCTCTCCCTCTGCCCTCTCTTCTATACAATATTAGCAGTTCTTATCACTTCCAAATTCATTAGCCTTCTAACAACTCTGTGATGAGCCTTTTAAAACTTAGCTAGGGTTGTCCTTAGATGATAGGTACAGTCTGTCACATTCTTTCTAGCATTTTTTGAACTTCCCAAGCTTGATCTTCATTAGCATAGCTTTTGAGAGCTGAGGTGACCTCCATACCACATTGAGGTATCAGAGTAGGACTTTATTAGACACACCTGTATCTAGTAACATATGGAAGTTCATAAAGATGGGCTTTACACATACAGGTTTGATTGCTGCCAACAGGAAAATGTGGTGCTGCCGAGACAAAAGATGCAGACTGGTAAACACTGATGTGCACAGCCAAGTTTTAGAACATCTCTGTGTCCTGAGACCTTCAAAGATACTGAACATTTTTGCTGTCAGATAGCTTGGAACTTTTTGTCCTTTCCAACTGACGTGGAAATAAACAGAGGCTTATGGCCTAGAAGACATTAGTGTCAATTTAATGGAAATCAGGCAATGGGCCTAAAGAAAAATTAGGAGATAGGCCAAAAGAAACAGAAAGGCCCCATTCTTTTTTTTTTTTCAGCTCTCTTTGCCTCATTAACATGTAGTTGTAAATTTGTATTCTGTAAGCAGATCCTCATATTTTGAAACATCTGGTGGTATGGGCAAGAGTAGAAAGAGGGTAGAGGTAGCCAGGACAAGGTCAAGACCTATTGTTTGAGCCAGAGAACTGTCATGGAGCTAGCAAGTGCTATAAATGATAGCCGTATGTTGGGATGGAAAGAATACAAGGCTAAGAGTTGGGAAACCTAGGTTCTTGTCTTTGCTCTAGGGCTAACTGTTGCTAGACTTCTCACTACTCTCTGCTGGACAATGAGTGGTTTGGTCTAGATTGTCTCCAAGACCCTTTTTAGCTTAGACCTTCTCTGTCTTTGACTCTGGTATTGTTCTAAGTACTAGGTTCTATTCTGAACAGATCATCCCTTTGACCTATGGACTCTTCTGTTAGGACTGCTTTGGGGAAGTTTCCAGGCTTTACAATAATTGTCTTTCAGTCCTTGTGGAATTTATCTTTCATACTCTGACTTGTTTTATGATTATTGAAGAAATGGATGAACAGGGAAATGGAAGATTTGGCAAATCATGTTTTTTGTCTTTCCCTTAAAAGCATTATTTTTAGTTGATTTAAAAAATCATTATCCTCATCACTTGATAGAATGGGAAAATAGGCAATAACTAGCTTCAGTCCAAATGAAGTTGGATGAGATGACATTTAAAGTGACTTTCTGTTTAAGTCTATATTCACATGATCCCAGAATGTTAGGAGGATGAAATCTTCTGGCTAATTAAGTATTCTGGCTAACTAAGAGAAAACATATAAGGAACTGATAAAATTTTAAAGGTTTAGAACACAATAGAATGTGCATGCCAAGAAAACCACACTGAACATAATTTTATGTCTCTTTGATGATCCAGAAGGTACTTCAGGATCTTTCAGTATCCTGAGCTTGTCCTTATGGAAATTAGTCATTGTACTGTGTCATAAACATACAAGATATGCAGGAGATTGGATTGAACTGAATTAGAAAATCATTACATAGCACATATTTTAAAAACAAAACCAAAAAGGCTATGATTTCAGCTTCTTCACATGTCTTTGATGTCCTTATCTGAAAAGTTAGAGTATGGAAAACAATTCCAGTTATTTGGACTTTTTGGTTGCTTAGATTTTGGAAAAAAAAGGAGTTATGTTTATACCATGATAGAGAGGGAAAGAATCCCAATAGTGCTTTGCAAAAGACATGATAATAACCCTTCCAACCATGGAATTTTTGGAGAGTAGCTAGGATTGGATGGCTCCTGCTTCCTATCAACCACCCATCTTCTTTCTCAAGAGAAAAAGGACAACCGTTGAATTTTCTCTTTTTTCCCTTGAAATGGACAGAACAGGGGAAGTCCAGGCTAGAGATTATTCTTTAGAAGAATTATTTATAGAGTTTAGACCTATGACTTTACTCATGCAAATTAGCACGTCCATAACTGAGAATTTACTTGTAAGAAATGCTGATGCTACTTCTCCTTCTGCTTTTTCTCTGCCTGCCAAAAAAGAAAAAGAAAAAAGGAAAGGAAAAAAAGAAAAAAAAGAAAAGAAAAAAAAGAAAAGAAAAAGGAGTTATCCTTTGGGAAAGCATGTGCACTGACATAAATTCAGTGCCTTGCATTCTTGATTTACTTTCAGAAGAGAGCAGCACCAGCACGAATAAGTGAAATATAATATAGTGATAGGGAATTTGGTCTCAGTGTTTTCCTGGAAAATGACCATGTGCCAGGATGGATTGTAGATGTCAATGGTGAGAAGCTTTTTTGTCCTGGGAGACAAATACTTCCTGTCCAAGTAGATTTTGCAGATTGTGCCTTTCATTCCTTTACATCTTTACTATCAATAAACTTTGCCTTTGGTTGTTGAAAGTCCCAGTTGGAGTCCCAGGAATAAGCATTCAGGAAACATTGTTGATGTTGGATCTTGAGCCCAACTATAGTTTCCTGCAGGGATAGGAAGGGGCCATGTAGTGGATCTTCATTTTTCCCAACAGACATTTGATAAAAATGAAATCTGTTGCTGTTTCAGTCAAGAAATTCACAACAGAAACAAGGATATAGGGAGTTGTGGACCATTCTGTGGATTCCAGGACTCTTGCCATGCATATGTATTCTGCCGAGAATGAAATGCCCAAGGTGGGATACTTGTGGGCTATTTGAGGCAGAGAGGAGAAATAAGGACAAGGCAGATTGAGCCAAACCTGGGATCAAGGATGACCTGGAATCATTTTCATTAAGTCCACTAGCCGAATCTTTAAAAAAATCACTTTGGAGATGTTCATTGTTCTTAGGTGATAAATGAATGATATTCTCAAATCGACTACTGTTGAGCAATTTCTCATTTTTCATTTGAGGAGATCTTGGTTCTCTAGCTTATCTCAAACTTTCAATGAGGCTGAAACATCAGTGTTTTATTTCCCCCTCTTCCTGCTCCCCCCTCCCCCCATTATAAGCACTCAATTCTCTCTATCAGCTGTGTTTTCCATATCTGCTCTGTTCAAATTACCATATGCATAAAAGTCAGCTGCCAGACTACTGCCTCACCCTGGGTCCTGGGAACATACCACCCTCATTTTGATCTCTCTACATTAGTTGTTTAGACCATTTCCTTTCAAACTCGAGTTTCATGTGACTCTGTGAGCCTGACAGGCTGGCTGATCTCCCTCCTTCCCTTCCTTTCCCCTTCCCCCATCCTTCATCCAGCACATTCCCATCCCCCGCCCATCTCTCTCTCTCTGGCATTGAAGCTTGGAGGATTGTTTGTCTGCTTATCATAACTGAAGTTTATTTGTTGCCCCTACTGGCCCTATGGGAAAATCCAAGGCAAGGCTCCCTTTAAACATTTATGAACTGGGTTCATGGAGCCCTGAGTCCCTTTGGAGAGTTCAGCCTTGACCTTATCACATGTCTTTTAAGCAAAACATTCTTTTGGCATCTTAGAAATTGAGCACACTGTCTCTTTTTTCAGATCTCAGGAGTATGAATTACAATCATCATATAGAACAAAGAGATCGAAAAGCATACCCTCACTAGATGGGGTGGGGTGGGAAATAGGGAGGGGGAAAAGAACTTAGTCAGCAAACAAGCATTTATTAAGTGTCTACTATGTGCCGGGCATTGTGCTAAGCACTAGGGATACAAATAAAAATAAAAATGTGGTTCCCAACCTCAAAGAGCTCACATCTTAATAGGGAAGATAATATCAAAAAATTCTACATGTTAGCTATGTACAGTGCAAAAGAGAAACATTATTTTAGAGGGAAGGTACTAGCAATGGGGGTGGTGGACCAAGGAAGGTCTCCAGAAGATTTTAGAAGTAAGAACTCTTTCTTCCACACAATTCCTTCCCAGTCAGATGCTATAAATATAATCTTAAAGTCACCATTATCAACCATCAATATCATAAGCATCCTTTACTCTTTCCCCATTCCTCATTAAGAAAAGAATAGGAAGAGTAGAGAAAATGGAAAATGTGTGAAAGTGGAAAGACCAAAAATCCTCACAATGTCTTCCTGAGATGTTAGAGGCCTCCCTCCCTTAAACCACATCAACTGTGTGATATTACAGAAGTACTCTGATATTGTTGCTTAGGAGGAAATGGGGGCAAAGTTTCTCAGTTTCACCATCCATTTTCAATGTTGTTCCTAAGTTGATTTGCATGGCAGCAAGAGGCATTATGGGGATTGAAAAGAATAGTCGCAGTCTAGCACCTTTGTAGATTGGCCACCTAGAGACTCCAGAATAATTTGAAGGATACCCATCTTAGCAAATTTGGATATGATAGGTGTTGAAAGGAATTTTGGGGCATCCACCACTTTTATTTAAACATACATGTACATAGACATATATATTTCTACATATATATATTATCTCTTCTTCCCATTGCTCCCCTTTCCCCAGTTACACCATCAAAAATAAAATCTTTATAACAATCATTCATAGTTTGGCAAAACAAATTCCTACATTGACCAAATGTATTATGTTTTATTTTGTATTTTAAGTCAGTTGCCTCTCTAGCAGAAGGTTAGTAGTGCATTTCATCTTGATTCCTTTGGACTTTCTGGACCTGCATTGATAAAAGACTTACAAAGTCTTTCAAAGTTTTTTTTTCCTCCATTATATTATCACTGCATAAATTATTATCCTAGTTCTGTTCACTTCACACTGTGTAAGTCCATGGAAATCTTCCTAGTTTCTCCTAAAACTTTCCATTTCATCGTATCTTACGTTATAATAATATAATAATATTCCATTTCATTCACATATCATGCTCTGTTTAACCATTTCAAGAATGGCTAAACAAGGGCATCCCCCTTACTTTCCAGTTTTTGGTGACTACAAAAAGAACTGCTATAGATGTGTTTGCATATATTGGTCCCTTTTCTTTTTCTTCCATCTTTTTGGGATATGGACCTAGTAGTAGTATTGCTGAGTCAAAAGGTATGCACAGTTTAGTAACTTTTTGAACATAGTTCCAAATTGTTTTCCAGAATGGCTATGCCAATTTTCAGCTCCACTAACAATGCAGCTGGGCCAGTTTCCTTTCAGTCACATCAATAATTGTCATTTTCCTCTGTTATCTTCTTTGCCAATTTGATGGCCCTCATCATTATTTTTAACTGCCACAAGCACTCCAGTTTCCATACAAATATGAGGAGGCAGACTGAAAAGGAACATTTTGATCTGGTTAACTTGACCATCTTTAGATTTCCCTCACTGACTAATGTTTCCCAGCAATAATGGCACTGTATTCCCTATATTGTGAAAAGAAAACATTTTGCAAGATGGTATTACTGTAATAGAAGGCATCTTGGTGTGGAGGAAAGTAGTGAATAATCAAAAACATTGGTCCTAATCTTAGTTATATGACTAAATATTAGTGTGATGTGATGGAGAATGAATACAGAGTATTGTAAAAATAGTATCAGGAATACAAAAGCTCAGAATAAATTGAAGCTAGCCAAGAAAGCTCAAGGTAACAGAAATAGTTTTTTTAAAAAGTTATGTTGGGGGGAAAAGGATAAAAAAAGGCAATGACTGTCTTGAGCTATATGAAGCAATTCTCTTAGGCAATGGAGAGAAGGTAAAGCTTCTCAACACTTATTTTGACTTTTTCCCCTCTCTGTCAAGAATGATTTAAAATTGGATAGCCTAGCACAGAAATGCCTAACAGGGAGTTAAAACACAAGATGAAATAGAGGAAGGATAAGAGAATACCTAGATGCCTTTGAAGAGTTTGAGTCATCTTGATGAACTGGGCATTGAAGTGACTGGTAGATGCAATTATTAAGCCATTGTCAGTGGCTTTTGAAAGATTTTGGAGAACTCTTCAGAAGACAAGTGCCACATGATTGGAGAAGGGCAATGGTGTCTCCAAATTATTAGGCTGTGAGCTTGACTTTAATTCTTGGAAAAACTCTAGAATGTAGCATTAAGAAGATGGCGAGTGAACATCTAAAAAAAGAGAAAAGAAACAGTGATTACAAAGAGCCAGGATATGGATTTTTAACAAATGGATTGCACCAGACTAACTTCTTTTCCTGCTTAAAATGGTTACTAGACTAGTATATTAAGGAAATATGCTGAATTCGATTTGCCTCATTTTTTAGCAAAGCATGAGATAAAGTCTCTAATTCTATTCTTATAAGACGTAGATTACATAAAAATACTGTGAAGGAGATTGAACTGGTTGAATGGATAGATGCAAAGATTAGTCATGAATGGTTCAACATCACTTTGAAAGGATGTCTTCAGTCAGTGGCTTAGGTTTTCTGGGATCATAGAATACAGAATAGAAGGGACCTTTGAGGTCATCTGATCTAACCCCCTCTTTTCACGAGGGAGAAAGCTGAGGCCCAGGGAGGTTAAGTGACTTGTTGTACAGTTGCTGTTTGTCTTTCATTTTTGAAGAGGACCAATGATATCGCAGTGATGTCTTGACTTGTGCATGAATTGGATTTAGGTGAGGCAGAGTTGCACACAGTAGGCAGCTTCATTCTCTCTTCCAGAGTCATTGAAGTCCAGTGGCAGGACAAAAGTTAAGATGACTGACGATGGCCTAGGATGTAGTAGATAACTTTGGTGTCTTTAATGTCTGATCACTCTCTAAGCACTCCACAGTATCTGCTTTAGTAACCCTCATGGCCTTTAGAACAAATTGTTCTCATCCACCCATTCCACTAGAGGAAGTCTTCATATGCTTGGGGTAGACAACTTACCAGTGGGTTTGAGGCCCCTCAGTTACTATCAACCTGATTTAGTCCATATGATGAGATGGTTTATTGGGGTGTGGCCACTGTGCATGCTATAGCTTCTTGGAGCTACAGGTGAGAATTGAGTACCAGTTAGACACCCAAGTGGATGAGCAGCCCTGAAAAGGGCTTAGCAAACTCTCAATCAGATGTGCTAGCCCTCCTTAACACCCCATAGACTCCTGTTGTACAGTAAGCATCTGAAGTAGGATTTGAATCCAGGTCCTCTGATTCTAGATATAGCACTTTATAACCATTAAGGTCTCATCCAGTGTTAAATGTGTGACCTTAGCATCCTATGTAAATGTTAACTATTATCATTAGAACTTGGATTCCCACATGATAGCACAATATAAGTCAATGACAAATGTCATAGAGTCCATGTGCCACATAGATTAGGAAGTAGGTAGGTACCATATTTCAATCATATGGAACATATCAGAACCATTTGAATGTAAGCCAAGTTCAGTTTTTGAATATTTTAAATATCAGCTAAAGAGCAGCGTGCAGATCAGTCAGTATCTGAAATGATTCACACGGAAATAATTCAGTAAGGGTTGCAAAACCTATTTGTACACCACAGTCTAGGGGCTAAGTAGATGGTTATCATCCCATTGCTTTCTAAAAGAGCTGCATTCTTGGGAAACAGATCACAGAATGTTAGAGCTTGAATGAATGTCAGGGGTTATCTAGCCCAATCCGCTCATTTAATAGTTGGGGAAGTTGAGATAAAAAGAGGTGTTTGGAAAAAGGAAGAGGTGTTTTGGATTGACTGTGTTCATAGAATCTCAGAGTTGGGATAAGCTACAGAGCTCATCTAGCCCAACAAGAGCAAGAGGTACCACGATTACAATGGAAACTGCTGGATTTGGAGACACAGAACATGTGTTTGAATCGCTACTTTCTTTTCTTCCTTCCTTCCTTCCTCCCTCCCTTCCTTCTTTTCTTCCTCCCTCCCTCCCTACATTCCTTCCTTCCTTCCTTCACCTAACATATATTAAATATATACTATGTGATAGACACTATCTTAGGTAGATAAAGAATAAAACATTCCTATGGCACAGTGGACAGTGTGCCAGACCTGGAGTCAAGAAGACTCCTCTTCCTGAGTTCTAATCTGGCCTCAGTCACTTCCTAGCTGTGTGACCCTGGGCAAGTCACTTAACCCTATTTGCCTCAGTTTCCTCATCTGTAAAAGGAGTTGGAGAAGGAAATGTCAAACCACTCCAATATCCTTGCCAAGAAAACCCCCCAAATGGGGTCATGAAGAATCAGACATGACTGAAAACGACTGAATAGCAATAAGAAATGTGAGAGGCAAAGCCAAAAGAGCACTGACATGGGAATCAGAAGACCCTGGTTCAAATTCCACCTTTGATGCTTACTGCTCATATGACAAGTCACTTCTCTGGGCTTATGTTTTCTGACTCCCGGCACTATCTCTGCAACCAGACTGCTTCTCACTGATAGACTCTTTTTTTTTTTTTTTTTTTTGGTGAGGCAGTTGGGGTTAAGTGACTTGCCCAGGGTCACACAGTCACTGATGGACTCTTAGCTAACAGCTTAGTCCCAAATGCTAAAGGTTTCTGTCCACAGTGTAATTCAGTTCAATATGGAGAATCAAGGTTGGCTTCAATGCTTGATCTTTTTTGAACCATTCCCATAGAGCCTGAGTTTCCTTTAAAAAACATCCCCTATTTAGGCTAATGAATTATGTGCTGTTTTTGGCTTGATGGTAATAGATCCTGGCATTTAAAGGAGGATCTTCTTATTCAGACAGTTTCTTAGCTTCTTTTTAAGTTGATCAGACAAAACTGAAAGAATCTCCAAAGCAGCTGCTGTGGGTGGAAAAGGAGGGGTAGGTGGGTCAAGTAAAAGCCAGGGAATCTTGGTGTGTGGAGTGCAGAATGGGAAGGAAAGTTTTCAATTTTATCTGGAGATTTTGGACAGAACTTCAATAAAGAACAAGTAAACATACCCAAACAGACCTTTAGTGTCCACCCTCCCATGTCTTTAAATCTGCATTCTATAACTTTTTTCAGGGGACTTGTATGCAATACAATTTGCTGATGATCCAAAAGAAGCAGGAGCAGTGATAAGAGATATTTCTATTTTTTTCTGGTGCAGCAATAATCATGATAATGTTATGATGATAAAGAGGAGACATGGCAGAGCAGAAGGTTGGCCTTGCATTCAGGAAGGTCTGAAGTCAAATGCTTTCTCTGGCATGTATTAGCCATGTGACCCTATTTAAGTCAGTATAAGGTTACAAACCTTATTGTACACTATAGTCTAGGGTTGAGTATATTATTAGCATCTCCTGTGCTGGTCACTGGTCCTCAGGGCACCAGGCCACGCTACAAAGTTATACATCGGTGGCTGATCTACCTTGGTGGAGGAAGTTGCCACACATAATTCCTCACACCAATGAAAAATCACAGGCTTAGCCTAAGGAGGAAAAAAAGGATTAAAAAACTTACATGTAAATAGCATTTCAAAGTTTGCAAAGTATTTTGTATAGATTATCTTACAACAACCCTGTGAGACAGGTATAACAGAAATGATGAGTTTTCCTGATGACCACCACAGCATGGTAGCATTGGCTATGGAGTCAGAGGGTCTGGATTTGAACCTTTTCTCTCTTACTCACTTCCCATGTGACTTGAGGCAAGTTATTCCAGCTCTCTGGGACTCAGTTTAAGAATAAGATTTAAAGCTAGATAAGAATTCGAAGTCATTTAGTCCCTTCACTTATGGCCAGATGAGGCCAGAGACAGGATGTGATTTCTTCCAAGGTCACTTGATTAGTAAGTAGCCGAATGAGGTTTTGAACTCAGGTCATTTGACGCTAAAGTCAGTATTCTTTCTTTTACACCATACTTTTATTATGTATAAGCTGAATTAGCTCCTTCCTAATGACCATCGTGGCAGCTAGATGTCACAGTGGAGAGAGTGCTGGACCTGGAGTGAAGAATCATTTCCCTGAGTTCAAATCTGGCCAGATACACTAGATATATGACCCTGGGCAAGTCACTTAACCATGTTGCTTCAGTTTCCTCACCTGTAAAATGAGCTGGAGAAAGAAATGGTAAATCAATCCAGTGTCTGCTACAAAAACCCCAAATGGGGTCGTGGAGAATTGGACATGACTGAAAACTACTGAAGAAGGAGATTTACAGTTGTGAATTTTATGGCCCTGCAAAGTACATGAAAGAGGAAAGTCACAAGCAGAGTCCCATTATACCACTACACTCTTGACACTTTTTTTTTTTTGGTGAGGCAATTGGGGTTAAGTGACTTGCCTAGAGTCACAAAGCTAGTAAGTGTTAAGTGTATGAGGCCATATTTGAATTCTGGTCCTCCTGACTCCAGGGCCAGTGCTCTATCCACTGTGCCACCTAGCTGCCCCAACTTTGACACTTAAAAAAAAAATTTTATTTGTGATATATAATTATATTATATACCTATATCAAACATAGATATAATATACACAAAGACATATATATGACATATATAATGTAAGTTTTCTACATTATTACATTTAGATATACCTAGATATATTCTAATACATATAACTTAGTATTTTAATTCCTTAACTGTTTTATAAATAACAAATACATATCCATTTATATAAATAATTTATATGACAAATTAAAAAAATATAATTACCATGTAAATAATACCTAAATAAGTCATAAATGCACTATATATGTGTGTGTGCATATAAATACATATGTACCTCCTGTGCCCTTCCCAGCACACCCCTCCCTCACCTTTCTAGAATAAACATTTTTATTTATATTTTTCTATTCCAATATGTATCCCTCCCTTTCCCCCTCCCCTTCCCCTTCCCTGAGTTGGTTAATACTCTGATATGGGTTATACATATATGATCATGGAAAACATCACCATATTTGTCACTTAATGAAAGAATGTGAAAAATAGCATGCCCCAATCTGTTCCATCAATATCAGTTCCTTCCCTGGAGGTAGATAGTATGTTTCATCAGTGTTACTTTGGGATTGACTTGGATAGTCATGTCATTCATAGTTCTTCATCAAACAATATTGCTGTCTCTGTGTAGAGAATTCTCTTGGCTATGCTCACTTCCCAATGCATCATTTCATACATGTCCTTCCAAGCTTTCTTGAAGCTATTATTATTATTATTATTATTATTATTATTTTGGTGAGGCAATTGGAGTTAAGTGACTTGCCCAGGGTCACACAGCTAGTAAATGTTAAGTGTCTGAAGCCGGATTTGAACTCAGGTCCTCCTGAATCCAGGGCCGGTGCTCTATCCACTGTGGCACCTAGCTGCCCCAGCTCTTATTTTTTTTCAAATAATTTATATAGTATTGGGATTAATTGTTCTTTAAAAGGTTTGTAGAAATTCTCTTGTGAATCCATCTGGTCCTAGAGATTTTTCAACTCATCCAACTTCTCCTTCAAAAAAAACTTGGTGTATACACATTAAGTATTGATATGACTTCATTGTCTATGGTACCCCATAGTACTATGACACTCTGGACAAGCGATGTCCTCTCTAGACCTGATGTAAAGATAATGGTTGTAAAAAAAATAATGATAATTAACTAATCTAGTCTAAAAATTATATAATTGTGCTTATGAAAAATTATGATTATATGAAAAATTATAGGTTTAGAGAAATTATAATTGGGCCATAAGTCCTGCCGTGGTTGCCATTCAAATGTGGAATATTTTTGATGACTAGGTTTAATTTGGGGGCTAATCTGACTGGAGGAGTAATCTGGGGACTTTTGACTCACTGGCTATCTGACTGCTATTAATTTAATGTGGGCTGTTTATAAAGTTCCACCACACTGCTCCACTCCCAAATTGATAAGCAAAATATTAAGAAGCCTCTTAACCAAATAATCAAAGTAGAGTTTATTTATGAGATACTATTTAAAATTAAGAATACAGGAAAATAAAATGTATAACCTGACTGCATTGCGGTATGTCTCTTTCCACTGCATCTCTTTCCCACCTGCTGTGCCTGGCACTTCTTTAATACAATAAGGGCCTTAGCCGCCTCTTGCCTTAGGGCACTCAGGTCCTTTATTCTAACTCTGTTCCCGTTCCTTCTAGTCTGCCAGCCTTTCCTCCTTGCTCCTAGTCCTTTATCCTTCTCCTGCATCCTTGTAGCCTCCTTCTCTCCTCTGCCTCCTCCAGTCTCTCTATCTCCAACCTTTCTAATCTTGTCAGCCGCCCCCCTGAGTCTAACTCTCAGGTCTGTATATACCTTTTCTTCTCTCCACTCAAATCTCAGGGCTTCCTGCGCCCCCACAGACCAAGCTAATCCTCTAGCCAGGGCTGTGACTGGTGGTGGGGGGTGTACTCGAGCCTCACGTGCTACACCAGAGCCCAGCCTGGACAAGCCCAGGATCTCTTGGATACCTCCGCTCAGGTCAGAGGGAGCTGGGGGCTTTTGCCCCCCAGCTGTCTGACCTGGCGTCTTGTACAGCCCACGGGGCTTTTTGGCTCAGCTGAAGCAGAGGTGGAGGGGCACCAGCACCTCCCATACAGAAGAGACCCTGAGGGCCTAAGGCTTTCTAATCTCAGCCTAAAGGTAGGGTCCCCAAATCAAAATAAATTTCCACAGAGTACTGGCACTATCTGCTCCAAGGGTTGTTGTGAAAAGGAAATCGCTTTGTAAAATACAAACCCTGATCTTATAAGGGTCTGATTTCCTTAGTGTGCCTATCTAGATCACACCTCTTTACTGCCTTAGTGGACGATCTAGAGGAGTTGATGATGCCTGGAGTTCCATCCCATCACTTCAGACCAGGTGATGAGTTTCTCCAAACTTACTTAGGCTGGTCCTCAGACAATAAACATCTAGCCCCCAATTTGTTTATGTGAATATACCTATTAATATTTTCTGTGTTATAAGTGAAAATGACTTAGTATTATTATGAAAATAGTTTTGCTCTTTCAGACTCCTAGGGGTTTTTGAACCAGACTTTTGAGAATAACTGCTCTGAGTTACAAAAGAGTTGCTGATCTAAATTAGCTGAGGGAATTTTCATACTATAAGTTGCCCATAAAGAAGAAATAAAATATCCAGTCTTCTCTTAAAACATCTTTCTTGCTTTCCTTAATAACTAAGATAACTTAAAATAAATTTGTTCCAAAATTCAAGAAATTATTTGCTGAATTATCTCCTCTCCCCACTCACATTTTGAATATTGGCAAAAGCATTAAGAAGTCCTGGGTATATCTTGTTTTGCCACATTTTGAACAGAAAGTTGTTTTCCCAATGTAATTGCTCTGCCTATGGATATTCCATCTTTTTATTTCAATAGAATCTGAGAGAGAAGGGGCATTGTAATACACCTTTATGACATCATTTCACCGGGACCTCAGATTCTTCATCTATAAAAGGAGGCAAAGATCTTTTGTTTGTGGGTTATAGTTTTCTGTTTGCTATTTAAGAAATTGAAATGGATAAAATTTTAAAAAATCTTTCCTTTTTTAAAACAACATTAAATCCATTACATGTTAACATTTATGAAAAATCTATTTTCCAAAACAAAAAAAAAATTAGTGGGAAGAGTGGCATTGTTTTACATATTTTTGTAAATCTCTTTAGTGTCTGGATTAATAAAAGACAGCTGGATTCTCATATCTGCTTCTGCATTCAATCTGTTGTGATATGTTTCTTTGGTTGAGTTATATGAAGAAAATATAGCCTAACATAAGTTTGTAATTGGAAAAGGTGGAGATTATTTATAGGCAATGATGTCTTAGTATAGTTTTGACCTCACAGACCTTTAGAAAGGGTCTCAGAGATCCTCGAGGGTCTGAGGACCACACTTTGAGAAGTCCTACATTAGATGACCTTCATGGTTCCATCAAGTTCCAAAGTTTTATGACCCCAAAATGGTTCTATGACCCATCAAACTCCAAAATTCTAAGAACTACAATCTATTGAGATTACGGTATTGACATACTTATTCTCCAGATAGGCCTTGAATAATGAACAGAATTCCTCTGATTGATTATTAAGAAGTCAAAGGCACGATGGCCATTTTATCCTAGTTCAACAATCAGGTCATTCTTAATGATCAATATAAAAGCTTACTATGAGATGATTGTGATATACCAGGCAACACCCTCCAACTCATTCAGTCTGTGGTTATAGTAAGAAAGGCACAGGGGTCAGGACTAGCTATGTGGATAGTGCCATCATCCTTTGTCCTAGCCAGCCCACATTTGGAGTATTGTGTTCAGTTCTGGGTACCACATTTTAGGAAGAACATTTAAGCTGGATGGTGTCCAGAGGAGGGCAATCAGGATGGTGAAGGGCCTTAAGCTTATGACTAGAATCCCAGGGGAGCAATTCTTCTCATTGCATCCCCAGTGAGATGAAATTGTCAGCAAGCCAGGTCATGAAATGATGAAATTATAAGTGTTATAGAATGTGGGAGGGGAATCCTACATATTATCCTCGTAGGAGTCGTAGAGTCATCCAGCGTGCCAAGTTTTACAACTCCTGCCCATTCATTCACCTCCCATACTTGACATCTCCCAGACCCCCTACAAACACTAGACAGACACCACATGGGACACCACACCACAAACCCCATCTAGAAACCACACATAGTCTTTATATAAACCCTAGCACCACACACAGCTTGGGGCCCATGCCCAGATCTACACATGCAAGGCACACATCTTAGTGCATTCAGATCAACACACAGGCTGTTCCCTGACCTGACCCTTTCCTCAGTGTTTCTGTACTACTTGGTCACTAGTACCAGTTAGGGGGTGGGGGTCAGGGTGCGCAATCCAGGTGACTTGTCTTCCCCCAAGACAATGTCCATTTACAGAAGGAACAGGAGAAAACATGAGAACTCTAAGTGTTTACATGATTATTCTTTTTTCCCCTTATTGTCCTCTATCTCTGTAATTGCCTTTAATAAATTCACATTTGTTTGCATTTTGTACTTAGGTTGGAATTTCACAAGTTCTTTCTTTTGTTAGTAAACCACTTTCATTTGCTAAGGGAGGGAATCAATCATAATAATTCACATTTCCTTTAAAAAAAGTTCTATTGAAGACTTTTGTCTTTACATCATGGCCCTTTGTCAATATACCACCCAACTTCCAGTAAGTGTTTCCTTGTCATAAATAAAAATAGTTACATAAAACCAAAAGGCTATGGTGATCACTTCTGAAGGCATATGAAATATTCAATACTCATAGGGAGGTACATTTCCTCATCTCTTTTCGAAGGTGAAGATTGGACATTATAGTTATATATGTTAAATTTTACTTTACTGTTCTCATTTACATTATGGATGTTATTATTTATAGTCCTCTTTTGGTTCTGATTTATTTGTTCTGCACTGGATTATACAAAGTCTTCCCACTTTTCTTTGTGTACCTATATTCATTACTTCTTACAGTGCAAAAATATTCTGTTGCTATAATTAAAAAATGGCCCCATTGGGGTCAGCTGGGTGGTACAGTGGATAAAGCACTGGCTCTGTATTCAGGAGGACCCGCATTCAAATCTGGCCTCAGACACTTGATACTTACTAGCTCTGTGACCCTGGGCAAGTCACTTAACCCTCATTGCCCGCCAAAAATATGGCCCCCAATTCTTCCTGTAATAATAGTGACAGAGTAGGAAAAAAGAGTGTTGAGGACACTACAAAAATTACATGGTTTTTAGGCTATTAACAATCTTTAATTTGACTGTTGGTGTTTTAAATACAAGATCCTTGTCCAATATGAGAAAATAATGGGATTTGGAAGATACCCAAAGGCTTCACCTGAGATTAATTTCAAACTGATTGAATTAAGTGAGACTGATTGAGAGTGATTGGCTTTGCAGATTAAACTACTTAAAGTTAATTCAATTAAAGCCACACCTGGCCGACTCCCAAGAGGGAGTGTTTTCAGAGTCTGTGGACTATGACATCAACACAAGACCACCCTCAAGTCCAGTGAACCAATGGATTTGGATGACACTAACCAATCAGCTTGAAGCAATGTGTAAGGACCACCTCTCCTCTGGACCTATAAAAAGCTCAGTTTGCTCAGGCTATTTGTGATTGAAGCAGGCTTGTGGTGGAGGACTTGAGGAAGAACCAGACCAGGTTGGAACTCTAGGCAAGATAGACCTTTTTTTTTAAAGTATTTAATTATTTTCCAGTTATATGTAGAGATAGTTTTCAACATCTTTTTTTTTTTTTTTTGGTGAGGCAATTGGGGTTAAGTGACTTGCCCAGGGTCACACAGCTAGTAAGTGTCAAGTGTCCGAGGTCATATTTGAACTCAGGTCCTTCTGAATGCAGGGCTGGTGCTCTATCCACTGTGCCACCTAGCTGCCCCATAACATTTGTTTTTATAAGATTAGTAGTTTCAAATTTTTTCCCTCTCTCCCCTTCCTCCTCCCTCCCCAATACAGTAAGTAATCTGATATAGGTTATATATGTACAATAACATTAAACATATTTATGCATTAGTCATGTTATAAGAGAAGAATCAGAGCAAAAAGAAAACCTCAAAGAAGAAAAACAGCACCAAAAACAAAAGAAATACTATGGTTCAATGTGCATTTTTATTCCACAGTTGATCAACACATAATGTTGATGATACTGTGTACAATGTTCTTCTGATTCTGCTCATCTCACTTATCATCAGTTCATGCAAGTCCTTCCAGGTTTCTCTGAATTCCTCCTGCTCATTGTTTCTTACAACACAGTAGAATTTCATTACATTCATATACCACAACTTGTTTAGCCATTACCCAATTGATGGGCAGACCCTCAGTTTCCAATTCCTTGCCACCACAAAAAGCGCAACTATGAATATTTTTGTACATGTGGGTCTTTTTCCCTTTTTTATGATCTCTTTGGGAAAAAGATCCAATAGTGGTATTGCTGGGTCAAAGGGTATGCACAGCTTTATAGCCCTTTGGGCATAATTCTAAATTACTCTCCAGAATGGTTGGATCAGTTCACAGCTCCACCAACACTGCATTAGTGTTCCAATTTCTCCACAGCTTCCCCAACATTTATTATTTTCCTTTTTTGTCATATTAGCCAATATGATAGGTGTCATGTGGTACCTCATAATTGTTTTAATTTGAATTTCTCTAATCAATAGTGATTAAGAGCATTTTTTCATATGGAAATAGATAGCTTTGATTTCTTCATCAGAAAACTGTCTGTTTATGTCCTTTGACCATTTCTCAATTCGGGAATGACTTGGATTCTTATAAATTTGATTTAGTTCCCAATATATTTTAGAAATGAGGCCTTTATCAGAAGTACTGGCTATAAAAATTGTTTCCCAGTTTTTTGCCTCCCTTCTAATTTTGCATGCATTGCTTCTGTTTGTAAAAAAACCTTTTTAATTTAATGTAATCAAAATCATCCATTTTGCATTTCATAATATTCTTTATCTCTTGTTTGGTCATAAATTGTTTTCCTTTCCAAAGATCTGAAAGGTAAACTATTCTTTCCTCTCCTAATTTACCTATGGTATCAACTTTTATGTCTAAATCATGTACCCATTTTGACCTTATTTTAGTATAAGGTGTAAGATGTTGGTCTATGCCTAGTTTCTGCCATACTCTCTTCCAGTTTTCCCAGCAGTTTTTGTCAAATACTGAGTTCATATCCCAGAAACTGGAGTCTTTGGGTTTATCAAACAGTATATTACTCAAGTCATTTACTACTGTGTCTCCTGTACCTAACCTATTCCATTGATTCTCCACTCTATTTCTTAGCCAGTACCAAATAGTTTTGATGATTGCTTCTTTATAGTAAAGCTTCAGATTTCAGTAAAGCCCACCTTCCTGTGCATTTTTTTGATTATTTTCTTTGATATTCTTGACCTTTTGTTTTTCCAGATGAATTTTGTTATTATTTTTTTCTAGCTCTATAACATAATTTTTAGGTAGTCTGATTGGTATAGCACTGAATAAATAAATAAATAAATTTCGGCAGAATTGTCATTTTTCTTATATCAACCCGGCCTATCCATGAGCAATTGATATTTTTCCAATTATTTAGATCTGATTTGATTAGTGTGAAAAGTGTTTTGTAATTGTGTTTATAGAGTTCCTGGGATTGCCTTGGCAAGTAGATTCCCAAATATTTTATATTGTCTACTGTTGTTTTAAATGGAGTTTCTCTTTCTATCTCTTGCTGCTGGACTTTGTTGGTCATGTATATAAATGCTGATGATTTATGTGGATTTATTTTATATCCTGCTACTTTGCTAAAGTTGTTAAAGGACTTTTCTTAACTTTCTGAAATCCATGTGTTCTCTTTTTTTTACTAATACCTAGTATGCTTTAATAAATGCTTAATGCCCAAAGACTGGTGCTAAAGCTTCTAATTTAAGGCAACCACACATTTAGATTTTAAACATCACACCAATAAGAATCATATCAATTGTAACACTTTTGCTATACACAAAGCCAGAAGAAGGAAGCTGTAGCTAAAAAGGAATCATAGCCTACTAGGAGAGGCAAAGAACTGAGTTGGTGAGGTGAATTTTACCATATAACTAAAGGCAACAAAAACCATTTTTTTCATGAGATATTAGGCACCACATGTTGTAGTATTCATGATAAGTATTTACAAAAAGATCACCATGAAAATAAATATACTATTGCATCAACATTGGTTGCTGAGGATGAAGAGGTAGAGAAATTCTATGAAGAACTTGATGAGCTGGACACATAGTAGGTGCTTTATCTTAGCCATGACTGTGATTATGAATTGAATGATATAGAATATAATATCCCACTGTGTTTATTATTTTTTGTTTATATTTAGTTACTGGGATCATCCACCTCCATTGGCTGAGATGGTAAGGAGTTAGAGTCTCCTCCTTGACCCAGCCCAGTCCACCAGTTGGTTGGGTGGAAGATGAATTAACATGAGGGAAGATATGGACCTTTTCCTTTTCTAAGCAACCTTCATTTTCCTATTTGCCTAGTTCCCACCAGGTTCAGGATACCCAACTACTGCCATCTGACCTACCTCTGCTAGAGGTATAGAAATCATACCAATAATTATACCAATATTATATTATGATTAAATGGTAAATTTCCTTAATCATAATCAGAAATTTAGGGAGAAGTTATGAAGTCATTAGCCATTCATATCTGGGGCAGCTAGGTGGCACAGTGGATAGAGCACTGGCTCTGAAGTTGGCTCTAAAGGAGAGAATAAGTTTGGAAACTTTGTATAGCCCTCCCTTAAATCCAATTCACTGCAAGTCATCACTTCCCAATATCATGGTCCTCTTCAAAGGACAAACAATGACAGCCATTCATATCTATGGAAGCTGCCCAACATTATTATCCCAGTCCTATCCTACTTCCATGGTATTTGAAATATCCATTCCCTTCTAACCATTCGCCTAAATTAATGAAATAGTTGGTTTAACAGTCTCTGCCTTTAATCTCTCACTTCATCTTCACAGTTGCCAAAGTGATATTCCTAAAGCATATATCTGATCATGTCACTCTCCTGCTCAAGAAACAAACATGAACTTCTTTGTTTGGTATTTAATTTATTATTGTTCAATCATTTCAGTAGAGTCCAACTCATAATTACTCCATTTGGGGTTTTCTTGGCAAAGATACTGGAGTGGTTTGTGATTTTCTTCTCCAGCTCATTTTTACAGATGAAGAACTGAAACAAACAGGGTTAAGGGACTTGTCCAGGGTCACACAGCTACTAAGTATCTGAGGCCAGATATGAACTCAGGAAGATGAGTCATCCTGATTCCAAGCTCAGTGCTCTATTCGTTGACGACCTAACTGCCCCATGGTATTTAAAACCCTCCACCATCTGGCTCCAACCTACCTCTGTAGGCTTATTGCACATTACTCTCCTTTAGGTATTCTGTCCCAGCCAAAATAATTTTCTTGTTCTTTCTTATGCACAGAATCCTGTCTCCCTTCTTTGTAACTTTACCTGGGGGGCCTCAAAGCTTAGAATGAATTCCCTCTACCTCAACCTTATTGAATCCATAGCTTCCTTCAAAGTTCATTTCAAATGCCTCCTCCTATAGGAAGCTTATCTTGATCCTTCTAGTTCCTCATGTCTGCTCCTCCAAAATTACATTGTATTTTCATTACCCCTCTTTTCTATTTACTTTTCTGTGTGTATGCTGTTTTCCCCCTTCTCTATCCAGGCTTTCATGTCCCAGTTTGATCTCAGGATTGAGTCCAAGAGAGTCACTTTGTCCCCTGGCTCATTGCCCTAGCTTGGAGTTGTTTTTAGGACAATCTTCTGGTATATTTATGGCATAGTTCATATCTGTTTCCCAAAATGTGGGGGAAAGTTCTGTACAGTTCCTGTACAATTACTTAAGGTACTAAATGCATATTGTGTATAGGAAAGCCTTCATCCCACAAAAAATGCATGAGATTCAGAGGTCTCATAGAAGATCATAAACAACACAGAAAGCAAAGAAAGCCCTTCAGGGGTTTCAAAGTTCCCTATAGAAGGCAAGTGAATTAGGAGTTTCCAACAAGGCAATATCCTGGTTTTCAGTGAAATCCTTTATTTCCAATAGGGTCATACCTATTTCCTTCCAAATTTCTAGTGACACTGTAATTTAGGCTACCAGTTTTGGGGGCTACTGAACAAGAAGTCTTATTCCCACTGCATCTGCCCTGTTTGAATAACTCAATGTCCGAGTAAGACTATGTTCAGGAAATATGCATTTCATCATTTTCTTCCAAGGAACATGCTGCATCAAAAAATGTTTTTTCCTCTATGGTCCAATTCCCTAAACACTTGAATTTGGAGTTACCCATGAGAAAACTCCTAAAAGTGGTACTTCTTAGGAAATCTCCCTTCTCTGCAGATGAGGGTTGATACTGGGACCTAACTTTAAATCCTTTCCCCTCCAAAAAGGAGTCGGGATTAATGAACGTTGACCTCTAACAAACTACCTTCTTAGGTCATGTGAAAACATGTCTGTTACAGCCATATGCTTCTGTGGCAAGTCATTATCAACTTCTCTGGGAGCAGGAAACTGCATTTGTATAGATTTTTTTCCTTTAGAAGGCAGTCTACTTTGTTGTATGGTGATATATATTCTCAAAGTCCTAGAGAGAAAAATAGAGTCAACTTGCCTGTTTGGTCAATTTTATAGACCTCAGGGAGTGTGTGGTAGAAGAGAAAAAACAGTTACTCTGATAAGAGCCTGCCCTCCTAAGCCTTAGTCATCCTGTCTTCAAGCAGTAGCCTGAGTCTCTGAAACTCAACCAGCAATGCATCAGGAAGGTAGGTATATCTCAGATGCCTCTAAATAAAGGACTGTGCTTATAATCTTAAGTAATGCCAAATTGATTAGGTAACTCATCACTGCTTTTATACTATTCTACAGATGTGGAACATTTTGTAAAATTTAAATGCTATATAAAGGTGGGCTATCATTCTTTTATTTATTAGTTATGTTCTTTGAATGTGGACTCAAGGCATACTCTCATAAATATTATTTTTATCCAGGTGGTTGATTTTGAGAGGTCATTCAAATGTCTGCCCCCCCACCTCCGACCCTTGCCTTCAGTAAGATACCATTTCCATCTGGCTATCTTTTTTGTTTTCCAGCCACACCTCTCCCCCCTCCCCTACCTAGTGATTTTATGGAAGATGTTGAGCATGTCTGTCCTTATCAGACCTGATACCCACATGAGGAAGAACAGTTACAAAATTTGTGAAGTGTGCTAGCTCTATGCTAGCTATTATATTCCCTAAGGTTATGCTTATTAGCTAAAGTCTTCCAGCTTGACTATTTCCCTCAGCAATTTTTTTTTTGTTTGCATTTCAGTGTTAGGGTTGAATTTCAGTACCCTCATCTCATTCTAGGGAATCAAAGAGTCCTGGACTTGTAGTCAGGAAGACTTGTTTTTGAATCTCACCTCTGATACCAGTATGGAGGGGCCTGAAATCTCTTTTAAATCATTAGTACCAGTGATATTATGTATTGTGTATATTAGTTTGATTTCTACCTGTCCTGATATCTTCCCCTGTTAGGTCTGCTTGATTTATATCCAAATCTCCTCTCCCTTGAAGGATCAGATGAATCTGGGCCTCAGCTGTCCTACTGTCATCCTATCCTATCCCACCATAAACCACCATTTTAATTTAAAGTTTTCAAAGACCTTAAATACATTGTCTCATTTCCTCCTCAAAACAACAGAGAAGCAGAGATGTGCTGGTAAATGTTTAACAGCTGTCTCTGAAAAAAACCCAACATACATACATACATATGTATATGTGTCTATGTGTATATATATAAATGCAGGATAAAATTTAAAGTTTGATCAGCATAATAAGCATTTTCTCCATCACTTTCTTAAGTCTAGACAATCAATAAAACAGTAAATCAAGGCCTGATTTGTAGCCTTTACTGAATTCTGAGGTATAAACACTCACACAGAAAATTTAACAATCATCTCTCACAAGTTACTTTGAGCTAGTTCTAGCACACCCCGATTGCATATATTATTTCCTCCCTATTTATAGGTGAGGAAACAGATATTTAGAAAAATTAAGTGACTTGTCCATAATTTTGCAGCTATTAAGTATCTCAGCTATGATTCTAATCCAGGTCTTTCTTGATTCCATATCTGGCAATCTTTCTGCAATATCATGCTGGCTCTCATTTTAACTCAGATCTCACAAAGGACCTTAAATTTAGAACTAAGGGGATCCTGGAGGCCATCAAGTCTGACCCTTTCATTTCAGAAATGAAGAAAATGAGGCTTAGAGAAGGTTAAGTGATTTGTTCAGGTCATATAGCAAGTAAGTGAAAGATTTGAATTCAGGTCTTGCTGATTCCAGTTCCAATATTCCATCTTCTGTATCTTCTAACTGATTATTGCCTTGGAATAGTCACTAAATAAGTCCGTGGCATAGCGGGCAATGAGCTTTAATAGTTTGAAAATCCATCTAGTCTCTATTGGTGGATCTGTGAATGGATTTGGCCATTCCAGAAATCAATTTGTAATTATGTCCCCAAAGCTGGTAAACTTTGTGTACCCTTTGACCTAGTGATACCACTAGTAGGTCTATAACTCCAAATATATCAATGAAAGAGGAGATGGCTCCAAATGTGGAAACAGAATTATAGCAGCTTTTTTGTGTGTGGTGGCAAAGAATTGGAAACTGAGGGGATACCTATCAATTGGGGGAATGGCTGAATAAATTATAATATATGAATGTCATGGAATACTATTATGCCATAAAAAAATTATGAAAGGGATAATTTAAGTGAAACCTGGGAAGACCTGTATAAATGAACGCATAGTGAAGTGAACAAGATCAGGAGACAAATTTATATAATAGCAATGTGGTAAAGATAAACACCTTTGAAAAACATGAGGAGTGGGCAGCTAGGTGACGCAGTGAATAAAGCACCAGCCCTGGATTCAGGAGGAGCTGAGTTAAAAAATGGCCCAGACACTTGACACTTACTATCTGTGTGACCGTGGGCAAGTCACTTAACCCTCATTGCACCACAAAAAAAAAAAAAAAGAAAAAGAAAAAAATTAACAACAACAACAAAAAGACATGAGGAGTCTTGCACAATGCTTTTAATGATCTCAGGCTTCTTCCTGAATCGTAAGCCTCTGTTTCTAATATTAATATTCTTCCAGTGAATCTGTATGATTGTGAGTTATAGAACACCACAGTTTTAGGGTATTTTAGGAATATTAAACTTTTAAATCACACAAAGGGTAACTGAGAGGTAAATTGCGTGTTTGAGTAGGCTGCAGTGTGCTACCAATAAAGAATTTCACAGGAAAAGTTGTATGAATGATGTCAGTAGAGAGATGCATGACCAGAAAAAACATGGACTAGTCACATGGGGAGACAAGGCATAACCGATGCATGAAAGAATGCATGAATGAAAAAGCCTTTATTAAGTTCTTGCAATGTGTCAAGCAGTGTGCTGAATTCTGGGGATACAAACAGAAAAAAGATAAAGTCTCTACCTTCAAGGTATTCACATTGGAATCAGAGAAGATGACACACATAAATGAGTTCTGTAATGAGTATGGAAAAGTGCTACAGGTCAGTTGCCAGGGTGATGGCAAAGTCTGGGAGTCCCTAAGGCATAGCATCAGTCAGATGACAATGCTCAGGTCTCTGCAGGACATAGTAACCAAACAAATGGCTCCTCACTGAAGGCTTGTATTTAGTGATTCATAGAAGGCTCGTAGTCCATCCAAGTTGTGTAAATGGTCATGGAGCTCATCCCACTGTCCAGGATTGATTGTCTACAGGCTCCATCAGCTGGTACCCACCCAATGGCCAGAAACCCTTGTGGAAGATTTACAGTAGAACATGAACATGAAGTATAATGCAGGATGGAAAGATAGAACTGCATTTCAGTATGGATCATTGTGGGAGGGTCCACATTGGTGATGTCACAGTTCTATTAGTGGTTGATTTCTCAATAAGCATTCATTAAACATCTATTGTTCAGTCCTTTCAGTCAGCTCCAACTCTTTGTGACCCCATTGGGGTTTTCTTGGTAGAGATACTGGAGTGGTTTGTTGTTTCCTTTTCCATCTCATTCTACAGATGAGGAAACTGAAGCAAAAAGGGTCAAGTGACTTGCTTAGGGTCCCCACAGCTAGTTAGTATCTGAGGCCAGATTTGAACTCAGGAAGATAAGTCTGCCTGAGTCCAGTCCTGGTACTCTATACACTATGTCACCTAACTGCCCCTCATTAAATACCTACTTTGTGCTTAATTACCCTCACATAGGACATTGTGTTAACACCATGGGATTATGAAAAAGAAATCCTGAGAATATGTACTCAGGAACAGTGTGTCACATTAGAAAGAGTGCTGCATATGACGTACAGTTCTGGATCATCTAATTTCTGGCTGTGTAGCAAGCCACGCACCCCACCCCCACCCCACAGGACTCAGTTTCCTCACTTGTAAAATGAAGATATTAAACTTGATGACATCTCAATTCTCTTTCTGTCCTGACACTTTATGGTTTTCTAAGCTATCTGTCCATTGAGCCTATGTGCAAAGGATGGTGTTAGGAACTCTGGGAGAGGAAAAAAAAGATCAAAGATCTCCTAGTCCTGTGGGTGTACATCAAGAGATGTGTCAATAATGCCAAGTAGTAGGTTAGAAGTGATTGGTATAGTAAGTTTTATAGGAGTTCATTGAGAAATCATTGTTCTTAGAAGAGAAACCTAACATGGATAGCAGTCGATTGGGTAGAGAGAGGAATCAGGGGCTTTGATGACCTATGAAGCATATTCAGACACTAAATCTATGATCCTATGATACTGATGATTACCTAACCATAGAATGTTTGAGCTGGAACACAGCTTAGAAAGCATCTAGTCTAACTGTATTATTTTATACATGAGAAAACTGAAGCCAAGAGATAGGAAATGACTTGCCCAAGATCCCAAAGGTAATAAGTGACAGAACTGGGATTCAAGCCCAGGAAGACCTCTGAATCCAAATTCATTATACAAAATGGCATAGTACAAACTGAATACAGGAGAATTGGAAGACAGAGTGAAAGAATGAGTTGGGTAAATTATGAAAGGCTTAAGTTTACAGAATGAGAAGGATTAGTCCTAATTCCTAATCCGTAATTGAACACTTTCCCAAGCTCCATTTTCATTGTGAGAAACTTTGGGATATGAAGAATGCATAGAGGATCTATAGGGACTATGGAAATAATAATAAGGGTGTGGAGGAGAGCTAGAAATGCCCCAGGGTAAACCAGCATAAGAAGGCAGCAGGAAGCAGCTGATGAGGTCTTTCAGATGAAGCCAGGAGTAGAGATGAAATTTGGCTCCAGAGAGTTCTTTTGTTTGCCCCTTTGAAACATTGTGAAGGGAATTTTCTTCTCTGTTTTGGGCTTTATGAAATAGATGTTCTTCTGTGAATGACAAAGAGTTGCCTTCTTTTGTTAACCATGGACTACTATGAAAAGCTAATAATAAGAATCCACCATGATGGAGTACTCCCCTCAATCCAAAATAAAGTTGGCACATTGGCTTGGTGAACCCACTCTAGTGGTGGCTCCATTGGTTGACAACCAGTGTTGTCTCTGCATTGGGACAAAGATGGTTCTTGTTTTGATTTGACTAGGTGATGTTCAGAGTTTTGGAAATTATTTTGATTTGCTTATTTTGTGGAGTCCTAAATGGATTTGGGATAACTGGGACCTGGACATAGTATTTGTGTTCCATTGGGAGGTGAGTGTTAGAATTTTGTTTGCATGATGAACAGGAGAATTTCAGAGAAACTTGGAAGGGCTTACGTGAACTGATGCTAAGTGAGAGGAGCAGAACAAGGAGAATATTGTACACAGTAACAGCAACATTGTATGATGATCAACTGTGATAGACTTGGATCTTCTCAGCAGTGTAATGATCCAAGATAATTCCAAAGAACTCATGATAGAAAATGTTCTCCACCTCCAGAAAAAAGAACTGTGGATTCTGAATGCAGATTGAACCATAGTGTTTCTACTTTTGGGCTGTTTTTTTTCTTTTTTGAGGTTTCTCCCTTGTGTTCTGATTCTTTTTTCACAATATGACTAATGCAGAAATATATTTAATGTGATTGTACATATATAACCTATAGCAGATTGCTTTCTGTCTTGGGGAAGAGGGAGGGAAGGAAGGGAGGGAGAAAAATTTGGAACTAAAAATCTTATGAAAACAAATGTTGAAAACTATCTTTACATGTAACTTGAAAACAATGGAATTTTGTTTGCAGGTCCCCAAGTATGATGTGTGCCTATTTGTACACAGACTATCCCTGTTTACCATATGTTGAATGAAGTGGATTGGTTGAAAATTCCAAGGTTTCAAACAAACAATCAGGAAGCATTTAAAAAGCACCTACAATTAGAGGGGAGAGTGGACTTCTGGGGCAGAGCCAAGTTGGCGGAAGAAAGGCAGTGAGCTCTCAAACTCATGATGCAATTGCTCCAAAAATCATCCCAATAATGCCATAGGACAGTGCCTGGAATAGCAAAACCCACAGAAGAATGTGCTGAAAACATCTTCTAACCAAGAATGGCTTGGAAGGTCAGAAGAAGGGAGCTACTGTGCTGAGACAGGAGTGGACTGCAACCCCACAGTCACCCTGACACAGATCCAGTCCCAGGAAGGCCTCACCAGAGAAGGAGACCCCCCCAGAGCCTCTGAATCAGATGAAACACCAGTGTCGTCTAGAATTAAGCTCACAGTCTGGTGAGAGGGCTGAGCCCTTGGCAGGGGAGAGACTACAGGGGTCTAAGCTGGTGCTGAGGCAGAACTTGGGCTTTTCACCCCTGCTGGGAACCAGGAGGTAGGCATGAATAGCGGTGACCCAGGTGGGGGAGGGGCACAGGCTCATCAGATCTAACAACCAAAACACACAAAGCTGGTTGATTAGCAAGTTGTTCTGGGGTGATCTACAAACCAGAGAACAGGCCAGGTGAGTGAAGAACCTGATTCTCTTTAAATCATACCATCTGGGACTTTTGAAGCTTAGGATAGTGCAGCCTGGAAACAGTGCCCCACTTTAAGAAGCTAAAAGTCTAGTAAAAGAAAGGCAAGATGACCAGACAGAGAAAGGTGAGGACCATAGAAAGTTTCTTCAAGAACAGGGAAGATTGAGGTGCACCCTCAGAGGAAGATGTCAACATCATTTCCCCAATATTTACAGCTTCCAAGAAAAATATGAATTGATCTCAGGCCATAGAGATGCTCAAAAAGGACTTTGAAGATAAAGTTAGAGAGGTAGAGGAAAAAATTAAAAGAAAAATGAGGGTGATGCAGGAAAGACATGAGAAAAAAGTCAACAGCTTGAAAAGTCAAATTGGCCAAATGGAAAAGGAGGTACAAAAGCTCCCTGACGAAAATAGTTGCCTAAGAATTAGGATTGAACAAATGGAAGCTAGTGACTTTATGAGAAACCAAGACACAATAAAGCAAATCCAAATAAATAAAAAAATAGGGGACAATGTATCTTCTTGGAAAAACTGCTGACCTGGAAAATAGGTCCAGGAGAGATAATTTGAAAATTATTGGTCTACCTGAAAACCATGTTCAAGGAAAGAGCTTAGACATCATCTTCCAAGAAACTGTCAGGGAAAATTGCCCAGGAATTCTAGAAGCAGAAGGTAAAGTAGACATTGAAAGAATCCACCAATCACCTCCTGAAATATCCCAAAAGGAAAACTCCTAGGAAAATTATAGCCAAATTCCAGAGCTTTCAGGTCAAGGAGAAAATATTGCAAGCTGCCAAAAAGGAAGAATTCAAGTACTGTGGAGTCCCAGTAAGGATAGCACAAGATCCAGCAGCTTCTACATTAAAGGACCAGAGGGCATAGAATATGATGTTGCAGAGGGCAAAGGAATTGGGATTACAACTAAGAATCATGTATCCAGGAAAACTGACCATAATCTTTCAGAGGGAAAAATGGGACTTTAATGAAAAAAGAGGACTTTCAAATATTTGTGATGAAAAGACCTGAACTGAATGGCAAATTTGACTTTCAAATACAAGACCCTAGAGAACTATTAAAAATCGGAGTTGGGGGACATGCCTGGGATCGTGCAGTGGGTGACTGTCTTGTGTCTGAGGCCAGGTTTTGGCTAAGATTCCCCTGGGTCCAGGGGAGATGCTTTGTCCACTGTGTCACCTAGCTACCCCATGATGACATATTTAGGGTTAAATTGAGGAGTGAGGGGAATGCACTGGGTTAGGGGATAGGGCAGAGGTAGCATGGGGTGAAATCCCACATGAAAGAAACAGGAAATGGTTTATGGAGTTGGGGAAGAGATAGGAGAGGAGCAGGGCAGTAAATGAATTTTACACTCATCAGAATAGGCTCAAAGACCTTAAACTCATCAGAGTTGCCTCAAGGAGGGATTAAAACACACACCCAATTGGGTGGAGTAATATATTTAATCTGGACAATAAATGAGCCTAACACTCATCAGAATTGGCTCAAAGACCTCAGTCTCATTAGAATTGGCTCAAGGAGGTAATAACATACACACTCAATTGGGTGGAGTAATCTCTCTAACCCTGCAGGAAAATAGGAGGGGAAAGGGATAAAGAGAGAGGGGCAAAAAAGGAAGGGCACATTGGGGAAGGGGACAGACAGAAGCAAATCCCTTTTGAAGAGTGATAGGATGAAAGAATATGGATAATAGAATAAATATCTTGGGGAAGGGAATAGGATGGAAGGGAAACTGTTAACAATAGTAATCATGAAAAAGAGAAAAGGGGGAAAATTGTACAAAAATATTTATAGCAACTCTTTGTGGTGGCTAAGAATTGAGAATCAAGGGAATGTCTGTCAATTGAGGAATGACAGAAGAAGCTATGGAACTAATGACAAAGCTTACTATCCACCGCCCCCCCCTCCCCCCATAGAAAGAACTGATATAAAGAGCACTTGTGGATTGTACATATATAACCTGGCTGATGTCTTATGGAGGGGGGAGGAAAGGGAGGGAGGGAGGGAGAAAAATTTGGAACTCTAAATCTTATGAAAATGAATGTTGAAAACTACCCTTATATGTAACTGGAAAAAAATCAAATAAATGTTTGTTGCTAAAAAAAAAAAGCACCTACTATGTGTCAGGCATTGTGCTAGACTCTGGTGATACAAGTGCTAAAGAATGAAACAGTCCATACTAGTCAGGAGATTATATTCTAACAGGTAATAATTGTTTTTTATTGCATGATTAAAACAAAACAAAACAAACCAAACTACTTTGCTTTAGTGTTTAGAGCACTCTCAACTATTTCCTGGCTATTTCCAGGAAGCTTGTGTGTGTGTGTCCTGAAGCATGAACATAGGGCTGGCCAGAAGAGATTCTATTTTTTTCTAGAGTCAAATTAAGCTTAATTGCACCATTAGCTGTGCTGCAGTATAACTTAGAGAAAGACGATGTACTGATAATTATGTTCTCCCTCGATAACCATCTTTGAAGTTTCACAAAGGTCACCAAAAAGCCTCCTAATCCCCTAATCACAAAATCTTGGAATGAGAAGGGAAGTCAGAAGCCTTCTAGTTAGACCCAAATCTATACAAGAATGTCCCTCTGGATCATCCATGCAGATGGCCATCCAGATTCCATTTGAAGATCTTCACAGAGATTAACTAGTATTTATCAAAGCTACCCATTCCTCCTAAAGAAAACTCCAAAACTGGCAAATTTTCTTCCTACCATGCCCAAACCTACCATTCTTCATTTTCCACCCATTTCCTCCACTTTTGCTCTCTTAAGCCAAGCATAACAAATCTAATCCCTCTTCTGATGACAGTCCTTCAAATGCTTGAAGACAACTAGGATTAGATGACCTCTTAATTCCCTTCTAGCTCCAAATACATCTAAATAGGGTCCTATGACCCTATGATTTTATCTTTCCACCCTTTTCCCCAATTCCCCCAAATCTTTGCTTCTCTAGCTTAAATAGCTACAGTTCTTTTAAAATGATACTGATATGACATGACTTCCATTTTCACTCACCTCCTTATGGTTATGTTCCAGATTATTAATGTCCTTCCTGAAATGTGGTCCCCTAGTTGAACTCGAAATTGAAAATGTGGTCTGACCAGCATAGAAGATAGCCAGACGATCACCTCTTATATTCTGGAGATTAGACTTTCCTTATGTCAGCCTAGGAATGCATTAACCCTTTTTGGCTTATGTATTTTCAATTTGAAGTTCACCAAAATCTCTCTCTCTCTGTTTCTTGATCTCTCAATCTTTCTCTGTCTCTGTATATCCATATAAATTTATATCTACATATCTATCTAAATCTACATATATATGACTCTATCACTCTATCTATCTATCTATCTATCTATCTATCTATCTATCTATCTTCATTTTCATCATCATCACCTCCATCACCACCACCTCCACCACCACCATCATCACCATCCTGTACAGGTGATTTTTGGAACTTTGTTATAGGACTTTACACATATCTTTTTTTAAAACATCTGGCTTATTTGATTAGGTTTACTCTTTTAGTTTGTTGAGACCTTTTTGGATTCTGATTTTGTTATCCAATATTTTAGTTCTTCTTTCTAGGTTCAAGTAATCTTTAAGTTTTATAAGTATACCTCTTTGCCTTTTTCCAGGTTATTGGTAAATCTATCAAACAGCTGAACAGCACCAAAAGCCCTGTAGAAGAGAAGACCCATGGGGAATATGATAGCAGTCTTCAAGTATTTGGAGGACTATTATAAGGAAGAGGGATTAAACTGATTCTGCCTCATCAAGAGGGCAGAAATAGATGCAATGGCCAGAAATTGCAAAGGGATGGATTTCAGCTTGATGTCAGGGAAAACTTTCTAATAATGAGGGCTAAGAGTAGAATGGACTTCTTTTGAAGGTAGTATATATATATATATATATATATATAAAATACATATATATATAATACATATATATACACATACACACACCTATACATACATATATACACATATATGTGTATGTGTGTGTGTATATATACATATATATACACACATACATATATACATATGTACATAGATAGATAGATAGATAGATAGATAGATAGATAGATAGATAGATAGATAGATAGATATCAGAGTTTCCAGACATGCATTGCAGTATGCAATACTCCCAGGTGTGGTCCAAACCAGATTAAAATGTAACCAGAAGGGGGCAGCTAGGTGGCACAGTGGATAAAGCACTGGCCCTGGATTCAGGAGTACCTGAGTTCAAATCTAGCCTCAGACACTTGACACTTAGTAGCTGTGTGACCTGGGCAAGTCACTTAACCCCCATAGCCCCCTAAAAAAAAAGTAACCAGAAAATATTCCTAAAATAAATGAAAATTCAATAAAAATATAATGCTAATTTGTGGTTTTCTTTTTTTTTTTTTTGGTAGGGCAACAAGGGTTAAGCGACTTGCTCAGGGTCACACAGCTAGTAAGTGTCAAGCATCTGAGGTCAGATTTGAACTCAGGTCCTCCTGAATCCAGGGCCAGTGTTCTTTCCACTGCTCCACCTAGATGCCCCCATAATTTGTGGTTTTCTAAGTAAATATGTGCTCACAGGGATCCTCATGTACAATTTCTATTTGAATTTGATACTCCTGGTATATACAACCTGTTTTGTTGTGTTAGGATTGAACAAATGGAAGCTAATGACTTCATGAGAAATCAAGAAACAATAAGGCAAAACCAAAAGAATGAAAAAAATAGAAAGCAATGTGAAATATCTCATTGGAAAAACAACTGACCTGGAAAATAGATCCAGGAGAGAGAATTTAAAAACTATTGAACTACCTGAAAGCCATGATCAAAAAAAGAACCTAGACATCATCTTCCAAGAAATTGTCAGGGAAAATTGCCCTGATATTCTAGAAACAGAAGGTAAAATAGAAATGGAAAGAATCCACTGATCACCTCCTGAAAGAGATCTTAAAATGAAAACTCCCAGGAATATTATAGCCAAATTCCAGAGCTCTGAGGTCAAGAAGAAAATATTGTAAGCAGACAGAAAGAAACAGTTCAAATATTGTGGAGTCACAGTCAGGTTAACATAAGATTTAGCAACTTCTACATTAAAGAATTGAAAGGCTTGGAATATGATATTCCAGAGGGCAAAGGAACTGATTACAATCAAGAATCACCTACCTAGAAAAACTGAGTATAATCCTTCAGGGGAAAAAATGGGAATTCAATAAAAGAGAAGACTTTCAGGAATTCTTGATGAAAAGACCTGAACTGAATAGAAAATTTGACTTTCAAATACAAGATTCCAGAGAAGCATAAAAAGACAAATAGGAAAAAGAAATCATAAGGGATGTTAAAAGGTTAAAATATTTACATTCCTACATGGGAAGATGATACTTATAACTTATAAAAACTTTCTCATGATTAGGGCAGGTGGATGGGGGTATATTTAGACAGAGGACACAGGTGTGAGTGGAAAATGAAAGGATGATATCTTTAAAAAATAAAATTAAGGGGTGAGAGAGGAATGCACTGGGAGAAAGGGAAAAGGAGAGGTAGAATGGGGTAAAGTATCTCACATAAAAGAAGCAAGAAAATGCTTATATAGTAGAGTGGAAGATGGGGGAAGTGCTGGGGAGTGAGTGAACCTTAATCTCATCAGAATTGGCTCAAAGAGGGAATAACATACACTCTCAGTTGGGTATAGTGATCTATCTTACCCTGCAGGAAAGTAGGAAGGGAAGGGGACAAGGGGGTGGGGAGGTGATAGAAGGGAGGGCAGATTGGGGGAGGGGGCAGTCAGAAGCAAAACACCTTTAAGGAGGGAAAGGGTGAAAGACAATAGAAAATAGAATAGGGGCAGCTAGGTTGTGCAGTGGATAGAACATTGGCCCTGGATTCAGGAGTACCTGAGTTCAAATCTGGCCTCAGACACTTGACATTTACTAGCTGTGGGTAAGTCACTTAACCCCAATTGCCTCACCAAAAAAAAAAAAAAAGAAAAGAAAAAAAAAGAAAATAGAGTAAATGACATGGGAAGGGAGTAGGGTTGGAGGGAAATTCGGTTAAGAGTAGTAATTGTGAAGAAATTTTGAAGCAAGTTTGTCTGATAAAGGCCTCAGTTCTCAAACACATAGAGAACTGAGTCAAATTTAGTAAAAATAAGAGTCATTCCCCAATTGATAAATGATCAAAAGATATGAACAGTTTTCAGATGAAATTATCAAAGCTAACTATAGCCATATGAAAAAAAATGCTCTAACTCACTATTGATTAGAAAGATATAAGTCAAAATAATTCTGAGGTACCACCTCATATCTATTGGATTGGATAATAGGACAGCAGAGGAAAATGACAGATGTTGTAGGGGATATGGGGAAAATGAGTTGAGGGGATATGGGGAAAATGAGTTGGTGCAGTTGTAAACTCATTTAAACATTCTATAGAGCAATTTGGAACAATGGCCAAAGGGTTATAAAACCATGTATACTCTTTTTTTTTCTTTTTTTTTTTTTAGTGAGGCAATTGGGGTTAAGTGACTTGCCCAGGGTCACACAGCTAGGAAGTGTTAAGTGTCTGAGGCCGGATTTGAACTCAGGTACTCCTGACTCCAGGGCCGGTGCTCTATCCACTGCACCACCTAGCCGCCCCCATGCATACTCTTTGACCTAGTAATACCACTACTCTGTCAGTATCCAAAAAGAGATAAAAACCAAAAATCTAAAGGACCTATATATGTACAAAAAATATTTATGGCAGCCCTTTTCTGGTGCAAAGAATTAGATATTGAAGAGATGCCCATAAATTGGGGAATGGCTGAACAAATTGTGGGATGAGATTATGATGGAAAATTGTTATGCTATAAGAAGTGATGAGCAGGATGTTCTCAGAAAAACCTGAAAAGACTTACATGAGATGATACAAAGTGAGATGTACTGTATACAAAGTAACAGCAATATTGCAAGATGGTCAGCTGTGAATGACTTGGCTATTCTTGGCAATGTGATGATCCAAGACAACTCTAAAGGACTTACAAAAAATGTAATCCATCTCCACAGAAAGAACTGATGGTGTCTAAATGTAGATTGAAGCATATTTTTTTTTAGTTTCTTTTTCTTGATTTTTTTTGGTCTGTTTTCTTTTACAACCTGAAAAATGTGGGAATGTTTTGCATGACTATGCATGTAAAACTTATATTGAATTGCTTGTGTTCTTAAGGGGGATGGTCAGGGAGGGAGGAAGATAATTTGGAACACAAAGTTTTAAAACTGGATGTTAAGGGGAACAGGAAGGTGGGACAGTGGATAAAGCACTGTCCCTGGATTCAGGAGGAACTAAGTTCAAATCCGGCCTTAGACACTTGACACTTACTAGCTGTGTGACCCTGGGCAAGTCACTTAACCCTCATTGCCCCCAAAACAAAAACAAAAGCAAAACAAAAAAAATGGATGTTAAAATTGTTTTTACATGTAATTGGGGGAAAATAAAATTCTAAATTAAAAAATAAATAAAAGGGAAAAAAGAAAGTGAAAAATAGTATGCTTCAGTCTGTGTTCAATCAATATCAGTTCTTTCTTTTGAGGTGGATAGTATGTTTTGTCGTTAGTCCTTTGGGATTGTCTTGGATCATTGTATTTCTGAGAATACTTAGTCATTCACGGTTCTTCCATCAGACAATATTGCTGTCACTGTGCATGGTGTTCTCCTGGTTTTGCTCTCTTCATTAAATATCAGTGTATACAAGTCTTTCCAGGCCTTTTTTAAGTCATTCTGCTTGTCATTTCTTATAACACAATAATATTCCATTACAATCATATACCACAGCTTGTTTAGTCATTGTCCCATTGATGGTACATTCCTTTGCTAAATCCAATTCTTGCACAAGTCAAGCCATCACCCATGATATGATTGGTCCTCTTCTAAAATGAAGGACAAACAACAAGAGTTGATGTATATGATCTCATCATTCTTGTAATGATAATAGCAGTTATATAGTAAAGCAGATAAAATAGATTATAGGTTATAAAAACCTGGACTTGAATCCCACCTCCTACACATACTAGCTATGTGATCCTGGGCAAGTCACTTAACCTCTATCGACCTCAGTTCCCTTATCTGTAAAATGGGCACAGTAATACCTACACTCCTTGCCTCAAAAGGCTAAGGCAAGGATCAGATGAGAGAATGTGCATAAAATGCTTTATAAACTAAAACATTAGATAAATGCCAATTGTTAATACTGTTGTTTATTACTATTATTTATATTCCTCACCGTTTCCCACATTTTACAGATGATGGAAGGCTCATTGATATACTCATAGTGACATAGCTATTAAATGTTTCAGCTGGATTTGGAATTCAGCTCTCCTACCCCAAGTTCAATACTCTTTCCATTATACCACATTCACTCTAAAATGTACTTTGAAATATATTAACTTTGCCTGATTTGAAGGACCATCTCCTGTTTTTTACATGTTTGGTAAAATTGTTTACTTTTTGTTGCTACATTAGTAGTACCAACTCAAGGTGACCTTGTATGGGTGAAAGGAAAGAAAATAACCCTGCAAATCTCATTCCCTCATTTTTTTAAAAAGCAGATTTACAACTGGAAGGGACCTTGGAGACAAGGGCATCAACTCCTTCATATTTCAGATGAGGAAATGGGTAAAATGAATCGAGATCCCATAAGCAGAACAAATATCAGAGCCAGGATTTAAATCTTGCCCAACTGAGCACCAAATACAGTGCTATTTCCATGATATCCAGTGCTCTGGGATCTCCATCAGACAGAGCTGGTTTGAAGTTCATGGAAAGTGGCCTGCATTCCAGGGTGGCTGCCCACCTTTGAGAGCTCCCTTGAGTATGTCCAAAGGGGATAACAGGGAGGGAGTGTGAAAAGACCATGACAAATGAGGTTCAGGTGGACTGGCAGTTAGGGAGTCCAGATTCCATTTTCTGGGCAGAGGAATACTGGGGAAAAAACAAACCTCCAGGAGACCATTTCACTGAGGTTTTAAGCTCAGTTTCTAAGATCAAAGCTCTTGGAAAGCCACTGGTGCTTATTGTATATCCAAGCCCTTGCCTTCCTTAGTTCTGTTTCCTATCTTTGAAAATCTTACTGAATAGAAGTTGCATTTCTCTTACCCAAGTTGTCAAACTGCTTTACTGTAGGGAACTGTCTAGTCTGCAAAAAAGTTCTTCAAAGAAAAGGTTGGGCGATTTTTAAGAAGGAAGTAGAAAGATGAGAAAGCTAATTCATTCCATACCTGGCGCTATGTAAAAGGAATCAAAATGGATACAAATGAATGAGTTTGTAAGCCTGGTCAGCACACACACACACAAATGCACAAACAACCACTGGAAACTTCTGTGTGCGGAGTGGCTTTGATTTGCTGGGTGGATCTCAGCCCATGCCTGTTTCTTGTTATCCTTCACAAAAGGACAAGAAAGGCAGAAAACAAGAACTTTCAGAAAACCTTTTAGTTGAAAGGAATGTTGCTTGAAGCTCAAACTCCTGGTAAACATCAGACGGTGTGCATTTGTATTCAGTGAGTAGGGGGAGAGTAGGGGGAGAACTCCCTCCATTTCCTCCCCACTGTGGATGGTGGACAGGCTAGATTCTATAGTGAGAACAATTGGAAATAAAGGAGCGTGGCCTATTTCAGGACTTCTTAAATGTTTTCCACTCGTGACCCCTTTTCGCTAGAGAAATTTTTACAGGATAGGGATATCAAATAGGTCTACATAACCTTTTTCTTTTCCCAAATTTTTCACGACCCCCACATTCAGTTATATGACCCCATATAGGGTCATGACCCACTGTTTAAGAAGCTTTGTCCTACTGGGTGGCTTTCACATCTGGGTACAGATGTGCCCAGAGCAGCCTTGAGTCAAGGAAAAAAAAAAACTGACACAAAGAAATGATCAGGGAATGATCAGACCTTTTCTCTGTGTAATCCACGGCCTCATTCATGTACATGGAGCTTCTTTGGCCCTGATCTGCCTGTCTCCGAGTCTTTGTATGTGCCTCAGATGCAATGTTGCCTCAACGATGCTGCTGCTGTGTGTGAGGCAATCCCAAACTTGCCTCAAGGATTAGTTCAGGGGCCACCCTCACTGGAAGATTGCACTGATTCTGTACTTATTTAATCCTCTTCCTGGCGAAATTGCCTCATATATACTTTGTATTTCCAGATTTGTATACTTGTATATCCTTCACAGAATGTAAGTATTTAGAAAGCAAGGCCTTTTTTTTGGGGGGGGGGTGTCTTTGTATCCCCAGCATCTAGCCTACCCAGTGCCTGACATCTAATAGGTATTTAATAAAAGGTAGGAGAGGAGTAAACATTTATTTGCATTAGGTTTTTTTTTTTGGGGGGGGGGGGAGTAAACATTTATTAAACACCTACTGTGTGCCAGGTATTGGGCTAAGCACTTTACAAATCTTTCATTTGATCCTGGCAACAGCCCTGCAGGGTGGTAGCATCTAGCAGCAGCTAGTATGTATGTATGTATGTATGTATGTATGTAATCATTAATTAATTAATTAATTACTTGATTGATTGATTGATTGATTGATTTTGCAGGGCAGTGAGGGCTAAGTGACTTGCCCAGGGTCACACAGCTAAGCTCTATCCACTGTGCCACCTAGGTGTCCCCAGCAGCTAGTATTTATATATTATCTTTTGTGTTTTTTGTTTTTTTTTTGTATGTGAGGCAATTGGGGTTAAGTGACTTGCCCAGGGTCACACAGCTAGTAAGTGTCATGTGTCTGAGGCCGCATCTGAACTCAGGTACTCCTGAATCCAGGGCCCGTGCTTTATCCACTGCGCCATCTAGCTGCCCCAGTATTTATATATTATTTGGTATGTACCAGGTACTGTGCTAAGCACTTAATTTTTAAAAAATTATTTGATCTTGGTAACAGCTATGTGAGACTGGTTGAAATTAAGGCTTACTGAAGTGAATGTGGAGTGGATGTGCTCCTGATTCTAGTGCCACCTAGTTAAAGATAGAGGCTATGTATTTCCCTTTTCCATTTTCATTGCATTGTTGAGAAATGCAACCACAACTTCTCCTGATACTCCCTGAGTTGGGCCCCTTGGCAGATTTATAGCAACCTCCAGTCACCAGACCTTTGGTTTTTAGATCTTGTAAATATGAAATGAAAGAAGAGTGCTCTCCCTAACCCCTGTTGCTGGAAATGGATTTGTTAAACGCTCAGAACCATCCCGGTTTTTTGTCTCATTATCATTCCTTTAATCTTCTCCCTTTTGGGGGAGAGGGGCAGTATTAAAACCATCTGTGCTGCCTTGAAGTAAGTTTATTTACTAAATTAAACTTTCTCAGATTGCACCTTCTTCTTTACACTATGTGGTGTAACAGTTGAATTTGGCATTTGTACACCTGTGTTTATAACCCCTTTCCTTACTTTAGTTTGGTGATAAAGTATTTGAGCCAATTCAATCCTAATGGATGGGCCCTGAGATTTTGTCTTTTAAATATTATTTTAAAATAAACTTCTGCCTCCATGAATAAATGCATGTTAGCCTTATATCTAGCTAAAGATGAATTTATTGTTTGGACTTGATTCTAGAGGACCTCCCCATGTGCCCTGACCCCTCCCTTATGTGAGTCTTCTGTTTGGTTGAGTAATTAGTCTGGACTGGCAGAAAGAAGAAAGACAGAGTAGGGGGCCAAAGTATGATAAGCAAGGAGAGATGGGGAAAGAAAAGAAATTCTAAGAAGTATATGTAAGTTGGATTTTCCCCTAAAACCTTTCAGATAACAGCTAGGGTCAGCTTCTAAACTGCATGAGGAATTTGGGAGGAAGCATGAACTAGAGATTATAGTCATCTGAGCAAGCTAGCTTCAACGGGCAGAAAAGGCAGAGATGTCTGATATAAATAAAGCCCCATCCAGGAGTACTCTGTGGCCAGATATGTTTTGCTGTTGCCATCCAGTTGTGTTTGATCTTTGTCAGGATCCCCATGCCAAGACTATCCCTCTCTTTACTCCTCTCTTTTTACAATTAGGAGATATCCTGTTTTCCAGAGCTAAGGCCCAGAAAGCAAGCTGTACCCTGAGCTTGACAAAGCAACAATCCTTTGCATTCACCCTCTGGATAAACTCTGCTGCAGCCAGATCCCAGAATTGTTTCACATCAGCCTCATGTAGTCCCTGAGCTCGGACAAGTCCCTGCTGTATCCATGTTCCAGTCATGAAACCCTGCTATAAATAAACATCTCATTGTTGCTGTTACCCTTCATTGTCTGAGCTATAGCTTACTGTGTAGCCATTGCTATATGTGTTAAAATTTGGCTTTACTAAGTGGGTCTCCTTCTAGAGGACGTCCTGGCATGTGTCTAGTTTCCTCCCTCCAATGGAATAAAGAAAGCCTTTTGCTTATGGCTGCTGTTGTTCCTATTTTTATTTTGTTTTTATTTTATTTTACTTCATGGAGTTAACTGTGCTTGTGATAACCTGTGTGAGCTCTTTGGTATTTTTAGAGTTAACAGTGGTTTTATAACCTCTGGGACTTTTTGATCATTTGTTTTCAGGCTTGACATCTTTGTGACCCCATATGTGGTTTTCTTGGCAAAGATGCTGGATTGTTCTGCCATTTCCTTCTCCAGCTCATTGTATAGATGAAGAAACTGAGGCAAACAGAGTTAAGTGACTTACCCAGGGTCATATAACTAGTGTCTGAGGCCAGATTTGAACTCAGGAAGGTGAGTCTTCCAGACTCCAGACCTGGCACTCTATCCACTGCACCGACTAGCTGCCTCTATGGCCAGATATGACAACAATCTGCCACAGCATTTTGCCATGAGACATACCCACAAGAATAAAAGAGAAATGAGCATTTTGCTTCTCACCAGTATGGAGACCAAGGAGTATTTTGTAGTGCCTCAGAAAGTCTATGTTATTCTTATATTTCTATCAGTGCCAAGCAATAACTACTATGTACAAAATGCACGTTGGTCTCCCCAATAGAAGAAAAAGGTGAAAGGGCTAGAGGAATGAATATCTATCTCATTATTCTCTGGTATATCAGGGAGAATGAAATGTTCCTACAAAGAATGGAAGAAGGGTTTCACAAGGAAAATAAACTGGGTCAGAAGGTTGAGAGGGACAAGAATGTGACACAAAGAAAGAAAAGGGCAGGGGGTGGGGAAGGATCACTAGACATTTGGAGAGATGCAGTTTTATGTGAGGTGGTTCCTTGTAGAGGTTGGAACTGGACCTTCTGAGGAGGAGGTGGATACTTATGCTCCAAGGATTAACCGGAGGAGGGACAGAGTGGTAGTGGTGTCTATAGATATCACCAGGAGAGAGTCAGTCTCTGTTAGTCAGATAAAGGAGATTTAAGAAATGGTTCTGGCTACTTTCTGCTGCTGGTGAGCCTGGTGGTTTAAACTGACATGAGTAATAGAAAGCAATGCTGTATTACTGGAACCTATATCCAGAGAGCCACCCAAACTTGTCATTTCATCTCGTGGGGAAAAATGTGATCACTAGAGGAAACCCAGAAAGCATGGCCAGCGCCTGCGATGTCCTAAAAACTTTAGGGGTAGAGGTACTGTTTTCATCATGCTCCAGTGAGATCAGCCTCTGCTGTGCCTCATGCATGGCTCATATTCTGCCTGGAACATATTCTTTTCACTCTCATCTTTTCTTTTAGTGTCCCTAATTATCTTCAAAGTTCAGTTCAAACACTACCTCCTACAATGAAGCTTTTCCTGTGCAAGTTGATTTTGTGCATACTTCTAGGGTATATGCCTTATTTCTGTTAGGAGAAGGCAGGGATAGCTAATGTCTTACATCTGAGGTTTTCAGAGAACTTAAAAATACTATTTCATTTTCTTCTTACAACAACCCTAGGAGATAGGTACATGTGTAAAATAATAGAATATTATTCTATTTTATTTATATTTTACTCATTTATATTATTTATTATATTATAAATATTATGTAATATATACATTATATATTTAAATTATTTAAATTAATTTTATTATTTTACAGATGAAGAAACTGAGGCAGAAGTGAATTGCCTCAGATTACACAGCTAATAAGTGTTGGAGGCCAGATTAGGGCATCCTAAGTGTTTGAGGTCATCCTGATTCCAAACCCAGTGCTCTATGAATTGTGCCACCAAAGTGCCTGGCCAAAAATATGTGATTAATAAATATTTGTTAGTTGATTAATATCCAATTTATAACCTTACTTTTTTCATTGGTTGTTATTGTTGTTCAGTCATTTCAATCATATCTGACTCCTTGTGACCCAATTTGGGTTGGGTTTTTGTTGTTGTTGTTGTTGTTGTTTGTTTGTTTTGCAAAGTTACTGGAGTGGTTTGCCATTTCTCTGTATCTCATTTTATAGATGTAGAAACTGAGGCAACCAGGGTTAAATGACTTGCCTAGGGTGACACAGCTAGTGTCTGAGGCCAGATTTGAACTCAGGAAGATGAGTCTTCCTGATTTTAGTCTTGGCACTCTATTGTGCTACTTAGCTGCCCTCTTTTTTTCTTTGGATCTAAATTATATTCAAAAGAATAACCTTAGAATCCTTTTAAAACATGTTATTTTTAATGATCAATTCATTGCTATGCAATGAATCTTGTTTATTTTTCTTTTGAATATAGTTTATGTCCAAAGGAAAAGCAAAACTGTTAACTGAATAGTTTAATATATACCCAGAATGTCTTTGAAAATATTTTCCTGAATTACATGTAAAAGCAATTTAAAATATTCATTTACAAAATTTTAAGTTCTAAATTCTCTCCTTCCCTTTCTCCCTTTCTCCTTCCCTCACTCCCACCTCCCTGAGACAGTAAGCAATTTGATATAGATTATATATATGAAATCATGCGAAACACATTTCTGTATTAATCTTGTTGTGAAAGAAAACACAGACCCCCCCAAAAAACATGAAAAATAATTTAAATAGTATTCTTTGATTTGCATTCCAGCTCCATCAGTTCTCTCTTTGGAGATGGATAGCATATTTCATCCATGAGTCCTTTGGAATTGTCTTGGATAGTAGTATTGCTAAGAATACCTAAATCACTCTCAGTTGATCATAAAATATTGCTGTTGCTATGTAAAATGTTCTCCTGGTTCTGCTCACTTCACTTTGTATCAGTTCATAAAAGTCTTCCCAGCTTATTCATCCTGCTCATTCTTTCTTTCTTTTTTTTTTGCAACAAACATTTATTTTACTTTTTCTAGTTACATGTAAGGGTAGTTTTCAACATTGATTTTCATAAGATTTAGAGTTCCCTCTTTTTCCTCCCCCCTCCACAAGACATCAACCAGGTTATATATGTACAATCCATGAGTGCTTTTTTTTTATCAGTTCTTTCTATGGGGGTGGATAGTATGCTTGGTCCCTTGGGGTTGTCTTGGATCATTGTATTGCTGAGAGTACTTAAGTCATTCACAATTGCTCATCCCACAATATTGCTGTCACTATGCACAATGTCCTCCCAGTTCTGCTTACTTCACTATACATCAGTTCATATGAGTCTTTCCAAGTTTTTCTGGTATCATCCCATTTGTCATTTCCTGTAGCACAATACCATTCCACTACAATTATATACTACAGTTTCTTCAGTCATTCCTCAATTGATGGACATTCCCTTGATTCCCAATTCTTAACCACCACAAAGAGTTGCTATAAATATTTTTTTGTACTATTTTCCTCCTTTTGTCTTTTTCATGATTACTATTGTTAGCTGTTTCCCTCTATCTTATTCCCTTCCACATGATATTGACTCTATTATCTATCTTTTTTCACCCTATCTCTCTTCAAAAGGGATTTGCTACTGTCTGTCCCCTTCCCCAATCTTCCCTCCCTTCCTTTGCTCCTCTCACTTTATCCCCTTCCCCTCCTATTTGCCTGCAGGGTTAGAGAGATTACTCCTCCCAATTGAGTGTGTATGTTATTCCCTCCTTGAGCCAATCTTGATGAGATTGAGGTCTTTAAGACAATTCTAATGAGTGTTAGGCTCATTTACTGCCCAGATTAAATAGATTACTCTACCCAGTTGGGTGTGTGTTTTAATCCCTCCTTGAGGCAACTCTGATGAGTTTAAGGTTTTTGAGCCTATTCTGATGAGTGTAAAATTCATTTATTGCCCTGCTCCTCCCCATCTCTTCTCCCACTCCATAAACCATTTCCTGTTTCTTTCATGTGGGATTTCACCCCATGCTACCTCTGCCCTCCCCCCTCCCCCAGTGCATTCCCCTCACCTCTCAATTTAAACCTAAAGATGTCATCATGGGGCAGCTAGGTGACACAGTGGACAAAGCATCCATCCCGGACCCAGGGGATCCCAGCCAAAACCCCTCCTCAGACACTAGACCATCACCCACTACATGACCCCAGCTATATCCCCTAACTCCAATGTTTTATGGTTCTCTAGGATCTTGTATTTGAAAGTCAAATTTGCCATTCAGTTCAGGTCTTTTCATCATGAATACCTGAAAGTCCTCTTTTTCATTAAAGTCCCATTTTTCCCTCTGAAAGATTATGGTCAGTTTTCCTGGATACATGATTCTTAGTTGTAATCCCAATTCCTTTGCCCTCTGCAACATCATATTCTATGCCCTCTGGTCCTTTAATATAGAAGCTGCTGGATCTTGTGCTATCCTGACTGGACCTCCACAGTACTGGAATTCTTTCTTTTTGGCAGCTTGCAATATTTTCTCCTTGACCTGAAAGCTCTGGAATTTGGCTATAATTTTCCTAGGAGTTTTCCTTTTGGGATCTATTTCAGGAGGTGATTGCTGGATTCTTTCAATGTCTACTTTACCTTCTGCTTCTAGAATTCCTGGGCAATTTTCCCTGACAGTTTCTTGGAAGATGATGTTTAAGCTCTTTCCTTGATCATGGTTTTCAGGTAGACCAATAATTTTCAAATTATCTCTCCTGGACCTATTTTCCAGGTCAGCAGTTTTTCCAAGAAGATATTTCACATTGCCCTCTATTTCTTTATACATTTGGATTTGCTTTGTTGTGTCTTAGTTTCTCATAAAGTCATTAGCTTCCATTTGTTCAATCCTAATTCTTAGGCAACTATTTTCATCAGAGAGCTTTTGTACCTCCTTTTCCATTTGGCCAATTTGGCTTTTCAAGCTGTTGACTTTTTTCTCATGTCTTTCCTTCATCACCCTACTTTCTCTTTCCATTTTTTCTTCTACATCTCTAACTTTATCTTCAAAATCCTTTTTGAGAGCCTCTATGGCCTAAGACCAATTAATATTTTTCTTGGAAGCTTTAGATATCAGGGCAATGATGTTGACATCTTCCTCTGAGGGTGCACCTCAATCTTCCTTGTCCTTGAAGAAACTTTCTATGGTCCTCACCTTTCTCTGTCTGCTCACCTTGCCTTTCTTTTACTTGACTTTTAGCTCCTTAAAGTGGGGCACTCTTTTCAGGCTGCACTATCCTAAGCTTCAGAAGGTCCCAGATGGTATAATTTAAGGAGGATCAGGTTCTTCACTTGCCTGACTGGTTCCCTGATTCATAGATGACCCTAGACCAACTTGCTAATCAACCAACTTTGTGTGTTGTGGTTGTCAGCTCTGACAAACCTGTGCCCCCACCCCACCTGGGCCACTGCTACTCAAGCCTACTTCCTGGTTGCCAGCAGGGGTGAAAAATGCAATTTTGCCTCAGCACCAGCACAGAACCCTGTAGTCTCTTCCCTGCCCAGGGCTCAGCCCTCTCACCAGATTGTGAGCTTAGCTCCAGACAAAACTGGCACTGCAGCTGATTAAGAGGCTCTGGGCAGGGTGTCTGTTTCTCTAGCGGGGCCTTCCCGGGACTGGATCTGTGTCAGGGTGACTGTGGGGTTGGGCTCCACTCCTGTCTCAGCACAGCAAGTCCCTCCTTCTGACCTTCCAAACTGTCCTTGGTTGGAAAATGATTTCAACACATTCTTCTATGGATTTTGCTGCTCCAGGAATTGTCCTGTGGCATTATTTGGATGGTTTTTGGAGCATTCATGTCATGAGTTCAAGAACTCACTGCCTTTCCTCTGCCATCTTGGCTGTGCCCTGGAAGTCTCCTGCTCATTATTTCTTAAAGTACAATAGTATTCCATTATAATAATATACCACAACTTGTCCAGCCATTTCTCAATTGATGGGCATCTCCTGAATTTCCAATTCTTTGCCACAACCAAAAGAGCTGCAATAAATATTTTTGTACAAATATGTCTTTCCCCCTTTTCCTTTTTTTTTTAAAAAAATCTCTTTGGGATCCAGACCTAAGAGTGGTATTGCTAGGTTATAGGGTATGCACAGTTGGGCATAGTTCCAAATTGCTCTCCAGAATGGTTGGACCAGTTCCCAACTCTACCAGCAGTGCATTGGTGTCCCAATTTTTCCTTATCCTCTCTAGCATTTATAATTTTCTTTTTCTGTCATATTAGCCATTCTGAATATACCTAGACTTTCAACTGATGGTAAGAATTTAGAAATTGGGCAAATCATATCATTCCTCCAGGTCTTTGTTTCCGCATCTGTGAAATGAGGGTTTTGGACTAGATCATCTCCAAGTTCCTTTACAGCTCTTTCCAACATTCTATGGGCTGGCTCTGAAGTCTTTCAACCTTGTCTGCAGCAAATTATTTTGTCCATTGGGATGAAACAAACAAAAAATTCCAGACTTTATAACTCAGTTAGGAATATTTGAAAGTAGATTACAATCCATTATTTATTAGTTGTTGAAATTCAGTTTCCCTCTTAGAACATTTGATAACCCAGTGGGCTAGAATAAGGTGCCAGCATCTCTGGGGTGTGGCTTACTTTGGTCTAGCAAGCAGAATGAATTTGGGAAGTGAAAGGCTTAATAACTGCTGTTTGAGAAAGCTCCAATTTTCTTGGGAGGGATATAAAAACACTAATTGAAAATGAGTTCTGAATGCCAAAAGAAGAGGAGAAAAATGTGAGAGAAAGAGAAAAATGCATGCTATTTTTTTTATCTGGTTGTAGTACCTCTAATGAGATGAGTAATAAATGAATGTCTGATTCAGTGGGCTGCAAGGAATCTCAAGGGGCTGTCTAGGGTCATTCTTCTTCCTTTTTAGACAGACTCCACCTAAAAATTTTACATAGAAAATCATTTGACCTATTCTTAAAGACCTCTAAGGAAGGAAAATTCCACATCTTACTTTATTACCAAATTCAGAGTCTTTTTCCTTAATGTTTTCCTCAATCCCATCTTTTTTAAAAGAGGCAGCTTTTCAGTTTCATTGACAAGGATATATTTAAATACATGGATGAGAATAAGAGAAAAAATACAAAGAAGAACAAAATAGGTTCAATTATAAATAATGTACATGGACATTTTATTTACCAATTGTTAAAATCAATCAATTAGCATTTATTAAATGCTTATTGTGTGCCAAGTGCTGTGAAAATAGTTCTACATATTAACTTTAACAAGGTAGCTAAAAGGTATCTTGGGGCTAGAAATTTTTGAACTATAAAGTGAGCCTTGAAATGAGGGGATGGCTAGAAGATAGAGACCCTTTGCACTGGTTATTATGGGGGAGATCCTTGGTGGAATAGGTGGAGGGAGAGTATTTTACCCAAGTTTGCCATGTGGTAACTTCCTATTTTAGCTAATTATGATTAATGAAAGTGGGTGAGTGGGGAGGTTTATTCAGGAATCTCTGATCAGTTGAGTCCCCCCTCCTCTAATCACACCTCCTTCCTGGGTCCCTAGCTCACTTGATGAGGATGTGTAATGTAAGGGATGAGGAGTAAAGACAATGAGGTGTTGAAGGGTTTATCCCCTTTAGATGTACAGTTAATCGCCTTTACACATTTCAGATTTTGAGTGGATCATTTTATATCTGGAGGTAGTTAGGTGGCACAGTTCATAGAAATATATTTGGGGTCAGGAAAACCTTAATTAAAATCTAGCCTTAGATACTTACTATGTGACTTTGAGCAAGACATTTATATATTAATTTTTATTTTTTGCGGGGCAATGAGGGTTAAGTGGCTTGCCTAGGGTCACACAGCTAGTAAATGAACTCAGGTTCTCCTGAATCCAGGGCTGGTGCTTTATCCACTGCTCCACCTAGTTGCCCCCTTGAGCAAGACATTTAAACTTTTTGCCTCAGTTTCTTCAACTGTAAAACAGGGATAATAACAGCACCTACCTCACAGGTTAATATTTGTAAAGTGTTTAGTGAGGTGCTTGGCACATGGTAGGCACTATATAAATTTCTTCCCTCTTTCCTTCCTTCCCCCTTGTATGAAGGGATACAAAGTGAATGAAGTAGAACCAAAAGAATAACATACACAGTAAATCAACATTTATTAAGGGCTGACCATGTACCAGGCATTGGAGTAAGCCCTGGGGACATAAAGAAATATAAAAGACAATCTCTTTCCTCGAAGAGCTCCCAATCTATGCCTAGCCATTGGGGAATGACTGAACAAGTCATAGTATATCGAATACTATTGTGATATAAGAAATGATGAGCAGGTAGGTTTCAGAAAAACCTGGAAAGACTTACATGAACTGATGTATAGTGAAGTGAGAAGAACCAGGAGAACATTGTACACAGTAACAGCAACATTGTGTGATGATCAACTGTGATAGAGTTAGCTCTTCTCAGCAATACAATGATTCAAGTTAATTCCAAAAGATTCATGATGGAAAATACTCTCCATGTCCAGAAAAAAACCAAAAAAACAAAACTATGGAGTCTGAATACAGATCTAAAATTACTATTTTTTTTCCTCTCTCTTTTTTGTTTTCTTCTTTCTTGTGGTTTTCCCCTTTTGATCTGATTCTTCTTTCACAACACAACTAATGTGGAAATATATTTAACATGATTGTAATACATAAGCTATATCAGATTGCTTGCTCTCTTGGGGAGGGGGGAGGGGGAAGAGGAAGAACATTTGGAACTCAAAATCTTACAAAAATCAATGTTGAAAACTATTTTTACATGCAATTGGAAAAAATTAAATAGTATTATGTTTTTTAAAAAGGGGCAGCTAGGTGGCACAGTGGATAAAGCACTGGCCCTGGATTCAGAAGGACCCGAGTTCAAATCCAGCCTCAGACACTTAACACTTACTAGCTGTGTGACCCTGAGCAAGTCACTTAACCCCAAATGCCTCACAAAAAAAGAACTCCCATTTTAATAGGGGAGACAACAAGCACACTGAAACAACAAACATACTGACTGAGAGTTTAACTAAGGCAGAACTATCTGGGTTTTGTGCCAGGATATTGAATTTAGAGGGTGCTGATAGCAGTTGCAAGTTCTCATCATCTTAATTAGAAATCTCTCACTTTAGGTTACCTTTCAAACTTGGCACTAACAGGTTGTATCTCCAGGGCTATGGCCATCCTAGGTGTGACATCTTCTCTCCTAAAACTGTGGAGTTCACAAGCCTCCACTGATGTCTACCTCTGACGCTACAGAACCCTGATGTCGTTTTTGATGATAGTGGTTTCATGCTGTTTTTCCCTGGAGATTTGAATTGTTGTTAGGAATGTTGCTCCCCTGTATTCCATGGACTTCCTTCCATGTTGTTGGATGAAGCACCTCCTACTGGACAAATTGCTTTACTTCAGGATTCCATTGACAAAGGTGGTAGGGGGGAAGGAGGGAGAAAAGAGAAATTCTCCCCCCACAGCAACTTTAGAAGAGGTGTAAAAAAAATGCTGGGTTTTTCCTTCTCTCTATTTGACTTCTAGAGATAACCCCATCTTAACTGAATCCTTAGAGTGTGCAGACTCAACAGGGGCATAGATTTAAAGTCACCTTAAGTACTATATGCAGGTCTTCTTACTTTTATTTAAATTGAATTTTTTTTTTTTTTTTTTTAGTGAGGCAATTGGGGTTAAGTGACTTGCCCATGGTCACACAGCTAGTGAGTGTGTAAAGTGTCTGAGGCCGGATTTGAACTCAGGTCCTCCTGAATCCAGGGCCGGTGCTCTATCCACTGAGCCACCTAGCTGCCCCTAAATTGAATTTAATTGAATTCTTCATATTTTTTATTTCTCACAGGATAGTTGTCCCAATTTGTTCAACCGTTCCCCAATCATCGGACCCATCATTTGTTTCCAAAAACTTTTTTTCAACAAAGTTTGCTTTAACTTTCTTCTTACAGTACAGAGTCATGTGACCCCAAGAAGGATGGTTCTTTACAATGCTGGTTTGACAAAAAAAAACAAGTGACAACTGTGGACCAGCCATGACCATTCAGAAGTTTTCAACATAACTGTCAAAGCCCCATCCTCGGTGTGAATCATTGCACACAGTCTAGTGTGTGGCTCCAAACAAGGAACCTCATGCTTGCCAAAATCTTTGGGAAGTGAACTTGGAAAAAGGTTGTCCTAAAAACACAAATGTCTGTCAGCTGAACAAAAGAAGGCACATTGTGGGAGACAGCTCCAAATCCTTTCTGTTTCTCTTGTCCAGGGATGGATAGAAAGGAGCTCATTCATGCTCTGTTTGGGTTTGTTTTGTAATGTGCCCTTAGGGTAGCTCTGTTCACTTGGCTACAGTAAAATTATTCCTTGCACCAGAATAATAGCCTTGGCCAGTGTGGGAAGAAGGAATTGGGATTATCATTCTCTTTAGAAGATACAGGATATAAAAGTATACACTGATAGAATTGTAATTCCATTTCTTATGGTATTCTTATGAACATGGTAGGCTTTTATGTAGACCACCATTGGAATATGGGTTCAGAAAGAATGGACTCCTGGAATATTAGGATGTTCAAGAAAGGGGAAATATCTTTTAATGTAACATATTCACTTTATGATTCATCCTCTCCTCTCAACAGCTGAATCTATGCAGAGCTAGAAGGGATTTTTAGAGATCATTTAGTTATTTTACAGATGAGGAAATGGAGGCCCAGAGAGACAAAGTGTCCAAGATAGTAAATAATAGAACTAGGGTTTCAATCTAAGTATACTGAGGTCCATTTATTGCTCTTTCCATAAAATCCTAATATATAAGTATAATATTTAAACCTAAAATGGACTTGGAATCAGGTAGCTTGGGTTTGACACTATGTAACCACGGGAAAGTCACTTAAACTCTGTGCCTCAGTTTCTCCATAAGTAAAGTGGACATAATGATAATTCACTACTGCCCTCACATCTTTGCAAACCTGAAAGTGTTATAGAAATGTGAGTTGTTTTTTATTAAATATTTCACACCTTGAGAAAGAGAAAAGATGTGTTTTCTTAGTACTTAAAAAAACTTGATAATTTTCCTACATATCTATTTCTTATGCATCTAAATTTCTCTCTTTGCAGAAAAAAATATTTACTTGAGAAAAGTAGTATTTAATAAGCTTCATTTTTTTGTAGGGGTGTGTATGTGGTATTTGACAAGCTAGACCTGTGATATTATCAATTAAAAACCAGGGAAGAGCTTTATACTGAAAGTTCCACTAAACCTCTATTTGTAATAAGAATAAAAGGAATATTTTTTCTTTCTTTCTTTTGTTTGTTTTTGTTTTTGCAGGGCAATGAGGGTTAAGTGACTTGCCCAGGGTCACACAGCTAGTGCCAAGTGTCTGAGGCTGGATTTGAACTCAGGTCCTCCTGAATCCAGGGCCAATCTTTTATCCACTTCACCACCTAGCTGTCCCCAAAAGGAATATTTTCTTAACTGAATTGAATATAAAATGTCAGGTTTTTTTTTAAAAGGGAGAAATGATCCTGAAAAAGGATAATCATACTCCAATATTTTACTGGATCTCTGATCTCATCAATGTGGCTTACAACATGTCCTGCTTGCTCATCCTGCACAACACTCATTATCTATGTCCTATGTCTTCATTGATTGGGCTGGGTGACCCCCACCCCACCCACAGGAGGCCTTGCCTTACTTGTGTTCCATTGCTTCAATGCCAGTGAATCATATGGGCTATCAACTATCTCTTACTATTACTCCGTAACAGGCTTTGAATCTGCTTATGTATTTCTCTAATGACATTTTGGTCAGTTGAATGTAAAACCCTTGAGACTGGGCTTTTTTTTTTCTTTGTATGCCCTAGCACAATTTCTGGCATATATTGGGCACTTAATAAATACTTTCTCTATCTATGGGGGTGGCAACATCTGCAACTGTGTTACAGATATGTGTATGTGGTTTGTGTGACAGATGAGGTTAATGGGTTGTCCATTAGACTGTATATCATAGCCTAAACAATAGGCATTTTTCTTCTAGTTGCTTTTTCTGTGTGGAAGTTTTCAGTTATTTCCATTCTGCTTAATTCTATATCAGTTATCTACAAATTAGTTTACAATGTTTAGCTTTCAGTTATTTCCATTCTGCTTAGTTCTATATCAGTTTTCTACAAATTAGTTTACAATGTTTAGACTGCAGTGTTCTTGATATACATAACAAACACCTATCAGTCATTAACCTATCCTCTAGAGGAGAAAGATGAAGGCAATAAGGCAGGTGAAGACAATAAAAGTATCCTTAACTAGCCTCACAGCTGAATATCTTTGACAACTGATGAAGACCCAAGTAATCCTTCAGGTACCTAACAGGTTCAAGATAGAGAAAAGTGACTTTGTTAAGTGGCTAGTCCACTATCTTACCCATGGTGTTTACAATTTAGAAAAGCTTTGATGGTATTTATTAGTGAATTGCATTGAAATGTCAATTTTCAGAGAACACTGCCAGGTTCTTTACAGGCCACTTGGAGCATGAATCTCATTGAAATTTGTTGAGCATCACAATATGGCAAGCCCCTACTCCAAGACTGTACTGGAGCCAGCTCTAACATGCTGTAAGGTGACTGTTACATTTTCTTTTCTTTTCTTTTTTCGGGGCAATGTGGGTTAAGTGACTTTCCCAGGGTCACACAGCTAGTAAGTGTCAAGTGTCTGAGGCCAGATTTGAACTTAGGTCCTCGTGAATCCAGGACTAGTGTTTTATCCACTGCACCACCTAGCTGCCCCTGACTGTTACATTTTCAATGTGAGTGTTTATACCTCTGAAATTGGCAAACATAAATTGGGGGTTGATTTATTATTTTGTTGACTGTTTAGACTTAAGAATGTGATGGAGAAATCTAATAATGCAGATCAAACTTAAAAGTGTCATACATTTTTGGTAAACGATTACTGGCACAACCTTGCCCTCCTCCCTTTTTCTTGGCTCCAGTGTATCTCCTGCCCTTCCCTCCCATCCCAGCTTGCTCAGCTGGAACCAGAGACTAGACAGGAAGGAGGTGCAAAATGGAGACTGCAGCTCTGCCTCAGAGCTGAAGCTTAGCTCTCAATGTTGCTCCTGCCACAAACAAGACATGACCATTGGTAAAAAGGTAGAAAGGTATGGGTAGGCAGGGGACCTCCCTAGGCTCAGTAACCTAATCATGTGAGCTCCATTTTCAACTTGATATTAAAATAGTTAAGTGCTGTATTTAAAAATAATAGGAAGTTTATAGCCTCTAGGCTTGGCAAGAGGTTTTAGAGATGAACAAGCCCAGTCCCCTTATTTGGATGAGTAAAGTGAAGCCTGGATCAGAGAAATAACTTATCCAAGTCAGAGCCAAGTAGAAGAGCTGGAGTTCAAATCCAGGTCCTTGGAGACCAGAGCCATCACATGGACAACTGGTAAGGATTGCCTTGTGTATTCCATTCTGGAAGAACCAATATAGATTGAACTTTCCCTTTCGATTTCTTAGTGCAACAACAAATTGGCAGTTATCTTAAAAGGAAAATATATCGCGGGTGCCTGTTGACACAGTCAAGTGTCATACTAGTGGGTCTTACTGACTGATTTCCAGATAGCAGGGGATAGAGAACACATAATTGCTAAGTTTCCATCATCAGCTAAGCTGGATTTATAAACAAGACCACATGTTGGAGCTCTGAGCTATTGGGCTGAAATAACTAGGTACTTCTTAGGAAGGTTTACAGATTTTTAATTTCTCTCTACCCGGTATATATGGGAGAAGTCTGGGAAGGTCAAGAGAAAATAAGCACAAGTCAGAGAGAGACTTGTAAAATAAACAGCAACATCTGGCAAATGACTTCCTCCTTCATCCATAGGAAGAACTTTGGTTCAGTGCACTGAATGAAAAATGTTTTTCTTGGCAGCATGCTAGGGTTAATGTCCATCAGATCTGGAAATGAGGTTCACCCAGGTTTATAATATTTCTCCTGTTGTTAGCAGGAGATGCAGACTTCAAGGGTTGATATGACATCGACCAACCATTCATTTGGCCATTTTAAAGAATTGTGAGGTTACTTTGAAGTATTTTCTTTTAAAAAGATGTTTAAAGCCTGGTCACTTTCCACAACTTAAAAATACTGTTTATTTCCTTGTAGTGAACTACATTATTTACCCTTGGGGAGACCTAAGGTTTCATTTTTCTTTGGCTTAATCAATGAAAAGAACATTAATTCATAATGGCATATCATTTCCATAATGCCAATACAACAGAATATACTAATTTATTTATGTGTATCATCTAAAATACAATATTCACTTATATGGTAACCTAATATTTAATAAGATTACTGGTGCTATCTTTACATTAAGTTTTTTCATCTGTATCTTTTTTTTTTTTTGGTGAGGCAATTGGGGTGAAATGATTTGCCCAGGGTCACACAGCTAGTAAGTATCAAGTGTCTAAATTTGAACTCAGGTACTTCTGACTCCAGGGCCGGTGCTCTATCCACTGCACCATCTAGCTGCCCCTTCATCTGTATCTTTGATCTTATCCACCTAGGGAACTTCCAAAGTATAAACTCCTTTTCCTGAAGCACATAGGCAAATTGTCTGTAAGCTGAGCAGCTGGGGTGGGAGGGAAGTCTTAGAGAGTTGACTGATCAAATGCTATTTCCATGTCATTTAATTAGTTTGTGTCAGAGGTAGGATTTGAATTCAGATCTTCCTAACTCCAGGTATCAGTTTGGTAAAAGCTTCTCTAGGGTCTTTAGCCCAGATCCCATCAATAAGGACCATCTTGGCTTATGTGTAATCCAGAGATGAAGTAGAAATAAATCGTAATCTTCCATTCTCTACAATATACTTTTAAGTCAGTCTAAACATTCCCCAGGCCAGAATGGGGAGTCATATAATTCACTGTTCCTCAGTGCAGTCAGACACATGGGAGATTTTTCCTTGTTCGTGGGAGGAGTGAATGATAACAAGGATCAGAGGGCCGAGGCATCCTGGCTCTGGGAAGGGAAAGAATATGTTTGTCACTTTTTCTTTTTCTCTCCAATTCTCATGTCCCTCTGACCATTGTTGAGCCGCTGCCACCTATGGGAAGTAGATGGAAGCAAAATGATGTGTAAATGGAAGAAATGCTTTTTGTTTTTTTGGGAAATGTGTGTGCAGCGAATGGAGAGTTTGTAGAATAATGCCATTTTCAGGTATACATTTTTTACATAGGAAAGACATGTACATTTCTAAAGTAGAGCCTTTTGGATCAATGATCTAGACAGGTTCATTTCTTATTCTAATTTGAGGTTATGAACTTTTAAAAAAATCTTTATTTTAAACTAAGGATCAAAAATTTAAAACTGGAAGGGGCTTTTGAGGCCATGTAACCCAACTGTCTCATTTTAGAGATGAGGGAATTGAGGCCTAGGGAGAGAATAACTTGCTCAAGGTCATATATATAGTAAGTGGCAGAGCTGAGGAGAGAACCCAGGTCCTGAGTCTCTATACTCATGTGTTATATTGCTTTCCTAGTAATGCTGACCCACCTTTAGATATAAAAACATCATCACCAATAACAAGCAACTGAAGGTCACTATGAAGAAAGCACTGTATAACTATATTTTTATAACTCTTCTATTCAAAATATGTTCAAAAAGTTCAAAAAAAAGAAAGAATAAAGTCCTTTTAAGTACTAAAATTAGAAAAGCAACAACAAAATACATCTGGGACTTTCTCAGCAGGAAGAAGACATATTTATGTTGCTATGAGGAAGAAGAAAGGTAATACTTTAGGATTCTCAAGTAAGGGAACATGGAAAGAATCTAGGATATAGGATTCAAGAAATGAATCAAAATAGAATGGAATAGAAATGATGTGAGATTGGGAGTCAGAATAATTTAGCTCTAGTCTAGGATATGTTACTAGCTATACATGTATGACTGTGGATAAGTAATTTAACTCAATGGGCCTCAGTTTCCTTATAATTATAAAATAAAGTTATTGAACTAGTCTCTAAGGTTCCTTTGAGATTTAAAATTCTGCACTCTAATGTCTATTCATTCTCATTCTCTCTCTCTCTCTCTCTCTCCCCCCTCCTCCCTCCCTCACCCCGCCCCTACTCTCCCTTAATTTACTTTTAAATCCTTGTCATATACAGGAAAGGGTCTGTCATTTCCCTCTCACTTATCCATCAGTGATACATATTAGGTCACTTCAAGGTGTTTGTCAGACACATAAAGGCTTGTTCTTTTTGTTAAATCAGAATCAGGTTAGTGGCTAGTATTGCCACCTCCTGGTTAGACATATATCTTGGGCAGAGATTGTTAATAAGATGGACTCAGAATTGAATAGGAGGAAGATAGAAGCTAGATTATATTTGGCAAATTGTTCAGAGCTTCCAGTAGCTCCAATCTTCTCCTTAAAACAAAAACCCATCTTTTTAATACCCATGCTCTTCCTGTGATGCTATGGGGTACAAGTTACAATCTCTAAAGAACCAAAATAGCATGTCACCGAAGGGTTAATGGAGAAGTTCATGATGGATGTAAGGAGGCAACATCAATAACATATTGCACACATGAAATATGGTAAAAAAAATCTCCTCAAAGAGATGTATAGTTAGAAAAAAGGTTGACTGGTCATGAAAGGAAGAGTGATAATAAATGGACAACTTGTATGTTACACTACTACCTGAATAGTGTTAAGAGAAATGTCCTCAGAATATTGAGTATATCTCCTTATGAAGGATATATAATGTTAAGAGAAGAGCAGCAAGATTTGGGACACCACCTATGGAGGATACATAGGAGAATAAGAAAAAAGAATTGTACAAGGTGAGAAGGCATGAAAGATTGTGATCTGCATTTTGGGTCAGAATACCCACATCACTGAGATTACAGACTATTTGAAGAAGAACACAAACTCTTAAACATGGGATATTCCTAACAGTTAATAGTATTTTACCCTAGTTAGTCAACATCTAGAACATTGTGTTCAGTTCTAGTTACTACATTTTAGAATGGACTTCAGCACATCTAGAGGAAGAGGGTCAGGAGGATCTCATACAAAGATCATATGGAATAGAAGTGCCAAAAATATGCCCCATATACCACATATGGCACACAAACACTCCTGAATGTGGTACAAATCAGATTAAAATGTAATTGGGAAATATTTAACAAAATAAATAAAAATATAATGAAACATAGATAATATTACATTTTAAAACTAAATCAATATATGACCCATAGGGATCTTATGAATGATTCAGTGGTTTCCATTTCTATTTGACTTTGATGCCACTGACTGGGAGGAACTGAAAAGGTTTAGCCTTGATAAGAAAAAATATGGGGTGGGGAAGGATAAACATGATCTTTCTCCCTATCATATTTGAATAGCGGTCATGTGGATTAGATATATTCTGCTTGCCAACAGAGAAAATAACTGTAACCAATTTGTAAAAGCAAGGCTGCCTTGAGAAAAATAAGTTTCCTTTCCCCTGTTTTCTACCAAAATGGTGCTTGTTATGAATGTTGTAGAATGAGTCTGTCCTTTTGGAAAGAGTTGGATTAAATGTCTTTTAAAATTCTTCAAGATTCTATGATCATGTCACTTTCCATTTCAAAATGACTCCTATTACTTCATGAAAAAAGTCCATACTCTTTAAATGGCATTTAAGACCCTTTGTAATCTGATCCAAATTACCTTTCCGTGCTTATTTGGCATTAATGCCCTGCATGTTTGCTCGCAGTGCAATTGTCCTCTGTGTATGTTTCCGACTCCTATGAATTTGCTTTGCCTGAGTTGCTTTGTCTCAGCACCTTAATCACTCTTCAGGCCCCCGCTTAAATGCCACTTTCTTTTTGATACCTTCCCAAACCTTTCCTGCACCCTGATATTGCGGTTATTTGTGTACACATATTATCTCTCTGACTAAATTGTAAGCTTCTTGAGGGCAGAATATTCATTAATCTTTGAATTTCCCACAGTGCTTGGCAGAATGCTTTGTATAGGTGATGCTTAATGAATATTTATTGAATGCTTTCCATAGACCACATGATAGAGAGGAAAGAACATTGGACCTGAAAATAGAGGACTTATGTTCAAATCTTGTCTCTGTTACTTTCTAACAGTGTGCCCATGGGTAAGACACTTAATGTCAATGAGATCTATACTTTATAAACCATAACTCATTATATAAAATGTAAATCATTATTTTATGTATGACTAAGTTATTTAACTAAAAAGAAGTCTAACTTGTCACTTGGCATCACGTATTGGGTGGGCCAAAAGTCATGAAGTCATGAAGGGGTTTCAATATTTAATAACTCCTTTATTTTTTGTTTTTATTTTATAATACCATAGCATCATATACAATATATATAGGAAATATATATACATATGCATATAGTAAATAAAAAATAATTTTAAAAAAGTTAATAAAGCATCGTACTCCTTTGTGACTTTTGGCCTACTCAATAGATTAACCTCCCCATACTTGCCCTAATGTGCTAGGTTATATGACTGAAGTTTTCATTTTTCAACTGATTTTGTCATCTTTTTTCTTAGTTTTGTAAAAGGGATTTAGGAGCTCTATATTCTGAAACATCCTAATGGATACTAAGTGTGTTTATTTTTTGTTTGTTTTTGCTCAGCCAAAAATATAAAGAGAGGAAAAGAAATCCTTTTCTAAATGAGTATAACACCCTTCCCTTCCCTCTGCTCTATTTGCTGAGAAATATCATCTCTCTAGTTCCTGCTTGTGTAGGCATCCTGCTCTAGCAGAGTTTTCCCCATTCCAGTGGCCTTTTCTCAATTTTTATCATCCTTCACATTTCTGCTGCATTTTATCTTACTGTGGAATTTCATTTTTTAAAAATCATAAACAGTTTAGTGATTTTTCTAATAGTATTTCAAATTCTTTTCCCAGAACCACCACCCTACTTTTCCAGACTCTCAGACTAGTCCCCTGTATGTGGGGTAAATTTCAGCCAAACCTGACTATCTGCTTGTATATTTCTTATATAGGCTGGGCCAAAAGTGACTAAGTCACAAAGGGGTTTCAATATTTAATGACTCCTTTATTTTTTATTTATAATACCATAGCATTATGTACAGTGTATATATACACACACACACACACATATACATATATATGTGGGAAATAAAGAAAAATAATTTTCAAAAAGTTATTAAAACCTCAGACCCTTGGGGCAGCTAGGTGGCGCAGTGGATAGAGCACCGGCCCTGGAGTCAGGAGTACCTGAGTTCAAATCTGACCTCAGACCTTAACACTTACTAGCTGTGTGACCCTGGGCAAGTCACTTAACCCCAATTGTGTCACTAAAAACAAAAACAAAAACAAAACCCCTCAGACCCATTTGTGACTTTTGGCCCACCCTGTATATGACCTGTACTAATCTACCTCTGTTTCTTCCGTAATGCTGCTTCTTATGCCAGGGATATATCTCTGTTTCCTCTTCCTACCTGTGGAGAGCTTCGTTGTCTCTCCTCCAGGAAGGCTGCCCTGATCCTGTCACTCAGTAACAAATCAAAGGTCCCTCTTTCTTCCATCTTGCTTTGTATCTCTTTTATATGCTTATCACACATATTTTGTAGTTTTTGTGTATATACCTCATCTCTCTGTGGGGTTAAGCCCCATGAGGGGGCAGGGATGGTGTGTCATCATATACTTTTGTCTCTTCCAGTGACTAGAATAGTGTCCAGCTCATGTGTGGATAGTGTGATTTTCTGATCTTCTCCATGCGAGCTATCTCTCCAGTGATATACCTTGTACTCTGTAAAGACCTTCTCCTTCTCCATGACTCTTACTTGAGACCTTCTCTAAGTTTCCATGGGATCTGGGCAGGAGGGATACGATTGTGGGGTTGGGGGGAGGAGGATCCATCTGACACAATAGCTATTTTGTGGGTTATTTATCTGTTGTTCTCTGCTCTTGATAAAAGTCCAGCCTGATTGTTTTTCTAATCAAATGCTTCCTAAATGCTATGTTTCTAAATGTTTCATGTGCATGCATACATCCTCACTTATAATACACTGCAGGGCATATGCATACCATAAGTCTCTCCATTGTTCTTTGGATCACCTACAATTCTGATTCTTGTTTTCCTTCTCTGTCTCTTCCCCTTCTTTCCCATTTCTTTTTTCCCCTCTTCTATTCCCTTTCCCTTCCTCTCATTAAATTATCCCCTTCTATTCTCCCTTTCCTTCTATATACCAGATACTGGGAGTACAAAGAAAAAAAACCACAACAAACTGTCTTTGCCTTCAAGAAGCTTACAATCTATGTAAAATGAATATATAGATAAGTAAATATAAATAGAAAATATACACAAAATACTCATGCTAATTTTATTGGGGGAAGATGTTATCTGCAACTTATGGAATTGGGATAGGCCTTGTATGGGAGGTGGCAACTGAGTTGAGCCTTCTTATGTTGTAGTAAATTATCTGTGGCAACGTTACTGAGAGAATATTGGTGATTTTAAAAAGGATGTTTATGACCGTGTGTGTGTGTGTGTGTGTGTGTGTGTGTGTGTGTGTGTGTGTGTGTGTGTATGCAGCTCAGGATCATTGAAAACTCTGCCCAATTTTATAAAAGAGACTTTATCCTGCTTTAGCCTTCTACATGATAGAGACTTAATAAATGTTAAGGTTAAAAGCAGGGAGAGAAAAAGACTGGAAAAACCTCATAAGTAAAATGCTAAACTTCCTACTTGTGAGAAAATTCACTTTCCCTATTTTTGGGAATGGCTTTCTCAGGGAAATGGCAATCTTATGATAGATAGGCCCACTTTGTAAAGCGCTTCCTCTGGCTGTGCTCTTACAGGCTCTTGACTTATGAGCACGGGTGTGTTGCTCAGTGACAAACATAATTCTAGTTACCTTTTAGATACTAGTGGGAAATATGTTCCCTGAATCTGTAATTTTTAAAGAAACTTGAACTGAAATAGGCACCTTGGGTCTCATAATTTAAGTTTTTCTTTTTGGCCATTGAAAAGGTCATAAACCATTTGTGAGTCTGTAGATTGTCATGGGGAGAGTGGTGGGGAAATCAAATCAGGAGCGACTGATGTCTTGTAGGCAAAAGTGATTTTTGGAGAAAAGGCAAGTATGGTTTGGTTAACCAGTGTCCCTTTAGAGTGTTTGGAAATTCCTTCCCTGTGTTAAGGGTTGATGGTTTCCTAATGAAAGGAAACTTAGGAAATGACTTGTTCTTGTCGTTTGAAACTTTAGGTACTGTCCCGTTAAAAGCTATTGCAACTTGCACTTGACCATGTAGTTCAGCAGAGAGGACACTGGATGTGGCATTCAAGGACCTACTTCAGTGTGCAAAATTACTAATTAGGTTATGAATTATAGTCCTTCATGCTTAAGGCACAACAGACATTATGTCAATTTCAAACTCCTTGGGTCAGGGATAAAAATGGACTAGACAGGAAATAAAAGCAGGAGAAAGTAAAGAAATATGGCCTGGACCCTTGATTTCATTGTTATAAAGAATTTGCAGCCAAGGAAACTTCCTCAGTCAATGGAAGTCAGCATCTTTTCTGCAACTTGCAGTCAGAGAGAATTGTTTAGAACAGAGGTGTCAAAGTCCATTCCAGGTAAGCAAAATTCCCGAGTCCTGCTGAACTAGAATAAAACGTAATTGGGAAATTGTTTTTAACAAAAAAAATCAAAATACAACATAGATAATGCTGAGTTGTGGTTTTCAAAGTAAATATGTAGCCAGTGGGGACCTATTTCTGAGTTTGACACCACTGGCTTAGAAAATGGAGAAATTAGGATTTGTTTAGGGTCACACAGACAGTATATATCAGTGGTGGGACTTGAACCAAAGTCTTAAAAGCTATTGTTAACTTGTGTTACCTTTCTGATCCTGTTTCCTCAACAGTAAAATGAAAAGATGTGGCCTATATAATCTTGAAGTTCCCTTTCAGTTGTGCGACCCTATGGTAGTTAGATGTATTAGTGTTGGTCTACTTTTTGGATTATTATTCGGCTCACTAGTGATTCCTTTCTGACACCGGGCTGTCCTTCTTACCTACCTTTGGTTAGTACATCTTGGAGGTATTCAGTTTGGGCTCCTGAAAACACAAATTTTCTTCATTACAGCCAGAAAATAAAAAATCAGGGCAGACAACACCAAGTTGGTAAATGGATCATATTATTTCCAGAGTTCTTTTTTTTTTTTTTTCAGTTTAATTCCTACCACATCTCTTCCTGGGGGAGCCTAGAAAGAGAGTGGGGAGTAGAAAGAATCCTTTCTTGTCTTTCATGTAGAGAAGCTCAAGTATTTTCTCTTTTTTCAAGAAAGCCCCACATCCAGAAAGTTGGTGTTGCCTAGGGCTGGGGTGTCACTAGGGAATTTAACCTTAGTATAGTGAAAAAGGAAGGCCCTTAATTCATTCAATATTTCATCAGAAATGTCTTATTGTTGGTCTTATTCCTGAAGGTAAAGGTCTTGGAGGGTTTTCAAAGCTCATGGTTCATTATTAAATAATCTGTTCTCAGTAAACAGCTCCCTGAGTCTCAGCTGGAAAATGTTCACAGACGAGAGGTGTGTGATCTAGGAATTGTTAAATAATGAAACTGTTGGTGCCAGTAAGTATTATGGTGTAGATCACTCATATTTCTATTATCAAACTACAGGAAGAGTAAGCATTATGAAAAGGAAAGATTAGGGACTAAATTCCCTTTTGGAAAATTGTTTCTTTCCACAATGAAGTAAATTTTAAGCTGGCTATTTTCTATGTTGAATTGAAGGTTCTGTGTGCAGAAAGCTCAACGAAGCTTTTCTTAGAGGGCCTGATACTGAAAATCCAGAAATACTGAACATGATCAACATTTTTAGGTGAGGTGAACTATATGTCCTTCTTTGTCATTTGTCTGCAAACTGATGAGTAGATTGTGTTTGTGTTAGCACATATTGTCAGTCTACTGGTATTCAATACCACCAACGATAGAATTACCCCCTTCCACATAGGGAGGATAAATTACAAAGGACTTGGAACCCCAAATAGAAGATTTCTTATTTGATTCTGGAAGTGACAGGAAGTCATTGGTGTCTACCGAATAGGGGGTTACATAGTCAGACCTGTGCTTTAGGAAGATTTCTTTTACATATGAATGGAAAATGTCCTGGAGTGGGGAGAGACTAGTGGCAGAGAGAAGAACCTGGAGGCTATTCTAATAGAATTGATCAGTCTGCACCAGGGTGGTGGTAGTGTCAGAGGAGAGAAGGAACTATATGAATTAGGAGAATACCTTTTTATTAGATATCTTTGATAAAATTTGACTAAGTTCCTGAGGACTTAAGACAACTGTACATGATTGGTGGACCACTGATGAACATTGATGTCCATTTCCTAGTGAACAGGTAGTCAAAAGGCATTAATAATTTTTAAAAGAAAAAATACACGTGAGTATTCATGTTGTAATTTTGAAATCATGATTAAAGAAATGCAAATTTAAAAATCCTTACACTACCACCTTATATTGATCAAATTAGAAAACTGGTCAAAAGGAAAAATTCATTGTTGGTAGGAAAACGGGAAGATAGGAATACTAATTCACTGCTGGTGTAACTGTGAATTAGTACAACCATTCTTTAAAGCAATTTGGAATTGTGGCAAATAAAATTACCAAAATGTTAATTTCCTTTGAACTAATGATATTGTCACTGGGAAATTTTTGACTACAAAGGAAAAAAACAAACCCCAGCCTTATGTGAACGTTTACAGCAGCATTATTTGTGGCAGCAGAAAGCTGGAAACAAAAGATGTATCCAACAACTGGGGAATGATCCATCAAATTATGGTATGTGAATGTAATGGACTATTGTTGTATCTTAAAGAAGGATGAGTATGAAGAATTTAGAGAAAAAGAGGAAGACTTGCAGGATCATACTTAAATCCGAAGAAACTAGAACTGAAAGAAGAATTTACACAATGACTGCAGTGATTTAAATAAAGCCAATGTGGAAAGTCAGCAAAACTAATGTCAAATGTAATAGTTACTGTTAATACCATACTCTCAAGGATAAAGGACCTATTCATCTTTTCTGCTAATAATGGATAATCTAGATTTTTGTTCACAGAATGCACTCTGTAAAGACATCTGTTGGGAAGTGTACATCACATCAATATAAAACATATAAATAAGATTTAAAATAAATTAGCAATTTAATAAAAACAACTATTAGAACGCAGGAGTCAAAAATAAACCCAAACCTACCGCTTTGCCAAACATTAATATCCTTCACTATTCTTGGATAAATAAAGGATCCACATTGTGGGAACCCATTTCACCATCACAGCTTACAATCCATTTTTTTTTTTTTTTTAGTGAGGCAATTGGGGTTAAGTGACTTGCCCAGGGTCACACAGCTAGTAAATGTTAAGTGTCTGAGGCCGGATTTGAACTCAGGTACTCCTGACTCCAGGGCCGGTGCTCTATCCACTGCGCCATCTAGCTGCCCCTACAATCCATTTTTAACTTGGTTGATAAGTCTTAATGAGTTGACAGAACCTCAGAAAATTTTAGTGACTTGCCTTTGGTCACACAGCTAATCAGTGTCAAGTATAGCATTTGAACCCAGTTTTTCCTGACTTTAGGCCAGCATTCTATACACTATATCTTGCTGCCTCCTGACTTCTAATCTTCCAATTTATGTGGGATTTCATTGATGTGAGTATCTCTGCACGGATGCAGATTATAGGTCATCTGCAAATCTTTTTCATGTCCTCTGATGAATTTTCCACTCAAGATGGCTAGTCTTTTTTAAATTCTCTCTATATCAGGAGGATGCCAAATAGAGTATATGGGCATCCATGCCTTTAGGTATAGACAAAAAAGATGAAATTAGATTCAACATAGCTTAAAAACTGTAATGAAGGAAAAACATAGGAGCAGACTCTGTATTTCTTGGCTTTTCTGGCCCTTGATCACCATTTTTATGACAACATAACTGGATTGCATGAAACCACTTACTTTTGGACTTAGAAAAAACCAAAATATTAAAAACCTATGAGACATAAATTTTGACAGATCATAATATTCTTGACCTATTGTTTGCTTCCTCCCACTCAAACCCTGTACTTACCAGCTTTCTGAAGCACAGAAAAGCAATGACCCCTTACTATTTGTCTCCATTTGTGAGTACAGCTTCTCAACCCAGCTTGTCTTTTCTGATCCTATTGGTGCCTGCCATCTCATTGAACCAAAGAGGACTCCTAGGACATGAATGGCCAGAGGCAGCTTTAGATTTCAAAAGTGAATTTCAGCAGCTCTTGACTTGCTTGATCATTGTAAAAAAAAGTGCACATGAATTCCATTGAATTTTTATTTGCTCCAAATGTAAAGAAAAAAGGATTATTACTTAAACACGCATGAGTTATGCCATTTTGAAAGGAAGTAAGAGAGGAGAGAGGGATGAATAATGTGGAAGTAGAAGGCAGAAGAAATAAATAAAAAGACCACATAGTAATCAGATTTGGGGGCAGAATTGGAGGTACATTAACAAAATAGGTATCTGGTTAATGGAATACAATTTGAGGGTTGTCATCAGGATTCTGTGCCCCCAAATATCTTCTCCATTAGCTTATACTAACTTATCACTGGGACCAATATTTTACCACCAGAGTTACTTATTAGCATTCTTCTGGAGACTTGCATTTTAGCTGTCTCAAGATGAATGCTGCATGAGAGTAGCAATGGATTAGCTGTATAACACCTTAGCAGGGATAAGATGAATTAAATAACACTTCTTTCTGCTCATACAACAGAGAACTGGGCCCTGAGAGTGAAGGGCATATAAAATATACATCTTAAGGGAGTGGGGAAAGGACTTCTAATGGGGCCATGACCAACAGTCAAGAGGTAACATGAGAGCTCTGGTAATGTTTTGGGGAGAATAGGAAATGATGGAGGAGGGATTGGGGGGATAGGGCAAAGTTGTTATTTCATCATTTTTTCCAGGGGTTGGCTGTAGAAGAGAATGAACAAAGAACAAAAGAATATAGATGAAGGAAGAAGATGGTGGGGATAAGAGGGAGAAGGAAGGGTGGGGGTTAGCAAATAGGCTTGTGTTTACAGTCCATGGGCCTGTAGTTATACTGCATTTTCATGATGTCTTTCATCCGAGACTATTAAAGAACTTCAAGAACCATACAGCCCATTTTATTTTTATTTGCTGAAGATCATTGTTCCCATTTTATAGAAGAAGAAATGGATGCCAACAGACATTTGGAAGGGTTTACTCAAGATGGCAAGCAAGAAGGCTATAGATCCTTCACAAGCCATATAATTCCTCAAACCTCCCTTTTGCTGTATTTCTTCCATTTAATTCTTTACCTGAGTGTTAAAATCTCTATTATTCTCTTGATTGGTTGTTTTTTAATGAAACTTTAATTAACTGTGATCAAACATCTAATCTTTTTACCAAGACCTTTTTGGGTCTAACTCCATGTTTCTCTGAACTCACCGCTTCTCCTTGCTCACAATGCTATTTTATATATATATATATATATATATATATATATATATATATATATAGTTAAGTGTCAAGTGTCTGAGGCTGGATTTGAACCCAGGTACTCCTGAATCCAGGGCTGGTGCTTTACTCACTATGCCACCTAGCTGCCCCCCTATTATATATATTTTTCAAAAAATATATTTTAATTATTTTTCCAATTACATGTACAGATACTTTTTTGAGTTCCAGATTTTTTTCCCACTCTTCCTTCCCTTCCCCTTCCTAAGTACAGCAAGCTATTGGATATAGGTTATACATTATAATTATGTTAAACATATTTACACATTACTCATGTTGTAAGAGAAGAATCAGAACAAAAGAAATAAAACAACACAAGAAAGAATAAACAAGAACAATAACAAAAATGTAACAACAAAAATGAAAATAGTATGCTTCAATCTGCATTCAGATTCCATAGTTCTTTTTCTGAATGTGGAGAGCATTTTCCATCATGAGTCTTTTGGCATGGTCTTGGATCATTGCATTGCTGAAAAGAGTTGAGTCTATCACAGTTGATTATCACACAGTGTTGCTGATACTGTGTATAGTGTTCTCTTGGTTCTGCTCATTTTACTCAGCATTAATTTATGTAAGTCTTTCCAGGTTTTTCTGAAATCCATCTGCTTATCATTTCTTATAGCACAATAGTATTCCATTACATTCATATACCACAGGTTGTTTGGCCACTCCCCAGTTGATGGGCATCCCCTCAATTTCCAATTCTTTGCTACCACAGAAAAAGCAGCTACAAATATTTTTGCACATGTGGGTTCTTTTCCCTTTTTTATGATCTCTTTTGGATATAGACCTAATAGTGGTATTGCTTGGTCAAAGGATATGGTTCCAAATTGCTCTCCAGAATGGTTGGATCAGTTCACAGCTTCACCAGCAGTGCATTAGTGTTCCAATTTTTCTCACATCTTCTCCAACATTTATCACTTCCCGTTTTTGTCATATTAGCTAATTCACAATGCTATTATCACCTCTGTCTTGTAATAGCCTCCTAACCAGTCTTTAAATTTCTAGTCTTTACCTTCCCAAATGGCATTCTGAATAGCTGTCAAATTAATATCCCCAAGGCACAAGGCTGGCCACATTACTTCTTCAAAAATCTTCAGAAACTCCAGAGGACAAAATTAAAACATCTGGCATTTAAGGTCAACTACAAAAGTGGTATCTAATTCAAATAAAAAACAACAACAAGTTCACTAATCCACAAATCTGTATGTAAGGATTCCTGTGGCTGCATACTGATTTAGTTTTAAGATTATGACATTAACTATATTTTATGGTATTTTAATTTTATTTAATATTTCCCTATTGCCTTTTAATCTCATTCGTGCATGTATGTGGCTTGTAGCTGGCATGTTTGACACTAAAATCTGGCTCCAAATTTCCTAGACCAAGTGGGTAAAGTATTAGACGTGGAGTCAAGAATACTGGAGTTCAAATCCTACCTTAGATACTTGCTGGCTGACTGACACCAGGTAAGTCATATAACATCTATAAGCCTCAGTTTCCTTATTTGCAAAACAAAGGAGATTGGGCTGGATGCTCTCTAAGGTGCCATTTAATTCTGAGAATACAAAGATAAAGACAAAATAGTCCTCCTTCTAAAGGAGCTTGCATTTTACTCTCAGGTGGGGGGAGTCAGGTACAACACATACACAATTAAATATAATGCACATTGAATAGAGGCAGCAGAAGGAATGAAAAACTGGGGGGATCAGGGAAAGCTTCCAAGAGGAGGTGACATGTGCTTTGAGTCATGAATGTTTAAGTTTCTGAGAACCAGAAATGAAGATGGAATGTATTCCAGCCATGAGGGATGATATGGAGGTAGGAAATGGGAGGTATTCCAGATAGATTAAACTATGAGATGTTCCCTAAATGTGACATGCTATTACCTGCAATCTATACCTGTGTTCAAGCAGTATCCCATGTATGGAATGTAATCCTTTCTTCCTTCTGCCTATCAAAATATTTATCTTTTTTCCAAGGCTCAGTTTAGGTGTTAACATCTCCAGGAGATCTTCCTGGATTACACCTCTATCTTCCTCCCCCCACTCCCCCACCCCATGAAAACATTCCCTCAGCATTCTTGTACCCATTCCCAAATGGCTGCTGCCTCCACACATGGGTGGGAAGTGCTCATCTTGGCCCTGATTAATCATTTGGTCTCCCCAGCACAGTAGGGGAGAGTTCATCCATCTGTTACTCTAGAAAGGCAGGAACACTCAATGAAGTACTCAGGAATACCAGCTTTCTCTCTGCATTAGAACCAGATAATCATTGAAATTATGGATAGGTCTTAAGGGTGCTGCTTCTTAAATTTGGAACAAGAGAAAATGCCAATGAGCAGAATGTAAATGCCTTTTTCCTTTTCATCTTTCTCCAGCTAAACCCATGAACTTTTGCAATCCTGTATCTCATCTTTTACAAAACTTACCACTGACTCCTTAGATGTCAAATGAGGTGATTGGAGTATATGGTCTTTTATTCTGTTCTAGCCCCAAAATGGTGATTCTAATGTATTTTCTTGTTAGAATGTAAAGGTAGCACTGATATGTAGAAGTATATATAGAATAATTATACCTATACCTAGACACATACACATACATATACACTTGTGTATATCTAATGGTGGCCATCTTCAGGGAGGGAGGGGGAAGGGAAGAAAAAGAAGAAATTTACAGGATATTTTTGTTGTATATTTGAAAGGAATAGCAAGTTGTGTGGAGTAGATTTTCAAATTCATGTGCAATTATCTTTTTTATTGTATTATGTTATGAAAAAACTTGCTTTATTCCATAAATTAAAAGGAAAATTTAAATTAAAAAAGAAAAAAGAAAAGAAAGATTCATAAAAAAAGAAAAGAACATAAAGGCAGGGACTATGTCATCTTCCCAGGACAGTGCCTTCATGTTGGACAGTTAATAATTTGTATGTTTTATTTTAGATTCTCTGGCCTTCAGACATTCAGTTTGGTTTCCATAGTGATATCTTTTACTGTAACATTTCATTTACCTAGCTTCTTAGGGGAAATGATTTCTTCCATACAAGTAAATTTTACAAATAACTAAACTTTATCTTTTTAAAATATGGGACCTTTTTTGTTTTTGATTTACCATAGATGTATTTAAAAATATATTATAGGGGGCAGCTAGGTGACTCAATGGATAAAGCACCAGCCCTGGATTCAGAAGAACCTGAGTTCAAATCCAGCTTCAGACACTTGACACTTAACTAGCTGTGTGACCCTAGGCAAGTCGCTTAATCCCCATTGCCCCACAAAACCAAAAAAACCCAAAACATATTACATAGTTACCTTGGTTTTATAAACAGATCAAACTGGAGATAAAAATTTCATTTTTCTGCCTTTAGTGATTATATAATAAGTACTAATTATATATACATATTTACATACATATATATACATATGTGTCTATATAATATACATTATATATAATTATACACACATATCTGTATGCATACAGATATGTGTGTGCATGTATATAATTATATATCTACATCTATATCCAATTCCATACCCCCATCCCTATCCATCTATCTATCTATCTATCTATCTATCTATCTATCTATCTATCTATCTATCTATCTATCTGTCTGTCTGTCCGTCTATTTATCTATCCATCCATCCATCCATCCATCCATCCATCCATCCATCCATCCATCCATCCATCCATCCATCCATCCATCCATCCATCCATCCATCCATCCATCTATCTATCTATCTATCTATCTAATCTATCATCTAGTTTTGCCTCAGCTGTTGATGGCTCCCAGCAGCTTGGCTTCGAAAATTCTATCTGTTTCCTGCCTTCTTCCTTTCTCTCCATTAGGCTATCAGTTACCACTTGCTGTTGTTCGAATAACTGCCTCCGGAAGCTCTCTTCCTCTCATACCAGTTTCTAATTGGTTGTGGGCTGTAGAATCCCATCATCAAGTTTATGATTAATGTGTGTAAAATAAAAGTAAATGAGCTCTAGGTGAAGCTTTAGGATCAAGATGAGCACTCCTCACTCATGTATGGAGGCAGTAGCCATTTGGGAATTGGTACAAGAATGCCAAGGGAGAGAATGTTTTCTTGGGGTTGGGGGGGGGTAGGAGGGTGGAGGCATAATCTAGGAAGATTTCCTGGAGATATCGACACCTGAGCAACTTTAATGCGTGGATTTTGATAGCTGTGCGTTTTGGCTATAAGACATTTAAAAAAAACTTATAGATTCTGGATCATCTTAGTTGAAATTGTCAACTTAATAACACCTGGATAAATATGCTGTTGCCATACAGTTTTTTTTTTTCTTTACAGGTCTATAAATGCCTTTAAGGGAAATATCTTGACTAAATGTATGATATAATAGAAATCAATCTAGAATTAGAGGACCTGGGTTAAAATCTCACTTCTGATGTTTACTACATGTGTGACCTTGGGCAAGTCACTAAAGCTCTCCCTAGGCCTCAGTTTCCTCACTTGTTAAATGAGGAGATTCAACTGGATGGACTCTGAGGTCACCTGTGACTCTAGTACTTTATGATCTTATATAAAGACTAGATTGCAAAGAAATAACAAGACCTTCCTAGTGAAGGTTTTCCTATGGAAAAAGCTTTTGGGATCTAATTTTTGGCTTTATAATCCCATAATCATGGGGAGGGGGGGTAGAAGAGGCACCTCAAGCCTTAAGTATCATCTTGTCTGACTCCCTTATTTCAGTGGTAAGAAAGCAAACCCAGTGTGGAACTGTGCTCTGTCTAAGGTTACACAGGAGTTAATGGTTTTCATCAGAAATGTTTCTTAATCCCAATCCAGCAGGCATATGGTATTGTCCTAAACTCTTTTTGCCTTGTTCCAAAACTGAGGTATTGCTCATAAGTCAGTTTTTCTGTTATAATTCATGTTTGGGATTATTGTTATTGGCAGTTTGAAAAAATCCAGTTTAAGTGGAAGATTAGTCATTTTTTCAAGTGAGATAATATTCGTAAAGCACTTAGCACAGTGCCTGATATATAGTAGGTGCATTATAGATGCTAATTCCCTTCCTTTGATCAAGGAGGACATAGACCTTAACTTTATGTCTAATTATGCAAGCTGCAATATTATGAAGAATATCTAATAAATAATTCTTTGTTCACACAGATGAAATAGAGAAAAAATATTAGAAGGAGCATTGAAGAAATGCTAGTTATGAATATAACATTTTTTGAAGAAGAAAAAGTTTCTTATAATTTATTTAAAAATGGAACCAATAGGGTAATAAGTCAAATCTTGGTTTAATTTGAACTACAAATTGCAATAAAAGTAGGCACATAAAAGGTATTTAGTCTGTTAACTAAATTGAAGAATTGGACTAGATATTAATTTCAGTCTGTGTTCCAATACAATCCAACAAACATTTTAAATTACTTTCTCCATGCGAGGCACTATGCTAGGTACCGGGGAATACAAAGATAAAATGGACAATAGTCCCTGTTCAAAGAGTTTGTGTTCTGCAGATGAACTCCTATCCTATAAAAGAATCTATGACAAATATCTCTTCATATGCCAGCCACAGAGAATGAGATGCAAAAGAAATAGTTGATGGGTGTTGCAAATAGTTAAAACAGTCTTAAGTTTTTTTTTAAAAGAAAAGAAAAAAAATCCAAGAAAGATTCTCTTGTTAATGTAACTTAAAGCCCTCATCTAATGGCTTCAGTCATGGTTAGGGTATTAATTCTTTCCCAAATCCATGAATAATTCACTTCATCCTTATCAGTTGGAGAAGCTCATATTTCTTGCCTAGTGCATCAGTAAAATTATTCTTGGGAGAAAAAAACAGGCCTGATTTTTTTTTTTTGGACTCAGATTTCTTCTAGGATTTTCATTTCCTTTTTGCATTTTACTAAGGGAAGAGAATGGCAGGGGAGGGAGAGGAAAGGGTAGAAATCCAAAGTGTTATATCAATCTCTGCTTAACCTTGCTATGTGTAAAGTGTAGACTATAAGTCTTCATTGCACCTCCTGACATCACTGACCCAGAGGCACTTCTCTGTCTAGTTATTCTTTCTCCAGCAACAGTATCTTTTTTTCTGAGCCATTAAGATCCCTGAAAGCCCCAGTGACAAGCTGTGTTGCTCAGGAGTACAAGATTAATACTTGTGGAAGAGTAGGAAGATTCTTTATCATCAAAGTGATCTATGATCATGCTCTACTCCCCCTCCCCCCTTTTTTTTCTCCTTCTGCTAGTGTCAGGAGGTGCTGAGATACAGGTGAATGTTGGACTAGTAACATGTTTTCACTTTCATCCATTTCCACCAGCTCTTGAGTTGGAAGAGATCCCCGGGGCCACTGTCTGTCTTTAGCTGCTCAAGACTCTCTTCTACACCACACCTTGCTGGGATCACCCAGCTATTTGAACACTTCTAGTGAGGGGTGACCTACTTTGGGAGCTCATTTTACTTTTACATACCTTGAATCATTACCTCTGGTAATTTCTACCCCAGTGTCCTACTTCTGCTTTCTATACATAAATAGAACAAATCTGATCCATCTTTTCCGTAACATAGCTATTCAAATATGATATCCTCCTAGGGTTTTCTGATCTCCAGTCTAAACATTCCCATTTACTGTAATCCACTTACTGCATCATATTAAGACCCATTGCCATGCTGATCTTATCTCTGGAGGGTTTTCTTGCTAAAATGAGAATCCCAGAACTGAACACAATAGTCCATCTATAATCTGACCTGAGCAGAGCATAGTGGTACTGTCTCTTCTCATTGGTAGGATACTGTAGCTCTCAATATCTCTTTTAAAGTTTGAATTAGATTTTTTTTTTGCTGCCTTTTTACAGAGTTGATTCATATTGAGCTTGTACTCAATTAGAGCACCCGATCCCCACCTTTTTAAAAAATAGGAACTGTCAGCTATTCATATGTCCGTCATCTTGATATCATAAGATGGATTTTTTGAGCCCATATGTTGGACTTTACATTTATATCCCTTTTGCCCCTTTCCCTACAGAATAACCTTTGGTAATTGAGTAGTTCATTTGTTCTGAAGGATAAACTCACAGTGTGCTAGAGCTGGAAAAGAAACTTTGAGATCATTTATTCTAACACCATCATTGACTGATTGAGTAGAACCGGGGGTATGCTGGTAAATGTTTAATAGTTTACTCTAGAAGAGGAATATGTGTATGTGTGTGAAAATGGAAGACACACTTTTAAGTTTAATCTGCATTATTAGCATATTCACTATCACTTTTTTAAGTATGGAGAATCAACAAAATAACAAATCAAGTCCTGATTTGTAGCATTTGCCTATTTTTGAAGTGTAAATGATCACACTGGTAAACTGGTAAGAGCCAGGGCTAGCACACTCCTAAGTGGAATGAATCTGAGTCAACAATGTTACATGGCACCTTACAAAGATAATACTCAAAAGGGCTTTAATAAGTATGTTTAAGATCAGGGAAATGATAGTTCCACTATCTTCGTGCTCAGGTGATCTTTCAAATGTGTTCTGGTACCACCATTTAGGAAGGACAATGATTGAGTGAAGCAGGAACAGATATGGGTTTTGAGAGCCTGCCATGTGAAGACCCATTAAAAAAAAATGAAGAAGAGAATACTTAAGGGGAGCCATGATAGCAGTCTTCGAATATTTGAAATTAGATTTGTTAAGATTGATTTCAGAGGGTGGTACCAGAGAAAATGGGTGGCAGTTAGAAAAAGGTTTAGGTTTGACTGCCTGAGGCAAACTTCCTAACAACTGGAGCTGCCCCAAAGTGAAATGAACTTCACTTTCACTTGCGGTCTTCAATCAAAGGCTTGGGAGTTGGGGGGGGGGAACTAATCAGGAATATTATAGAAATCATTAGCTTTGAGGTATGATTTAGATGAGACAACCTCTGAGATCCTTTCCAATGTTGAGATTTTCTGTGTTTTGTGTTTGTTTGTTTTTCTGATAAGAAAATTGAAGTCCAGAGACATGAATTGTTTTGCAAAGAGCTACACACCTAGCTAGTGTTACAACTAGGACCTTAGTTTTCTTATCTGTAAGATAAAAGCATTGGATGAGATGATCTCTGAAGCCCCTTTCAGCTTTAAGGTTTTATCCATCTAATATGGTGTTTTTATTTTCCTGATGTTCTCTTTAGCATGGGAGTGCATTGTTTCCATAAACTGTCATTTCTTAGTAATTGTTTTTTTCTCTTCAAATGGACCAGTCACCACTAATGGGTTTCCAGATTCTTTTGCTGTATTCTTATAATGAATGTAAACTATTTGTAGCACACACACACATTCTATGAAATCTTCAAGAAGAACTCTTTAATTACCAGAAACCTTGATGTCTTTAAACATGCTGCTTTACCATACCTAGGGTATATATTAACCCTGCCCTGGAGCATATACTTAATGCTAGTAACCAAGTCCATTTATATGTAGAATCATCATCTCTGAGAATTGTTGCTTTTGTAGTAGTCCTATAGTTTGTTGCAATGGCATCATTTTGGATTCCTCCACTCCCAAGGATTACCACAGTCAAAATCTAAGGTGGAAAAGGAGGTTTATATTAGTGAACATGATTTAGAAGGTTATTCTAAATGTAAAACACTAGAGAAAACTTTAAATCCAAGAATAGGAAAAGTCCATAAGTAGTCATGCTAGAATAATCATTATCGACATTATCATCATTACTGAGGATTAGTAGGAACATAGTAGGCACACATGATACTGTGTAAAATAATTAAGGTACAACATAAGCTGAAAAAGTGTAGTACTTCCATCTGGGGACTCAGTTATTTCTTGGTGTGTACCAGGATATATCTCTTTTAGTTCTAAAGTGTGAAGGGGATGATAATACAATAAAAATATCAATAAATTTGTTTCAATTTTTTTTTTCTTTAGTGAGGCAATTGGGGTTAAGTGACTTTCCCAGGGTCACACAGCTAGTAAGTGTTAGGTGTCTGAGGCCGGATTTGAACTCAGGTACTCCTGACTCCAGGGCCGGTGCTCTATCCACTGCACCACCTAGCTGCCCCAATGCCAATACATTTGTAGACAGAGGAGCTGATTGCAGAGATTCATGTCTTGCTTCCCCCATTTATTCCCTATGGACATTGGGCAAGTCACCAACCTTTCCTGACATTAGTTTCTCCATGTGAAAAGTGAGAGGATTGGACTAGGTGACCTATGATTCTTTCTAGCTCTAAGTTTCTGATATTATAAATACATGAACCATGCTATGACAAGCTTTCTACATCTAGAATGGAGAGAGTAGGTAGAAGATGGGACAAATTGATGTGAAAAAATAGAGTAGTTTGAGGGAAGGCTGAGAGATAACAAGGAGCTTACGAAAAGGATGTCACCCACCAAATTGAAATAGATGTGTTGGGTATGCTGTGAAAAATCCTCATGCTAGAAGTACTGGTCATCAGACATGATCCTAAGTGATCATTAATAATGGGTCTATTCCAACCAAGAATAAAATATTCAAATTTGGAGTCATTCTTTTCAATTACACTCTCAGACACCTTGCAGTTGGTGCATTGAAGAAGCAAATGGGACCCCAAATGAACAGTTATTTCATGCTGATAATAATGGGCCTGAGCCTCCTGTGAGTTGGGGGTAAATTACTTACATTTCAGAGATCCATGAACTCTTTTAGGCCCCTGAGGGTGCCATTTAGTGCATATTTCTGTTGTACCAAATAATACCCTTGGGTCCTGCAAGTCTTTAAGCACTTACAAGAGAGTAATGATCTACTCCACAGTCACCAGGAGGATTAGGCCCCCTTATTATTGTTTATAATAAAACATTGTACTTACACAGAAGCTTTGATCCAAGCTCAAAGAGTCTCTTCCCCAAACAAGCTCATAAATCTGAGTACCATCTCTGGGAAGAGGTGGCCAGGGAACACTGGATCTCTCATTTAAATGCCTTTTGGAGATCAAGACATAACTAGCCAAGAAAGCCTGGGACTTGTTCAGGACCACCCGGTGAGTCAGCAGTGGCCCTGAGATGGGAAAGGAAGGTTTCCTGGCCTCATTTCTTCCACTAAAAAGGTTTCAGCTGAGTGAAGTGATTCAATAAACTCATTATGGGCTGACTGCAGAGATCTGCATATGTTTTTGTTCCTACTCCTTCCCACCATTTCTCTCATTATTTCCTCTCTCTAATGGATGGGGCTGAGACTTCTTTTCTTAAAGTTGCCCTTTCCTTAACAATGACATGGGATGTCAGAATTTTATTTCTAAAAACACCACAGCCCATTCCATCCTTCTACCCTATGGCAAGAGTCCTAATTATGGTCTGGCAGTGCATGCTTGGAGAAAAACCACAGCAGAAGATAAAGAAGCTCTGTAAACTAATTCTCCCTCTTCATACACATTCCATAAAATTAGGGTCCAGAAGTTAATTAATCCACCTCCAGGATGGGAAACACAGAGGCAACATTAAACGTAATACTTAGGGAGGATAGAAATAAACCTTTTTCAATCAGATAACCGGGTGCTCAGGCAACCTTGGCAAAGGCTAGGTGGGCTACCAAACCATCTTAATCTATTGGTATCTGGTTATGTCCTGAGTCATCACTAGACACTTTGGTTCTTGAGGAAAGATTAAATTCATCTGTGTCAAGTGGTAGACAATTATGTCCTCAAATCAACTTTTTAAATCCTTTAAAAAATCTTTTTTAAAAATAGTATTTTGTTTTTCCTAATTACATGTAAAGATAATTTTAGCATTCATTAAAAAAATTTTTTTTTGAGTTTCAAATTTTCTTCCTCCTTTCTTTACCCTCCCCAAACCAGTAAGCAATTTGATATAAATTATATATGTACAGTTGTTGGGGGGAACTTGAGACCTGAATGGGAGGATCTAGCACACCTATAGAATTGGATGCTCATCATAAATCTTATAAAATAAAAAGATTTATTAGTGGTAAAGCACTGGCCCTAGATTCAGGAGTACCTGGGTTCAAATCCGGCTTCAGACACTTGACACTTACTAGCTGTGTGACCCTGGGCAAGTCACTTAACCCTCATTGCCCTGCAAAAAAAAAAAAAAGATTTATTAGGAGAGAGGAATATATGGTCACAGATGGAATCACTATGGAAACTGTCCCTCTGGGTAAGAGAAGACCAGGTCTTTTTGTATGTTTACAAAACAAAGAAAGGGGAGGGAATTACAAAGCAACTGGGAGGGAAATGCAAACAACAGGGAATATTATATTATATAGAATGAATGAAAAGATGTGGTAGTAAATGATTCTCTAAAAGGACAAAATATATGCATGGCATACTTTAAAGTTTAATCTGCATTATTAATATTTTCTTTATCACCTAAGTCTAGAAATCAAAGCAATACACTAAGCTGCTTGCCAATTTTTAAGGTATAAATGTGCAAACTGCAAATTTAACAATGGATTCTCACAAGCTGGTTGCAGCTGGCTCCAGCATACCCCTAAATGACTGTGAGAGAAAAGTCAATGACACCAAGTTTATGAACCAGTGTGACTGGAAGGATGGTGGTACACTTGACAGTAATAGACAAGTTCAGAAAAGGTGAAAGTTTGAAGAAGAAGATGATGAATTCTCTTTTGGACATGTTGAGTATGAAATACCTATGGCATATCCATTTTGAGATGTCTAAGAGGCAGTTGGTGGTAAGAGATCAGAACTCAGGAGCTAGGTCAGTGCTGAATATCTAGAGCTAGGTATCATCTACATAGAGTTCACAAGTCATCCCTTGGGAGATAATGAGATTATCAAGAGACATAGTAAAGAGGGAAAAGAGAAGAAAACCTAGGACAGAGCCATGGGGGATACTTATAGTCAGTGGTCATGACCTAGATGAAGAACAAGTGAGGGAGATTGAGGAGAGGTCAGACAGGTAGGAATAGCAGCAGAATAGAGCAGTGTCATGAAAACATGGAAATGTGGAGGCAAGTCTGGAATCTCAAAGTTGTGATAGGGTAGTAAGAACCCTCACAGGTTTTAGAAGTATTAAAAAACCCAAGCCTAATGACAGATCTTGCACCAAGCTTTGGTTTGTTCTTGAATGGCAGATACAGAGATATGACTCACAAGAAATTGTTCTGGTCAAGTTGCTAATCAGAGTGCCCATTGAGGTGTGGAAGAGTTGTGATGTCCTCTGAAGGAGACAGTACCCACACTGACGAAATTTTTAATATTTTGAAATCTAAGGAATTTTGGATTGTGTAGAGGAAACTAGAATAATATATTGTCACTATGAAAATGACTCTCAAATCCATATATTCAATATTAATCTTTCCTGAACTCCAGTACTATATTACCAACAGCCTTCAAGATAGCACTACCTGGATGTCCCAACTCAAACTCTTTATGTCCAAAATATAACTCACATTTGTCCCCCCAAACTATCTATTCAACTTCCACACTTCTGTGGGTAGTATCTCTATCCGTTTGATTTTCCAGGTTCATAACCTTAGAAACATTCTTCATTCTTCCCTTCTCTTTAACCCCATATGCAATTAGATGCAAATTTTTGACTGTTTGCATACAATTTCTATCTAATATATCTCCTCTCCCATACTCTACCTGTACCCTGTTCATGCCCTCATCACTTCCCACTTGGACCACTGTAATGGTCTTTTCCCTCTCCAATTTGCCTACCACTCAACTGCTACACTGACATTCTAAAATAGATCTGACACTTATTCCCTACTGAAGAATCTTCAGTGTAACCTATTACTTCTAGAATAAAATACAACATCCTGGCATTTAAAGCATTCTACAATTTGGTTCTCACCACCCTTTTCAGTTGTATTCATATGATTTTCCTTCCTGAATTCTCTGTTCAAGTCTGATCTACTAGCTCATCCCTGTACATGACATTCTATCTCTTACTTCTTAGAATCTCTAACTGCCTTCAAAACATGACTCCCCTTATATGAGGCCTTTCTTAATACCTTGAGGTTAACCCTCTCCCCTTCCTGAAACTCTGCATTTGTTTTACTCTGCATTTCCTTACATGTGCACAAACTGTATCCCCCCCTCCCCCCACCCCAGCCCCAAGTATAGTGTAAGCTTCTTGAGGGCAGGGATTATTTTAATTTTGCCTTTGCTTCCCCAGTACCTAGCACAGTACCCGGCATCTAAAAATTAATTAATAATGTTAAATAAATTGAGTCAAAATTTAAAACCAGCCCCTCTCAGTTTTGGGGGATGCTTTATTGGGAATCATGCTGGATCTGTCCTAAGATGCCATTCAGATGTAATGGGCCTCTGGGAATGACCCTGATGGTTTTGTATGGGGCAACACTTCCTTACATAGCACTGGATAATACTTTCCCAGGGTCCTGAGCTATTGTTTCAGCTACTTTTATTGAGTTTCAGAAAGAATAATCCATTCCTCTTGAGTATTAAACTGTCTACTTAGTTTTCCCACAAGCAATTCTATAACTTTTAATGTAATTTAGTGAAATGTAACTGTTGCTGACTGGGTCTTGTGTGATGCTATTTCAATTTGTGGCACCCTTTCTGTTTGCTTTGCAATGAAGTAAAGCCAAATTTTGCACGCTTTCCCCCCTCAACTTTGGGGTTTGCTTCTCCTCAAAAATTCACAGATGCTTGACTTCTTGTGAAATCCACATTATCCTTATCTTCATTTCATTTAACCCTTGAAGCCATATCCCAGGCCATGTAAAAGGTTCTTAAGAAAAGACTTCTGAGGGGGAGTTGTACAAATCTTTGTTTGTAGCATGTTGACTCAGGTTTTGAACTATTCAACATGAATATGAATTATTCTAGTTTTTATAACTCTTTGGGTATAATACATCTAGAAGAATAAATGATTATTTTGCTTATTAAACAAAATTGAAATAAGCAAAGAGGTTATGAATTTGCTTTTCATGAGGGTCATTTACGAACTAAAGTGGGATTTGTTGATATGGGATCAGGGGGTAGAGTGCTGGGCCTGGAGTCAGGAAGACCTGAGTTCAAATCTGGTCTCAGACACTTACTGGCTTGTGTGACTCTGGCCAAGTCAATTAACCTCTGTTTGCCTCAGTCCACTGGAGAAGGAAATGGTAAACCACCTAGAGAGGATGCTGAGTATTCTGTGTTCTTTGTACAGGGAAATGGCTATTTTTAAGTTGATATAATGTTGGGCTTGGAGTTAGGAAGCCTATTTAAAATCTTGCTTCTGATGACTATGGGCCAGTCACTTAAACTCTGGTTGCCACTCAAGTATTTATTTCCCTATAACTTATCTACTAAGTCGTAGAAGAATTGCTATCTATGTTGATGGGTTGAATTCCCATATGAGGGAGTTTCCCTTGCTATTGAAATCATAGATCTTCCCATATTTCTGTGACGCCTTTTTATATAACATGAGAAAACACTTTCCTAGGGATAAAGGCTATTGTTCAGTATTATTCTGTGACTGACAGGATCAAGAAACGATAATCTGAAAAGTCATAATAATTATAGAGAATTATTTTTTATCCTTGGTTTGGGAAATGGATCTCTTCAGACACAGAAGTGAGCTGCTACTCTTGGTTCTGGGGGTGCAAGTAACCCTGTTAATCCCCTTGTTTCTGAATTCTGAGCATAACTGCCTTTCTTTCTATTTCCCCCTTTACCTCATTATACCTAAAGCTAATCGTTGTCTTTCCCATGATTTCTAATCCCTGTGTCTCCCCCTCTTTTTGCAGTCTAGCACTACTAATCTGCCTCCACTTTCCTCTCTTCTGTCATTTCCCAGTAGATGTGATTCTATGATATATTTCAACCATATTCAATTCACTATCTTTGAAATCCTTATCTTATCCCAGCTCATGCCTTACTAACTCCAAGTTTGTTACCACTAGTATTCCCCTTCTTTTCTCTTGAGTACTGTTGAACACTCCTAGAGAAAAATCAATTTTGATCAAAGAGCCTATTCTAAATTCATATTATCTTCTCTTAATTGGGCTCTCATTTATTGAAAGGCAATCCTTGTGTTCTTTTCTGATTGACTTGCTAACGTATCTCCAGTTGCTATCATTCTTAACCTTCTCTTTCCTCTAAAAAGCAGGCTGTGTTGCTATCTCACTTCTTTCTACCTACATCTACTTTACTGAGAAAATAGAGGCCATCTTCTATGAGCTCTCTCTTTCCCTCCATTCCGCACTTTGAAACAACTTTATATTGTTACTCATTCTCTCCTCTTTTGTTCCAGACTCTGACAAAAAGGTGATCCTTCTTGCCAAGGTTGGCCCCTCTGCATGTGTAGATTCTCTCATCATCTTTGGTCTTTCTGGGATGCTTGCTCCTTGATCATTCCCTCTCCCTATTCTCCCCCCCCCCACCCCCACTTTAGTTTCAATTTATGAGTTGAGTCTTTCCCTAATGACAACAAACATGCTCCAATTTTTCTAATTCTTAAAAAAACAAAACAAAGCAATCCCCCAAAATTGAAAAAGCCCTTTACTTGACTATATCATCCCTTCAAAATAATTGTATAATGGGTAAAACTAAATGTGTGTGATCACCTTACCTGTCCTTCTCACAGTTGTCTTGTATTGCTTTTCCCTTTCACAGCCATAATCCTAGTAAGTCATTTTCACATTGCGCCCATTTCTTCTTCTTCTTCTTCTTCTTCTTCTTCTTCTTCTTCTTCTTCTTCTTCTTCTTCTTCTTCAAATCTTCATCTTCAAATGACTTGTGACCTTTCTATTGAAATTATTCTCTTTCTCTAAGTTTACCAGTAATATCTCAAGGGCCTTTTCTTGGTCCTAATTTCATGGACTATGTATGGCTTTTGACATTATCATTACTTTCTTCACCCAAATATCAATCAGTAAATGAAGCAAATAAGCACTTATTAAGCTCCCACCATGACAGATGCTGTGAGAGGCAATGGAGATGATAAGACAAAAATGAAAAAGTTCCTATTCTCAGTGAGATGACAGTCTATCAGAGGAGATGAAATGGTAGCCAGTACAAATGTATTAAGCACCTACTATGTGTTAGGATCCGTAATAAGTACTGGGGATACAAATACAAGAAAGACAGCTCTTGTCCTCAAAGAGCATACAATCTAAAGGGGGAAGACAAAGAAGTTTAAAAGGGGTGGAGAAGATACCTGTTACAGGGGGATGAGGGAGAAGTACAAAGGAGCATAGCCAGGTAGTAAATGAAATATGCATATGTATTGGGGGATGGGGTGGGGCTGGACAATGGGAGCTAATGTTTGAAATGTGTCTGGTTCCAGTCTTTGAGATAGAATAGATATTCCCTACTTGCTTTCAGCTCTAAAGAGCATGCACAAATATTCTTTCCATTTCCAGTATAACTATTGGAATGTGATGAGTCTAGTCCTAGACATGAGTGGTATAAAGATTAAAGTCTTCCAATTGGCTGCAGAGCCAGAAGAACTGATGACTCAGGGGTTTCTGAGTTGGAACTGAGTATGCTTATAAAAGAAGTGACACGTTTATTGGTCAGTCTTTCTTTCTGGGTGGTGAGTGAAGTGGAATTGCTTTGAACTGCTGGGTGAGGGAATGCATCTAGCTAGCTATATTACCCAACCTGGAACATCTCCTGTTCTGTTATATTCATTCTATCTTGATCTCAGGTGAATGAATATAAAAAGTTGAACGTGTTCAGTCACCGATCTTGCGAGTTTAGGAGAGCCAGAAGCCCTGTCAAGGGTTTGACCAGCAACCACTACCAGTAACATAGTCCGTAAGAGGTAGCAGCAATAGCTACAGAAATAGGGAGCAGCTATCTTAAGATGGAAAGGCTCAGGAAGCAACATTGTGGGAATTTAAACTTTCATTGTCTCCTCTGTCAGGTAACTTCTCCACTTTCTTCCTCCCCATTTTAAATTTACTTAAACTTACTTTTGTGAGTTGTCTTACTTGAAGAAATTAGAGGGTGGCAGCTGATTAGCTTAGGCTAGCAGCAGACATGTAAACATCTAGGCAATAAATAGCTGGTACTTTCCTTTTCTCCAGTACCTGAGAAGAAGGTAGGGGAAGGGGAGAGAGGGAGAGAGAGAGAAGAGAGATGAGAGAGAGAGAGAGAGAGAGAGAGAGAGAGAGAGAGAGAGAGAGAGAGGCAGAGAGGGACAGAGAGACAGAGACAGAGAGACAGAGACAGAGAGAGACACACAGAGAGAAAATACTAGTAGTTGCTATAGTGTAGACCAGAGAGACAATGACTCAGTTTAGCAGAGGTCTGGCCCAGCCTAAGGGCACCAGAGCAGCCTGACCCAGCTGTAGATGCCCTGCCTGGCAGAAGGCTATGCTTAAAAGAAACTTCGTGAGGCCTCCAGGAAGAGAGAAAGAAAACAACTTCTAGTATCCTTTGGCCACATGTATTCTCTGTGCATGGATTTTACAACAATTATGCTTTAAGTATGAGTCTATTCTTCCCAAATACCTTCTTTGTACAAAGGAAAACCATGCCCTCATTTGGGGGAAATGCTTTATGTCAACGTCCCTCATTATACTTTCTCAGTAAATTTCTTTTCTAAAAGATTATAAATGAAATATTTGTAAAATGCTTAGTATTGTCCCTGGCAAATAGTAGCTACTTAATAAATTTTTCCCCTTCCTCCTCCACTAAAAGGTAATGGAGTTTGGCTTATTGATAGTAAAAAATACTGTAGTGGGGCCTCAGGAGCAAGTGCTAGAAACCATAGCCTCTCAGTTACCCCTAGGACCTAAGAGGGAGTATTAGTCAGTAACCATCTATACAGAATAAATAAATAGTTAAATACAACGTAGTTACTAACAGTTGGGGGGATCAGAAAAGGTTTTAAGTAGGAGATGGGGCCTGAGTTGAGTCTTGAAGACAATGAAGAATTCTATGAGATGGAGGCAGAGATGAGGAGGAAGTGCATTTGAAGAATGGGGAAGGACTTTTACAAAAGCATGGAGATGAAGATGGAATGCTGTATGTGAAGAGGAGAAGGAGGCCAGTTGGGCTGGACCATAGTATGTAGAGAGGGGAATAATGTTTAATGAAGATGGAAAGACAGGAATGACCAAAAGGGTTTTAAAAGTCCAAAAAAGTATATGTTTTATTTTGTAAACAATGGGGAGCCTCTGGAGCGAGAAAGGTAAACAGAGGGAAAAGTAGGGTAGAGGGAAGTACACAGTAATCATAACAATGAATGTGAATAGGATAAACTCATCCAGAAAATGGAAGTTAATAGAATAATGGATTAAAAACCAGAATCCTACCATATGTTGTTTACAAGAAACACACTTGAAGCAGTGAGACACACACAGGGTAAAGGTAAGAGATTGGAGCAGAATCTATTATGCTTTAGCTGAAACAAAAAATTCAGGGGTACCAATCATGATCTGAGACCAAGAAAAGTAACAAATAGATAAGCAGGGAAACTAAATTTTGCTAGAAGTACTATAGATAATGATGTAATATTAGTACTAAATACATGTGCACCAAATGTCAAAGCATCCGCATTACATTAAAATAAAAAGGTTTTACACAAACAAATCCAATGCAGCCAAGATTAGGAGGAAGACAAAAAACTGGGAACAATTTTTACAGCAAATTTTGCCAATAAAGGTCTCATTTCTCAAATATGTAGAGAAGTGAGTTGAATTTAAAAGAATACACATAATTTCCCAATTGATATGTGGTCAAAGGATATGAAAAGCAGTTTTCAGATGAAGAAATAAGAACTATCTATAGTCATATAATATGCTCTAAATCAATATTGATTAGAGAAATGTGCATTAAAACAACACTGAGGTACCACCTATCAGATTGGCTAATATTACAGAAAACGAAAAGGAGAAATATTGGAGAAGATGTGGAAAAAATTGGGACACTAATGCATTGTTGCCAGAGGTGTGAATTGATCCAGCCATTCTGGAGAACAATTTGGAACTATGCCCAAAGGGCAGTCAAACTGTGCATATCCTTTGATTCAGCAATACCACTAGTAGGTCTCATTCTCAAAGAGGTTTTAAAAAAAGGGGGAAAGGACCTGTCTACAAAAATGTGCATGGCAGCTCTTTTTGTGGTGGCAAAGAATCAGAAATTGAGGGGATATCCATCAATTAGGGATTGGCTGAAAAGGTTGTGGGATATAATTGTGGTGGCATAATATTATGCTATAAGAAATAATGAGCAGGATGATTTCAGAAAGTCCTGGAAAGACTTTTATGAACTGATGCACGATGAACCAGGAGAACATTGTTCACAGTAATGGAAATATTGTATGATGATCAATTATGAACAGCTTAGTTATTCTCAGCAATACAATAATCTAAGATAATTCCAAAGGATTTATAATGAAAAATGCTATCCACCGCCACAGAAAGAACTGATGGAGTCTGAATTCAAATTTAGGAATACTTAATTTTTTTTCTTTTTTTGGTCTGTTTTCATTCACAATATGATTAACATAGAGCTATATTTTGTATTTGTACATGCATGACCTATATCAAATTATTTGCATTCTCAATGAAGGAAGAGGGGAGAGAAAGAAGTAGAGAACTTGGAACTCAAAATTTTGAAAAAAAATTAATATTGAAAATTGGTTTTGCATGTAATTAGAAAAAAAAAATTTATCTTAGAATGCACTTTAGTCTTTATGACCTCCTAGAATCCTTAGCTTTCTTTAAGGATCAGCTCAAGTACACATTTTCAATAAGAAGTCCTTCCTGATTTTCCTAATCAGTCAATAAATAGACATTTATTAAGCACCTACTACATGGCAGACACTATACAAAGCAAAGAAGATACAAAGAAAGGCAAAAGATAGTCCCTGTCCTCAAGGAGGGCAATGTAATAGGGAAAGAAAACATGCAAAAGGAAATAGAAAAATAGAGGGGTAGGACTAAGGGGAAAGAAGGTATCTACAACAGGGCCATAATAAAGATGTCCAGAGGGATGTAGCCAGGTAGGAAATGAAGAGATCGAGGATCTGGGATCCTCCTTTCCTTCTCAAGTGATTCTGTATTTACATATCTGTGTACATTTAATACAGTCCAAGAAAAAGTGTAAGTTCCTTAAATCCAGGGTCCATTTTTTCATTTTTTGTCCTTGTTTACCAATTACTTTGTTCAGAGTACATTTGTTGAATTTAATTTAATTGAAAGGCTAGAAAAAGGAGAAGAAAGTTTGGGAGGAGTAGGAGCTTTTCAGAGACAAATATATTGATTAATGGTGTTGTTGTATTGCTCCATAGAGCCAGGGAACTACACATACACACACACACACACACACACACACACACACACACCCCATATATGTATATATACACTATATACATATACGGCGTGTACATATATATTATGTGATGTGTATATATGTGTATATATATGGTATGTGTATATATGGTACATATATATGTGGTATATATGTGTGTTTGCATATACACACACATATATATATTTGGTGTATATATCTATGTATATGTTGTGTATATATGATGTATATAATGACCCAAGCCAAATTAATCACCTTCTCTCTGGGCTTCAGTTTCCTCATCTGTAAAATGAAAGTGGTAGACTAGATGACCTCTGTAGTCCCTTACAAATCTAAATTTAAGGTGCTGAGTTATTTCTGTAGTAGCTAACAGAGGATTTGATCACTGTATTGCTGAGGATAGTTGTCATTCACAGTTCTTCATCAAACTGTATTGTTGTCACTGTGTACAATGTTCTCCTGGTTCTGCTCACTTCACTATACATCAGTTCATACAAATCTTTTCAGTCCTTTCTGAAATCATCTAATTGGATATTTTTAAAGGAGTGGAGGGGTTTATCATATGGAAGAAAAAAAAGACCCTATCTCAATATACACTGGCGCTAATGAGAATATGGTTTCCAGTGCCTATTGATAATGCTATAGACTAGAATTGTAGAATTTTGGAACTGAAATGACCACATTGACAGCTCCATCAATTCATGACATAGGGAAGGGGAATGGAATAAGCATTTTTTTTTCTTTTTTTTTCCGGTAAGGCAATTGGGGTTAAGTGACTTGCCCAGGGTCACACAGCTAGTAAGTGTTAAGTATCTGAGGCCGGATTTGAACTCAGGTACTCCTGACTCCAGGGCCGGTGCTTTATCCACTGCACCACCTAGCTGCCCCCTAAATAAGCATTTCTTAAAAGTGCTGTTCTAACTGATTTAAAAATATGTAAGTTATACATGAAAGATCTTTGTTGATATGTCCCAGGATTCTATCAAGGAAACTTGTAAAGCTTTTTTTCTGAGGATGGTAACTGCATTAGTTTAAGTGTCTTGGAGTTTCCATAACACGTGTTCCTTACACTGGAACATCGCAGGTACAGATGAAATTTTTTGAAAAGAAATAATTGCCTTTTGGGTCATAAACTCACTGTTTTAAATAATGAGTGTAGGATACAGGAAGGATTTTCTCTGATAAAGAATTGCCTTCATCAGTTAGAAAAGGGAAGACACCAGTTTAGCCCATTAAAAAATTCAGAAAAAGATGCATAACCGTGTAAATAATTACCAATACATGTATGACTTATATTGCTTTTTATTTTAAAATCCAAAATAAATGACTTAAAAGTTACCTATTGTTGGACAAGAGAGAGAGAGAGAGTAAATTTAAAAAAAAACACAAAAAATTAAAAGAGACAAGAGAGTTCAAGAGATCACAGGATTACAGAATCCTTTAGCTAGAGCTGGAAGGGACCTTAGTAGGAATCTAGTCCCATTCCCATATTTTTAGAGTTGAGGAAAGTGATACCCATGGAGGTTAGCTACCTGTCTGAGGTCATGCAGGTAGAAAATATCAGTTAGGATTTGAAACCTCACCTTCTGATTATAGAGTCAATGGGAGGAGTGTGGACTTTAGAGTCAGAATAATAGGGTTAAAATCCTAGCTCTGCCATATACTGTGTCTGTGACCTTGTTACAAGTGTCATAATCTCTCAGCCTAAGTTTATGGCTCTGCAAAATAGGACTAGATGGCATCTGAGGTTCTGTCTAGTTCTAAATCTTGGAGCCTGTGATCATCACTCCATTGTCTTTTAATGTTGGGGTGGAGATATAAAACCTACACACCTCACCATGCCAAATTACTGGCTCACCAAAGAGATAAACAAACCAAGAGATCAATTGGTCAACCAATCTTGGAGAACACTTAGATAATGGCATCAAAGGCGACTTTGGGATTTTCTTTGATTCTGGGCACCTGAAAAGAAAACAAGTTTTTAAAAACATTTCCCTCTTATTCTGCCCTTTCTTTTCCTCTTTAGTAAACCTTAAGTATTTTTTGTCAAACTGTGACTCATTAAAAAATTTAGGTAATCAAAAACTGCTGGTGGGACTGTGTAGTAAAGGAAATGATTCCAGGCCAGCCTACCCCTAAAAATGCAAATGAAATCCAGAAGGCTCCAGGGAGACTCCAGTGCATTTGAGATCTGTGTGTGACTGAATAGATAGAACCAGCCTGTTCTCTGTTGGGTCAAGACACTCTACTCTTGGCTGTATATTATTAAACAAAAACTCTAAGGGGAAGCTGAGATACTGAAAAAGTAGGAGAATGTAAAATGCTGACCAAAGTAAATTTTCCTGGGTGGAAGATTACTCTTTAAAATAGACATTGATCAGATATATAGAGAGTGGAAAGTCTTGGTTCCATGGAAATGATTGTATATACTATGCAAAATGGGAAGTAAAACATTTAAGGACCACACTATAGGTCTTGGTGTGGTGTCCTGAGACACTGATTATGGAGTTCAAATCCCAGCTGTCTTTGTTCCTACTCATGTGACTCTGGATAAGTTACTCAACCTCCAAGTCTCAGTTTCTTTATCTGTAAAATGAGCTTGTACTATAAGAATGATTTCTATTCTACTATAAATGTATGATCCATTAGAAGAGGAGCTCATCACAAATAGAGATTATTTCATTCATATCCCCAGCACCTAGAACTCTGCCTGGCACACAGTAGATGCTGGATAAATGCTTATTGATTGAGTCAGTGACCTACGGTCTTTTTGTCCCTTCAAGTATTCCTGTCTCATTTGCATAGATTGAGTCCACTTCTGTATTGCCTGATAGTACTTTTTAGGAACCATATGTTTTTCATTCATGGCTCATCCCAACACTGTAGGATGCCACATCACAGCTTTGTAACCTCCTTTCTGAGCAGGTTTTTGTAATTAAAAGAGGGAGGAAGAATTATTAGGACATAGCATATGTCTTCCTCTTAATGGTAAAATTGATTCCCTCTTGTGGAGTAAACATGCTTGGAAATAAACATTCCTGTCCTCACAGTGGAGAGGTGCCCTTCACAAATCATCTTTAGCCCATCAAATATCTGATCCTTCAATGAGAAATTGTTAAAACAGGCTTTTATTAATATTTTTTTCTATTGGAGAGGGTTGAGAGAAGGTTGCTTGATGGAGTTGCCTGATCAGACTTCCTGGCAAGTGAGCATGGTGTGATGCGTTGGGTTAACTGTAATCTTCATTTTACCAGGATGAGTCACAAGCTTCCAGGTACTGAAGATCTGGATTACAATGAAGATGATTGTTGCTTTCCTAGACTATGTGGACCACATAGCGACATATTTGGAAAGAGCTTTCTCCCAGTCATATTGCTTTATGAGATGACATCAAGAGTTTGAAAGCTTGCATTCTATCTTTTTTATTGCCCAAAGTACCTTAAAAATCATTGTGAACTTGACAGTCATCCACAAACATGAACATTTCCATATACAAAGAACAGAAAAAGAAGATTGTATATAACATCACAAATCCCTTTCGCACATAGCTTTTTTTCTTTTTCTTTTATTCTATCCAGAGAGAGCCTAGGGCTCTTACTTTGTAGAAGAAAGGCACAAAAGATGGGACTTCTTTTAATCTTTTTGTACAGTTAATTACCACCCAGCAACTTCATATGCTCATGATCTTCTTCACTAAATATATTATGTGCTCACTAGAAGCAAAACTGATATAGGAGTAGGGAAAACAAATACAGAAACAAAACAATGCCTACCCTCGAGGAGCTTCTAATCTGTTGGAGAAAAACAACATGTAGAAAAATAAGTACATACAAAATATAATAACTAATACTTATATAGATCTTTAAAGTTTGCAAAGCACTTTACAGATATCATCTTATTTGGTACACAAATTAATAGGAATGGTGATGGCAAAGAACCCCAAGAGTTGGAGGGATCAGAAAAGGTCTAATGTAGGAAAGGCATCTGAGCCTTGAAGAGAGCTAAGGATCCTGAGAGACAGAGGTGAGTCTTTAGTTTAGAGGATGGGGGAGCCTGATATGTAGGAGACTTGAGGAGAAAAGAACAGGTGTGTGGCTTAAGTTGGAAAACATGAATTTATGATGGTTTGCATTTTTTTCCAAAAATTGTGAGCTTTATCTATTTAAGATTATTGCTAAAGCTTTTTCTCATTAAGTTGAAGTCATTTTTGATTGGCATGTGATTGGTAGACTAAGAATTTGCCTAAAAATACTATTGTTCCCTATTATACACTTCACTTTCTCTAGAATAAAATTGTGTCATTATATTCTGCTTTACAGTCATGCTAAAATTCCTAGGGCTACTGAGAAAAATGTGGGTGTAAAAAATTCCACAGATGATGGAAATTTAGTTCTTTTTCCTCTGCTATCAAATATGGTAATGGTCAGTAAACTTTGGTTCTGATCATAGAATCCTAAATTTAGAGGTAGAAAGGATCTCAGAGGTCCAGTTCCTCATTTTTCAGATGAGGAAAACTGAGGTGTAAGGAGGTTGTTGACCTCCCCAAGATCACAAACGTAGTAACTATCAGAACCCTAATTTGAATCCATCCTCTCTCACTACAGAGTCAATGATTTCAGGTCAAGTAAACAAGCATTTATTAAGCTCTTGGCACTATGTGCTATGTACAGTGTTATATATACTAAATAGTGCCATCTATTTTGCTAAAAGCAGGAGAAATAAGAAAGGCAAAAACAGTCCCTGCCCTCAAGAGACTCACCATCCAATTGAGGAAACAATTTGCAAACAACCATGCACAAACTAGACATATATGGGATAATTTGGAATAATCTCAGAAGGAAAGCACTAATAATATGGAGAACTAAGAAAGACTTCTTATAGAAGGTGGAATTTTAGCTGAGAAATAAAGGAAGTCTGGAAAGCCAGGAGGCAAAAGTGAGGAGGGAGAGAATTCTAGGCATCAGGGTTGGCCAGTGAAAGCCCACAGAGTTGAGAGATGGAGAGTCTTGTGGAACAGCAAGGATGCCAGCATCATTGGATCACAGAGAATGTGGGGTGGGGGGGTGGGGGGGAAGGGAAGAAGGGCAAAGGTTAAGAAAGGGCTTTAGAAAACAAATATTGGATTTTAGGTAAGTAAGGGAGACATTGAAGCTTATTGGATAAGGGAGTGACATGGTCAGAAGTGCTTTTTAGGAAAATCAATTTGACAGTTGAACAGAAGATTGACTGGAGTGAGGAGATATTTGAGACAAGGAGACCAACTAGAAAGTGCTTACATTAGTTCAGGTGTGAGGTGATGAGGGCCCACCCCAGGGTGTTGGCTATGTCAGAGAAGAAGACGAGTATATGCTAGAGATATGGTGAAGGTAGACTTGACATGACTTGGAAAGTCTAGTCTTAATTTTGACACTATCTGAGAAAGTCACTTACTTTGAACAAGTCACTTAATCTATTAGTGGTTCACAGTTATCATTTATGGAGTGAGGAAGTTGTATCATTTTATTTCTATTTCTTCTCTCTCTATCTACTCCCTTTCACAATCCTACACTCCAGTCAGATGGAACTACTTTCTGGTTCCTGAGTCCACCCTCTGATTTCCTGCCCCCACGGATGCTGTTCACACGGTTCTGTCTTTTTGGAGCATTTCCCCCTGCATATCTGCCTGTTAGAATTCAACTTGGCCTTTAATTATGGCACAGCTAAAATAAACCGCCTCCACAAAATCCTCTCTGACCTGGCCAGCTGGAAGCAATATCTCCATCCTCTGTGATCCCATCCTATCCACTATCTTTGTACTACTTAGTAAACTCACCACATACTTCTTCAATACTTCAAAAGATCTATGATTTCATCAGTGTGGCTACTTCCTTCCCTCATATGGACTACATCCCTCCTTAGGAGATTCTTTTGTGAGCTGTTCTATCTCCTGAATTCATTATTGGATGGCCAACCTTCTGGGGATAAAACTCTCTGCACTTAGCTGGGCTCATATTTGCATGAAAGACAAAGAATATGTTTCTTGGCTGTAGTCAAAGCCTTGTCAGTTTTGTAGGACTTGGAAGACCTTAAGCTCCATGGACCCAGCCTTTAAGACCTGAGGGGTCCCTTCACAAAGAGGCATCATTGTAGGATTTTAGGAAAGGGCTATGTATGCATTGCCTTGGGTTGTTATTTTGTTATTTGCATCCCTATATTATTATACTCTTGACCAGACTGTAAGCTCTTTGAGGTTGAGGACTTGGACAGATTTTAGCTTTGTGAATTGTGCCATTCTTTGCAAGTAGTAATCATCTTGATCTTTTTACTTACATCTTTAGCATAGCATCTGTAACACAAAAACTTAATAAATATTTATTGACTGATTATTCTGAATGAACTTGTTACTAATGGATAGCACAGTTTCCTTTTCCTGAGAGCACATGTTCCCAGATACTTTACAAATTTTGATTAAATTCAATTGAAGAAAGAGTTGGACAAGAAGCCCAATGAGTTAGTCCATTGGTACCCATATCTAGGACAGGTATTGTAGATAGGCAATGAAATGACCTAAGAACTGAATAAAAAGAGTAGAATGGCTTGGATTAATTTTGGGAAAAGGAACAACATTTCTAAATACATCTTTTCCCTCCTTAAAATATTGAAAATCATTTTCTACACTATATAGCTTCAAATCATAGAACACCACAATATCTTAAGAATCAAAACTGCCAATGGTCCAAACAGCAATAGATATGCTGGGTATGTAGGCAATAGATGTGTTGGCTACTGTAAATTGTCAGTGATAATTTGGTCACAAGAAGTGGTGTAAAAATAGGAAATATGTGATTTGCAAAGGAGGCAGGCTGGTGATGTAAGGATAATGAGGGATAACCAATAACATTACTCATGTAATGTTAAAAAGCTTAGACAAAGATATCTTTCATACTGGGTAGATTTTTTAATGAAAAGTTTGTGAATAGACATGGAGTTGCTACAGATGTGACTAGGTTGCAATTTGCACCATTGGTAGGAATAACTCACTTGGATGAAGTCAGAAATCCATTGAATCAAATCAGAATGTTAATAATGTAAAGGACAAATTAAGAAAAAATGTTACCAGAAATTTGAGAAGAGAGTGACTATTTCCATTTGGTGGCTAGTGAAAAGGATCAGGTTTCATGGAGGAGGAAGCACTCCTTGAAGAATAAGAAGGACTGCAACAGGTAGAGATGTGAGAGGATGTCCATTCTAAGTAGGGTAAGTATCCATTACAGTCGGGGGGATGATTTTAACAAAGTCACAGAAATAGGCAAGAGAAGAGCAAAAATAGCACATGGTGGGTTTCTTCTTCTGTGATACCTTTTGTGAGATTTTCTAATGGTATATTGTAAAAGACTATATAAACATAAGATATTACTAATGATAATTTAATATTTCTTCTTCTTCTTTTTTCCTCCTCCTCTTCTTCTTCCTCTCCTCCTTTTCCTCTACTTCTCCTCTTGGGGCCTCTTTCTCTGTCCCCCCCCCCTAATCAACCCTACCTCCCCACCTGCAAACAAAAAGGTCTTAGATATTAGCGTGTGGCAGAGGAAAGAGCACTGGTTCTTAAGTCAGAGGACCTGAATTCAACTCTCACCTCTGATATTTCCTATTTATGTGTCATCCTTGGTCAAGTCAATGTACCTCCCTGGGTTTCATTTTCTCATATTTCAAATTGGCATACAGCAGTGCAGTTGGCCTCACTGACCTCTGAGGTCACTTTTAGTTCTGAGTATATATCAAAGCCCATGATAAATGTCTCTAAAAACCCCAACATTTTGTTTTGGGAGAATATTCAATATGTGTAGCACGAGAAGGTCCAGAAATGTGTGCACACATGCAAAGGCAACATCTAAGGCTTGTAGCAAGCAATTTTTTGGCACAAACTTTTACCCATCATGCAGCATTTTATATTGGGCACTATTATTGGGAAGCAAGAAATCTGCAGCCATTTAAAATGTGTCAATAGGATTATTGAAGAAATTCCATTCTACCTAGCTTTTCACTCTCCACAGGGGTGTGCAAGCTATACAAAGAACAGTAATTCAAAACACATTGTAAATGGCACCAAGAGTATGTTGCTGACTATTTGGGGTTCATGGGTTGGACAACTTGCTAACAGACAGAAGGGCACTGCACTTAGGGACGAGATTTGCTGGTGAAAAAATACAAAAGCTAAGTATTTGCAAGATGCCTGTCTGGGAGTGAAAGTTTAATGATGGCAAGTATGAAGCAGTAGACTCTGCCAGATAAATGACAATTGTTTGACTCAGAGGATGAACTGACTTGGAACAACTTGCTTTTTTTCTTGGCTTTGGATGTCTACCTTTTTAGGGATATTCCTTCTAACTTTTGCTGAGAGGCTGAACTCAACCTCCAAAGCCTCAAGTTCTTCAGTCCCTTTTGGTGATAGGCAGCAAGTAGATCGAGCGCCGGCCTTGGAGTCAGACCTGGGTTCAGGACCTGCCTTTGACCTCTATTGACTGATCATGAACAACCCATATTCCCTTAGCGTACTAGGTATCTCTCCATGACTATAGATCGCTGTTGGAGATCTGTATTGGTGGAGGGAATTTTCACATCAGGGTCCTTATCCTGAAAGTATTATGGGTCCAGACCACCCCTTTCCCCCTCCCCTCCAAATACTCTGAAGCTTTAACAATTCTATTTGTTTATGTTTGAACCCTTGTTTAGAGTGCCTAATAAAAGTCAGAAGAGCATTGAATAATGTTTACTGGAAGGTTGTAGAGTTGTTGGGGGAAGGTGTAGGAGCAATGGAAATTGGGGCTGTAAAACTTGCGTTAATCTTTTGGAGTCTTAGGGTGGGTGTCAAGTGGATGTATCACATGTACAACTGCAAGGGTCTCTCTTTCCATAACTGGCAGGCAGGGACTCCTGGGTCAAATTAACACTTTCAAGAAGGCAGGCAGTTAGGCAGGCAATTATTTGAAAAGCAATCAGAATGGGGAGCTCCAGGGATATCAAAATAAATCCTAGCAACAAAAAATGAGTGCAACTCTAACATTAAGAGAACACCAGTTATTTGTGATTTAAACTTTGGTTGTAGTTGGTCAGGGCAAGTCTGGAAAGATTGTGCCATGTGTTGATGAGTCAAATATGATAGCATAAGTAGCAAGTGTGTTTTAGTCTCCTATGCATGCTAGATACACATTCATTTCCCCTCCTCTTTTCAATTGCCACCCTCCTTCCCTAATAGTTCTAGAATTAGAAGGTAAAATATTGATCATTTTTATAAACACATCCTACAGGGTTTCTTTCTTTCTTTTGTTAAGAAAAAAATGTCCCTAATTCTAATCTCAGCATGTGCCAAGTTTATTTTCATGGTAGATTTGGATTGACAAACATGCTTTGTTGAAACCAGTAATGGTTGTAATGCAATAAATATTCTTCACACAAGAGCCTAAAGGACTGCAGGGTATTTGCTTGTGAAAGAACTATTCTTGTCACCTAAATTAAGCAGGGATCTTTAGGAGTTTGGGGAACTATTAGGACCCCTTTTCTTTTTTAGATGATTGTTTTAAGGGTTATAAGAATGCCTTAACTCATCAACCTTCTTAATCAAGGCTTCTTATAGGAATCAAAATACTATAATAGTAGTTGAAACATTAAAAAAAAAACTTTAGAAAATCACACTTTCTTCCTCTAATGTCTAGTGGAAAGAATTTGAGCTATCTTTTTTGGAGACATGCAAATATTGATTCATTTAAAAGCATTCTGGCTTTGTATTCAGAGAACCCACCTATGATATTTATTACCTTTGCATTCTTATGTAAATCACCTGATCTCCCTTGTCTCTGTTTCTTTATTTTTAAAATGAAGGGGTTGGTCTGGACAGTCTTTGAGGTACCCGTGATATCTATATCTATGATCCTGTCATCCTATATTTAATGATTAAATTCAATTTTAATAAACAAAAATTTGCCATATGTGAGGTACTATGCTGGTGTAGAAGGAGACCCTCCTCTCCCATTCCCTTTTTAGAAATATCAAGAAAGTATCTAAAAAGCATTTTAGTTGTTAGACTAATCTGAAAGAGAAAGACTTAGCAGTCTTTCTTTAACTATCAAATATGAAATAATGTTTAGTTCTCCTCTCTGTGATCAGTCCAAGAAGGAAATTCTGAGGTAATTAGGATAGTGACCAGATGAGGAGAAGAGAAACGAATATTTAGAAACATCTTTAAAATGAAAACACTACTTGTTGTGACTGTTTTGTTTTCCACACTGCCACTAATGTATCAAGAATAGGGTTGATCTCAGAATTGAACCTAACTTGAGGAGCTTGAGGAAGATCAATTCCATTATAATTCCCAAGTACTTGAAATATCTGTAGGAAGTTTTGCCTTTTTCCATGAAACAGCACCAGGTTCTCAATTTCTGAAAAATAACAGGGTGATTCAATTAGGAATGATGTTCAATTCTGACACAAGCAGAAGGTCCTTTTTTTCCTTCCTAAATCATTTTTTTTGTAAAGCTTTTAGCACTGTGCCCGGCACATAGTAGGCACTCAACAAATGCTCCCTCCCCTACTTACCACAAGTAAACTTCTTTACAGAAAATGAAGCCAACTCTCTAGAAAGCCAAAGTTGGAAGTCACTTCCCTGCTTTTTCACTCTCTCACACCTTCCTATTTACCTGTACATTTTTGGGAATAACCTAAAAATGGGAAGAGCCCATTAAAGCAGGAGCTACTCTTTTTTTTTTTTTTTTTTTTTTTTTTTTGCGGGATAATGAGGGTTAAGTGACCTGCCCAGGGTCACTCAGTGTCAAGTGTCTGAGGCCATATTTGAACTCAGGTCCTCCTGAATCCAGGGCTGGTGCTTTATCCACTGTGCCACCTAGCTGCCCCCAGGAGCTACTCTTATACTAGTCCTATCTCTTCTTCCTCTTCCCTTCCATCCTCACAAATATTTTAATTTTCCAGAGCCCATTTTCCTGATATTGCTGGACTAAATAAGTTAAGAGAAATCTGATTATTTAACATCCCCATTTATTTAGTAAAAAACCATATAAATAATACTTGACACTTATTTAGTATTTAAATATGTGCTTGAGTGTGTCCCCAAAATCTTAGTGTAGATTTAAGTTATTAAAGCTTAAATTCCACTGAGACTTTTGGGATAGCACATTGCTAAGGGAACCATACCCTGGAAAATCCATGTAAATTTGTTTGGCCCTCCCTTCATACCAGAGAAGAAGTCTGAATTATTATGTTATTAAAAGATAAAATATGTTGATATTATGCAATAATATACATATATTTTATCCATTTCTGAGTTCTAAACCCTTTCTATGTCATCTGCTGGCCATTGTGTGTTGTCTGTGGCTTCTGCAAAACTCCCTCCAAAATTCTCATTTAATTTCTTTCGTCCTTTTTTTTTTTAGCAACAAACATTTATTTTATTTTTTCCAGTTACACATAAGGGTAGTTTTCAACATTCATTTTCACAAGATTTAGAGTTCCAAATTTTTCACCCTCCCTCCCTCCCTTTCCTCCCCCCTCCACAAGATCGCAACCACATTATATTGTACAATCCACAAGTGTTCTTTTTCATCAGTTCTTTCTATGGGGGTGGATAGTAAGCTTTATCATTAGTTCCTTGAGATTGTCTTGGATCATTGCATTGCTGAGAGTAGTTAAGTCACTCACAATTGCTCATTGAACAATACTGCTGTCACTATGCAGAATGTCCTCCCAGCTCTGCTCACTTCACTATACATTGATGTTCATTAGGCTTTCCAGGTTTTTCTGGGATCATCCTGTTTGTCATTTCCTGTAGCACAAGACCATTCCACTACAATTATATACTACAGTTTCTTCAGTCATTCCTCAATTGATGGACATTCCCTTGATTCTCAATTCTTAGCCTCCACAAAGAGTTGCTATAAATATTTTTCGTATAATTTTCCCCCTTTTCTCTTTTTCATGATTACTATTGTTAACTGTTTCCCTTCCATCCTATTCCCTTCCCCAAGATATTTATTCTATTATCCATCTTCTTTAATCTTATCACTCGTCAAAAGGGATTTACTTCTCTCTGTCCCCTCCCCCACTCTGCCCTTCCTTCTTTTGCCCCTCTCTCTTTATCCCTTTCCCCTCCTGTTTTCCTGCAGGGTTAGAGAGATTACTCCACCCAATTGAGTGTGTACATTATTCCTTCCTTGAGACAATTCTAATAAGATTGAGGTCTTTGAGCCAATTCTGATGAGTGTTAGGCTCATTTACTGCCCAGATTAAATAGATTACTCTACCCAGTTCTGTGTGTGTTAGTCCCTCCTTGAGCCATCTCTGATGAGTTTAAGGTCTTTGAGCCTTTTCTGATGAGTGTAAAATTCATTTACTGCCCTGCTCCTCCCCATCTCTTCCCCCACTCCATAAGCCTTTTCCTGTTTCTTTCAGGCAGGATTTCACCTCTGCCCTTCCCCCTCCCCCAGTGCATTCCCCTCACCCCTCAATTTAACCCCAAGGATATCATCATGGGGCAGCTAGGTGGCACAGTAGACAAAGCATCTCCCCTGGACCCAGGGGGATCCCAGTCAAAACCTGGCCTCAGACACAAGACAGTCACCCACTGTACGACCCCAGGCATGTCCCCCAACTCTGATTTTTTATAGTTCTCTAGGGTCTTGTATTTGAAAGTCAAATTTGCCATTCAGTTCAGGTCTTTTCATCATGAATACCCGAAAGTCTTCTTTTTCATTGAGTTCCATTTTTTCCTCTAAAATATTATGCTCAGTTTGCTGGATACATGATTCCTGGTTGTAATCCTAATTCCTTTGCCCTCTGGAATATCATATTCCATGCCTTCTGGTCCTTTAATGTAGAAGCTGCTAGATCTTGTGCAATCCTGACTGGGGCTCCACAGTACTTGAATTCTTTCTTTTTGGCAGCTTGCAATATTTTCTCCTTGACCTGAGAGCTCTGGAATTTGGCTATAATATTCCTAGGAGCTTTCCTTTTGGGATCTCTTTCTGGAGGCGATCAGTGGATTCTTTCGATTTCTATTTTAGCTTCTTCTTCTAGAATTTCAGAGTAATTTTTCCTGGGATGTATGGATACTGTTCATGAGGAAAAAAAGTTAATCTCTGCCATTAGAATTGTGGCAAATCAATACACCCTTCTCCTTGTTACTGAAGAAAATTTCTATGGTCCTCACCTTTCTCTGTCTGCTCATCTTACCTTTCTTTTACTTGACTTTCAGTTCCTTAAATTGGGGCACTGTTTCCAGGCTGCACTATCCCAAGCTTCAAAAGTCCCAGGTGGTATGATTTAAGGAGAATCAGGTTCTTTAATCACCTGGCCTGTTCCCTGGTCCATAGATTACCCCAGACCAACTTGCTAATCAGCCAGCTTTGTGTGTTGTGTTTGTTAGCTCCAACGAGCCTGTGCCCTTTCTCTACCTGGGCCACTGCTACTCGAGCCTACCTCCTGGTTCCCAGCAGGGGTGAAAAACCCAAGTTCTGCCTCAGTACCAGCATAGACCCCTGTGGTCTCTCCCCTGCCAAGGGCTCAGCCCTCTCACCAGACTGTGAGCTTAGTTCCAGACAACACTGGTGTTTCGTCTGATTCAGAGGCTCTGGGGGGGTCTCCTTCTCTGGTGAGGCCTTCCTGGGACTGGATCTGTGTCAGGGTGACTGTGGGGTTGGGCTTGACTCCTGTATCAGCAGAGCAGCTCCCTCCTTCTGACCTTCCAAGCTGTTCTTGGTTAGAAGATGATTTTAGTACATTCTTCTGTGAGTTTTGCTGCTTTAGGCATTTTCCTATTGTGTTCTTTGGATATTTTTTGAAGCAATCATGTCATGAATTTGAGAGCTCACTGTTTTTCCTCTGCCATCTTTGGCTAATTTGTTTTCTCCTTAATTTCTTATGCTAACCAAAATCACAATGGGGAAAATCGTTATGTGGAAGGGAAAACAGTCTATGTTATCTCAACTGAGCTTTACAACAAACATGTATGTTATTATTATCCCCAATTTTTATAATGGGGAAATACAATCAGAGAGTAGATGACTTCTGAGCTCATTTCTGGGTCTACATCTATGATTCTATAATTTTAGGTGAAGTGACTTGCCCATAATCACACAGTTTGTTTCATAGGTAGGATTCAAATCTAGGTATCTGCTGATTCCAAGCCCCAAATTCTATGTTCTTTACTGTCCAGTCTCTATTTTAAAATAAACAAACAAAACACTTGTAAGACCATCTAGATCTACTTGAGAAGTGTTGGATTCTGTAAAACCAGCTGTAGTTACACTTTCTGGAGGGTGTGAACTGTATTATAGGGAGACCATTATATTGTGTCCATATTTTGAAAATTAAAGCCATCCTCACCAAATTAAGAAAGAAAAGCTACTTACTTGGAATGTCATCTGGAAGTTCCCATTGGACTTTCAAGCTCAAGTGCTCCCTTGAAAATTTTCCTAGAACAGACTCACAGAGAGCATGTATTGGAATGTATTTGTTCTGAAATGCAGATGTTGCTTGTGATGAGGCAGGATGGTGGGATACTGTCCTTATTTCCACCCTCAACTTTCCTTTTGAGTAAACCAATGTTCCTGGGAACAATGGGAACATTTTGAGATGGTTCCTTGAGAAGATCTCAAAGCTCATGAGCTTTTTTTTTCCCTTGTATGAGCTGTACCTTTTCAAAGGATTATAGCATTCCAAGTAGAGGGGACCTCAGAGATCTATCCTTTAAATTTACAATTGAAGCAACAAGGTTCACAGAGGTTGAATAACTTGCCACAGTTCATTAAAGTAAGGTGTAGAACTGGGATCTGAATCTAGGTCCTCTGATTCTAAATCTATCAGTGTTTCCACTATATAATTCTTTCTCTGTAGAAGAAAAATGCAACTATGTGATAGTTACTGGAGCAAAGGAAGGCAATTTGCTTTTGAAATGTTTTATATGTCACTGATTTGAAGAGCTTTGTAATGGTTTCTCTTGTACCTCACCACTCATCACTATCAAACACATTAAATGTCTGTCATGTACTGTACAATTCATTGTCTTGGGTACTATAAAAATAAAAGAAAATTCCTCACCCCTCAAGAAATCTAGAATCTAAATGAGGAAGAACAGAGCTATAACTAGCCTTTTTCGCTTTGGTCAAGAAGCATGAAAGGAGACATTAGAACATTAAAAACACTCTCAAATCAACTTTGTATTTTGTGATGTTAAAATAACATTAAATAGTAAGAAAAATTTGTCTGAACAAGAGAGAGGCTAAGGAAATAACATTCCAGAATTGTGAGGCACCTGAGTTTATCTAGGACAACCCATGAGATCTAGGGTCTTGTACTCATGCAACCCTTCCAGAGAGACCTTTGTGAGCATCTTTCCTAAATAGTATGGGAGGAGAGATAGCACTAGGATTAGTCACTGTGTGTGTGTGTGTGTGTGTGTGTGTGTGTGTGAGGGAGAGAGAGAGAGAGAGAGAGAGAGAGATTTTATTGCTTACAGAGCAAGGATGAGAGAAAGGCTGATCTACCTAGAATTGACAGAGAGAAAGGAAAGCACTGTGAGGGAGACAGAATGGGGCAGATAGATTGGGATTTCTTCGCCCTCCCACTTAATAGTATTTTATTTTCCCCAATTACATATATAGTTTTAAACTTTTATTTTTATAAGATTTTGAGTTCCAAATTTTTCTTACTTCCTTCCCTTCCCCTTGCCCAGACAGCAAGCAATATGATATAGCCTATTCATGCACATAGATTGGGATTTTTTCAGGAGGCAGGAGAGAGGGAGAGTAAACAGCATGCAGTTTGGGGTCCTCACAGCCACCTGAAACCTGAACCTTCTCTTTCCCACTCCTCCACTAGCATCAGAGGAAACCTGGTAGAGGAATCCCCCAAAAAAATCAACTTCCCACACATGCATACCAGTCTTTACCTGGATTCATGCTCCCCTCATCTCACTCCAATCTTCTAAAGGTGGGCATGGGTCAGTTTTTGTGCTTTCAAAACTTCATTCCTCTGGGGAAGAGATTCAATTGCCCTCCCTAGTTATGGTTTGTGGAAGACAAATTGGCATTATTTGTATAAACTAATTTTCTCCAACTTTCTCTCCACCTAGATTTTTTGAACCTCCAAGCTCACCAGGGTTTTCCTGGGGAAATTCCTATTCTCTTTTCAATATAAGTATTATATTTGAAGCCTTCCCTCTCCATAGATATTCAATAGACAATGGAGTTTGACCATCTTCTCTCAAGGATGACTCATGATAAGGTGGAGAAAGTAGACACTTAGAGAAAAGGACATTTTAATTTGAAGATCCAGGTGTTGTCTATCTTATTGGTAGATCTCATTGAAAGCTCTTCTTGAATATAACTGCTCTGAATGGTGGTTCTTCATAGTTTCTGCTCCCAGTAGAAGCATATTCAATTAAATTCAACAAATATTTATTAAGTTCCTATTGTATATTGAGCATATGATGTACTAGCACAGGGTGGGAGGTTATGATAATAATGACAGTGAAAATAATAATAATATTAAAAATCAAAATAACGTAAAAATAAAGAGATCTGGTCAAAGATCCCCAAACCTTGTGGGATCAGGATGACATATTTATTATCCCCACCATCCTCTCTTCTCATCATCTTTGGAGTTATACCAATATTTTAGTCAGGTTTAAAAGAAGAACTTATAGCAACACTTTTATTCAATTTAAAAAACCTAATCATTTTATCTACCTCCACATACTTCTTGTTGTTCAGTCATTCAGTTTTGTTTGACCCTTCATGACCCAAGCCCTTCTCTCCTTCACTATTTCCCAAAGTCTGTCTAAGTTCATGTTCTTTGCTTCCATCGCATTATCTCATCTTCTGCTGTTCCCCTTTCCTTTTGCCTTCAATATTTCTCAACATCAGGTTTTTGTTTTCTAACATGTTCTATCAAAGTAACTCTCAAAATTCTTTTCTGGCACCACAATTTGAAAGCATCAATTCTGCAGCATTCAGCATTCCTTATAGCCCAACTCTCACAACCATACATTGCTTCTGGATAAACCATAGCGTTGACTATACAGATGTTTGTTGGCAAGGTAATGTCTGCTTTTTAGTAGGCTGTCCAAATTTTCCATAGTTTTCTTTCCAATTAGCAAGCATCTTTTAATTTCATGGCTGCTGATCTTTGGGTCCAAGGATACCAAATCTGACACTGATTCCATTTCTTCTTTCTCTGTTTTCCAGGAAGTGATGGGATGAGTTGCCAGGATCTTAGTTTTTTTTTTATGTTAAGCTTTAAGCCAGCTTTTACACTCTTCTCTTTTATCCTCATCAAGAGACTTCTAAATTCCTCTTTACTTTCTACCATCAAAATGGTATAGTCTGCATAGCTGAGGTTGTTGATCTTTCTCCTGGCAACCTTAATTCTGGCTTTTGATTTATCCAACCTGGCATTTAGCATGATGTACTCTTTATATAAGTTAAATAAATAGGGTAACAATATATAGCCTTGTCATACTCCTTTTACAAGCTTAAACCAATCAGTTGTTCCATGTTTGATTGTAACTGTTGCATCTTGCCCTACACAGAGGCACCTCAGGAAAGGTAAAATGATCTAGTACTCTCATTGCTTTGAAGACTTGCCACATTTAATTGTGATCCACACAGTCAAAAGCTATAGGGTAGTCAATTAAGTAGAAGTTTTTGTTTTTTCCCTGGAATTCTCTTGCTTTCTCTGTAATCCAGCAAATGTTGGTGATTTGGCTTCTAGTTCTCTACCTCTTTGAAACCAGACAGCTCTTCTGGTAATTTTTGGTTTATGTATTGCTGAAGCCTGGCTTGCAGTGTCTTAAGCATTACCTTGCTGGCATGTAAAATGAGGACAATTGCTTAGTAATTTGAACGTTCTTTGGCATTGCTCTTCTTTAGGATTGGATTGTGAAGTAATCTTTTCCAATTCGGTGTCCATTATTGTGTTTTCCAAATTTGCTTGCCTATTGAGTGTAGTGCTTTAAGAGCATCTTTTTAGGATTTTAAATAGCTCAAATATAATTCACTCACCTCCACTAATCTTTTCATTAGCAATGCTTCCTAAGGCCCACTTGACTTTATTCTCCAGGATGTCTGGCTCTAGATCAGTAACCACATCATAGTGGTTATCAATGATATTAAGATCTTTCTTGTATAAATTCTTGACACCTCTTCTTAACCTCCTCTAACTGCTGTTGTCTCTGCTATTTTTGTGTTTTATCATTCCCATTTTTGCATGAAACATTCTCTTGATATCTTTAATTTTCTCAAAGAGATCTCCTGTCTTTCTCATCCTATTGGTTTCTGCTATTTCTTTGCATTGCTCATTTTAGAAAACCATACCTCTCCTTGCTATTCTCTGGAATTCTGCATTCAATTAGGTATAGTTTTCCTTTTTGCTTTCCTTCTTTCCTCAGTTACTTGTAAAACCTCATCACACATCCATTTTGTTTTCTTGATCTTCTTTTTCTTTGGAATGTTTTTTTTTGTTGTTGCTGCATCCTGTACAACTTCTGCCCATAGTTCCTCAGGTATTCTACACAACAGAGCTATTTCTTTAAATCCATTCATCACTTCCACTTCATATTCATAAGGGATGTTATTTAGGCCGTACCTATGTATCTGTTGGTTTTCTCTACTTTCTTCAATTTAAGTCTGAATTTTACAATAAGAAGCTCACAATCTGAACCACACTCAGGTCCAGGTCTTGTTTTAACTGACTATATATAGCATATCTGCCTTTGGCTGCAAAGTATATAAATAATGTGATTTTGATGTTGATGATATGGTGATGTCCACATGTAGAGTCGCCTTTTGGGTTGTTGAAAAAGAGTGTTTACTATCACCAGTGAGTTATCTTGACAAAATATTAGTTTTTGTCTCACTTTATTTTGTGGTCCAAGGCAAAACTTGCCTATTATTCCAATTATCTTTTGACTTCCTTCTTGAGCATTCCAAATCCCCTATGATGAATGTGACATTTTTTCAGGGTGTTACTTCTAGAAGATGTTGTAAGTTTTCATAGAACTGATTAACTTTGACCTCTGGCATCAGTGGAGGTGTATAGATTTTTATTACTGTGATATTGAATAGCTTGCCTTGGATTTGAACAGATATCATGCTGTCATTTTTGAGATTGTGCCACATTTATTTTCACCCATTTATTGAGCATGAGAGCTACTCCATTTCTTTTAATGGATTCTTGCCTGCAGTAGTATATGTAGTGATCCCCTAATTAAGTTCATTAATTTAACTTCACTGGCACCTAAGATGTCAATGTATAATCTTTCTACCTCCTTTTTGATCACATCCAGCTTACCTTGATTCATATGTTATATTCCAGGTTCCTAGGCAACACTGAGCTTTCCAGCATCAGACTTTTCTTTCATTACCAGACACATCTGCAGCTAGGCTTCCTTTTAGCTTTGACCCAATGCTTCATTAGTACTGTAGCTACTTGTAGTTGTCCTCCATTCTTCCCCAGTAGCATTTTGGACACTTTCCAACCTGAGACATTCATCTTTTGATGCTATATGCTTCATCATTTTAATGCTATCCATGGGGTTTTTTTTTGGCAAAGATGCTAGAGTGGTTTGCCATTTCCTTCTCTAGTGGATCACCTTTTGAGAGAACTCTACTATGACTTTGGGTAACCTTGCACAGCATAGCTCATAGTTTCATTAAGCTATGAAGCCCCTCTGCCACAACAAGGCAGTGATCCAGGAGGGGTCACAATAGTCTGCCAAACATTAAATATAAAGGAATAATTATGGGATAATGATTTGTCCCAGGACCATCTATAACTGAACTTTATTGAATAGAGGCTGATGATAATGATAGTAAAGTGATTTGAAAAAGCTAGTGAAGATGCAAGGAGAGACACTAGAATACTAAATAATATCAAGCTGGTATATGCAATAGAAAACTGCAGCACCACATTTACCAATTAAAGGCAACAAAGAAGAAATGTATAAAGGAATTTGGAAAGCAAAAGCTTATCAGAAATTATAGATTGCCTTAATCAACATTTGAAAGCAAAAGTGCAGAAGAATTCAAGCAGTAAAAAAAAAAAAAAACTTCTCTACAAAACAAAACAATTCAGGATCAGTCATAAACTTTATTAAAGGTTTTGAGAAGTAAAGGAACCAGAGGTGAGAGAGAGTCTTCAAGAAGGAGGATGTGGAAAATTTCTGATAGTCTTATAAGGTTGCTATTAAAATACAAATTGGATTAGATGAGAAACAGAAAACTTGCATAGAGTTAATTTAATAAGCAGTAGATAAATTATGTCAAGGGAAATGATTGACACTCTAGTCAGCTCCTCTACAAAACTGGAAAATGGTGGGTCTGGAGGAGATCTATAATTACTGGTTCGTGGCCTTCCCCTGTGGCACATCAATTACTATCAAAACACTTTACCAGCTTCCTCTTTAATTTTCTTTTTAAGAATAAATTTTATTGATATCATTTGCTTTTTATATTACATATTATATTTTAAATTTCCTACAGCAATCCCCTCCCCTAGAGCCATCCCTTATATTAATGGATAAAAAAGAAAAAAAAAACATTTCGCAAACCTAGCCAACATATCAAAGATGTTACATGCTTTGTTCTACAAGGCATGGGAGTGGGAGGAAGTATCTTTTCCTATTTCTTTTTTTGGACCAAACTTGGACATAATTTTAGATCATTCACTTTATATTGTTTTGTGGTTCTTTCTAATTCAGATGTTGTGGTCATTGAATATATTGTTTTCCTGGTTCTGCTTATTTCACTTTGCATCAATTTACATGTCTTCCCATGTTTCTCTATATTCATTGATTTTATAGCAGTAATAGCTCATTTTTGTACACCAAAATTTGTTGTTATTCTCCAATCCAATCCCACATCTCTTAACAGAAGGAAGGGGGAAGGAAACAATCATTTAAGTACCTACCATGTGCCAGGCACTATGCTAAGAGCTTTACAAATACTAACTCATTTGTTCCTCACAACAACCCTGTGAGTTAGGTGCTATTATCATATCCATTCTATAGTTGAGGAAACTGAGGCAGATAGAGATTAAGTGACATGTACAAGGTCACACAGCTTGTAAGTATCTGAGGCTAGATTTGAAGTCAGATCTTCTTGACTCTAGACCCAGTGCTCTACCTACTGTGCTGCCTACCTGCCTTTAACAGAAGGCACCATATATTCATTATTAAAAAATGAGATGAAAAACCCTTTCAAATGTAGCCAATTATATATTTGTGTATTTTATACAATACATTTATGGCTTATATAACTTAGTAAACTACAAACACCAATAAAAATAATATGTTGTCCAAGGAGCAAATATATGTGTCAAAATACCAGGATTTTAAGAGCAACTCATTATCAGCTGGGTAATTCTTGAATAAACTGTCTGAAATTGGTATAGTGATTATACTACCTTTGTTGATTATTACAAAGTCTTTTACATAGTTCTGCTCTCATGGTTTATTTGTATAGTTCAAATACATAAAATGTGGTAAAAATACTAGAGTACTTTACGTTCACATGGCAAAATGGTTTTCTGTTTAATATACACAACTAACACAATAATATCAAGATGAATTGAAATAAAATGTGGCATTTTCATTGAGATTATAGCTCATTATAATTCTTCTTAGCCTTAAACCCATTGTCATCTCTCCACAATAGGTCTATGTATAGCTTCCAAATTAAAGAAGGAGATGAATTAAAATACCTTATAAATCACTATCAAGTGATACATTAAAAAACATCAAATTATATGGTTCCACTAAAAGATAGATTATAAGCTATATAATTTCATGGAATCTTTCTCAAAGACTATCAAAATAGTATTTGGACTGGATAATTTAAAAATTCTTATAGGATGCAAGTGTGAGATTTAGATCATAAATCTCCCCTACTTAACTTTTCCCTTAATTTATCTCCCAGACTAGTAAATGGAAGAAGCTTCTGGTTTTCTAGATAGAGCCTTTATTGTATATAAGGTGTTGTTGATTAGAAGGATAGGAAAATAGAAATACAATACAAATCGTCTTAAGTCTAGGCTTAGTCTATATTCCTTATAAAAACTCACCAAACCGAAAAGGCCACCTTTGGAGAGAGGGAGACCGTCTGTGCCGCGCCGCCAGGAGTCCCGCCAAGCAGGCAAAAAGGGCTACTCTCGTTCTCTCCACCCCGGTAGTCAAAAACCCGGCAGGCAGTCTGACATGCGCAGCAGGCGGACTGTTCATCTCCTCCTCAAAAGGGTGGTCCTTGAAAAACTGGCGTCTTTCAGTTATCCTAACCGACTGTTAAAAACTTTCATATTTTACCACATTTCCCTACTTTGCTTCCTCAAGAAACGGAATGTTTCCTTGATGGAACAGTAAAAAGAATATAATAACTTTTGCTGACTAATAATATGTGAACAACAATACAGAAAAGGAAGAGAGGAAAGTTTTGTCCAGAGGGGCGATTTTTTTTCTTTCCTCATGAACCGACGCTTTGACATTAGTCTTGCAAAGGGAGAGCCTCTGCAGAGAGTACATGTTACAGATAGTATATATTATAACAGAAAGGAGATAGTAAAAGCTAATAAAGCAAAACAGTTCATATAAAGTCTCTGAGTTCTCTTGTCTTCTTGAAGTGGTAAGATGTCATCAGGAGGAAACTGGATTCTGGACTCTGGTCTGGATTCTGGACTCTGGTCTCTGGTCTGGAAAGCTGGATTATCTTCTTTAACTGTTTGAATTGCTGTATTTTTAAAACCTTAGCATAGCATTGTCAATGATCAAATTAATAAATTCCATTACATTCCCTCCTTTATATCCTTAGACTTCCAATAGAGGGTTGAGGTAGTTTTGCAATCAGTAACACTTTTTACCACCATGTGTCTGGATCAAAGTCAAATTTAGTATGTGTTCATGACACCTGAAAATGTTATGGAAAGGTTATCATACCATATCTCATGGTTCCGAGACAGCCAGTGATTGTGCTAGGCCACAGGTGAATTCAACTGAGTGAGATAAAAAGATAAGTAAGTTCAGTTAAATTAGGTTAAATTAGGAGGGAGAGAGGATAAATACTGGACTGTGCCTAATAATTGTGCTCTACATAGTCACCATCATAAGCAAACCATGGACTTACGTATACCTGTCTCTCCTTTTGTTGCACATATATTCTCTCCAGGGCCTGCATCAGAGTTCACAGCAAGTTAGTCTCTGAAATGATAAGTTTCCATACTTCCGAAATCTCATTAATTTCACCAAAGACAGTATGATGGTAAAAATGTGTGCTATGCTAAGCTGGATTATCTTCTTTAACTGTTTGAATTTTTTTTACTAAACCTTAAGGAAGACTTAAAGCTTCAATCTTGAATCCAGAGATCACATTGAACTAATAGATAAAAATCAATGCCTACAAATATCTTGGTATATTTCATGTAAGTCAATCAAGCATAATGATATCAAAGACAAGGCAGTGGCTAAATATATCAAATTTTATTGGCCTAATGAAATCAAACCTAAATGGGAAGAAAACATCCAAAACATTTAATTAACTTCTGTACAATACTGGTATTAATGCACATTTCCAGGATAACAAAATGAATTATAATAGATTTGGAATGTAGCCTAACAGCATTAGTGATATACAGGACCTATTCCCATAAGGAAGATGTAGAAAGATGAACACTTCCATGTCACAAGTGCTAAGGTTATTGAACACATTCTTTTTTTTTTTTTAATAAAAGTATTTTATTTTTTCCAGTTACATGTAAAGATAGTTCTCAACAATGGTTTATATAAGCTTTCCAATTTCAGATTTTTCTCCTTCCCTCTCCTCCCCCTCCCCTCCCCTACACAGCAGGTAATCTGATATAGGTTATATATACATAAACTATTCTGCAGTATTCAACCAATTACTGGAACTTGAGCATTATCAGAGACTGAACTATTGTCCACAATCATCCAGACATAACAATGATACATAAGAATTGAGGATTTTAAAAATAGATGCCACTATATTAAATATAATGCCCAAGCTTCATGGAACAAAAAGATTTCAAAACATAGAGACCTAGCAGAGGCAATCAAAATCTAATGGTAGGGGCAGCTAGGTGGCACAGTGGATAAAACACTGGCCCTAGACTCAGGAGGACCTGAGTTCAAATCTGGCCTCAGACACTATGTAGCTAGCTATGTAACCCTGGGCAAGTCACTTAACCCTCATTGCCCCACAAAAAAGAAAAAAATCTAATGGGAACAGATTAGAATGAATCTCATTTTTGTTGCTCTGTCTACTATTGAAATTATACATGGGATTTTTTCAATGAGTCTACAAGGGATGAGTTTCCATCCTAGTATTTTAATTAAAAGGGCATTTATTTTATCCATTTGGGCAACATTCCAAAGAGCAATTAAATTATAATAGTAGCATAACAACTTGTCCCAGGACAAGTTTGGATGAACTCCATAAAAAAGATGTGAAGAATAGCATGATGTAATATAATGATACTCATTGTTATTATCCTAGAGACAATACTATCATACTCATAGCTACCCCCTGGGAACTTTCTACTGTGCCCTGCTACAAGTCCCTGATTGTTATTTGACTCAAGGTACCTTTTCATATACACAAAGTGTTACACTGAAGGGTATATTTATATGCCTTGACAGTATCCATACTCAGAAACACTTGACAGTAAACCCTTAATTCCTCTTCTCATGTCTCCCCTTTACTACTACATAGAGCACAGAGTCAGTTCTATGGATGTTTTCCATTATTCCCATTCCTGTTCTTTACATTCCAACCAAATGGGCTAATTGCTGTTTCCGAACTTGAAATTTCACCTCTTACCTCTGGTCTCTGCATCGGCTGTCCCATCATGCTGGGAACTATTCTCTCCTCCCCTTTGTCTCAGAATTCTTTACTATCTTTAAGACTTGGCTCAAATGCTACCTCCTCTTTTCTGATCTCTTTACTTGTTAGTGTTCTTTTCCTTCTCCAATGATCTTGCACTTACTTGTCTGGATACACGTGGTATCCCTCCAAAAGAGTGTCAGTTCCTTGAGGGAAGGACCTATTTTGTCAGTGCTTTGCACATGTGGATAAGGAATAGGATGGATATTGGACTTGTGATTTCATTGGTAAAGGGATCTCTGAAGAGAGGAAACTCCCTTTGGCAATGCAGAGCCATACCTTCTCTCTAACTTGTTGTCCTAGAAAGTTGCCTAGAATGCTGAGAGGTTGTGACTTGACCAGGACCACATAGCCAGTTTGTGTCAGAGGGTGGATTAGAACCTAGCTCTTCCTGGCTTCCTATATTCAAATCTAGCTGTTGACCCACTGTTCCCTGCTGCTTTGTACATAGTACCTGCACAATACTTGTTTTTTGATGGAATTGAATGGACAATTCCAAATTTCCCTAAGACAGCATGGAGTCATGTAAACATAGGCTTGAAACCTGCCTCTGCCACTTGTTAGTTTGTGTAATCATAAAATATGATCTTTTTTTTTTTCTTGCTGAGCCTCAATGTTTTCATCTGTAAAATGAAGGTCTTGGACTGAATGACTATTAAGATCCCTTCTAGCTCTAAATCTATCATCTTAATGTACCTATGCCAACTAAACTAATAATTATCCTGGGTTATAGGTATTAGAAGCAAAGTATTAACAGTTCAGAACCTTGAACTCATAGTAAATAAAATGTCTGTGCCTATTTTTAGCTTTCAAAGAGATGAAAGACTATGATGACAAAGTAAACTGAGTTGTCAAGAGTTTAAGAATGTCTACTTTTTTTTTCTTAGCCCATGTAATCATTTTGACAGAGTTATAACTAGGACATTGTGACTAAGTCTTGACCCAGAGTACCTACATGAGGGAGGTACATGCTCCATCCCCATTGTAGTTCTGCCTTTCATACCCCTGCCTTTGGTTCTCCATTAGTCTCATATGGTGGCAGGGGAAGGACACTCTCTTGATTTCAGGTCATCATGCTCCACAAATCCCATCACCACCATGCCCCTTTCCTGGGGCTTTCTCTTTCCTATAACCACACACTAGCATGAGTGTGAAAAATGAGAATGGACTGCTTGAATCACACCATCACACCTTCGGGGATGTGCCTACATGGGTTGTCAGTGATGAGCAGCAGTGATCTTAGACCATCTTGAAATTTTTCTCTCTCACCACCTATACCGAATTTGCATTAGGTATGTGAATTCTTAATTATATTTTTCCTTTTGATGCTAGACTGCCTTAAAAACAATTGGCCCCTCATTGCAGATTTCATATAGTCAGATTTCGTCTCTGATTATATTTGTGTTTCAGGGAAGAACGCTTTCATTCTGAGGCTCTATACCTGGGGCTAGAAAACTCTATGAGGCTGATTCAGTGAATTGATTCTCAAGGGCAAGAGTCCACATAGATCACTAGTGCTTTGCTCTGCCTAGAAGACAGAATGGTCTCTGATCCTGGAGCTGTGGCTGCCAAGCATATTCCTTGCCAACTGAAAGCTGCATTTGCTCTTGAGCCACCGCCATGTCTGTCCATTTGTCTTTACTCTGCTCTCCACCCATCTGGCCTGGGAGAAGGTGGGAGGGAAGCTTGCTGTTGAGAAATATTTTCTCTATGGACAAGCCATATGTCATCACATGAAAAGCTAGTGAATTAGCAACCTGTTTTCTCCTTTGTGGTTGCTGAAGTTCATTATGGGTTTGGTTGTTTGCTTCTTCCTCTCTCTGTGCAGTGACTAATATTTGTGCATAACATCTGTCTCCTGGCAAGCCTTTTCAATAGCCGGAGACACGCTGGGTGTAGGGGAGGTATGATTGATGCTGCTCCAGCATTTGAGCAGGATAAGGGATAGAAGGATGAGGAGAGCAGGGCTTACTTTTTGCAGTGGAGGAAACATTGGGAAGCTCCACAGAGGATAAAATTACAAAATAGCTTCCAAGGCATTAAGCAGAAAATAAAATCTTACCTTGAAGGTTTTTAGTGAATTATTTTTTTTTTCTTTGTAAGAGGCAATGAGGGTTAAGTGACTTGCCCAGGGTCACATAGATAAGTGTCAAGTGTCTGAGGCTGGATTTGAACTCAGGTCCTCCTGAATCCAAGGCCAGTGCTTTATCCACTGCACCACCTAGCTACCCCTTTAGTGAATTCTTGATGCTATGTTTGCTTCCTTAAAGCAGGTGAGCATCTTTGAGGTTGGAAAACTTGGTATAATAAGGAAAGACTAATGACATGTGGAATGGTGGAAGGTCCTGTATGTAGAACAGTGGACTAGAGAAGAATAGCTTAGAGAATTCATTCAGTTATTAATTGATACAATGAACATTTATTCAATCCCTGTTTTATACAAGGGCAACAGAATTTCCTAGAGAAAGTTAATAGTTAGCATTTATATAGTGCTTTAAGATTTGCATACTACTTTATATATGCTGTCTCATTTGATCAGTTGTTGTTAGCTCCTGTTACCAAAGATCATTATTTAAATATTCACATGGATATATGAATTGGTTGATATGAATTTACCCTCCTATCATGTAGACTGCTACCTGTTCAGGTATGCAGACCCTATGTGACGTATATGCATGTCCTTCCATAAGTTCATTACGGGGAAGGGAGGGTATAATAAACATGCTGGGGACCTTTTCACCTTCTTCAGACATTTTGAAGATGTCTCTTCCAAGTAAGCTATACAACCTATCCATTTGCCCACTAACTAATAAACCATATTAAGGAGAAACACTACTAGTATGAGTCAGTCTCTCCTCTTTCCTTTCATTATAATATTGAAGCCTTTGAAATATTTATAAAAGGTTTATGCTATTCATGACAGATTATTTTGTTCCTTTGGAGTGGAAAAAAATCTAAGCTATTGTCTTGATTTTCCACTTTGCCAAATATTCAAGGAAGGAGGGCAATGTAGATGGAAGCCTTCATAGAACACTTTTGTGGTATAGCATGGACCAAGATGGGCTACCATCTATGGTACAGTATGGTCAATTTGGGAGTCAGAAAGAACTGTGTTTAAGTCCTGCCTCTGATAAACTTACCAGCTGTGTGAAGTTGGGGAGGTCACTTAAGCTCTAAGTGCTTCAGGAAACTTTCTGAGACTAAAATTTGCTGATAATTCTACACAGATGAAACAATAGATCCAGAATCTTCTGTCCATCACTTCTTCATATCCACAACCAAATATAGTGCATTTCTCTAAATGAGTCCAACATACTTTATATCTCTTACCATAATGTTCCATCACAGTTTACAAATTAACTAAAGTACAGAGAGAAATTTGTTGATATGTCCAAAGTACTTCAGCAGATCAGAGAAAGTGTAGAAATAAAATACTCATCTGATTTATCCATTACAAGACAACTTATTCCTCTTAGGTCAAATATCTGCACATATCATGAGAATAAGCATGAAAAGTACTGACTTATTTACACATATTAAATTTTCTAGTGAAATCCGATTAAAGTGGAATGTATTTTCAGGTTAGTCATCCCAACCACCCTTCAGAGTTATCTGGTACTTTTGAGAGGGCTATGGAAATGGACTCCTACACCCACCCTTTCATTCCCTCAAATACCAGGTTGTTCTCCTCTAATGTGTTTGTTTTCTGCTGTGACACATGCCTCTTACATAAACCATACATTCCTTCACTCACGTCTGGCTTCTCCAGCAGAAATAACAATAACAATAATCGACATTTTTATTCAAGGTGTCCCAAAAGTCTTGCAGTAATTTTATACTATTAAACCTAAAACTTTGCTAAGACTTTTGGGACACCTTGTATTTGATGCTTTAAGATTTGAACCTAACAAACGACTCTGTGGAGGAAGTACTACAGATATCTTCATTGAACAGAGCACAGAATGAGAATCAGTAAGTCACATGCCCAGGTCATCTTGGTGGGAGGAGGGGAGTGAGAGTGATGTTGGTAGGAGGCAGTGTTGCAAGACTTTGAATCAGGAAGACTCAGGTTCAAATTCTGCCTCAAATACACACTATTTGTATGACCCTGGACACAGGTCACTTAACCTCTCTTTGCTTCAGCTTCCTGATCTGTAAAATGAGAGTGTTAGATTTGGTGATCTTTAAGGTTCCTTCTAGTTCTCAATCTATATTTTGATTTTTAGTTTTTTATCCAGTATAATGACAGCTCTTACTCACATAGTGCTTTAAGATTTGCAGAATATTCTACCTATTTTATCTCATTTGATCTTCAACAACCTTTTGGAGTAGGTAATTTTATTATATCCATTTTACAGATGACATAACTGAAGCTTAGTTAACCAATTTACTTAAATCTACACAGCTAGTTCTTTGAGGCAGGAGTAGAACTCAGGTCTTCCTCAATCCAAGTTCAGCACTATCCTTTACACTCCTTAACTGCCTTTATAACCATACTTTCTTGGGGGTGTGGTCTAATTTCTGCTCTATTGATGCTTTGATTTGATTTTTCCCTCCTAAAGATAATTTGCCTTCAGGAAGTGATCAGCCCTCCCCCGCCCAAATTAAAAGTGACACAGGCGGCAACATAATGACATAAAATATTTCAAAGAGCAATATTTTCATCTGTGTAGGTATCTCTTTACTGATTCTGGCTGCAGCTGATCATTTCATGGCTTGTGGTTGAAAACATCCATCATCTGCTGACCCTCTTTGACCTTACCTGTGCTAGTCCTTCAATGGCAGGAGCAGACTTTGTTGCTAGGCCCTCTATTATCTGGCAGGACTTGTTAGAACTTGTACTCTGCTGTCATGGCCTCCAAAACTCAAGATCATTCCCATGTCATGATGAGTTATTGGAGCAGAATGCCAGTGGACATAAGTAAGGATATTCTGGGGGAAAAAATTAACCTGGTTTGATAGCACATTTGAATCTCTATAACACTTTACCCACAGGGAATGGCTCTTTCTCCTGTGATATTTTCCTATTTAGCTCTACATGCTCTTGATCAGGAATGAGTTATAATACAGGTGTCCAACTCACAGCTTGAGTGTAGCACAAACAGATTAAAATGAAATTGGGATACGTTTAACAAAACAAATAAAAATTGCAATAAAACAGATAATGTAAATGTGTGGTTGTCTAAGTCCACAGTGATGCCTTTCTATTTTGAGTGTGGCACCATTAATCTGTAACATTATAAAAACACACTTTTATTTTTTTCTAGCTTTTTCAAAGGGATGTTTACTTTGAAGATATAGTAAATAGGGAAGTTACAAACATTTTCTGCTAACACTTAGGGTACACTTTCTCCTTCATTACCTTGGACCCTGGGGAGGGAGGGGGCTCAAACTTCTAAATGCAGCCACTAACAGAGTCCTTATCTCTGTTACAGCTGGGCTGAGTCCCTTAGTACAATATTGTCAAACTCAAATAGAAATGGAGCCACTAAACCATCCCTAAGGATCCCTGTGGGCTGAATATTGACTTGGAAAACCACATATGTTTATATATTTCTTTTTTACTCATACTTCAACATACTAAAATCATATAGTTAACTACATTTTAATCTAGTTCAGCTTGCACTAAGGAGACTGTATGATTGTCACCTCTGATTTGGGAGACAGATTATTGGGAGAGAGTCACTTAAGATTACTCTCTGTTCTACTGGCTCATTTTAAATTTTGTAAATCTACAAACTATAAACAGAGCAGGATCTGAGATTTTCTATATTTTTAATCAGTTGTGTTATTATGAAGATGTAGCCTGCTACAGAGAATGGTCATCAAAAGCCTGCCAGTTCCCTCATCATATCATCATAAGTATCCTCAATATATGCATATAATATTCTCATAATTAAAATGTAAGCTCCTTGTGGGTAGGGATTATTTCATTCTTTGTACTTATATTCTCAGTGTCTCACATGATAATTGGCATGTAGTAGGAACTTGATAAATTCTTGTTAACAGATTAAGATTTTGTGGAGAAGAATCACAACATTTCAGGATTGGAGTAGACCTCTGTCTTACTTGAATCTGAATGAGGATTGGTCCTCTACATCATACTTAAGTGGTCATCCAGTCTTTCCTTGGAGATTCCAAGAGAATGGAAACTTGTTATCTCCTAAAGCAATCTATTTCAATTTGGAATAGCTTCCATTATTAATAATTCTTCTTGTAACAAGTCTAAATTAAAGTATTTTCAATTTTTTATTATATCCTTATTTGAAGTACCATGATACTCCTAACCCCTTGCCTAATTTAGTGTCATCTGAAAACTTAAAGAACATTGTCAATTCCATTTGCAAGTTATGGATTTAAAAAGTAGAATAAAATATCATAGCAGCTAAGGTCATTGACATGGATATTAAAATGTCCAGGATGCCAACAAGAAAGGAGGTGGAAAGGAAGACTTCACCTACTCATACCCACTATGCAACTTTCCATTGCTTTTGGGAAGATACTTATTTTCAGTTCTTTGAAGAGACATGTTCCATGACTTACAATAGTGCTATACTGCATTATACAATATGAGGAGTTATCTACTTCCCAAAGTCCCCAGAGACTTTATTTGGTCTTTTGTGAGGGGGGAGGGGGATTTGAGGGAGGAAATATGTCAGGAATAAGATCACAGAATTATAGGTTTAGAAATGGAAGGGTCCATTTAGAGCTGGAACCCTTGCCAAAGTCATGGAGTAAGGTTCATCAATTAGAATGGCCACCTCCTTGAAACTTGTCTGATTCTGGGAAAACTATAGATTTGGTCTGGACTAACTCAGACCTTAGTGGACCCTACTTTCACTAGCAGTTTCCTGAAGGGATATGGAATTGATTAGTTCAGGTTTTGAAGATCCTGAGTGAACTCTGAATGCCTCTGGAATCAGAGGACATTTTTCTATGGTGGTCCTGGGGGAAATATTTATTCCTGGGGCCTCCTGGGGTCACCTTAGAACCATCTTGCCTCTAAGGATCTTTCAGTTCTAAGTAAATAATTCTCTGATTTTCTTCCTGACATTTTACCTCACCTAAAAAAAATAGAGACCAAAATAAATAAAAACTCTAGGGACTTTGGAAAGTGGATAACTACTAGTGTTATATAATATAGCATAGCAGTATTGTAAGTTATGGAACATGAGTGTTTATGAAGAATTGAAAATAAGTATCATCCTAAAGGCAATGGAAAGTTTTATGGAGGGTATAAGTAAGTAATAACTCATTATAAATGAGGAATTTTGATGGACAGAACTAAAATATGCTAACAGATATGTATAAGTGGAAAAATAAAAGATAGGTTGGTCATATGGTAAGAGTAAAGGATAACCAACGGACAGTTCATGGGCTCCATTGTTATCCTCATAATGCCAAGAGAATTTGAGGAAGGCCCCCAGGACATTGGTTAGGATCACTGTGACAATTGTATAAGAGAGTATGAATAAGAGTCATACAGGATAGAGAGACATTAATAGGTTTCTATTTACATTATTTGAGAAAATATCTATATCAATGAGGTCACAGCTTGGTTTTAGTATTGGAGTAGTCTCCTGTGAAGGTAAGCTTTCTAAGGGAAAGGGGTATTTTTTTTTTTTTGTCTTTGTGCCTAGTGCAGTTCTTTTCATAGAGTAGACTGGTAAATGTTTGTTGAATTGTTGTAACTGAATGCCTGTCTAGGCATCCCAAGATTTCCCAGACCTTTCCACAAGGCTAAAAATCAAGGGATTTCCTGATAGCTGGACAAGGCTGTTGGCTTTATGATGATTGAGCAGTAATTTGTTGTATTTCTGGGCTTTTAATTATATGTATGTGTGTGTGTATAAATATATATATATATTTATATATATATAAATATATATACATGTATATATTTGTATATGTATATGTATGTATACATACATATACAGTTATTCCTTCCACACTGCAAATTTCCCCATCATGGTTTTGATATATTCACAGGTTGGCATAAGAAATTACTATGGACTAAAAATAAAACATACTATCCATATCCAAAGAAAGAACTGATACAGATTGAACTGAAGCATGCTCTTTTTTCACTTTCTTTCATTGTGTTCTTTTATTCAAGTTTTCTTATACAAAAAGACTCATATGGTAATGTTTTATGTAATTGTACATGTATAGCCCACATCTGATTGCTTATTGCCTCAGGGAGGGAGAGAGGAGAGAGGGAAGGAGGGATAAAATCTGCAACTCAAATACTATAAATAAAAATGTTTATTATTTAAAAAATAGAAATTACTGTAAATGGGAATTTGGGGGGGGGGAGTTTTGTGGAAGCTGCAGATGACACATGGAGGCCAGCAGATAAGACAGAAAAAGTTTAGAAACTCAGAAATGACTAACCCAAATTTTATGATAAAGTACTATAAACACCCCATAAAATAAAAAGAAAAATATTCAGATTTCTTCTCTGGTACAAAGAGAGGGCCAAAATATTTTACATGGATTTTCCAGATTGTGGGGGCATCGCACCCCTAAACAATACAATGTGGAAGGGATAACTGTACAAGCATATATACAAATATGCTCCTGCATGTATACCTTTATAAAGCATATATACATACACATATAAACTTCTATACAGCTAAACCATATGTACATGTATATATATACATACATACATATACTTACATTTATACATACACACACACACATATATACACACAGGCATACATACCTATATACCTACACACACACACACACACACACACACACACACACACACACATATAGACTCTCTTCCCCCCAGCATACCCCTAAAGTTTCTCTCTGTAGTCAGGAGGTAGGCCCTTTTGTTCTAACCTACTCTACTCCACTGGGACAAGGATTTCCCTTCACCAATTCTATTTTTGGCTTTTAGGAGTATATCTTTTGCAAAGTTATGGTTGTTCCCTCCCTGTTAAAATATAGGGAAGTGGTAACTAGACTCTAAAATATCTCAGTGGGCCAGTTTCTGTACCAATAGCCACTGAAACTTTATCTAGCATCTTTCCCTTAGACTTGCCAACCAAAGGACGATGGCCACTGCGGTTCCATAAGTGGTGTCTGTTTTCAGTGTTCCTTACCTTCTTTGGCACCCATCCATGGTCACTTTGTTCAAGATTTGGTAGAATGATATCCAGTGAGACTGGAAGGAGGAAATGGCATTTGGGCAAAAACTGTGGAGGGTAAGTACTCTATAAATTCAAAGAGCAGCCTTTCAGTGGAAGAAGCTGAGAAGTGGATGCCAATCATACAAATAACTAGATCCATATCCTGGCCCTGCAAAATCTTGCTCAAAATCTGAACCACCTAAGGATACTAAGCTGGAGACAGACCATCTTCCATCCAAAGCTCCTAGGAGTTTCTCATCACTATTTCCACAGGGCTGGGGGCACAAAAACACTTTGGACCCCAATATACAATTCTTTGGGTAACCTTCATTCAGGGCCTTATGAGAAAGTGGTCTTCAGTTGGCTGGTCAGACAATGAGGCTCAAGTTAGAAAAGACATTTACATGTCTCCTTCTTATCTATATTTTGATCCAGTTTCCTCTTCTATCTAATAAGAGTGGAAATACATTTTCATCTATCTTTTATGTTTCCTTTTTCTAGACAGAAATCTTATGTCCCCTATCACTTAAACATCCTAACTCAAAGGTTAATGCTGATTAGCTTTCCTAACTGTCACATGAAAGCAAGGGAGAGTTGGGACAGATAGCACCAGGGAATAGACAAACTGCTACATTTTCTCCTTGGCTGAATATCCAGAAGTAATCTGGTTTGATCATATCCAAACCTTTTCCCTCTCTTCTCACAGACAATCAGAGATTAATTTTTCATTTTTATTCAGTCTTAATGCAAGATTTCCCCCCCCCCTTAATGAAAACTTTTTCTTCTGCATTCTATCCTGACTTATCTATTCTCAGACCAAATAGCTGATGATTGTATTCTTGGTGGACTATATATAAAAAGCTTTTCAGAAGGCTTTCATAATTTCTAGAGGGTAATTATGTATAGTACATACAGACTCTGGGGCTTCTCTCCCAATGCACACTTGTACTGAGTTAGGTGCCTCGAATATGTTTACCCCCTTCAGGGGTTTAGAATTAGCTCTTAGGTGTTGGGGGCTGTCCTAGTCTGTGAGCCCATACCAATGTTTCCTCCATGATTTATCAGTGGATATAAATTATATCAATGGAAGGAGCACTGGTCCTGAAGTTGGGAGGATCTGAGTTCAAATCTCACTTTAGACATTTACTAGCTGGGAAATTCATTTAACCCAATTACTTTAAACATCCAGGGCCATCTCCAATTGTCCTGATATATATCATGCCACTGAACACAGATGGTTCTAGAGGAGAGACTGAGGCTAATGACTTTGCACAATCCTCCCTCACTTATTTCCAACTGAGTACAAGTCATGGTATCACCCTGATGTCATGGTCCTCTTCCAGATCAAAGGAGAAACAACAACCCACTGGATAGCTTACCACCTCTGGGAGGGAGGAAAGAGGTCTAGAATTTGGAACTCAAAACTTTAAATAAAATTTTTATTTAAAAAAGTGCTCCTGATTTCAGAGGCCAAATTGGAGGGTGAGGTCTTAGTAATTTTTAAATTAAAGTGAGTTATTAAGATGGGGCAGCTAGGTGGAACAGTACATAGAGCCCAGAGTCTGGAGTCAGGAAGACTCATCTTTCTGAGTTCAAATCTGGCCTCAGACACTATTGCCTTCCTCAGTTTCCTTCTCTGTAAAAATGAGCTGGAAAAGGAAATGGCAAACCACTCAGGTATCTTTGCCAAGAATAACCTAAATGGGGTCACGAACAGTCAGACATAAATGAAACAACTGTACAAATGAAACAAATGAACATCAAGAGTTAATACTGAGGGTCAGGAAGTGCTCATTCAAACCATTGAATTGAAAACATGGCAGGGGACTAAAAAGCTGCTCTGGCAAAGGTATGGCAGCAAGAAGCTGACAGGAGGATACACACACGTATAATTTAACAAAACTGTGACATTGTTTTGTTGCCTGTACTTTTTCCTCTTATTATATGCATTAAAATATTTTGTTGATGCTCTTTTTTTCATTTTTAACTAACATCATTGCCTCATAGGCTTTATTTCTACCCCATATCTCACTGTCTTGCTTGGAAATGTCAGTATACACATTAATGATCCTTGTAACATCCTATATTAATAGTTTTCCTTCCCCAATAGTCAGTTTTCATAAAGATGACCTACACAACTTAGAAATAAGCAATTCATTCAGAAATTACCCTAGGGTTATTATAACTAATTTTTCTGAAATTCTCTTCAGGTCCTGAACTTCTTTTTTTTTTTTTTTTTAATTATTTTTGTAAGATTTGTCTAGATCCCAAAGGTGCATTGAGGTTCCTCACTATTATAGTTTTACTGTTCAAATGTCCCTGTAACTCCTTTAGTTTTTAAGTATTTAGATGCAGTGTCATAGACAGAGACAGAACATATATGTACACACGTGTGTGTATATATGTGTGTATTTCTCTCTCACTATCTTTCTAGCTCTTATCTATAAATTTCATTATCTATGGTATCTTCCTGAATAAGGTAGTTTTCCTATTTATCTCTTTAAGTCAAATGTCTCTATAACAAAAATGGTGCACAAAATACTAACCATCATCAGAAGGATTTGGTTAGGTTAGGAGAAAGAAATAAGGTCTGTTCAGGCATTGAGTCTATTTCGTCCTTCCTTTTTTCAGATATTTTTTTTTCTACACAGTGGTGGAAATTCACAGAATCATGAACTATTAGAGCTAAAGGGGACCTTAGAGATTTTTAGTCTTGATATTATGAACGTTTTTTTCATTATTTTGGTTTTTTAAAAAATATTTTGATAAGTGTATTTCAACATAATTGGTTTCCTTTGTAATCCTATGTATTTTACTTTATGCACTTAAAAAAGTTATTCCCAAGAGGTCCATGACACAAAAACATTAAGAACCCCTAATCTAGTTTACTTTCCTCCCTTAACATAAAAAGAAACTGAGATCCTAAAAGCTCCATAAGTTATTTTTTTAAATGTAGTAAACATTTTTATTTATACTTTTGGGTTCCAATTTTTATCCCTCCTTCCCTCCCTTCCCTCCCCCTCCCTGAGGTGGCAAGCAATCAGATATGGGTTATACATCTATGATTATGTAAAACATTACCATATTTATCATTTTGTAAAAGAAAACTTGATTAAAAGAAAAAAATGAAAGAAAGCGAAAATTGGCATGCTTCAGTCTGTTCTATCAATATCAGTTCTTTCTTTGGAGGTGGATAGTAATATAAGTTATTGACTTCTACTTCTGCTTAAGCTGTTAGTCAAGCTTATTAACTGATAACAAAACTAGCTTTTTTCTATTGGCAAAAAACACAACAACAAACTTTTCTGTTTCTTATAACCCCAAATTTCAAGCATACAAATATATGTGAACTGTCAACCAGTTTTTTAAAATGTAAAAAAGGTTATATGTTTGAGTTACACCCCTGATATTTGGATATTATTTCTATGTAGGTCAATCATGCCCTTGTATAGTGTCTCCAAGTGCCATTTTCAGAGACAAGATACTGAGCAGGATGGACCATGCATGGACCATAGTTCAACATATTTGTATGTTTGTGCCATTGTGATTTTACATATAATTCTAGGCCATGACAAATAAGAAATTGAATTGTAATACTTTTTAAGAGAAGTCACTATTAATCATATCATAATAAGATAACATTAACATTTAGTTGGGATCATAATAGATTTGATTCTCAAAAACTGAATTGATCAAATTATAATTTCTGTTTTCTAATTTAGCAACTTCCTGGTAGGTGTTAGAGACCTTTAGAAAGTTTTCATGAACAACAGATGGTGAAATACTGTTGGAATATTTTTTTACGAGGTGAGAAGAGACCTTGTTTGAGAGTTCTAAGAAAATTCCATCTGATGAAGTAACCATTCATATAAATAAATAAAGCCAGCATTGAAACTCTCACCAACAGACAGATGTTTCCTGTGTTTGTTTGCCTTTGTTTCTTCTTTCTTGCCACTTTTAATTATACTTTGTAATTTTATTTTTGATATAGTTTATTTAGTTTATTCCAAATGCAGCCATAATTTTTTTTTTGGTGAGGCAGTTGGAGTTAAATGACTTGCCCAGGGTCACACAGCTAGTAAGTGTTAAGTGCCTGAGGCAAGATTTGAACTCAGGTCCTCCTGAATCCAGGGCCCGTGCTCTATCTACTGTGCCACCTAGCTGCCCTGCAGCCATAATTTTTAAAGTCTCTGATATATGTTAGGCACTCTGTTGAGAGCTGGAGGTAAAAAATAAAGAATGACAAAAATCCCTATTGTCAAGAAGCTTACATTCTAATGTGGCAGATAAGTAGTAATATAAAATCAAATACAGAATAAGTAGAGAGAGAATAAAGGTAGTTTGTAAGGGAGGGCTTATCAGCTGAAGGGATCAGGAAAGTGGTTATTGAACTGCATCTTGAAGGAAGAGAGGGGTTCTATGGGGGAGGTGAGGAAAGGAGGACATAACAGGCATGAGGGACAGCTATTGTTCAAGAAAAGGTGGCACCTGAGTTGAACCTTGAAAGAAAATGAGAATTTTAAAGAGCACAACTTTTACATGAGTAGTCATGGAAAAATTCCCATATTGGCTAGTTGTGAGAGATTTTCTTTCCCTTTCTCCTGATTTAACATGAATTTCTTTTCTCTCCCTTCTACTTTCCTCCCCTACTGGGGAAGGAAAAAAAAAGATAATACAAACCTGTTGTAACAAATAGAGTAAAGCAAAGCAATCCCCTTCACTGTTTTTTCTGAAAACACATGTCTCATTCTGTATCTTGAGTCCATCACTTCTCCATCAAGACATTAATAGAGTGTTTCATCATTAATCTCTAGAGCCATGGTTGGTCATTGTGTTGATAAACATTATTAAGTTTTTCAAAGCTGTCAGTTTTTAGAATGTTATTGCATAATGTGTTCTCTTGGTTCTGCTCACTTTGCTCTATTAGTCAATACAATGAGGTTTTTCTATAATTATCTCTTTTTATCATTTCTTATGGTGGATTAATATTCCATTTACATTCATTTAACATAATTTGTTCATCCATTTCTCAACTGATGAATCGTTCTTTAGTTTCCAATTCTTTACCACCATAGAAGAACTGATATAAATACTTTTGTACCTATGAATTATTTTCCATTTTCTTTGATCTTTTTGGGCTATAGGTCTAGTAGTGGGATTGAAGAGTTTTGGGGCATAGGTCTAAATTACTGTCGAAAATGGCCAGAACACAAACAATTGGATAATGTACTTTTTTTCTGCAGTCCCTCAAAAATTTATTTTCCTTCTTTGTCATCTTTGCCAATATGATGAGTGTAAGGCAGAATGGCAGAGTTGCTTTAATTGGCATTTTCCTAATTATTAATGATTTCATTCATTCAATCAATAAACATTTATTAAACACCTACTGTGTGCCAGTAAACACTCACTGTGTACCAGGTGCTATGCTAAGTGTCAGGGATGCAAAAAGAGGCAAAAGACATTTCCTGACTTTAAGGAGCTCACAACCTAATCGATTTGGAGCACTTTTTCATCTAGCTGTTGATTGCTTGGATTTTTTTCCTTTGAAAACTGGAGAAATTTTCTTATTTTTATATATTTTAATCAGTTCCTCATATGTCTTTTTTTTTTTGTGGGGCAATGGGGGTTAAGAGACTTGCCCAGGGTCATGCAGCTAGTAAGTGTCAAGTGTCTGAGGCCAGATTTGAATTCAGGTACTCCTGAATCCAGGGCCAGTGCTTTATCCACTGCGCCACCTAGCTGCCCCCTGTTCCTCATATATCTTGGAAATGAAATCTCTATTAGAGATACTTTCTGTAGAGATTTTTCCCAGTTACATATTTGCCTTTTAATTTTAACTACATTGGTTTTATTTGTGAAAATGACTTTTACTTTATGTAATCAAGATGGTCCATTTTGTCCTCTGTGTTGCTCTCTATCCTTTTTTGGTTATCAAATTTCTGTAAATATGAAGGTGATTTGTTGTTGATTTTTATGATTTGTTTATTATATGACCTTTTATATTTAAGTCTTATATCCAGTTGGAGCTTATTGTGCTGTGAGGCATTAGTCTAAATTTAATATTTGCTATACTTCTTTCCAATTTTCTTAGTAAATTTTGTTGATAAGTGAGGCCTTACCTCAATAGGTGGGGTAAGTCAATCCTTCTGAGAGTTGCATGTCATGAAAGAGCACCTTCTAGGCATGTGGTTGTACATATGCATGTAAGCTAGATTTGGAGCACTAAGTTTGGGGGATGGCTACTTTGTCTGAAATTTAGAATTGGTAAGAAGAGTGGTTTTGATATAACAATCACCAATAAGCAATTCTCTTGGCTCCCATAATAGCTTTCTTTAAAAAAGAAGAGAGAGAAAATCATCTAATATTCCCTTTACTTTTTGTTTTGTTTTGTGGGGCTATGGGGATTATTAAGTGACTTGCCAAGGGTCACATAGCTGGTTGTGTCAAGTGTCTGAGGTTGGATTTGAACTCAGGTCCTCCTGAATCCAGGGCTGGTGCTTTATCCACTGCGCCACCTAGCTGCCCCCCTTTACTTTTTTTTTTTTTTTTTTTTTTTTTAGTGAGGCAATTGGGGTTAAGTGACTTGCCCAGGGTCACACAGCTAGTGTTAAGTGTCTGAGGCCGGATTTGAACTCAGGTACTCCTGACTCCAGGGCCGGTGCTTTATCCACTGCGCCACCTAGCTGCCCCCCCCTTTACTTTTAAAATGATGTTTTGGGGTAAAACGTTATTAGTTCATAATTCGGTTCATGATCAAATATGGAAGAGAATGTATCATAGAAGACAAAATGGGCATTTTGATTACATGAAATTAAAAGGTTTTGTGCAAACATAAGCAATAAATCTAAAATTGGAAGGGAAACAAATAATAGGGAAAGTAGCATGATATGGACTTATTACTGAAAATACTGATGAAATATATGTCAATGGATGTGTGACCTCAGTGATAAGTGCTATTCTCTTCTGTGCTTTAACATGCCAACCAACCCATACTTCCTCATCCTGTGAGATTCTTTTGTCCATATCATACAACAAAACCTCTATGTATTGATGATATATCCAATATCCTATAAGATATCTTGTGGATTTTATTATTATTATTTGATGATTTTATTACTTAATCAGATTATGACTGCGTAGAACATTGTAGTCTGAGAAGAGCTTACCATTATAGGGAAGATATTCAAGTCAAGTCCATAATTATGCATATTGTAATGAATCACAGAAACAGAATATTAGAGCCAGAAGAGACTCGAGGCATCTCCTAATCCAAAATTGTTTCATTTCTCAGATGGGGAAACCAAAGCCAAGGTAAAAGAAATTTTCTAAGGTTACATAGTTTCTAAATGAGAGAACTGGGATTTGAACTTTGGTCTTTGATTCCAGGGTAAGTGCTTTCTGTCCTCTACTCCATTCATTTTTGGTTTATTTATCACCTTATGCATCCTTGCAGCTGCATATGATTTTGCTAGTGTTGTGTTTTTTGGATGCTTCTCTAGTCTGTGTCTGAAGTCTATTTATTTTCTCTCCTTGCCCATGCTTTTCTTTTTAAAAAATCCTTTGCTCCACACCCTTTTGCCACCTTTGATGATGGAATTCCCCAGACACTTGCAGAATGAGAGACCAAATAGGCCAGGGTCCTGCTTTTCTCTGCATATTGTTCTGCTTAACTAAATAGATTTTTGAAGGTAAAACTCAAGATGGTTCACAATACTTATTATGGAGAGTGAAGGAACTTCCATTCCACATCATAGATTTCAGTGTCTCCATGATTTGGATTAATGTCTAACATGTTCCTGTTTAATAATTTTTCTTTACAAATTTGCTATTGATGCTTATTTCCTTTTTACATGTCACTTCCAAATAATTCTCAATTGAGCCATCCCTTATAACAAGGAAGTCCAGATAAGCTAAATGAACAAAAATAGTTGTGTCTGAAAATGTATGCCTCAGTGCACACCTATAGCCCACCATCTCTTAGCCAAGAAAAGGGAGGTATGTACACCTCACTGTTAGTCCTTTGGAATCAAGATCAGCCACTGCATTGATGACACTGTTATTTTTCAGTTGTTTTTCTTTATATTATTTTACTCATCATAAAGATTATTTTTGTTTACTTCACTCTGCTTACATCCTTATAGGTTTCCCTAAGTCTCAATGAATTCTTTACATTTATTGTTTCTTGTGATATAATAATATTTCATTGCATTCCTGCTATGTAGTTTGTTTAGCCATTCCACAATTGTCTGACAGCCACATTATTTCTTGTTCTTTGCTTCAATGAAAAATGCTAATATAAATATTCGTTGTACATATAGGATCATTCCTTCTGTCTCTGACCTCTGTTGGTGGGTTTACTCTATACTTTATTCTTACTTAACTACTCTTTCTACCTTACAAATCTTTCTACCTCTTCCCATTACAGTATAAAGTGAAAAATAGAATTATATTCAACTCAGCTATAGATCATGTATTTATATACCCCAATAATGATTTTTATTCCATAAATAATAGGTTATATTAAAACATGTATGCATGTATATAGACACATTGTGTATATATATTATTCTTTTTAAACACATACACACATACACACACAAAACTAAGACTAAGAGTATCAGAACTGGGACTTGAACCCAGGTCTTTTAATTCCAAGCTCATTTCTCTTAACACTTCGGTTCATACCTAAAATATGTTCCTAGAGTGTCACTTGTTTAGCACAGCTTTGCCCTGCTGCTAAGAAAGAACTTGCCATTTGTCTTTGTTCTTCCCAGAAAAGCAGAAACTAGCATTAGAAATGGATAGAAAACTAGAAATCCCTCTGTACTAGAATGAAAAATATATTAAAACTTAGATCTAGCAGGGTCTGGCCCAATTTAAAATCCTAACCCTGGGTGTTATAGTTGGAGATGTGCTATATATCAATATGTACAAAGAATCCAGGATTTTCTCTGAAATATAACTAGCTCTGTGGTACAGCAGGGCACTTTAAAATGGAGTCTTTCTATCATTGTGTAACTGGGCTTCCAACCAAGCCTGGAGCATTCTGCATGCTGCTGTGGATGCAGAAGGAGACATGACTTCTAATTGGTGGAGAGAATGTGAATGTGATGCTCTGTACCCGGTGAAATTAATGGGGAAAGCTCCTTGAGAGAGAAACACAAGTGGTTTGAGACTCTCCCTGAGAGACACATAGTAAGATTGTGAAATCAGGGACATATTGAGGAGTTGGCCTCGCTTATGTGCCTGTAGCTTCCAAAGTCTTTCCACATGCATCCCTTAAGAGTTTCTATGGCCATGCATATCTTTTCCCGAAAACATTGTCATGCCTACTTTGTCCTTTACACTCTCCCCCAATTAGGAGTCATGTCTCCTATATTTCCAGCATCATCCAAGAAACTAGTTTTCATTGAAAACACACTTAGACTTGATAAAAGCCCTAAGTGGAACTGATAAAAGCCCAGACTAAGAGGTGAGTAAGATTTAGAGGTTGGTCTCTACCTAATTTCAAAGGATATAAGATTTAAGATCCACCATTTAAGATACACGTTTATACTCACTTCTATGGAATGTGAGGGATTATAACTTGCTAAATGTGTAGTAAGGGCAGCTAGGTGGCAAATTGGATTAGAGTGCCAGGCCTGAAGTCTTGTCTTACTGAGTTCAAATCTGGCCTCAGACACTTTCTAGCTGTATGACCCTCAGCAAGTCACTTAACCCTGTTTGTCTCAGTTTCTACACCTGTAAAATGAATGAGAAGGAAGTGGCAAAGTACTCTAGTAGCCTTGCCAAGGAACCCCCAAATGGGGTCATGAAGAGTTGGACATGACTGAAAATAATTAAACAATAACTATGTAGTACAATATAGTTGAAAGTACATAGACTTTAGTAACAGGATCTGGCTTTGAATCCTGGTTTCTGGCATTTATTTTCTATGTGATTCAGATCAAGTTACTTCCCCTCTTGGGGCCTAAGTGTTTTCATCCATAAAATGAATATGTTGGACCATTTCATCTTGAAACCCTAGTAATTCATAAGGCTCCAGTGAGTATCATGTAATAGAGTTTTGTGTTTTTGTTGGGGTAGACATTCCCTCCACCCATGCAGGTTATAGACGCTCTGTGAAGTAGCCAATGGTCCTCAAAGGTTGCTGTGGCCAAAATATTTATCACTTAGGGAACTCTATGCAATTAGCTTCTTGCCACTTAAGTAGGTTCCATTCAGCAACTAATATATAGGCAGTCCCTGGGACCATCCTTGAAAGCCTTTCCACTTAGCTTAGTAGAAGAGCCCAGCATAGATTTCAAGAACCCAGAGTCACTTCTGCACCTCAGTTTTGATATAAGACTTCAGCAGATAGTAGAGGCTGCTGACGAATTTTAACCTTTTGGTTCTCCAAGTCCATTGAACTCTTGGCAAGATTAATTTCCTGTTTTTTTTGGAGAGACAAAGCTGGATTGACTCCTAGAACATTAGGTGGGTTCTGTTAATTTTTTTCCTTCTTTTGCACATGTGCCTAAGTTAATCAGAAACATTTACATTGAAGTTTTCTTAAAATAAACACATGTGAAAATGAAGAAAAGAGGAGTGATGAGGAAAATGCATTTAGAGCTTTCATCACAAGTGGGGCTTAAATGGAGTTCAGGATGTTTATGGACCAAAATTGTCGCCAACTTTGGTTTTCCTGCTTTCTATGCACTGTGTATGTGCTGACAAGTCATGGGATTCTGGGTTTGGAAGAGGGCTTTGAGAGAGGAGTTTTGAAGGAAGGCCAGTTCTCTGTCTTGTTAATATGTTGATTCAGTTGCATACGTGTCAAATCACCAGCCAATTCAATAATCCATTCTGTCAAGACCATATATATTAAGATGGGGACAAGCAGGCAGAAGTATATAGGGAAATACAGGATATCAATACAGGATGGATCAAGGCTATTCACTTTTTTAAAAAATCTGTATAATTTTTTCAGTAAATAAGAATTGATTTATTCTCCCTCTTACTTCTCCATCACCATAAAAAAGAAAAACAATACCTTTGTAACAAATATACATGATTAAGCAAAACAAATTCCCATGTTGGCCATGTGCAGAAATGTGTCTCATTCTGCATCTTGAGTCCACAACCTCTCTCTCAGGAGATGAGTAGTTCGTCATCACTGCTCCTCTGGATTGGAGTTGGTTGTTTCATTGATCATGGTTCCTAAGTTTTTCAATATTATTTTTCTTTACTATATTGTTATTATTAAGCAGGATACTTGATACCATTAATTCCCTTATTCCAGACTAGAGAGAGGACCATGACTCTATTCTTTGACAGGATGGTACATATTGATGGCTTGAGTGACACCATAGGCAGCAAACTAGAAAGAGCTTCTGCACTGAGTTTCCCTTTTATGGTTTTATTCAATTCAATTCAATAGATATGTATGAAGCCCCTGCTATGAGATAGGGACTGTGTTAGGTTCTGGGAGCTCAAAGACTGAAACAAAATGATTCTTGTCTTGTGGGTGCTTGCTTTGTATTAGAAAAGCCTCTGTTCTTGAAAATTGGACAAATGCTCTAGGCTGAATTTAAGGTGGTGCCCAGAGAAAGTAGGTCAAGTTTTTCTAGTATTTGCTCATGGGTGGTGCTAACCAGTACTAAGGGTCCATCTTTTTTTTTTTTTAAACAGCAATGTACATCTGTTGTTTTTGTATGATTGTGATTCACAAAACAAAAGACTGTCTGAAGAAGTGAAATTGAAAATCACCCAAAGGGCAATGGAGAGGCTTATGGTGGATAAGTGTAGGTTGTAACACATTATAAAGGAAGAATTATGGAGAAGTAGAGTAAAATGGTGTATGGAGGTGGGCGAAGAAGATGGTATAGCTATATGTTGAGCATGAACATTAACTGGGACAGCCCGAGTGTTTCATGGGGTAATTTTGTTTGGTTCAGGTTTTTTTCCCCCTCTTTTGGTAGGGATTTTTTTTGGTGGGGGGGGGGGCAGGGCAATGAGGGTTAAATGACTTGCCCAAGGTCACACAGCTAGTAAGTGTCAAGTGTCTGAAATGGATTAGAACTAAGGTCCTCCTGAATCTAGGACTGGTGCTTTATCCATTGCACCACCTAGCTCCCCCACCACATTGGGGTCATTTTGTGATATTTTTGGTGAATTAGTAGGCTGGGAGACATGGATCGATTGTTCAACAGGGCTGAAGGGTATATCCACATTAATGGATTATTAAACTCCGTTCCTTGAACTTGATTAGAAAAAAATTTGTGGATAACTATTTCAATATAATTGGCTTTATTTTTAATCCTCTATATTTTATTTTATATATTTAAAATATTATTCTATATAGGACTCCATTGGCTTCTCCAGGTTGCCAAAGGGATCCATGACACGCAGAAAAAAAGGTTAAGAACCCATGAATTAGAGAACTTGGGCACAAGTTTAAGAGGAGTATAACATAATGGATAATGTGCTAGACTTGGAGGCAAGGAGATTTGGGTCCAAATTTCATCTCTGACATTTAATTGCTGTGTGACTACCATGTAAGGTACTTAATATCTTTGAGCACCCAATGGAAATACCCAAACCCAAACCCAAATCAACTCTAAGCTTTATCTATTAGTTATAGGGAAGTTCCAATCTTTTTCACTGGAGGGAGTTTCCCCACAATAAAATCACAGATTTTATGCCCTATTAAAAAAAAGATATATATATATATATATATATATATATATATATATATATATATATATAGTTTTATGACAGTCATTCCTTTTAACAAAGAATTTTTATTAAAAAAGAGGAATGGGGGCAGCTAGATGGCGCAGTGGATAGAGCACTGTCCCTGGATTCAGGAGTACCTGAGTTCAAATCTGGCCTCAGACACTTGACACTTACTAGCTGTGTGACCCTGGGCAAGTCACTTAACCCTCATTGCCCAGCAAAAAAAAAAAAAAAAAGAGGAATGACAGCTATTTTTTTCATACATTTTATGGGTCCAAGCTCAGTTATCATAATTTTACATCTTTCATTTTCTATTGTTAATGTTGTTTTCGTTTTTTCCATTTATACCGTTTTTTGTTTGTTTGTTTTTTTAGTGAGGCAATTGGGGTTAAGTGACTTGCCCAGGGTCACACAGCTAGTAAGTGTTAAGTGTCTGAGGCCGGATTTGAACTCAGGTCCTCCCGACTCCAGGGCTGGTGCTCTATCCACTGCGTCACCTAGCTGCCCCCTTTTAAAATTTTTAAAAATTAAAAAAAAAAATTTTATAGCCATACACTGTTTTTACTAACTTTACTAATTTCACTTTTTCATCAGTTTATACAAGTATTTCTATGCTTTTTTTGTATTCATCCTTTCTTACAGTACAGTATTTTTCATTCCATTCGCCTATCACAACTTCCATTCTTCAGTCTTGTTTTTTTTAAAGTAGAGTTATATTTGCCCTAGATTTTAAACTTGAAAACATGACACCGTTTCAAGAGAGAGAGGGAATGCTAAAAACTGAGAAAATCAAGAAGGGTTTCCCTAGGAGATAGCATTAGAATAGAGCTATAATGAAAGTCAATGATTCTACAAAGACCCCCGGGGCTGAGGAAGGAAGCAAAACAGTAGAATGAATACTCCATTGGTGATGGTGTGGACAGTTACTAATTGCAATTGATGTGATCCTTAGCACTGCAAAGGACAGGCAAGTAGTTAAGGATCTGCTTATCAGAATCACTATTTAACCCAAGCAAATGTTCTCTGACCCCATTTGGTAGACACTCCTCCAATTTTTAAAGAGCTCTTCTAAAAATAATAGTATAGATTTTTTATCATTTTTGCATGTGTCATAGACATCTTTTTCAGTCTGGTGAAACTTACGCATTTCTTCTTGGAAAAGCTATTTTTAATGCACAAAACAAAATATATAGAATTGCAAAGGAAATCAATTGCATTGAAATATAGTTATCCTATGTTGTTTTTGTTTTGTTTTTCCTTTTCTTTTTTTCCAGTGGGGTGAGAACCTTGGGTCCTAAGGTCCAAATTCTCTTGTTGAGGTCTTTCTTCCTCTCCTCATCTTAAAAACTTGATGTTCTTTCCCCCAGGCATGCTTTGTGGTGCTCATTCTAAGTATTAGAATTTATGGTTAGAGGTTTTGTGTTGATAACGTGTTGTTGTGAGCAGCTGTTTTACCATTAGGTTTTAAATCACTTCAGACTTGACTTAAAAGCAGATATGATAATGCAAAATTTCAAGCAAAGCTTTCTTCTTTAAGCTGTAGGCCCGTAGGCAAAGAAACTGAGGAGCTTCTGTTTTAGCTAGTGAACAATAGCCAATGGTTCCAAAAGCATGTTGCTCCAATCCAACTCAGTCTATGAGGGAAAGCACTGGAAAGCTGAGGAGGCTTTATTCCACTGCTGAGTGCTGGGTGGTTATTGTTCTTCATAAAATGCATTTTTTAATGATAATCCCCTTCCAAGAATGTGTGCTGGGTAAAGTTGGAGGTTAGCATTAGGAAACCCTCAGTCAGGAAATTTAATTTGGTGCCCATTGCAGCTAGACATTGTAATTTCAGACTGAGCCTTGTGGTCTTGAGTTGGTATAAGCAGTTGCTTTAGCTGTGAGCCAAAGCTGACCCTGGTTTGGGATTGGGGTGTTTGGGTTGAATTTGGGTAATGACTTCCTCATGCATGTGGTTTTGGTGAGCTCTTGTAGTGTCTGCATAAAAGGAATGTGATTTCACCTGGAAATAGGACACAAGACTGAGTCACAGAGATAGAGAGACCAAGAAGGAAATGGAGAAAGAGATATGGATGAGATAATGAGATAAAGAGATAGGAGTGCTGCAGTTGGCTGGTCTGAAATGGTTCATCCATTCAGTTCCAGACTCAAGCTGTTTGTTTTCCTCCTTAGACAATCTTGCAGTTATTTTAAATTTAAAGCACATGCAGTTCATTTTTAGGCATTTCCTGGAAGAAAGGTTTGTTTTTTCCCCTCCCACTCTAAGCCACCCTTTTGCCCACCAACTAAATGTTTTTAATCTAATCTCCAGAAGTTTTTGGAAAGTTCTTGGGTAGTTTTCATATTAAGTGGGTCACCAGAAAGGGCATTTCAACTGGAGAGTTTTGCAGAACCTTTCTCTGTGTTGTCAGAGTACTGTAAAGATGACCTATGTTTCCCTTACTACTTAAAATCCTCACATTGCAGAGATTATTATTTAAATCTGGACACCACCTTATCAAATGACATAGCTTCCCTCAAGAGATATTGACCCCCCCCCCCATGGAAATTGCAGGGACTGATGGAAACACTACAACTGTGAGGTAATAGATAGGAATGTCAGTGTATAAATATTCAATTTAATTTCAAAGCTCAGAGCATGAGTCAGAATCTCCTTTACCTTGAATTGGGTACCTTTTATTCCATCCTTGTTTCTCAGGAATTATACACAATGCCATCCTAATTGGTCCTTCTCTTCTTAAAATGGTATCTCATACTGTGAGCCTTTCACTGTTTCTCTCTATTCATCAAAATTTATTCATTCTGTGCCCTATCTCGTTGGGGTCCTTCTAGTTCCCAGTAGCATGGATTTAGAGTCAGGAAAGACCTAGAGCAAACCTACCTCTCCTTTATTTTAGAGGCAGCTAGGCAATGCAGTGAATAAAGTCCTGGATTTGGAGTTAAGACCTGAGTTTAAATCTAGCCTCAGAAACTAGCTGTGAGAGCCTAGGCAAGTCATTTAACCTGTCAGTCCTTTCTGATTGTCATGCATCTTTTGCCCTCTTGAAGTTACTTCAGATATACTCATCTCTGAATGTTACAGCTTCCCAGGAGAATAAAAATCCTTTGAGGAAAGGGACTTTCATTTTTGTCATTGTACCCCTAAAGCATAGTGCAATGCCTTATACACAATTAAGCACTTAACAAATGTTTGTTGATTTGAATTATATGTAAGAAAACATAAATATTTTCTGGGAGATCAGATGCTGTTTCAACTCTTATGTTGCCTTTTTCCACTAAGGTGAAGTAGGAGAAATCTGTATCCAGTCTGATCATAGAACAACTAAGGTACTGAGCCATTCAGTGCTATGATGGTTTGTGGAAGTTAACTCAATATTTGAAAACTATATATGTTATTTCTTACTCTGCTACATTCACCTTGGGAAAGAGTATTTCCATTTTAGGTAGGAATTAGAAGATTTCTGTTTCATTAGATCAAAGTGGTCATATTGCATTTGTTTGAGTAATATAAATTTTGTGGCTGCCTGAGAATGTTAGTAAGTAGAATTAAAGGTATATACATGCAAGTCTTGGTTCTTTATCTTTGTTGATAGCTGATTAGTTTAAATAATTGCTTTGTCCCTGATTATGAATGAAATTAACTGATCTAATTCAGACCTGGGACTTCCTGGGCAAGAAGAGATTATTTTATTTTGTTTATTTTTCCCATCTTTTAATTCGTAATCCCATTTTTAAATTATGAAAGCTGCTCAAAGTATACATCTTGTTACATCTGTCTCATCCATGAAACAAAGCCCTCATACCAAAAAAAAAAAAAAAAAGAAAGAAAGAAAAGATTTCATGTTAGAATTGAGCTGATGGTATTCCATAGAAGATTATTCAACTAGAAGTCATTGACAGGGAAATGGGATTCTTCTGAGAAAGGCATCCTGGTTAATCCAGATAAATGTATTGGTTGCAGCACTAGTGTTGGGTTGGTCCTAAGCCAAGACTTATAGCCTAAGGAGATGGCTTAATGACTGCAAATAGCAAAATCATTTTCTACATCTCTTTGATGGGTTTTAGAAAGATTTCAATTCTTTCTTTCCTCTCTTCTCTTTTTCTCCTTTCCTATTCCTCCATCCCTTCTTCCTCCCTCCCTCCCTTGCTTCTTTCCTTCCTTCTCTCCCCCCCCCCCCGCCTTTTTTTCTTTTTCTTCCTTGTGATGAATCTGTGGGAATATAGTAACTTTGTTCTTGCTGCTCCTTCTTCTTAGGAACCTTTTCACACAACCATAACAAATCTGACCCATGTTCAGGGAAACACTGGGCATAAGAGAGGGCCAGGGACAGTGGAGAAGTTGATAGACCAAGAGAGCAAGCTTCATTCTGACATTCTTCTGTTTGGCTATATATGCCTCTGGGACCATCTCTTCAACTCTTTGTATCTCAGTTTTCTCTTGCGTTAAATCAAGTTAATAATGCCACTATTTTTTTTCCACAGGGTAGTTGAGAATAGCTCGGGAAGCCCTTTGAAAACGTTTTCTTTAAAAGTACTAGAGAGATGTTGACATAATGACAGCCCAGTTGTTTACTCATGGGTTGAGGAACCAGGGTCAGATGCTCAGACCACAAACTTTCAGAGGTTTGGCTGAGAGAGAGGGAGACAATAAGACTGGCCAAGGCAGCACAGTTAGTGCTCCTTCTAATTTCAAAGGTATGCTCAGGGAAAGGGAACTCAGGCAGGAATTCATGACTCGGTCAGAGGCGAAGTTGAGAGCTTTCACCTGCTTCAAGGAGGCCAGCCAGCCTTGGATGAGTTCATATATATGCATGGCACACTGCTACAGTCTAACTTTATGACTTTTAATGACTCCGACCACCTAATCACTTGTGAAAGGCTGTGCCGGAGTTTGCCTTCACTCAGCTTGACAAGGTGATGGGAGGCATATATCTTCCTTACATGAAAACACTTGTCAATTGCATCATATTTGGTAAGACAAGCACCAATGTCACCTTGGGGGGAAAGAAAAGGAACTCAGCTGACATCCAATGCATATGAGTTCCCAATATGCTGCAACATAGCCTAATTTCAAGTGATATATGCAAATACACCCTATTTTGTCTGTAGTTTTTATTTTCCTGATGCTCTCTCTAAGTGCCATATCTTCAGCTGATGGAAACATTGTGTAACTTCTTCTGAGCTGATGCATATTTAAATAAGCGAGGAAGAAGGCTTCTCAGTCTCAGAGCGAAGGCGACATGGCAAACAGAATGCAAATCTCACAGTCACCTGTTCTTGGTTTGTTTGTTTGTTTTTATTTGGGGGGTCTGGGCTGCACTCACACAACTAGTCAGCTTTAGTTCAAAGGGCTGAACTTGAGATTTTCAGTGGGGAGTTGTATGGGTAGGGTGAAGCCAGAGCTCATTAGAGTTCAGGATCATATTATGTAGGCAGGAGAGGGTTTACTCTAAGTGTGTGCTGTGGTAATGAGGGACAGGTGAATTCGAACCCTCACCCTCTCTGAGATGCTTTTTACTCAAAATTTCTTGAAGCTTGGAAAAGTAGCATATATGTGTATGTTTATGTGTTCATGCATTAAAATATTTAGTTTTAATTCCCACACTTTTTATAGTTGGCCAACTCATTGCCCTCCCTGCCCCCCCCCCCAAAAGAGTTTACATGTTAATTTGTCCCAATGAATCCATGAGGTTTATTAGTTGCGTTTTAAGTAGATAGGTAGATTCCTGTCCCCTGAGGAAAGCAATGGGCAAGAGACAGCCATTCAGGTTGAAAATAGGTCTGCTCTCCCAAACTATTACCAGAGCATAGGAGGACCAAGATAACACAACCAAACCATAGAAAGTCTAAGGTATCCTAGTGTAATTGTAACATGGGTCATTGTCATGGTTAGGCAATGATCGTCTAACCACCAGCATGAAAAACTCCTGTAAACTTTGTGACTTCCTGAAAAAACATACTATAGAGATAGATGGGGGTGGTATAAGAGTCTCTTTTTTATTGCTTTTAATATCAGGGTTGTGAAGTTTCTGGGAACATACTCTACAAGAGCTGAAATTGAGGTGTCCTGCATAAGAGTATAAGTCTTTAAAGGTCATTTTCTTGTTTTGTTTACACATCTTTTTGCCAGAGCTAGTGTCCTATTATAGCATTCCAGTCTGTCACAGATAGGGAGCAGAGGTAAAAAGGAATAGAATTTCTCTGTTAGATCTCATTGAGGGTTCCAGAATTACTACAGGGGGACTCTATGTCTTGAAAGATGGCTCATCTTATTTCTGAGTGGTGGAACTCTGGCCCTCACATAAATGCTCACTGAGACTCTCCTTTGGGAGGTAAAAATTGTTTTAAGTTGGTTTGTATGTTTGAGCAAACACAGACTTTGTTTTCAATTTGATACAACTTTATTTGGATTTCACTGTTCCGCATCATGGAAGAATGAGGCCAGTAGATATTCTGAGCCAACTTATTTTCCCACCCAAGGAGTAAAACAAAACATTCATCATCAGAATCTTACACTTCATCTGCTAAGTCTATTCATACCTATTGGAAACAGTCAATGAAAGTTTCCAATATTTTTTTCAGAAGGTCAGGGAATCAGTGATCTAATGCTCAATGATTCTCTCCACAAGAAACCTGAGCTAGATGTTTAGATTGCTGGGAAAAATGATTACCACTCATTTACAAAAAGTGATTAAACTTTACATAGAAAAAAATCAAACTTTAACTACCAAGAAAAAACTCTAAAAATGGCAACAACATCAGGTAGCACCCTTTAGGAAATTGAAAAATGAAGTTCCCAAGAGGCGAAAAGATTCTATTTCTGTTGGAGGGTCAATCAACATAATGTGCTTCCTTTTAAAATATCAATAATAAGACTCTGTGCCCAGAGAGACACATATTTACTTCATTGATAGTGTTTTTCATGGGCACTAGTAGGCCACATTGGGATTTTTTTCCATCTAAAGTAAATTCTGATTTTATTTTCTTTAAGGTTCAGATCTTTTTTTCTTGGTAAAATGTAACAATAGCATCTACATTTTGTTTTGATTCTGCACTTAAAAAAATCAAAGCCATGTGTGTTTCTGTGGCCAAGAAATTTTGAGTGTTTTTATTTTGGAAAAATGAGAAGCCAAGATAGTATGGAGTAAGCACTATTATTAATCTATAATGAGCAAGTCAGCAAGCAGAAATGGGAACTCATATTCCAACTGTCTGCATTAGGATGGTCAGGAAAAATGATCTACCTCAAGGTTTATTAGGATGCAGTTACTTCCATGTGTGGCCTACATGGTGAGCATTATTTCAGCCCTTGGTATTGTTAACCCGCAGAGGAGGCAAACAAAAGAAACTTACTGGATTGTCACATGACTGTTTTTGGGGAGTCATGAGCAACAGTTTTCTTCTTGTATGAAACAATAACATTTAAATTTTGTGGTTATGTATCATGAGCTCCTGACAGCAGAAACCATCATGATTGGCAGGCAGTAGATTAAATTTATGGGTTTTAGGCTTTTTTTTTTTCTTAATAAGGATACCTTGAGAAAGTCCACGGGAAATGAAAGTCAGTTTTGTCATCTAGCAAAGATTTCAAAGGCAGGGGGCTACACCAGGGCTTGAAAGGTCTATGTTACACTGCTGCTGTCTAGCCATACTTGACAATGAGACATACTGTATTTGCTCACGGTGCTGGAGTTTATCATGCAAGAAGAGTAATTATATTTGAATTGTGTCAGCCAGCCACCCTAAAATGAAGGAACGTCAACGAATGTTGCTCCAAGGAGAAGGAGATGATTAGTTATAATTATACTCAGTGTCCAAGAAAAATGCTTCATTCCCTGATTCTATTGCAAAGGGGAGAAAAAAAAAACCCAACAAAATTTGTTCAGTACTTCTCACTATTTTTTAAAACTTTTAAGGTGGCCATTTATTGTAGAAATTTCAGATAAGCTCTCTCTAGTATGGCCATTTAACTATCTGGGGACTTACTTGGGTTCTGCATACTTTAGTAGTCATTTAAAAATGTATTACATTTCATCTTCCTGAATCCATTTCCCTGCCCCCATCCCCCCATTTGAAGACACTCTCCTAACAGGGAAATTGTAGACAATGGGAGGAAGTTACTTAATCATTTTAATTGGGATTTATTCTATCTAGTTTTCAAGAATAAAACCTATAGGTTTATAGCCATTCATGGGTTCAGCGATTGGGTGGCCAAACAAACCAGATGAGGTGGACATCAGATTGCTTTTATGTAGTCATTAAATCACAAGTAGCATTGGTTTGAGAAAAATACATATTTTGAAGCTTTCATATAACCATTTGACCTATCAATTTGGTGCTTTTTATATACATTGTTTCTCATTATGTAATCACCATAACATCTCTGAAATGGGAAGCTTCCTTGGGTCTTGCTTTGTCCAATGACTCTTAAGCTATTTTCCTCTGATAAAAGAATGAGTGGCTATGGTGGCAAGCAAAATTTTCTAAGTGTATATTTTTGAGAAAATCGTTGATTCCCACAGTTCTTTATGCTATTGAGTTTGTTTTTATCTTAGATTAGTTTAGTTCATCTCTTTAAGTAAGTTATGATTGCCCATAAAGCTTTATTTGACAAATTTAGCGATTTTTGTCCAGATGTTTCCTGTGATAGCAGTAAGGTTTCTAGAGAATGCCCAGAACATCTAATGTATGAAACCAGTATTATATGGAATTAAAAGTTGGAAACAGAGGTGGGGTCTTTAGAAAAGGGTCAGTTATCATAAAAAGCTTTGTAAGTAAGAGCTACTGACTAATTCTAAAGAAGGAAATCCAATGATAAATGTTTAAGATTGGTTTCCTAAGTAATATCTTTTTTAGTATTATGATCATGGTAGTATTTACAGTAGACAAGGATGACAAATATATCTGGGGAAAGGGAGCAACGTTACCAACCTCAGTTATGGAGAGCATAGAAACATGTGAGTTTCAGTATTCGTCTTTTAGTTGAATAAATATAGCAGACCAAGATGGACAGTTTGGATTAGATGCTTTTATTGAAAATATCAGGCATTTCAGGGTGGTTGGTAATTTTGGTTAAACCATGAATCTTGTAGCTGTGATTATACATTAAAAAATGGTGAGTTAAGAGAATTACTTTAAATGCTGATGCACCAAACCACTGTCATCTGAAAGTGCCAGGTAACTGGAGAAAAATGGTTTCTTTACCTTAAAAGATTAGAATAATTCTTTTCCAAGCTTCACAGTCCATGTAAAATATGCAGCAGAACAAATAGATTCAGGTATGGCCAAAATCATTGGAAAACAGCACTAACCTGTGCTCTCTCTCTCTCACACACACATGCACATCTATCTATCAATCACATATCCATATGATTGATAATATTGGCATTAGACCAGTGAAGGGGACTGCTTTGATCATCTTTGTACTCTTACAGTTTAATCAGAAATATAGCCAGAAAACAACACCCCTACTATATGTAAGATCAATCTGCATACAGTTTCCTTAACAAATGTCTCTGCACAATAACATTATTAACGTGGTTTGACTAGATTCCTATAAGGTCATTTCATCTAATATATTTTTGGAGACTCAGCAATGTTGGGCAAGACTATCTTGTACAATATAAAGTCAGCACTATGCTTCAGATTTTTCCACACCTTATTATTTTACTTGATTGCAAATATCTCTTAGAACATTGTTATGAGTGGTTCTGATAATCCATAAGCTATTTGTTGTTATCAGATATTATATTCCCATTTTATTCATAATCATTGAAATGCTTTTATGTACTTCTACTAATTTTTATAATTTTTTTTCCTTCTGAGTGATTGTTGGGCTTAGGATCAAGAAGCTCTGTGTTCAAATTTCCCTTACTAGTTTAAACCCTTACTAGTTTTCTGACCATTGGCAAATCATTTAGCCTCTATGTAACTTAGCCAGCTCTCTAGGTCTTATTAATTAAGTTATTGGCAGTTTGTGATCTGTATTGATGGAGAGAGTTCTATTAGTGGGATTCCTCACACCAATGAAATAACAAATTTAAAGCAACCCTAGGCAGTTTTGCAGAAAATAAGTTGTTGATATTTAAAAATTATATATGGAGTACATTGTTCAAGTACCACTGACAACCTTAATACTGAATTTCTGCCTAAAATGCCCAATTCACTGTACTGCTGAACTTAGTCTTAAGTCAATTTTATACAATATTCTTGACATTTTAGCCATGTGGAGTTTTCTTTTTCACATCAGTTTCATTCTTTGATATTGGCAGTAAATAATGTCCAGAAAGCTTAATTGATGAACTTTTATGAAGTTGTCTTATTCCCTTTGTTAACATTTTATGAATTACTTCCAATACCATAACATTTGATAGCCCTTTTCTTCCTACCTGCTTCAACCAACAGTATTCCCTGTATTTACTAGTATGTATATTTATCATGAAGACCAAAAGAAACCTCAACATAAATGACCCATGGAGTTGGTGGATGACCTCTCTTAAACATAGAGCTGGTGGTCATATATTTTAGCAGCATAGTGTTGTTTTCCCCCTTTTGTACCACAATTTAAAAAATGATCTCTAAGGTCCATTCTGACATCTCTGAAAGATAATGGAGTCTGTAAATGGTCTTCCTTTCCAACTTTAAACAGGGAACAGAAAGAGTCAATGATCTCTCTTTGCACGTCTATCATCACTTTCTGTTAGCAATGTTTATTTTGAATATCAGATGTTCTATTATTTGTATAATCATTGAAGTATCCTTGTGTAGTAAGCTAATATGAAAGATTTAACAAAAACACTCTCTCTTAATAAATATATGTATATTTACATCCATATGTGTGAATATGTATATATACACACATATATGTATATATTTAAACTCTCAAGTACTCTATGAGAAAGTCCTTCCCAGGCTTCTGATGTGGGGAAAGAGAAGGGGACAGGAATAGCGATTAGTTTAGTAGGCAATGGTGGAACCATTTCTTAGGCTTGTTTTCCTTTCTTTGGTTCCTGGGATCCATGGTGAAAGAGGAGGGGTAGTGGGGGATAGACAGTGAAGGGAAAGAGGGAGACAAAGAGACAAAGCCTGAGAGGGAGTCGATGACATTAGAGGTGACACATAGCTATCATGAGCTTCCTCAGAATGAGGGGAAGAATAATAAATGGTTTTACCTGCCTCCTACAGCCTGAGGACAGCCCTATGGCCACAGCACCTTTTCTAATCCCATTTTCTGTGTGCTACATGTCATAATCTGTAAGGCACTGGTTCCAAGCAAAAACACTGAATCCAAACAGTGACTGGGTCTTGTATTTATTTGCACTTTAAAACTTCTATGTGTGGGAAAACTTCCTCCTTAAAAAAAGGCAGCTGAACAAAAGCCCAACCATGAACAAGTTGACATTAAAGTAGAATCACTGGACCAAGCAAATCTTCAGTGGTTCCAATTGAAATTAGTAATAGATCTATGAGAGTAAATTTGTGTGGTCACTTTAAGAAAAATGTTATTGTTTTCTCTAGGAGTATCCTTTGGTCCCTTCAAATGTAATGCTCTGGTTGGTTTTAAAAAAAGAGAAGCAGTTTTCCAAGTGTCTGACTCTCCCTGCAAATATCTACATCTTCCATCAAGGTCTCAGGAATAGCAGGGTAGAATTCTTCTGGCTTAGACTAATCGGTGGAATGAAGGCAGTTTTCCTAGATTCAGAAATGTGGAGGCACAGTGCAAGGCAACATGAGTATATCCCATGTTTTCTTTTATACAGCAAATCATCTAGTACAGACCAAATGGTGTTCCTGTGACATGGTATGAAGACATGTAAGTGTACCAATAGCCATGGAGATAGTCCTTTCCCTACTTGTCTAAACTGAGAAGCATATGGAGTCAAGGAGCTGATGACTTAATAATTTCTACTATTTTATGGGGGATAAAACCTAAGAATTCATGAATTCATATCAATATATATGATTATAGAGTTTAAATATATATATGTGTATATATGTTTATATTCATCTATATCTTCATATACATAAATACACAATACATACACACATACATGCAAACACATACATACACACCTGCATGCATGTATACATGCACATGTATATATGTGCATATATGTATTATATTTAAATGTACATACATACATGCGTACATATAGATAGATATAGATATATAGTGTGTATGTGTGTGAGCTTTTTTGGATCCAGGGGAAAAGGCCCCATAACAAGAAAAGGCGTTAACACAAGGAATGGAAGGCATAGGAATATTGGCTGGATAAGACAGGAATAATGTATGGGGACAGTATGACGGGCTAGTAACAAGAGGTGGTGACTATGAATATACTTGTCCATTGGGGAAGGATTGGGCTAATCATGAGAGAGATACAGAGACAGAGAGAGAGAGAGACAGAGGGATGGAGAGAGAGAGACAGACAAAGAGAGACAGACAGAGAGACAGAGACAGACAGAGCAAGACAAAGACAGAGACTGAGAGACAGAGACAGACACAGAGACAGAGACACAGAGACAGAGTGAGCTTATCTCAATAAGCACTGATTAATTATTCTATCTATAAAAATGATTTCTATAACACCATTTTATAAAATATAATTGGATGGTAATAAGTTCATTGTTGTAACATATTAGAAGTTGTATGTGATCATTTTGTTCCATCACACAAAGATAATTTGCCATTGAATGGACATATGTGGTATTTTAATTATGATTTTTATTGTAAAATGTTAGCAACATATGCAAGAATAAGAAAAAAGTCATGATAGGCACAGCTCTTGATATTATGAGCTAGTTTTGCTTCATTAAAAAGAATTTGGCAAAGGATTAATCAATAATGTCATCCTACTTTTCAGAAAAAACGAAATTGCCAAAAGAGCTTTAAAAAAAAAGACATTCAGTTTTATCATCTTAAACTCCCGTTATCTTTTTGAACTTTATGCATATATTTGTTGCCAAGTTGGGAGATATCTGATTTCTTTGTTGGTTGGCTTTGGAAGCATTCTAATTTATTTTATTCAGCTCTCAAAAAAGTAAAAGGTTTAGTTTTTTCTAGTATATGCAGGCTACAATGTCCCCAAATTAAAGTTTAAAAAAAAATACATGCACCTAATAGATAAATGTGCAAATGATACCCTAGTACTAACACTTATGTGAGCTGAAGAATTTCAAACCATATCTGTGGTAGACCATAGTTTTGCACACACACACACACACACACACACACACACACACACACACACACACACATACACATTCACACAATAATAAAGTGCATCCATTATGTCACCTTATTCAACTTTGGAGTCATCTGCCTATACAAGATTATAAATTCCATGACGATAAGGACTGTATCTTATCTCAAATATCTCATCTCAAACACCTAGTTCATTGCTCTGCACACAGTAGGTACTTATTCAGTACCTGTTTGGATTGAATGGAATTGAGTGAATCTGCTGACATGTCCAGAAAGACTGGACATTCCCACTGTCATTTCCTAATATGACTTCAGGAATAGTGTAAAGAAGGTCCCATCTCAGATGTTTCCTCCTTTTAGCTAGTTTTGACTCAATGACTATAAGGGAAAAATAGATACCATTAATATTATACTGGATCCAATTCCTATAGTCTTTTCCATTCCAAAATGAGAGAGGTAGTGTGGCATAGTAGAAAAAACCCTGCATTCGGAGAAGGGAAACATAGGTACAAGATCTACCCTTGATTCACTGTGACTGGGAGCAAGTTACTTCACTTCTGTGAGTCCCAGTTTCTGTAAAGAATGAGAGATCTGGATTACAATATTTTGATTTATATTCTTCCTGGAAACTCAAAAAATTGCATTGTTTATAACTGAGGCTCAGCCAACAGGGATGGAAGCTAAATAAAATGTCTCTCAATTTGTGAAGTGTATTCTATTGCTATAAGATGGCAAACTCATCTTTGTTGTTATGGTACTAAACCGTGGATCTAGACAAAATGTCGGACACATATCTAAGATCCCTCTATGTTCTTTTATTCTGTTCATTAGAAAGGGCTATCTATAAATTGTATTGTATGCCCAAGTTGAAAAAGTTTTCTCTCATAATTGCATAGGATCATAGATTGAATAATGAAAGGGCTTTTAGTGATCATCTCTACCAGGGGTTGTTTATCTGAGGTCTATGAATTTTGTATTTAAAAAAAAAACACTTTTGATAACTGGTTTTCCTTTGTAATTTTATGTGTTTCATTCCATGAATAAAAACAGTATTTTGAGGAGTCAATAGGCACCCCCAGGCAGCAAAAGGGCTCTAGGACACATAAAAAGGCCAAGAAACTCCTAAGCTATAGAGAACAATCATCCCAATTCTAAAATCAAGCATTTTTATTGATGACTTTTGTTCTTATAATATATTTATTTCTGAATATATTCCTCTCCTCTCCAATGAGCTTTCCTTTGTAAAACAACAACAACTAAAAAAGGATTTAATTTCAATCTAATTTAAATTGTTTCTACACTATAGAAGGAATGCAAATGCTCTAGTTACAACCCCATATTTCTGTCCAACTCTGTTCTGATTTGATTGTTTGGTAGAACAATTCAGGAACTTGTCTCTAGTCCTCTATTCTTTCCACTATACCACATTTGTCAAGTCTGAACAATTCTAAGTGCTAACATTGTTTCTCTCAGGCCTTCAAGATATACATTCCAATTTGTATTGGTGGATGAGATGATTTTTAAGATCCCTTCTGGCTCTAACTCATATAAACCTATAATCTGTCCTTTTGATCTTTCTAATTCATTATTCTTGTACAGAGAATACATGGTAAATTTTAAATTTTCTTCTTAGAATCTCATATATACACACACATGCACACAGACACACATATTTGTGTACATACATGCATACTTGTATATATTACCACAAAAGAAGAGAAGCTCGATTTCCTTGGACTTCCCATTTTTTATGTTTTCTTTTTGGAGAGAGGGTATTTTTTCACTTGTAATTTTGAATGGTGATGATAAGTCTTTATGTACTGAGCTACACTGGTTTTCAGAAAGGAGAATATAGCCTGTTGCTAGAATCTCCCTGTCATATATAATTAAGCAGCAGAACAGAACTTTGTTTTTTCCATAACAAAGAAAACTTTATGACTCTGAATGTTATTGTTCAGCTTTAACCTAGAAGGATTAGCCTATGCTTCACAGAGTAGTTTGATCCATAAACTTCCTAGAGATTCTCACAATAAGATGGTAGCATGGGAGGGAATTTGGTGCAATGGAAAAAGCATGAAGTTGGAATCATGAGCCCTGAGTTCAAATTCTGGTTCTGCCACTTACTTACTATTTGTTCAATCTTGGGCAAGTCATAGTTTCTTTCAGCCTCTGTTTCCTCATCTATAAAAGTAAGTTTAAGATTGGAAAAGGTATCCTAAGTTTTCTTCCAGCTCTAAAATGGACATCTTTGTTTGAAGAAAGCTTATTGTTTGCAATCATATTACTGACAAAAAAAGGGATGGAAACAATTTAGTTATTGTTATCCTTTTCACCAAATCCTAGAGGTTCTTTAACTGGTAATAACTTCTGTTTTCCAAAGTATGTCTACAAACAGGCAGCAAGTTGTTGTAAAGAGGGGTCAAACACAGAGATCCTTGAGCCACATGGACCCCTATACTCTTGAGTGCTCAGGAACCAGATTAAAATATAATTGAGAAATAATTAACAAAATAACTAAGAATATAAAAAAATATATAGCTAATGTTAACATCTAAGTCGATATGCCTCCTGCAGGAATCTTTATATACTTTATTGACCCCCTATGTACTTTAAATGGCCCAGTTTCTAATTGTTTGACACCACTGTTGTAGTGGATAAAACGTTAGACTTGGACTCAGAAAGACCTTGATTCATAGCCTCCCATTAAGATTTATTCATGGTGTCACCCCAACTAAATCACTAATTAACTAAGTCATGAGTTTGATTTGCTTTGGTGAAGTTTGTTCTCATAAAGGGAATTTCCTGACAACAACAAAAAATCACATGTCCTCTTATATTCTGCATATTTTGTTTATTAACTCTCTGTCATGAGAGGGATGCCATTTTTCATCATCAGTGACAAGTACTTTTGCATATCCATGTATGGCTAGACTTGAAGACTGTGGACACAGTGCTATGTGTATATATTGTACAATTCACAACATTTCCTCTATGTGAGTTATATAGTACCAATAGATGAATTTAGGATGATGGCATTTGGTTCATTAGTATTCTATTCATTGTTCATCCTTCATTTTCAAAGAGGACCAATGACAACAGAGGTAATGTCTTCATTTGTGCATGAATTGGATTTAAGTGAGGCAGAGTTGCACAAAGTCATCAACCTCACTGTCTCTTCCAGGGTCATTGAAGTCCTATGGCAAGACAAAAGTCAGGATAACTGACAATGGCCCTGAATACAGTGGTTGACCTTGGCATCTTGGATGTCTGATGAAGCTCTAAGAACTCCATGGTGCTTGCTTCGGTTGCCTTTATGGCTGTGGAATAAATTGTTCTCATCTACCTATGCTGCTGGGAAAGTCTTTACATGTTTGGGGTAGATATAGCTCTAACTCACTGATGGGTTTTAGGTTCATTGGTTACTCTCAGCCTACTTTAGCCTATTTGCTGAGATGGCTTTACCAGGATGTGGCTCCAGATGTCCTACAACTCAGTGTGTTGGAGCCACAGGTGAGAGCATAGTGTAAAAATATTCCACTTATGGGTTAATTCAAAGGAGACCTATATGATGAAGAAAATTATTTTTATTTCATTTGGATAAACTCAGAATGATCTGGGTTTAGCCTTAAGCTCCTATAAATCTTCTGTCTATATTTCCCTAAGCAGACCATTTTACAAACAAAAGAATTCTTAAACTAAATATTGAAATAACAAAAGATTGAGTATATACTGTACGATCACTAGTCTAGTTTCTTAGTTAACAAGGAGAAAAATATAGAGAAACATTTTGGTTATCTCTAATAGAGTAACTGTAGCCTAATTTTCATTTACTATGACTTATGGAGTTTCATACTTGGAAAAAACTGAGCCATATTGCAGAAGGAAGGATGTCTATAGGACAACATTTTGAGTGGATGCTGAGTGGACAACATCTTGAGTCCTAGGACTGTGTTAGTGAATGATTTAGTGCAATGCAGTCTAAAAAAATTACCAAGTTAACAAATCAAGGAGATAAGCATTATTAAGCACCTACTATGTGTCAGACACTGTGGTAAGTACCAAAAAAACCACAAAAACAACAAACCCAACCCCAACCCAGTTCCTGCTCTGAAGGAACTCACAGTCTAATGGGGGAGACAAAATGTGAACAACTATATATAAAAATAAGGTAGAAATACACACACACACACACACACACACACACACACATATATATATATATGCATTTATCTGCTATGTACGCTGTTTGAAGTACCTACAATGCAAGGGCTCCATAGTATGTATTAAAGATGCAAAGAAAAGTAAAAATCAGTCTCTGACCTCAACAAGCTTACATTCTGTGGCATACAACAACTAAATGGACAAATGAATACAATATGATTTGAGGAAGAAGAAAATAACAATAGTAAGGGGGATCAGGAGAGGCTTCCTGTAGAAGGGTGGGGACTGAGTTGAGCCCTGAAGTAAGCAAGGCTTTCTCAGAGGAGAGGGTAAGATGAATATGCATTTCTTTCTAGCCTGTTCAAAGGCTCACACATGGGAGATAAAAAGCTGGCCTCTGGAAACAATGAGTAAGCTAGGAAAGTACAAGAAAAGGATGAATATAAACCAAGGCTGACTTTAAATGCTAGGCAGGAAAAGGAGTTCATACTTAGTGCTAGAAAGAATAAGGAGCCACTGAAGTTTCCTGAGTAGGGGAATGATGTGGTTAGACCTGTGTTTGAGAAAAATGACTGTGGTAGCTCTCTGGAGAATGGATAGGAGAAGGGAAATCTTGAAAGCAGAGAGTCAGGAATGTACACCTGGTTGTCAAAGGGTCTACTATTTGCACTTGATTAATTATTATGAATATTTAAAGTGATCATTGTCAATAATTATCCATGATTTGTTGAAATACTTATTACTTAGCCCAGAACCTTTAAAAAATCTTAGAAGAGAAAATGGAGGCAAAGGTTTTTAGGAAATAACTTTTATGTTTCTATTTTCCTGTTTTTGACACATGCTGGATTTCCTTTCTCCTCCTCCACTCTTTGAGGGTATAGTCTGCTTTAGCCTTCTTCTGCTGTGTATATCTAGCTAGTTGAGAGGCCTTTGAATCTATATTGCTTATAGTTTTTCTTATTTTTTTGGATGGGGCAATGAGGGTTAAGTGACTTGCCCAGAGTCACACAGCTAGTAAGTGTCAAGTGTCTGAGGCCGGATTTGAACTCAGGTCCTCCTGAATCCAAGACCAGTACTTTATTCACTGCGACACCCTTTGTTTATAGTTTTATACAAGTCAACACTGATGCAGCTAGTAGTGACTTTCAGTAAGTATTGTAATGATTTTCTGCTTTGGTGATTTCATAAAGAAGAATGGTGGGATGGAGAAAATGTCAAATGAGTAAACTAGTGTTCTAAGAGAACTATACCATCTTTTTTTGATTGTTTAAAAAGAGACCTTTACAAATTGAATAAAAAATAAATTTCTTATATGCTCAACTTTCAAAAAGAAAGAAAGAAAAGATCTATTAAAAATGGACTTTTGGATGAAGTTGCTCTAATTATTTTTTGGATTTTAAAAAGTTATTGAATTGGAGGTAATTAAACAGAACAAATGAAAAGAAAACCATACCAGAGAACTGTCTCATGCTGAGCAGAAACAATGATTTTCTAGACAACAGAATAAAAAAAAAAGGATCCATTAAGGGAATTTAAATCAGACAATGGGGGTACTTCTGGGCACTGGGTAAGAAATGTATATTGGGTTCTAATTGCTATTTTGCTCCAGGTTATGGCATGCTATTTCAATTAGATCTCTGGTGTAAAGATTCCCCTGTCCCCTTCTTCTTGTTTTTGATCACCTTAATGGAAGGAAGTCAGAGCTCTGGGAGGCAAGCAACATTGGATGTCATAAATTTGCAATTCGTGTGTGTGTGTGTGTGTGTGTGTGTGTGTGTGTGTGTGTAAAATTTTTCTGGTCTCATTGAAACTCTGAGAATAAAATGGAAAAAATATTTGGCCCATCTTTTTTATTCAGTTCCATTCAAGCAGTTAGTAGGTAGTTCTAGTTCTCTCTCTCTCTCTCTCTCTCTCTCTCTTTCAGTCTGTCTTTCTGTCTCTCTGTCTCTGTCTCTGTCTGAAATCCTGGGTATCTTAGTGGATACAATGCTAGGCCTAGGTCAAGAAGACTTGAATTTGAATCTTGCCTCAGATTTTTTGACTATATAATATTGGGCAAGTCACTCAGCAGTCCTCATCTATAAAAGTGAGATCACAACAGTACCTTCCTCACAGGGTTGTCATGGGGATAAAATAAGATTTTATATATGTGTATATATATATAAATTATAAATATTATATAATTATAAATAATATTATATATAAAGTGTTTTGCAAAGCTTGAAGCACTATATATAAATTATTGGAATGAGTTGACTTAATCATTGTAGTCTTTCAGGAGGAAATGTCGAATGGAAGACTGACATAATTACTAGAATAATTTATGCTGCAAACACTCCTATTGAGAAATTCAATTCAGTGAACATTTATTGAATATCTTTTATGTGTCAAGCAATGTGCTAAGCACTGGATGAGTTACAAAGTTGAGAGAAGATATGGTTCCAATCATGATCGGGTTTACTAGGGAAATAGGAAGTACATAAGAGAAGAGCAAACAGATCTAAGGGTAGGGGGCATTCTCAGAAAGAAAAAGGAAGTCTTCTTGTAGAAGCTGGCATTTGGGCTAGTTTTTAAAGGAATGGTTAGAAAACCAGTGGCCATAGGGCAAGGATGTCCAGCATAGAGGATAATATGCAGAAAGCCACAGAGTCAGGAAGGTAGAATGTTTCAATAGTTAGATAATCTAGCTTGTATGGATAATGTAGAGGGAAGTATAAAATAATGCAAAAGGTTGGTATCTGAGATTGTGGTGGGTTTTGAGTGTCTTTCATTAAAGGAGTTTGAATTTTATTTTGTAGGGAATAGGGAAATGTTAACATGTTTGGAGCAGAATGGTGACATGACCAGATGTATACACATGGGAGAGCAAAGAAAAGTCCGAAAGCAAAATGAAGTGTGGCTTGAATGGGGAAAAGAGTAGACGCAGAAGACTTGTTAGGAGATCACTACAATGATTCTGGTAGGAAATAAAGAAGACCTTGAGTGGGGTTGTCATATCAGAAATAGAGGGGAAAGAATTGATAGATTTAGCAATAGAAGGGAACTGAGCAATCATCTAATCCAATTCCCTCATTTTAAAGTTGAGGAAATTGAGGCACAGAAAGGTTAAATATTGTCGAATACTGACTTTCTTGATGCTGTATAGAAAAAAAACTTTGTGTAAAAATATTGTTTCAATATTCATTTTCTTTTGACTGGAAAATCCTATAGCTCAGAGGCTATGTCTTATCCATTTTGTACCACACTCAGCACCAAGAACATAGTAGGTGCTCAATAAGTTCTGACTGAATTTTCATTTAATGATAATGAGGTAGTGATGCATAATGGCTCCAATACTTATTAGTTGTGTGACTGGTGAAGTCAGTTTTTAAGCCCCAGTTTCTTTATCTGTAAAGGCAAAAAAATGATACTCATACTTAACATTGGGAAATGTTTTGTAAATCATAAGAAATCTAAGTTGGATGACCTCTTTATATGAATTGTAATCTTTTCCTATTCATAGAACTTTTCAAGTATCATGTTATAACAATTTAAATGGATAGGCTTAAAAAGATACAAGGAATTTATGCTATAACTAGGTTGTTAAAAATATCTCCAACTTCATGTTATAGAGTACTATTAAATTACAGTTATGTATTTTCTAAAAATGTATTGCCTTAATTTCTATGTCTTATGGTCTGGTTTATATGACAGCTTAAATCTGTCCCAAATATGTTGGACTTTCTCCAGTGTGGTTCCTGTCCAAGGCTATATCTTCCCTATGACAAGACAACTTGCTGAAAAGTCCAAGTCAAAATAATCAACCAACTAGATTCCAACTAGTTTTTCTAGCTTTCCTTCTCCTCTGTAATGGGTAAATGTAGCTGTAATGCTTGGTTATTTGGAACTCCATAATGCTTTCTAATGTATCTCATAACAAATGAAGAATTGTTTAGAGAAGCAGTCTAAAGCAGTAGTGTCAAACTCAAATGGAAATGGGGGCTACAAATTCATTTATAAGGATCCCTGCAGACCACATATTGACTTGGCTTTAAAGTGTAATATTATCTATGTTTTTTTATTTTATATTTTCCAATTACATTTTAATCTGGTTTGGGCCACATTAAGGAGTGTTGTGGGCCATGTATTTATTGGACACCACTGGTCTAAAGGATGCTATAAAAGTGATATGGGACCTAAAACAAAGAAGGGTGGCCAGTCATGGAACATGAGTAAGGAATAACCAATGGAGAGCCCACATGCTCCACTGGTACTACATAAGACCAAAAAAAGGGAAGGAAAGCCATTAGCAGGTTGAGTGAAATCTTTCTTTGTTCCCATCACATGGGAAGATTTTTGGATCATTCAGATGAGAGCACACAGTGTATTAATGAATAACTTTAAGATTTATAAGGCACTTTTCATATATTAGCTTATTTGATCCTCAAAGCAATCCTACAAAATAGGTGATATTACTATTCTTGGAGGAAAATGAGTCTTGGAATGGTTAAGGGACATGCCCAGAGTTAGATAGCTAGTAAATGTTTGAGGCTTTATTTAAATGATGATCATCCTGACTCTGAATCCAGTACTCTGCCTCTCTGTGAGAAGAAGAGTGAAGAGGATGAGGAGCTAGGTTTATCTAATGATGTCTACCACTGAAGAGAGAACTCATATCAGTGAGACTACCAATGCAACAAAGTATAGAAGTGCATGGGGTTATGGAATTGGGTTTTGCATTTTGCCAAATAATTAGTTTCAAGGAATTGGCCTGTTTTCCCATTTAAGGAGGCAGGAAGGGAATAAAAAAATGAGACCCAATATGCAGACATGAATCAGAGATGGCAGAGGTAATTTATCCTCACACACACACAAATAGAAATGCTCAGCAATAAAGAATCATAGATTGATTAGAATCATACCTTGATTAGGGATTAGGAAATGGGATTTACCCCAGTGATGTTCTATGCAAAATCAAAAGGATGTAGAGGATATATCTTTTCATGTCCAGATTTCTACCCTGTCCCTAAGGGCAGGTAGAGAATATCTGAGCATGCTTTAAGGAGTAGATGGTAACCCATTACACAAATTACTGAGAGACTACATTTTCTGATACATCTATAGACATAAGAACCAAATAATAAAATCCCCTCATAAGCTACTAGAAGCCACTTCATTTGCAGAAAACCAGTTTCATTCAGTCCATTTTGAATTCATCTAGTTCAGGGGGAAAAAATCTCAGACAGCCCTAAACATGACAGAGCTATAGAGACATGATAAGTGTCCAGAATGAGAGAGGGAAATCTTTTCTGAAATAAGAGCACAGATTATAGAGAAAATAAGATTAGAACTATAGATTCTCTGAATATGGACACATCAGAGGGACTCTTCCAATAAGGGCACCAGGAAAACAAACTTTTTTAATGGCTGGACTTTAAGCATCATTTTGTCAAAAAACACTTTACAAGATGAAATTGAAGCTTAGAAAGGTCAAGAGACCTGACATTTGACACGGCCAGTTACTGCTGTTACTGCTGGGGTGGGAGTGACATTCTTGGGAATAAGGTGACTAGGAGCTTCATTCCAATTTCCAGTTAACAACCTCACACCACATCAGAGTGTCTTGGTTCATTTCATTGGTCCTTAGGGCATAAGCTTGTGTAGACATTTTGATCTCCACTTGAGTCTATTCTTGCTAACTTCCAGTATATTTTAGCACTGCTACATACTTTATCTGGGAATTTCCAGACATTGCCACATAATAACAATTAGCCCCACCTTTCTTGTTGAATTTACTGGAACCACTTTTTATTTTGAACCAACATAATGACCAATGCTTCTTTCCTTCTTTAACTTTCATAGCTTCCTGGCCTCTTTCAAATAATTAGGACTAAAATGATAAGAACTAGAATTTTGTAGTTTGTAAAGTGCTTTAAATATCTCATTTTGTCCTCACAATAACCTTGTATAGGATAGTTGCTATTATTGTCTCCATTGTGCTGATGAGGAAATCTAGGCTGAGAGAGGCTAAGAGATTTACTCAGGCTCACACAACTACTATATGTTTGAGGTTGGATTTGAACTCAGGTCCTCCTGACTTCCAAGCCAATATTCAATCTATCATACCACCTAGTTTGCCTCCTTCATGGCAAAAAAAAAAAATAAAGGGACCTGAGAATTTTCCTTCTATTCCATTCCAAGGCACTTTGCCCCAAGATTCCCCACAAAAATGTGCCTAACATCCTGCCCAGTGGAAGTTTTACAAAGAATCATGAACATTGGTCTCTTTTCCAGGGTCTCCTTCTTGTGGTGTGATGAAAAGAGCTCTGGTCCATGTGTCAGAAGGTCAGGCTTTGAAGACTTGGCCTTGGTCAAGTCACTTTACTGATCAGAGTCTTAGTTTCTTCCTATGTAAAATGGAAGCAGTGATACAGACAGTACTTACCTTGAAGTGTGGCTATGAGGAATTTTTTGGCACATTTAAAGCAGCAAAAACAAGAACAAGAACAAAAAACCCTCCAAATTAATTTTTTATTCTTGGAATTCTTTATAATCTGACTAGCATTTATTTAGAAACTGATAAATGTTGAGTACTCTGTTAAGTTCTAGGGGTGCAACAGCTCCCTCAATAGCACCCCCCACCCCCAGAAAGAAAACGGGTCCCTGACAAGAGCTTTCACAGAAAGGACATTGGTTTTGGAGTCAGGGAACCTGGGTTCAAATTTTATCTCTGAAACCTGGATGATCTTGAGTGAGTTTCTTCATTTTCCTGGATCTCAGATTTCTAAATCTATGATCGCTCATGATTCCCACATTCTACAAAATCATTATAAAACTTGGCATATATCATGGAGGAATATTCATATGAAATTCTCTCAGTCCTTGTAACTACCTAATGGGTTAAAAATGTTTATTTACATCAAAACATGGACTCACTCCCAGGTCCATTTAAGAAAATGTATATATGTCAGTGGAGAAGGGAGGCAGGGTGCATTTTTTTAATGGTGGATAGAGTGTTAACTCTGGAGTCAGGAGGACCTGAGTCTAGCCTCAGCTACTTACGAGTTGTGTGAACCTGGGAAAGTCATTTAACCCTGTTTACCTCAGTTTCCTCATTTTAAAATGAACTACAGAAGAAAATGGCAAACTACCCCATTATCTCTTCCAAGAAAACCCCAAAATTGTCACAGAGAGTTGCACCTGACTGAAACGACTCAACAGCAACAATGACCAATGTTTAGACCCAGCTATGTTGATAATGTTCATATATATATAACAACTTATTTTTTTTTGCCAGCCTACAAATGAGAAAGTATTCATGTTAATATTTTGAGTTAGAGACACTGTATCCTTATAATCACACACCCTGAGTTTTATTTAGTTTTAATGTGGTGTGGTGCATGTGCGTGTGTAATTTCATTAGGGTAGGAATCTCCCAATGTGGAAACTTCCTCTGCCTGTTCAGATTGGCAATTCTTCTGTAATTCATAGTTTTGGACAGTAGCCTGAGGCACAGGGAGATTATGGTGAGTGACACAGGTAGTTTGTGATCTTCCTGACTACAAAGGCCAGTCCTTTGCCCCCTTTGCCAGGCTGCCTTTCCAGACCAGTAGACACACAAGGTCCTTGAGAGGAATGTCTTGTTTTTGTTTTTGTATCCTCCATGCCTAGGAACCATCATTCCTGGCACATAGTAGGTGATTAGTCAAGGCTTGTCTGATTACTTAACTAAATTTACTCAAAGGTGCAAATGCATGGATCTATCATAGAAGATCATGGTCAGGCTTAGCTCAATAATTCACCTCTTTTGAGGAAAGCATCAAAAAACTCACATATCATAAAATTGTCTTTGAAAATGGAAGAGGGGCTGGGGCAGCTAGGTAGTGCAGTGGATAAAGCACTGGCCCTGGATTCAGGAGGACCTGAGTTCAAATCAGACACTTGACACTTACTAGCTGTGTGACCCTGGGCAGGCAAGTCACTTAACCCTCATTGCCCCACAAAAAAAAAAAAAAAGAAAATGGAAGAGGGGTTGGTGTGCTTCACTACTCATCTTAGCCATGAAATTAAGCACTGACTCCCAAGCCAGGCTGGAACCTTTATAAAAAATTTAATATGTCGTACTTTGTTTTCCTACTCACCTTTATCTTTGTTTTCCCACAGCAATCTATGTTCAGGAATAGCTCCCTCTGCCCTACTTCATTCTTTCCAATAGGAGCCAGGGTTTGACCTGTCTGACTTCTGTACTTTCCTATTGCCTCCTTTTTGTATCTGGATTCTTTTCTAGCCAGGCTCATTTTACAACTGGGGGCAGGTTCTCAACTTCTTCTCCCATCAATTTATAGGCTCGTGGGATGTAGAGATGAAAGAGAATATTGCACTTCTTTAAAAGCATTCAATGCTGCTGCATTTTATAGATGATGAGACAGGACTACAGAGTATGTGACGTTCCCTGGCTCATACACTGTAGGTAGGATTCGTATCCACATCCCCAAATTTGAAATCCAGTGCTCTTTCCCAAATACCTTCTTGACTTTCACACTTCACTGTCAGTCCTTGCTGTTTATAAATACAAAGAAATAACTTCCATATATCATAAATTTGTGATTTCATCCATAAATGTTTCTCTCTCCGTTTTTCTCTGTCTCTCTCTCTCTCTGTGTGTCTCTCTCTCAGCTACAATCTATCCATAGCCTAACTAAATATGAAGAAGTTCAAGGTGAAACATAGTGATTCATGAAATATGGATGAGTCACAAACTGCATCAGTAGAAAGAGTAACCTGCTGTCATACTTGGGGACTCTCATATCTATGCTAATGACTATAGAACACTTTAGCCTTATAGTTTACTAAATTCAATTTCCATGTCCTACAACTTGAGTTGACCTCAGCCACCCACAGGGTGGTCCTACCTGTATGCCACCTTTGCAATCTAGTACTATATTTTCTATCGCTTATTCCTTCCTTCCATTTGTCTCTCTACATCACTCCTAAGCCTATTTATTCCTCATCTATTCTGTAATCTCCAGTGCTTTTACTCTTCCTGGTTTTACCAGTCTATCATCCCTTCTCTGGTTTCACTTTTCTCCCTTTGGAGTCTTGACTTTAAAGTTTACCATTAGGGGCAGCTAGGTGGCACAGTGGATAAAGCACCAGCCCTGGATTCAGGAGGACCTGACTTCAAATCTGGCCTCAGACACTTGACACTAGCTGTGTAACTCTGGGCAAATCATTTAACCCTCATTGCCCATGTAACGATTGGAATGACGCCACCTGCTGGAGACTTACTGTAGAAGAGTTCCGCCCATGAAGTGAAGGTCTTTGACGGCAAGACCAGGAGTCTTTTCTTTGGCGTCAGGAAGTGACGCTGGCTAGTGGGAGGAAGAAGGAAGAGACTGGTGCTCGGTCTCAGGCTCTTTCCTGGGGACGCTGGTGGAGAAGGCAGCTAGAAATGCACTCTCCCTTTAATAGATAGAGGAATCTAAGCCTTTCTTCTCTCTTTACCAAATTCTTATTCTCCTTAATAAATGCTTAAAAGTCTAACTCTTGCTAAAGCTTATAATTTATTGGCGACCACTCATTAGATTTTAGACAGTTTAGCTAGAATTTTAGCCCTTAACATCCACAAAAATAAACAAATAAACAAATAAATAAATAAATAAATAAGTTTACCAGTTCAAATCAACAATGTCCTCTACCTTTGAAATCTTTGCTCCAAAGACTTTCCATCAATCATACTCTGCAAATACTCAACTATATGTTACCACTCACAGTCTGGCTGGATGACATTACAACTTTATTGACTGTGTCCACTACACATTGTTGTTGTTGTTCAGTCATTTCTGACTCTTTGTGACCCCATTTGGGGTTTTCTTGGCAAAGATACTGGAGTGGTCTGCCATTTCCTCTTCCAGTTTATTTTACAGATGAGGAAATTGAGGCAAACAGTGTTAAGCGACTTGTCCAGGATTACACAATTAATAAGTATCTGAGGCTGGATTTGAACTCAGGAAGATGAGGCTTCTGGACTCCATCCCTGGTGCTTTATTCATTGTGCTATATAACTGCCCTATCTACTTTACACTGGAGCTCATTAATCTCAACTAGACCCTTACTGCTATGCAGTAATGCTTTTATTCTTTTACAATTGGTTCTTTATCATGCTGCTTACAGCAACAGTTCCAAAGCATCTTCTCTCTACTCAAGCCCACATGGACAGCACTCTTCCCCTCACTCTTTTAGTAGAGCACCTTATGTCCTACTTGAGAAAGATAATTGATGTTATCCATAATAAGCTACCTCATGTCTCCTTCCTTCTCTTTACCTCAAAATTCCTTTATGCCAGTGATGTTAATCTCAAATGGAAACAAAGACCATTAAACTATCTATATGGATTGGACAGCATATTAAGTTAGAAACTCACTAACATTATCTATGTTCTAGTGTATTTTTATTTATTTTGTTAAATATTTCCCAATTGTATTTTAACCTGGCTTGGGCTGAATTCAGGAGTGTTGTGGGTTAATGCCACAATCAATGTTTGACACCTCTGCTCTATCACATTCCCCATTCCCCATTCCCCATTCCCTTCTGTGCATCAGCTTGAGAAAGCTGTAACCTTTCCCTTGGTAGAGGTCAACTCTTGCTTTTAGGATCTTGATCCCATGCCTACACATCCTCTACATAAACTTATCTCATCACTCATTTTGTCTCTCTTCTACATACTGTCACTATCTTCAGTATTTCCCTTTCTTCTAACTCTCTCTTTATTGTTTACTATCATGCTCAGGTTTTCCCCATTACTAGAAAATCGTTGGGGGGTGGGGAAGCACTTTACTTAACACCACTACCTCCTCCAGCTCATATCTCTGCTTATTTTTGCTACTAAACCTTTGTAATTGTCTATTCGTCATTCTACAACCACCTCACCATCTGCTCCTGTCTCAACACTGGGTTCTTATGCAACCAATCTACATTTTACCATCAATCTCTGCACAATTAAATCTGATATCATCTTATTTTTAAAATGTACTTAGTAATTCATTTTTCCAATTACATGTAAAATAATTTTTAAGATTCTTTTTTTTTTTAATTTAAGTTCCAAATTCTCTCCCTCCCTCCACTCCCTCCTCATTGAGAAGGTAAGCAATTTGGTATAGGTTATATGCATACTATTTATATATATTTCCTTATTAGTCATTGTGAAAGAAAACAGAGACTAAAAAAGCCCCAAGAAAAGTAAAGAAAAAAATTTGAAAGTATGCTTCAATCTGCATTCAGACTCCATTAGTTCTTTTTCTGGGAATGGATGACATTTTTCATCATTAGTCCTTCAAAATTGTCTTGGATCATTGTGTTGCTGAAAATAGCTAAGTCATTCACAGTTGATCATTGTACAATATTACTATTACTAGGTACAATGTTCTTGTGGTTTTGTTCATTTCTCTTTGCATCAGTTCATATGAATCTTTCAAGCTTTTCCTGCTTGTCATTTCTTATAGCACAATAGCATTCTAACACTGTCATATACCACAATCTATTTAGCTATTTCCCAGTTGATGGGTATCACCTCAATTTCCAATTATTTGTTACCAAAAAAAGAGCTGCTATAAATATTTTTGTACATATCTGTCTGTTGTTGTTGTTGTTGATTAAGCTGCCCCACAAGGTCTGCTCCTGGTTTTCTGGGTGCAGCCTGCACTGACATGGCCTGTGTTCCACTCTCACCCTGGTGCTACAGACCTTTCCTGCTTACTTGCTAAATTGTTTTGGGCTGAAAAGTTGCCTAACTCTATCCTTTTTGTGGGTTCTGCCATTCCAGAATTTGTTTTGATATGTTACTTAAAGTTGTTTGGAGGGGAATTTTGGAGAGCTCAGGTGAGTGCCTGCCTTTTCTCTGCCATGTTGACTCCATCCCTCTGATGTTGTCTTCTTAGTCCTCATTTTCCTTGAACTCTCTTCAGCTAATTAAATTTCCAACCACTCCTTGATTCTCTCTTTCTCTCTTCTTTAATTTCCATCACTGGTTTTCTTCAGCTTCTTCTTGCCTGATAATCGCTCTTCAGTTTACCTTGCTGTCTCATTATTTATCACATGCCCCTTATTTTAGTATCCTCCAGGGCTTTGTCCTGATCCCTCTTCTTTCTCTCCCCTCTCTTCCTTGGTTATATTGTTCCTTCTCATGGGTTCAATTATCAAATATATGCAGATGACTCTACAGTGTTTGCATATTTATCTCTAATCTGTCTCTTTTAATGCCAGGTCTACACCACACACTTATTGATGGATAGCTCTTCATGGATGTCCAGTCAGCATCTTACATTCAATTCAATGTCAGTCAAGAAGGGAGTCTGTCAATAAGCATTTATTGAGCACCAGCTATGTTCCAGACACTATGTTAAGCAATGGGGCTACAAAGAAAGGAAAAAACAGTCACTGCCCTCAGATGATTGTGAAGAGAATTGATTTAGAGACGTGTGAAGAGATTTGGAAGGCTGTTATAATTGTCTAGGTGAGAGATGAAGAATGACTGTACTAATCTGGTGGCCAGATGAGTGGAGAGGAGATTTTTGTGAGAGATGTTGTGAAGGTGGGAATAAAAAGACTTAGAAATTGATTAAGATATCCACTTGTTACTTTTTTTTCAAAAGCAGCCCTTCCAAATTTCCTTCTCTTTATTGGGGGCATCTCCATCCTCCCTGTAACCTTGACTCATAATCTTGAAGTCATCCTTGCCTCATGCCTCTCCCTCATCTCATATTGCCATGTGCCACCAATTCTACCTCCATAACATTTATTATACCTGTTCATTTCTCTTTATTCACTTGGTCATTACCCTAATTCATTACTCTAATTATCCTATTGATTTGTCTCCTAATAAGTCTCCTTGCTTTCAGTCTCTCCTTTCTCCAATCCATCTTCCACACAGCTACCAAAATAATTTTCCCAAGATCTAGTTCTGACCACAGTACTCCCTTTCTCAAAAACCTTCAGTGACTTTCTAATGATTTGTTGGCAAAATACAAGCTTCTTAGTCTGGTATTTAAAGCACCATCAGATCTGGCTCCAATCTACCTTTCCAATTTTATTTCATGCTACTCTTTTTTACACACTCTACATTTCAGATAAACTTGACCTTAAGCTGGAAGGTCATGTCTGAGTCTTTAGAAAGATTTAATTCTGAGTCCATCTTCTTGTTTTTCTATAGTGCCTGTGTAGGTTATCGAGAGTGGTAGACAAAGTCAAGGGACTTGATGTGGACAATCAATATCCTTTATCATTTTGGGGTTTTATTTGTGCATTATCATTGCCCAGTCTTTTTTGATTAGTTGTGAATTTCTTTGAAGAGGCCCCAACCTGTTGAGGGGCTTAATGCAATCAGAACATTGCCAGATACAGGTAGAGAACCTAACCATCTCTAGGACATTCTTCTTCCATTTGGGACTCTGTGGAAGACATCATCTATCATAGAGCCAGACATCAATTGTGAGCAAGCATCCATCTCCCTATTTTATACCTTTCTTAATATTGATAATCAGAAGATAATAAAAAAGAGCTATCTTTGTGATTATACCTATCAAGGAATCTTGTATGATCATAGCACATGCACAGGAGACATCTTGTTGTGTTATTTTCCCTACATGGAAACATCACAAAGTTAAAACAACAAACGGAAGGAAAGTTACACAGTTACAACAACCCTTAATTAGTCTATGAGTAACAGTTATGGTCTTTATTGGAATGTAAAAGGAGCTAGGCTCCTCTTTGTTCCTTCACTGATTCATCTCATGGTAAATCTTGTAAGCCAGTCTCTGTATTTCTCTATCTCTGTCTGTGAACTGGTGTTCCTGGATTCCTCTCCCTTTCACCTTCTCCTCTCTTACCTTTTATTCCCTTTGAGAAGGAAGGAAAGCACATTTCCATTCTCTGTTCCTCCCTTTCTTTTCTTTTTCAAGTAGACTTCAGAGTACCCACTTCCATGGAGGCCAATTGGTCTCAGAGGCTCAATTAACCTTTTTTTATATCTTAAAGTAAATTCCAAATAATCTTATCCGTAGATCATTTTCTCACATGAACAACTGTAATTTCCTATTTAAAATGCAAAGCAATAGAAAAAGTTGGTAAAGGCCACAAGAGAAACGAATTCATTTTCTTAAGTGTGGGCAAGTTCAGTGCTAATTTCATTGATCACTCAGAATTTAAACAGACCTCAATTTTAGTTTACTTTAACTTTCTTTTATGAATTGCCTATGAGAAATGATGTACATATAGATCTCAGTGTAAACAAACTATAAGAAGAGGTGGTCTCGAGAGACAGCATGATGTAGTTGATAGAAGGCCAGTCTGAGGTAGGAAGACCTAGACTCGAGTTTCACCTCTGACACATACTGGCTGCATGACTTTTAACAAGTTACTCAATGTCTCAGTGCCCAGGGATCTCTTAAACACTTGACAGTAAACATTAGTAGAGGGAGTTTACTCATAGAGAATTCCCTATACCAATTAAATCATAGATTTAGACAAAAAAAGGTGATATTTAAATAGAGCTTTAAGATTTACAATGGGGGCAGCTAGGTGGCACAGTGGATAGAGCACCGGCCCTGGATTCAGGAGGACCTGAGTTCAAATCAGGCCTAAGACACTTGGCACTTACTACATTTACTAGCTGTGTGACCCTGGGCAAGTCACTTAACCCTCATTGCCCTGCAAAAAAAAAAATTACAATCCACTTTTCGTGCATTCTTACTTGAGCTTATAGTGAATTTATTCACACTTCTTGTATGAGGCAAGTATAAGTGGTATTACTATCTCCATCTTGCAGATGTTAAATGACTTGTATCAAGATGGATTTTAAACCTAGGTATTTCTGATTTTTAAAAAATAGCATGATGTCCATTAGGCAATTTGGATGAATCTTGGACAGCTATGCCAGGGCTATTTTGGGGCATATTGTTCTGAGAAGCTTGGCTAAAATGAAGGAAAATCAAGTTTGTTTTGAACAACTGTATTTGAAATTGGGTTAAAGCTAATACTGAAGAGTGCAGTTGGGCAAAAGGTCAATAGACTGCAATCAGAAGATGCTTAGATGCTTTTGTGCTTGATTTTGCACTTCCTATGGGTACCTTAGCAGTATCCCTAGAACAGCAGTAAGCTGATATCAAGTCCTATGTCAGGAACTGAAGACAAACTGAACACAAAGGGGAATGACAACTTTAGGACTCCAGAAGGAGCTATGGGAAAACTATACCATGCCTAGGAGGGACTTCCTATGAGCCAAGAAAGAACTTCAAATGAAGGAGAAAAAAGCATTCTCAGCAGCCAGGAGCTTTAATCACCCCTCTGCAGCATATGCTCGCTAAGCTTGAGCCAATTTACCCCAATATTCTATATATACATGTGGGAGAATGTGCCCTTGCTTTGGGGGGTGGGCTGGCAATGTTTATAGCAACTATTTTTATTGTACTACTTTAATAAGTAACCCTAGCTAAAAGCCAATTGAGTCTGTCTGGGTGAGTGATGTCAACTAACAATCCACAGGGGAAATGGAGGCTTATGAGCTCTAATACTAGAAAATCAACCCCAGCCACTCAGGGTTACCCCCTTGAAACCTAAGGTGACAAGGAGCTGCTTGCCCTCTGCTAGTCTGAATATTAGTTGAGTGGGTTAGGAGAGGAGCTCCAGAGCTTAAACTACACACAATTATTTGTGTTGAAACCTGGCACTCACTCAGCTATCTGCTCATTACTCAGAAGACTCCTATTCTAGAATTCGGTTTGCTCTTAGTCACAATGTCACATGAGTTTGTTATTTTAGGATGGCAGTCCTTTAGTTCAGGAGTTTAAACCTTCCTCCTTATATGAAACATTTTTTCCCTTAATGGTACAAGCTGTTTCTAATGACCCCAAGTGTTTCTTTAGATGCATTTTCAGTTGTCATAATTTAACTATTTATTCATTGTTAATGAGAAATCAGATGATCTGTATTCTAGTCAATTAAAGACAAATGCAGATCAAGGAAATGCTATGATTTTTCTCAGTGAAATTGATCACCTCTTGGTTTTCTGTCATTCATTCCTTACAACTGACTCAATACCACCTATTCTACCCTAGGAGAAAAAAAAAATCACAGAATCACAGATTCTCAAATTTGGAATGGCGTTCCAATTATGAGAAAATTTTTATTAATAATGGATTTCTGAGGGCAGCTAGGTGGTGCAGTGGATAAAACATTGGCCCTGGATTCTGGAGGACCTGAGTTCAAACGCGGCCTCAGGCACTTGATGCTTACTAGCTGTATGACCCTGGGCAAGTCACAACCCCCATTGCCCTGCAGAAAACAAAAAACCAAAACCAAATAATGGATTTCTGGGGGGGGATAATCCAGGGACTCAGTTTCAGTTATGTTTCTCCACCCCCTCCTCCCCTACCCCCCCTTCAGAGGGTTCGATTCTTAGTAGTAAATTTTAATCCTCTTCAGGGCAAGTACAATAGGAATGGAGATACTCTTTTGTCTAGCTCAGTGAAATGATGGGATTATACCACACCTATCTGAATGTGCCTTTGCCCCTCAGGGGGTCTCTCCCATTAGGTCCTGATGTCATAAAGATACAGCTCGTTTTAATATGGACCACCCTTAAGTCATGTTAACCAATGGAATTGAATGATGCTAGCCAATTAGCTTTGTTCAGTGTGTAACGACCTACCTCTATCAAAAGCCAAGACCATGTGGCCATCCCCATCATAGGCTTGTACTCTAGACTACCAATGCTGTCCAGTTGGTGAATGCTCTGCTCTTAGGACAGAATAGACTGGTAGGACATGTGCTCTCTTAGAGACAATATGGTGCTGGGGGGGGGGGGGCTGGGTTTCTGCTTGTGTTAAATGCCATGAGGTCAACACTCTTCTAATATTTTATATTAATTAACAATAAATGTGTTATGGGGGAAAATGGGGTATGGGTTTGGGTTCATAGGAATTCTTTAAAGAATTACACCCTCTTGCACACAAAAGCAGTTAGAATAAGATGGTAGTTTATTTAGGGGCAAGGGAAGGAAAGGGGGGAGGTAAGGGAAACCATGAAAGAAATCCTTGGACTTCTCATGGGGAGAAAGGTATGGAACAAAACACCTGGCTCTGAGGTACCAATCTCCTCGAGCAAGAGGCTGGTAGGTACTTTTATAGAGGACTGATGGGAGTGGAAAGTTTGCCTGTGGAAAGTTTCTTTAGTGAGTGAGGACCATCCCCCACTGGTGGTGGCTAGAGGAGTTGGGTGAAGGGTGGCTATGGTTCTCTCAAGCCATCTCTCTCTTCAGGACACAAAAGCTGCAGCCACACCCAAACTTATCTCCCCAGTGGTAAGGGAGATCAGAATGAAGGGTGGAGGTCCCAAAGCTAGCTCAATCTGATCTGGTTCCGCTTATCTCTCTAGGTGTATCTGTCCTCTGGTTTAGTTTCTCAAGGAGAAGATTCCTTGATGTGCCCCAGAGAACTTCTGGGGTACTCTGGGCCCACAACAAAATGATTATTGTCAAAACGGGTCCAATAGCCGTTATTACATAGCCATTAATATATAAGTAGAAAAGTATTTTAGAAAACCTTATCTCACCCCCACCAATAAATTAGCAAACACATTTCAAGAACACAAAATATTCAATGTTACTGGATTCTCCCTGTACCTGAACAAGAATCCCTAGTACAATACTGTCTCCTTTAACCAGTCATTCAGGCTTTCCCTACAGTGATAGGGACACTTACACCACTGAAGGCAGCCTGTTCCAGTTTTGTATAGTTCAGATTGTTCTGAAGTTGTTTTATTTTTTCCTTATATGAAGCCTAACTGCCTCTGCCACTTTCACACATTGTTCTGCCCTCTGTGGCCAAGGAGAATAACACCAATCTTTGCCACAAGATCGCCCTTCAAATACTTGTCCAATCTAAGACAGGCTATACATTTCCATTTTCTTCAACCAATATTTCAATTATGTGGTCTCCTGTCCTATCATTATTTTTATTAAGCTGTAAGACCATTGAGAACAAGAACTGTGTCACTTTTCATCTTTGTCTTTCTAATGCAAAGTACATGGCATTCCACATAATTAATAAATAATTATTGAATTGAAGCTGTAAATAGAGTTCATTTCATTTCTTTTCTTTTTTGATCAGTGAGTCAGCTTTATTCTTTATTTTTTATTCTTTATTCTTTATGGCCTTCCCATGGGGCTACTCCTCCTAGTTGCGCTTCAGGCTCAGCCGCTCAAACAGGTATTCTCTCAGCCCGGGGTGGGGGTCGTCCTGCCCTCGGTGCAGGGTGGTCAGGTGGTCACCCAGGCACTTCAGCAGCCTTACCTCCTCGCCCAAGTAGTGGCTCTCCAGGAAGTCGCAGAGGTGTGGATCCCCTTGGCTGGAGCCCAGGGCGTGCAGCTTCAGGAGGGCCTGGTTCAGGCCCTTCTCCAGGCTCAAGGCAGCCTCCATGGCATCCAAGCTGCGGCCCCACTCGTCTCGGGCAGGTTTCTGTACAGCCTGGAGGAGGACCCGGCCCCCACGTTGGTTCTGGAGCCACATAAGGCGCTCGGCGCCCTCGTGTTTGTCCTTCGCCAGGTCAAGGAAAAAATGGGACACCCTTGGCAGAGCGACATCGTCCCGGTCAAAATAGAAACCCAGGGACAGGTAGGAGTAGGAGGCCTGCAGGTAGAGGTTGGCCAGGCAGTTGACCATGGCCTCCGCCTCAGAGGAGAAGTTTTGGTTGATCTGAGAGGTGGAGCTCATGGCACCGACAGCAACGGGAGAAGGTGACTGGTCTGGGAGTTCTTTGGTCTCGGAGGCCAGGGGCGGATGGTCCTGGAGGCAGATGGTCTTGAAAGCCGGGGTCAGGTGGTCCTAGGGCCTGGAGGGCTGCAGAAGGATGAAGATCTATCACCAGGGGAGCTGGGGGAATCCCGGGTCTGTTCCGTCCAAACACTGTTAAAGCAAGATGGTTAAAATCTATATTGTGTGATTGCCTTAAAGTAGAAGCTTCAGCACCAGTCTTTGGGCATTAAACAGTTTTTTTTAAGGAGGCAATGAGGGTTAAGTGACTTGCCCAAGGTCACACAGCTAGCAAGTGTTGTGTCTGAGGCCAGATTTGAACTCAGGTCCTCCTGAATCCAGGGCCGGTTCTCTATCCACTTCACCACCTAGCTGCACCCATTAAACATTTATTAAAGCATACAGGTATTCACACTGAGTTCAGAAAGTTAAGAAAAAGCCTACCTAGCCTAGAGTTCTGGTGTGGTGTGGTGTGGTGTGGTGTGGTGTGGTGTGGTGTGGTGTGGTGTGGTGTGGTGTGGTGTGGTGTGGTGTGGTGTGGTGTGGTGTGGTGTGGTGTAGTGTGGTGTGGTCCTTCCTCAAGTCCTCCACCATGAGCCTGCTTCAATCAGGAACTCTCCAGCAAACTGATTGTGGAAGCATTTTATAGATCTGGAATGGAGGCGGTCCTTACACACTGCTTCAAGCTGATTGGTTGGTGTCATCCAAATCCATTGGTTTTGAAGGTGTTCTCAAGTTGAGTTCACAGTCTAGCTTCTGAGAACAATACCTTCTTAAGGGCTAGCCAGGTGTGATTACAATCTAGTTAATTTGAAGTAGGTTAATCAGCAGCCAATCACTCTCACTTAATTCAATCAGTTTAGATTAATCTCCAGGTGGGCCTCTGAGTATCTGCTAAATCCCATTATTTTATCACACATTCTAGGAACGACCCTTGACAGTGGACCATCTGGAAATTTCTACAACACATTAGGTAGTTCTTAGTCACCTCTTAATAGTTCCTTTCTATAAGGACAGTCTATGTGGTAAATCATTAGAAATGACTGATATTTCTGGCTGTCTACCTTTTCCAGGGAAAGAGGAAGACACATTGTGCTACTTGGTTTGACTTAAAGGCTATGGTGAGAGAAGTTCTTAGAACCATTCTTTGTATAGCTACAAACTGAGAAAGCTGACATGAAGGGGACCTTTGGAACTCTCCATTTGTTGTATATGGTTGGAGCTTTTTGGCCTCAGGTACTTCATGGTACATATGTTGACTTGGGGGAAAATCAGTGATGGGACATATATCCAGGGTGTCCCAAAAGTCAGTAAGACTTAATGGGACACCCTGTATTTATGGGAATTTTAAAATTTGAATTTAAAGACAGATGAAAATAATCCTGTGAAGAAGATGCCATAGGTATTATTATTCTCATTTTTTAGATGAGGAAACTGAGGAACAGAGAGGTTAAGTGACTTGCCCATAGCCACACAGCTGACAAATATTTGAGGCAGGATTCAAACCCAGGTCTTTCTGAAGTTTAGAACTCTACTTGCCTATGTTGCTTTTCAAGGTAAAGACAAAATAGCTCTGCTCCACTGTTTGAAATCTGGCTCAAGAATAGCAGAGTTGGCAGTTTTCATCTCCCCTCTTCCTCATATCTCTACTTCTAAAAAGGAGACATTGGCTATTCATACCAAAGGGACTTTGTTTTTTCACATAGAAGAACTTTTTCACTTCAGTTTGGATGTTGCTCTTTGGTCCCTAAGGAGAAGAGAAAATCAAGCTAATTGGTTTCTGGTAAGACTAGAGAGCTAATTTGACTGGGATCTTGTGAGGCCAAATTTCAATTTTTTGTTTTTTATGGTGGTTCTCAGAAGAACATGTTTCAGTGCATGACTTATTAAGGAAAAAAAATACAATTTCTCAAAATGTTTCAAAATGCTAATCACTATAGAGATTATATAGCCTTGGTAGGCAAATGGGTTGTTGGTTTCTTTGATGATCTTAGGCACTGGATTTAATTTGCTTGAATTTTCATCCTTCACAATTTCTTGTATTCCTGCATAGTTATTTATTTCTGGACTTGTTTTTCCACATTAAAGTTTTCCATATGTGATCTATGTGGTGTGTTTTGTCAGTTGGATCTTCTGGCATTAAGTTATATCATTTGACTTTCATCTCCTGTCTATGAGATTTGTTAACCATGACTCTTATTAATCATTTTCCTTAAAACTTTCTTATTGTGATCCTTGAGTTCTCTAGCATACTTAGATTTTATTATAATACTTGAGATTCAGGTAATCAGTCCAGGGGGCAGCCCAAGGTGGTGGGGAAAGGTACTGGGCTTATAGGTAGGGAGACCTGATTTTGAATCCTGTCTCTGACACTTGTATGAAACCATGGGAAAGTCACTTAATCAGTTTGAACCCTAGCTTCCCCATCTGGAAAATGGGAATAATAATGGCTGTAGTATATACTTCACAGGGTTATTAAGAGGATCAGTGCATAACATACATGGAAAGTGCTTTGTAAATCTTAAAATGCTATAAAATGTCAGTTTCTATAACTACCAGCACCACCACCACCTTTCAGTGTTTGGGGATTAGAGAATTACCTTGTTTAGTAATCACTAATATAAATTCTGTTGTCAAGGACAGAGGATTTATTGTAAGATATGATGTGCTTATCCAATATACATAGTTTCTCAGTAACTATAAATTTCCATTAGGTATAACTTGCCACAAAACTTACATACATGCATACATACACATAGACAATCTATATGTATATTTAAGTATGGAATGTTCAAAGCTATCTTGCTTGTCTATGTTTCTTTCTAAACTTCTTTCTGTTCTGTCTGTGCATTAAAAATGCTTAAATGATTTTTTTTTGGTGCCTCTACACTCATATCACCTTTTCTTCCAATCTTCTTGCCAAATTAAAAAAAAAAGTATAACAAATCCCTTGTAAAAATATGAATAGTCAAATAAGATGAATTCCTACATTAACTGTGTCTGGAAATATGTGTTTTATTCTGCATCTTGAGTATATCACCTCTATGTTAGAGGTGAGTAACATGCTTCATTATCACCTCTCTGGGATAATAGTATAGTCATTACATTGAATAGAATTCTTAAGTCTTTCAACGTTTTGTTTTTTTTTTTTAGAAAATTGTTGTCTTGGTTCGGTTGACTTCATTCTGTATCAATTCATGCGAATCTTTTCCAGGTTCTCTGAAGCCATACCTTTTCTCACAGCACAGAAACATTCCATTACTTTCAACTAACATAATTTGTTCAGCCATTCTCCTGTTGATGGGTGCATTAACCTTGAAAATGTTGAAGAACTTATCCTGATTGCAAAGGCTGCTCAGACACTGGGGAAATTTAGTTCCCTGAGGGGAAATATGGCACAAATTAACAACAGAGGTTCTCCTTTGATGGAATCCAGCAGTAGTGCATCTGCAACAGATGCGGAGAGACCTCTTATTGGCCAGCATTAAAGAATGCTGTTAGTTATTTTTCCAGTAGAAAGGAGTCTCCTAAAGCTTTCATTAACAACAGCAACAAAACACCTCTTGGCATTGTTTTCTCCAGGCATTTACCTTTCCTGGAGAGTTGCCTGTCTCCTGTCTTTGTGGGACATGACTATTTGTATGTGGCTTATACAGTTAGATCACAAATTTAGAAAAAAAGAATTTGCTTTCCCATTATTTTTCCCAACTATCTTCATATAATTCATGCCAAAACATTCATCTCTAAAATTATGGTGATATAAATTCCTGTTTTCTTGCAAGGATTACTACACAATATGTCTATTTTCATATGACCCTGGCCCTTCCCTTCTCCTTAGCTCCAAGAGTTAAAAATACACCATTTTCACAAGATAATAATTTAAAAAGTATTGTGAGTCAGATGGCTTCAATAAAGGTAAATTGGTTTGATAAGTGAACATGCCTGACAGTTTATTTGGATGTTTACCCCAGTTGTCTTAAAGTATTTTTGTTTTTACCAGCTTCTGTCTGTAAGGCAGGAGTACCCCAGAAGGAGGAAGAGGGGGATTACTTTTGAAGAATTAGCTATAGTCAGCAAACTCTCAAGTTGGAAGAGATTAGTAATCATCTAGTCTATCCCTTTTCTTTTACAGATTAGGAAACTGAGGTTCAAAGAAGTTAAGTAAATTTCCCATGGGCATAAAACTAGTAAAAAAGAATTTGAGTCTGTAGCCACGATTTATACACAGACTAGTCCTCTTTCTTTTGTACAATTTGAGATGAAGGGATTAGATGGGATGATTCAGTTTGGGACTGGTCCAGAAGTTAATCAATATTTGCCTGATGGCTTGTGAGTTGATTTTAACTTTTCTGAGTATAGGGAGGAGGATATAAAAAGTGAACAGTGATCTATCCATTACTATAGAGTTGGAGGAATCTTCCTAGAATTGTTGGGCCATCCTTGGGCTTGTTAGTTTTATACAATGTTAGAACTCTTAACAATTACCTTGATGGAAAGGAAAATTTCCTAACAATTATAGCTGGCAAGAAGTGGAAAAAGCTTCCCCATAAGGTATTGGATTTTCCCTTCACTCAAAATCTTTGGGCAGAAAAATGAGGACCACTTGTCAGAAATATCATTATTGGTCAGGAATAGGTTAGGTTAGGTAGCTTTGGGGCAGCTAGGTGGCACAGTGGATAGAGCACCCGCCCTGGAGTCAGGAGTACCTGAGTTCAAATCCGGCCACAGACACTTGACACTTACTAGCTGTGTGACCCTGGGCAAGTCACTTAACCCCAATTGCCTCACTAAAAAAAGAAATAGATTAGGTAGCTTTTGAGGTCATTTTGATCTCTGTGATTCTGTGATCCTGTGATGGTACAACCCTTCCATTTTTTACAGATGAAGAAACTGACACCTAGATAATTCTATTCCCTAAATTTTAGAGATGGAAGGGAAGTTGGAGCTCATTGGATCCACCTCTTTCATTTTATAGACAGAACTATAAGTGATGTTCTCTGACAGCCTGGCAGGTGCTCTCTCCACTGTAGTGTGCTTCCTCTCATATAGTGTTTAAGAAAACAAAGAAAGAGAAAGCAAAGTGTAGAGGAAAGAACATGGAATCTGAATTCAAGAGGGCCTGAGGTGGAGCCCAGGTGTTGTCCCTTGGAACCTGTAAGATATGGGGCAAACCACTTCTTCCCTCTGGGCTTTAGTTTCCTCAAATTATGGGACTGGATTGTATGGCTCCTAGGGTCTCTTCCGGGTCTAATTCTATTATTTTATAGATATGGAACTAAGTGAAGCAGTGATATTTTCTTAAGAGGTCCTTTTTTTATTCCTTTGCTATTTGTTGCCATTGAATTTGATCTTAGAAGATAGAGAGGAAAAGGAAACTAAGAACAAAAGACACACATGTGAAGAGGGGAAAGAGGATAAAGGCTTATAAGGAAGAGGGAGATGTAAAAGCCAAGATGAGAGAGCATTAGGGATGGAGAAGCAGGTTATAAGGTAGCTTCACAAGAAGGAAGTCTCCCACTAATGAGGTAGAAAGTCATTCTTTCTCTCCAGTAACATTCACTAGAAGGTAAATTATTCTCCCAGGGCTTTCAAGTTCCATCTGCTTGTAGGGAGATGAACCAGATCGATCACAACTGTATTGTTGGTTCCCAAGAGATATGATTGAATACATGAGCTTATCACTTGGAGATGGAGGGAATCAAGTCTTTACATATTTGGAAACTGAGACGCAGAAATGGCTTGTCTAAGACCATATGTAGAAGAGTCAGTAATTAGACTATAGTCTAGTTGGGAGGGTGGAACAAAACATATGAAAAGATAAATAACAATGATACAGACTAATGATACAAGGGGTATCAGAAGACCTTGTACAAGGATGTGATTCATTGACACATGAGCAATGTAGACAATAACTACCAGAGGAATGCAGAAGAGGGAGAAAACACTGTGAGCGGGAGAGGGTAAGGAAGGAAAACTCGAACTCAAGCTTTAGGTAGATTGAGAGAAGAGACGAGGACATTTCAAACATGAACAAAGACATTCAGAAAAGAGAAAAGGAAGGCATCTTTTGGGAACATTGAGTAATCAATCTGGCTGGAGTAGAGCTCTCCTTTAAGGATGTACTGGGCAACAAAACTGGAAGGTAGGCTGAGGTCAGATAGTGGAAGGCTTTGAATGCCAGGCTAAGAAGGTTAAACCTTGTCTGTTAGGCATTGGGGAATCTCTGAAGCTTTTTTGAGCAGGTAAGTGATGTGTTAAAAGCAATATTTTAGGAAGACTAATTCAGTGGCATATATATGATGGGGGTTGGAAAGGGGACAGGTAGAGAGAGCATTCAGTAATTCAGGTATAAATTGGTGGCAGTGAGATTGAAAAGGAAGGAATGGATTAAAAATATTTCGAAGAATTCAAAGGATTGGGTGACTTATGAATATGCCTGTATGAACAAGCTACTGTTTCCAGACCCCATGTGACTAGCAACACTCTTCTTCCTTAGTCAATCTAGCTAGTATGTTTTTGCTGTCCCCTAAATCCCAGACATATGGAGTGTGGAAACACTCTTCATTGCTCCTTGTGTTCTCATCTTCAGTTCTTCAGTGATTGTAGTGTTCCATGGCTCACAGCTTTAGAACATCACAAAAAGAACACTGATATAAAAAAAAAATAAAACCACAGGACTTTGTTTTAGGGAGAAGCTTATTCATATAGTCTAATGTATTTATGATTTCATTGATTTGGTTCTTTTCCCTCCCACATAACAGATCTAGACCTACATATACTGTGTGATTCTTATCTATATCTTTTCATATGTTCATCACAGGAGTCCAAACAATATGATAGAGGCCTTTCTCAATTTCTTTAGAAATTGTGAGGACACCAGTGGAACACTCTGGCTGTCCACAGATCTTTCCTTATCCTTGACACATGACCCACCCATCTTCTCTTTCCATCATATATTTCTTTAACCACGTATTTTCCTTCTGTTCTTTTTTTCAAAGTTCCTTATTGGTCATATCTTGTAGCCTGCTCATATCTACCATACACCAACATCATAAAAAAACCTTTGTGGTTAGATGTCCAGAGCAGCCTGTAGAAATGGATTTAACTGGGGGGCAGATAGGTGGTGCAGTGGATAGAGCACCAGCCCTAGAGTCAGGAGTACCTGAGTTCAAATCTGGCCTCAGACACTTAACAGTTGCTAGCTGTGTGACCCTGGGTAAGTCACTTAACCCCAATTGCCTCACTAAAAAAAAAAAAAAAGAAATGAATTTAACCTGTGGTATAGCTAAACATTGGCAATAAAATGACAAAGCAAAAATACCATGGAGAGAGAAGAAAGGTAGAGGGAGTAGGGAGAGGCACACAGGCATCATGTGGTAACTGATAGAGTGTTGATGAACTTGGGGTTAGGAAGACTTGAGTCAAATACTGTCTCTGAAATTTAATAACTATGTGTCTTTGAGGTCACTTAGCCTCTCTGATTCTCAGTTTCATCACCTGTAAACTGGAGATAATAATATCCTCTTACTTATACCATAGTTGTGAACCATTGTGAAGCTCAAATGAGGTAATATTTGTAAAACGTTTCACAAATTTTAATGCCCTTATATAATGTCAGCTATTTTTATAATCACTGCCCCCTGGCAACTAGGCATCTATGACAACACCGATTTGGATATAAAGGATGTGTAGACAATTAAATAAACTTTGAACAAGTTCCTAAATTTAGCAAGTCATTGTTATAATAATAACAATATAAACAATAATAGCAAACAGATGAAAATGGAAAAGATTTGTCAAGATATTTTTTTTTTAAAGTGAGGCGATTGGGGTTAAGTGACTTGCCCAGGGTCACACAGCTAATAAGTGTTAAGTGTCTGAGGCCGGACCTGAACTCAGGTACTCATGACTCCAGGGGCGGTGCTCTATCCACTGCGCCACCTAGCTGCCCCTCAAGATATTTCTATAGCAAAATCTCTTCTCCATCAATGACACTGAAGCCAGCACATTTGGTCTCTAACATCAACCATCCCCAATGTTTTGCATGAGGAAGTACAAATAACACCTAAGACTGAAAGAATAGCTAGATGAGATGGTAGATGGGGAGGTAGATGATAGAAGCAAGTCACTTTAGAAGACATTGACAGATTTTTTTTTTATATTTATGCAAGAGGAATGGAAATCAAATGCCTAGATAAAATCATAGATTGCTTCTATTGAGAAAAGACAAGTGAGAAGATTTTGATAATTGCTGGCCTATATACTTACTTTTTCATGTCTAATAATATTTATATAGTGCTTACTACATGCCAGGCACTGTGCTAATTGCTTTACAATTATTATCTTATTTGATCCCCACAACAAATCCTGGGAGGTAGGTGCTATCATCACCCCAATTTTACAGATGACAAAACTGAGGAAAACAGAAATTCACTGACTTACCCAGGGTCATACAGGTAGTATCTGAGGCCATATTTGAAACTGGGTCTTCTTTGCACAAAACTGTGCTTTTAAAAGTCTTTATAAGAATGAGCCACAGGCATCCTTGTTGAAAGCATGAGAAGGGAACATACATTCACAAAAGATTTTTTTTTTTTTGTGGGGTGAACGAGAGTTAAGTGACTTGCCCAGGGTCACACAGCTAGTAAGTGTCAAGTGTCTGAAGCTGGATTTGAACTCAGGTCCTCCTGAATTCAGGGCTGGTGCTTTATTCACTGCACCACCTAGCTGCCCCCTCATTCACAAAAGATATTGCACAGCAATTGTAATAGTTGAACCCTCTTCTCTCTCTAGCTTTTTCTTTCATAAACCAATCTTTCCACTTGACCTGAGATTCTGGTCATCATTAATTCCCCTTGCATCAGACAATAAAGGCAGCATCTTTGCTAAATGACTTTTCAGGTCCCTTCTGTTTCTAAATCTACACTTTTAGAAAGCTATTTTTAAAAAAATGAACCAACCCCACCAATATTTTTAATTGCTTATTTTTGGTCAGCACATTCTTGAGATTCTGTTGATCAGTTTACAAACTAGCTGTGACTTTAGATGTCACAGGAACACCTCTCCTGGGGGACATGGGACACAGCAGCCTGGAGGTAGATGAAGGTGGTCAGTTGGAACACTCAGCAACATTATAACAGTAACAATACTATTCTTGTCTAGCGTTTGCTCTCTTACAGGGTTTGCCTGAATCAAACCCAGTTGTTGGCCCTTTACCCAGATTCCTGTTTGGGCACGTTGAGCCCTTACCTTTTTAGGTAGCTATCTGCCTTCTCTCCCAATCTCATAGTGATAAAGCCTAATTCTACCTTTTGATGTTCTGTAGCTTTCTGGGTTTTGGCACAATTGACATATATAAACTGTCCATAAGGTTTCTTTTATAGATATTTTTTGTGGCCTGAAAGTAATAATGTTAAACAATGACTCTCATGTGCTGCTTTCCAAAGTAGAACATGAAGTTCAACCCCCTGAAATGAATACCAGATCATACCCCATTACCCCACCCCACCCTCCCCAAAGTTTACAGAAATCTATAGTTGGTCTGTCAAGGGAATATGAGTATTGTATTTGGATTTTTATAGACTCCTCTTTTTTTTTAAGTAAAAATAAGAAAATGCTTTGAAATGGAGAAGAAATGAGCATCATGACAGCCTTGAGATCATTGTCTTTCCTATTTTTGTTGCTAGATGATTTATATGTTAAAGTTTTAAGGATCTATGATTTCATCAGTGTGGGTACTATGTCCAATGATACATCTATAACTATTCTTCTATAACTTGGTAGATGCTCTAAGTCAGGGCTTCTTAAACTTTTTCCACTTGTGACTCCTTTTTGCCCAAGGAATTTTATGTAATCTTGGGTATATAAAAAAGGTATACAAATCAAACATTTACTGACAAATTTTTCTCAACCCCCATATTCACTCATGTGAACTGATATGGGTTTGTGGCCTACAGTTTAAGAAGCTTTGGTCTAAATAATATAAATTAAAATATGCATGTATGTGAATATACATGCATATATATGCATATATGTACATGCATACACACACAAACACACATATATATGTATATATACATAAACATGTATATGTGTGTATTGAACTCCCAGGAACTTAGACCTCAGATGAGCCACATCAAATTTATAGTATCATTGGTTCCATTCTTGAGGTTATTTCAACTTGTAAGAACCTTCTAGAACTCAATAGTCTGTTGGCCTAGTCTTTCAGAAACTGGGTTCATCTGCTGAGGTTTTGGAGTAGGACTTTAATGGGAGTTAGATTACTTCCATCACAGAAATTCACTAAACTTTCCATTATATTGCTTGAGCATTTAGGGAACACCATATTTCTCTAAAACAGTGGTGTCAAGCTCAAATAGAAATAGGAGCCATTAAACCATGCGTAAAGTTTCCTGCAGACTGCATATTAACTTTATTTTGAAATGTAATGTTATCTGTGTTTGATTATAATTATATTTATTTTGTTAACTATTTCCCAGTTACATTTTAATCTGGGTTGGTCCACATTCAAGAGTGTTGTGTGGAGAGTATTGTGCACAAAACAGCAATATTGTTTGATGAAGAACTATGAAAGACTTAACTATTCTCAACAATACAGTGATCTAAGACAATTCAAAAGGACTATCAATGAAGCATACTATCTACCTCCAAAGAAAGAACTGATATTGATTGAACACAACTGAAGCATGCTATTTTTCACTTTCTTTCATTTTTTTCTTTTATTCAAGTTTCCTTATACAAAATGACTAATATGGCAATGTTTTACATAATCATACATGTTGTAATGATTAGAATGATGCCACCTACTGGAGACTTGCTGTGGGAAAGCTCCACCATGAGGAAAATGCCTCAGAGGCATTGTGGCTTTTCCTTGGTGTCAGGAAATGACATTTACTCATGGGTGCTGTCTATCAAGGCTACCAGCCAATCAACTTGAGGAGCCTCCTATTTTCTGGGAGGAGACAGGAAGGAGGAAAGGGAGCCTGCGCGGAGAGCTCTCTCTCTTTTGGGTTCCTGCCCCCCCTTTTTTTTTTTTTTTTTTTTTGCAGGGCAATGGGGGTTAAGTGACTTGCCCAGGGTCACACAGCTAGTAAGTGTCAAGTGTCTGAGGCCAGATTTGAACTCAGGTACTCCTGAATCCAGGGCCGGTGCTTTATCCACTGAGCCACCTAGCCGCCCCTTCTTTTGGGTTCCTGACTAGATGGTGGTGGCCGTGGCAGAGGACTTCACAGGAAATTTGAGGAAAGATAGGAATGCCAGGCTGTTGGAATTCTGTTCTCAATCTTTTTCTTTCTATTTTCCAATAAACCCTTAAAAACCTAAACTCGTTTTATCAGTGATTTTAGTCAGTTTCCCCCAAAACTGGGGGAACAGATTAGAATCCACATTTAGAATCTTAAATTACACAATGTATAACCTATATCTGCTTACCGCCTCAGGGAGGGAGGAGAGTAGGGAGGGAAGTAGGGATAAAAATTGGAACCCAAAACTATAAATAAAAATGTTTATTACTTAAAAATTTTAATTTAATTTTTAAAAAAGAGTGTATTGTGTGCCTCATGCTGGCCCATGAGCCAAGTGATTCTATTGGAAAACCCTCCTTACAAGTTCTGGATGCTGTTCTCAGTGGTTGGTAATGCTGTCACTTCCTCAGGGACATTTTGAGTGTCAGAAAGCAGAAAGATGCCTGGTGCATGACTGGTGGGGGAGGTAGAGATCAGATTTTATTTGGTAATGAGAAAGCTGTGGTGGGAGGTGATGGATATCATGTTGAGAAAAAAAATAAAAGCTATTTTGAAGGAGGCTCAAGCTAGCAGTGGTGCTAGTGCATTGCTTGGTCTTAGTCTCTTTCCCTTGTATAATTTTCTTGGAGTGTGTGTATGTGTATGTTGGGGGGGGGAGGGGCAGGGCCATAGCTAGGTTTGGGCAGTTGGCATTTTGTTTCAGGGGGCACATTTACTCCATGCAAGTAGTTTATAGATGGACATTCCTCTACCTTTCAGTCATCTACCAGTTTATGTCTGCACTAGGGTGGTAGGGGGGAAGGAGGCTCCCAGGAAAAGGTGAGGGAGCAGGGTCATGGGCCAGTACATGTCCTGTGGAATTAGAGATAGGCTTCTTTCATTGCTGGTATGACTGTCCCTGTAGTCACACTGTTTCTCAAAGGGTTCCCCTAGATTGCCTCCTCAAATAGATTAGCCCTAGAGAGTGGGATTCATGTGTGTCTATGTTCATCTTAGATGATGAAGCTATGAAGTCTGTTTTAGTCTAGACTATCTGAATTGTACCAATTGTCTTTGCTCTAAATATTCTGTCCCCTATAGTAGATGTTCAGGTTATCATTGAGGGGGGCGTGGTTTTGGTTCTATGTTCCTCCAGGCTATTGTGTGTGTATGTGTGTGTGTGTGTGTGTGTGTGTGTGTGTGTGTGTGTGTGTACAGATTTTGATGGAACAATTTCAACAGCTCTAGGTACTGACTTTTAAAGTCAAGATCCTATGGGGTAGTTAGGTGGTGCAGTGAATAGAGCACTGGCCCTGGATTCAGGAGGACCTGAGTTCAAATCTGGCCTCAGACACTTGACACTTACTAGCTGTGAGACCCTGGCCAAGTCACTTAACCCCAATTGCCTCATCAAAAAAAGAAAGTCAAGACCCTAGCAGGAATGCTCATTGTGGAGGCATTAACAGTCCTCTCCATCCTAGCTACTCTGGAGAAGCCAATCATTGAATATCTCTGGCAACAAAATTATGTAGACATCACTCAATAGTAAGGACTCTTGTTTAATTCTCCTTCTACCCCTTCTTCTTCTTCTTTTTTTTTTTTTGGTGAGGCAATTGGGGTTGTGACTTGCCCAGCTAGTGTCAAGTATCTGAGGCTGGATTTGAACTCAGGTAGGTCCTCCTGAATTCAGGGCCAGTGCTTTATCCACTGTATCACCTAGCTGCCCCTACCCCATCTTTTAAACTCAAAGCTTACTTTTCATTTGCATTTATATATCTTGTATGTACATTTTTTTTGGTTGCCTCTTGCATTAGAATGTGATCTCATTGAAGGCAGGGCCTGTATTTTTGCCTTTCTTTGTATTCCCAGCACTTAGTATAGTGCTTGAAACATAGAAAGTACTTCATGAATCTTGTTGTTTGACTCTGTAACTCTGTGGAAGTACCTTTCAAACCAGGCTCTTTTGAAACCTTCTGCTTCAACAATTTGTATTAACCTCTTAGAAATTATTCAGAGATAGCACTAGCATAGGATGTCTGGATTAGAGTTACAAAGATCTGGGTTCAAATACTACCTTAGACACTTTCTATATGAATCTGGGCTAGACACCTCTTATTTACCCCTCCCTATTTACTCCTCTAACAGGCTCTAAAGTCCCTTTTAATTCTAAATTTATGATTGTATGTTTGATATGATCTGATCTGATTAACAATTCTAGTATCTCTAGACCTCCTGTTTTGTTCAGATCAATTGAATGTCTCAGGTGCCAGATTTGGGGCTTGTTCCTTCTTCTGGTTTTCTATCTTGAGGTCTGGTCTCTAGTTTCTCAAGTCTTTTCATCATGACTTAACTCTACACATGAAATTGTTTGGTGACTTACCTTGACCAAGGTGGAGTAGAGCCATATTTGATGTGGGATTTGGCATAGTACATGATGGAAAAGCTTAAAAGATTTGTACTTGCCTAAGATAATAAGAGAAAGGGAGAGGAAGAGAAAGAGGAGAAGGAAAAATAATTGGGTGGGTGGGAGGGGCATGAAAGGAATGAGAAGGGGTAGAATAGACAGGTAGGAGAGAGGAAACAGCTACAAAAACTTGCATATACATAGTATTTTGTAAAAAAAAATACATTTTTCTATTTTGAGGTTTTTCGTCATTGCTCTGATTTTTCTCTTATAACATGACTAATGCAGAAATATGTTTAATGTTATTATGTATATTTTTTTTAGTGAGGCAATTGGGGTTAAGTGACTTGTCCAGGGTCACACAGCTAGTGAGTGTCAAGTGTCTGAGGCCGGATTTGAACTCAGGTACTCCTGAATCCAGGGCCGGTGCTTTATCCACTGTGCCACCTAGCCACACCCTATGTTCTTTCCTTTTAACAACTCTGTGACATAGATATTGACAGGATCATTTTTCACATTTTATAGATAAGAGAAGTGAGAGAAATAGAAGAAAAATCATCTGCTCAAGATCACTGCCAGTATATATATCTCAGTCAGAATTCAAACCTATTTCTATTGGCTGAAAGTCTAAGACCCTTTATAAAGAATAAGAAGTTTGGAGCACAGTGTCAAATATACAACACTTTGCATGTAGGAGGTGCTTAATAGATGTTGTTTGTCCTTTGATCTCAAAGAGGACTATGACATGAGGGTGATGTCATGACTTGCAGTGAATTGGATTTAAGTGAGCCAGGATTGTACAAAGTCACCAGCCTCATTCTTTCCTCCAGAGCCATCTGGGTCCATTGGCAAGCCATATATCAGGATGACTGGAGATGGCCCCAGATGTTTAAAGCAATTGGGGTTCAGTGACTTGCCCAGGGTCACACAGCTAGTAAGTGTCTGAGGTCAGATTTGAACTCAGGCCTTCCCAGTTTCAGGGCCAGTCCTTTATATACTATGCCACCTAACTGCTTCACTTCATAGATATTGATTGATTAAAAAGGAAAAAGAGAGGACATTATATTAAATGAAGTTTTCTACTTTTAATACACATGGAAGAGGTTTATGTGCTGCTTCTGGTCACTGATGCCACAATACCAAGATGGACAATGCTACATGTTTTTGAGTCACTGATTGCTCATGATTTGAGACTCAGCATCTAAAGAATGAAATTATGCACCAATCAACCAAGACACTAGTGCTTTAATCTAAGGAGTGAAGAAAGCTCAAGTAAATCTAAAGCTTTACATATATAATTTACATGGATCACAAGCTTCTTGTGGGATTTGGGGCTGTACAGTGTAGTGGCTCTAAATTCAGAGCACCTGGGTACAAATGCTTATCACTTGTGTGACCTTCTTTAAGTCATTTAACCAGCCTCAGTTTTGTTGTTGTTTTCTCTGTAAAATGAGAGAGAGGGTTAAAGTAGGTAGCCTTTGAGGTCCCTTCCAATTCTTGATCTGTGAACTTATGATATTCTTTCTACTCTTCAGTGTGTCATCATGTTCTTTACACCGGGCCTTTTTCCTGGTACATAAGATAATTTGCTTTTCTATTAGCCTGGAAGATCTAGTTTGATTCCCTGGGCTTTCTACTGCTACAGATTTCAGATTAAGCTGTACCACTTCCTCTAGAATCTTTGCCATTAAAACATCTGCCGGGACTACCTCTTTAAGCTGATTGAATAGAATGTTTAATTGTACAGGATTCCAGTTTGGTCTCCATTATACCCCTTGGTGTGAAGGGATTGGACAGCAAAGAAACCATGAAGTAATTTCAACAATTCTCAAACCATCAACATGGGTAACTACCCTTTTATGGGCAAATCTCATTACAATTCCAGAAGTCAGTTGTTATCTTGGCCATAGTGCATACAGCACATCCCAGAATTATTTTACGTGCAAATATTTGCTGGAAGCTATGCCTTTTTGTCTGGAATTAATTATGATATTGAAAACATTATCATGGGCTATAGATGATATCTGGCATACAAAGAATAGTTTAGTTAAGGACAGAGTGATTCAATACCAGCAAATTGGCCACTATGTGATGAATGATTTAACTACGTCTACCTCTAAAACAAAGAAAAATTCACTATGACCTACAATTTTGCGTTGTTCTCTTCCATAGGGAAAGTGTCAGGGTATACAGTATTGAAATAGTTTTTAGATAATCTATAAATATCACTTTCATTATTGGTACCCTAAAAGTAAGATATTATCCAATGATGAATGAATTAACATTCTATTGGTCAGTACCAACCACTTTAATATTGACGTTCTCACTATAAATGAAACCAGAAGACAAAGAAGTTGTGGCTAATTGGAAGGATGACTCATGAGTCTTCTGTGGAGAAACAAATAAAGGATTTGATGGAGCTGATTTCATTATGGGCCCAAAGGCAACAAGAATAATGATTATATGAGATATCTGATTACCTTGACTCTTAGTTCCCATAATGATAGTCAAAATTTTGAAAATATATATCTATCCTTTCATCAATGTTTGTCCTCTCTTTAGGCATACATTGTAACCCACCCATGCCTTTTTATTATCTGTGACTTTTGTCCATATCTTCTCATAAATCTTCCATAGGAGGTCAATCCAACATATAAATCTTCTTTTAAGTCTTTTTAGAGATTATATGGGTACCAGAACAGCACTGTATTAATCTACATTCTTGATATATGAATGATTCTCTTCCTTTTCGAGTTCTACAACTTCTGGATGATATTTTATAGTACTTCTAACATATGAATCATCATTGATAATATGCTGAAAACTTTTGATATCCATCATGATTTTAAATGTCAGAAAAAGTATGCCATATAGAATCATCTGAAGAATAATGGTGTTAAAAGATGATGTGAGAAATGATTATTAATAACCAATATATTGGGAAGAATCAAAGCCGCCCTCCCCACCCCTCCCCCTAACTGAATTCTGTCTTTGAGTTTTCTTTTTTAAGGACCGCACTGACATTTGGATTCACTTTCTTTTTCAAGACCCCACCCTGGTAGAAGCTATTCTATTCTGCTCAGTTTGGGTGGGGTCTACATTCTTTGAATTGATAGCCTAAAGCTATGGTTCCTTTCCTATATAGATCCTTTCTTTACCATGGAGGGACAACCCTAGTGCTTCATTTTTATATAGCCTACCTCCAATCATGTTAACCAATTAGATTACTGTTTAATGGACTACCTCTTGTTCAAAAGGTATAAAAAACTAAAGAAGTAGCCATGTGGCCTCTTTGGAGGATGAAAGGATAAAGAGCCATTTTATTAATCTTTTACTAGTCATGATTGATAAAATTGATTATAATTTATCCAAAATTTTGTCTCTCATAATTATTTTATTCACCACAATAGATTTTTAAATTTCTGGGTACAGCTTGGAAGCACACTTTTGTCATGGGGCGCAGAGCACCCCAGAATTTCTCTGGGGCACACCGAGGAATCTTCTCCTTGAGAAACTAAACCAGAGGACAGATAACGCCTAGAGGAACCAAATCGGACTGAGCTAGCTTGGGATTCCTACCCTACATTCTGGTCTCCCTTATCCTGGGGAGATAAATTTGGGTGTGGCTTCGGCCTTTGTGTTCTGAAGAGGGATCTGTAGCCACCCCTCACCCAATTCCTTTAGTCACTACCAGTGGGGGATGGTCCTCCACTGCTCACCCAATTTCCCCAGCTACCACCAGTGGGGGATGGTCCTCTCTCACTAAAGGAACTTTTCACGGGCAGATGGTCCACCCCCATCAGTCCTCTATAAAAGTACCTTCCGGTCTCCTGTTCGAGGAGATTTGGTACCTCTGAGCCATGTGCTTTATGCCAAATCTCCCCATGAAAAGTCTAAGGATTTCTTTCATGGTTTCCCTCCCCCCACCCTTCCCTTCCCTTGCTCCTAAATAAACTATCACCTTGTTCTAACTAAGTTTTGTGTGCAAGAGGGTGTAATTCTTTAAAGAGGAATTCTTTAAAACCCCAACCCATACCCGATTTCCCCCATATCACTTTTAAAACTATGTAATTTCTCAAATACAATCCAACCTTTTTTCTTTTATTTATTTTTTTCCTGATAAAAGTATTTGATTATTTTCTAGTTACATGCAGAGATAGTCCTCAACATTTGTTTACATAAGATTTCCAATTTCAAATTTTTATCCCTCCTTCCCCTCCCTCCCCCCCTCCCTAGGCAGCAGGCAATCTATCTATATCTATATCTATATCTAGCTATATCTATCTATCTATCTCTCTCTCTATATATATAACATTAAAAATATTTCTACATTAGTCATGTTATGAGAAAAGAATAAGAGCAAAAAAGGAAAAACCTCAAAAAAGAAAAACACCAGCACCAAAAACAAAAGAAATAGTATGGTTCAATCAGCATCCATATTCCACAATTCTTTTTTCCCCCTGGATTTGGAGAGCCTTTTCCATCATGAGTCTTTTGGAACTTTCTTGTACTGTTGTATTGGTGAGAAGAATCTAGTCTATCACAGGTAATCACCACATAAAGTTGATGATACTGTGTACAATGTTCTTCTGATTCTGCTCATCTCGCTCATCATCAGTTCATGCAAGTCCTTCCAGGTTTCTCTGAACTCCTCCTGCTCATTGTTTCTTACAGCACAGTAGTATTCCATTACATTAATATACCACAACTTGTTCAGCCATTCCCCAATTGATGGGCAACCCCTCAATTTCCAATTCCTTGCCACCACAAAAAGAGCAGCTATAAATATTTTTGTATGTGTGGATCCTTTTCCCTTTTTTATGATCTTTCCCAAGGTGGTATTGCTGGGTCAAACACAGCTTTATAGCTCCTTGGGCATAATTTCAAATTGCTCTCCAGAGTGGATCAGTTCACAGCTCCACCAACAATGCATACTAATGCATTGTTCCAATTTTCCCACAACTTCTCCAACATTTATTATTTTCCTTTTTTTGTCACATTAGCCAATCTGATAGATGTCAGGTGGTACCTCAGAGTTGTTTTAATTTGCATCTCTCTAATCAATGGTGATTTAGAGCATTTTTTTCATATGGCAATAGACAGCTTTGATTTCTTCATCAGAAAACTGCCTGTTCATATCCTTTGAATATTTCTCAATTAGGGGATGACTTGGATTCTTATAAATTTGATTTAATTCCCAATATATTTTAGAAATGAGGCCTTTATCAGAAGTACTGGCCATAAAAATTGTTCTCCAGCTTTCTGCATTCCTTTTCATTTTGGATGCATTGCTTCTGTTTGTACAAAACCTTTTTTAATATAATGTAATCAAAACTATTCTCTATCTCTTGTTTGGTCATAAACTGTTCCCCTTTCCAAAGATCTGAAAGGTAGACTATTCCTTCCTCTTCTAATTTACCTATGGTATCACCTCTTATGTCTAAATCATGTACCCATTTTGACCTTATTTTAGTATAAGGTGTAAGATGTTGGTCTATGCTTAGTTTCTGCCATACTCTCCTCCAGTTTTCCCAGCAGTTTTTGTCAAATACTGAGTTCCTATACCAGAAGCTGGAGTCTTTGGGTTTATCAAACAGTAAATTACTAATGTCATTTACTACTGTCTCCTGTGCCTAGCCTATTCCATTGATCCTCCATTCTATTTCTTAGTCAGTACCAGATAGTTTTGATGACTGCTGCTTTATAGTAGAGCTTCAGATTTGGTACAGCTAACCCACCTTCCTGTGCATTTTTTTCATTATTTCCCTTGATATTCTTGACTTTTTGTTTTTCCAGATGAATTTTGTTATTATTTTTTCTAGATCCCTTTTTCTTTTATTTAATGATGGGCCCACTTCATGCTACATCTTCCCCAAATATTGGACTGCACAATAAGTAATTCAACTGCATGTCATGCTGTATAGTCCATTTCCTCCATTAGAAAACAAACTCCTTGGTGGCAAGGCATGTCTCATTTTTGTCTTTGTACTCAGCATCTAGCATGGTAGTTGACACATAGCACTTAAATTGATATATTGAACTGTTGGATTGATTTGAATAGTTTGAACAATTCATGTTCTTCATGCAACTTGTTTGTCTTTTTTTGATTGTTAACTTGCATTCTTCAAAGTACTTGTCAATCTCATTTAGGGAGTTCTATAATATTCCAGGCTTGAGACAAACAACACAGTACTATCCACAAAAATGAACATCTGGAGAGCCACTTCCCAGTATGTCTTTGTGTAGGAAATTCTCTAAATGACAGTAGAAAACATACATCTCCCTGTTTTATACTTAATAACAGGATTGTTGAACAATGTCAATGCTGTTACAATTATTAAGGGATCTCGTATAATTAAAAACATTTTTTTATTGAAATAATTTCTTTTTATATCACCTAAAATTTTCCCTCTATTCCTCTCCTTCCTCCTTCCCAGAGAGCTGTCCCATACAGTAAAGAATATTTTTTAATGACAAAGAGAAAGGACAGGACAAAAATCAACAAATTCAGTGGATACATACAATGTTCTACAACTTTGGACCTCCCATCTCTGCCAAAAAGTACAGGGAAGACATCTTCTCATACCTCTTAATTGGGATTATTATTTATAACTTTGTAATATTCTGTTTTGGTCACTTTGTGGCTGTTTTCTTGTGACATAATTGTTGTTATTATATATGTTGTTTTCTAACTACTTCATTTTGCATCAGTTCACGTAAACCTTTCCATGCTTCTCTGTATTCAACATACTCATTTCTTACAGCAAAGTACTACATTGCATTTATATTTACATTGCATATTATATATACAATACACTCATGTACAATAATTTAACCATTGGGTATCTACTCTGTTTTCAATTCTTTGCTATCACAGAAAGTGTTGCTATAAATATTTTGCAATATACAGAGAACTTTCTTTTTATCAATGGACTCTGGTGTATAAGCCCAGTACTAGAACCAAAGCCTAGTAGTGAGTCAAAGGGTATGAACATTTTAGTTAATTTATTTGCATAATTCTGATTTGCTTTTCACAATGGTTGAACAAATTTATAGTGCCACCAGAAATGCCTATATTACCACAACCACTCCAATACTATTCTGATTTTTTGTCATCTTTGTCAATTTGCTGAGTATGAGGTAAAGCCTCAGGTTTGTTGTAATATGCATTTTTCTGATTATTAGTGATTTGGAGCATCTTTTCATGTAGTGATTAATAGTTTATAATTCTTTTGATACTGTTCATATTCTTTGACCAATTTTTTATTGAGGAATAGATATTGGACATATATATATATATATATATGTATGTATGTATAGGCATATATATATGCATAGATAGTTGCATATCTATACCTATATGTCTATATATCTATATGTAAAATTTCTTTTCATTTAAAAAAGTTTATCACTTATTTTTAACATTTAAAAAATATTTTTTTGAGTTCCAAATTCTCTCCCCTTCAGTTCCTCCCCTACCCATTGAAAAGGCAAGCAATATATGAGTTAGACATGTGGATTCATGTAAAACCTATTTCCACAGTAGCCATGTTGCAAAAAAGGCAAGAAAAATAAAGAAAGTGAAAAGTTAAACTCAATTTGTACTCAGAGTTCATCAGTTATCTTTCTGGAGGTAGATAGCAATTTTCATCATGAAATCTTTGGAATTGTCTTAAATCCTTATATGATCAGAGCAGCTAAGCCTTTCACAGTTGAACATCACTACAATATTGCTATTACCATGTAGAATGATTTCCTGGTTATGGCAAATTCATATAGGTCTTTCCAGGTTTTTCTTAAACTCTCTCTCCTCCTCATTTCTTATAGCATAATAGTATCTCATTGCAATCAAATACCACTTCTTGTCAAGCTATTTCCAATGAGCATCTCCTCAATTTCCAATTCTTTGCCAATGCAAAAAGAGCTGTTATAAAAATGTTGTATATGTAGGTCTTTTTCCTTTTATCTCTTTGGGATACAGATCTGTTATTACTGAGTCAAAGAGTATGCAAAGGTTTTTAAGCCTTTAGGCATAATTTGAAATTGTTCTTTAGAATGGTTGGACCAGTTCACAATTCCACTAATAGTTCATTAGTTTGCCTGTTTTTCCCCCACATTCCTTCTAGCATTTGTCATTTCCCTTTTCTCTCATGTTCACCAATCATAGGGGTGAGGTGGTATCTCAAAGTTGTTTGAAATTTCTTTTCTCTCATCAATAGTAATTTTTGTATGATTATAAATAGCTTTGATTTCTTCTGAAAATTCCATTCATATCCTTTGATCATTTATTAATTGGGGGATGACTTTCATTTTTATAAATTTGACTCAGTTTCCTATATATTTTAGAAATGAGACATTTTGAGAAATTTGTTTCAAATTCTCCCATATTTCTTACTTTCCTTCTAATTTTGGCTTCATTAGTTTCTTTTGTACAAGACTTTTTTTTTATGTGATCAAAATTATCCAATATTTCCCATAATCCTCTCTATCTCTTGTTAGGTCATAAATTCTTCTATTATCCATAGATCAGGCAGATTAAATTTCCATGCTGCCCTATTTGCTTATACTATTACTCTATGTCTAAATTATGTACCAATTTTGACCTTATCTTGGTATATGATATGATATGTTAGCCCATGCCTTGTTTCTGCCAAAATGTTTTTGAGTTTTCCTAGCAATTTTTGTCAACTGATGAGTTCTTAGCTCCAAATCTTAAATAAATATTTAGGTTTATGAAATACAACATTACTATAGTCATTTACTACTGTGTATTGTATACCTAATGTATTCCACTGACCCACCTCTATATTTCTTTTTTTTTCTTGGTAGTATTTTATTTTCCAATTACATGTAAAGATTGTTTTCAAAATTCATTTTTGTAAAATTTTGAGTTCCAAATTTTTCTCCCTTCCTCCCTTCCCTCCCCCCTCTTCAAGATAGCAGGCAATCAGATAAAGGTTATATATGTATGATTATGTTGTACATATTTCTATATTACTCATGTTGTAAAAGGAGAATCAGAAGAAAAGGGAAAAACCACAAGAAAAAATAACAACAAATAAAGTGAAAATAGTATTTTTCAATCTTCATTCATACTCCATAGTTCTTTTTATGGATGTGGAAAACATTTTCTATCATAAGTCTTTTGGAATTGTCTTGGATCTCTGTATTGCTGACAAGAGATCAGTCTTTCACAGTTGGTCATCACACAATGTTGCTGTTACTGTGTACAATGTTCTCTTGGTCCTGCTCACTTTACTCAGCTTCAGTCCACTTAAGTCTTTCAAGGTTTTTCTGAAATCTGCCTGCTCATCATTTCTTATAGCACAATAATATTCCATTACATTCATATACCACAACTTATTTAGCCATCCCCCAATTGATGGGCATCCCTTTAATTTCCAATTCTTTGCCACCACAAAAAGAGCTGCTATAAATATTTTTGTAAATGTGGGTCCTTTTCCCTTCCACCTTTTGTTTCTTAGCCAGTACCAGATTGATTTGATGATTACTAATTTTGTAATATAATTTGAAATTTAATACTGCTAAGCCACCTTCCTTCCCATATTTTTCATAGATTTCCTTGATGTTCTTTACTTTTTGTTCTTGCAGATGAATTTGTTATTATTCTTTCTAGATTTATAAAATGGTTCTTTGGTAGTTTGGTATAGTGCTGAATAAGTAAATCAATTTAGGTGGAATTATTATTTTATTACTTTGACTGGCCCTACCCATGAACAATTAATATTCCTCCAGTTGTTTATATCTATCTTTATTTTTGTGAAAAGTGTTTTGTAATTGTGTCCATATAGTTCCTGGCTATTTCTTGGAAGGAAGATTCCAAGTATTTTATACTGTCTGAAGTTATTTTAAATGGAATTTCTCTTTCTAGCTCTTTTTGCTGGGTTTTGTTGGTAGTATATAGAACTGCTGATGATTTTTGTGGGTTTATTTTATATTCTGCAATGTTGCTAAAGTTGATTCTAAAATATGTTTAGTTGATTCTCTAGGGTTTTCTGAGTATGGCATCATATTGTTGTCTATTCTTATTCCCTCTCTTTTTCTTTTTTTATTATTATAACTAACATTTATACTATAATATTGAAAAATAGTGGTGATTAAGGGTTATTCTTGCTTCATTCCTAATCTTATTGGGAAGGCTTCTAGTTTACCTGCTTTATAGATAATGTTTTCTGATGGTTTTAGATAATTACTTATCATTTTTTAAAAGGCTCCACTTATTCCTATGCTTTCCAGTGTTTTTAATAGGAATTGATGTTTTATTTTGTCAAAAGCATTTTCTGGGGGCAGCTAGGTGGTGCAGTGGATAAAGCACTGGCCCTGAATTCAGGAGGACCTGAGTTCACATCTGGCCTCAGACACATGACACTTACTAGCTGTGTGACCCTGGGCAAGTCACTTAATCCTCATTGCTCCTCACAAAAAAGACAAACAAAAGCATTTTATGTATCTGTTGAGATAATACAATTTTTGAATTTTTGTTCTTAATGTGGTTAATTATACTTATTTTCATCATATTGTACCAGTCCTTAATTCTTAGGATAAATCCCACCCGGGATTTTTGCATGATCTTTGTGATATATGGCTATAATTGCCTTGCTAGTATTTTATTTTAAATGTTTACATCAATTTCCATTAGGGAAATTGGTCTATAGGTTTCTTTTTCTCTTTTTTGCTCTATGGTTTAGGTATCAAAACTACATTTGTTCCATAAAAGGAATTTAGTATGACTCCTTATTTACCTATTTTTTTCAACTAATTTATATACTATTAGAATTATTTATTCTTTAAATGCTTGGTAGAATTCACTTGTAAATCCATCTGATCCTGGGGATTTCATCTTGGGAAACTTGTTTATGCTTGTTCAATTTCTTTTTCTTTTTTTTTTTAAAGGAATACTTTATTTTCCCCCAATTACACTAACCCATTTTAAAACTTTGTTCAAATTTTGAGTTCTCAATTCTATCCATTTCTATCCCCCCCACCCTACCCCTAAAGATGGTAAGCAATCCAGTAGGTTTTTTTGTATAAGACTTGAATAAAAAAAGAAAGTGAAAAACAGCATGCTTCAGTAAGTATTTAGACAGTATCACTTTTTTCTCTGGAGGTGGATATCATGCTTCATCATGAGTCCTTTGGGATTGTATTGGATCATTGTATTGCTGAGAATAGCTAAGCATTAACTTCTTCATCCTACTATAGTGCTGCTACTGTGTATATTCTCTTTGTTCTGATCATTCCACTTTACATCAGTTGATGTAACTCTTTGTTGTTTCTTATAGCACAATAATATTCCATCACAGTCATATACCACAGCTTGTTTAGCCATTCTTCAACCGATGGACATCCTCTTGATTTCCAGTTCTTAGTCACCACAAAAAGAACAGTTATAAAGATTTTTGTACACATAGGTCCTTTTCCTTTTTTCTTTTTGGTGATGTCTTTGGAATATAGCCTAGCAATGATATTGCTGGTCATAGTCCCAAATTGTTCTCCAGAATGGTTGGATCAGTTCACAACTCCACCAACAGTGCATTAGTGTCCAGTTTTCCTACATCCCCTCCAACATTTATAATTTTCACTTTTTTGTCATATTAGCCAGTCTGATAGGTGTGAGGCAGTACCTCAGAGTGTCATTTCAGTATCCCCTGTAATGTATATCTGACCATTTGCTTGATCCACTTATTGTCTCTGGGCTGAAAGCTCTTGATACTGCTGCTACTGCTGTTACAGCCACCTCCAAGGTCCACCGCTCATGTTGCCATATTTACTGTTGACTGCCCCCTGCCCTTGTGTCACAAATTTCTCCTGCCATCCTAAGTTATTCTGGCATGGAGAAATGTTTTACCTCAACTTTTATTGGCAATGCTACTCCAGAATTTGATTTGACATGTTATTTTAAAGATGTTATTTTGACATGTTATTTGGAGGGAAATGTTGGGAGATTATGTCTGGGCTGCTGTCTCCATTCTGCCATCTTGGCTCCACCACCTCCATACATAATGTTAACATATGCATAAGAGACTCCTTGTTAAAGGAGAAACATTTTTTTTTCACTGAATCAAATATTTTATTTTTTGTAAGTTTTAGCAAATTTTGTAACTATAAAAATCTAATTTGTTGTGCAAAATAATTACACAAACTCCTCATTCCATTAACTATTTATAAAATGACAACCTCGGTGCTTATATATATATATTAGTCTCTTAAACATTTTGTAGAGATGAGAAAGTAGGCACATGGATTACAATTATTTTCATCTTAGTTGGGACCAGCTGCTTTTCCTGTCTTTTTCTTATAGTAGCACATTGGGGACTATGATTTAAAAGTTGAGATGTATCTGAAGAAAATAGTTTGCTATAGAAATGCTGACAGGTCTATTACATTTTTCATCTATTTGTTATACTCTACCCAATTTTATCTTTAAATGATCTTGGGGATAATATGGTTTAAATGTGTCTCATGCTAAGCTCTTTGCAAATTTATTTTTCCTACTACTGCTTCTCACTGTTTTATGAGCTAAAATTACTTGCAATCTTACTTCTTCCTTTTTCCTGAAGGATTGTGAATGAATTTGTATTTTAGAATTACGTTGACCTTTTTTGCCATACATTTTGCCTTTTGTAAAGTAGATCCAATATTTGTTGGTTGAGCTATTTCTTGTCATTTTTAGTCTCATTTGGTGATTACATTGACTTCATTCAAAACAGTTGTAGTTCATATTAATGACTTTTCCTTTTTTCCAATTCTCTTTTTTCTTTCTCCTTCCTCCCTCTCTTCCTCTTTCTTTCTTTGTGACATAGGGTTCATTTGAATAGGTGAGATTAGAGGGTTGTTTTTTGTTTTTGTTTTTTGCAATTGCATGCATTATCTCATTTCAACCATCAATCAACAATTTTTGAGCTTAATATGTTCTAGGTACTTGGTATACAAATTAAAAAAAACACACCAGACAATCCCTACTCATAAGGAGCTTATGTTATAATGGGAGAGATAACAAGTACATTGCAAGTATATACATATATACATATCTAATATGAATACATACAAAGTAGCTAAATGTGAGGTATTTTTGGAAAGCACTAGCACTTAAGGGATCAGGAAGGTTTTCATGTAGATGGTGGTACTTGAGTTACATCTTAAAGGGTGGGCAATATCTTAAGGCCAAGGTGAAAAGGAAGTGCATTTCAGGCATGGAGGGTGCCCAATACAAAGGCACAGAGACAGGATGGAATATTGTGTCAGAAATAAAGATGTCAGTTTGGCTGGGTTGAAAATAGTGGGAGAGTGGGGAATGTCCCACGGGGACAGGTTATAACGTTTTTAAAAGCTAAAAAGAGGATTTCTTATTTTATCATAGAGGACTTTGCTTAGAGTAGGTTCTGCAGTGATTAAATAGCCATTTTGAAATCCTGCTCATTCTATCTCTACTATTGACCTTCAATATAAAAATATGCTCTTTTTTTCCTCCTGGCAAAATAGCCCAATGCTAGGTATTTTATAATTTTTAAAGTACACAAGATGAAATCTCTTCAACACATGGTTCTTTCTACCTCTTATTAAGATTTTCTTTCTCTTTTGTCCTTTTTTATATTTTCTTTTCTCTCACCTAGAACTATATTCTTCAATACACCAAGAAAATATAATTTTGTCAATGAGAGGGTTCCTCTTCACCAGAGCAGATTACTCTATGACTCTGTAGATGGTCTTGTAGAATTGTTGTGGTGGAACAATTCATCACTACCTGACTTACCTGATGGTGAGTTCTAAATATTTAGACTGGTCCTGGGAAGGATGGAATATGGCCCATCATATGACCTAATGAGGTGTTTACACTTTGTTCAGACCTACTAGAACTTGCACTATCCTTTAATAATAACCTTTGTCAATATAGCATCATCTCCATACTATGATGACTCTATTAGTGAATAGTAGTCTGCAGTCTTTTAAAAAATTATGCCCAATGGCATCACATAAAATATCCAAAAAAAGAAAACAGTCTGAATGAAAGAAGGAATTCTTCACAATGTTAGGATTCATAGGTAAGAAAGGACATTCCAGATCCTCTGATTCCAAATCTGGTTCTCTCTAGTTTTCAACAATCAATATTTTAACGTAATGTTATCAAGTCCTTATATCTAAGCACATCTCTTCAAGATACCTTTAATTTAATCACTTTATCCTTTATCCTCTCTGTATTTTCTAATTCTATTCACCATAAATTGTAGTCTATATTTTAATATTTGAAGGATTTAAAATTCCAAAATATTAATTTGGAAAAGAAGAACCACTCTGATGGAATTTGGTGATGAGGAGGAGGAGAAAGAGGAGGAGGATGGTGATGACGATGAATGATTTCTGACCTGAACCTGTGATTTCATCAGTGCAGTAAATTCCCAATGTGGAAACTTCTGCCAAAGATCAGCATCTTTGGCATCAACTTTTAGTCTTAAGAGAATTCCCTAGGGCCCATACCTTGTCCATAAAATAATGGATAGTTAATCACCAAAAATAATAATTTGTTGTGTCTACTTTGTTCTAGAAGTTTTGCTATACATTGGGAATACAAATAAATGTGAGGTAGTCTTTGTGCTCAAGAAATTTACATTCTCTTCAGGAGATACAGCATACATACATATCTTAATGCAGGATATATTATTATATATAATGTTATTTGTTTGTATACATGTGTATGTATATGTGCTTGTATGTATGTGTACACACACAGAGATACTCATTTAGAATGGTATAATGAACAGAGAACTGGCCTTGAAGTCAGGAAGATTTTAGCTGAAGTCAAACCTCTGAAACTAATGGCTGTATGACTCTGAATTTGACATGGTACAGAAATGCATTGGTAGAGTGATTGTTCTTACTTGGAGGTTCTCTATGATAATGAAATTAGAAGTCTAATTCCTATTCCTATCCCATGTCACATAGTAATGGGGTGGGGGCACCAAGAATAGGAGGTGGCAACAATCATGGAAGGCCTCTTGAAGGTTGTATCACTTGATCTAAACCATGAAAGGTGCTAGGGGTTCTGAGAGGTAGAATTGATGAAGGAAAGCATGGAATACAGTACCATGGAGGCAGGTGATAATAGGATGTGACATATAGGGGACAGTAAGTAAATGGATTTGGCTATAACAGAGAATGTGTGAGAAGGAATATCATATAATAAACCTAGATAATAAATCAGAACTAGACTATGATGAACTTTAAACACCAAACAGAGGAATTTGTGTTTTAGCCTACATGCAGTGGAGAACCACAGTAAATTCTTTAGCAGGAGGGTGATGTGGTCAGACCTAGGCTTTAGGAATATCAATTAAAAGACCTAATGGAGGTGGAGCAGCTAGGTGGCACAGTGGATAAAGCACTGGCCTTGGATTCAGGAGGACCTGAATTCAAATCCAGCCTCAGACACTTGACACTTACTAGCTGTGTGACCTTGGGCAAGTCACTTAACCCCTATTGCCCCCCCCAAAAAAAACCTAATGGAGGAGAGAATAAAGATTATCCCCTTATTTGGAAAGACCAATTAGGGCTTGACCTAGAATGGTTGTGGTATAATAGAGAGAAGATAGGTATGAGAGAGGTTAAGGATGTGAAATTAATAAGACTTTGTAATTTAGTAGACATGGGGGTAAGGTGTGAGAAGTAAGTAGAAAATTATTCCTATCTTCCAAACTTGAATGACTGCAAGACTACCCACTATGGTGGTGCCATGGCAAAAATAGAGAATTAAAGAGGAAGGGTGTATCAGGAGGGGAGGGGCTAATAGGTAAGTTGGAAGATAATGAGTTTAGCTTTGGACATATTGAAGCTGAGCTGCTTGTGGGACATCTGTACGGATATGTTAAACAGGCAGTTGAAGATGTGTCTGTAGTTCTGGGGAAAGATGAGGGCTTGCTCTTATGATTTGTCAGTCATCTGCATTGAAATGATGAGAGTTGAATCTTTTGAAGCTGGTAAGATCACAAAGAGGTAGAGAATGTAGAAAAGAGAAGAGGGCTTCATGCAGAATCTTGGGGTACATCTAAGAACAGCAAAAGGTTATTGGTGAAGAACCTTCAGAGTAAACTGTGATACAGAATTTTGTCAGGTATAGGAAGAGAAGCAGTTGCAAAAAAGGCGAGGTGGTCAAAAAGTAGGAGTGGTCAACAATGTCAAAATATTTTGGAGAGTTCAAGAAAAGACCATTGGGTTTTGTAATAAAGAGATCATTGTTCACACTGCACAGATCAGTTCCTGTAAAGTTCTGGGGATGGAAGCCAGATTGCAAATGGTTGAGAAGTAAACAATGGATAAGAAACTAGAGGTAAAGACTAAAGATAATCATTGCCATAAAGTAAGCATATGATTGGAAGTGTCTGTAAGTCATTCCTATCACCTTAATAAACACTTTATTCCAAAGATACACTAGGGATCTATGACCATTGCAACTCTTGAAATAATGGAGGTAAGACTACTATTGTTTTGAATAAAGACAGTCCCTCATATGAGCATGAAAGAGAGTAGAGATAAAGCATGCTTGTTGGAGGAGATAGCAGGGTCAAATGAAGATCCAGGAGATCCAGACATGTTTGAAGGAGGCAGGGAAGGGGCCAACAGATAAAGAGAAGTGGGAAATTGGGGAGGGAAGGGATGATGGAAGAGGCATAATTTTGGAAGAGACTGGAGGGGATGAGATCCAGGGAACAAGCAGATGCGGTAGAATTGGCAAGGAATAGGACCACCTCTTCTTCTGAAACTGGAGCAAATGGAGAAGATAATGGATGCTGCTGAAGGGATTTGAAATGTGGGATTAGTGAGGTTAAAGCTCATGACAGGAGGCCTCAATTAAATCAGTGAAGTATGAGGTAGATCCTCTGCTGAAAGGAAGGGGTGGTGGTGATGGTATAGGTGATGTTAAAAGAGAAAGTTTGTAGTAGCTGCTATGTGGAGTATGATGGAGAGTTGACTAGGGAAAAGTAAATACAGCAGTATGAAACAGTGAAGGTCTATTTGAGACTGGATAAAATAAATTTGTGGTAGACCTAGTTGTCCGGGTTGTGTCATTTCCTCTGCCTTCAGTAGTTTTGAGAGCAGGAGAAGGAAAGGCAGATGGTGAGAACTATCCAAAGTTGGTATATGGAAAAAGATACCTAAGACAAGGGATTCAAAGATCAAAGGCTGTATAAAGTAGAACTAGTGAACTAGAAGGCTGATAACTAGAAGGGAGGAAAGTTAAACTAGAGTAGGGGTAATGCTCCAGGAAAGCAGGGAGGGGTGTGTTGACTTGAAATTACTGTCATCATTATCATTATTAACATATTGCTCTCGTCATTCCCCAATTGAGAAATGGTCAAAGGATATGAACAGGCAGTTTTCTGATGAAGAAACCAAAGCCATCTATTCCCATATGAAAAAATGCTCTAAATCTCTAATGATTAGAGAGATGCAAAGTAAAACAACTCTGAGGTACCACCTGACACCTATCAGATTGGCTAAAATGACAAAAAAGGAAGATAATAAATGTTGGAGAGGCTGTGGGAAAATTGGAACACTAATGCATTGTTGGTGGAGCTGTGAGCTGATCCAACCATTCTGGAGAGCAATTTGGAATTATGCCCAAAGGGCGATAAAGCTGTGCATACCCTTTGACCCAGCAATCCCACTTTTAGGTCTTTTGCCCAAAGAGATCATGGAAGGGGGAAAGGGACCCACATGTACAAAAATATTTATAGCTGCTCTTTACGTGGTAGCAAGGAATTGGAAGTTGAGGGGGTGCCCATCAATTGGGGAATGGCTGGACAAGTTGTGGTATATGAATACAATGGAATACTATTGTGCTGTAAGAAATGATGAGCAGGAAGAGTTCAGAGAAACCTGGAGGGTCTTACGTGAGCTGATGATGAGTGAGATGAGCAGAACCAGAAGAACATTGTACACAGTATCATCAACATTGAGTGTTGATCTACTGTGATGGACTATATTCTTCTCACCAATGCAATGGTACAGAAGAGTTCCAGGGAACTCATGATAGAAGAGGATCTCCAAATCCAAGAAAAAAAAAGAAAGAAAGAACTGTGGAGTATAGATGCTGATTGAACCATATTATTTCTTTTGTTTTGGGTGCTGTTGGTTTTTTTTTTTCTTTCTATTTTGAGGTTTTGCATCACTGCTCTGATTCTTTCTCTTGTAACAGGATTAATGCAGAAATAGGATTAATGTTATTATGTGTATATATATATGTGTGTGTGTGTATATATATATATATATATGTATATGTATAGAGATATATAGATATAACCTATATCAGATTACCTGCTGTCTAGGGGAGGGGGGGAGGGAGGGGGTGGGAGGGAGAAAAATCTGAAATTGTAAAGCATGTATAAGCAGAAGTTGAGAACTATCTTTACATGTAATGGAAAAAATAAAAAACCTCATACATTAAAAAAAATAAAAAATAATAAATGATAAAAAAAAAACATATTGCTCTCTTGTTCCCATATTGGTACAGATTTCCCAGGATATCTTACATTTGGTTACTCTGCACTCTGAAAAGCTTCCAATATGTATAATAGCTCCTGTTTTCATTCAAAATAATAGTAGCCAATATGTGTAGTAATATGAACTACTATCATTCAAAATAATAGTAGTCATAACCCATTTTATCCATTTTTTTAGGAGCTGCCAATTGCCTGAGATCCCCGGAGTATCTTTGGGATAAAGCATTTATTGAGATAATGGGAATTACTTGTAGACTTCAGATTGTGCTTGGTTTTTGTCAATGGAAAGAATATTATATTCAAGGTTCTTTCCTGTCCATGTCTCTTCAGACATTTTTGTCTACAAATGCAGTCAATAATGGCAGCTTGTGAGTGTTTCTTGTCCAAGAACAGTCTCAGGGCGACTAGAGTAAGCATTTTTTATAATTGATTATAGATGTATTCCAGTTGGCAAATATTTTTTAAAGACTCATTCAATTTCAGGAATTCTATTTCATCTGTAAAATTTTACTGAGCCCACCCACATTTATCCATGCCATGTCCTCCTTCTCCCAGCTGTACTTAACCTCACTTACTAAATAAAGAGAATATAAGAATTTGCTTGGATTCAATCCGCTTAGTGTTTCCTTTATATTATCAGAGGATCATAGATTGAGAGCTGAATGAGAACTCAGAGATCATGAAGTCCAACCCCTTCATTGCAGATGAGACTTAGAATCAGAAAGATCAAGTATTTTCCCAAGGTCATACAGATAGCAAGTGATAGAACTGAGATTTGAATGTGGATTGTCTGACTTCATGTGCAACATATTTTCCACTATTCAATTCAATTAAAAAGTCTCCATTAAGTAACTTCATTAAGTAGCTGCCTATATATTCAACACCGGTTGCACATGAGGTTACAAAAAGAAAAAAATGAAGTAGGTTCTGCTCTTCAGGACCTTACTTTTCACTTAGGGGAAGACAAAGTGTGCATGGATAAATAAAAACTGACACTGGTTGGTGACACTGTGGAGGGCAGAGCTGTCCAAAGGGCACTTGATTTTTTCTTCTCCTTCATCATAGCTGAAACTTGCTCAGGTCTTTTTTCTCTCCTCCCTGGGGGATAGTTTTGGCTTTGATCTTTTCTCTGAGCTCTCCTTTTTCCTCCCTATCCTCTTTGTCACTGGAAATTTAATCAGTGACATCCTTTTTCAACAACTACCGTTTTAGCTTTGAAGTAATATTATGACTCTTAGTTCTACATGATCACCTTTTTTATTTTATAGAGTTTATATGAGAAAACATATTACAACAATCACAATAGCTTGGGACCTTCAGACAGATGTTTTGCTGTCTTCTCTAATTTAAATTTTTATTATTACTAGTTAACCCCTAGCCTCTTTTTTTAATTTTAATATTTTATTTCCCCCCAATTACATGTAAAAACAATCTTCAACCTTTGTTCTTTACAGTCTTTTTATATTTGAAGCCAAAATCATGAAGCAGAAAGCATTTAGGTAAAAGAAGTAAGCAGAGTATCTTATAACATGTGTTAAGGGACAGGCTTAAGGAGGGAAAGCAGAATTTTTAAAAATCTCTCAATAATTGAAGATTTGGGCACAGCTGGTATTTTCAAGGAAAGTCTTCTTCACCAAGGTGCCTGATGGCCATTCCCAGTCTCCTTTCAGTGCCTCCTTTTATTATCTCCATTCTGTTTCTCCTTTTGCCTTTTGCCCTGTGTCACCAGTTCTTTCCATTTCAGCTCAATAAGTCCCTTGTGGGGCTCAGGATACTGAGTCTGTCTCACAGACTGTGCTTGTCCCTTTAAGAACCTCTAGGTGTGTTTCAGATCTCCTCCATTAGATTGTAAGCTCCTTGAAGTCAGGGGCTGTCTTTTACCTCTTTTTGTATCCCTAGTGCTTAGCACAGTGCCTGGCAGGCACATAGTAGGGACGTAATTGATTTAATTAATTGTTTATTGATTGATTGAATGAAGTCCACATTCCTGTTCCTGTGATAGTCCTATACCACTATCATGGAGAAGGAATGTTTGTCTTTCTTGAACTGCAAATCCCAAAATGCAAGTCAGTTCTGAGACCCCTTTTACAAAATACACAGTAAACACAAAATAATTTTGGAGGAGATCAGTAACAACTGGAGGGATCAGGAAAGGCCTCCTGTATGATATGGCACTTAAGCTAAGCCTTAAATGAAGAATAGGATTCTGAACAGAGATGAGGGAAGAAAACATTCCAGGAAGGGGAGTCACTCTGTGAAGTCACAGACAGGACCTAGAATGTTGAGTATAGAGGATGACAAGGAAATAACAAGGCAGCTAGTTTTGTCATAATGGAAGGAAAGAAGAAAGGAAGGAAGGAGAAAAGGAAGGAAAGAAGGAGGAAAAGATGGAGGAAGGGAAGGAAGGAGGGAAGGATAGGGAGGGGAGAGGGAAGAAGCAGGGAGAGAGGGAGGAAGTAAGTAAGGAAGAGAAAGAAAAGAAAGAAAGAAGAGAAGGAAGGAAATAAGCAAGCATTTAATAAGTACTTTTTATGTGCCAGGCACTGTGCTAAGCACTGGTGATTTAAATAAAAGCAAAAAGAAAATCCCTGCCTTCAAGGAGCTTAGATTCTAGTAAAGTAAGATACACACACACACACACACACACACACACACACACACAGAGAGGAAATTGAAGCATTGGGGGAGGGAGGATAGGATGCAGCTATGGGCTGTATGGAAGACAGGCCATCCTGTGGCCCTTTACAAAATGGAGATTCAAGGAGAAACTAACTCACCATTGGGATAGGGGGATGGGTCCTGAACAAGGAATATTCCATGGTGAGAAGACTGCATGAGTAATAGGATGTTGTTTACTGATAAAGAGGCCCTAGGTGCTGGGGGAAGTTCTATGATGAGATAGTAGGAGACAAATGATTCTGAAGTCCCCAATGTCAGGAATAGAGCCAGAAAGGGAATGGAAAATGTGGAGAGGGAGTAATATAAAATAAATCTCAGTGTGGTATGCAGGAACTGGACTGTGAAAGATTTTATATATGTAACAAAAGGCTTTGTATTTTGTCCTAGAGGCAATAGTGAACCACAAGCAAACAAACAGAAGAGACTAGAAAGGAGGAATAGAATTTGATGAGTTTGTTGAAAATCTGTTTTCATCCCAATGTGATGAAAAGTTGGTGAAATTTGAATGAGGTCCGTATCATAGAGTTACAGGGTTGAAGGGACCTTGGAGATTCATTCTGTACAAAATTTTCATTTTACAAATAAAGAAACTGAGATCCAAAGAGATTATGCAACCTAGGTCACATCTATAGTAAGTGAGAGAGGCAGAATTTGAACCCAGTTTTTTTGATTCTGAAGAGTTCTCTTCCTATTCCTCATTTGATGTAGAGGTAAACCTGGGGTTTATGCTGATGGGCACAAGCTCTCCTGATCTGAGAAAACTTCAGGGAAAGTCTGTATGTCTATCATCAGAAGACAAGCCTAGCTAAATTTGGAGATGCTCTTCATCACTTGGATGGGCACTACACAGGGAAGATGCATTTTTCAGCCACAATGACTTTCCTAGTCAAGTGTGAAGGAGTCATGATATGTATCAGTGAATGGAGTTATCCACATGGATGAAATCTTTCATACTGTTTATGGTATCATAAAATTGGGGTTTGTTTGGGTAATCAACATTTTTATTTATAGTTTTGGGTTCCAATTTTTCCCCTCCTTCCCCTTCCTTTGTTCCCCCTGTCCCTGAGGTGGCAAGCAATAAGATATGGGTTATACATGTACAATTATGTAAAATATTATCATATTAGTCATTTTGTATAAAAAACTTGAATAAAATAAAAAAGGAAAGAAAGTGAAAAATAACATGCTTCAGTATGTGTTCCATCAATATCAGTTATTTCTTTGGAGGTGGATAGTATATTTCATCAATTGTCCTTTGAGATTATCTTGGATCATTGTATTGTTGAGATAGTTAAGTCATTCACAGTTCTTCATCAAACAATATTGCTGTCTTTGTGCACAATATTCTCTTGGTTCTGTTCACTTCACTATATATCAGCTCCAGTAAATCTTTCCAGACCTTTCCGAAATTATCCTGCTTGTCATTTCTTATAGCACAATAATATTCTATCATTCCACAGTTCATTTAGCCATTCCCCAGTGAATGGGCATTCCTTTGATTTCCAATTCTTAGCCACCACAAAAAGAGCTGCTATAAATATTTTTGTACAAATAGGTTTTTTTCTCTTTTTGGGGATGTCTTTACAATATAAACCTAGCAGTGGTATTGTTGGATCAAAGGGTATGCACAGTTCTATAGCCCTTTGGGAATAGTTCCAAATTGCTCTCCAGAATGGTTGGATCTTTTCACAACTCCACCAACAATAGATTGACGTCCCAAGTTTCCCACATCCTCTCCAACGTCCAATATTTTCCATTTTTGTTATATTTGCCACTCTGATAGAGATGAGGTGATACCTGAGAGTTGTTTTAATTTGCATTTCTCTGATCAGTAGTGATCTGGAGCATTTTTTCATATGATTATAGATAGCTTTGATTTCTTTGTCTGAAAACTTGCTGGCAAAATTCTTGCCAGAGTCTTCCTAAATAGGCTGATCCTTTACTGAGAAGATGGTCATCTACCTGAGAGCCAGTGTGGCTTCAGAAAGGGTCAAGGAATGGTTGATATGGTGTTTGCTGCCCAACAACTCCAGGAGAAATGTCAGGAGTAGAACAGAGGTCTATACACAACATTTGTATATCTGACCAAAGCCTTTGATACTGTCAGTCATGAGGGCTTATGGAAAACTATGTCAAAATTTGGTTTCCTGGAGTTCTTCATTATTGTGCATCAATTTCACAATGGCATGTTTGCCTGGGTTCCAGATGGTGGACAGTGCTCTTGCACTTTCCTAGTCACCAGTGGATTGAAACAAGGCTGTCTGCTTGCTCCCATGCTTTCTAGCATGATATTCTCAGTCATGTTGTCAACCACCTCAGTGTGAGTGTTTGTCTTCATATTTGTTCATTCTGTTGATCTTTTTTTTCGTGCTTTTAGTTCAGGCTCTTGCCCTTTTCTAAGAGTCTCTGACTGCTTCCTTTCTTTTTTCTTCTCTTTTATATCCCCCCCCTTTTCATACTTGAACTCTCTGGATCTCAGTTTCCTCATCTGCAAAAAGAGGGGGTTGGGCCAGATGGTGTCAGAGGCCTGGCCCACCTCTGGGTCAGTGAGCTAGCTCTTCAGACACTTTTCAGGAGAACCTAGAGGAGAGAGGAAGGGGCAACAAAAAACAACACTGAGGTACAAACCCCATCCAGTTCCAGCCTGGTCCACCACTTCATCCCTCAGGGTCCCCTGCTGCACTTCACCCCACAGGGTCTCCTTCCCCTCCCATGAGGCCTCTGGGTGTCATACAATTATAAAGGACATTTCACTAGTGAGAAATTTATCCAAAGAGGACGATTTATTTGTTTGTTTATTTTTTTAATGAAAGGAGAAAAACAATCATCCATTGAAATGGGCATCACACGCAGAATTAAACCAGTTGCATTGCCTAAACAATATCTCTCATCTCTGCCCCTTACCTTTCATTCTGACCAAATTTAGGCTAGATTATCTCTAAGACTCTTTCTCTGATCGTAAGGAAGCAAGCCTTAAAGAGAAGTTGGGATAGAGAAAAACAAAAGGAAACATAGAAACTGAATATAGTGAAATAATAATAATGACCAAGCTTGCTCCAAAAAAGTGATATAGAAGGGTCCTCCTCCTGCTTCTTTGAAAAGATATCAAGCTATGGATGTAGAAATTTTTTTCTCCTTTTAAAAAAAAAATCATCAGTAGAGGTTCATTACTCAGAGTTAAACATTCCCTTTTAAGAGGAACAATAGATGTGGAAGAAAACAAATAATGGAAGACTTTCAACACATCAGTTTTCCTGACCTTTAGTTTTTTTTCCTTTTTGTTCTTTATTATAAGGGATAGCTTTCTGGGAAGGGGCATGGAGCGGTATATACTGGTAAAGGAAGGTGATAGGTCTTGACAGGGTGTATTTTGTGGTGAGAATACCTCGTGGGTAGTAGGATATTCCAGGGTGAGTGAAGATGCCCTGGGTGCTGAGGTGAGTTCTAGGATGACACATTGTTAGAGGCATGATTTTGTAGTCCACAATGTCTTCAATAATGAAAATCTCGATGTCTACAATTTATTGACCATAAAAGGGCTCGCAATTGTAATAGGTTTACAGTAGATAAAAGTTATCAATAAAATTATATTTTTAAAAACATACCTAACAGTCAGGGGACATAAAAGTAATTAAAAATGGGAAAAGATAGAGGAAGCAGAGTACAAGAATTATCTGACAAAAAGTGGTGGAGGGAAGGATGATGTGAGAGAACTCACCTACTGTACCATTAATATTTTGTAAATAAACATGGTAAAGACAGCATATGAAATGGGAAAAAACAACCCAGGAATTTCTAAGATTAGCCAAAACCTTTTCAATAATAGATGTCAGACTAAATATTATTTATAATAAATGAAACAATCCCTTTTTAGTCAATAATTTCCTGACCAATTCCACTCCATCCAGAAACCAATTCCTTTTCATTTCTAGAATTTCCATCTTGGGGCCTTGCTGTCCTGGTTGGTGGTTGCTTCACTTGTCCACTATCTCTACATGGGCTCTCACTGCATTTCTGACAGACCAACTTCCCAGCCATTTCCTTACTGTCTACCATGCCTCCTTAGATCCTACTTCTTTCTAAACATTTTTCCTAACTTCCATTCTAATCCCTTTCCATGTCCAGAACTTCCATTAACTGTTACTGTTTCTGGAAAGATACTCCCAGAGTGGCTCCATTCACTGTCCTTGTAACTTTCCAAACCCAACTACCCTACCTGGTCACCATTTCCCAATGGTGTGTGGCCTCTTCCTATTAGAACAAAAGCTTTGTGTTTGTATCCCCCATACTTAGCACAGTGCTTGACACATAGTAAATATGTAACAGATGCATTCAATTAATAATTTAATTGATTAACTTTAATTATTAAATTAAGCTTAATTTAATTTAATGACAATTCTTTTTATTCATTTATTCGATACTGTTAGCAGGATAAAATCCAGCTTAATCATCAAATCATAGCAAGGCAGTTATGTGTATCTTCATGCTTCATTTGTTTATTGAATAATGTTAGCATGGTAGAACCAAACTTAATCATAGAATCAAATCATTAGAGGACTGGAAGAGACCATTTAAACGTATCTAGTTCAAGCTTCTCATTATACTGATAAACTGAGGCCCAAGTTATTACAATGACTTGCTTAAGGCCACAAAGATAATTGTGGCAGAATCAGTCTTCTCTCTCATGACTCCCAGTTCTTTCCATTACCCCATGCAAGCTTGCTTTTGAGTCATTTTAATGAAAACTATGCCAGAAACTTAGAACCCACCAAATTTTCTTGCAGGACTCCTGCATCTCATTTAACAAATAATACTGTCCCCAAGAACTTCCTGGGACTTTCTCTCCATATATAAAATAAGGAGATTAGACTAGATCATCTCTCAGGTCCCTTTGAATCTGGATAGTCTGTAATGAAGACTTTTAGAATTTACTCTCTGGGCAATGGCAAATAAGAAGTTTTTAGAGATATGCTGTGTGTCCCAAATGACAACAAGGAGGCATGTCAGAAAGAACTAGAGAACAGAAAGTAGAAAGACTGACCCCCCAGTTGCTGTTTCAACCTCACCTAATTATTCTTCCTGTCTTCTGAGTGAAAGGTCATATGGAGCATGACTAAACCCTAGAGCACATGGGAGCTAATATACAAGGGCCAGCCAGGCAAAGAGAAAGGTCAGAAATTTTCTCCTTAATCTCTCCATCTCCTCAATTTCCCCCCTTTCTCTTTGGTCATCCTGATGGACCACTTTATAACACCACTGCAAAATTTTAAAAAGATTAAGTTCCAGTTTCCTAACTGAAACTTAAAGGCAAATGCTATCTATTAGCTAAACGTTCTGCTGAACTTTGGCCTGAGCAAGGGAAATTTGGAAACAGAACACCTTATGCCTCTCGTCAGAAGAGAACTTTGTTGGATCTCTGGTTTCACTGAGATAGGTATTCCCTTCTCTGGTAGAGTGGGTAATCCATCCACAAAGTCTTACACTGAGCCTTCATCATAGCATGGAGGTGACCCTGGGTTCTTTTTATTAAAAGTTTTATGGACATGTTTTGGTTTTATATCACATTAATTTCTGAATGTGTCCCCATCCCACCCTGTGAGCTTTCCCTTGTGACAAAAACTTAAGAAAAAAACAGAGCTTAACAAAACTCACTGAAATATTGATTATGTCTGACAATGTGAACAGTATTGCACAGCTAGAGAGCTTTTTCTCTCTGACAAAAGGGGAGAGGTGGATTTTCTGGTTTCTTCTTGGAGGCCAAACTTGGTCATTATAATTACAAAATGATCAATTTCATTTCATTATTGTTTCTTTTTATGTCGTTTGTTATATATATATACATAAACACACATGTGCATGTATATGTTTATATATACACCTGTATACATATGTGTATATATGTATAAATGTATATACACACATATACATGTGTGTGTATATAAATATATATACACACACACACACACATATACAAATACATACACACACATTCATCACCACTTGGCTGTCTGTGAATTCTTTGGCTACTGCAACTTACCTGTAAAAGAGGGAAGGAGAGGACAGGAGCATGTAGTGAGCAAAGAGACAAGGGTTCTTCACCCAAGACAAGCTTTGCTTGCCTCATGATTTTCCCTAAGGTTTCTTAAGCAATGTTCAGAAGTGCAATGTGTACAGCTTTCCTGTACATATTTAGGATCCACAAGCAGAGGACTCACTCCGGTTTCCTAATGTAATTTAATGACTCACTGATGGTCCACTGAGTCAAGCCTTATATAAGACATCCTTTGGCAAGATGTGGCTCCAGGACTGCCTGCGTTTGGATGACCATATTAAGGCATTTGGTCTGGGAAAGACACCACTTGTTTTGTCCTCTAAACCCATAGTTTTTCATAGTCTGTGTTTAGAGAAGTTACTATTGCTAGGAAGCTATCTCTGGCATTCTTCAAGGCTCAACTTATTCTACTTCCAATGGGAGGATGTTCATGGTTGATTAGTTCTCTCTCTTGAAATTATTTTGCATTTGCTTATCCTTATGCATATCGCATCTCTGAAGAAGAATGTAAGCTTCTCGGGGTCAAAGACTATTTTGTTACTCTCTTTATACCCACAGACCCTAGCAGAGTAACTTGTGCATGGACCTGTGGATTCTATGTATTTCTGTATCAGGTTATGGACATACAAAGCACAAAAATGAAGCAATCTCTGCTGTCAAGGGTATTATGGTCTATTCTCTTACATAGGGTAGGTGCTTACAAATATTTTCTGAGTTGAATAGTTGTGTCTTTGTAGGGTTTTTTTTGTGTGTGTGAGGCAATTGGGGTTAAGTGACTTGCCCAGGGTCATACAGCTAGTAAGTATCAAGTGTCTGAGGTCAGATTTGAACTCAGGTCCTCCTGACTCTAGGGCTGGTGCTCTATCCACTGCACCACCTAGCTGCCCCCGTGTCTTTGCATTCCTATTTGTCTCCCCCCTCCCAATTTCTCCTTTGTAATGGTCCCCCATGACTGGACTGCTCTCCATCATCTCTGCTTCCTGCTTCCCTGGCTTCCTTCAAGTCCCAGCTGAAACCCCACTTTCTACAGGAAGCTTTTCCTGATCCTCTTTAATTCTGATGCCTTCCCTTTGTTGATTATTTTCTATTTATCCTGTATACAGCTTGTTTGAACATAGTTGTTTGAATATTGTCTTCCCATTCAATTATGAGGTCCTTGAGATCAGAGACTTTTTATATTTCCTTGTATGCCAGGATTTAGAACAGAGGTGCTTAATAAATGTTCATTGACTGACAAGTTACCATGTCATAGAAACTCACTGTCAGGTTAACTCTAGTTAAAATGTCTGTCATTTAAAGTAGATAACTTAGTACAACTGCTTTTGTGTCCTTTCCCCTCACATTTCATCTGGGTCTCAGTGAAGACAAATGTTATCTCTTGGTGTTCTTGAAAGTTAGTACTCAAAGAAGTTTGGAACCATTTCAAATATATGATGCTGCAGAATTAAAGGAGAATTGAAATTGAGGATGCCTCAAAGGGTAACAGAAAGGTATATAATAGGTACAAGTAAGCTGCGACTTATCACATGGATGGATTTCCAAAGGAGCAAAGTTAGACAGGATATAATTAAGGAAGTATCTGAACAAAAAAGAAGATGGGATGATTGAGTGATTAGAGTGAAGAACGACTGATGTACATGTGTGTGCGCCATTGGTATATTTTCTATATCAATAAAAAGTCAGAAAGATTCCCCAGAATGTTGGGTGGAACTCCTTTGGTGAATACAAGGGGGGATATAGATAAGACTTACATAGGATGGGCAAGCTTGGACAGATCATAGACCTAGAGCTTGAAGGGTCCTTAGGAGTGTTCTAGTCAACCCTCTCATTTTCCAGTGTGGAATCTGAGTGTCTGAGTGGTTAAATGATTTGACCCAGTCACAAAGCAAAGTATTCCTCTGATGACATCTTTTAGACAACTTCACCCATGTAATTCTTCATTTGTACTGCTGCAGCTTGTTCACATCCAGCATGGCAACCTATGAATACATATATACATATATATATGTGTGTGTGTATCACTTGAAATATATATAGATATATAGATATATACCTATCTTTTATTTCAAATATATATATATATATATATATATACACACACATACACATTTATCTCTCTATCATCTCTCTTTTATTTCAACTGTCTACTTCTACTTCTCTCAGTGACAGGTTTGTAAGCCATTCTTGGTTGAAACATAGACACTCTGTTACCTCTCCTACCCCGATTATTTCTGATTAAATCCAGAATGTTACTTACTCATGACTCTTTTAAAAATACATCCATTTTACCATTTAAAAAACTTACACAAACATACACACACCTAATTCTATTAAGATGTAAATTCAAACTCTATCTTCAGTTGTTATTTGTTGAGAAAAGAGTCCCATATATTAGATGGTTAAAAAAAAACAACTTAAAAGCTTTATATGAATACAATGAAGAAGAAAGAGAAGGAGAAGGAGAAGGAGAAGGAGAAGGAGAAGGAGAAGGAGATGGAGAAGAAGAAGGAGGAAGAGGAGAAGGAGAAGGAGGAGGAGGGGGAGGCGGAGGAGGAGAAGGAGGAGGAGGAGGAGGAGGAGGAGGAGGAGGAGAAGGAGGAGGAGAAGGAGAAGAAGAAGGAGGAGAAGAAGGAGGAGGAGAAGAAGAAAAGAAGAAGGAGAAGAAGAAGAAGGAGAAGAAGAAGGAGAAGAAGAAGAGAAGAAGAAGGAGAAGAAGAGAAGAAGAAGAAGGAGAAGAAGAAGAAGAAGGAGAAGAAGGAGGAGGAGAAGAAGAAGAAGAAGAAGAAGAAGAAGAAGAAGAAGAAGAAGAAGAAGAAGAAGAAGAAGAAGAAGAAGAAGAAGAAGAAGAAGAAGAAGAAGAAGGGGACGATGATGATATGTGACAAATAACAATCTGGAGACCCTCTTTCACTGAATTTAAAATTATTCTTTGTCTTTACTTCTGTATCTACTCATTTATCATTTAGAGTTTAGTTCCCATTTTCCCTCTGCCTGTTGTGTCTTTGATTCTGTGTGTACATTTCTGGTGGGGAATGCTTAGGCAGTCTGCCTTCAATTAGTCGGTGCTCAGTGGAATGTGAGATAGAGTTTGTGAAAGCATTGCCAACATTCTTTTGGCATATTCTGACCACCCCAAGGGCTTGTTGGTCTAAACTCTTGCTTCTTTTTGGAGACTCGGGTGATGATTTCCATTGGTTCTAATGTCAATTAGTTTATCCAAGAAAAATACAATTGAGAATTACTTTTAATATAAAACAAACACCTAAAAGGTTGATCTTTAAGCCTTTTGTGCCTTCTTGGGCAAAGAAAGGAAATGGGACCATAGATTTAGAATAGGAAGGGATCTTAGAGGTATCCCTAGGTACCCATTCATCATTTTTTTATTATTCCATTTAAGAGAGGATAATCTATCTACCTGAAGCTGAATGTGGTTTTGAGCTGAAGTTTATATGTCTGTATTTATACACACTCACAGACATATATATATATATGTATATATATATATATATGCATAAGTGTACTATATATCCTCTGGATTTTATATATTTGAAATATATCCTCTTTAGTATCTAAATATCACTATATATACTATATAGATTCTCTTTAGTATCTATATGTGTGTATGTATATATTTATTCCTTCATCAATTTGTTTTAATTTTGTTACACTCATATAGATAGATAGAGGGGATATATGTGTGTATATATAATGTTTACACATATATCAATATGTATCTATCTATCAGGATATATTTATATCCTCTTTAGTCACTTTATTTGAGTTTTAGTGACTTTATTGGAATAATTACAAATTGTTCCCCAAATAGTGGCCTTTCCCCCCTGTCATGTCCAACTTTTCATGATCCCATTTGGGGTTTCCTTCATAAAGATACTGGAGTGGTTTGCTATTTCCTTCTCCAGCTCATTTTACAGATGAAGAAACTGAGGTTAATAGTATTAAGTGACTTGCCTATGGTCACACAGCCAGTAAATGTCTGAGGCCAGCTTTGAATTCAGGGAAATGGGTCTTCCTGACTGCAGGCCCAGTTCTCTATCCACTGTGCTACCTAGCTGCCCCATATAGTCTTCCTGATCTTAAACTCAAACAATGCACTAATACGGTTATCTTCCTACAACTCCTTCAACACTGACTATTCCTATCTATTATCATCATTGCCAATTTTTAGGATGTGAGATGAAGCTACAGGGTTTTATTGATGTGAATTCATATTAGTATTAGTGATTTAGGGCATTCTTTCATAGCATTGCTAATTTGTGATTCTTTAAAATATATATTATATAATCTGCATCAAAGGGTATCTATTATTATGTATATATGTGCACACATATGAATGTGTGCACATATATACGCTCTCTGTATATGTATGTATACAGAGCATATATACATATTTCATACATGTATACATTCATGGTGTTTTTATGTATGTGTATATACAGACACATATACATATGCACATACATATTGATATATCTGTGATATATATATATATATACTGTGTTTATGTGTATTTTTCTCTCTGAACATATATACAATACACATATGCATATGCACATACATATTTATATATATATTTGGATATGTATGTATGCATGTATGTATGCACGTATATGTCCTTTAAGTCAGAGATTCTACTATTAGGTTTATACTCCAAGAAAGCCATTGTTAAGGAGACAGTCCCCATATTCACCAAAATGTTTCTGGCAAGACTTTTTTGTGATAGTAAAGGATTGGAAACAAAGTAGGTGGCCGTCAATTAGGGAATGGCTAACCAAATTGTGGTGCATGAATGTAATGGAATATTAGTGTGGCATCAGAAAAAACAAATATAATGAATATAGAGAAGCATGGAAAGATTTACATAGATTGATGCAGGGTCAAGGAAATAATATATACAATGGCAACAGCAGTATAAACAGAACTATTATAAAACAATAAAAAAATGAATGTTGCAAATTACAAAGACCGAGCATGACTCCAAGGAAGAGATTTTGACAAGACACAACCAAACCACCCTTTTGCATAAATGAGCAGTCCACAGGTATTGTTCATTGTATATATTTTCAAATTTTTTTGATGTATTGGCCAATTTTGCTAATTTTTTTCTCTTCTTCCTTTTTTTTTTTAAAATTCGAAAACATCATTTGTTATATGGTCTGAGTCTCTGAGAAGTGGTAGGGAAGGATGCTGGGGAAAATATTGGTGTTGTACAAAATCCAAAAACTATTAATAAAAATTTATTCCAAAAATGATCTTTCCCCTTAAGGACCTCAGATTCTAATGGAAAGGCAACATATAAATAAGTAGATAACTATACTATATTTAGAGAGAAGATAAAGTTAATCTGAGAGGGGAAGGAGGGCATTAGTAACTGTGGAGACTAGGAAAGGTCTCCAAAAGAAGGTGAAATTTGAGCCAGTCTTGAAAAAAACCAGAGAGTATAGGTGAGAGGGCAGAGAACTCTAGTCATGGGAGATATCCATTAAAAAGGAGTAGAGACAGTGATGGAATGCTATATGTATGGAACAACAAACAGCCACTGTGGCTGGATTGTGAAGTGCAGAGAGGATGGTTGTGTAATAAGACTGAAAGAATGTGAAAGCCATTAAATGCCAAACATAAAATTTTATATTTGATCCTTGAGGTAATTAATAATAATAACAACAATAACAACAACAACAAACATTAATATTGTGCTTTAACATTTGCCAAGTCCTTTTTCGCTATATTATCTCACTTGACCCTCACAACACTCAAAGGTAGGTACTATTATTATCCCTCTTTTACAGTTGAGGATACTAAGGAAGATAGGAGTTAAGTGGCTTGTACAAGTACACACAGTACTTTCAGGCAGGATTTGAACACAGGTTCTCCTGAGTTGACGTTCAGTGCTCTATCCACTGTACTACCTACCTGCCTAATTAGGTGGATAGTAGGGAACAACTGGAGCTTGAGTAGAGGAGTGACATAGACAGAACAATGCTTTAAAAAATCACTTTGGCACCTGAGTAGAAGATAAAATGGAGAAGGGAAATACATGAAGCAGCAAGAACAATGAAAAGGTTGTTATCATAGTCTGGAGAAGTAATGAGGACCCGTACTAGTGTGGTGCTTATATGAGTGGAGTGAAAAGAACATTTTGAAGAGATGTTGTCGAGGTAGAGACAAGATTTTGCAATGGAATGGAAAGATGATGAGCTTGTATTTTATGCCAGGGGCAATGGGGAGCCAAAGTCACTTCCTAAGCAGGATAATGCTATTGGCAAACTCATTCCTGAGGAAAATAATTTTGGCAGCTGTGCGTAGTGGAGATTGGTGAGAGAAGAAATGGGGAGCTGAGATTCCAATTAGGAGTTTATTACAATAGTCTCTGTGAAAGGTGACCTCAACTAGGATAAAGATAGGTGAATGTGGGAGATATATTGTGGAGGTAGAGTAAACACAGTTTGGTAACTGCTTGAATATGAGGAATGAGGGATCATGTCAGTTCAATCAATCAAAGGATCAACAAGCATGTTCCAGGCATTGTACGATTCAACAACCTTCATTCTAAAGTTTCTACTAAATTTAAGGCAGAGCTGAATCTAGCACATATTTCCTCCTCCAACACCATGGTCCCTCTAAGCCATCTGCTGCCCTCCAGGATTCATCAGGCATGAGGTCTAGCTTGCCCACTTTGTGGGACAGATCCAAACATACCTGATTTCTTTTAATAGCTTTCTATGACCTTAGTCAAAATCCTTTCTGGAGCCATTTGTATTTTTAACTTATTACACCTTTCGAAGCAATGAATCCCATGAGTTTATGACCCATTGTACCTTTTTCCCCACTCTCCTCCCTCCCAACTCCCTGGGGAAATAGGTAGGATGGTGTGGCAGGTTCCATAGACTTTTCCTCTCTGGCTCCAGCAATTCTGGAATTAGGTGGAGGATGGAGGTGGAGCTCATTTATATGGGCATAAGAAGGTGATTTGACACACACACACACACACACATTTACACAAACTTATTCAAAAAACATCAGGGACTAGTTTCTTCAGCCTATAATGGAAGTCTGGCCCTGGTTACAGAAAACAATCAGTTCGGGTTTCCAGTTTTTCAATGTTAGGTTTAGAATTGATTTAAAATTTTATACAGGGACAAATGGAGGTTTTTTTCCTTTGCCCTCCAGGCATACTAATATTCTACTCTAACTGTCCAGGAAATGTGTAGCAGATTTTGCAAATCCATAATTACCCCTTTCCTATTTTCTTTTTACTTTTTAGGAGGAAAAAATGGCTCCTAATTGCTCCAAATGTAGCTGGTAGCCCTTTTTCTTTCTCCCTAGTGGTCATGTAAGCTAAATAGTCATTTTTTAAATTCAGATTTTATTTTGGTCTGGCTAATATCCAATCTCTTTAAATTACTTCTATTTCAAGTGTGGGGTGCTATTTCGATTTGAGTATACAATTTTTTTTAAAGCAGGACAGTCCTAAAACTTTAGAGGTGTCAACAACTGTCAGCTAGCAGGAGGGAAGGGCCCTCACAGGAGTGGGAATCTATCCATCAGAAATGGAACCAGCATGTGTCTGCATGACCTCTTTCTGCAAGAGGCTGTGTACACATTTGGGGAGGTTCATACTTATGAGCATATGTTATAATATTTTAATATGACATGATAATGAATTATTTAGTTGAGTGGGGTGAGAGTAAAGTGAAAAAAGAGAGTGAAATAGTCTTTTGTATGCTAGTCAGGGCTATTACAGTATTGAATACCTTAGAGCAGGGTACCTCTCAAAGAAATACCATTCTATATAACTGGCATTCTGGGATAACTTAATATTAGAAGATTAGCATTGTAGAATCACAGAATTTATGTTGGGATTCTAGGAGTCTTCTAGTCCAATTCATACCAGACTCGGGATCTCACTTCAACATACTGAGCCTGTTTGAAGATGTCCCGTGACAGACAGAGAGCCAAGACAATCCAATCCACTTTTGGATAGCTCTTCTAGTTGGTGACTCTGGACAAGTCACTTTGCTCAAAACCATCTTCAGATGACTGACACAACTGTAAAGCAAGGGCTTACTCTCATTGGTAGAGGGAGTTTATTCTTTGGGAATTCCTTATACCAGTGAAATCACAGGTCTGGTCCCCCATCATCATCTTCACACACACACACACACACACACACACACACACACACACACACACAAAGAAAGGACATGCTTTTTTCAGATATTAGATCTGAATTTACATCTTTGAAACTTTAACACATTCCTCCTGGTTCTTCCCTCTGAAGCTAAACAGAGAATAAGTCTAATCCCACTTGGACATGATAAGACCTTCAAATCCTTTAAGGCTTTTATTATACCCCTCCTTACCTCCCCCCAACTCCTTTGTTCCCCAGTCTAGTTATCTCCAGTTTTTCATACGCTGTGGACAAAAGGTCATCCTTCACAATTCTGGATATCTGCCTTGGGATTCTCTCTAGCTTCTCAGTGTCATTATTAAACTGTGGTGGTGCCTAGAATTGAACAGAATATTCCAGATTAAGTTTGACCAGGATAGAGGCCATCACCTTCCTATGCTTGGAAGATATTCCTTTCATAAAGCAGCCCATTATTCCATTAGGTTCTTTTGGGCTGCCTTATCATACTATTGACTGGACTCAGATTGATTTTGTAGTGTGCAAAAGCCTCTAGCTATTTTTCACCTCCCTCACTTTGTACTAGGAAGGCAATTTTTTTTTACCTCAATGGTAGGACTTTACGTTTATCCCTACCAAATTCATCATATTAAATTTAGTCCAATGTTCTAGCCTGTCGTATTAATTTTGGACCCTGGTTCTGTCATTCCAGATGTTGATTATCTCTTCTGACTTTGTGTCATCTGTAAATCTCATGAGCTTAGCTATAAAACTAGGGAACATTAGCTACTCCTTAATAAAGTTAAAAACCTAGTAACATTTTTGTTTCCACAACAAGAACCCATTTACTCACAAATACACAGGATTCTACTTGGAAACAGCCATCATGTAGTAGAAACAAGGCTGTATTGAGAGTCTGGAAATCTAAGTTCTACATTCTGATGCTTATCAGTCATGTAAGGCAGGACAAATGATTTAGCATCCTCAGCCTTTCATCTCTTGCACTCTCTACCTCATAGCATTGTTGTGGTAGATACAATCTATAAAACTGAAAGTGTCATCTGCATAGGGAACACTTCTGTGAACTGATGCAGAGTGTAATGAACAGAACCAGAATCCTTTATATAGTAACAACACAATTGTAAAGACAAACTATTTTGAAAGATTCAAGAATTCTGGTCAATGAAGTGACCAATCATGATTCCAGAGGACCTGCAAAGAAAGATGTTACTTTCTTTCCTGACAGGAGAGGTGATGGACTTTAGATTCAGAATGAGTTTTGAAACTGGTCAATATAGACACTTATAATGCTTTACTAGGCATATTTATTGCAAGTATTTTTGTTTTTGTTTTTTTTTCCTTTTTTAGGGTGGAAGAGAGGTAAAAGGGAGAGAAAAAAATAAATGTTTGTTGATTGAAAACAAGTTTTTTTTAAAAAGTGTCTTGTAAATATGAATTGTTAATCACCTCCTACCAAAGTCTTTCTTTGATGTTTCACTTTTTATGAAGTTCTTCTAGCCTCTTAAAGGCTATGCTGGAAGACCAAAATATCTAGTAGGTCTCACCATGGAAAGGTTTTGAGTGTCAGCACAGGGATCAACTATATGTCTGTCATCTGAGGACAGACTGTGGATTTATCACCTGAAAGTTGAGTACACAGGAATTATTTTTTTTCCAAGTTCTGTAAACTTTGGAAAACCCCAAAAGTTTTAGAGCTGGGAGGAATGTCAATGGTCACCTTGTCTAATCCCTTCATTCTACAAATTAGGACACTGAAAAACAGAGATTGTGAGTTGTCCTAGGTCACACAGGTCATAAGTATTATAAGTGGGATTTGAACCCAGGTACTCTGGGTCCAGTCAGTGCTCTTTCTGCTATACCATGCAGTCTATGGAATAAAGGGGTTGGGGTTTGTGATAGGGCAACAAAATCAAGGGTTCTTGAAGTTTTGAGGTAAAAATAATAGCTAGCATTTATAAAGCACTTCTATATATGTATGTTTATGTATATATACATTTCAATGTATATTTTTATACATACATACATATGCACATATTTATCCAAATAACCCTGTGAGGTAGAGCCTATTACTCCCATTTTACATATTAAGAAACTGAGGCAGATAGAGGTTAAATGACCTGTCCAGGATCATATAGCTAGTAAATGTCTGAGACAGGATTTGAACTCAAGTATTCTTGACTCTTAAGTCTAGCATTCTATCCACTGTCTCACCTAGTTACCTATTAATATGTTACTTCACTTATTTATGAATAGTTGCAATTATGAACCACTTATAGTTGATATGTGGTTATATAATTTTACAATTAAGATATGAATAATAATGATAAAATATTCTGATGATACTCATTCTTAATGGTAGCAGTCCCACAGCAGTGAATTATCTTCTTCTTGTGCTATGTCTCTTCCTTTAAGGATTCACAGAACTTTACCTGGGATTTTGTTGCTGTAATACAAATTCCTTCTTATTCATTATATATCCGTGCTTCTTTGCTTCCACCTTGTTCCAGGTAAGACTTTGAGGCTGTGTTTTTACATATATAAGGCAAAGCACAGAGCTGAGATAATGGGGATAGTTGGAGCTACTCCCCAAACTTCTGTCTTTGGCATTCTAGAGTGCCACTGACCTCTTATATTTAAATGTTAGCATTATCAATAAAATGACTAATTACCCAGAAATTATGTCTCAAACTTTATATATATATATATATATATATATATATAAACTTTATATATATATTCACATATATATTCTCCCAATTACACATTAAAACAATATTTTAATATTTGTTTTCTTTTTAAATTTTTGAATTTGAAATTCTATCTTCCCCTCCCTTCCTTCCCTCCCTGAGACTTGTGCAATAATAAAATAAAATAATTCCGGCCCTCAGAGAGTTTACATTCTGTCAGGGAGACAATATGTACGTACAAAATGATATACAAAATAAATACAAAGTACTTTGGGGGATGAAAGCAATAACAGAAAGAGAGCAAAGAAAAATAAGGAAATGAGGAACGAGGAAAAGCTTCATGTTTTGAAAAACACAAAGGATTCTAAGGTAGAGGGAGTTCATTCCAGGCCTGGCCAAAAGCCAACTCCAAGACATGGAAATAGGAGATGGAGTATTGTCTGTAAGGAACTGAAAGAAGGATTGTTTGGCTGGATTGCAACATATGTGAAAGAAATGAGGCTAGAAAGGAAAATAAGAGCTACGTTGTAAAGGATTTAAAATTTTTCATGGAAGAAATACCATCAGTGAATTCTTATGGAGCAAATGCTCAATCTGGCCACTGAATTTTCATCCATGATATGCGACTTGTCAGTTAGTATGTATAATTAAAAACCAGTATTTGAGGGGCATCTAGGTAGTGCAGTGGATAGAGCACCAGCCCTGAATTCAGGAGGACCTGAGTTCAAATCTGACCTCAGACACTTAACAATTACTAGCTGTGTAACCCTGGGCAAGTCACTTAACCCCAGTTGCCTCAACAACAACAACAAAAAAAAATCAGTACTTGATATATTTAAGTTATGAGACCTTTATCTGAGAAACTGTCTATAACATTTTCCTCAATTTTCTGCTTTACTTCTGAGCCTAGCTACATTTGTTTTATTTGTACAAAACCTTTTAAACTTAATTTAATTGAAATTATCCATTTTATACCTAACTTTGCTCTCTCTTGTTTATTCATAAATTATTCACCTATCCATAAGTCTGATAGGTAATATGTTCCATGTTTTTCTAATTTTCTTCTCTATAACTAGGTCATGTATTCATTTTGACCTTATTGTGGTAAATGATGTAAGATACTGGGATATGCCCAGTTTCTGCCATACTGCTTTCCAGTTTTTCCAACAATGAATTCTCATCCCAAAATCATGTCTTTACATTTTTTAAATACAAAGTTATTATATTTACTTCCTTCTGTAAATTGTGTGTCTACTCTGTTCCATTGATCTACCTTTCTATTTCTTAGTCAGTGCCAGACAGTTGTGATGATTACTGCCTTATAAAATATGGTTTAAGATCTGGTACTGCTAAGCCTCCTTCCTTTTCATTTTTTTTTATTAGTGCCTTTAATATTCTTGACTTTTTGTTCTTCCAAATGAATGTTGTTATTATTTTTTCTAATTGAGAAAAATAATTTTTTGGTAATTTAATTGGGATGGTATTGAATATATGAATTAGTTTAGGTAAAATTGTGATTTTTATTATATTGTACATAATAGATTTGCAGTTTCAAGTACAATAATCTTTTTTCTTATACTACATCATGGAAATGCTTTTATGATTTTAAAATAAATTTTAAAAATTAAAAGAAAAAATAAAACAAATCAGTACTTGGTGTCCCTTGTATCATGGGGTCATAGATTTAGAGCTAAAAGGGACATTGGACATCTCCAATTCTTTCATTTTATAGGTGAGGAAAGTGAGGTCTATAAAGGATAGGTGACTTATTCAAGGTCACACAGGTGTCAGAATTAGACTTTGAACACAGGTCCTCTGACTACAAATCCAGTATATTTTCCACACTACACCATGAGCCTTAAATCATTTAAACTTATTATGATATTTGCACAATCTAATGTCTTTTGTGAATATTATCTGAATAAGAAAATTTGTAGAAGGTTTTAAGACACATTCAATTAATTACTCTAGACAATACAGGCTTCAGAATAGTTTTTTTTTTCCTCTAAAACATCCAGAAATTGAGTAAAACTTCTATCCCAAATTAATCAGATTTGTGACAACTTTATTGGTTTACGGTTGGTGATGTGCAATTCATTTGACCTTTGTGCCTCAGTTACTTATCTCTAATAGGAAAGGGTTGGGTTATAGCTATGCTTTGAAGTTCTTTTTGAGTCTAACACTCTATGAATCTAGGAATATAAGGTAAGGAATATTAAACGGGGTTCCACCAACTTACTTGGAGTAGACCTGAAGTTGGAAACAGATGGAGGGGTGATGATTTATACCCACTCAAACCTAAGTAGAACACAGTGGGATTAAATTCCTTGTAGGGCTGGGTGGTGTCTGACCAAGATTGAGGAGAATTAATTCAATATCCTTAGAGAGACTAATCTTTGAAATGAGGACTGTAGAAAAAGGGGACACTCTGGATGTCCCCAAATTGTTAGTTATTAATAATAATTTTTCTCAATATCTAGGGCCTAGCACTGAGATCCACATAGTAAGGGCTTGTTGGTTAATTGATTAACTTCCTTGGACCTCATTTTCCTCATCTGTAAAGTAAGGAGTTGAACTAGATTTTCTTTAAGCTCCCTTCCAGGTCTAGATAAGCGACAGGATCTAAATAGCCTAAAAACACTTCTGCTTTTGTGTTTTGAATAGAGAATTCCAGACCCAGGTGTTATTAATGGGTTCCCAAGCTCTAAGGAATCCTAACCTCTGAGTATCAGAGCACTCTATGTAACTAACTGAACTTCACATCCAGCTTTACTAGCTTGTGTTTGGATACGCCTATCTTCAAATATCTGCTTGTGGCGTCATACCTCTTCTCAGAGGGAATTCTCTGTCTCTCTCCCAGGATTTTTATTTGTTCCTAATAAGGAAGTTTCCTTATAAACTCTGGCCTAGAAGCACTCTAAATGACAGAAGACACTATCTTTCCCTGTGCAACAATCTGTTCTGTACACCAGCTTGGAAGGCTCCCAGGCAGGCTTACAGCCCTAGACTGCAGCCAGAGGCATTTTGGAAATACTGACTGCCCTCTTCCTAATCCTGCTTTGCAGATAGGGTGATATTCATTCCAGTTGAACCTTATTCAATTCAACTTGGCAACTATCAGCACTAGACCTGTTCAAATGCCCTGACTTCCCTGGTGCTCTTTATGTACCTATTAGGCCAACCAATAAACAGAACCAAATGTACTCCTCTAGATTCTCCCTCAGAAAACCAGGATGATGAGAATTCCCAAAGAAAAAGCATGTCCAGTTTTAAACTACTCAGTTAGACACCCATGCTTTTCATTTAGTTGTCAAAATGGATAGGGCTTCCCAAGTTTGGCTGTGGGAGAGAAATGTGGTCACACACATGCGTGTATGTGTGTGTGTGTGTGTGTGTGTGTGTGTGTATGTATACATATATATGTTATCTTGTTATGTTCACTTTCCTGATCTTTGGATAGGAATGGGAACAATAATCGGGGGAAACTCTGTGTGTGTGTGTGTGTGTGTGTGTGTGTGTGTGTGTGTGTGTGTGTATGAAAGTGGGAGTGGGACAAGCCCTACCTTGCTATGGAAGAGAGGGGAAGGAAGCTCCCAGACCTCCCAGCTTTAACAGCATGCAAAATATTTTATAGTCATGTGGTTCAGAGTAAGTAATTCTCAGAGTAAATTCTCCTCATTAGGAGGTCGGGTAAACCAAATAACACAGTTCCAAAGATTCCAAAAGTCCCATGGCACTGCTGTGAAGACAAAGGGTGAGGACCTAGATAAAGATTAGTGGAATTGTAAACTGATCCAACCATTTTGGAGAGCAATCTGGAATTATGCCCAAAGAGTTATTAAACTGCCTATACCCCTTGACCCAGCAATATCATTACTAAGTCTGTTTCCAAAGATGATTAGGGAAAAAGGATAAGAACCTATATGTTCTAAAATATTTTTAGGAGCTCTCTTTGTGTCAGTAAAGAACTGGAAATTGTGGGGATGCCCATAAATTGGGGAATGGCTGAACAAGTTGTGGTATATGATTGTGATATAATACTATTGTGCTATAAGAAATGATGAGCTTGATGATCTTAGAAAAACATGGTTAGAATTGCACGAAATAATGAAGATCAAAATGAGCAGCACCAAGAGAATGTTGTATACAGTAACAAGAATATTAAGAGCAACTTTTAATAAATAAGTCATTTTGACTGTTATAAATACCTAAATTAACTATAAAGGACTTTTGAAGGAAGAAGCTATCTGCATCGAGAGAAAGAATTGTTAAATAGAAGTATGTATAGAAAGATTTCACGTATGTATATACACTTTTGTGTCTAATGGTAGCCATCACTAGGGGAGAGGGGAAGGGAACAAATCAAAACAAAACTAAAAACCAAAAACCAAACCAAAAAAAAATTCCTGTGGGGAGCAGCTAGGTGGTGCAGTGGATAAAGCATCAGACCTGGATTCATGAGGACCTGAGTTCAAATCCAACCTCAGAGACTTCATACTTACTAGCTGGGTAACCCTGGGCATGTCACTTAACCCCCATTGCCCTGCAAAAAAAGAAAGAAAGAAAGAAAAAAGAAATTACTATGTGCCAAGCACTGTCATAAACACTAGAGATACACAGAAAGACAAAAATAAACCAAAACCAAAATAAAACAACAACAACAACAACAACAACAAACATAATCCCTCCCAGGAGGAAGCTCACATTCAAATGGGAAAGACAATATACAAAGTGTCCCAAAAGTCTTAGAGCAATCTTAAGCTTTAATATAAGAATAAAAGAAAAGGAATCTCACAGGGAAGGTCCTAAGGGGATGGGATATGGAAGGCTCAGGACTGGGAAAGCCTCCCATTGCAAATGGGATTTGAGCTTGTTCTTGGGGGAAGCCAGAGAAGCCAGGAGATGCAAGTGAGGTGGAAGAGCATTTCAGGCATGAGGGACAGCTAATTAAAATGCCTGGAGTGAGGCACTAGTACCTTGCTTGAGGAAGATCAAGAAAGCCAGTGTCATTGGATAGTAGATAGATGGAAGTAAAATGTACAAAGACTAGGAAGGTAGAAAGGGTACAGGCCGTGAAGGATTTTTAAAAACAATATGTTTGGGGGCAGCTAAGTGGTTTAGTGGATAAAGCACTGGATTCAGGAGGACCTGAGTTCAAATCCGGCCTCAGACACTTAACACTAGCTGTGTGACCCTGGGCAAGTCACTTAACCCCCATTGCTCTGCATATATATATATATATATACACACACACACACACATATATATATGTATGTATGTATATATGTATATGTACATATGTGTGTATGTGTATCTATATGTATATATGTTTAATATCTGATCCTAAAAATAATAAGTACTTTCCAGAGTTTATTGAGTAGAGAGATGACACGCTCAGATCTACATTTTAGGAAGATCACTTTGGCAACTGAGTAGGTGGGGAAGGGGGTTGGAGTGAAGGAAAGACTTGTGTCAGGGAGACCAACCAGCAGATTATTGTAATAATCCAGACATGAGGTGACAAAGGTTTGTGGCAGGGTTGGAGTTGTGAACCTGGAAGAAAGAGATGATGGCAGTACCTTCAACAATAATAGGAAATTTAAGGAAAAGGGATGGTTTGGAAGAAAGGTAATGAGTTCTGATTTGGAAATATTGTGTTGAAGTATAACAATAACAAACAAAAATCAAAACTGAACAGTATGGAATTATAATAACCAAGCTTGTCCCCAAAAACATAATAAAAAAATGGATGTCCTTCCCATCCTTTCAGAGATGGAAGAGTGAAGAAATATCTATGGGTATAGAACACTACATATTTTATCAAACATTGTGATTAGTTTTACTAAACTTCCCTTTTTCTAACTGATTTTTATTTTTTGTCATTAGGGATGAATTTTTGAGGAGAGAAAAATGTATTTTGAAATGAAAATAGTATTTAAAAAAGATCTCAATTGTTATTTAAAATAAATGAGAAAGTCAGAAAATGGAGGAGGGGGGAAGAAATACGAAGAATCCATATTTTAGCCATGATTTCTTTGGCTGGGCATTCCTTCCACCAGAACAAATTTCAAGCCTTCCAAGCCTTAGTAGACAGTACTTCATGAATTATATTGTGCAAATTATTATATATGTAACATGTGTATATATCTATCTATACATGCAGACATGTATATATATATGCACATGCATGTATATAATATGCATACATACTTATGACTAGCATTATCTCTGCTGGTTCAGGTAAGAACAATGGAAGGAGTGCCTCAAAATCCATGTTCCTTCCTAATGTTTTTGGAGGATCCACATCAGCCTGGGGGCCTTTTGACCACCCCCATAGACCCATATCTGACTTCCCAATGGAAATATCCACTGTCAGAGCCCTTTGTAGTGAGAGAACAGTAGGTGTTGACATCATCCTGCTTTGGTGTCTATACCATGCCTACTCTCATACCCTGTGTGTTTGTAATTGAGGAAGAAGTCTTTGCTACAGTTTTTAATCCTACCAACAACAAACATGGTCAGAATTCTCAAAATATAGGTGTGTATTATGTAATCTCTATATTATAGAACATATATGTGTACATATGTGGATATACATCTATGTACATACACACATGCATACATATCTTTAAGAGCCAAAGAATAAATCAAAGTACAATTTCTACCTTTCCAAATTTAAAACAAAATACCATTTTGAAAGTCATTCACTCTTAAATAGTGCACTATTTGAATAAACTATTTAAATAAACAACCCGGCAAGCTAAAACAACAGCAAACTCTCCTTTTTATAATACACACAGATGCACTCTACTTACTTATGAGGTGGCAATGACATGTAATGGAAAAAATCCCACATTTTAGATCAGCTGATCTGGGTTCAACTTCTAGCTTACTAGCTATGGGGCCATCAGCAAGTCACATAATCTCTCTCAGATTGATTTTTCTCATCTATAAAATGGGGATGTTATGAGGAAAACCCTCTGTAAACAAAAAACCTGATAAAATGTTGGCCATTATTGTTCATGGACATTAACTGTTTTAAGGATATTTGATTTTTTCTTTCTACTTTTATCCTTTCTCTTCATTTCTTTCAAAATGCTTTTTAACTATCTATGATAGTCCATTTTTGCCTCTTTCCTCTGGTTAGATTTCAGAATTTTAATTATTCCTTTGCTTTGGGGTTTTATTTCTTCCTGTCCTCTGTGTCTGACCAGCTTTTCTGTTTTGCTTAAATAGGTCCTTTCTGTTTCTCCACTGACTTACTCGGTATTCAGGGATAGATTTGAGCATGTTTTGTTGGCTCACTATAGTTTCGACTAGCTGCCAAGTTCAGAAGGAATGCTTCAGATAGTCTCTGACCCAGACAGGCAAGGAGGCCACATCAGTCTAAAGAACTAAAAACCCAGAGCACACATTTGGTTTAAATGGGGTTGTAAATAATAGGAGTTAGGGTTGGTTTGTTTTTTCCTCTAATAAGTTAAGTTGCATGTATCAGGTGATCCTACAGAGAGAACATCTGATTCCCATGGAAGGAAGAGGAGGCAGAGAGCTGAATAGTAGAAAGTGACTGATGCATTGTGGCCTTAACACTTTCAGTCATAAACTTGCCAATGGCAATCTTTGCCCTGAGGCCAAGGACTGGGTTCCACAGAGCAGCTTATTCCCTGGCATCAGTCCCAATGGCTGTGCATGCCTTAGACTCTGGGGCTCCTTTTCTAAGATGGAGGAGGGTTCACTGTGGTGGCAATGAGTGAGATGCAGTAGGGTTCAGCCAAGTCCCATGTACCAAAACAGTTACACTGATCTGAAGAGCTCTGCACACCGTAGGCACTGAATAAATGTTTATCGAATGAATGAATGAATCTCCCTCCTGTCCAGAGCCATAAGAAGAGTGAAGAAAGAGAGTCACTTGCCTCAGGCACATTCAAAGCTGAAGGGGTGCAGAAAAATGTATATATAAAATATGCATCCATTCTCTCAAGCACACCATGCCATTGGGAGAGAGGGGCATAGTTTTATATTCTTGCCTTGGGTGCACAATTAGCTAGTTAGAGGGTTGCTTCTATCATTTGACAAGAGTTCTAGAAACCAGTTCCTGCTCCATCTTCTTGCTTTCCTATAACTTCTTGGTCTTTCCTCTTCCTGTAGGTCATTCCTGCCATATTAAAGAGACTAAGGCAGAACTTCCTGCCCTTTTTCATACCAGTACTTTTTCTAATTTCTAATTTTGCTACAGCACAACTGGAAGGGATCACATAGCTGCTATTATCCTCATCAAGAACTGACTGAATCCCACAAAAGTAGGACAAACTGAATCAGATGCATAGAAATGTGGATTAAGGATTTGGCGTTTCCCTAAAATAAAGGCACATCTTTTGGAAACCATATTTTTTCCAGTGATGCTATATGGCTGGGAGTCATGGAATACTTGTCTACAGACTAAAAGAGAAGGGTTATCCAAGAGACCTATGATGGCCATAAATAGGCTGAAACATAATAGCAACCAAGGGTTGCACGGAATTTCATCAGAAAGATGTATAAGTAGAAAAGAAAGTGGGCTAGTTGGAAAAAATAACAAGAAATAGCTAGCCCACTATATTTCATTACCCACCCTTGTGCCTTTGCCCAGTCTATACCATGTCTTGAAAGTATTCATTCCTCTATTCTGCCTCACAAAATCCCCACACCCTAAAAGTTCTCTTGTACATTTTTGTATGTGTATATTATTTTCTTCTAATAAATCGTGGGCTCCTTGAGAGTAAGGACTGTTTCATTTTTGTCTTGTATCCCTAGCAATTAAGATAGAGTAAGCATTTAATTACCGCACAATGAAGGGAATGGTAAATGATCCAATGGCATAACTAAAATAGCAAGAGAACCAGAGAATCTCTTCTCCCCTTACCATTTGGGGTGAGCTATATCTGGTGAAATTATGACTCACACAATAAGAGAAAGCAGGGGTGAATAGCAAGTTACATCACATTGAGCAATATATACCAAAGAGATCTGCAATCTCCCCAAGTTCTCTGAACACTTAGAGTAAGAATACCCAAGTTCAAGTCCTGACCTTGACACCTATTAAGCATGGAAATGTTTATTGGATTGGATTTGTTTGGGATGACAGTTCACCTGAGCATTAATTTCCTTATTGGTAAAACAGAAATGACAACACCTGTACTACTTACTTCACATCATTGCTAAAATAAACACACTTTGTAAAACTGATTTGTTACCAATGTGGAACTTATTATGATTATCTGATTTTAAGGAATTTACCATTTTTTTTTCTTGATCCATTGATATCATCAGCATAGGGACCTCCTGGTATTTCTTTTGCTAATGCACACCAGCAACTGTTTTGCATTTTATTGTCTTGGAAAATTACTCAGGCAATTAGAAGTTTAGTTACTTGCCCAGGGTCACATGGCAAGTATATGTCAGAGTTAGAAGTTGAACTCAAGTCCCTCAACTCTGAACCTCTCTATCACTTAAAAGGATTTCTAAAACACTAATATATTATAGATAGTGTGCATCAAATAGGAATCCCAAGATGAATTTCTATGGAAAATTAAATTGTCCCATAGAGGGCATTTCTGAAGTGATATCACAATAATAGGAAGGCTATATGAATTGGTGATAATTTTTAGTTTGTCCCCTTTATCAAAGTCAGTGGGATCATAGATTTAGAAATAGAAAAGACTAGAGAGACAGTCTAGAACAAACTCTTCATTTTTTGGATGAGGAGCTGAGTGAGAGAGACATTAAGTGACTTGCCCAAGATTACATATATATTAAGTGGCAAACTTGGGATCCAAACCTAAGCCATTTGAAATCAGCTCTGTTTCCATTGTATATTTCTCTTGCCATTGCATTCCTCATGTCCTCATTCTTATCTCCTCTGTGCCATCCTGACAGCATGTTCCAAAAGCAATGCTCATAAGTGACTAGAATCAATTACTAGATGCTAATTAAAGCAAAAGAATGGCAGAATTATTTAAGTGTACTTTGCAAAGTGAATAGTGTGACTTCAAGGTATTTTCCCTGAATCTTCTCTCTTGTACTACTCAGATTCAGAGATTGAAGTCTAGGTAACTTGTAATAGAACAAAGCATTCTTTACTATTCTTTTTTTTAAAAAAAATTATTTATTTTATTTTTAATTTATGGAATATAACAAGCATTTCCATAATATAGTATAATAAAAATATAATTACATATGAAACTGGAAATTTGAACTCAGGTCCTCCTGAATCCAGGGCCAGTGCTCTATCTACTGAGCCACCTAGCTACCCCCACAGTAATTTCTTAATAAATACTTTAGACATTGTGTATACTGCTTTCTTGGTTCTGTTTACTTCCCTTGGCATCACTTCATAGAGGCTTCTTTCAAAGGAAAAAATATCTAGGAGTACATTGAAAAATAATACAATTATTGGGATACCTATGATTTGATAGAACACAGATTTTTTGAGGGGGGGAATCAAACCTTTCCTTGGATCAATATATACTATATCAATATATTCATAATACACACACATATACATACATGCATGCATACTTGCATACATATATACTTCTTTGATAATTCAACGGATCTCTGAACTCATTGTGGGCATTACCAACAGCAGTATATCTAATACTCATCCAGTATTTTCTTATCTTCTGCGAACTTGTCTGTATCTTTCCATAAGTTCTCCAAAGAAGTTTACCCAACAATTACAAGCCTTGCAATAGATATTTTAATATTTTATGGGTAGCATAACAGCATTTAGGCTGCCCATAGGTTAACCCTTCCTTTTACAACATAACTGGTCTGCCTCATTTTATGAACATGCTACTCTTTCTCATATGCTATTCCTTAAATACAAGTTGCCATTGGTGAAATGCTTTAGCTTGCACATACCTACCATGCCTCTCTCCAATTATCCCTTACATTGTCCTCAGTTCTGATTCTTCTGTGATGATGTTCCATGATTCTCAACCACATAGCATCACTGAAAGACAATTGAGAATATAAGCTGCTTGAGGGTAGGAACTATTTTTTTCTTTTTGTTTTTGTCTTCTTGGCACCAGTACAGTGCTTTGCCTAGAGCTTAATATACTCTTGTTAAACTAAATCAAATTGAATAAGATGAGCTTTTGTGGCATCAAGAAGTTTGAGAAGACTGAAGATGCTACACATTTTCCTAAACAGGATCCAGTCCATTCACATCCCCTGACAGAATTCTGGCCTGGCTGCTTGTCCATCTGCAATGCTCATTCAAGATCTGTGCCATCAGAAAGATGGGATGATGTGGGATTGGGAATAGGGAGATACGCATTTGCTGCCACTTGTATAGGATGATTCTTACTCTACCACTTGTAAGTACAGTAGTGGCTAGGAAAGGAAGTGATTAAATGTAGTTCTGTGGTCAGTCTTGGGAGGTGTCAAAAAAAGAAGGCAGAGTGTTAGTGTATGGGCTAATGGGCTAGGCTAGGAGCTGAGCTGCCAGTGCATGAATGGAGAGGCAGTGATTATATTGAATTGTATTTCATTGTAGAGGCAGAAAATGAGTACAAGAGGGTAGAAAAACTGTAGTGCCATGATACTTGTAGTGCCCTGTAGTGCCATGATACTTGCCTTGGATCACCTTCTATTATATGGTCATTATGATAATTGCTTAGGTATTTATCTCAGGTAGGGCTTATGCAGCTAGGTAGCACAGTGGACAGACTACAGGACCTGGAGTCAGGAAGACTTTAGTTCACATCCAGAATCAGGTACTTATTAGCTGTATGACCCTGGGCAAATCATTTAATTTCCTTCAGCCTCAGTTTCTTCATCTGTGAAATGGGAATAATGGTAGCAGCAACCTTCAGGGATGCTGTGAGGGTAACTTATAAAAGGATTTTTAAACCTTACAATGCTATATACCTGCTAGATATTATTATTATTATGCCTTGATTCCTAATCTCAAACAGTATATATTAGTATTGAAGCTATAAGATCATATCCTATAGAGTATAGCTATAATATCTCCTCAGGGATAATCCCTGAAACTTATACCTGAAATTGCTGGTTGGGTACTCAGAGGGTGGTGACTGATTTTGGGTTCCAGAGGTAACTTTGTGGGTCTAAATTTATAGCACTGCTGCTCAAGAGCCCCCATAAGTGTATTTCCCAATCATAGTCAGTCAGTATACTTAACCTTTATCAAAGGCATTTTTAAAAAATAATAATAAACATTCTTATTTAAAGTTTTGAGTCCGAAATTCTATCCCTCATTTCCTCCCTCCCTCCTTCCTCTCTTCCCTCCCTGGAGTGGCAAGCAATCAGATATAGATTATACATGTACAATTATGTAAAACATTAATATATTAGTCATTTTGTGTAAGAAAACTTGAATAAAAGAAAAAAATGAAAGAAAGTGAATAATAGCATGCTTCAGTTTGTGTTCAATCAATATCAGTTCTTTCTTTGGAGGTGGATAATATGGTTTATCATTAGTCCTTTGGGATTGTCTTAGATCATTGTATTGCCAAGAATAGTTAAGTCATTCACAGTTCTTCATCAAACAATATTTCTGTCATTGTGCACAATGTTCTCCTGGTTCTGCTAATTTCACTATACATCAGTTCATATAAGTCTTTCCAGGCCTTTCTGAAATCATCCTACTTGTCATTTCTTATAGCACAATAATATTCCATCGCAATCATATATCACAGCTTGTTCAGCCATTTCCCAATTGATGGGCATTCCTTTGATGTCCAATTCTTAGCCACCACAAAAAGAGCTGCTATAAACAGTTTTGTACAAATGGGTCAAATTCTCTTTTTCAGGTTGTTTTTGGGATATAAACCTAGCAGTGGTATTACTGGATCAAAGGGTATGCACAGTTTTATAGCCCTTTGGACATAATTCCAAATTGTAGCAAAGGCATTTATTAAGATGGCAAAACAGGAACTGTAATAACACCTTCACCCCCTTTTCCAACATGGGGTATATTCTGACACAAATATGCACAGTATCCAGAAAAGGAGTACCCTCAAATTTAGAGTACAATGTAAGCGAGGCACACATGGAAGGGCACTGTGGTAAGAGGGTTAATTCACAACTGATATTGGAAAACTTATTTTTCCTTTGTAGAGTCTTTATTCAGTTGAATGCTGGATATGGTGTCTATGCTGAATGGGTCACTCAGATTATATAAAGAGAAACCATACAACCTAATAAATATACTGATGGACAAACTTAATGGGCTGCTGACTATATGCCCAAATCCATGTGATAACCTGAAAAAGACATTTTTTTCTTCATCCACTTTATTTTTCCATGTAGATAGTTAGAATAAACTAATTCAATAGATTATGAATTTCATTGAGACCACCTTGCAGTGTTCTGGAATGCAATTGAATCAACAATGACATATGTGAAGAGTACTATTTGTGGAATATAACTATCCTTAAGAATGCCTCTAGGGGCAGCTAGGTGGTACAGTGGATAAAGCACTGGCCCTGGATTCAGGAGGACCTGAGTTCAAATCCGGCCTCCGACACTTGACACTTACTAGCTGTGTGACCCTGGGCAAGTCACTTAACCCTCATTGCCCTGCACCCCCCTCCCCCAAAAAATGCCTCTATATTTTAGACACTCCAAAGATCATCATCCATGCTATTGGTGAATGCCTTCGCTTGCTTCTCCTTGTTTTGTGCCTGACTTGTTATTGATACTCAACAGATTGTTGAATAAAGTTATCTCCATGGTCACCACTGTCATGAAATATGATGTGATTTTAACATACACCTGGGAGACAACAAAGTAATTTGTTTAAGAGCTGTTCAACCTGCTGCATTTTCTTCTACTGATTCAATTTTTAAATCCCAAGTGCTGACTTTAGTTTATCCAAAAAAGAACTACCTGACTGATAAGTCTCTGAGAGAGTGTGTAATCTAACTATGTGCCTCTCTCAGCCTTCATACAATGAGTCTGTATAAAGTAAATACTTAAGAAATATTGGTTGTATCATATTTATTGTTGATGTTTCTGCAGTTCAGTTTGCATCTTATGAGTACTGTCATCTTGCATGGTTTTGCGGAACATGTTATAACTGACAAAGATTTAAATTTCCACAAATAACTTCTTTGAGTCTTGTTATAGTATAATAAAGATTCCCAGGGGCATGCTATTCTCTGCAATATTTTTAAATTTTCAAGATTGTGTGGCAATGTAATGTTTACTTGTTCTCTGGGGATGAATTCTTCATAGAAACCAGAATGTGTTTTTTTTTTAAATTAAAAAAGTCCAAGTTGGCTTATGGTAATACTTTCATCCCATCCCCATATTCTTTAGTTCAAATAGCCTGGAAAGAGAAAAATCCCAAATGGCTCTAAGATAACACTAGAGGGGAAAATGAGTCTCTACTTCTCATTATCCAAAGATTGCAAGATTAATTTCCTTTGGTTCCCTCAAAACAGCATATTATTTAGATTGGAAACATTTTAACTCTGTGTGTGTGTGTGTGTGTGTGTGTGTGTGTGTGTCTATAGTCAAGCTTTAACTTCTGCACTAACATTGAGGATCAAGATTTGTGTTTGGCTCTAACATCAGCTGTCAGCTTAAGGGCAATGAATGGGATAAACATTCTGTGACGACAGCACACCCAATGTGTTAAATGGCAGCTTGAGTTCTCCTGATATAAAGCCTATTGACAAAAGTTGCTAAACATAGCTAGGCTTATCAGTAGGCTAGCAAAGGGGATTGTGACATTTCAATGACTGAATGTGGAGTTATACACTCAGAAACACCATCCATCACCCCTCACCCTTCCCCCAGCTCATTACAGGACCTGGACAGACATTCCAACTTTTATAGATACAAATCAGTTCTTAGGAAAGAGTCGCCTCTTTCCCATGACTGCCATTATCATTTTGTCTGGGTTTTACTGAATTTATGTCTTAACATTTCGATCATAACTCTTTGCCCCCCAAAAGGTAGGGATATGATCCAGAATAATCATGGTGTGGAAGTAGTTCTACCACAAACCAGGGATTTAGATGGTACTGGTGTCTACTTAGGGATGGCAATTTTAGAGAGCAAAACTAGGAGTTTCAGAGGCACTCACCAATTCAGGAACAATTCAGGAAATAATCTGAAGCTTTGCTCTTTGAGTGCAAACATCAGCCAAATACTGATGACATTGGCATTTGCCAATAAAATATATCTCACATATGTCTACTAAAACTAGAGCTAAACAGTGATAATTGGAGGCAAGAGATATTGTTGGAGGTATAAAAATGCAGAAGGAAGCAGAAATCTATCACTGGACCCTGATAACACTACTTTAAACAATCAATTAATAAAAAAAAATTGTTAAGAATTTATTAGGCGTCAGACATCAAGCTACTGAGGACACTAAGACAAAAGTAAAAACAATCCCTGATCTCAAGAATATTTCATGCTTTTTGAGAATACAGTATATACAACATATAAAAACATGGTTTGGGGAGGTAGGCTGGTGTCCAGGGTATGCTGGAGCCAGCAGGAACCTCTCCATGAGAAATCATTATTAAATATTCAGTATGGGCTTTTATACCCCAGAAATTGGCAGATGCTACAAAACAGGACATGGTTTATCAATTTATTGATCATACTTAAGAAAGTGATGGGAAAATGTTAATAGTGCAGATGGAGGCAGCTAGGTGGCGCAGTGGATAGAGCACCGGCCCTGGATTCAGGAAGACCTGAGTTCAAATTCGGCCTCAGACACTTGACACTTACTAGCTGTGTGACCCTGGGCAAGTCACTTAACCCTCATTGACCCGCAAAAACAAAAAACAAAACAAAACAAATAGTGCAGATGAAACTGATTTTTGGACATGTCAGTACAATCATATGATTTATCAATTTCAAACAACTGTTCTGGACAATGAAAGAGAATGGTCTAATTGACTAACTGAATGGTAACTTAAAAATGTGTATCTTTTTTTTTTTTTGAGATCCAATTGTTAAACATTTACAAGCATGGTACTCAGGGGTAACAGCACCTAGAAGCTGGTAGTACAGTGGATAAAGTCCTAGGCCTGGAATTAGGTAGACTTGATTTTAAATCTGGCATCAGATATTTAGTAGGTGTGTGACCCTGGGCAGGTAATTTATTCTCTGCCTCAGTTTCCTCAACTGTAAAATAGGCATAATCCTGGCACATCAGAGTTGTTGTGAGGATCAAACAATACCTGTGAAAAGTGCTTAGTCTAGTGCCTAGCACATGATTAACAATATATAAAAGCTTTCCCCCTTCCCTTCATTGTGCAGGGATTAGGAGGAAGAGCATACTAAGGAAAAGCTAGGCATAGAAGGGAATGTGTGGGTAAATCTGTGAAAAGGAAACTAAAGGTTCTGTAGAATCCACTCTGTGCATAAGGCTCAGCCAATACAAAAGCATGGGGACAGATGTTGGATGGCTGTGCAAGAGGAACAGCAAGAAGACTAATCTGACTGGACCATAGAATTCGATTAGGGAGGGAGGCGATTTAAAAGAAAATGGGAAAAGTAAGTTGAAGTTAAATTGTGAAGAGGTTTAAATATCAAATAGAGAAATTTGTATTTCACAGAAGGGGGGCGTTGCTCACAAGGGCTTAATCCATTCTGGAGGTTTTTACCACTGACCTCAAGAGAACAGATGTTAAAAATTTTTTTTAAAGCATCACATTTATATACACATAGTACTTTAAGGTTGGTGGAGCTCTCTACAAATATCTCGTTTTATCCTTTCAACAACCCTAAGAGGCAGGTGTTATTATTATTTCTATTTTACAGATGAGGAAACTGAGACAGAAAGGAGTTAAATTAAGAGAAGTTAGGTGGCTTGCTCAGGGTCACAGAGCTAGTAAGTGTCTAAGTTTAGATTTGAACTCAGGTTTTCCCAATTCCAGGTTCAGTACACTATCCATTGCTCTACCTAGCTCCTTTCTGTATATGTATAATTTCTGTATTTATTTATTCTGTATATTTCAGTATGTTTCTACTTTTGTGAAGACACATTTAAATATAATAAGAATAAGAAGAATTTATACAGCTCTTAAAGGTTTGAAAAAAATCTTTATATATGTGAACTCATTTGATCCTCACAACACCCTTGAGAAGAAGGTTATCTTATTATCCCTGTTTTACAGATGAAGAAACTGAGGCTCAGAAAGCTTTAGTTGGGGTTGTTCAGCCCTGAGATGTTTGGATGTGTGGGAAAAGTTGGTTAATTTTTAAATTTGGAACTGAATTTTTATCTAATACCTTCAAAATTCTGGCAAAACAAAACATCCTTTCCACTATTTTATCTTTTAGGGATCAATGGAATCCACTTATCCAATATGATAGCCAGCCAGACAGAGGAAATATGCATAGGAGAATATATGGGAGACAATACAGAGTGATGGAGGTCCCCATTGGGAATGAGGTAACTCAGCTCAATAAATAGAAAGAATCCTAGATCTCACCCTAGGGAAATCACCCAAAGAAAGTCTCAGAAGTAGCAAGCTGAGGACTGACACATAATAGAAATCACCAGCTGCTCTCACATCTTCTTCCCAGAGTTTTATTGTTCCTTCGGCAACCTGAAGGGGGTTTGGCTTCATCCATCTTCTCTCTACAAGTTGGAAGCCAGAAGCGCCCAAAGCAACTGAAGAACCTGAAAAGTCAAAGACTGAGCTTTCTGCTATTTTAAAAAGAGGAAATTGGAAGTCAGTCTCAAAGGTGAGGAAATTATGAAAAGGATGATAGTCACAATTTAAAATCTCAATAGGAGAATTAGAAAGTTAAGCAGATCTATTGACATGCAGGTAACAGGAGTTGGAATGATACGTTTGATCCTGGCTCTGCCACTTTTAAACTATGATATACTTGGCTGCTCTCTTAACTTCTCTGGGATGGCTTGCTCATCTATAAAATGAGGAGGTTGGATTAGATGACCCCTAAGACTCCTTTAAACTCTAAATTTGTGTTTCTGTATGAATACTTTTGATGCGTGGAATAGAAACACCTTTTTGGAAAATAGCCATTGAGATAGTGTTTTGCTCTACCCAATCAAATACACACAGACATACATACATGCATACATACATATATGTATATATACACATACATACACATATACATATTCTGCAAGCAACAAACAGTGGGATTTTGTACCTACTCCATGTTTTGATAAATTGTGCCATATTAAACATACAGTCTTCTGTGAAATATTGCTTGCAATAGCCTACATGTTCCCTATTCTTTATGAATGATGTTCTCAGTATGTATATAGTTGATTCTAATGAAAATTTTCTAAATGGAAAAATAGGTATTTAGATTGCTAATTGTTCTCTTGGTTACTTTCTTTCACAATTAAGGTCTGAGTATTTAATTTTTTTAAAATTTATATTCCTTTGTTTTCTTTCTGAAATCTTGTCAATAGATCACTCTGTGCCATCATAAATTGTTTTACCTCCAGAATGAGTCTTCTCCATCTGTGACTTTGTTCTGACATTTCTACCTTCTTTACAAACACTTAAGGAACTATCATATTGGAATTCAAACTTAGTGTCCCAATCATCCTGATAATGGGAAAATATATTTTTTTTAATCTTTATAGATCTTTTAATTTGTCTTACATTTGTTGTCCTTTCACTTTCATTCTTAAATGTCATGGGAATGATTGGTTAGTTGGGCCTCTCACCAAACTTTATTTAAATAGGTTTTTATCATCTATTAATTCTCTCTTATAATCTTATAACTCTCCATTATTATTCTTTGTAAGTTTTTTGTTTTTATTTTTTTGTTGTTTTTACAAATAATAACTTTAATACTTCAAACATGTATTGCCCTTGGTCTCTATATTTCTCTAAGAGGCAAGTCAAGAGTTTATGCTCAAAGGTGCTTTTTTTAAAAGGATCTTTTAGTCTACTTGCTTTGATAATTGACTTACATTAGTTAAACTTCTGTGTTAAATGATTGTAATTTTTGTCTATGTATTTTCCTGTATCCCATTTTCATCATCAATTATTTGTTTGAATAGGTCAGAAATTAGATATTTTCATTTCATATCATCTCTTTTCCTCATCTTTATTCTTTCTTGTGGTTGTTTTTCCTGTTATCATTGCTTTTGACATGTTGACTATGAACCCCACAACTAATTTAGGAGTTTATTCCAAATTTCTCAAATCAATAATGAGTTATTTAATTTATGTAAAAATTTGGAAGGTGTTATCAAGTTGTCACATTTTTATACCTAGTTATCCTTTGCAACAGATGTCAGTGTCTTTATTTTTGTAGGTAAAGAATCCATCACCAAGTGGCCAAGTGGTTAATTAATGATGATGAGCCTTTCTGTGATTAGCTAGGCTGGTTCTCAGAGATCAGATTCGATGTATGGCTAGGTGATATTCAGAGCCCTTCCACTATGGTAGAACATGCCAGAGCTTGTATTCCACCGCCACTGGTTTTGGGAGCTCAGGATTATATCCACACCAAGATGAGGTATCAGAACAGGGCTTTCTGAATGTCATTACATAACACCTTCTAAATATAGAATCACTTTGCACCTAATGCTGAGACTTGCAAGAAATTAGAAAGATTGTTTTATTTAATTATTTTTTCTTTCTAGGAAGGAGGACAAGAAAACTTGAAGTGTATCTGCTTGTATCTTATTGAGACAGAGTAAATAGACATATTTAAGTGTGAGTTGAATATTCGTGAGGGCCATTTTACGTTGTTAAAATAAGGGTAATGACCCATGAAAACCTTTATCTCCATTAAGCCCTAGAGTCAAGAGTACTTCACTAAATGGAGAAAAAATCTTGGCATAATGATTCTCAGAAAGCTGTGTGTGAGTTCCATGTTGCCTGTTAGCAAGAGAAATTTTAAAATAAAGTAGGAGATTTCTCATGGGATATCATGGTAGAGAGAAAGGTGAATGGGGAGAGAGGAGAGGAGTAAAAATAATCAGAGACTAGAATAGGAAATAGTGAGACTAAGAAAGGGAACCCAGCCATGGGGAATAGCCATGAAAAATAGCAAAAGGGAAGCAAGTACCAGCAAAACAAACAGAGATGTTACCTGTGGCATTCTTCAGTGGAAGGCAAAGGTGAGTGGGTGAGGGAGCAAAGTCTCCTCATATCTCCCCTGAGTGACTGATATTCTATACCCTCTCCCATCTTGAGCTGGGAAGATTGGAGTCTAATCAGAAAGAAGACTAGGGCTGTTGGGAGATAAATGTAGAGAAGGATGAATGGAAGTGATATTGGAATGGGGTCTGTGAGAGTTTAAAACAGAGACAGGGAATAGGGACTGGACTTGCGATTTCATTTGTATAGAGAGCTTTCACATGAGGAAATTTCCTCTATAATATTAATGATAATAATAATGATGATGGTGATAGCATTTACACAGCACTTTAGGATTTGCAAAATACTTAACAAATATTTTCTCATTTTATCTTCTCAACAACCTTGGGAGGTAGGTGCTCTTATTATCCTCTTTTTTGTTGTTGTTCAATTGTTTTTCCATTTGTGTCTGACTCTTTGTGACCCCACTGGAGTGGTTCGGTATTTCCTTTTCCAGCTCATTTTATAGCTAAGGAAATAGAGGCAAACAGGGTTAAATGACTTTCCCAGGGTCACATAACTAGTATATGAGATAAGATTTTAACCCTGGGTCTCCTGATTGCAATGCTCTATCTGCTGTACTACCGAGCTTCTGCTTGCAGATTGGCATCATATCCATTATTTAAGAGAGCTGCTTAAAGCACTGAGAGGTTAAGGAATTTGCCCAAGCTCACTCACATAGCCTGTGTGTTTCAGGGACAGGACCTGAACCTAGTTCTTCTTGTCTCCTCGGCCAACTCTCCATCCATTTTACCACACTCCTCGAGAACTCTTTAATACCTGATTTAATTCCATGTTATTGCCTATTGGTCTGTTCCATTAAATGTCTTTGCTTTGAATTTGTGGTCATCTGCCTTGGTTTAAGTAAGGATATTGTTGGGTGCTTGTGAAGAGTATATTTAAATAGACAATGACCCTCATAAGTAACAGGGACTTGGGAGGAACTGAAAGGGGCTCTGTGGCTCCATTAACTAAACAGTTTTTAATCACTTAATGATTTTTGAAAACTGTATCTCAGACTTCCTTGTTCAAAACCTCACACATACTATAATTTTTTTCATATGATGTTTCTAGTCATGTATGGTCATAATTTCTTTTTTACTTCCTGAGGCAGTATAGAGAGATAATGGTGGATGGAAAGCTGGTCTCGGATCCAGGAAGGCCTGGGTTCAAGTTCATTTCTGACCCGAACTTGTCTGTATAACCCTGGACAAAATCACTTGAACTCTCACTGCTCCAGAGTAATGGTCTAAGACTACATCGCATAACATTTCCACTTATTGGTACAAGGCCACTCCTCACCTGCAGCTCCCTACGCCAATGAAATTGCAGGCCTGGTGGAGGAGAAAAAAAAAGCACAACAGATAACAAAAACAACAATTCAACCAAACAAAACCAATGTTTTCATGCAGGAATTCTTCATTATTTTTCTGTGTCATGGAGTCCCTGGGTAGTCTGGTGAAGTTTATTTCTTATTTTAGCTGCAGAAAATAAAATATCAATTATGTGGAAAGTTATCAAAATATCTTTTTAAAAAAACACAAGTTCACACCTATATAAGTCATCTGTCTTCTTAATGGAGGGGAAAGGGGATGGGGGGAGAGAATTTGGAACTCAATAATTTTAAAAAGTATTGTTTTCACATAATTGTGGAAAAATGAAATGTTAAATTTTAAAAAAGTAAAAGAAAAGTTCACAGACTCCAAGTTAAGCAAGAACCTGTGATTTGCTCAGCTTGTTGTGCATGCTTTGTTCTTGGTTTGCATGTTTTCTTTAACATGGTTTTACATGATTTATTCAATATTGGCTTGGAATCAGTAAGGAGAATGGGCAAGGGTCCCTGTGAGTGAATGGGGTGTGATGGGACAGCAAAGGCAGAGGGGAAAGATGGAAAGTCCTGTTTGAAGGATCTGGAAATTTGGATTCTATTCTCACGTTTATTACTGCTAGATCAGAGGACAAAGAACAACTCCCCCATATTTTTTGTAGTCCTTTTTTTCTCCAATATGTGAGACTGGTTAGCATCAGTCTCACTGGAATCATTTAAACTTTTATGTAATAAGCCCTCTGTGCTTCTCTCCTAGGGTGCCCTGTATATGTATATAAAGAGCCCTTTGATGTTCATCACAAACTATTGTTTCACTTGGCATTTTAAGGAAAGAAAATTATTCTTTTAAATATCATATTTCCTTACTCTAAAACTTCCCCGCAGAGCCTGTTTTTAATTTTTTAAGAGGAGGATTATCCTCGAAAGCTTAGGGAAGAAAGAAATTATAATAGCTTACATTTATATAAGACATTAATATTTGCAGAGGGCTTTACATACATTATTTCTCAGCCTCAGTTTTCTTATCTATAAAATGGGGATAATGGCACCTACTTCACAGGGTTGTTGTGAAGATAAAATGAGATAATATATGTAGAGTGCTTTGTAAACCTTAAAACGCTATACAGATGCTAGCTACGGTGAAGATGATGATATTAGATCCTCAGGACAACTCATTATCTTTCTCTGTGAACCAGCCTCCCTCCCTTTTTCCTATTATTGTAGAGGGTAACACTATCTTCCCAGTCCCTCAAGCTTGGAACCTAGGAGTCATCTTGGATTCTTCATTATCTGTCCCTCCCCCCCCCCACCCCCACCATATCCAAGCTATTGCCAAGGTAAAGGTCAATTTGACCATTGCAACATTCCTCGAATGCATTCCTTTTCTCCTCTGACACTGACACTGTTCTGGGCAAGGACATCATCACCTCAAACTTAGACTTGGGAGAAATAATTATTAATAATGGATGTCTAGGCAAAACCCAGTCATTAGTTTTAGCTGCTCTCTCTCCCTCACTAGAAACCTACCTGGGATGAGCCTTCAGCTTAACAAAAAGGAATGCAGATTGATTCTTTTGATTAGCTAGGGGAGGAAGCATACCTAGGTGGCTGGAATTTCATCTCTAGACCCTCCCCTCCCCGAGTCATGTCAATCAATGGAGCTGAATGATGCTAATCAATTAGCTTAGATCAATGTATGGTGACCCACCTCTACCAAAAAGATAAAAAGACTGGGCCATGAAGGGCTTGCTCTCTTCTTCCCTGGACTCTCTTTTACTCTCCATATGCCCTCTCCTTGCCTTCTTGGCTCAATATGCTGGGTATGTAATTGTTTAGGCCTGTAAGCCTGTGACTAGTGAGGAAGTCAGGGAGACATGTGTTCAAAATTTTAATAATATGTGATATTAATCAATAATAAATGCTTACTGGGGCAGCTAAGTGGTGCAGTGGATAGAGCACTGGCCCTGGATTCAGGAGGACCTGAGTTCAAATCCAGCCTCAAACACTTAACACTTACTAGCTGTGTGACCCTGGGCAAGTCACTTAACCCCAATTGCCTCACCAAAAAAACAAAAAACAAAAATGCTTACTGACAGAACTGGTACAATAGCCACTAATATATAATTTAGTAATATTCTAGACAATCTGGCCTGGTCCCCTAATGATTTAAATAATACAAACTATTGCAATGTCTGCTTGTGGGTTTGCCTGCCTCAACTCTCTCCATACTCCAATCTATCTTCTATTCAGCCGCTAAAGTGATTTTCCTAAAGCATAGGCCCAATTTCCCTCCCCAACCCTTGCCCCCATTCAATAAATTCTAGTAACTTCTTCTTGCCTCCAGGTTCAAATAAAAAATCATTCGTTTGATATTCAGAGCCCTTCATAACCTAGTTCCCTCCTATGTTTCTTGCACCTAACTCTCTGCCTTGTACTCTTCCATTCAGTGACACAGCACTTCTTGCCATTCCAGAAACTAGGAATTTTCTCTGGTTGTACCCCATGCCAGAATGTTCTTCCTCTTTATCTTTGCCTACTAGCTTCCCTGGATTCCTTTAAGTCCCAACTAAAATCCTATTTTCTACAGGAAGCCTTTCCCAACCCCTATTGATTCTAACGCCTTCCTTTCCACCCTAATTATCCTAAATGTAACTTGTGTGTACACACACACACTCACACACACACACACACACATACCCTACTAGATTGTGAGCTCCTTAAGCCTCTTTTTGTATTCCCCAGTGCAGCACAGTATCTGGTACATAGTAGGCATTTAATAAATGTTTATTGACTGACTGACAACAACCTTATAAGGAAGATATTATAATTTACATTTTCCAGATGAGAAACTGAGGCTCAGTGAATTTAAATAACTGTCTCCGGGTCACATAGTAAACTTTGAGACAAGATTTGAAATTAAGTGCTTTTGAATTACAAGTTTAGGCCTCTTATCTGTATTTTGTTCTTCAGCAGAAAAAAAGAAATGGGGATCTTGTTCAATGAAAATGCTTTATGCAGTGTGGTGTGCTGCAAAAACATTTGAAGTTAGAATAACTGAGTTCCATCCCTGTTTCTGTTCCTTATTATATAGTTCATCTTGGATGAGGGATTTTACCTCTCAGCCTCAGTTTTCTTTTCTTTAAAATGGACCTGTGGCAGCTAGGTGGCTCAGTGGATAAAGCACCGGCCCTGGAGTCAGGAGGACCTGAGTTCAAACACGGCCTCAGACACTTGACACTTACCAGCTGTGTGACCTTGGGCAAGTCACTTAACCCTCATTGCCCTACCAAAAATAAATAAATAAACAAACAAACGAATGGATGGATGGATGGATGGATGGATGGATAAATAAATAAATAAACAAATAAACAAACAAACAAACAAATAAATAAATAAATAAATAAATAAATAAATAAATAAATAAATAAATAAATAAATGAAAGAAGAAATAAATAAAGAAGTAAAATGAACCTGATACTTCCCTGTCCATGTCAAAGGGATATTATGAAATAAGCCAAAATAATATAAGTTGTTTTGTGAGCTATAGAAACATCCTTTGTTATTATTCACATTCCTAGGGAGAGTCTGATGATTTGTGCTCCTGACCTAGGACCACAAATTCCTAGGATCCCATAAAATTCTTTAATGTTTAAATCCAAAAAATGAAAAAACCAGAGAACCATCTTAGGACCCTACTGCTGTGATGCCTCTTTCTCTGGGTGATTGAAATGTTTCTGTGGTTAAAAGAGAGAATATTCTTATTCTGTGCCTGTTTAAGATTTTTCATGTTTTACGGGTAGATGGGATTCCATTACTTGCAAAGTGTAAGATTGATTCTCTAAAATTTAAATTTGATAGTTTTCCTTTGATAGTTAAGTTCTAAGTGTAATAGGAATAAATTTCGTCTCAAGAGATAATTGAGAGGTTTGTTTTTAATGGAAATATGAGACCTATAAAATAGCTATATTTCTTAAGGAAACTAGACTCTTCTAGTCCTAATACAAATAAATATCCTAGATTGCAGAGACTCCATAGAAGCTGTCCTTAGGCTGTACTCAAGATCATTTCCATCCATTTACAGTTCCAAATACACCTTGCCCTTCTGGGTAACCAGTAGTATTCCCTCTCATTAATTGAGGGGAAACTAATAATGTTACTTTTTTTCTAAATTGACCTAAATAAGTTTATGGGTAAAAGGCAGTAGGTAGTTAATGTTAACACAAGTAGGGCAGTAGGACTATTGAAATGTGAGAACAAAAAAAGCAGCTTTAATTGGCAGCCAATACCCCCTAAAAAGGTACCAATTTCTCTCATGCTCTAAATCTGCTTATATGCAGAATACAAGATCTGGGAAAGTCAGCACCTATGGACTTTGGCTCCTAAGAATGCCCTTAGCTTGTGATTATGATGCTGTTTATAGGAAGGATGAGAAGAAAGAGTCCCTGGTAAGACCACTTCATAGCAGAGGTGTGTAGCTCTGAGGAATCTGCTTACTTAGATGGCTTTCTATGTTTGCGTGTGTGTATTCAGGTTCCTTGGAGTTATGTTTTCCCCTTGGAACAAAAGCAATTTCCATTGGGTTGTGCTATAATCCAAGTGATAACTTAGGCACAAAGTACCCCAAAGGATTGGGCAGTGATGGCCATCACATCACTCATAGCCACATCCTTAGCGAAAGCCCCTATTCTCTCAAGTATATCTATCATGTCAAAGGTTGCAGGACTCTTCAGCAGTCATGTAACTTTAACAATTAAGATATATTTCTAATACTACCATTACAGAAGACAGAATATGTGGTTGCAGAAAGCTGTAAAGAACACTTGGTAACTTCTGATCAATCTAACTGTGAGTATAATTATCTTGAATTCCATATCCATTTTTGTATTAATTCTTCTATATTAGATACAATCTTTCTCTCTGTGTGTGTATGTGTATAATACATGTACAGTCAGGTTATTTAAATATGTAGAAATGGCTTGTGGTTGTATATATATATAATTTGAGGACTAGCTTGCCACTGTAGAGAGGAGGAGTTCCAAAGGCCAAGCCTAGCTAGGGGTGGGAGGGAGGAACAGAGGTGTACCAGGAGACATCCTGAGACTTTCAATTTCTGAGGAGCTTATTAGGCTGAAATTATATCTCTGCCTTCCCTCAAATATTGGTAATCTAGTGGTTGGTAAATTCATAACAAAACCACTCCCATGGTTACTTTAAAGGGAGCAGGTAGCCATTAGTTTATACTCACTTGTTTAAACTTGGCTCTTTCCCACCAAACAGTGTTTACATTCCCTAAACTCCATCACAATGAGAAAATATCAAGTAAACCCATTCATAGAAGCAAAGCAGCAAAGAGAAATTGGTGTTTTATTCTACTCTTTTCTGTTTTATGGGCAAATTTAATCCATTCACAATGATAATTGTTAAATATGAAATTCCCTCTAAGAAATTCTATTTTTTTTTCTTTAAAACAGCATTAAGTTCCTGGTAGTTGCTTCACTAACACCAGTCTGATCTCATTGTTTTCCCACAGACTCCTGTCATCCCATGTCAGCTGATTTAAGGAATAATTGCCTAATACAACTAACCTACTGTGAAATGGGCTCCAATGGAGATAAAGAGCTCCCCCTTTGGACCTAGCTAGGAGTCATCAGGCAGAGGTTAGATGGCCATTTGTTGAGTGTCATAGAATAACATCTCTAGAGCTAGAAGAGACCTCAGAGGTAATCAAGTCCAGCCCCTTCATTTTACCACTGAGTAATCTGAAATCCAGGTAGGAGAAGTGGACCAGATCTGTTGGCCCTTGGCCTGGTATTTTTTGTATTAAAATAGACAAGGGGGAAATCTATGAATAAATCTGGTTGTGCTATGAATGATGCAAACCTTCTAATTTTATCCCAAATTCATCTTTGCAACTGAAAATTTGAATGATGACCCATCTAGGTATAGGTATTTGGTTATGTTGTGTTCTCCTCTCCTCCCTAAGCCTCATAGATTATTTGATTGATTTAGAAGCTATTTAAGGAAATTTACTATTTTCACATGCCTTTTTTGAACTTACCTAATGCCAAATAAAGTTGTTTCCCAGGATCATATCTCCCAGAAGGCAAATTTTAAAAAAAATTTTCCTCAGAAATAACAACTCTACAGCTGCATGCTACAAAAGTAATTCCTTTAACAAGAATGCAGCAGCCGTGGGGTTAAAGGGCTTTTCACAGAGCAGTGACTAGATCATCACATTGCAGAAGATGCTGCAAGGGTTATGAAAGCTGATGGGTGATGAAGGCAGGAATCTAGGACTTGGAAGTGGGTTATATAAAGATCAACTTGTGTCTGTTTTCTTTGTGTCCCTAACTGACCATCAAGAACACTGGGATTTTCCTAATGGAATGCTGATGTGTGTTATTTGAATGTTATTGTAAAAATAACCCCCAAAACTGGAAACAATCCATGTACCCAATAGTTAAAGGATGACAAAGCAAATTACATTATGAGAAAATTATTACACCAAAAGAAATTATATACATCAAGAATGCAAGGAAGCACTAGAAAGCTTGTTTGAAATAATGTGAAGTGAATAATTAAAAATGTACATAGTGCTTGACCTTCATCATCTCACTTAAGCCTCACAACACCTCTCTGAGGCATATATTTTTATTTCCTATTTTACAGATGAGAAAACTGAACATCATAGAGGTTAAATTACTTTGCTGTGGCCACATAATTAGTAAATAAAATGGAATTTTTAGCCTAGCTCTTCCTTACTCGGCTCTAGTATTCTATCCATAGAGCAGTGCTATATTGTTTCTAATGAATAAAGTAAGATAAAAATATGTACAAGTATACATACCTACTATAACTATTTAAACATTGTGGCATAGGAGAAAGAACTCTGGATTTTGGGTCAGAAACCTGGATTTGAAGCCTAACACCGTTCTTTTGTGGCTTTATACAAATCACTTCACCTCTCTGAGGCTCCATTTCCCCATTTGTAAAGTGAGGGGTTTGGGCTAGATGATCTTTATGGTCAGTTTCATTTTAAAAGCCCCTGAGAAATAAAAATAACATCAGTAACAAAATCTAAAAAAAAAAAAGTACACAGAAGAAAAATAGATCAAAATGTTGAAAAGAAACAAACAACATTTTTTAAAAATCACAGAATCATAGATTTAGAGCTGGAAGGAAGACCTTAGAGGTCATCAAAACTCCTTCATTTTCCTGAGAAAAGCTGAACCTCAAAAATGCCATGAGTTGCCCAGTTATTTGTCATAGTCATCTGCATATTTTAAACAGGTTTTTTAAAAGTAATTGTGAGTTCGTGGTTTTATGTACATTAGGAGCATTTTAAAAGTTTAATTTGTTTGCCTTTTTATTTGTTTCTGTCTATGGCTACTATGTTTGGAAGAAAAAGAAAATCATTCTGAAGAATCTGAATGACAACAAAGCAGGGCTGAGCCTAGCAAGATCACACAAGATTCCAAAGACCTTTCATTTTAAAGAAATAAAAGTTTCCTTTTGACATTTGAAAGGAAACTCATGAAACCCACTCTCCAGAGATCTAGAGCTGAAGGAGGTCGTAGGGGTTATCTAGTACCAGTCCTCATTTCATAGATGAGGACATGGTGGCCCCACACAATTTAAGTAAATTGTCAAAGGGTTCATTTGTAGTAAGTAATAAAGTTGAGATTCAAACTTTTGATTCCAAATCCAGCATTCTTTCCACTACATTACCATTGGTGGATATAAAAAAAGGAGTGCTCAGGTCTACGTGATTAAAATTCCTCTTCCTGAATCTGGATTCTTCTTCACTGGACTTGGTTTGAACATATGTCTAAACTTATTCATTCTCCTCATCATGCTTTGTTCCCTAGGGTAATCTAATTGATTACCTTTAAAATAAAGCAGAATTGAGTCAATTAGGTGGTACCAGTAGAGCACCAGTCCTGAAATCATGAGGACCCAAGTTCAAATCTGGCCTGAGACAATGACTAGATGTGTGTCCCTGGGCGAGTCACTTAACCCTGATTGCCTTTTAAAAAATTTATAAAGGAGAACTTAGAATTGACAGTCTACAAACAGAAGGCTCTCACGTCTCAAAACTGTGAAAATTATTGCCATAGATAGCCTAGAGCAATTCTTCAGTGGAAATAATATCTCAATATCAGGTGTCACTACCACTCTCTCATATTCCCTTTATACAACAAAATCACAAGGTTGGAACAGGTTGGGGATAGAATAGTTAGAGGTAGGTCCAGGCTCTCTCTAGTTCCTTTAATTAGCTTTCAAGGACCTCCAGAGTATGGTATCATCCTACTTCTCAAACTTCACTTTCTACCCCTTATTTCTAATGAATCATCCATTCTAGCCAGAACAATCTATTCTCTGTACCCTGAATATGCCATGCAAATCCACATTTCTCTACTTTTGAGCTGAAGTAGTCTACTTATTTGAATCCTTTCTAGCCTTTAAAATCCAGCTGATGTTGTTTGGCTTCTGTGAAGCTTTTGCTGGTCATTCCAGATGGAATCTCTCCTACCTGTGGAATGCTATAAACTCTATAGTCTGTATCTCCCATTTGACCTAGCATACACTCTCCTGTACATGTTTTTCAAAACATACCATTTTTTACTCTCATCACCAAGTTCATTGGCCATTGTAATCATATCAGATATTTTATGATTTTGAAAAACTCAGATAACTAACCTAAGTATTTTTTTTCCTTTGAATCAAAACTGCTAATAAAGTAGAAAGTAGAATAAGGGAAATTGTAGTGTATTTATGACCCTAAGATATAGAAAGATAAAATATTTTTATGTTACCTGTTTTGGATCCCATTTTTAATGCTTAGATATGCCATTTAGTGAATCTTATTTTCTTCCTCTGTGACTAGTTTCCAATATAAAAAAAAAGTAGATAAATTTTATTTAAGCCTTTAAGAAAATGAGAATCATTTCCCCCATATAGTCCTTCATGGAATCTTCCCTTTTAACACATAGAATTAGATATGAAAAGATATGCATATGTTTGTGTTTTTCTGTATAATTATATAAATGAAAAACTATCAAATTTGTAATTGTACCTCTCTGTATATGCATAATACTCCACCCTTCTCTTTATCAAGAGATGTTTCCATCTCCTTTCTCTGGAACTAAGGATCATCACTGCAATTAGTCTGAGTTGTCAGCATTTTTAGTATTGTTTTCATTTATATTATCATACACACTGTGTATCATATTCTCTTGGTTCTTCTCTCTGTTCTGCATCAGTTCATATAAGTCTTCTCATATTTTGTCCAAATTCTTCATGTTTACTACTTTTTTATAGCATAATGATAATAGTTCACATACCATAGTTTGTCTAGCCATTATTTAATTTGTAGGAACCCACTTCATGTCCACTTTCTTGCTAATTGTGCTGCTTTAATATTGTGTGTTGTTTGCTACCTTGAAGAATATCCCTAATATTGGAATGGCTGGCTCAAAGGGTGTTTTCCTTATTGTCATGAAATTTTGTAGCTAGGTTACTATGAGGACTTTGGCTAGCAGAATGATCACAAAAAAATTTAAATTTTCTTTTCTTTTCATAGTGATATAGAATGGTCTTAGTTTGGTTTCTTAATACTACAGGTATTCCTTTAAAGCAACAATTCAACAAAAACCACTCTCACCAAAAAACCCAATAGATATTTTTTCTGTGTCACATGTAGTAGAGTGAATGAACATGACTCAAGAAAAAAATAGATACTAAAAAGCACGTGTAATAAATAAATGGTTTTTTTTTCAAACTTTATTTTTGGCAGATGTTCAGGACAGATGTGAAATTCTGACCTCTAGTGGCTCTAAGCATTGACTGCAGGTCAGAAGGAAAGAGTTTGAGGAAACACAAAATTATAGAAAATGTGAAGGGCTTACCCTGAATTTGTCTAGCAACTTTTTAACCCTGAGGTCATTCATCTCTTCCTTCCAGTCTTGCATGTCAGGAATTACTCCAGACTAAATTACATGCTGTGGAACTTTCTTTTAAAAATCCTCCTAAATAAAGAAAATGGGCATTTGAATTTTATACACATATACTGCAACCACAGCAGGAACTCCATTATGTTATAAAAGACATATACCAGACGGCTGGATTATCTCTCTTCTGTAAAGGGCAGCTATAAATGCAGATGCATTTTCAAATTCTCTCTTCCCTAGAGTCAGTTTACAAAACCAGATGAGAAAGTTCTTGGAAACAACTTTCCTTTTCACCATTCATGGGGCTTTCCTATATTATGATTTATTACATGCATATTTTCTACTGTATACCCATAGTTTACTACAGAATATAGCAGTAAATTTTAAAGAATGATGAGATCTAGATGTTCATATTTATACTCACTAGACAAAGAGCACACCAAATAGTATTTTTAAAATGGAAAATTTCTGTAAATTAAAACACACAAAATGACAAGTTAACAATCTGGGTGTCATTTTCTAAATCTAAGGTGTACAATAACCTTTGATTAGTTAAGATAGAGATCAATCAAATCTGAACAAAAAAAGCTGAAGATGAAGACACTGGATATAATTGGACATTGAGTCCAACACTGGTAACTGATCTGGTTTTTTACTCATTCAACTGATACTACCCTGTCCAGAGTTTCCAGTGTGATCTCTTAATTGGCAAATTGAGTGGTATTTTCTCAATATTTATCCTTCTTGGCCTCTCCTTCAGCCTCTGGGCACCTCCTCATAGGTATTCTCTTCTTTCTGGATTTTTGTGACAGTTCACATTTTTGGTTGTCCGCTTACCTGTCTGACTACTTCTATTCATTGACTTTTGTTGGATATATATATATATATATATATATATATATATATATATATATATATGTGTGTGTGTGTGTGTGTGTGTGTGTGTGTGTGTGTGTGTGTGTATATATATATATATATATATATATATATATATATAAATTATATCATACCCACTAATTGTAGATATATTCCAAGGCTTTGTCCATACTTTTTCATTTGGTGATTTCATGGGTTCAACTTCATCTCTACACAGATGACTACCAGACTGTCATCTTCCAAGTTTCTATTCCATGTGACAAACTACTCATTAGACATTTCTAACTATATGTCCTATAGACATCTCAGACTCATAATGTCTAAAATATAACTCATTTCCCCCTTTACCACCTAACCCAACCTTTCCCTAAAATTTCCTTTTATGGCCAAGGACAACATCATTCTTCCAGTCACCTAGGTTCATAATCTTGGTGTCTTCACCAAGTCAAATAGGTGGCACAATTGTTAGAGTACTGAGCCTGGAGTCAGGAAGACTTGAGTTTAAATCTGTCCTCAGACATTTACTAGTTATTTGACTTACAGCAAACCATGAACTTTGTCTGCTACATTTTCCTCAACTGTAAAATGGGGATAATAATATAATCTACCTCCCAGGTGTAACGATTGGAATAACGCCACCTGCTGGATACTTACTGTAGAGGAGTTCTGCCCATGAAGGGAAGGTCTTTGAGGGCAAGACCAGGAGTCAGGAAGTGACGCGGGCTAGTGGGAGGAGGAAGGAAGAGACTGGCGCTCAGTCTCGCTCTCTTTTCCTCTGGACTCTGGTGGAGAAGGGAGCTAGAAATGTGCTCTCCCTTTAATAGATAGAAATCTAGGCCTTTTTCTCTCTCTTTACCAAATTCTTATTCTCCTTAATAAATGCTTAAAAGTCTAACTCTTGCTAAAGCTTATAATTTATTGGCGACCACTCATTAGATATTTTAGACAGTTTAGCTAGAATTTTAGCCCTTAACAGATGGCTGACCACGAAGAGGAAAGCTAAACCTCAGTCTTCTGATCTTCTGGTTGGGTAAGAAATTTCCCCTACCCTTTAAATTGCTAAGTACTGGCGCACTGGCTGTGTTTTCCTTTAAATTTTTTCAAATGGACCTTTTAAACTCCCTAATTACCCTATTTTTGATTTTAGTCTGTTTAACCAGACAAATGGGAGATAAGATCATGTTAATGCTTTGTTTTTGTGGATTTTCTATTTTTCTTTTTATTTTTGTTAAAAGAGCCAGTAACTTACTCACAGGAGGAAATATCTCTCCCTCTCCCAACCATGCTTTTTCAGAGAAACCTGAAGAGATTCCTGCTGCTTTTCCCAGTTCCAACACTAATTGTTGCTCTAATTTTGCATGCCTGGAGGCAATGACCCACCCTCTAGAAGCTTTTAATCCCCTAGCACCTGGAGGCAAAGTGGGGGAAGAGGAATCCAGGCCTGAGTTCAAAATCAAGTCGGATTCAAATTGCACTGGTCCCTCCCCTCCTCCCCAGACCCCACCCTCTACTCCTCCTATGGCCAAGCCCATAGCTTCCCCTGCCTGGGAAGTCCAGAGATCTGATGCGCATGCTCAACTTTTTCTACCTGCATTTGCAGCTTCAGGCTCAGCCCTTCCCCGGCCTGGCTGTGCTTTTGAGACAATCTTAGAAAACTCTTTAAATTCCAGATATGCTTGTTTTGTTCATAATTTTGCTAACCTGCTTTTGTCTTTAATTAGTAATCTTATAAAGCATTTGTATGGTGAAAAGACTGACAGACAATATAAAGGGGTTAAAGAAGAAAAACTTAAGCTGAATAAGAATGACAACCATCAACATAGTTCAAGACTCTGCTTCTTTTGCCATGGAAGGGTATATATTTTAGAGAAATGTAGAAGTAAGCAGCAAGGTATTGATATGAGTGTTGGGGATTTTAGATATCGGAATCAAAAGTGTTCTGAATTCACTCAGAGTATTAATGTCAGTTCAGAGGTTACATAGGATTTCTATGCTATTATATATACATTTTGAAATTAATGGTATGGGTTTATTTTCATAGAGATTTTCATGCTTTTGAGATTGTGTCTTATACTTAGTTTTTAAAACAAGGAGAATATTTGTAAAAGCTTTTTATAGTCATGTGATCAAGTTTATATTTTATAGTACTCTTATTAATATTAAATTCATATTCATTTAGATTTCCCTAGTTTGAATTTCATTGTCTTTTATTATTCCACGTGTATTTTCTTCTATTCATTCATCTATCTAATTTTGAAACATGGTTTTGATTTCATAATACAATGTTAATTCTAGGAGTATTGTGCTCCCATATTCTGAGTTGTTTGTTTTTGTTATTTTTTTTTCCTCAACTGATTATTTGATCAAACTCTTTAAAGCATTTCCCTGGCAAATTGGTTGCCATGGCAAGTGTAAATTGATTCTAGAAGTATTATTTTTGATAAGCATATTCCCAAAAAAAAAAAAAAAGAGGGGAACATTTGTAAAAGTTTTCTTTTTTCAAAAAAAAAAAAGTTCTTTGAGATTCTGTTGTGCTTTAACTTGTATTTAAGTATGTTCTGATTTTTCACAAAAGTAATTGTATACTAAGTAAAAAAAGGGTATTATTTGAAATTGTTGCATAATTATATATTATATTTTGAGTCAAGATGTATTCACATTTTTTGCAATCATTTATTATCCTCAATTTTAAATCCATATGAGACTTGGATTATGGGAACTTATCATTTAAGACATTAATTGCCTTTATTCTGAGTTATCAGATGCCAGTTGGCCAAGATGCCATCCAATCACAAGAGGAATACATGCAAGAGCAGACACTGAACTGTCACATGAGGGGAGACATGCATGAAGTCAAGGTATGGCCGAGGGAACAGCTTTTGACAAATGTTGAGGTTGGATTCTCTTGGTTTAATATTTTATTCTCTTTTTCCCCACAATATTGTACAGATGGCTGGAAGTATTCATCCCACCCATCTCACTTCTACACCTGGCTTCTATGCTCCCTCCTATATGCCTGATGCCATGGACATCTCAATCCCATGCATCTGTCTGTTAAGGGCTAAAATTCTAGCTAAACTGTCTAAAATATCTAATGAGTGGTCGCCAATAAATTATAAGCTTTAGCAAGAGTTAGACTTTTAAGCATTTATTAAGGAGAATAAGAATTTGGTAAAGAGAGAGAAAAAGGCCTAGATTTCTATCTATTAAAGGGAGAGCACATTTCTAGCTCCCTTCTCCACCAGAGTCCAGAGGAAAAGAGAGCGAGACTGAGCGCCAGTCTCTTCCTTCCTCCTCCCACTAGCCCGCGTCACTTCCTGACTCCTGGTCTTGCCCTCAAAGACCTTCCCTTCATGGGCAGAACTCCTCTACAGTAAGTATCCAGCAGGTGGCGTTATTCCAATCGTTACAGTCCCCCCTGTTGTTCCTCAAGAAACAAAATGTTTCCTTGACGGAACACGGGGTTGTTGTGAGGATCAAATGAGATATTTGTAAAGTGCTTAACACAGTGCCTAACACATATTTGCAACTTAATAAATGCTTATTTACTTCCTCTTCCTTCATCACTCATCCCACATATTAGTCACCATGTCTTGTAACTATATCTCCTCAATATTTCTTGAAGATATCCACCTTTCTTTACCCATAATGTCACCAACCTCATTTAAGCCATCACCTGTCACCTAGACTATTGTAAAGTAGCCTTATAATTGGGCTACCTGACTCAAATCTCTCTCCCCATTTCAATCCACTACAGTCGTCAAAGTGATTTTTCTAAACCTTGGGTATGACCCATTCGATAGGATGCCTCTCAGGCATATATTAAGATCACAGCATATTATTTGACAAAAGTAATTATATTAATAATATCTAAAAACCTTCTGATGATCAAGTGAGGCAATAAACTGAGATATGTATGCTTTGCTACCATTATGGACATATCAAATAGGGTCCAAAATGATCAATGAAGTCCATATAGGCAGTAAAGGCAGACATATGCTCCTGTTGTGAAATTATGGTGTGGTATGGAGCTTCAGAGCAATCTTGGACCTCCTCAATGAAAATCCAAGATTATACAAAAGAAATTGGTCTAATAAACCATATAAGAAAAAACTCATATAGATGACAAATGCCTATAGTCTACAATACAACATGTACTTGGGTGGCCAGTCCCTTGAATTTGTACATAAGTACATGCAGATGAACTAGAATCTGACCCAGAATTGAAAAGAAGAAGGAGAGCAGGCTGGGTTTCATTTGGGACATTGCTCAATGTTTTTAATAATTTCAACCTGTTTCCTGAAATGAACGCCCTTCTTTTTTAGCATTAATGTCTTTCTGGTGATGATTTATGGTTGCAAATCTTGGAATATGACAGTCTCTGGAGGTCCAAAGTTGTAGAAAACTCAAAAGACAATAGAGACCCATGTGTTAGGATCAGTACTGTGCAGCAAATTTCCAGCACTGACCTATGGACAAAGATGGTATATGGAATATCAACCAGGAAATGCATGTTTGGAAAAGGTTTTGATATGGTCATTTACTGCAGGGCTTCTTAAACTTTTTTGCCTGAGAAATTTTTATGCAACCCCAGGCATATAGGTATATAAAATAGGTATACATATTACAGTTGCCAAGTTTTTCATGACCCCACATTCAGTTATGTGATCCCATATGAGGTCACAACCAATAGTTTAAGAAGCTAGGATTTAGTGAATGTAGGTCATACAAGATATGTCAGGAATTAATACCAATATAGGAGACAGAAAGCCATTCTCTAAAGATAAATGATCAGAGGATATGAATGAATACTTCTCAAATGAAGAATTAAAAATCATTATTAACCATATGAAAGTTGTGCCAAATCACAAATCATAAAAGAATTACAAATGAAAATGGCTCATATATTAACCTAGCAAATTGTAAAGATTCTAAAGAATAGAATTGTCCACTGAAGAGTAGGTGTGAGAAGTCAGGCACCCTGTTAATGAAGCAGCAATTTGTTAAACTATTTTGGAAAGCAATTTGAAAGTATGAAAAAAGGGGGGCCCAAACATCTATATCCTTTTCCTTAGAGATCTCACTGCTGGAGAGGGGTAAGGTCAGGAAAAATATTGGGGTCTGGGTGATACCTTGTAAGTTGTGCCAATGAAATCAGTTTGTGATTGTTTTTTAGGTACTGTAAAAGAAACAGACCAAGATCAGTCACATAAGCCAAAAGAAATTTTACTTGTTAAACAAGGGGAAACAGAGCCCATAGCAAACCATGACTTATGGCTACCATAGTAAAATGGGGATGATAATAATAGCATCTACCTCCCAAAGCTGTTGTGAAGTTGAAATGAGATAATATTTGTAAAGTTCTTGCCACAGTGCCTGGCAGATATTTCGCACTTAATAAATGTTTGTTTCCTACCCTGCATTGGGGAGAGAAAGTAAACTAAGGAAAAGCTACTTATGGGGATTCTGCTATTTCAATTAAGTTTGAGAATAAAGTTGTATAGTGAATTTAAGTTCCTCTGTCCTTGTGACTATCTTGTCCTTAATATCTAAGGAAATTGTACCAGTCCTGATGAACAACTAAATCATGTGCTATAGATGATGTACTTTGTGGGTGTGCAGCTATCCAGTGCCAGAATAGCTCATTAGCAAAGGAGAGATTTAGTCAACTATTTATTTGAGCTATACACTGGCATATACGTATGCACAAAATGCAGGTTCTTGTGATATTTCTAGCATACCTAATATACTGTGGTAAAAAAGTAGCCTGTTTGCAGGAATATCATTCTACAAATGCTATGTTTATCCCTATGCAAATGTGAAGAAACTTTTAGGGCTATTCACACATGAAACTGGAATTATTGACTCTAAATTCATATAAGCCCTATAAACAAATTCCTGGCCCAGAGACCACCTCTGAAGCTTTTTAAAAAATTATTCAAGATGAAGTTCTCTAAGGCTGAAGGTCTTACAAGTTACTTAAAATAGGCCAAAGAATTTATTTGTTTATTCAGTATAATTAGGGAGTTGGTTCATATAGTGAAAAGAAATTATATTTGGAGCCCACAAACCTAGGTTCAAATCCTGTCTCCTCCACTTAACAGTGTGACCTTGGAAAGCAGGCCACTAACCTTCTTTGTTGGCTGTTTCCTAATGTGGAAGGCAAAGGGATTAGATAGTTCTAAGTTCCCTTCTACCTTAAATGCTATAACCTTATGATGCCAGTTACAGTGAGGGAAGTTTAATAAAAGGTATAAAAAGAAATGGAGGATTCATGCCACAGTTTCAGCTTAATATAAAGAAAAACTTTTAAACAGTTAAAGATCTTTGAAAAAGGAATGAACTTCTGTGATTCAAACTGAAGTTCCATGGTACATGGTACATTCATATTCTTGGGCACTTATAATATTTTGTATTTGACTTGCAAGTTTTGAAGTTTGATTACCATATTTCTAGATGACTTAAATCTGGGGATCACCTCTACTGGCAAACTATGGATTTTATTAGAGCCATACTTTGGTGACTTCTTTTTCTCTCTCTCTTTTTTTTTTTTTGCTGGGCAATGAGGGTTAAGTGACTTGCCCAGGGTCACACAGCTAGTAAGTGTCAAGTGTCTGAGGCCGGATTTGAACTCAGGTACTCCTGAATCCAGGGCCGGTGCTTTATCCACTGCGCCACCTAGCTGCCCCGTGACTTCTTTTTCTAATGGTGTAAGGGATGTTATTTTATGATTTCAAGCTATTCATAGACTATCCACAACCTTTCTATTTAGCACCATTATCCATCTCTATGTTTCAATTACTCTCTTTCCCATACTCTGTGTTCTAGTTGAGTGAGTCTTTTTTATTCTATAAATAGATAGATAGATAGATAGAAATACATATAGATAGATATATCTATGTAGATAAATTTATATATATATATATATATATATATATATATAGAGAGAGAGAGAGAGAGAGAGAGAGAGAGAGAGAGAGAGAAAGAGAGAGAGAGAGAGAGAGAGAAAGGGAGGGAGATAGATGATAGATAGATAAAGAAGTATATCTATATCTTCTGTCTCCATGCCCCTCTGCCATCTCAGTGGCCATTCTCCATACATGGAATATATTTCTTCTTAATATTTACTTCATATAATCCCTCACTTTCTTCAAGACCCAGTTAAGCAGCACATTCTACATAAAACTTCCTTGAAGTACCCTCTCAATGACTACTAGAGTTCTCCTTTCTGAACTACTCTATATTTATCCTGTATATAGCCACATCTCTCTCTCTCTCTCTCTCTCTCTCTCTCTCTCTCTCTCTCATCATCATCATCATCATCATTCCATGTGTATATATTTTGTAACCTGATAAAATGTAAACTCCCTGAGAGCAGAAGTTATTTAAATTTTAAAAATCTTTGTATCTCTTGTGTCTAGCACAGTACCTGCTGTATAGGTTGTTCATAATAAATACTTGTTGATAGAGTAATTGACTTATGCTCATTTACTAAATATACAATTGAATTTTCTTTCACTACTTTAACTTTTATAAAATCAATAGCTTACTAACACCTTTTTCTTCAAAATAATCCCATTTGAATTAATTATCTTTATATTCCTATTACATGCTTTTGTCAATTCTTGAGGACCATTAAATTTGCCAATAGATAGCACAGTAAATTTTAATTGTGTTTAGCAGAGCTTAAAATTTGATTAAAAGGTTCCAAATGTCTTTTTGGACTTTATTCAGTGCAACTTCTCAGAAAAAAAAATGAGTTGTGAAGTAGTTGCTGAACTTAATCCAAAATAGTCTATGAAAAAAAATCTGCTAGAGAAGACATAAATCCTAATGATATTTGGAGAGAACCCTGAGCATGGCTGTAGATAGGCAGAAACTAAAAAGTTGGTAGAGAAGAGTTGATTAAGGTCTAATTATGAGAAAGTACTAATGAAAGAGCAGGATTCTAAAGAAGGCATAAGAAATGGGATCAAGGATGCAGAGAGAGGAGTTAACCTTGTTACAGAGAAGGACTACCCCTTTTTGTAAAATTGAAGAGTAGGAAGAATGAAGATCTAGCAAGCAATGTATACTAGAGGGCTGAATGAACTCATATTAAATGGTTCCTATTTTTAAAAAAAATTTACTCTTAATGTGCATTGATAAGCAGATATATTTCAATGCAGAAACAACAAAAAGATGAAATGCTGTGCAAACCAGTAGGTTTGCAAACTAAGTATTTTTAAATATATATATTATATAATTTTTTAAAATGTTACTAAATATTTATTCTGTTGGTTTCTATGTCTCTTTCTGTGTATGAGTTTTGTTCCTGTTTTGTTGCATTCCTTTGTCTTCCCAAATTTTTAGTATTCAAGTTAGTAATTTTTTTTATGGTTAGTGACATTTTATTACATTTATCTACCACAGTTTATGTAGCCATTCTACAGCTGTTGGACACAGAGATTATCTTCTATAGACTTTTCTTTTGTAAAAGTTATCTTTTCCCATATCTCAATTGTTCTTTTGCTATTTTACAATTTTGTTAGCTCTTCTCTTAATTTTCATAAGTTCTTATTTTGTGCCTGTTTGTAGTATTTTAATTTCTTTATTTAAAAAATTTAACTGAAAATGTAATAAATTTGTTCATTGTTGCATTTAATATAAATGTTCAGAGATATAAATCTGGCTGTGAGAATTGCTTTGGCAGCATTCTATTGATTTGGACAGCATAGGATAACAGGATCAAGTATTTAGAACTTAAAGAAAATTTAGAAGCCATTTAGTTCAACATTCCTTATTTTGCAGATGAGAAAACTGAAGGAATTTTAGAGATTCAGTAACTTGCCCAAAGTCACATACAAAGTAAGTGCCAGTGACTGGATTTGAAACAGTCTTCTGACTTCAAATCCATTGCTGTTTATACCAGCTTTTGTTGTATTCCTATTGTTGTTATCTTTAATATGATTTTAATTATTTTATCATTTCATATTTGACCATTTTTATTCAGAAATTTGTTTTCCCTTTTCAGCTTGATTGTCACATTTTATTCATGTTTCTATTGATGTTTAATATTTTTTGCATTATAGTCTATAAACTATATTCACATTTTCTTTTTTTTTTGATTGAGTCACTTAATATATTTTATTTTTCTCCTAATTACATTTTAAAACAATTTTTAACATTTGTTTTTGTTTAAACTTTCGAGTTCCAAATTCTATTCTTCCCCCTTCCCTGAGGTGGTCAGCAATCAGACATTGGTTATACATGTGCAATCATGTAAAACATTTTCATATTAGTCATTTTGCAAAAGAAGAGTTGACTAAAAAAACCATGAAAGAAAGTAAAAAAATAGCATGCCCCAGTCTGTAATATCTATATATCTCTATCTCTATCTCTATCTATCTATCTATCTATCTATCTATCTATCTATCTATCTATCTATCTATCTATCTATCTATGTATCAGCTCTCTCTGGAGGCAGATAGTGTGCTTCATCATTAGTCCTCTGGAATTTTCTTGGATCATTGTATTGCTGAGGATAGGTGTTCTTAATCAGACAATATTGCTGTTACTGTGTATTATGATGCTCTCCTAATTATGTTCACTTCACTTTGCACCAGTTCATGTAAGTCTTTCTCGGATTTTCTGAAATTATCTTGCTTGTCATTTCTTATAGCATAATAATATTTCATTAGTCATAGATGATACTTTATTAAGCCATTCCCTGATTGATGGGCATCCCTTTAATGTCCAATTCTTAGCCACCACAAAAAAGTGATGCTATAACTATTTCTGTACAAATAGGTCTTTCCCCCTCTTTTTTGATATCTTTAGGATATGGACCTAGCGGTGGTAATGCTGGATCAAAGGGTGTGCACAGTTTTATAGCCCTTTGGGTATAGTTCCAAATTGCTCTCCAGAATGGTTGGATCCAATCACAACTCCAACAATAGTGCATTAGTGTTCCAGTTCTCCCACATCCCTTCCAACATGTAACATTTTCCTTTTTTGTCATATTAGCCACTCTGATAGGTCTGAGGTAGTAACTCAGAGTTGTTTTAATTTGGATTTCTCTAATCAATAGTGATTTGGAACATTATTTCATATGACCAGATGGCTTTGATTTTTTGTCTGAAAATTGCCTCTTCAAATCCTTTGGCTATTTATCAATTGGGGAATGATTTGTATTTTTATAAATTTGACTCAGTTCTCTATATATTTGAGAAATTAGGCTTTTATCAGACATACTTGTTGCAAAAATGTCCCCCTAGTTTTCTGCTTTCCTTATAATTTTTGTTGCATTGTTTTTGTTTGTACAAAACCTTTTAAATTTTATATAATCAAAATTATTTATTTTACATTTTGTAATGCTCTCTATCTCTTGTTTTGTCATAAATTCTTCCCATATCCACAGATCTGACAGAGAAACTATTCTATGCTCTCCTGATTTGTTTATAGCATCACCCTTTATGTGTAAATCATGTAGCCAGTTTGTACTTATCTTGGTATGTGGTGTGATATGTTGGTCCATACCTAATTTCTGCCATAGTGTTTTCCAGTCTTCACAGTGGCTTTTGTGAAATAATGAGTTTTTATTCTAAAAACTTAGATCTTTGGGTTTATCATATACAAGATTGTTATGGTAATTTTCGATAATGTAATTTGTACCTAATCTACTGATCCACTACTCTATTTCTTAGTAACATTTTATTTTGATAATTACTGCCTTACAATACAGTTTGAGATCTGATATAGATAGATAAACTACCTTCCTTTTCATTTTTTATTGATTCTCTTGATATCCTTGATTTTTTGTTCTTCCAGATGAATTTTGTTATTATTTTTTTCTAGCCCTATAAAATATTTTTTTTCATGGTTTGATTGGTATGACGCTGAGTAGATAGCTTGATTTAAGTAGAATTGTCATTTTTATTATATTGGCTTGGCCTATTCATGAGCAATTAATATTTTTTCAGTTGTTTAGAACTGACTTTATTTGCGTGAAAAGTGTTTTGTAGTTGGGTTCATATAGTTCCTGAGTTTGTCTTGGTGGGAAGACTCCCAAGTATTTCGTATTGTCTACTGCTATTTTATATGGATTTTCTTTTTCTATCTCTTGCTACTGTACTTTGTTGGTAATAGAAATGCTGATCATATATGTGAGTTTATTTTGTATCCTACAACTTTGCTAAAATTATTAATAATTTCAATTAGTTTTTTAGTTGATTCTCTAAGTATGACATCATGTCATCTGCAAAGAATGATAGTTTTATTTCCTCATTGCCTATTCTAATTCTTTCAATTTCAAATGTTAGCTATAGCTAACATTTATAGTACAATATTGAATGATAGAGGTGATAATGGTCATCCTTGTGTCTTCACATTTTCTATTCTGATTTTATTGTAGTTTATTTTTATTTTAGAGCAGGACAAATTTTGTGAATATGTGTATTTAAATGAAAATTTCAGTCTTTCTATCTTTATTAACACACTTTTCTACATATATTTACCAAATACAGTTTTTAAGCATTCAAATCAAGTCTACATTTTCTTTCTTATTTTCTTCATTTTTATCATTGTCTATCGTTGCTTGTTCTTCATTCTTGAAGAGGACCATGATATAGGGGAAGTGATGTCAAGAATTGCAGTGAATTAGATCTAAGTGAGTCAGGGCTGTGCAAAGTCACCAGTCTCACTCTCTCCTCCAGAGCCACTTGGGTTCAATGGCAATATACAGATCAGGACAATTGGAGATAGTCTCAGATGAGATGCATTGGGAGATCTTGGCCTTTTAAAGCTAAGGTCTTTTTCCATTCATTGATTAAGGCTAGGTAAGAAATGAGGCCAAGAATGACTTCTTTTACCTAATCAAAAATAAATAGATAGGGGCAGCTAGGTGGCGCAGGGGATAGAACACCAGCCCTGGAGTCAGGAGTACCTGAGTTCAGATCCGGCCTTAGACACTTAAATACTTGCTGGCTGTGTGACCCTGGGCAAGTCACTTAGCCCCAATTGCCTCACTAAAAAAAAAAAAATAAATAAATAGATAAATAAATAAATAATAAATAAACAAACAAATAATTATGGCAAGGGAAGACCCTCAGGGATTCTGGCCAAAATACAAACAATTTCTATTTACATTCACTCTGAGTCATCAAAAGGCCAAACAATGGTCAAATGAGGCTTGGGATGGTACCTATTGTTGACCAATCAGTGAGAGTCAGAGTGATTTGGGTTTAATGTGTGGTCCTTAAAAGAAATGTAACCTGTAAACCCCAAGACATTTTGTGAGGTTTGAGCAATCAAAACTTATATTCCTTTGGGCAAAGCACCTGCAGGTAAGTGTATGATCATCTCCAATACTTTGGATTGTGTTAAACTATTTCTTTAAATATCATGTTGTTATGAAATTTGGTGCCTACATATTTAATTTTTATTATCAGTGATACTTTTAGGCATAGCATTGTTCGCTTATTAATCTTTCTTAGTGAGTTCCAATATGAATTTAGCTTCGACTAATATAGTAACAGCAACTTCTGGTTTTCTGGAGTTGGCTGAAGCAACATAAGTTTTAGCTTGTTCTCCCATTTTTCATTTATATTTGTATTTTCTATTATTTTTTTTAACTTGTAAGCAACATGTTGTCCAATTGTGGTTTGTAATGCATTCAATAACATTTCTTTTTATAGAAAAATTCCATCAGTCTATATTCAAGATTATAATTGTCAATTTGGTTATTTCCTTTGCTATACTTTTGTTTTTAAGTGAGGCAATTGGGGTTAAGTGACTTACCCAGGGTCACACAGCTATTGTTAAGTGTCTGAGGCCAGATTTGAACTCAGGTACTCCTGAATCCAGGGCCGGTGCTTTATCCACTGCACCACCTAGCCGCCCCTTGCTATACTTTTTAACATAATTCATTTTATCAACAAGCTGTACAGTATGTGACATTTCACTGGTATTACTATTTCACTATTATTATTCTCCCCTAACCAAGATAGGTATATCACTTTGGTAATATCCATAATCTCCTTTCTTTCTTCCTCCATTCTTTCCCCTCTTTCCTTCATCCTTTCCTCCCTTATCCTCCACAAGTGAATTACTTTAAACTTTAAATAATTTATTTTTCTCTTAAGCCCTTTTGTATTATTAGGTTGCTAATTGAAAAATTGCTATTGATTTGTTGTCTCCCTTATGATGGTCACATTGAAATTGTTATTTATAAGATTGATGTGTCTTGAGTTTGCCATCTGAGGATTACATTGAGATAACTATTTAAGAATATACTGTTGTTTTGCTATTTCTCTATAGAAATTATATTGAGTCAGTGATTATTCACATACTCACAGAATTGCAGAGTTGAAAGGGATTTCAGAGGTCATCTTGGCCTAAACAAGAATTTCCTTATGACATATCCACAAGTAGTCATATAGTCTTCTGTGAAGACCTGCAGTGTAGGGGGAACTTCTCTCTATTTTCAAATAGCTCTAAACATTAGAAACATATTCCTTGTTTCAAGTCTAAAAATTCTTCCTCCAAATTCTGTTAATTAGTCTTGGTTATGTTCTTTGGGGAGAAATAATACAAGTTTAATCCTTCAACAGGTGGGTGCTTCAAATACTTGAAGATAACTATTAGATCTCTCCAAACTCTCCTCTCCTTTCAGGTTAGTTATCCCTCTTTCCTTGAATTGATTCTCACATAGCATAAACTTAAAGTTCTTCACCATGTTGGTTGCCCTCCTCCGGAATATCTTCAGCCTATCAAAGTCTTCCTAAAATGGCTCATCTTTAATGGTTCACAAGAACATATGTGGTTTGAGTAGGGCAAAATACAGTGGAGTTATAACCTTATTAGTCTTGGGTATTATGTCTCTCATACGGCAGCCTAAAGTTATGTTAGCATTCTAATATGCCCTCCAAATATTTTTGTGATTCATATTAGTAATATTTCCTTTGTATCCTGGTGAATATCAGCTTCTTGGTTGATTTTCACATCAAAAAATCTACAAAGTCTAGGCTACTTTTCTGAAGTTTCTTTTGAACATCTTAAATGACAATCTTTCATTTTTACAAAGCATTTTCACTTTTAGAGGGTAGCGATTTGGAGTTGAAGACCCTTGGTAATTAATGTAGCATATGAAGTATAGTATAGCTCTTTTTATCATTCATCTTCGGTGAAAAATCTTCATAAATTCAGATTTATATTCTTTAATTGTAAAATAAGGTTCTTGCTTTACTAAAGAACATTATTGATTGTACGTCAAAGTGAGGGAGGGGTAATTCCCTATTGATAGCCAGTAGATTAACCTAGCAATCTGTCCCTTGATTTCCATAATTTTTGATTTCTGAATTACATGGCTTAGATTCTTTTTTCCAGGATGTTCAAAATAGTTTAATAACAGGTTATATCTCTAAAGTTTGTCTTTTTGAGACATCATTTCTTCATATAAATCTGCTAATTATTCTTCTAATTGTGGTGATGTGGTTAGGGGTGTTGAGTTTGTTTTGGTGATTTCTTTGCTGTTTCCAATATTCTATTTTCCTGGAAAACAATTTTCTCAGAAAGATCTATTGTTTTGTTTTTGTTCTCTTTGGTTAGTTCCAAGTTATGTTTTGTCATCACTTTATTTCATTTTTCTTTACTGATTGAAGTCTCCTTTATTTCCTTTAATGTGCTTATTATCCATGAATTTCAGTTTTTCTGTGGGTCATATTATATGGTTTTGGTAACTACTCTGAGTTCTTTAAATCTCATCATGTTGCAGCATTTCTTCTGTTTACTTGCTGCTTTGATGCTTCCTTTTACTTTTCTGTGAAATTTTTTCCATTTTTTCCCCCTTGGTGATAACGAATGTGTCCTTCTTGTTTCTGTTGATGTTCTTTCTTTTTTTTAATCAAATTAACCAATATTTTATCAATTTTATTGTTTTTTTCATAAAACCAGTTCTTAGTTTTATTGATTAATTCTATAGTTGTTTTGCTTTCAATCTTATTAATTTCTCCTTTAATTTTCAGGATCTCTAATTTAGTGTCTAATTGGGGATTTCTAATTTGTTCTTTTTCTAGCTTTTTAAGCTGCATGCCCAATTCATTAATCTCCTCTTTCTCTTTTTTATTCATGTAAGCATTTAGAGCTATAAATTTTCCCCTAAGCACTGCTTTGGCTGCATCCCATAGATTTTGGTATGTTGTCTCATTATTGTCATTCTCTTGGATAAAGTTATTGATTGTTTCTATGATTTCTTGTTTGGCCCATTCATTCTTTAGAATGAAATTATTTAGTTTCCAAATGATTTTCATTCTACTTTTCCCTGGCTCTTTCTTACATGTAATTTTTATTGCATCATGATCTGAGAAGGATGCATTTACTATTTCTGCCTTTCTACATTTGACTATGATGTTTTTGTGCCCTAATACATGGTCAGTTTTTGAAAATGTGCCATGTACTGCTGAGAAAAAGGTATATTCCTTTCTATCCCCATTCAATTTTCTCCAGACATCTATCATGTCTAACTTTTCTAGTAATCTATTCACCTCTTTCACTTCTTTCTTATTTATTTTTTGGCTAGATTTATCTAATTCTGAGAGGGGGAGATTCAGATCCCCCACTAGTATAGTATTACTGTCTAATTCCTCTTGTAACTCATTTAACTTCTCCTCTAAGAACTTGGATGCTATACCACTTGGCGCATACATATTTAATATTGATATTACTTTATTATCTATAGTACCTTTAAGTAAGATGTAATTTCCTTCCTTATCTCTTTTAATGAGATCTATTTTTGCCTGCACTTTGTCTGAGATAAGGATTTTACCCCTGCCTTTTTTACTTTAGCTGAGGCATAATATATTCTGCTCCAGCCTTTTACCTTTACTCTGTGTGTATCTCTCTGCTTCAAATGTGTTTCTTGTAAACAGCATATTGTAGGGCTCTGGTTTTTAATCCACTCTGCAATTCGCTTCCATTTTATAGCAGAGTTCATTCCATTCACATTCACAGTTATTATTACTGACTGTCTATTCCCCTCCATTCTATTTACCCCCTTTGTGCTTTCCCCCCCTTCTTTCACCCTATTCCTCCTCACCGACGTTTTACTTCTTACCTCTGTTGATGTTCTTTACTGAGTTGAGGAGCTAGACTCAGTTTCAGTCTTTCATCTTGTGAGAAGTTCTTTCAATCTTCTTAGTGTAAAATGTGTGTGTGTTGAAGGATACAACTATTTAATTAAGCAGAGGAGTGAATTTGAGGGTTGAAAGAGAGTGGAAAAGGTTTGGAAGAGATACATAGAAAACATTATAGAGGATTAATCACTAAGGCAGGGTCTTTGAAGCATATTGGGGTCAAATTCTTTGAAGTGGATCAGGTTCATGATGTTAACAGTGTTCTTCCTCTACCTAGCAAATGGACTGAGAATTTTTTCACTGCTTATAAGCTACTTGTCCCTGTTCCAGTTGAATGGTTACTGTCAAGCATGAATGAAAGAATGAAAAATTTCTTAAGCATTTGGTATGTGCTAAGTACAATGCTAAGTTCAGGGAATACAAATTTTTAAAAAATAGACAGTCCCATCCCTCAAAGAACATACAATATTATGGGGCAGAAAACACACTTAGGGGAGCTGTGCCCCAGAAATTATGCTTAGGTCTGAGAACCCATGAGGATAGTGAGTGGACAAATAAGACAGTCCATTGATGTCCCCTTTCTAGAAGAAATTGTAGTGTTGATTAGATGAAAGATCTCAGAGTAAGATTTGGAAAAGTTGCAGAAGGTGAGGTGGGTTAGAGGGTTGGACACAGTGGCAGCACAGAAATACAGCTGGGTGAAGATGAGAACCCATAGACTCAGGGAGCTTAGAACTTAGTGCCTTTAGCTTCTTCTAGGCATAATCTCTGGTGGTCTGTATTGAGTCATGGAGAGGTAGCATCAACAGGATGGGAAATCCCTGGGGTGAAGATGAGGATTCATAGGCCTAAGGGGTCCAAGAGCTAAGTGTCTTAACATAAGTTGAAGAGAGAAAAAAAGTTCTACAGCAGGGGGTGATAGTAAAGTAAGAAGGAGAGGTCAAAAAAGATATCAGTATGAATCAGACTTGGATTTAAGCTCCTCGAGAACAGGGATAGTTCATCTTTTTGTCTTTGTTTCTCTACTTCCTAGGATAGTGCTTGGCTCAGTGGTGACTTAATAAATGCATATTGATTGGCATTCCTTAGTCATCTGGAGAAGAGAAGGCATATGAAGGACATTAGTGCTATGCTCATTTACGGAGTTTGAATTAAATGACCTCTGAGACCCCTCCCAGCTTGGATCCTATGATTGGAGGGCTTGATTTCCTCGGCTTGATTCCTGAAGCCAGAACTAGTACCTTAAGGTGGTGGTGATGTGGTATAGATGGGAGAGAGAGTTGCTGAGAGGCTGATTTAAGTTTAGTGTTAAGGCAAACCTTCCAAATAATTTGAGCTATCCAGTAGCATGATTGGATGCTTCTGATGCCAATAAACTCCCTATTACTGGAAATCTTCAAGTATGGGTTGGATGACCAATTGTCAGGCAAGCTATAGGAAGGGATAGATTGGATTAGATAATCTCTTATTTCCTTTTCAAGACTAAGATAGCATAATTCTCTAATTTTGGGGTTTTGTAATAGTGTATAAATAGGATTCACAGCCATTTATCTTTTCCTTAAACTTCCAGTGACTAGTCTCCCAAATGATTTAGGTAAACTGAGTCCTCTACTTAAAGTTGCATTCTGTAGAGCAAAAAAAAGTCTCCAATTAGAGATAGTTGTTTCTCATCACATGGAAGGGGCCTCCATGAGGTGGAGCTTAACTAACATAGTCAGGCAAGGAATGGGAGTGTCAGAGTGGGCAATCGTGAGCAGTGGGGAAATTAAGTGCCAAATTGGCAAGACTGTTTGACAAGTACCCCCACACAAACACACACACCATTTAGTATCAGAGGAAGGAGGCTTGGGGCAAATACCAATGGACATGGAACTCCAAAGACTAATAAATCACAAAGAGGCAGCATGGCCTAGTGGTCAGAACAGTAGGCTAGGAATCAATTAGGCCTGGTTGTAGATTCAGCCTCTAATGCTTACTAGCTACCTGGCTCTTGGTAAGTCATTTAGTGTCTATGAGTTATAGTCAACTTGCTAGAACTCAGCATTTGAGTCGTAGACTGATAGAAAGCTGCATTGGTGAAGGAACTTCCCCTTCTAGAAGTCCTTCATGTGAACAAATTCACAGGCCCTTCCTGTTTTCTCACACTAATCCCAGTTTCGTTGACCTGACTCACATAGGCACAGAATTAAGGTTTGTCATGGGCAGCTAGCCAGCTCCTGATAAACTAGAATTTGATAGATGTCTATTCCTTTTTTTTTAGTTTCAGTAGAATACCACAGGAAAAAGGGAGGCTATTCATTTTAATAATCATAACTGTCATGGGGAAATTGATTCGTGGTTTGGGATTCTTAGGTATTCCTCTTTTGGGGGGGGGCGGGGCAATGGGGGTTAAGTGACTTGCCCAAGGTCACACAGCTAGTAAGTGTCAAGTGTCTGAGGCCAGATTTGAACTCATGAACTTCTGAATCCAGGGCCGGTGCTTTATCCACTGCACCACCTAGCTGCCCCCCTTAGGTATTCCTCTTTAAAGCATTACACTCTTTTGCACACAAATCCAATTAGAATAAACTAATCTTTTGTTTAGGCCCTAGAGAAAGTAACCTAGAGAGATAAACTCATGGGAGAAAATGGTTTAGAGACATGATTCTCTGAAACACATTTCTGTTAAATAGAAGAAAGGCAAAAGCATTTACAGATGGTAGATGTAATGACCACCTGACAATGGAAAGTTTCCTTTGGGGGTGGAGGAAGGCTTAAATGAGGTAGTGGTCTTGAATTCTGGAGCTATCTCTGTCTTCTGGTGCCAATCAGGTAATAGCCATGTCTAATGTGTTTATCTCCCTTACTTATTAGGTGTGTCCATCCTGATAGCTTAGCTTCTCGAGGACAGTTACCCCAGACCCATGCCCTTTAGTTTAGCTGGCCAGTTTAAACTTTAATAGTCCCAAATTCCTTGGTATTTCCCAACCCCATAACATTCCCCACTTGTCTACATGTAAGGGGGAAAGGGTTGTAGATTTTTCTTCTTTAACTGCTTCAAGCTGAGTGGGGACAAAGAAATCTGGGGGTTAGGGGCCTGGTCCAGAGGGTGGGAGGAGATGTATGGGCTGTAGCTGCCATGAGGTTGAATCCTTGAGCCTGGATGGAACAGACTTTAACAAGAAGTTTAAAGAGGCCAGGGAAAAATCAAAAGGATGTAAGGTGACAAGAATGCATGTCAAATAAGTTGTACTTAAGCTGTTTCTGATTCAGTTTTAAAATACATAACTAATAGCAAACAGATGACAAAGCCAGATTCTTATACACTTCAGTTGTTTAGAATATAAAAGGACTAGAATTTATATAGCTGCATCTCACTATAGTAACTCATTTGCAGTACCAACCTGATGGATAAAGAGCCAATAGTGTTTATGCTGATGAAATGGCATGATTATAGGAATTTGCCATAAAAGAAGAGGAACAAAACTCTCAGGGAATAATGCTTCCCTAAGCTTCATGTGCATTCTAGGCAGAAGTTGTATAGATAGCCAATTTTAGTGATCCAGGCTTAAAATCAGCAAGTTGGGATAGTTTTCATTCTATATGTCATATTGGAGAAATTAAGTCAGGAGAATCCTACCTAAGCCCTTGATAAATTCATTCTCCCAGCCTTTCCCATGACAATCCACCACCTGCAAAGACCCCTTAGGATTTGCTGGCACTGTGGCTCTTTGATGCTGTGTTATATTATTCTAAATCTAACTCTGGAGTTAGACTTGGAATAACATAACAGTCCCATCATGTCAGAGGCTTTTTATCCTTAAGTTACTATTACACAAATGAATTGCTTTAAGATGTTTAGCAAAAAATAAAAGATTTGCCTTCATAATTCCTTAAATATAAGGTAACTCAATACAAACATAGGCAAACTCAGATTTCTCATTTTAACAGATTTTTTTAAAAATTGGCCTCCAGATATAAGAGAAGTTGCTTTTCTTTTCTTTTTTTTCTTTTTCTTTTTTCTTTTCTTTTCTTTTTTTTTTGTGAGACAATGAGGGTAAAGTGACTTGCCCAGGGTCACACAGCTAGTGTCATGTGTCTGAGGCTGGATTTGAACTCAGGTCCCCTTGAATCCAGGGCTGGTGCTTTATCCATTGTACCACCTAGCTGCCCCCAAGAGAAGTTGCTTTTCCACCATAGCTGATTCAATTGTTCACCAATTTATACACTATAAGGAAATTTAGAAACATAATTAGGAATTTCAAAAACTTGAATCAAAACCAATTAATTACCAATCAGGTGTTCTTAATTCAGTTGCATGTGCTTTCCTCTATACATAGAACTTTGTAAGGCCTAATACTTTTAGCACTTTAAAAGAAAAGATGATTATCCATAAATTCACACAGTACATTTGATAATGTAGTTGGTAAGTTTCCCAGATATGTTTATTTCTTTACTCCTTTATTTTTCTGAAGAGCTGAGAAGTCTGCCCACATCTTAGAAACTTATCAGAGGAGTTGGTGTGGCCATTTTTTCCCCTTTTCTTCAGCAGCTTTTTTTCCTCCCAGGCTTTTGCGGCCAGAAAGCCTTAAAGCAGACAGGGCATGGCCCACTTTGCCAGAGTTAAGTAATTAAATCAAAGCCAAGAACTAGTGTTAGGGGTTTTTCTTTTCAACTTTAACACATTACAAATAACTCCTGATTTTAAACAATTCCACTATGAAAGATTTTTAAAGTTGCAGTATATAACATATCAACAACTATGAGATAGCTACAGCCTATTTCTTCTAGTCTATGCAGTGAACTAAGAGCCCATAGGCTAGGAATTTCTCAGTGAGAAGCTGTAGCCCCACTGTGATTTTTCTTGACATCCCACCCTAATAAGGGACAGGGTGAGGATGGTAAAACCAGGAAGGGACGATGAAATTCATGATCCTCATGCATACATACTAATGACAATGTCAGTCTACATTTAAGGGGTCTTCCCCCTCTTCCCCTAACCTGGTGCCTTGATGGAACAGTGGCACCTGAATGAGAGAGTAAGATAGAGCTCACCTCTGTGTCTATTAAGGAATCAATAGACTTACCTCCCATGTCCAGCATGACCCTGGTTTTGGCCATAGAGATGTGAATACCAGGGGGCTCTCCAGTCCCTGACCCCTCAAATTATAAGTCCATAGGGGACTAGACTGCAGGGAGCTGGGTTTTTACTTGACCAACCTCTTAGGGGCAATCTTGCCTCCAATGACCCAGACAGCTGCACTGGGGACAAGGAGTTACAGGAGGTGGCCTCACCTTTGAGGAGCATCCCACAATCCAGTGTCCCAGTTTATCATAGCTAAAGCAGTTGTCAGGATCTCAGCCACCTGGAGATCTGCTGGTAGCAGATGTTATGGCAGCTGTTATTAGTGAGGCTTACTCTATGGAGTGGGCATGATCCTTCTACTGCAAGGTACTTGTTATTAAAAAATCCTAAAAACAGCATCAAGGAGTTGTGAGGGTGGAGTTTGGGGACCCAAGTCTAATTTCTGGAGTTTTCTCCAAATGTCAGGAGCAGATTTTCTAATAAAATATATATTGAGGATTGCTATTTCTACATCTCTTTCTGGGTCTAGATTAGTATAGTTCTTCATAGAGTCCATGAGGTGATTGATGAATAAGACTTTGTTTTCATCAGAACCCTGGGTGTTCCCTCTTACTTTCACATAATTGACCTGTTTCTTAATCCCCCACCTCATTCCCTCAATGAGGCAAATATGTGGTCTCTGCTAGCCTGGTCTATCCTATCATTATAGTCCCATTTCAGATCCACAGTTGGAACTGCTATCCTTTCAGGGACCCTTGACTAGTTGGTTCCAAGCTGTAAGTACTCATCACCCACTTGTACAGATAGGTCCCAAATCCATTTTTCTCATTGGGGGTACAACAGCTGACAAGAATAATTTGCAAGTCAGCACAAGAAAGGTCAAACTGTATTATCACAGACTTAAAGCCATCTATGAACTTTGTGGGGTTCTCTGAGTAACATCCCAATTTTTCTTTAATCTGTGCCAAACCACTCATGGAAAAAGGAGCATGTATTCATGTCACCCTACCCCCAGCCAGAACTTCCTATAGTGGAGGCAAGGGAGTAGTCGAAGATGCCTGTAGGGGCATGGATGAAGCAGATGGAGGAGGGTTAAAGGGGACTAGGGTAATGGGCTTAGGCAACTGGAGGGGATCAGGTAAAGCAGATGGAAGCAACTGGAAAAAATAGGGGAATAGGGAACCTATTGTAGCCTCCCCAGATTGAGACAGAGGCTCAAATGTGAGGGGCACATCTGGATGGGAGGGTAAAATTGTGGAGACAGCTATTGAGTGGGAAAAATAGAAGAGTACCAAAGTCTACTCCAAGTGTGGCAGGGCCTTAGCTGTAAGGGGCACAGGAGATCAGTTCTGAGATCAGCTGGTAGGGAAAGAGAAGAGGTCAGAGTTTCAGACATCAAGTGGTATGACAAAGGTTGACCCATAGGGAAGGAAGGATATAGTGGAGCAGGCGGAGAAGAGGAGGTGAAAGGGAGAGAAGGAGGCTGAAGAGCAGGAGGGGATGAAGTCTCAGAGAAGGAAGGGGTGTCAGAAAGATTTACTAGTCATATGGACTTGTGACTTTCTAACAACCAGAGGAAGTCATCTAAGAATCATTGAGGTCTTGTGAGGAAGGAGGCTTTTTAGATTTATCAATAGCCTCCTTAGGTTTGGTTAGTTTTGCTGGGTGCTTCCTGCTTTGTTCCTTCCCCTTTGAATTCTGACTTAAGGCCATGAAGGCTAGTACATATAGGATTTCTGTCCATTTCCCTTCACACCTGCAAATTAGGTCCAATTGCAAAATGGTATTATAGTTCTGTGCACTGGCCAATTTGGGTGGGGGGGATTCCAACTGATAGTTTGTCCACACAGTGTTACAGTCAAAGATGATGCATTTCTTTTTCAAGGTTGTAAGGTCAAATTTAGTCCAATTTCCCAGGATGCACCCTAAAGGGGAATCCTTCAGGACACATCCCCTCTGCCCCGTGGGTGTACCCAGATATCATCCTGTCTAAGGAGATATTAAATCCAATGGTCTGAACATGGTTTGGATGTTAAGCTGAGCTCAAGGGAGGGAGATGCTGCCCATCTCGTGGAAAAGCCAAGCACGGGCAAGCACAAAAGTTCTTACCCAGATTGAGTGAAGATCAAAATAGAAGTTTCAGATTTCAGAAGGTTGTGGCAAGAGGAAAGAGGAATTTCCCATGCCCCATGATGGGTACCAGAATTATGGCATGGGGAAATTGGTTGGCAGTTGGTGGTATGGAATCCTTAGGTATTCCTCTTAAAAGAATTAAATCCTCTTGCACACAAATCCAATTAGAAAAAAAAATAATCTTTTATTTAGGGCCTAGAGAAAGTAACCAAGAGAGACAGATAAACTCTTGAGGGGAGAAAATGGTTTAGAGACAGGATTCTCTGAAATGCAAAACAAAATCTTTTATAGATGGTAGATGCAGTGACCACCTGACAATGGAAAGTTCCTTTTCAGGATGGGGGAAGGCTTGAATGAGGTGGTGGTCCTGACTTCTGTAGTTATCTCTGTTCCCTGGTGCCAATCAGGAAGCAGCCACATCTTATTAGGTGTGTCCATCCTGATTGCTTAGCTTCTCAAGGACAGTTACCCCAGACCCATGTCCTTTAGTTTAGCTGGCCAATTTGAACTTTAATTCTCCCAAATTCCTTGATATATCCCAACCCCATAACAATAACCAATGTTTCCAAGGCATGTTCCACACATTATCTCATCTGAGCCTCAAAACAATGTTACCACTTGACTACTTGGAGCATTATCTCCATTTTATAAATCAAAAAACTGAGACCCAGAGAAGTTAAATGACTTGCCCTAGTTGACAAAGCTGTTAAGTATTAGAGGCAGGATATGAAGCCAAATCATCCTAAGTCTTGTCCTGCTCCAGCATTTGGCTTAGTGTACCTGATCACCACCTCCCTTAGATGGTCATATTTTTCTTCCCTTTTCTCATTGTCATTAGTGAAATAAAGATATATATGTATACAGTTACTGTCTGATTTGTGGTCATTTACTGCTTATTTTGAATATCCTAAAGTCAATCCTAGACCCTTGAAGTCCTATCTCTAATATATGTGGACATACTTCAGCTTCTGTCCTGGATTCTCTGATCTGTTTTCCTTGTACTTTCTTATTAATCTCATTAGCATCTGTGCATTTAAGTAATTCAACATCTTTATGTAGATATCTGCCACATTTACTTTAACTAGCCTCTTAAGCTCTAGTGCTGCATCTCTAGCTGCATATATTAAGTAGTTTTCCACTCAGTATATCCATTTGGCTATGTCATAGGCATCTCAAACTCAGCCTACCCAAAGCAGCATTCATGATTCTTCCCTCTAGCCCTATCTTTCTTTCCAACTTACCCTTTTTCTGTCAAGAGCATGGCCATTCTCCAAAGCACAGAGATTCATAACTTGGGCATTGTCTTCAGCCCTTTATTCTTTTTTTTTTTTGAGGCAATTGGGGTTAAGGAACTTGCCCAGGGTCACACAGATAGTGTCAAGTGTCTAAGGCTGGATTTGAACTCAGGTCCTCCTGAATTCAGGGCCAGTCCTTTATCCACTGCGCCACCTATCTGCCCCTTCAGCCCTTTATTCTTACCCCTAAATCCCAGTCAATTGCTAAGTTGTCCATTCTACCTCTTCTTCTCTTGAAGTTGTCCCCTTCTCTCCACTCACACCATAGCCACTTTAGTTCAATCCCTTAGCACTTCTCATTTAGATTATTTCAATATTCTCCTAATCGGTCTCCTTGTATTTAGCCTCTTCTTCTCTGTGTGGGCAAAAATGAAGTGCCCAAAGGTCTAGGTCACTTCTCTTCTCATGAAGTTTTAGGGGCTCGCTGTTGCTTTGAAAAAAATGCAAAATCTACTGTGGCATTTAAAACTTTTCACAATTTGACTCTGGCCTATCATTCCTGGCTGATGGCACATTAATTCCTCCTCACACACTCTACAATCCAGCCAAACTGTATTATTTCCCTGTACATGACATTCTGTCTCCTGTCGCTTTGTTGTCTTTGCAAAGGCTGTCCTGATTGCCTAGAATTTTCTTCATTCTCATCTCTACCTCTTGGAACCCCTAGCTTCCTTCCAGGCTCAGCTCAAATGCCACCTCCTTCAACTAAACTTTTCTGATTTATGGAGTTTTTTGTTTCCTTATGTATAGTGCAATTACATATTTGTGAATATGTTGTATGCCCTGAAAGATTTGCAAGGTCAGGAATTATCTCACTTTTGAATTTGTATCTCTGGTGTTTAGTTAAGTACTTGGTACATAGTAGACAGTTAATAAATATATGTCAATTGATGGATGGACACTTGTTCTAATTATTACTTGAGCAAATGTCATCATGGGTAACATTTTCTTTAGTCAATTTCAGCAATTCCTACCATATTCTGTCCCAACCTAGACAGAGCTCAGACATTCCTGCTGAGTCTTAAACACTTCTGTAATTAAAGTCTTTCTGATTGAATCCATTGGTTTTTTCGCATAACAACATTATTCTTAAAGCTAGCATTTCCATTCCACAATGCCAACCTTATTACCAGAGTAGAATTGCTTTTATAGTGTTTCTAGTCCAATGTGTTTCATATAGGTAGTTGGAGAGAATGGTGGGAGACAATGACAGCTATGATGACAGAAATGTTGAGGGGAAACCCTGAAATAGTCAGCTCTGTAGATGGCCTGACATCCTGCCTCAGGGGGAGGGAATAGATGCAAGATTATAGCATATCTATGTCTGGAGATAAAGAGATGACTTTCTGTACAAACCTGTCATTTGCTCAGGCCATCCATTTAGGTATGGGCCAAATAGATCTATGTGGGGGGAAAGATTATTTATGGTCTGTAAAATGCCTTAGGCTTAGATTGTGTTTTTGTTATATAAATGGGACAACAATTAAATTTGATAAATGTTTATTAAGTGCCTACTATGTGCTAGGTACCATGAGAAGTGTTGGAGATACAGAAACAAAACAGCCCTTTTTCTCAGGAAGTTTATGTTCTCCTGGGTAGAGATATATCATGTTGACAGGCAAATATATAAAAAAGTTTCTATAAAGTAAATGTAATATAATTTTAAAGAACAGTAACTCACTGACAACTATTATTCCAAATAATTTATTTAATATTGAAATTACTTGGTCTTTAATTGTTTGATAGAATTCACTTATAAATACATCTGGTCCTGGTGTGTTTTTTCTTAGGAAGTTCATTTATGACCTGTTCAATTTCTTTTTCTAAAGTAGATTTATTTAGATATTCTATTTCCTTTTCTGCCCATCTAGGCAGTTTGCATCTTTGTAAATATTCTTCCATTTCACATAAATATTACATGGCACATAATTGAGCAAAATAACTTTTTATAATTGCTTTGTGTTATGGGGAAATAGGCGGGGGGGGGGTTGGGATGGGGGGATGGGGTAGGGGCTTGGAGTAGGAGTTCTTAGGAATTCCTCTGTAAAGAATTACACCCTCTTGCACACAAATCCAATAGAATTAGATAATAGTTTATTTAGGGGCTAGAGAAGGGAAACCAAGAGAGAAATCCTAGGACTTCTTCTCATGGGGAGAAGGTATGGTACAGAGGTATGGCTCTTAGATACCTATCTCCTCAAGCAGGAGAAGGCAGATACTTTTATAGAGGACTGGTGGGGGGTGATCATCTGACTGTGGAAAGTTCCCTCATTGGGAGAGGACCATCCCTCACTGGTGGTGGCTGGAGGAGTTGGGTGAGGGGTGGCTGCAGATCTCTCGAGCCATCTCTCTCCTCCTCCCACCACAAAGGCAGCAACCACAACTAATCTTATCTCCCCAGGGGTGGGGGACTGTAATGAAGGGTGGTGGTCTTGGAGCTAGCTCAGTCCCAATCCAGTGCCACTTATCTCTTTAGGTGTGTCTGTCCTTTGGTTTAGTTTCTCAAGGAGAAGATTCTTTGATGTACCCCAGAAAACTAGATCCATAACACTTTGGTTTCATCTTCCTTCATTCATGGTAAAGTCATCCTTTTCATTTTTAATACTGGTTTTTTTTCCCCATAAAACCAACTCCTAGTTTTATTTATTAATTTAAAGGCTCGATTTTATTGATCTTACCTTTACAAGATTTCCAATTTAGTATTTAATTGTGGATTTTCAGTTTGTTCTTTTTCTAGTTTTTAAAATTGCATACTCAATTCATTGGTCTGCTCTTTCTCTAGTTTATTGATGTAAAACAACTGAGGGAATCAGGGAATCCAATTCAGTCTAATACAGCAAGCATTTATCAAGTGCTTACTATGTAGAAATCCCCAGGGATACATGTATACAATAAAACACAGTTCATACCCTCAAGTAGCTTACATTCTATTAAGAAGATATAAAACACAGAGAGAAGTAAATTCAAAGTATGTACAGTATGTACAAAGTACAAATAAAGTGATCTCAGAAAAGAGAACTGGAACAAAGTGAGGGTGGAGGGAATCAGAAAATTTAATCTCATCCAGCAAATATTTATTAAATGCTTTTTAGAGGTAATGAGGTGGCACAGTGGATAGAATGTAATCTAGCATCAGACACTTACTAGCTTTGTGACATTGGGCCAGTTACTTAGGCTCTCTCAGCCTCAGTTTCTTCTTCTGAAAAGTAGAGGAAATAATAACAGCTACCTCCCAGGGTTATGATATAACTTATGTAAAGAATGTTTTGTTTGTTTGTTTGTTTGTTTTTGTGGGGCAGTGGGGGTTAAGTGACATGCCCAGGGTCACACAGCTAGTAAGTGTCAAGTATCTGAGGTCTCATTTGAACTCAGGTCCTTCTGAATCCAGGTCCAGTGCTCTATCCACTGCACCACCTAGCTACCCTAACTTATGTAAAGAATTTTGCAAATCTTGGAATGCTATATAAATGCTACTTATTATTATGTGCAAGACATTGAGGCTACAGATACAAAATGGAAATGCTCTCAAGGAATTTATCTTTTACTGGGAAGATAAAGAGGGAGGTAATTTGTAGACATGATAATTTCAGGGGAAGGGAGAAAGTAACAACTTGAGGGTTTGCTGAATGCTTTATATGTATATATATGTATACACACACACACACACATATAAAATCTCGTTAACTGCTAGTGATGTGGGATGGAATTTGGGGTCAAATTGATCATGAGTCATTCCAAAAGAATTATTAGACTCAGTGACTCAGTTTCCCAGGTTTTATTGCAATGCTGTGAGTGACCACAGGGAGAGAACCAGAAAAGTGGAAAGGTATCTCTCAAATAAGCAAAGGAAAGAGTTATATTTATAGTATGGATAAATTGATTTATCAGTTTCATTATAATAATCTCTCCCTTAGGGAAGTACAAGGGAGGGTCTGTCCTTCTCATTATAATATTCTCCACCTTGGGGAGGTAAAGGGGAGGGCTTATCCTAATTTGGAATTCCTGGGGTCCTAAGCCAACCCTCAAGGCAAGTACTTTTTTCAGTGGAGGTGTGTTTTGGGGGTTTACATGTCATAAGGTGAATCTGGGGACAAATTTGGCCTTTTCTGCACATGTCTCTTTCTGATTTCCATGGCTAGTTTCAAAATATCTCCATTTTTCATTGGAATTTCTATACCCTTGTCTTATATCTTATTGTTATTTGACCTGACCCTTTATGGTCCCGTTATGGGTACTGATTTCCGTGGGTATGAGAACCTAGCATAAGTTATCCATTAACTGGGATCTAACTTCCTTTTGAAGCTAATATCTGAATTAGAGCTTGGATCTTAGTAGTAGTAGGCTTCCACCAGTCACGGACGACCATGGATCAGCACCTTGAAGAGCCACAGGCCACAGTGTGGCTGTGCAGTCCTATACGGAGCTGCAGCTCCTGCCACAAGAAGGACATAAGAAAACTATGCTCTCTGTTGCCCGTCGGTTCCTGCATCTCATTCATTTTTCTTCCTCCCTAGCTTGAAGGCCCATCTCAGCTACGCGCAAACTGCTCCTGAGTACTGAACTCCATCAGGTAGTGCTTGGCCATCTCTTCCCAGCTGCCAGTGTCTATTCCCAGAGCCCTCAGGTCTTGCTTGCATACATCTGTAGTGAAGCTGGGGGCATCCAGCAGGTCTTTGGCCTGAGGCTAACTCACCATAGAGTAGGCATTAACCCCCTTTTGCCTCCTACATCATTAGGGGATTAGTAAGGTCTAAAGCCTGGCTGTGCAGGTAAATGTGCTGGTTCTCTGGAAATAAATGTAAACATATAGACTTTTAAGTTTAATTTGCATTCTTAATATATTTTCCATCACCTTATGTCTAGACAATCAACGATACAATAAGACAAACCCTGATTTGTAGCATTTGCTGATTCTCAAGGTGTAAATATTCACATTAAAAATTTAATGACTGCTGGAGCTGGTTTGAGCTGACTACAGTGTCCTTCTGATCCAAAGTAAGGGTGCTCTGTCTAACCCAGTGGGGAAGTAGGCTTCTCTTAACCCAGTTCAGTATATTTGGCCAAACCTCAGAGTCCAAAGAGGGCAATGGCTGCTTCCTATGCTTTTTGTTCTTTCACACTTCTTGGGAAGCCTGGAAATGTTACTCCAACCCACTTAGTTGTGAAGATCTGGGTCATTTGAGAAATTAATTGATTGCTTCTTAAAATAGGGTGGGGTCCATGGATAAATACTAATTAAAGTTGGACTTTTCCAGACCACTCCATTTTTTATTCCACAGGAGTTAAACAAAGAAAGTCTGAGGATAATGAGAAGTATTTGTGTCGAAGCGAAAGTACTGGTTTCTGTTGTCTCACTGTCCAGACTCTGGTTCCCTTTATCTTTCTTCTTTTTGCTATCTGGATGTGATATACTCCTGCCTTCTCTTCTGTTTTTCAGCTTTTGGCTGGGAGGCAAGCTAAGGGGGCTGTCCAAGTGAAAGGACAGAGAGATAATGAATTTATATGATGCTTCATGAAAGACACCATTTATCTGTGGCTGATGTAGCTCAGGCCTGATGTCTTAGAGTGGGCCAGATAGGATGTGCAGATGGCTTTTCACTGTGCCTGTCACTTCCTGCTCTGTTTATATGGCTTATACAGAAAATACAGAAGAGGTTAAAAAAAAGTCCTTGATATTTCATAGTCTCACTAGCCATATTTGCAGTGCTGGCCCTGGTAGAGTGTTGTGTTGGTGTTTGCTGGGGCCACTGTGAGGTTACTTGTGAGTAGCACAAATCCCTGATCAGCTTTTCACTTTGAGAGGTGAATGTGAACCAAGGAACATATAAAACATTCAGTTTTTCTTCACTTGGCTAAATGAGCAAGACTCAGAATGTCATAGAATTGGCAGGACTGAGCTTTGCTTGGTCCAGCTAGTTATGTCTAAGGGCACTTTAATAAGGATTATAAAGAATATGTGGCTAGACTACTTCCTTTACATCCACTGAAAAAATGGCTAAGCTGAGTGAATCCATGATCTCATTAAAACCAAGACATTCATGCCATAGAAGTTTTGAGATGGGTTATGCTGGAGTCTAGGGGGAGGATAGCTGGAACAGATAAATACATCACATACACAGAGCTGGCTGTGACAAAATAAGAGAGAAAGTGGTTTCCCTCTGGTCCCCTCCTCTTTTCCCTTCTTTCTTCCTTTTTGTTTTGGTTGTCAAAGAAGTATGCTACAACAGCTCTCTGTAGTTTAGAGTTCTAGAACTTGGGTTCAAATCCTACTCTTTTGCTTTGCAATCTGCATGGCTTGGGCAAGTCATTAAATCTTTTGAACTGTTAAGGGCTAAAATTCTAGCTAAACTGTCTAAAATATCTAATGAGTGGTCGCCAATAAATTATAAGCTTTAGCAAGAGTTAGACTTTTAAGCATTTATTAAGGAGAATAAGAATTTGATAAAGAGAGAAAGAAAGGCCTAGATTCCTATCTATTAAAGGGAGAGCACATTTCTAGCTCCGCTCTCCACCAGAGTCCAAAGGAAAAAGTGTGAGACTAAGCGCCAGTCTCTTCCTTCCTCCTCCCACTAGCCCGCGTCACTTCCTTTTCCAAAGAAAAGACTCCTGGTCTTGCCCTCAAAGACCTTCGCTTCATGGGCAGAACTCTTCTACAGTAAGTCTCCAGCAGGTGGCATCATTCCAATCGTTACAGAACCTTTAGATTGCTTACCTGTAAAGTGAATGTGTTAGATTCCCTCTAAAGTATCTTCAAACTTGAAATTTATTCTCTTATCTGCTCCTTTCATATACACACATATACAAATATATACATATGCATACATGTATATGGGTACACACATGCATGTATATATGTGTATATGCACGTGTGTACATATATGCACATGATATACTCTATAGATGATATACTATACCTACACACCCTATGTAAATATGTACTCTATATGATATGCTATATATAGTACATCACATATAATAGGCACAGAAATATATGTATGAAATACATATATACATACATACACACATACATGATGTACTCTCCTCCCCCCATAGATCATTGACTACCATCCAGACTGAGCCTCACAGTATATATAGTATTCTATACCTATTCTGGGAGAAAGGAAATATATAACACAAAGGATCATAAGGTTTCAGAGCTGTAATTTCAAAGCCATCTAATTCTATTCCTTAATTTTATAGATGAATATGAGGTCTAGAGAGCTGAAGGTTACACAGGTAATCAGAGACAGAGCCAGGATTTGAACACAACTCTTCTGCCTCCTAATCCTGTTCTTTCTACTGTGCCATAAGCCTGTTTCATTATCTATTCTGCATGACTAAGATTTCCATCTTTTTTTATTGCCCCCAAATCACAACATGAGCTATATGTAGAGCTATTCTTGTGTGGATATCTATTAGACTTTGGGAAAGCCAGCTCTTTAAACAAAAGAGAATAATGCAATATGCAGCTTGTATTGTAGTCATTGATCAAGCACTTATAGCTCCTCAGACATAAAATGGTTCTTTGTTCTTATATTGCTTCTGTTAGACATATCTTTGTCTTGCCTCTTTGAGGCTGCTTCTACATTCAGAAATCTTAACTCTCATTTTGACAGTGAAATGTTATACTGTTTTATTTTATTTTGGGGGGGGGTCTACATCAGAAATTATTTTATTGACTAGTAGTCAGCACCAATACTAACCTTCTCTAAACAGAGGCTATATTGAAGAGGTACCTAGGGGAAAATATTGACGGGAAGAAAAGGGTAAAAGAGGAAATAACTGCACATGCTGGACACCCAATAAATGTGTCGAATGGCAGCTATTATAACTCCTGACAAAGAAGATCAAGAATGAAATGATCTTAAAGCTGTTTCAGCTCCACAAATTTTCTTATTCTCTGCAACATAATCAAAGGAATACCCATCCAGTGACAGAAAGGTTTAAAATATGACAAATTTCAGTAAGTTATCTGTGAAAAGGTTACTAAAACTCACATAGGCAAGAATTACTTGATTTTTGCTAAATCAATTATCTGTCTCTCTGGACGAACATCTAACTACACAAAAGATATGGGCATCATCTGTTAAATGGGTTTTGCAGTCATGTTCCAATAACCTTTGGCATGAATTATATTTCCATTTAGATGCAAGATCTGCATTGGTCTCATCCACATTTACCATCTCATCCTCCTTTTAGCCAAGAGCCTGTTTTCCTTGGGGTCTTTATGGAAACCTAAGCTTTACAATCTTGATTGGATCAAAGAGACTTTGGGTTTCATCTAAACAGAAGTTCAAAGATCTAGATCTTGAAAGGACCTCAGAGATAATTTAGTTTGGTCCCTTATCTTACAAATGAAAAGAATGAGATCCTGAGAGGTTGTGTGACTTACCCACAGCAACACAGATAAAAGATGTCAGAGGAAGGATTTGAAGCCTGGTATTCTGAATCAAGAGATGATGCCTTTTCCAGTGGTCCATGTTGCCTGCTATAACCTCCTCATTTTTTTTCTTTCTTAAAGTTTTATTAACACTTTTTCATATTATGTAGCATAGCCCTCCCCTCAATTACTGTCCTTATTGAATCCTACCCTATAACTAAGAAAAACTGCCAAGTGAAATGAAAAGGCAAAATGACTGCATCTGATAGTGAAAATATGTACCATTCCCTATTCAGAGTTCCCACTTCTCTACAGAGAGGAATGAAATGAATTTTACCATCTGCTCTTCAAGACCAAAAAGCATCGCAATTAATTTTAGCTGCTTTTAAGTATCATTTTTGTTTACATTATTGTAATCACTACATAGATTATCCTCCTGGATCTGCTTCAGAACTAAATCTCTTCTTTGGGTACCTAGTAGAGGTAGAAGAATGCATTGCTTATTTACTGATAAAGAAATAACCCTCAAAAATTCACTATAGTCATTAGATTAATATGCATGAGGATTTGACAAGTGGTACCATGAATAGTGTTAAACTTGAAGTCAGGAAGTCCTTAATTCAAATCTGGCCACAGACACTTGCTATGTGATGCTTGTCTAATCACTTAACCTCTGTATGCCCAAGTCCTTTTATTTGCAAAATTGGGATAATAGTACCTCCCGGGGTTGTTGTAAGCATAAAATGTGATCATATTTGTGAAGCACTCTCTAAACCTCAAAATGCTATATAAATGCTATTTGTTGTTGCTATTGTTGGTTTTGCTGGGATTTTTTTCATGTCATAGAGGTCCTAATATATGTGTGCTCATATCATGAGCCAGCATGGGTGAACTTATTTCAATATTTTGATGAATTTGTAATCTCTCTGATTCCCTCTAAGGGTATAAATCACAACCTATCCATACTTTTTTTTGTCTTTTATGACTCTTCTCCATGTCTTCTCATAAATTCTCCACAGGAGTTCACTGAAAAAGCCAAGTGTCTTCCCTTAGAGTACTTAACATTACTTGGGTACCATTTAAGTACACAGACTGTCCATCTGGTATGACTCTCTCTCTTATTCTATATCGGACTAATACACTTTCCCTTTCAGCCATACATCTCTTTAATGGTCTCCTTTATGTTACTGTTCTTATGTGATATAGCAGTTTGACTAATTTTTAATATTCATTGCTTATGAGAATGGCTCAGAGATCATCAACCCAGGGGTGATTTGAAATTTCTGAGACCTCTAATTCTATGGGACAATTCAAACAGACCCTGTAAAATAAGGAAGTTCAATTTACGGAATAAATTATAAGAGGTTCTCGTAGGGTTTTATTATTAATATTTTTGTTGTTATTCTGTAGATTGAATAGAATCTACAAAATGGCACCAAAGGCAGTATGGAATTAAAGCATGCAAAGATTTGAACACAGATGTAATATGTAAGTGACTCAGGGAAAGAAAATCTTTGCATATTTTGTGAATTTAGTAACCATGCCACATGGTAGTATTTTACTGACCATGATCATGTCCAACAAATATCAATAGGATGTATTTTTTTGTTATTGTTTTTCCAGGTCTTGATTCAGTTTAGCTCTTTGTTATTAGTAAAGAGATGCATTATTTTTCTTGATGGCTTTGTGGCCATGAGTAAGAATTTCTTTCTCTTCATATTGAGCCCTTCATGCCAAAGTGATTCTTCACCTCTCTCCAATTTCCACCTATGTCTTTTCCACACCCTTTCCCATTCTCACCTCTCATCCGCATTTTTTTTCATATCTACATGCCCTCTGCCCACCTAGGGACCATGGGGTAATAACTATTTTCATCTTCACTCTACCACAGCCCCAAATCAACAGGATGGGTCACCAGTGAGTGACATGAGACATCCCTTCCCCTCTGTCCCCCCGGGGCTGCCTGCAAGTTAAGCATCTTCTGTTGAACATGTTCCAGTGCAGAGTACAGTTGGAATGTACAAGTGATTCAGAAAAAAAATCTTTGCATATCTTATGAATTTAATAGCCATACCATACAGTGGAGTTTACCACCTATAATGCAGTTTGATGATCATGTCCAATAAGTGTCAAGGAGCTGACTAAATGGAGTTCATTAGCATAACTCAACTTTTTGCATTTGCACAAAGCCTCATGCTTTCTTTAAAAGATGGAGTTTAGACAACAGTTCAGCCTACTGGAGGTATGCCTGATGCAAAGTTAAACAATGGGGCTCTAGTCCATATGGTATATGTTTTTTTTGAATCTCCAAGCAGCCTCTATTTTCACCAGGAAATCATACAATTCAACTCTGCTGAAATGCAGGAGCAAAACAAATCAAGAAATTTGTTGTAAGTGAGAATATTTTTTTCTACATGGGAGTTATTAATTGGTGTCTCTGCAATAGAGATTATTGCAAGAGAAACATGAGTATATCATATTGAGACTGTTTTGGTAAAATAATATTCCATCTCATTTGTGTTTTGATGAGATATTGCAACATAACATTTTTAATGTAGCTTTTCTTTCAGAAATAGAAATTGGCTAGTATTTGGGTTGGCTTATTCTCTTCCTACACCAACATAAAGCAGTTGTGTCTTTATTCTGGAAAATATGCAATTAATCAAATTGCAGTCTTCTTTTTGAGAAAACAAATGTCCCAGATTAGTGAAAGTGTAAAATATTTTGAACAATAAAGGGGAGATAGAATTGCAGGACAATTAATTGATAATGGATTTATATCCCATTGTTACATGAGTGAAAAGCATTGAGGAGGCAAGAGGAGCAAAATGATCATTTTGACAAGGAAATAGACAAAAGCTTTGAATGAAATGAGAGACTTTGGAAAGGGGGGACTATTTTGCATTTCTGAGCATTTCTCATTGTGCTTAGGACTAGGTATGGAGGTTAGAGACAGGCTGTTCCCGACAATTGCCATGTATCCCAGAAGCTCACATGACATAAGGCATGCACGAGATTGGGTGGCCCCCCAAATTTGCTTGCAGAGGTAAGATTAGTGACAAGAGCTGGAATGGTGGCATTATTAAATCATAAACCACACTCAGGGAAGAAGCATGCATTAGTTTTCATTTTGTAAGGCAAGCAGAAAAGATAAATTACCCCTGAACCCTATATTTCTATTAATAGAAAGAGGTCTACTATTTCAACAAACCAAGAAGAAAAAAATGGAAAGAAAAAAAAGATAAAAAGAATGACTACCAAGATTGGATTGATAAGGTGAAAGATGATGGCTATGTATATCAAATAGATTGGTAAAGGATGGACTCATTAGCTGAACCTAATAAATTATAAAATGCCTCAGCTTGGGTAACATTCACTGAATTCTGTGCTAAGAATTGTACTATAAAGCCAGTGAACTGATCCAGTTTACTCATATATTTTCATACTAATAGAGAACTGCTCAAAGATGGATGCAAAGTGAAGATATCTGTCCTATCACAACATTTTTTTTTCAGCATTCCCTTGGAAATGGAAAAGCCTGTGAAATTTAAATAAATCTTTACAAAGTATATAACACTCCAAGAGGAAGGGTGAATTTGTTTCCATTCTGAACCAGAACAAGAAATTGCCTTGCTCCTGTCCTCGAATGAAGGGTAAGCCTATTCAAAGACTTTCAAGTTGGACTTCTTTGGGTGTCAGAGAAGTATTTTTTAAGCAGGCTCTCACAAAGAAAGAGGGTTTGAGATGTGGAATTTCTAGACAGTGGCCATACACAATTCTGTTGTTTGTTGGTTGGAACTGAATTCATTTTTTTAAAAAGTTGGAATTGGGAAGCCAAGGGTTTTTTGTTGTTGTTGTTGTTGTTGTTTTAGTTTACATGAAGCCAACTATAGAATTTATATTTACGTAACATTTTAAGAGTTACAAAGTGTTTCCCCCATAACCACCTAGTGTAGGTAGCACATATTTCACAGATAACAAAATTGAGGCCCTGAAGATGTTGAGTGCTTTGCACAAGATCACATAACCAACCAAAGTCAGAACCAATATTCATATAACATTGGAATAGGAAAGAACCTCAATAATCATCTTGTCCAACCCAGATCTGAAAAATGATCCCCTCCCCAACATACCTAAGAAATAGTAATCCTGCTTTTACTTAAAACCACCAAAGAGGAACCTATGAGTTTTCTGAGGTCATCTCTCACTCATAGTCTTCAAAGTCTGGATGATCATTTGTCTAATAGATTATAGAAGAGATTATTAAAATAAAACAACCAATCACTAAGCATTTGTTAAACATTTTCTATTTGCCAAGTTTAGTGTAAGGGATATAAAAAAGTAAAAATGGTCCTTGCCTTCAAGGAGCTTACAAATCAATGGGGTAAACAACCCATGATACACAGAGAGATACATGATACACATCCAACACATACAAGATGCATAGAAAGTAAATAAAAGGCAATCTCAGGGGGAAAGGTGTTTGTCTTCAAGTATAGGTTGGTCTGTATGACCTCTTTTGTAAATCCATGATTCTATGAGCCCACTACCTCCCATGACTGTTAAATTCAACCCTGATATTATTCTCATCTTTAGGAAGTCCTGATATCATATCTAGATTTTCATCTTTGTAAATTCCACTCATTGTTTTAGAATAACTAGAATAAATCTGATCTTTCTTTCATGTGACAGCTATTTTTGAAGGTAATTTTTATGCCCCTTATACCCTTTGCCCGCAAGTCTTTTCTTCTTCAGGCTAAACATAACCAGTTCTTTTAACTTATTCTTTATACGAAATGATCTTCCACTTGATTGTCATTCAAATAATTGAATTTAGGTCTCTCCTAATTATGAGTTTGGAGCAGCTAGAGGGTGGAATGTATGGAACAATGGGCTTAGAAACAGGCAGACTCATCTGCCTTGGTTCAGATCCAGCCTAAGAAATTTAGTAGCTATGGGAACCTGTTTGTCTCAGTTTCTTTATCTGTAAAATGAGCTGGAGAAAGAAATGCCCAACCACTTCAGTCTCTTTGTTAAGAAAATTAAAAAAAAAAATGAAGTCACAAAGATGACTGAAAAGACTGAACAATAACAAAATTCCAAGTTAGGCTTTCTTTTCACTAAATTACATTTCCAACTTACCTGAAATTTTTACTCTTCAATTAGTTATCATGGAACTACAACCATGATGAACAAAAAGAGGAAATGAAACCCCAAATCCAGAAGTGTGATCATGTCAGGATGATTCAAGAAGAATGGAACACTTTAAAAATGCTTTACTCACTAACTAGATTATAGAAGGACTGAATTGCAAAGTTGCCCTTACATTTATCAATTTTCTTTCAGTTTCTTTAAAAATTGGTTTTGACTACATGTTCATATATAATCTAGTTAATGAGCAACATTTTAATAAATGGCTCAATTCTTTCTGAATAACCCTGTATATATGTTCAGAAAAATCATAATAAATTGATTCCTATAAATATGAAATTATTAGAAAGGGAGTCTCTCTAAGTCCTGTTTCCTAATCCATAAAAGAAGGGATCTTAACCCAGCATGCATGGATCCTAGGAGGTCTATGGACTCAAGTGGAATTTTCACTAACATTGAACAAAATTTTAGCATTTCCTTAAATGACAAATGGCAACAGACATTCTGAGAAAGGGGTTCATGGGTTTACTGGACTACCAAAGGGGTCCCTGGTACAAAAGGGTTGAGAAGCCCCAGACTAGATGCTTTTTTTTTTCTAGAGTTCTTTCCTCTTTAAATATCAGGTTTCTAGTGACCCATTTTGGAATATGATTTCATAGTGAAATGTTACATGGAAGATAATAGGTTTCAGAGACAGAGATGATTTTTAGATGAAGCTTTATTTTACTCAGACTTCAAATGACCTCTGGAGAGACAATATAATTATTTTTATATTGGTGATTGTAGCCAATTCTTTATATTAATAAATATTATTTATTTAAAACATTTTTTTAAATGTCAAGTTCCAAGTTCTCTTGCTGCCTTCAGCCCCTCCCCCACCCATTGAGAAGGCAAGCAATATGATATCAATTATCCATGTATAGTCATGTAAAACATATTTCCATTTTAAGTATATTGCAAAAAAGTAGTGAAAAAATATGCTTCAATGTGCACTATGAAGGTGGATAGTATTTTTCATAATATAGCTAATTCCTTAAAGGATGAATATAGAAAAGTTAAATTGTAATAGTTGATGCTGCTATTTTTTTCTGTAGCTGTTACAGAAGACCCATACTTAACAATTGTTTCTGTCAGTGTATACGTTTTAGATTTGGACAATGAATCTGAGAGGGTTATTTGTATTGATATCTTTTGTTTTCATCTTTTTAATAAATTTTATTGATGTGTTTTGTTTTTATATCACATTCACAGACTACTTCCACTTAATAAGTTTCTTTTAACCAAGTTAAACAGTTAAGCAAAACTAATAAATGATAACATATAGCACATGCACCATTTCATATCTCTAGCACCCCTCCCAGTTCTCTGTTAAAAAAAGAACAGAAATCTACTTTCTTTCTCCCCACCTCCCATCCAATAAAAAAAGACAAAAGACATTTTTCCTAACAAATATGCATATTTAAGCAAAATAAATTCCCTTAATGTCTGTATATAAAATATGTCTCATTCTACTTCCTAAATTTATTACCTACTTGCAATAGATGATCACTTTTCATCATCGTTCCTCTGTAATCATGAATAGTGATTTTATTAATCATTGTTCATATAGCTTTCAAAGTTGTTGGTTTTTACAGGGTTGTTATTGTATGAATGGTTTAATTTCATTTCATTCTTCTTCAGTTTATATAAATCCTCAATATTGTTCATTTTTATAATACTAATGTTATACAAGTTGTTTTTCTGGTTCTCTTTATTTCTCTCTGTGACTCACACAAATCTTTCCATGTCATTTTGAAATAATTTATTTCCTTAATTTTTCCAGCCCCATGTTTTTTCATCCATATGCTGTAATTTTTTCATCCATTCTTTAGTTGATGGATATCCCCTTAGTTGCTAGGGTTTTGGGGGGTTTTTTTGGTCATGTTTGTGTATAAAGGATATTTTCCTCTTTCTTTGATCACTTTGGGTTATAGGCCTAGCCATGTAATAACTTTTTACTTGTATAATTTCAAACTGCTATCCAAATTGGTTTTATCCATTCAGAGGTCCACTTCTGTTTTCCAAGAGCAGCTTCAACATTTATCATTTTCCTCTTTTTCCATCTTTCCCATTCTGATGGATATAAAATGGAATCTCAGAATTGTTTTAAGTTGAATTTTTCTAATTAGTAACTAGATAGAACATTTTTTCCCCATATGGCTTGAGATAACCTGGGTTTCATCCCTTAACATATCTGAACCTTTGTTTTTTCCATTACGTATATTTCCCAATGTGTGCATCCCACTGCCCCTCCTAGAAAGCAATTCCTTTATGAATTTTAAAAGGGGGGAGAAAGCAATTCAGCAAAACTCACTAAAAATAATAGCATTCATATAGTGCTTTAAAGTTTGCAAAGCTTTTTACAAATGTTATTTCATTTTGATCCTTATAATAAACCCTGGGAGGTAGGTGCTATTATGATCCACATTTTACAGATGAGAAAACTGAGGCAGAAAGCATTTAAGAGGTTTGCTCAGGCACACAGTGAGGAATTATCTGAGGTTGTACTTAAACTTATGTTTCTTGACTCTAGGTTCAGTATTCTACCCACTGAACCATCATCATACCAAAAAAAATTGACATTATATGTAGTGTTCCATACCCATAGGATCTATTAATACCTAACCCTTAGAAAGAAGGAGAGGGGTTTCCTTTTCATATCTCTTAGGAGCCAAGCTTGATCACAATAATTTTACGTTTATTTTTTAATTGTTTTATTGTTTTGCTTCCCATTTATATTTTTATTTGCTTTCTTAGTTTTTTTTTACTTCAATTTGCATCTATTCATATCTTCCTATGCTCCTCTGATTTCGTCATAATCATTGACTCTCACAGAATAGTAATATTCTATTACCTTCATTTATCACAACTTATTTAACCATATCTCAAGTGAATTTCCAGTTATTTCCAGTTTCCTAGAATTCTCCATTTATTTCCTGGTTCTTTGTTGCTACTACGACTATTATAAAAAAGTACACCTCTAAATGTTTTGGTGTATATGGGATCTTTCTTTTCATCAATGACCCCATTGGGGTAAATGCCTAGCAGTGGGCATGGACATTTTAGTCATCATTGCCCTGTAATTCCAAATTGCTTTCAAGAATGGCTGGACCAATTTATATCTCCACGAACAAGACATTAGTATGTCTGTCTTTCCCCAAACCCTCTGAACTTTGAGTATCCTCATCTTTCGTCCCCTTTGCCAGTTTTCTCGCTGTGAAGTAAAATCAACATTATTTTTATTTACATTTTTCTTATTAATGATCTGGAACCCTTATTATTGGTGATTTGGAGTAATGGAGAGTTATAATGGTAGCAACAACAGACATCATCCTTCCCTTTAATATGTTTACAACAAAATGGGGCAAGGCAATATAAGCAAATTAAAGAGACATCAACATTGCAAATTCTAATAAAAGAATTATCCCTGATAAGCACTAAAGTGGGGAGGGGGTACTGGAGTTATTGGCATGACCAGAGACAGGATGGGTTTAGTTTGGAAAGATTACATAGGGAAAGTGTGTATTAAGCAGTCTGTGAATTAAAGTACCTTGGCAGAGACATAATGAGGGAGGTATTCCAGGCAGAGGCATGATCAGGCAAATAATGGATACTGTAATGGGGATCATAAACCCTTTGTCTTATTCATCTTTGAAAAACCAGCACCTAGCACAAGCTCCTGCATGTAGTGAGTCTTGAATAAATGTTGAATTGAATTGAAAGAGCCAACATTAAGTGGAAGGATGGGAGAAAATGAAGGCAGTTAAAGAGAAGGTAAATAAATGGGGTACTAATTTAGCACTGAATCATCAAAAAGCACTGAAATGATTTAGGGTCCTTTGGAAACAAGAACTGGCTAGAATTTCTTCTTTTCTTCTCTCTTCTTTATGGTGTTAAGCTCTAGCCTTATGGGTAGTGCCCCCAATTCACCCTTAGGAGAGCTTGTGTTCAGAGACCCATGACAACCACCAAACAGATGAGAACCCATTTTAAAATATAAATTAAAAGCATATTTACTTAAAGCAGCCAAATGTACAATTTTGGGAAGCTATTGATAAGTTTTCTTGCTAAAGTAAGGAGCAAAAAGTAACTTTATCAAGAACCTTATACTGATAATAATATAAGAATAGATAGCATTTGAGTAGCATTTTAAGGTTTATAAAGCACTTTATGTTATCTCATTTGATTCTCACAACAACCCAGTGAGGTAGTTGGTACTATTATCCCCACTTTATAGAAGTTAAGTGACCTACCCAGGGTCACACAGTTAATATCTGATGCCCACAGTAAAGTCCATCCTCTAGCAAATGTGTTTATTATACTCTCAACATTGGCTGCTGAGAAGTAGCTAGAGGTCATTGGGGGAATTAGGAAGAATCCTGCAGGTCCTGTTCTCCTTCAGGGTCCCCTTCCCTGTCACAAATGTAAGGTGAGTCTCTGGATAAATCACGCTTTATATAATAATTGGATGAAGAGATTTTTTTATTATTATTATTGTTGCTATAAAGGCAGTTTTGTGCAGTGGGGAGAGAAAAGGTCTTGGCATCAGGAGTTAATCAATCAACAGACTTTTTAAAAGCATGACAGTACCAAGTGCCAGGCACTGTGCTTGGTGCTGGAAATACAAAAGCCACAAATGAATCAGTCCTTGTCTTCAAGGAACTTAAACTCTAAGGGAAGCCTGGGATCTAACTTCTTTTGACATATACTAGCTGAGTGACCCTGAACAAGTAATTTACCTTCCCAATGCCCTGACCTGCATTGGGAGAGGGACTTTCTTCTCTGGGAGTTCTGTGAACTCCCAATGAAATCTCAAGTCCAACAAACAAAAAAGGCTTTAGAAAAATTAATTGAGAATTCACATGGTTTTGTTTCAGAATATCTTCCTAACTATGGCAGCTTTACAGTTTATAAAGTCTTTTCATATGCATTATTTCCTCTGATCTAATCAACAACTTTGCTTAGAAGCAGGGTTGTGCTGGGAAATGCTTAGTAACTTGGCTGTCTGTGGGGGAGGGGAAAGCAGCCTATATTTTTAAACTTTAATTTGCATTAATAATGTTTTCTCTGTCATTTTCTTGAGTCTAGATAACCAAAAGAATAATAAATCAGCCCCTGGTTTGTAGCATTTGCAGATTTTCAAGGTGTAAATGGAGAAACTGAAAATTTAACAATCATCTCTCCCTATTTAGCTGGCTCCAACACATCCCTGCTTGGAAAGCAGGAGAGATTTTATTATTCATTCCCATTTTTAGGGATAGAAGATTTAGATAACTTGCTTAATGTCACTAAATGACAGAAACTGGACTGAAACCCAGTTTGTCTGACTCCAAGTCCAATGCACTGTGGTATAGGAGAGAGAGGATTGAAGTTAGTTAACTTTAAGAGAATAGGAATTGAATCCTTGTTTTACCACTTAACTTGTCATATGACTTAATATCTTGGGGTCTCATTTTCCTCATCTTTAAATTGAAGTTAACAAAGTTTTATACTAACTCAGGATTTTTGTGAGAATCAATAGAAAGTGCTTACTTGTTGGTAATTAATAAATAGTGATAATAGTTGACATTTATATAACATTTAAGGTTTACAAAGCACTTTATAAAACCTTAAATGTTATTTAAATGTCAACTATTATCATCACATCATTACCATCATCATTCTATTATATTCTTAACGTAAGTGAACAGAGAATGTGGAGGGGAAGGTCCTATTCTAATTACATCTCTGGCCTCAAGGAATCACTTCTGCAAAAGCAGATACCCTCCTGAGTTCAAATTCAGCCTTAGACAGTAGCCACTTACTAGCTGTGTGACCCTGGACAAGTCACTTAATCCTCATTGCCTCGCAAAAAAAAAAGAAAGAGAAAAGAAAAAAAAAAGCAGATTGGGGGCAGCTAGGTGGTGAAGTGGATAGAGCACCAGCCCTGGAGTCAGGAGGACCTGAGTTGAAATCTAGCCTCAGACACTTGACACATACTAGCTGTGTGACCCTGGGCAAGTCGCTTAACCCCAATTGCCTCACAAACAAAAATAAAAAATTTTTTTTAAAAAGCAGATACTCTGGGGAAGAATCATACTTTTAGCTTTCTTTACTAACATTTGAAGGAGGAATTAGTTGAAAATAGAAAACAATCCTGAGAAAAAGCATAGACCCCCTATACTGTTGATATTAAAAATGTGACTAGAGAAGAAAGAAGATAGTTTTCCAAAAACCAAATTCATCTCCCTCACCATTTTGTACCTCTTCTATTAAACAAAATTAAAGAAAAATGCCATCTATTTTCTTAGACTACACCCACGCTGAGAAAATTAAATTCTGTGCAAACACTTGCTAGCAAACACTTAGGAAATGAGATCTGATGAATTCCTTCCACTGTGACCGACAAAAGTAGAGACGATTTAAAAATAATGGTAAATATAAGAAGGGAGACCAACAGTTTTATGCATCTTCTACCTAGTGCCCCAGAATACAGTCCTCAGCAGGGGAAAAGACAACAACAAAAATGTCTTCAGGATTCAGGATAAAAACTACTTTTAGTTTTGATGAAAAACCACTAAGACTCAATCTGTTTGTTTGTTTTTTTTAAATTACATAATTATTTATTCATACCAAGAACAACAGTATAAATGTTTCCATATTGTAAACTTCACTATTACAAAGCCAAGGGACTTAACTAGAAGATGCTTGAGGATTATACTTTGAAAAGCATTGCTAGAGAAAGATGTCTGCATAAAGTTGGTAAAGGGTTCTGAAGACAGCTGTATTCAGCTTGATCCTTTGTTCCACAGTGTAGCCTTGGCCTTGATATGGTAGAAAGAGTAGAATCAGGCCCACTGGCTTCCTGTTAATCAATATCTTGGTACCCACATACACACATACAGTTGGGTGACCACATAACCTCATCTGTAAAATAGTGATAAAAGTATTTGAACTATCCTTCAGGTCTGCTTTATGGGACTCAGGGTTTTATACACATGTGAATTATTACAGCATTTCTGAAATTGGGCAAACCCCAAGAGATTAGGGGTTTCCTATGTAATGGAGCCTTTATGTAAATCATCGTCAGTCCTCACTGTTGGGTTAGGAGTTTGTGGGGACACTAAGAAGAATTTCCTTAAGTAACATTTCATGAGGATTATCTTAAAGCTCTTTTCTCTGATTTCTTCAGTTAGTAGCTATTTTTACCTCGATGAAAACATAGGCCTTGCAATCTCAGGGCATAAAGATTGGTCTCTGTGTAAAACTCACTAAAGAGTAACAGAATAATCATTGAATCAAGAATTGAGTCTGTGTGTTTACAAATTCCCAGTTTCTTTGACTAAAGCCCACACCTTAGAATATTGCTAAAACAAACAAATAAACATACAACAAAAACAACAAATAGAAAAAGGGAAGCCTCTCTCCCAATATTTATAATACCCATTTTTTCCCCTTTGTGCTTACAATAAGGGAACATTGGGGTATTTAACATTTCTAATGTTAACCACCTGACATTGCCAAGGCCTATCTATGGTAGTGAGAATTTTCTCTCAGGATGCTGACAGAATAGAAGTTACAACTGTGCTAGAAGCCATTGTCAGATCACATTTCTTTCTTTCTGAATTTATTGTTTATTTATTTTTAATGTTCATTATATTTTTTTGAGTTCCAAATTCTCTCCCTCCTTCAAGCCCCTTCCCTCCCCATTGAGAAGGCAAGCAATATGGTATCAATTATATATGTGTCATCATGCAAAACATATTTCCATATTAGCCATGTTGCAAAAAAGCAAGAAAAATAAAGAAAGGAAAAAATAATATTTCAATTTGTACTCAGAGTTATTCACTTCTTTTTCTGGAGTTGGATAACATCTTTTATCCTGAAACTGTCTTGGGTCATTATATTGATCAGAGTAGTTAAGTCTTTCACAGTTAATCATTATTATAATATTGCTGTTATTGTGTAAAATCTTCTCCTTCTATTAACTTCACTTTGCATCATTTCATATAGATCATCCCATGTTTTTCTGAAACCACCCCCCTGATCATTTCTTATAGCATAATAGTATTCCATTACAATCATAAACCTTATTTAGCCATTCCCCAATTGATGGGCATCCCTTCAATTTCAAATTATTTGTACCACAAAAAGAGTTGCTATATATATATATTTTTGTATGTATAGGTCATTTTTCTTTGATTTTGGGGGGGTACAGACCTGGTAGTGGTATTGCTGGGTCAGGGGATATGCACAATTTTATAACCCTTTGGGCATAGTTCCAAATTGTTCTTCAGAATGGTTGGACCAGTTCATAGTCACTAACAATGCATTAATGATCCTATTTTTCCACATCTCCTCCACCAGGTCATATTTCCATGAGGCCAGCTTCTCTGGATGATGGCAGGCCAAACTAGAAACTGGGCTGATGGTCTGGGAAGCACTGTTCTTGGGCACAAGCGTCTGGGCTATCTACATTGGGGCCTAAGGTGAGGTGTTGGTTGAGATGATCTTAATCTAGCTGGCACATGCTGCCTTCTGGGTCTCCCTCAAGGTGCCTCAGTCTGGCATGTAGAGCTTCCACAATCTGTCTCCCACCAGCCTCTCCAATCTCATTTCTTATCATTCTCCCTAATACATGCTCTTTCAGTCAGACTGACCTACTAATTGCTCCCCATATACTACATCTCATTTCCTGCTTTTGTGTCTTGCATCAGTTAACCCCAGGGTTGCCTACAATGCACCTCTGCTTCCCCTTTACCTAGTTTTTTTCCTATCAGACCTCAGCTGCCTTTCCTTCTTTCCTTCTCTTGAAAGTATTATGTATATACTTCTTATTGACTTATGTGAGTAGAGGCTGTGGCATTCCCAGGAGAATATAAGCTTCTTGTGGTCAGAGACTGTTTTTAATTTTATCTTTATATCTCTTTTACATAGCTGAATGCTTCAAATTGACTGGAAACTAAATAAATGTTTGTTGGATTGAATTGATAACATTCACTAAGCTACAGTGCATCATTGAGTAAAGGGTTGTGTGTGTGTTTGTGTATGTGCATGTTGTGATGGACATTTAAAAAAAAAAACATCTCTTTAACAAGATCCCATACCTTTCCTTTAGATCTGTGCTCAAAAGAGAGTTAAAAACATTCCTATTCCCAGAGGAAGCTAGGTGGTACAGTGGATAGGGCACTGGAGCTTAAGTCAGGACTGACCTGAGGTCAAATCCCACCTCAGCACTTACTAGTTTGTGTGTGTACACACATACACACACACACACACACACACATACACACATACACTATAATATATAAAATAAATTCAATTAGCTTCTGTTTGCCTCAATTTCCTCATCTGTCAAATGAGAGACAGTGACACAGTGGATTGAGTGCTAGGTTGAAGATAGAAGATTTATCTTCCTTACTTCAAATCTGACCTTGGAAATTTACTAGTTGTGTGACCTTGGGCAAGTCCCTTAACCCTGTTTACTTCAGTTTCCTCACCTGATAAATGAAATGCAGAAGGAAATGACAAACCACTTTAGGATCTTTCCCAAGAAAACCCCAAATGGAGTCATAAAGAGTTGGGCATGACTGAAAAATGACTGAACAGCAACAACAAAATAGGGATGACAAGTATATCTATATCCTAGATTGTTTTGAGGATTCAATGAGAAAATATACGTTAAACTCTGCAAACTGGAAGTGCCATAAAATTGCTATTATTATTACTTATTATTGTTACAAGCAAGCCTTTGGAATATTTAGTTCTTTAACTTGGTTGTTGTCAGGTTTAAGGAGATAGCCATCTCTTTATACTGGCAGGACTACCAGTTTTTGTCATCATAGAGAACAAATACATTTGCATTTAGCTTGGCCGCCTGCTGGTAACTTTCTCTATTTCTCTATGACCCTACAGCCATATCTCTGATCTCCAAAGACTTTAACTCTTCCCTTTCTTTCCCCACTAGATGTGCTTGTTATCAGTCCTTTCTGTTGCTTCTTGGCCTCAAACCAAACATTTCTTTTTGCATTTTGTCTTCCCTAAAGTGTGCGCTTGCGCTCTCTCTCTCTCTCTCTCTCTCTCTCTCTCTCTCTCTCTCTCTCTCTCTCTCTCTCTCTCTCTCTCTCTCTCTTTCAGAGCCCAGCTTCCAGAGCTGTTGGACCTAAAATAGATGAAGAACCTGGGCACTCATTCTCCTGAGTGCTTAAATGTCCTGTGCCATTCCACTCATATTTTCCTCCACTAATCAGAAATCCACATAATACTTCAGGAATAGTAAAAATAAGGACAGAGCTGCACCTAGCATTTCTGGCACCTGGGGCACGCACTATACTTATGCTGGCAGCAAGGGGCAAATATCAAACATAAAATCAGTTATTCAGTTGAACACAAGTCATTGGAGGGGTAGGAGTGATGGAGGTACTCCAGGAGATCTCTGACCTCAGGACATATGCAAAGAGATCCTGGGATGGCAGCCCCAGTGGGCAAAGACCCTGAAATACAGCAAGGCTAGAAAAGCAACTGGGAAAGGGACAAATAGGGTAAGTCTAGACTATGGAAGAGCTCATGAGGGGTATGATGTCAAGGAAAGCTGCCCTCTGATATTATTCTAAATAATTATTCTTACTAACTAGGTATTAATCTCACTTGCTTCTGTCTGATGAAAGAGTACAAATACTATAAGTGCCTTATAAGTTTTAGCATTCTGGGTCAAAGCCTAGGTTGCCCTGCCCTACTTAGGGTTCTAGAATGTGATTACATCTTTTACATTTATTGTCTTTGTTTCTCCTCTTGGTTTTTTGGACAGCATATTTTCTTTTCAAGCCTAGTGAGTGAAAATGGTCATTTGCTGAGCAAAAAGGAAAATGTGCTTATATTGCTCAAATTAAAGATATTATTAAACTCTTAAAATTTTAATAGTCTTTCAGAAAGGTTCTCATGATTTATTTTGACATGTTAAGAATAAGACTATATGTACAGAGAACTTTTCCCTTCAGGAGACTATTTGGAATAGCCAGGAGTGCTCTGAGTAGTGAAACTCCATATGGGATGGAGTGATAATCTAAGTTCGAGGGTAATGGACCTAGGCCTACACCCTTGAGCTGCTGCTTACTACCAGGATCCCCTCAGTTTTCTTACTTGTAAAATAGAGGTAAAGCATGAGGGGAAATTCAATAAATGACCTCTAAGACTACTTTGATCTCTAAATCGTGTGACCTTTGAGAAAAGCATTTCCAAATGAGACAGCACATACTCAATTTAGCAGACATTTATTATGTGTGCTACAAACAAGTTACATGAGATCTATAAGTTTAGGCAGCTAGATGGCCCTGGACTCAGAATCAGGAAGACCTGAGTTCAAATACAGCCTCAGATACTGCCTAGCTCTGTGACCATAGACAAGTCACTTAACTGCTATCTGCCTCAATTTCCTCCTCTGTAAAATGGAGATAATAATAGCAATAGAATCAAATGAGGTAAAATTTGTAAGGCACTTTGCAAACCTTAAAGGACTATGTAAACGCTAGCTATTATTATTATTATTATTATTATTTATTAGGTACTGGAGTCATTATGTATTACAGTCTAGTTTTAATAATAATAATAATAATAAATCATATTGTTTATTGTCTCAGGGAGAGAAGGATAGAATTTAGAACTCAAAATGTAAAAAAAAAAATGAATGTTAAAATTTTTTTTACCTGTAATTGGAGAAAATAAAATGTTACTTAAAAATAATAGCAATAACAACTTAACAACTAGCATTTATATAGTACTTTAAGTTTTATAAAGCACTTTACATGAATTATCTAATTTGATTCTCATAACAACCTCATAGGGATGCTAGGATTATTCCCATTTTACTGGCTAAAGGAGATTAGCTGACTTTCCTAGGGTAACCCATCCAGTAACCATATGAAATGATATTTGAACTCAGGTCTTCCTGACTCCAAGACCAGCATACTTTGCACTTTACTGCCTAGATACCTAAAGGGAAGGTTATTGCTAGGTATTCAAAACCAGTATCAGGACTATATTCTTCAGACCCTAACCCTAATTAAGCTAAGAATCCACAATACTCAAGAGATCATAGAATTTAGAGGTAGAATGGCTTTTATAGGCCATCCATCCAACTTGTGCATTTTACTGATGTGGAACTGAAACCTAGAGATGTTAAATGATCTACCTAAATATAGCTACTAATATAGCTACTCAATGATGAAGATGGGATTTGAATTCAGGTCCTTCAACTTTAGATCGACGTCTCTTTTTGCTGTTCTGCCTGAAGCCTTTCCTGGTTCCACTGGGTACCAGCATCCCTTTCCACTCCCCCCACCCCCATCCATACTGTTTGTTTTGTGTTTGCAGGGAAATGAGGGTTAAGTGACTTGCCCAGGGTCACACAGCTAGTAAATTTCAAGTGCTTGAGGTCTGATTTTAACTCAGGTCCTCCTGAATCCAGGGCCAGTGCTTTATCCACTGTGCCACCTAGCAGCCCCTCCCCATCCATTCTGTATGTATATAATTTATTTATACCTATAGTTTTGTTTATACCTATATGCATATTGTCTTTTTTTGTGAGCATGTTGTCTTAACAATTAGAATATAAACTCATTTGGGGCATAGACTTAAAAAAATTATTTTAAAGTCTTTGTATTACTAGCATGGTGCTTAGCATTAGTAGATGCTTAATAAAAGCTTGCTGATTATTGATTTTATTATGTAGCCTCCTATGTCCTGTGGCCAATGTCATATAGGCAATATATACTCTAGCCCAAAGTTGGATACCATATATTGAGTCCTAGGTCTCCTAGGATTGAGTACTCATGTCTATGAGTCTAGGCCACTCTTTTCTATTTTCTATTCTTTCCAAAGTTCCTGCTGGGGAAAGTGGGCTCCAAGGTTGCCTTCCCCAGGGTGACATGGGCATCTGGTATTCCAGGAACTAAGCAGAAAATTTTTTAAATTTGTGGCCAAGAAAGTCAAATGGTTCTTGGTGATGAGTTGTGTTTTTCATTTCCCTCCAATTGAGACCCAGTGCAATTTATTTCCACTTAATTCTTTTTCAGGATAATTCTGTTAAAAGAGAAGTCTTTGAAAAGGTGTGTTAAGCATTGGATGTAAGAAGCTCGAACATGTGGTAAGTCTGTAGAATCTCATGTTCAGACCAGCTGAAGTGACCAGTATGTTTTCAGTCCTTGTTGATTAAGGAGTAAAATGGGACGAACATTTGTTGTTTGTTTTTAACACCTCTTTGGTCACTGTGTAATGGTTGAAAGAGTTCTTTCCAGCAAGTTAATAGTTATTCCTTTTCTTGATTAAAAAAAAAAAAGACATTTAAGTCCAAAGCAGGGGTTGAAAAGCAGGGGGTGGGGAAATCAAAACTCTGTGAAATGCTTGACCTTTTAGCATAGGTCAACAAAGTTTAGATAGCTGGCAAAAAGCCTAGATTGTGTAAGTCTGCTCATGGTTAAGAAACCCAACAGACCTTTAGTGCTTTAAGTTGTTTTGGCTCAAAAATGAGACTGAATGAAGAGAGAGAGAAGAAGAAGAAGAAAAAGCCTTCACAATGATAGCAGATTGCAGGTCACAGGATTAGTAACTGGAAGCAGATGTGGGCACTGGCAATGTAGCTTACAGCCATAGTGATCTGCACCCAATGCCTCCATGAGGACCGTTCAGAATGGGATAGAAAAGTATTTATTAAGTATCGACCATGTAATAGGAACAGTGCTAGACACTGGAGATACAAAAGATAATCCCTGTCTTCACGGAGGTGACATTCTAGTCATTGGAAACCATATAGAGGGAAGTGGCAGTGAGAGAAAGGAGAGGGCAAGGCCTCAAGAATAGTTCTAAGAATCATTGGGCAGTCCCCAGTGATCCTTAAAGGGAAGCAGTGCTTGTGTTGGGTTGATCACTGTTTCCAGAGCAGGAGGGACAGATGGCTTTGCAGGCAGCAGCAGGATAGATTGTGAAGTGTCTCAAGATGCCTGGGGCAGGGATGTCATTGACAAGCTGGTGTCCAAGCACAGGGATGAAATCTTGATGGCAGGAGGCTGGAGATCATACTTTATGAGAAGTTGAAGGAATTAGGGATATTAAGATGGAGAAAAGAGACTTCTCTGAAAGCTGTCTTCAAGTATTTGAAGGGTTGTGATATGGAACAGGGATTAGATATGTTTTGCTTGTCCCTAGAGATAACTAGAAACAATGGATGGAAGCTGATTACAGCTGGATGGAAGGAAAACTTCCCAACAACTGGAGCAATCTGAAAGCAGAATATATTGCTTCAGGAAATGGTCACTTTCCTACCCCTTGGAGGTTTTCAGTTAGAAGCAATTTATCTGGGATGCTGAAACTGTTGGTTAGGTTATATCTTCGATCTTTGAGACTCAATCAATAAACAAGCATTTATTAAGCATTTAATGTGTCCCGGGAACTGTTCTAAGAACTGAGAACAAAACTGAAATAGTCTCTGCCCTCTAGGATCTGACATTCTAATGAGAAAGAAAACATGTACTCAAAAATGGATATATAATTCTTTGTTTTGTTTTGATGAGGCAATTGGAGCTAAGTGATTTGCCTAGGATCACGCAGATAGTAAGTGTCAGGTGTCTGAGGCCAGATTTGAACTCAGGTCCTCCTGACTCCATGGCTGGTGCTCTATCCACTGAGGCACCTAGCTGCCCCTGTATACATAATTCTGAGAAGCAAATTATCAAAACTCTCCTAGAGAGCAGTATAGTTTTAGTTATTTGTAGTATTGTCCTGGTTAGGGCCCTAGCTGGGGGTACCTGGATGCTGATCTTTCCTCGTTCATACTTACCTCTAGAGAGCCTTTAGATGTCTCTACTGCTTTGCTTTTCTCACAAATTATGCCTTTGGTAGGTCTCAGCTGATATCACTGGTCACAATTCTTTATCAAGGCCCTTTTTACTATTGATCTTTACTACTTTTAAAGCTTATACCTCCTATAGTTCTTCACAGCTCCCAGTAGATGAAGGTCATTCTCTTCCCCAGGGGATCATCATCTCTACCAAATTCTGCACTGTCTGTTCCACACCTCAAATATGTAGGTCCAAGTGCCTTTCTTTCTGAAGTCTTTTCTTATACTGAAGTCCCCATGACCCCAGGACTCACATAGGAGTATGGACTTCAAGCTGGAAGTAATGTATAAGGTTATCCAGTCTTTAAAGAAGAGCAAAATTATGCCCAGAGGCTAAGTGACCTCACAAAGTCATACAAAAATGACAGAGGTGGAATTTGAACCCAAGCTCCTTTGACCCCACATTCAGCACCCTTTAATATACCAAGATCTCTCAAGGGATAGGACTGTATCAACACATATATTTTGCATATAGGTCCCTCTCCGCAATTCTACATTGGCTTAGGTTGACTTTTTATAGTATGATGTTCTATTGTCCCCAACATCTGGCTGGTGTGCTTCCCAGCCATGCTAAGGCTTTCCATGGGGCCAAAAATGCTTGAAAGTCCCCTCTTCACAATCTTTTTCAATCCCCTATGATTTCCAATGGGCAGATGGGCAGGATTACTCAAATTACCTGGGATACTTTACAAAACATATAGGGGAAGAAAAGGCCCTTCTCACCAGAGAATATATAAATCTATATACATATTATATACATATATACATACACATACACACATATCTGTATATATACACATAAACCTAGATAGAACTGTCTTTATATACACATACATACATACATATCCATATATATATATATATACTTTTGTTATGACTCTCCATTTCCATATATATGTTTATATGTATATATATAATTTTGTTGATACCTTTTGTTTTTATATCTCTTAGATTTTCCCCTATACTCACCTCCCTCTCTTCCTGCCTCCCCTCTCCTAAAGAATTATCTCTTATAAAACTGTTCTTAACTTTTGTGTTTCATGGATCCCTTTGGCAATCTGGTATAGCCTTTTCAGAATATTTTTAAATGAATAAAATAAAATATATACAAAATACAAAGGAAATAAATATTAAATATATGTATGTATATGTGTGTACATACATATACACATACATATATATGTTCATAAACCTCAGATTAAGAACCTCTGCCTTATAACGTTTGAACAGAAAGAAAATGAAAAAAAAATCAACAAAACAATATGTTCCCCTAAAAAGCCTGAAAATATTTGCAGTGTTCCAAGCCCATGGTCTTCTCCCCTCTGCAGAGGAATAGAAGGAGATAGCTTCTTGTATATTTTCTTTAGGACCAACCTCATGCTTTTTAACTTTATAAAATTATTTTTAAAAATTATTTTGTGATCCAGAAAAAAAGAACTATGGAATCTAGATGCAGATTGAACCATATTATTTCTACTTTTGTTTCCTTTTCTTTTTTATCTCTTTTGCTCTGATTCTTCTTTCACAGCATGACTAATGCAGAAATATGTTTAATATTATTGTACATATATAACCTACATTAGATTGCTTGCTGCCTTGGGGAGGGTGGAGGGAGGAGAGGGAGGGAGAAAAATTTGAAACTGGAAATCTCATAAAAACAAATGTTGAAAATTATCTCTATGTGTAACTAGAAAATAATAAAATACTTTTATGATAAAAAATAAAAATAAAATTACTACATTGAAAAAATATTTTGTGGTGGTTGTTCTTTCCATTTTCTTAGCTGTAGTAATTATGTGTGTTGTTTTCTTAACTCTACAAACTTCACTTTGCATCAGTTAATGTATCATTACATTACATCATTATATCACATCTATATCGCTTGATGTAAGTCTTTACTTGTTTCTCTGTATTCATCCCATTTCTTGTTTCTTAAAGCAAACTGATAGTCTACCACATTTGTATAATATAATTGTTAGCCATTTCCTAATCAATAGGCAACTATTTTGCTTCTAGTTCTTTGATACCACAAAATAGGTTGCTATAAATATTTTTGATATCTATACAATTTTCATTTTCACAAATTTGCGAATCATTTTGTTTTGCATTTCTAATATTATTACTGATTTGTAGCACTTTCATATTGCTGTTAACAGATTATAATTCTTCTTTTGAAAATTGTTTGCTGATATCCTTTGACTACTTATCTGTTGGGGCATGACTTTTGATCTTTTACATTTCTGTTAGTGGTCTATATATTTGGATACCAAACCCTTGTCAGAGAAATTTGACATGAAGATTTCTTTTCCTCATCTACTGCTTCTGTTATTCTAAATGCAATAATTTTGTTTCTGCAGAAGCTTTGAAATTTCTTGTAATCAAAATTATCTATTTTATCTTTTGTAATTACCTCTATTTCTTGTTAGGTTAAGAATCCATCTACATTTTTTGTAGTATGATTTTTAATATTCAGGTCGTGTCTCTGCTTTGAATTTATTATGGACTATAGTTTAAGATACTGTTCTATGCCTAATTTCTGCCAGACTTTTTTCCAGTTTTCCCAGCAGTTCTAATCAAATTAGGAATTCTTTCCAAAGTAATTTATATTTTCAGGTTAATTGAACACTGTCTTATTGAATTTCATTATTTCAGATTTTCCTTTGTCTGTTTTTTCCCAAGGGTTTACTTTTCTATTTTTTAACCCAATAGCAAATGCTTTTGATGACTGCTGCTTTATGATATAATTTGAGGCCTAGATGTACTACTCCCCCTTCCTTCTCACCTTTTTCATTATATGTTAGGTATATATTTATATCTCCTTCCTACAGATGGAAAAATTGAGTCTCAGATCAAAGGCAGAATTGAAAGGCAAATCGAGGTAATCTTTAAGAATATTTCTTCTTTTACATATGACAGGCTGCCATTGATCAGATAATTGGACACTGAGAATCCTCTCTGATATTGTTTTCCTTCAATGTTGGCAATCACAAAGGACTTTTGCTACAATACTATTCTCTGTGGAGTAGTATTTATCGTAAAATCTATCATGGCATTAGTTAAATTTGGGGCTTGATCCAAGAATAGAATTTAGCAAAGAACATAGTTTGTGACCATACTTACTTACATAGGAAGGGTACAAGAAGAGATGTGCATCCCAGCTTTCCTGCCACCCATTTTTAAAATGAAGAGTTTGGACTATCTAGCCTTTGAGGTCCTGCAAGCACTAAATCTGTGATCCTATTCCCTTATAATCTAGTTGTAAGATGACACACATAGAATAATTGACAATTGAGAATACGAGGGATATGGTCAAGTGAACAGCTCAGAAAATACATGTTTAAGGGAGGGAAAGATAATTTCAATCTGATATAGTCAGAAAAACAAAATAGTAAGTATAGGTAGGCTTTAGATAGGCAGTTAGTGGATAGAGAGCTGGACTTGGAATCAGGAAGACCTGAGATCAAATCTGGCCTCACACATTTACCAGCTATGTGACCTTGGACAAATCATTTAGCCTCTGTAGACTTTAGTTTCCCCAACTGAAAAATGGGTATAATAATAACACCTAACTCCCAGGATTGTTGTGAGGATCAAATGGAAAATATTTGTAAAATGCTTAGCCCAGTGCCTGGCACATTATAGGGATTTTGTAGAGGCTAGCTATCACTATTGGTTTTGATGCTATTGTTATTATTATAGGCAGAGAATGTTGGGAGTGGAGAGGCATGTAGAAGGGCATAAACCAGAGAAGGGGCTACACAGAGGTATGTATAGACCAGATTACCTAAAATAGAGGATTTATGGAGAACACCATTACCTAGAGACAGCTAGGACTAGAGGGATGGATCTACAACTGGAAATATCTGAGTTTGAATCCTTCCTTGAACACTTACTTTCTCTGTGATTCTGAGGAAATCACATTTAACCTCTCTCAACTTCCATTCCCTCATCTGTAAAAAGAAAAGGTTGGGTTGGACTCAGTGGCCTCTGAGGTCCCTTCTAGCTCTAAACCTATGGTCCAATGAACCTTAAGGTATCTGTGGTGATGGTGGTGGTGGTATCTGGACTTGCTATTTCAATGAAAGAGGGAATTCCTGATGACGAGAAAACTCTTCTGATGGACATTGGTAACTCCTCTGTAATTCACCATTTTAGAGAGTTCCCTAGAGCACTGAAAAGGTGGGCTACACAGTCTCTTAGCTAGTTTGGGTCAGAAGTCTTCAAGCAATGCCTTCCTGACACCAGGGTCTGCCCTCCACCATATGGCTATATTCCAGTTAAAAGAGTTTTGGGGGGTGCTGGGATTCTGAGAATTGGCTTCCTTCTCCTTTCGACGTCGTGTGTACAGACCTGGCCAAAGAGGACTTGTAGGAGTTATCAGTAAAACCTAAGCCTCCTCGCTTGAAGTACAGTACTATATCTCTCTTCGGAACTCATCTCACAACAAATACAACAGAAAATAAAATTAGCTTAGACACATACACAAACTCACGGAGACATACAATTAAAACCCTCTCATAGTTGTTGTTCAGTCGTTTCAGTTGTGTCTGATTCTTCATGACCTCATTTTGGGATTTTCTTGGCAAAGATACTGGAGTAGCTTGCTATTTCCTTCTCCAACTCATTTACAGATGAGGAAAGTAAAGCATAATTAAGTGACTTGCCAAGAGCCATAAAGTTAGTGTCTGAGGTTGAATTTGAATTCAGGTCTTCCTGACTCCAGGCCAAGAGCTATATCCACTGTGCCACTTAGTTGCTCTGTGAGACGACCTCTTAGTCAGTAGATTAGGAAATTTGCATTGGATTCATATTTGGCATGAAAGACTGAGTTGGATCTTTTATCTGGTATGTTTTTACACTCCTCTGTATCAGTTGGGTTGTAAATAAGTATTTATTAAATGCCAACTATGTATCAGACATTGTAGTAAACCCTGGGGATACAAAGAAACACCAAGAACAACCCTCGCTCTCTGAAAGAGTAATGCTGCAATGGGCTGAGTATACCGTATGGGAAAAGAAGACTTTAAAAATTATTTAATATTATTTTTCTGGGTAGCACTTGGTGCTGTTTGTATATTTCTTTAAATGCTTGCCTTGGTCACAATTTAGATAGCCTTTTAACAATTTTTGAAAGGAAGAAGGTGATAATACCAGCATTTTAGAAAAAAGATGTCTGATAATACCGGAAACCTTGATAGTTTTTTGTGAGGACCAGATACCAGAGCGGTACCAGATTTGCAATCCCACTAGTGAGTGAGATTGTTCCATTAAGTGGAACACAAAATATTCTGTAATTGAACAGGACCTACCTTATGAATAATCATTATCTTAACATGTGGTCCTTTCCAGACTAAAGCAACCTCAACAATGAGTGTTTCCCAGTCTCAGAGATGGATTTTGGTTGAATTATCCTCTTATTCTTGACCAGGCCTTACCATGAGCAATGATAGCGTTTCAGGAGACAGGTGGCCTCAGTCAGGGATACAGCCTGTGGCCAGAGAATAGAGGGAAAGCACACAGCTTTGGAGGATTTCAAAACGATGACTTTGGCCTCCCACTGACGAAAGCCATCAGACACATAACCTTAACCTTCTGGGTTTCTGCCTCCTTCAGAAATTACCTCCTATCTTCCTATAACAACCCAGCAGAGGAGAAAGAGAAGGGCAACTTGACCCATGTGGAAGTGTTAAGGGAGGTGAGATCTAAACCAAGATCTGTTTTCATAATGTTAGACAACAATAACTAACCAAGATGCTTCCTTGGGGGAGCCATAATGGATAACAAACTTTTAAAATCACAGAACTGCCTTCCTAACAATTTCCTAGTTTTAAAATATGGCTTAATGAAAATCCAACAGCTCTGTAGTATGTCATCTCTTAAATCCCCGGTGCATATGGCCTCGTGCCTCTTAGTTGCACCCCAAACCTGCTGCTCCTGCACAGAGACACATCTCCTGTCATGTGTTATTACTTACAGTTCATGTCATAGGACAAATGTTTGTTATTAGCAGAAGTTTCATGGACGAGTTTTACCATCCGTTTTCTGGTCCACTCCAATTTAACAACAATTTTATATTTTGCCTGCAGGCTAGAAAGCTGAGCTTGTGCCAAAGACATTTCTATTTTAGCTGTCATGGCCCAAAATGAACATTTTGTTTTTAAAAGGAACTGGAAAAAAATACATGCGAGAAGGAAAATGTAATTTATTTTGACGTTTTGGAAAATAATTTCATATAAACAAATAGCCAGTTTGACCATTCTCCTTTCCAGCAATTTGGGAGGCGAGGTTTGCTTTGAGAAGTAGCCTTACTTTGAAAAGTTCTCCAATCTCTGTGGACATCTTTTGGGGTTGCTCCATTTTATCTCTAGGGTCAGATTTATTTGGGAACTGTGCTTTGTTGGTATGTGTTCCATTTTGTACTTGTGAATGCTCACCATAGAAGGAGTGATATCAAATAAGGGAATGAGTAGTATGTGAATTAGAATTATATACAACCCCAAAGATAATGGAAAGATACATTGTGAATAGAAGTGGTTTGGAGCATGTTAAAGATGATGACTTAGATAGAAGAATCAGAGAAAGATATATTATCAAGTGCATATGTCAGCAGAAAAGGATACGTATAAAAGGTCACAACGGGGAAAAAAACTGATGTACAGCCTAAAAGGGAAGCAGTAAGCTGTAGGCAAGGTCAAGAAGAACACTAGATATGAAGTTGGAAGACCTGGGTAAAAATCCCATCTCAATTACTTATTATACATGTAACCTGGTTAGCCTCTGTGAGCCTCAATTTCATCTTCTGGAAAATGAGCTGGTTGGATGAGAAAGTCACTAAGTGCCCTTTAGAGTCTAAATCCTGTGATCCTATAGTGAGTCTTCTAGTGGGTAATGACAAGGAACTAGATCTCTAATATTGTAGATCAGAAGCACCAATTAGTGTTTTTCCCATTGACAGTCTACCAGACTTAAATATCTTTTTTTTTTTCGAGGACAATGAGGATTGTGACTTGCCCAGGGTCACACAGTTAGTAAGTATCAAATGTCTGAGGCCGGATTTGAACTTAGGTCCTCCTGAATTCAGGGCAGGTGCTTTATTCATTGTGCCACCTAGCTGTACCCCCTTAAATATCTTTTTTTTTCAAATGTATTTATTTACTAAGGTGGGACATGAGAACAGCGAACTATTGGTACAAAATATTTCCCCTAAAATCCTGGGATGTATGCTTTTAAAATGAATGCAGCTCCATAGGGAGGATGAGTATCATGGTAGTGGGTGCACTTGTAAGAGGGGCAGTTAGAAGGCTCAGTAGATAGAACACTGGTCCTAGAGTCAGGAAGACTCGAGTTCCAATCCAGCCTCAGATATTTATTAGCTGTGTGACCCTGGGCAAGTCACTTAACCTCTGTTTGCCTTAATCTACTTTAGATGGAAATGTCAAACCACTGGTGTCTTTGCCAAGAAAGCCCCATGGATAACATGATCCACAGGGTCATAAGAATCAGACATGACTAAACAAAAACACTTAAGATAACACGTGACAAAAGTATTAAGTCACATTTCTTGGAGCTGTGTGGCCTGGAATTTCTTTCTTAAGTCCATGGCTGATATCATCCTCTGATGCAAGGATTCACCATCCTTGAAGCTGCTTCCTTTCTTGGATAGATATTTTAGACTGATCCCATCTGGATACATGTGTCCTACTGCTGCAGTTCCGTATTATTCTCTGATAATATGGTCAGTTGAAAGTGGGAAGAGGGTGAAGAAAAGAGAGAGACATTTTCTCTCCTCTGCCCAAAGAGTAATTTTAAATCATGGACTTGGTTCCAATGGGAATTCTCCAAACTGGAGTTCTTGCAACTCTTCTTCGACTAATTCACAGCTCAATTGAGCTCAGTGATAGACTGAATTCTATTATTTTATACACAAATGCCAAAGTGCTTATGATTCTTTCAATCAATCACTAAAAGTTTCCTGTGTGGAATTATCTGCCTTTCATTTAATAGACAAAACCCTATAGATCTCTCAAATGGATAAAATATTTTCACGTACCTTCAAGCAAGGTATCTGGAACTTTTTTTGATTCTATTAATTGAGGTAAAGGTTATCCTCTACCCTTAAATAGTTACAGTTGAAAAGGTTATTTTCTCTTAAAAAATTTTTGGTTTTATTCTATTGTATTCAATTTAATAAACATTTTGTTTTTAGTTATAATCTACCCAGACACATTCAGGGTCAAGCAAATCAAATGGGTAAGAGAGAGAATGCATAAATACCAAAGATATCCTTCTTACATCTAGCCTATGATCTTCAAGAACTATTAGCAAAGTTAAAATTTGAATCAAGAAGAATTTGAAAAGGTCTAAATTTTAAAATGTGTATATACAAAGTTGATAGAAAGATATGCTGTGTCGTACAGAATACTTCAGAATGATCTGAGACAGCAAGGACAGTCTTCCATTACATATGCTGATTATTTTTATTCCATGTCTATTTTACCCTTTCAACCATTAGTATACTTCCTGTTGGCTGAAAGTATATGATTTTAGATGGGAAAATATCACTGCCCCCAACAAAACAAAACAGAAACACTCTGGCCTCCTGAGATGTTCTTTAAATAAAGCTGAGGTGGGAGTATGCAAGGAGAAGATTTTCTAAAAAACAAGCCAAACTTAGGTTCAATACAAGATTATCAAGCCTAACAGGTTATAGGAAACCTTTCTAACAACTATATTAACATTTCTTAGTTTTTGATTCACTGAATTTTAAATTAATATATTCAATCTCTATGGTAATACACATTTATGGAGCATTTTAATATTTCAAGGCACGTATAACATTTTCATGGATGCAGAGTAGAAACAATGCTCGAACTTCAGTCAGTGGGCCAAGGTTTAAGATTCAAATCCCACCTCTCGGGGCAGCTAGGTGGCGCAGTGGATAGAGCACCGGCCCTGGAATCAGGAGTACCTGAGTTCAAATCCAGCCTCAGACACTTAACACTTACTTAGCTGTGTGACCTTGGGCAAGTCACTTAACCCCAATTACCTCACTTAAAAAAAAAAAGAAAAGAAAAAAGAAATCCCACCTCTCCCAATTTCTTAGCTGTGTGACCTAGAGCAAATCATTTATCCACTTTGGACTCCATTTTCTCATCTGTAAAACCACAGTGTTGGACTAGAGGACTTCTAGGGTCCCTTCCATCTCTAGTCAATTGATAAGCATTTATTAAGCTTCAGCTATGTCCCAATTACTCTGCTTGTTGATGGGGATACACATTCAAAGAAGGAAATTAGCCCTACTGTCAAGGAGCTCGCACCCTGAATCTATGATCTTTATATTCAGGTAATTGCATGAATTCTTCTCTGCATTTCACAGTTAAAGAAATTGAGGTCTTGACAGTTTAAGTGACTTGCTAGTAGTCACAAAGCTTGTAAGGATGTGAGACTAGATTTAAGCCTCGTGCCAAGCACAGCAATCCCTCTGTAGTGTTATATAAAGCCTCCTAATAATTCACATTTACATAGAATTTTAAGATTTACAAGGGCCTTTCTTTACAATAACTCTTTGAGGTATGTGGTGCAAATATTACTTGGGGGGGGGTGGGGGAGAGGCATCTAAAACTTATTTCATCCCATCACAGATGCTGATGAAAATGTTTGCAATTTATAGTTTTACAGAATTTCCTCAGGAATGACCAAGTTAAGTGACTTGTCTTTGCTCATCCACATAGGACATGTCAGATGTATTATTCAAAATTAAGACAAAATATCAAAGTAATAACAAGGAATTGAATCAGATTTAAATACACTTAGGTACCCATTCACAAATTGATGTCTTTCTCTTCCTCCCTCCCCAAAAAAACACCCACTCTACATATCTCCTGAGAATGCAGATATCTCTGTGGTTCCCTCACAGTTAACCCCTTTGCCTTCCTAACACTGTGGGAGAGGAACATATCAATCCACTCCAAGAAAGGTACTAGGAAACCTTCCCACAGGAAGGACCTCATAAATGGGAGGAGGTGGTGGGCCTTACAGAAAGGTATTCCAGGCTGAGAATAGCATCTCTCTTGATCCTATAGACTGTGTATGCTAACCTCATTCAGTACCTCTCTCAGTCACTTCTGGCATTTCTACTATCCTTGATGTAGTTTCAGATGCAACTACCATTTTATCTCATTTCTCCTGCCTCTTCTCTTTAGCTTCCTTTGAGAGTTTCTTATACCTTTATAGCTACATGTGCTAGAAGCAGGTCTATTCCCTACTCATACATAGCAGGTCTATTCCCTATTCCCTATTCCCTATTCATAAATAGATTACATCACTATACTGAAGAACCCATACATAAGTGCCAGAGAAATATTTCAAAGAGACTTTGCTCCAATGATCTTGGTCCCAAGCATCATAGGACCATGAAGTCAACAAATGGACATATTCCCCTACACTAGTCTTTCACTGGGTTGCATATTTATTTGGGATCTCCTTATTGCTGAAGGCTCATAAGATGACTCTTCTTCTGAACTCCCATTTGTGTATAAACTGAGGGGTTTTTCATGTTAATGAGAGAACACTGAGGCCTTTAAAGGAGGTGTCACCCTTTTGTAGATTAATGCCAGTCTAGTATCTTGCTTACCAGAGCAGGCACACAAACTTTTCCTCTTTTTGTCCTGGGATACTTCTCATTCAATTCCAACATACCTCTCCTTCACCCTCATCTCTTGCATGTCTGTAGAGAGAGCACTGTTAAAACTCTGGAGAGTATAGGGAGACCCTGACCTCAAAAACCGAAGAGACCATCCTTACTTGTGTCTTCCTTAGACTAGAGAACTTGAAAGACTGCTGATAACTGACTTTCACCTCCTCGACAGTTATGACAATATTAAGCTAAAGGTATAGAATCAAAGATGACAATGAATTAGTAAGTTGGTTTGTCCAGAAATTGGAGGCAAGGAGAATGGTAGCCATGGGTTTGCTTCCCACCACTGGTTCCTCCGAGTCTACTTAGTCAACAATGACCTTCATAGTTTTCTACTCAGGGCTAGGTCCGAAGGAGCTCAAATTGAAAATTAAAAGAGAGACTCAGGAGAAACTAACTTTCCTCTTTAGAAATAAATGACCAAAATTTTCCTAGTATAATTCCATTCACCCAATTAATTTAAACTATATTGTGTTGAAATGGAATAAGAAGACATTCTTTTTGAAAACTGAATCAAGAATATCTTGAGGTCTAAATATTTCCTTCTGATAATACATGTCCTAAGAACTACTGCATATCAGCAGGAAGTCAGTTTTTTTCTTTAGTTTCTAATTTCTAGCATTCAAGGTTACCTTAAGTAAGGTCTCGTGCCTTAATCACAGGGATTAGCAAGAGAAAATTGTGCCTGACCTTAACTTCCTATTGTGAAATGCAAAGTTTGTGAAATCCATTCAGTTAAGTTTATTAACAGCCAGAAGTCCAAGGCCAGGCAGCTCTCTCATGGCAGACAAAGACTGCTTCCTAGGTCTCCAGACTCCTATTCCACTGTTCTCTCCACCAAAGCATCTTTCCTCTCAGATTCAAAACATCAAGAGAAATTTTTCTGCCCTGGTATACAATAATCATGGGACTGGTTTGAGTGGTAGTGGTGGTCAGGAAAAAAAAAAAAAAAGAAACTCTCCAAAAAGGGCATCCAACCATCAGTGCAAAGATTAGAAAATGTGCAGTGTGGAAACAGACTGTATCCCTCACCCCTACTTTATAAATATTAAGAAAGCATTTTAAAATTATCCTAACCTGAGCCCTTTGGACTAATTTGGAATTTCATCAGGCTTTTGAAAAACCATTATTTCTAAAACAAAGTCCTACTTCCTTCCCTGATCAGCCTAAGAAGGAATTGTTGAATAGATTAGAGCAAAGGGTCTAATTGACCCACCTAAGAAAAGGAAGAAATCTCTTTACTTATTTCACTTAATGGAAGTAAGGGTGGTCTTGACCATCTGAAAAGGAGAATCCTCGAAGGAAGTGGTCAAAGAGGATTTGAATGGTTTTAGGAAAACTATTCTCTATGAAAAGCAGTAGTTATATGAATTTGACTCTGTTTCATGAAGCCGTGTTAACTGAACTTTTACCCTCAACTCTGTCACTATGATTTATCATATTGTGAAATTTCATCTATTGTCCAGTGTTACTATAACTATGAAATAATGGGTTAGGGAAATATTTTCAGAGACATGGGGGGTGGGGGGGGTGACTATGTCTATCTGCGCCTTCCTCTCCCTCTTTCCTTTCCTCACCTCTTCTTTCTCCTTTTCCTTTTCCTCCTCCTCTTCCTCTGTCTTTGTGTCTGTCTCTCTGTCTTTTCTCACTTTTCTTAAAGAATGTTTAGGTTTAAAATGATAAAAATTAATAACAATTGTTTCTGTCAGGCTTGTGGCTGGCCTACTACAGCATTTTCTTAGCTGTCCTGACCCTTGTTCCCCAGACCTATGGTAAAATTTCCAGATGTTACACCTAACACTTTGATACTTTGATACATTCCTGGTCTCTATGTACTTCTTCTTCTTCTTCTTTTTTTTTTTTTTTGCGGGGCAATGGGGGTTAAGTGACTTGCCCAGGGTCACACAGCTAGTAAGTGTCAAGTGTCTGAGGCTGGATTTGAACTCAGGTACTCCTGAATCCAAGGCCGATGCTTTCTCCACAGCGCCACCTAGCTGCCCCTCTATGTACTTCTTAACCTTTATAAACCCATCTATTCTCTTTTTTCCTGTATAATTCTTTTGCACATCGTTCCAGAAGGCATCCATAGCCCAATGTACTTGAGGCCTTCTTTTGTATTATGCAGATACAATTGCAATATTGTTCTTCCTTACTCTTGCTATAGACCAGTTGGATATATTTAATGTCATTTCTCATGAGTTAAACCACTCTTAGTAATATGTTATTGACTGTTTACATCCAGCAGTGAGCCAGAAATATTTATTAGGTGCCTACTATGTGAAAGACACTGTGCTAGGCCTATAGGACAAAGACAAAACAATTCCTGCCCCTCGTAAACTGATGGGAGTGGTGATGGTTAAGATATAAATAAATAAGTATAGTAAAAGGAAAATTCAGGAGGGAAGAGATACTAACAATTGGGAGAATTAGGAAAATTAAGAAAAATATTTATGCAAGAGGAGGCACAGGAGTTAAGCTTTGAAGAGAAATTAATTCTGATAGGCAGAGATAAATAGGGTGAGGATTTATATGGGTGAATGCCTAGAGGTGAGAGATCTAGTATTAAATTTGAAGGATGCCTGGAAGTCCATTTTGGCTGGAGCCAAATGAATATAAAAAAGAGTCATATAAAATAACTAGAAAGGTAGGTGAGAGTCAGATTGTGGAAGGCCGTGAATGAAGGGCGTTTGTGTTGTCTCTCTCTGACCTTACTTCTTGATTGCCCTTTGAGCCACCTAAATTTTTGACTCTTTTGAAATCAAGGTATTCTATGATTTATTCTCTCTAGTATGACTTCAAGCAAATGATGTTTGTATGTGTATGCCACACAGTTTAATCTATTACAGTTTAAAACTGAACTAAGACATCTGGGACATACAAAGCTTCATTAAGAGTTTTGGAGATTACACATATATGTATATGTGTATGCATATGTGTATATATGTGTACCTACACACATGAATGTAAACATATGTCACATATACCACATATATGTTCATAGATATTCATCACATATCTATATATATATATATATATATGTGTGTGTAACAAATATTAACTGTCAATTTCTTTACAGTGTAGTACAGTCCTGAACTAGCCTAGACCTTCATATCTAAGACTAGCTGGTTGAAGGAAATCTACTCTTTGATTATTTTATTTTTTTGGCATTAAGCATTTATTGTTAAATCAACTGCATGGTATTTGACCCAAGCTAAACCCCCCACCCCCACCCCAGTGCCATATTGTATCTACATTACCTATTCTGTACTAAGAGGAGAGTGCTCACCAACTGACTGAGCCCAGAATGGTATTCGCTTCATGATCTGAATCCTTTCCCTCTTCTGATAGAGATGGCTCTTACACACTCTACTCTGTGATTCTTGCTTAGTAGATGGAATATATGAGTGTTCTGGCCTGAAGCATGTCTTATCTCCATTTTAAGGTTGTCTTTTTTTATGTTTCTGTAGTCTTCAATTCAACAATCATTAAGTGGTTATTATATGCAGGGTAATTTTCTAGGTGCTAATAATATCAATTTGAGAAATGATCATTTTTGACCTTAAGGAGTGTACTGTTTTGTGCGGAGAATGAGATATGTATAATAATCATAATCTAGGGAGGCTGGATAGGAGGAAGAATCATCCAACACCATGATGCACCAGAGAAGTAGAATAACCCCAGTGATAACATCATTATAATAGACAATGATATTATCACTGGGGTTACTCTACTTCTCTTTCCTTTCCCCACTTTCCCTCTTCTACCTTGGCCATCCTAGAACCCATTTGGGATGGCTGGGTAGGAGACAGATTCACCAGTCTGCAGGATACAGTGCCCTCTTGCCTGGGCAACTTGAGTAGTATAGAGCTTGGATGAAATGGAAATCAACAACCCCATTCATTCCAATGAGATGGAAGACCACCAGGCCTTATTAGCTACCTTGCCACTGGCTCCTAAAGGCTTCCAGGCCTTATTCTTTGCCATGCCTCTACACCCAACTGTCCCCCCACATTGTCATCTGATCTTCTTATGTAACCCAAGCACCTTTGTGGGCCTTGCTCTCTGCCCTACTGCTACACCCATAGCCCTTCTTACCCTTTCCATCTACTTTGCAGTTGAATTTTCTTTTTCTTTTTTTTTTAAATTTCATTTGTTTATTTGTTTGTCTATTTATTTATTTATTTTTAAATGTTCTTTTATATGCTCTCTCTCTCCCCAATTGGACTAAGAGTTCCTTGAGATCAGGAACTGGCTCAATTTTTTCTGTTTGTATCCTAAGCACTTAGCACAGTGCTTGACACATAGTAAATGCTTAATAAATGTTTGTTTTTTTCATCCACTCACTCATTCATTCAATAATTGTAATAATGAGTTAGAAAGCAAGTGCATAAGAGGCCATTGGGTGACCCAAGACTGTTAAGGAGGAGTGGTCATTCCTAGATAAGGACTGTGGACAGATATCAGGGAGGGCATCATGAGGACAGCTGATACCTAAGCTGATACTGAAAGGAGGGGAATCCATTGGTTAAGTTCCTTCTATGTGCCAGGCACTACGCTAAATACCGGGGATACCAAGGCAAAATTAAAGCTGCCACTGCCTTCTAGGAGTTTACCTCTCAAGTGAGAGGACCTGTATTAAAATCTCAGCCCTGTACACCATGAAACAAGTCATACCTTCTTTGGGCTTCAGTCTCCACATCTGTAATATGAGTGGCTTGAACCAGACAACCTCAAAGTCCCCTTCCAGACCAAGGTAGGAAACGGCAAGGTGAGATCAGATAGTAGGCCAGTTCTGGAGCACAGAGAGGATAAAGGAGCAATGTGGGGAAAGCTTGGAAAAGTTAAGTTGGAGTCAGCTTGGGGAGGGTCTTGAATTGGAGGAGCCAGAGGAGTCTGTTTTTTAGTAGTCGCTGGGGAGCTAGTGAAGGCTTATGAAAAGGGAAGTGACATCACCAGCCAGTATACATTAAGATGATTATTTGGACAGGCCTGTGAGTGATGAGCTGGAGAGAGAAGAGACTGAAAGTGGGGAGCCCAGTTAGCTAGGAGGCGATTAAAACATTTTCAGTTAAGAAGTGATGAGGTCCTAAATGAGGAGAGTGGTGGAGGCAGAGAGGAGAAAATGAATGTGAAAGATATTTTGGAAGTCGATATGGGATGCTAGATGGTGCAGTGGATTGAGTGCCAGCCCTTGAGTCAAGAATACATGAGTTCAAATCTACTCTAAGACACTCACTGGCTATGTGACCTTGGTAAACTCATTAAAAAAAAAAATCTCCATTTGCCTCAGTTTCCTTTTCTGTAAAATGAGTATAATAATGGCATCCATCTCTGAGGGTTTTTGTGAATATTCAATGAGATCGTATCTATAAAGTGTTTAGCATAGTGCCTGGCACGTAGTAGGTATTATATAAATCTTATTTTTATTAACTAAAAATAATAATAAATGATGGTGATGATGTTACTACAATCACCACCATTACTAATAGTCTTTTGCAACTGATTGGAATTCTGAATTAATTCCTTGGTTTTGACTGACTGCTCTGTCTTTATCTCTGGTTTCTATATTGTTCTCTGGTCTGGACCTTCTCCCTTGCTCCAAAATTGCTCCCATATATTGGTCTTGACCTTTCTAATAACCCTGTTTGATGTTCTGAGCAGTGAAAAGATTATTTTAGGCAATGACATTCCGTAGTTTAAAATGTTCCACCCGGGCATGGAAATGTTTTGGCTTCCCTTAAAGAGTAGAAGATAAAATTAAAGAATAAATATCTGCCATAGTTATGTCAGTGTCCACAGAAGCTAATTCTTGACTGTAATATAATATGACACACTAAGTGGTCAAGTGCAATTGAACTTAAGTGAAAGAAATTATGGAATGGACTCATTCACAACAAAAAAGATGCAACCTATCTGGTATCTCACACCACTTGCCCTACTATTTTTAATAGAGTATATATAGCACATATCTTTCATTTAGATATATCATTTAAAGAAAAGCATTGACAATCGTCTGGATGCTAAAAAATCAAGCAGTGCCAAATTTTATTTTTAACTTGAAAATCCTAATTCAAGCAGTCAGTATTTGAAGAATAATTGGACCAAATTCTTCCTTTTGTTGTCTGTAGTTCCCTCTGCAAAGTATCAGAATGCCACCCACCACCCCCCTACTTTGGTTCAGCACCAAAATAGCTCACTTATAGTGAGACTATACACAAGTGTTTTCCCAAATGTGGCAATAGCGTGGCAATAGCGTGGCAATAGCAACAACAGTATAGTAACTTTTCTTAATGCTCCCAATATGTTATTGGTGAGTTTCCATTGACAAGTAACTACTCATATTTGTTGAGTATTGTGTCCACTATTTATTTGATGGTGTCAGCTATATTGTTCAGGCCACTAGGTGTTGAAGCTGAGCCAAACAATTACACTTCATGGATCAAATCAGTTTGTTTTATTGGGCAAAGAATACAGGAACATGTGTCATTTTTTACCACATTTCTTGCCTGGTTCCCAGAACTCCCTACATCAGAGATACACAGTGAAACAGTGGTAATTGCGGTAATCAGCAACAATCTAACACACTACCATCACTCAGTGTCAACAGTCTTGACTGGGGCAACATGGGGATGTATTAGAAATGTGGCCTTTTTAATGCAATAAATAGCATGACTAAACATAAATGGCCCTGAGTGAGCATTCGGAAGGGGAATGAACATTACAATATAAATAGATATTAAGGAAGGACAGAAAATGAAAGATAAGGCAAGAGACAGAAAAATAGTTCAGTGCTTGCAAAGCAATTCATATTGCCTCTAGGATAAACTATAAACTCCCTGTTTAGCTTTTAAAGTTCTATACAACATTGCTGTAACTTATCTTTCTAGTCTCAAAAGACATTACTCACCTTTCTGCAAGGATCCAGCCAACCTGCCCTTCATTCTGTTCCTCACAGCTGATACCCCATCTCTCATCTCAATGTCTTTGTACTATCTTTCCATTGGCATTTCCCATGCTGGGGATAGGAATGCATTCTCTCCTTAGATGAACTTTGAAGAGTACTTCTCTTCCTTAAAAATACAGCTGAAATATTATGTTTTGCATGTTTTTCCTGATTCTGCTCCCACCCCAACTGTAAATGTACTCTCTTACAAACTACCTTATATTTTTGACTACCTTGTATATATTTGAATTATTAACTTTATATTTATGCTGTATATATATATATATATATAAGGTATATATGTATGTATGTATGTATAGTTGTCTCTTCCATTAGAGTGTATGCTCGTTGCAAGGAGAGATCATTCCATTCTTTGTACTTGTATCTTTAGCACTTAATGCAGTGCCTGGCACATAGTATGTGTTTAATTAGTACATGTTGATTGACAGATCATAAGATCATAGATTTAGATTTATAAGGGACCTTAGAGGTCATCTAGTACAATTCTCATCTTAAAAAAGGGGAAATTGAGGCTTGAGATTATCTTGATGAGGCTGTTTTCTCCAAGGTCGTTAAAGCAGTAAGTGTCAGATGCAGGATTTGAACCCAGTTGCATTGAGTCCTGAGCCAGTGCTCTTTCTGCTATTGGATGTTTCATAGAGATGCTGGGACCTCAGAGCTTGAGGCACTCTTTACCCTTCACCCTTGCATCTTGGGCTGATCTGGGGCTCTTCTGGAAGAAACTCACAGACCACAATATGCAAATTAGTTTTATAACCAACTAATAGTGAATTTTGTATCAAATTTCAAGTATCTCTGACCTCATTGCTCTCTACTAATGTAGCTCATTTTGCAGAGTTTGCAGATGAGAAAATTAATCACTTTTTAGGTCATTTTAGAAGTCTCTCAGAACTGAGGTTGACTCTTGGGTCATAAGATCATAGACTTAGCACTTGAAAGGACGGACCTTAGAAGTCAATCTATCCATCCCCCTAATGTGACTGATGAGAAAACTGAGTCTTGCCCAGGATCACACACAGCTATTAGGTATCTGAGGTCAGATTGGGACCAGATGTTCATGACTCCAAATCCAGGATCCTATTAACAATATCAGGCTGCCTCTATATCTGCAACTTGATGAGAACTACCACATCTTGTCTTCTACTGGGATAGCCTTTAAGAACCCAGAGCCAATTCTATTATATGATAAGGCATTGAGGTAGGATTTTAGTAGAGATGATTTTAGTATATGGAAATTTAATGAACACAGTTATCCTAGGATCAGTCCATCACTTTGTTCTTTGTTGTTTAATTATTTTTCAGTCATGTCTGACTCTTTGTGACCCCACTTGGAGTTTTCTTGGCAAAGATATAGGAGTGGTTTGCCATTTTTTTCTTCAGCCAATCAATAAATATTTATTAAACACCCACTAAGTGTGAGAAAAAAATTATCTTGGGACAAGACCCAGTGTTCTCTCCCCCCTCCTCCACCAATGTTTTTAGTCCTTTCTTTCCCCTACTCCAAGGTCCAGTTCTCCTTGAAAGTAAGATTTATTTTGCTCAGGCCCATCCAAGCCACACCTAGATGAAAGCTATTGTCCTCTGATCAGCTTGGGTGGAGTGGACATTCTTTCACTAATGTCTTTTTTTTTTTTTTTTTTTGGTGAAGCAGTTTGGGTTAAATGACTTGCCCAGGGTCACACAGCTAGTAAGTGTTAAGTGTCTGAGGCCGGATTGGAACTCAGGTCCTCCTGAATCCAGGGCCAGTGCTCTATCCACTGCACCACCTAGCTGCCCCCCACTAATGTGTTTTTGACCAAGATTTGAGTGACCTAAGTCAGATATCCCAAGACATCATAACCCACTCCAATCATGTCAACCAATTGCATTTGGTTGCTATGTGATAGACCACCTACTGTTAGAAGGGCATATAAGCTGTGACTCCATTGCCATTAGGGGTCTTTGGTCTGAAAGAGATATCCATTGACTATCCTTTTATTAATAATCTTCTGGCCTATAAAAAATGATTAAATTACCTAGAAACTATGTCTCTCATATTTTTTGTCATATAAATACCAACCACTTCTAGGTGCTGGATCATAGGATTGAGATTTGGAAGAGATCTTAGAGATCATGTGATCCAGGCCCCTAGTTTTACAGATGAGGAAAGCAGAAGCCCATCAAAATTAGGTGACACTCTTGGTCATGCAAATAGGGACAGTGGGAAGTAATCTTGGCTCAGAGTCAATGGTTCAAATTTCTCCTCCCCTCTGACTCTTAATACATATGTAGCCTTGGAGAAGTGACTTAGCTTTCCTGGGGTTCTGTTTTCTCACTTATAAAATTGCGGGTGGGTGGGCAGTGGGATGGCCTTTAAGGCCCTTTCCAGCAATGACTCTATGACCTGTGTTTGAGCAAGTTATTTAATCTACAAAAAAGGAACAAGTACAGACCTAAAACTGTCGGGGACCTGTGGCTGCCAGTCTTCTAAGCATATTTAAGAGTGTCAGGAGGTTGCCTCAAGTGTGTTTTTTAATTAATTTAGCAGCTGTAAACTAGTGAAAGAATTAAGTAAGGATGGATGAAAAGATAGCACTTGTGTTGAATGCTTGGGAGTTCATGAGTGGACTAGAAGAAAGAGAGTCAGTGCTTGTGCAGGAAGAGTAGGCGATGATGTGTAACCTGGGAAGTGGTTTGATGGTGGGACCCTACAGAGGGTAAGGAATGAGTGAGGAGAGTGTTAGAACAAGCATAGTGCTGGAAAACTACAATTGTCCAATGTCTGAGAGAGGATATACATGGCAGGAGGGTGTGTTTGCATTTGTGTGCAGTTGGTCCAAATCCTAGTCTCCACCCAGGGGTATTGGAGTCCTCTCATATAAGTTCTTGAAAATCAGTTGTTGAATTTTCAGGGTGAACATCTACACCTCGGAAATTGGCAAATGTTGCAAACCAGGGCTTACTTTATTGTTTTCTTGATTGTCTAGAGAAAGGATGAAGAGAATATTATTTTTTTTAACTTAAAAGTGCATTGTGAGTACATTTCCCCCTAGAAAACCAGTTGTTAAGCATTTGCCATCACAACCTTGATGTCCTACACCAATGGCATCAAACTCAAATAGAAATGGGGCCACTAACTGGTGCATGAGAATCCCTGCCAACCACATATTGACATTTTAAAAATGTTCCATTAACTATGTTTTGTTTTATTTTTAATTACTTTGTTAAATATTTTCCAATTACATTTTTTGTGGGGCAATTGGGGTTAAGTGACTTGCCCAGGGTCACACAGCTAGTAAGTGTTAAGTGTCTGAGGCCGGATTTGAACTCAGGTACTCCTGAATCCAGGGCCGGTGCTCTATCCACTGTGCCACCTAGCTGCCCTCTCAATTACATTTTAATCTGGCTGGGGCCTGTATTTGACAACTCTGCCCCACACAACAACTAGAACATTATCATATAACAGCGATAAAAGACTAATGATTGCATTAGGTATTGTACCATTTAATTGAATGTATCAGGTGGCTTTTTGATTTATACATGGGGAGGAGAGATAGGGACATTTAATGATTATAAGACACAGTTAATAGGGCAGTGATATAATCTAAAGGGACAAGGAGAAGTTACTCTTCCTCCCTGCACAAGAAAATCTCTCCAAAGGCAGCCTGATATTTTAACCAATTAGTGAAACTTGGGAAAGCTATTAGCAAGTCATACTTTACTGGGAATCAGTTTCTCTCTTTCCCCCCAATATAGTTGAAAGTGACTGCACTGAAAGAATGGGGGTTTTGAAAGTGTGTAGCAAAGAGATATAAAACATATGATTTGAGTAAAACCCAAACCAGATTAAAATGTAATTGGAAAATAGTTTAAAAATAAATGAAATAAAATTAGACATAGATAATTTTAAATATTTAACAAATAAATAAAAATACAATAAGACATAGGTAACAATTTTAAATTTAAGTGTATATGCCATAGCAGGGATCTTTATGTATGGATTAGTGGCTCCAATTTTTTAAATTGAGATTGACATTTGGAAAATAGGACACCTTTGAGAAAAGAGATTTCAGGGATAGATGTGGGTCCCAGAGGCAGCAGTGTCAATGGACTGGATGTGCGGGTACACAGGATTGGAGAAAGGACTCTGAAAGGGAAGAGGGAGATACCCAGGACAACTCGTTCTGCCCTCTTTATTTTATTTAGCACTGACCCTGGACCTGATGGAGAAGTCCAGCTTTAGCACCAGTAAACTTATCTTTGTGCTTACCTAGGTCCTGATTTGAACTGCTATTTAACCTCCAGGTAATATAGCAACACAGGGAAGGCAGAAGTGAATTTCCAAGCATTGCTTTTTTTTTCCTCTTCCTCCTCCTCCTCCTCCTCCTCCTCTTCCTTCTCCCTCCTTCTCCCTTCTCCTTCTCCCTTCTCCTTCTCCTTCAACCTCCTTCTTCCTCTCCTCTTCCCCTCTCTCCTCCTCCCTCCTCCTCCTTTTTCTCCTCCTCTTCCTCCTCCTTCTTCTAGCTCTCCCTTTCCCACCAACCCATTACCATTCTCATTAGTTTCTACATACTGCAGGCATTAATGTAGATATGGGGGAAATTGAACTCAGTCGATTACAGCTATTCTGAAATACATTTTTGTTTTAAAAAACAACACTAAATAAAAATAAGATTCTCTTCTGCCAGAGACCTTGTGGGGCTTGGTACACACAATAAATTTCTGCAGAAGTAATTAGAACAACATGAAAGAACCATCAATTTGGTGGAAAGCATTTTAAATAGCTCAATTAGTTTGTTTATAAATATGGTTTACTAGATACATGCTTAAAATTCTTCCAGAGAAAAATTTGTATGAGATTTTTGCACCAAGACTAACTCCTCTGGGGACAGAATGGTCTTTGGAAATGTTAATAATGCATTGTTACACATTACTTCTTACTGACACTGAGAGTGTCTTGAAATACATACAAAAATCTAAGAATTGGTCCATAGGCAAGATGTATTATTTTGGTGAAACTTACTGAGAATCAAAAACAAATCCAGACCATCTAAGGCTAACAAGACATAGAAATGAGAAGGCAAAAGCTTTAGCTGCTAAAACAGTAATTTAAGAAATTCATTTAAAAAAAAATCAACTTTATTTATGGTGAGGTCCCTTTCTTCCTGAGATAATTGCCACAGGTGTGATGGTAATTAATAATAATAATGGAGGGGGCAGCTAGGTGGCACAGTAGATAGAACACCGGCCCTGGATTCAGGAGGACCTGAGTTCAAATCTGGCCTCAGACACTTGACACCTACTAGCTGTGTGACTCTGGGCAAGTCACTTAACCCTCATTCCCCTCCCCCAAAAAACCCCCAATCCCCCCCCCCCCAAATAACAATAATGGAAAGAATACCAGGGCTTGGAATTAAACTTGACTTTTTGGGCAAGCCATTAATTTCTCTGAGCCTCATTTGGACTAAAAGAACTCTAAGATCCCTTCCAGTTCCAACATGGTGATTCTATATTGAATCAAGAAAGAAAAAGGTTGAAACAATTTGTCAGTATAATGTGATGATTCTCATACTTTCATCTGGCCTTTTAGGCTCTTATGCTTTCCTTGATCACTCATTATTCTTAATCATTGCCATTCAGTATTTAACAAGAAATTATTGTTATCATTATTAATGCCTTTTCCCTTTTCTATGATCTCTTTGGAAAAAAGACCCAAAAGTGGTATTGCTCGATCAAAGGGTATGCACAGCTTTGTAGCCCTTTGGGCATATTAATGTTTCTTTCTAATTCTTTCAAACTAACCCTATACTTTTATGTGAGTGACCCTACTCTTGGGCTTGTCATTTATACTTGAGTATTTCAGGTTGGTTTGTTGTCCAAAGGCTACAAGGGCACTTTCACATACCAGCGCAGGAGTTGTCAACTTTTTTGTGTCATGGACCCTTTTGGAAATCAAAGGAAACCTCTGGACCCCTTCTCGGAATAATATTTTAAGTGAATAAAATACATAAAATTACAAAGGAAAATAATTTTATTTTTAAAAAACCAGCCTAATTCATCATTTCTAATGAGGAGATAGATCACAGGAGGTAAAATAGATAATTTTGATTGCATTAAATTAAAAAGGCTTTGTACAAACAAAACTGAGTCAAAATTAGGATGGGAAATTGTTTTGTTCAGGAGGGATGTATAGCAAGTTTCCCTGATAAAGATCTCATTCTCAATATACAGGGAACTGAGTCAAATTTATAGAAAGAAGAGCCATTCCCCAAATGATAATTGGTAAAAGGATAGAAACAGGCAGTTTTCAAGAGAGCAAATCAGGGGGCAGCTAGGTGCTGCAGTGGGTAAAGTACTGGCCTGGGATTCAGGAGGACCTGTGTTCAAGTGCAGCCTCAAATACTTGACACTTACTAGCTGTGTGACCCTGGGCAAGTCACTTAACCCTCATTGACCTGCTTTAAAAAAAAAAGAACAAATCAAAGCTATGAATAGTCATATGAGAAATGCTCTAAATCATTAATAATCAAAGAAATTCTGAGGTACCACTTTATAGCCATCGGATTGGCTACGATGATAGAAAAGGAAAACAACAAATTCTGGAGGTCATGTGAAAAAAAATAGGTACACTAACAAACTGTTGGTGGAGTTGTGAATTTCTCTAAACTATTCTGGAGAACAATGTGCAATGATGCCCAAAGATCTATAAAACTGTGCCTACCCTTTGACTCAGCATTAATGTTACTGGGAAACTGGGATATACCCCAAAGAGTTAAAAAATGGAAAAAGACCCATTTTACAAATAGTTATTTAGCTGCTCTTTTTGTGGTGGCAAAGATTTGGACACAGAGGGGTTGCCCATCAAATAGAAAATGACTGAACAATTTATGAAGTATTATTTTGATGGAATACTATTGTGCTTTAAAAAATGATGAGGGGCCTGATTTCAGAAAAACCTAAGAAGACTTATATGAACTGATGGAAAGTGAAGTGAGCAGATCCAGGAGAACACTGTAGCAGCAATATTGATTTTTTAAATTAATTTTTAAATTGGATTTTATTTATTTAGAATTTATATTTTCCTAAATTGCATGTCAAAACAAATTTTGACATCGATTTTTAAAAACTTTGCGTTTCAAAATCTCTTCTCCCTTCCCCCCAAAGAACTCAAACATGAGTAGTCATGCAAACCATTTCCACATTAGCCAGGTTGTGAAGGAAAACATATAAACAAAACTTCAGATAAAAGAACTAACAAAAAAATTATGCTTCAATCTGTATCCAGATACTCTCAGTTCTTTCTCTGAAAATGGATTGCATTTTTCATAAATCCTTTGAGTTGTCTTGTATCATTGCATTGCTGAAAATTACCAAGTCATTCACAGTAGATCATCTTACAATATTACTGTTATTTTGTATACATTTCACTTTGTATCAGCTCATGTAGGCCTTTCCAGGTTTTTCTGATAGCATCCTTCTCATCATTGTTTTTATAGTAAACTACATTTATATAGTACTTTAAAGAGATATTTCCTTACAATAAACCCATGAGGTTGATTATTGCAGCAACAGCAATAGATAACATTTATATAGTACCTTATACCTAACTAAGAATTTTCTTCACAATAGCCAGCAAAGTAAGTACCATACATTTCATCGTCATCATCATCATCATCATCATCACCACCACCACCACCTTACTATGCTTTTGCCTCTGCTTTAAAATTTTGTTCACATTTACTATTGCTAACTGTGTTTCCCTCCACCCCATTCCCTCCCCATGAAATTTACTCTATTCTCTATCTTCTTTCATCCTATCCCTCCTCAAAAGTGTTTTGCTTCTGACTGCCCCCTCCCCCAATCTGCCCTCCCTTCTTTTACACCTCCCCCTTATCCCTTTCCCCTCCTACTTTTCTGCAGGGTTAAGTAGATTACCCAGTTGAGTGTGTATGTTATATCCCCTTTGAACCAATTCTGATGAGAGTAAGGCTCACTCACTCCCCTGCACCTTCCCCTCTTCCCCTCCACTCCATAAGATTTTTCTTGCTTTTTTTATGAGAGATACTTTACCCCATTCCACTTCTCCCTTTCCTCCAGTGCACTCCTCTCTCACCCCTTAATTTTAATTTTTTAAAGATATAATTCATTCATATTCAACTCACACCTGTACCCTCTGTCTAAATATGCTCCATCAACCTGCCCTAATGATGAGAAAGTTCTTATGAGTTACAAGTATCATCTTTTCATGTAGGAGTGTAAACAGTTTAACATTTTAATATCCCTTATGATTTCTTTTTCCTGTTTACCTTTTTATGCTAGGGTCTTATATTTGAAAGTCAAAGTCAAATTTTCTATTAAGCTCAGGTCTTTTCATCATGAATGCCTGAACGTCCTCTCTTTCATTGAATTCCCATTTCCCCCCTGAAAGATTATACTCAGTTTTGCTGGGTAAGCAATTATTGGTTGTAATGCCAGTTCTTTTACCCTCAGGAATATTATATTCCAAGGCCTCCAATCCTTTAATGTAGAAGCTGCTAGATCTTGTGTTATACTGACTGTTGCTCCACCATACTTGAATTGTTTCTGGCTGTTTGCAATATTTTCTCCTTGACCTGGGAGTTTTGGAATTTGACTATAATATTCCTGGAGGTTTTAATTTTGGGACCTCTTTCAGGAGGTGATTGGTAGATTCTTTCAATTTCTATTTTACCTTCTGCTTCTAGAATATCAGGGCACTTTCCCCAGACAATTTCTTGGAAGATGATGTCTAAACTCTTTTTTTGATCATGGCTTTCAGCTAGTCCAATATAATTTTCAAATTGGCTCTCCTGGATCTATTTTCTTGGTCAGCTGTTTTTCCAAGGAGATATTTCACATTGCCCTCTATTTTTTCATTCTTTTGGTTTTGCTTTATTGTGTATTGATTTCTCCTAAAGTCATTAGCTTCCATTTACTCAATCCTAAATCTTAAGCAATCATTTTCTTCAGAGAGCTTTTGTATCTCCTTTTAAATTTAGCTTCTCAAGCTGTTGACTTTTTTATGACCCTCCTGCATCACTCTCATTTCTCTTTCTATTTTTTCCTCTACCTCTCTTACATTATCTTCAAAGTCCTTTTTGAGTGCTTCCATGGCCTGAAACCAATTCATATTTTTCTTAGAAGCTTTGAAAGTAGAAGCTTTGATTTTGTTATCTTCTTCTGAGGGTGTATTTTGATCTTCCTTGTCACCATGGAAACTTTCTAATGTCTGCATTTTTTTCTGTCTGTTCATTTTGCCAGCCTATTTCTTGACTTTTAACTCCTTCTTCTAGTGGGGCACTGCTTCCAGGGCACACTGTCCCAAGCTTCAGGGGGTCCCATGTGATTTATTTAAGGAGAGGCATGTTCTACATTCCCCTGGCCTGTGCTCTGGTCTCTAAGTAACCACAGGCCTGCTTGCTCTTTAATCTGGGAAAAGAATTCTGTTTCACTCTGGTTGCAATTTCTGGCATGCCTGTGCCCTCCCCAACCTGGGGCACCACTTAAGACTGCTTCCTGGTTCTGAGCACAGGCAACACAACAGAGTTCCACCTCAGCACCAGCAGAGACACCTGCCATCCCCCCACCCCAGACAACCACTTGACCCAGTCACCAGTCTGTGAGCTGAGTTCCAGAAGTACAGGCTGCCTCAACTGATTCCAAGGCTCCAGAAGCCTGATTCTCTGGGGATGGGGATGGGTCTGTGTGATGCATTCAGCATCTGCACTCCACTCTCACCCTGGTACAATAGACCTTTTTTGTTGACCTTCTGAGTTGTCTTTGGCTGGGAAATGATCTCACCCCATACCTGCTGCTCCAGGAATGGTCTTATGGCATTATTTGAAGGGATTTGAATGGATTTGAGGGAGAGCTCTGATGAGTCACTGCCTGTCCTCCACCATCTTGACTCCACCCAGGAAGTCCTCCAGCAATATTGTAAAGACAATCAAGTGCAAAAGACTTAGTTATAATCAATACAATGATCCAGGACAATTTCAAACATCTCATGATGAAAAATCCACCTCCAGATAGAGAAGTGATAGATTTAGAGTGCAGGTTGAAGCATAATTTTCTTTCTTTTTCTTCCCTTCTTTTCCACATGTGGAAATACGTTTTGCATAACTCCACAAGTATAATGGATATTGTTTTTCTTGCCTCCTTAATGGGTGGGGAAGGAAGAGAGAGAATTTGTAACTGAAAGTAAAAATTGAAAAAAAAAAAAACCTAATTCATTGACTCCCAAATCAAGAATCCCTACACTAGTGGAAACTTTTAATTGTCATATGCTTAGTATTCTTTCTATCATCTTTGTATACTCATCATCCCATAAGTTTTGAAAAGAAGAAATGGCAAGATGAAAATTACAGATGAAATTTCTAAATGTCTCTCTCTGTTTTTTTCCTCTCGCTCATTTATTTTCTTTTCATTTCTGAATTATCTCCATCCCTTTTCCTCTCTTCCATTCCTTGAGAAGGAAAAATAAAACTTGTCATATATATATATATATATATATAGTCATGCAAAACAAATTCCTGTATTAGCTATGTCCAAAAAAAAAAGGGAAGAAAACAAAATGTGCTTCAATCTACACTCTGAGCTTTACCAATTCTCTAACTGGAGATGGACATGTCTCATCATGAGTCCTTTGAAATTATAGTTGATCCTTGCATTGATTAGAATTCTTAAGTCTTTCAAAGTCAATTATTTTTACAAGGTTGTTATTATAGAAATTGTTCTTCTAGTTCTGTTCACTTGACTCTGCATCAGTTCCTACAAGTTTTCGCAATGTTTTTCTGAAAGACTTTCTTTTATCATTTCTTTTTTTTGGTGAGACAATTGGGGTTAAGTGACTTGCCTAGGGTCACACAGCTAGTAATTGTTAAGTGTCTGAGACCAGATTTGAACTCAGGTCCTCCTGACTCCAGGGCCGGTGCTCTATCCACTGTGCCATCTATCTTCCCCTCTTTTATCATTTCTTACAACACAATAGTATCCTATCACCTTCATATACCTTTACTTGTCCAGCCATTCCTCAACTGATGGGCAATGCCTCAGTTCAGTTTCCAATTCTTTGCTTCCACAAAAAGGCCTGCCATGAATATGAATATATTTGTACATTGTGGGTCCTTTTCTTCTTTCTTTGACCTCTTTGAAGTACAGAGCTAGTAATAGTGAAAATGGGCCAAAAGTTTTGGGGGTTGAATTCTAAATTCCTTTCCAGGATTCAGACTAGTTCACAGGTTGACCACAACAGGACATTAAAGTACTTGTTTTCTGAAAGTGCCTCTGACATTTGTCATTTTCCATTTTTTTCAACTTGGCCAATCTGATGGGTATGAAATGGTATGTGTGCATATATAGCATACATACATTTTTACATATATGTACATATATGTGTGTATTAAATACATGCACACATGTATGCACATACATAATACATGTAATGGAGGGGGGAGAGTTTTTCACACCAGGAATTATATATACCAATGAAATCACAGATCTAAACCAAGGCTCTCTGCTTCTATGCCCAGTTTGTAGCACCATAATTAATAATTATTTGTTGAATTGACCTTGTGAATATATGATTTCATTAGTATTGCTGCTCCCCACCTATCAAAGCAATTTTATATTTCTAATGCCTTCTAGTCCCATGTGATTGTTGTCTTTCTTTGTCTTCCCACCAAAATTTTTTAGAGGATTTAGCCTTCCTCTTATTCCATGTATAATTATCCCTTCCACATCACAACTTTCCTCCTTGTAGTATTAATATATTGCTTGTTGCCATGAGAAATTAAGTGTGAATTTGGGGGGAATTGTGCAGAAGCTGAAGACAAACACATGAAGGCTAGCAGATGACAGAAAAAATTTAGAAACTCAGAAATGCATAAAATAAATCATATTTTATCTTTTAATACCATAATAATTCAGACTTGTCCTGTGGTACAAAGGGAGAGCCAAAAAATTTTAAGCAGATTTTCTAGATTGGGTATCATGGTGCTGTGCCCCTAATATCTGCAATGTGAAAGGGATAACTGTAGTATTTGGGGGCTGTTCACCAGTTCTCTTTCTCTTTTTTCTTTTTGACCTGTGACTGTCTATCTTTTCTATTCACCCATGAAATTTAAAGATATATTATGCCATGCAAAATTGAAATACTTACATGGTACATTTTTTGTTTATTGGAAAAAAATATTTAAGGTCCACAGAATTAATCTACCTGTTGTGGTATTAGGTTTTGAAAGATTTTATGATTTGTAACATATGCATATTATTTAGTCCTTACTTCAGTGGATCTGGGATCATGTGGATATGTGTATTTCCTCAATCAATGTAGATTATAACCCATCCAGTTTCCAAAGAATTAAAGTTGAGAATCACCCAAAGGTGAATGATAATTATGAATAAGTTGCAACATATTGCCAACAAAGAATGACTCATAAGTGTTATAAAGCAGAAATCTCACAATCATAGCCCTCCAGCCAGATTAAAATATAATTAGGATATAAATATTTTACAAAATAAACAAAAATACAACAAACCATAGCTAATAGCACATTTTAAAACTAAGTTAATCTGTAGCTGCCAGGGGTCCTTATATACCAATTACTGCCCCCTGTTTCTATTTGAGTGTGATTCCAATAAAGGATACTTATTATCAGGTAGAGGTATGACTATTAAAGGAGGAGGTCTGACTATGGAGTAAAGGATATAAGATTATTTACCCCACTCCTTAGCACAATGCCTGGCATATAGTAGGCACTTAACTTTTATTGAATGAAATGAATTCAATTATGTATCCTCCAAGGTAGCCAATGAATAGCCTTTATGCTCTATTGGTAACTATATAATGTCAAGACATCTAAAGGAAAACATCATAGTGATGGTGCACTCCTTGGGAAGAATTTATGGAAGGATACTCTTTTGGGCTAAGCCTGACTTAGGCCAGTCACCTGATAGTTTAAATTCAGTGCTGGATGCTCATAAATCATCCAGCAGCTAACAAAAGGTGATTCACTTAACCATAACAGAAGAAGGATATTCAACAAGGACACACATTGACAACCCCTTGGGTTGATGCAGTTGAATGAAACTCACATCAAGATCCATCAGCCAAGCATCTCTTAGCACTTCTGGTGGGGCAACTAGGTGGGGCAGTGAATAGAGAGAGCACTGGCCTTGAAGTTGGGAGGACCTGAATTCAAATCTCACTTCAGACACTTACAAGCTGTATGATCCTGGGCAATTCATTTAACTATAATTACCTTAAAAACATCAAGAGCCATCTCCACTAGTCCAGATATATAGCTTGCTGCTGGACCCAGATGGCTCTGGAGGAGAGAGTGAGATTGGTGACCTTGCACAACCCTCTCTCACTTAAATCCAGTTCACTGAAAATCATGACATCACCCTGATATCATGATCCTCTTCAAGAATGAAGGACAAACAACAAACCCTTCTACTTCCTTGTGTCTGCTTTGTACTCTAGTGATTGTGGAAGTGATGCCAATGGTCTGAGATTCTAGTCTGTTAAGCCAATCAAATCAATCTTAAGTAAGGTGTCATCAACTTTTAAGGAAAAGATGACCTAACCTACATGAGGGGTAAGGTTTAAGATATAGCTCCCACCAGAGACATGGACAAGAGTTTTATAAGATGAAAAGTCATGGATGTTTTTCAGTTTGCACAATTGGACTATGCATAATGATGACGTATACCAGATCAACCAAAAGTATAGAAATAATTAGGTAATGTCATTTGTAATACCATTCAACTTAATAAGTACTTATTAAGTGTCTATTGTGCATAAGGTGCCATGGGCCTACAAAAACAAAAACGAAATAGATCCTGTCCTTAAGGACTTAATATTCTACTGGTGGGTAGGTAGTACAATGGATAGAGTGCTGGGTCTAAAGTGAGGAAGACCTGAGTTCAAATCTACCCTCACATACTTACTAGCTGTGTGACTTTGGGCAAGTCACAACCTCAGTTTGCCTGCTTTCTTGTCTACAAAATGGTGAACATAATAGCACCTACCTCCCAGGGTTGTTGTGAGGTCCAAATATAATAATATTTGTGAATTACTTAGCATTGTACCTGGTATATAGTAGGTATAAGTGAAGCAAGTAATTATGATGAGGTAGAACATCTATAGAGAGAAATACATATGCAAAAATACATACATAAGAATACATGATAAAAATACATATGCAAAGTAAATAAATATAAATTAATTTCTAGGAGGAGAAAGAACACTAGCAACTAGGGAAAAGAATACCCTGGAAGTCTTTTTGTAGAATGTGACTCCTGAGCTGACCCTTGAAAGGACCAAGGAATTCCAAGAACTGATGTGAAGAGGGAAGAAAGGCTAATAATACCAAGGAGGGAGATAGAATGTTGTGAATGGTGAGCAGCAAGTAGTCAGGTTTAGTTGGAATGTAGATTTTATGATGGGAAGAGATGTGATATCATGCAGGTAGTGACATGAACTCAATATAGGAAGATCAATTGGAACCAGATCTTTTTCTTTATAAATCAAGCTGTGGGAAGTTAAACAAATCCAATATTTTGTGAAACCTATTGTCTATAGCTTTAGCATTTTAATAAGAGGTGGAGGAGAGGAATTCAATCAGAAATTATTTGAGATTTTCAGGTATGAAGATAGTAATGGGTGAAAGCAAGTATGTAGAATTGTAGAGGTCTGAGCCACACAGTAACAATTCTAGTGTAGTGTTCCTTCTGTGGCACACATTATAGGCTCAATGGCTCTCCTCATTCTTCTTCTGCCTGTGTACATATGTCAGAGAGGAGGTGAACTTGGTGGAATGGATAGAAAAGGCATGATAGGGACCCCAAAGTAGTTATAGTGCAAATAAGTAAACCATTGGTGAGACAAGGGTTGTGGCATCTCAGATGGTGGCCTTGGCATGTCTTCTTCACATGCCATACATGCCCAGAATGACTGATTTCTAGGTCAGATCATCATGCTATTTATCCTAGAGAAATTGTTTACAGATATTTCCTGATAAGATCACCCAAAGTATTGACTATATCAACATCACAATCTTCTTTGTAGCATATTTAACTCCCAAGTCCACCTCAAAGAGCAGACTGTACCTTGTTAATTCATTATGTTCCCATTAGGAATTATCTCAAAGGTGACATTCACAATAAATACTCCAATGTAAGGACACAGAAGATATTTTTCCTATTCCAAGTTTCCCCAAATCCTTTTCAAAGGATTAGGCTCTTTCTTCAACATTCTCTGAGAGGAGCCTAATGTTCATGTTCTTTCATAACTTTGATGTTTTGCAGCTTTGGAAAACTTCACAAATTTGTAAAATGTTTATATGAATTAGAAAGTTTGATTTCATTCTAGAGATTACCCTTACAAAAGGTTTATTGAGGTATTTCTGTATGCCTTTTACCCCAGTTCAGATTAATAACAACCATAATACTAGCTATCATTTATAGAGCATTTTAAGGTTTGCAAAGTGATAGGCATATGTATGTGTATATGTATCTCTCTCTTTGGGTGTATATATATATATACATATACACATGTATATGTGTATATATAAATACACACACATGTGTATATATATTGTGACACTGAAAATAATTATCATAGACCTAAGTTTGGGGTGAACTTATTATCAATTTATCAATTTTTACCAGTAAGGGATTGACCAAGCATCCCCTTAGTTTCTCATGGTCCCAAGAGAGCACATGGCTATCTGTCTAGGTTTTATTTATTCCCTTTTTTTTTTTTTTTTTTTTTGGTGAGGCAATTGGGGTTAAGTGACTTGCCCAGGTTCATACAACTAGTAAGTGTCAAGTGTCTGAGGCCGGATTTGAATTCAGTTCCTCCTGACTCCAGGGCCAGTGCTCTATCTACTTCACCACCTAGTTGCCCCTTTAATCCCTTTTAAATAAGAGGCTGATCTATGGGCAGCTGGTCAGAACAAAATTCAGTCATCTAGATGTGATTTAATCTCATCAATAATGTCCTTGGGCTTTCTACACAAAAGAATCTGTCTCCACTCAAGGCTCCTTTTGTGAGCTTGCCTTGTGCTTGGCCCAGAGGAATCATACTTTCCTGGAGAACTCAGAACTTGAATAGGCAAGGGACAAAAAGACTAAGAAAGAGGAAAAGATATCTGGGCCCCCTAAGATATCGATTATTCATAATTATTTTTCACATTCTATGTTTCCTTGTCTGTCTCTCTCTATATATAATTTTTCTTCATATCAATTCTGTGAGGAAGATACGATTATTACAATCCCCATTTTACCAATGAGGCAACTGAATCTGAGAGAGGTTAAGTGGTTTGCCTGGGGTCATACACTATTAAATGTCTGAGAGAGTATATGAACTCATAGCTTCCAGACTCCAATAATCTACATTGTCTAATTTCTCCCTAATTTGGTTTTGTAATTAATTCACTTCCTTTTTTGCAGGCCAGGATGTATCCTACACTCCCAAAAAAGTTTGTCTAATATTATCTCTGCTACATGATTCCTATAGAGCAATAACTTTAGAGGCTAGGCCAAAGATATAGCTTAGAAACCCATTCAAATATGTTATCTGACCTGTCGTTTAACCTTTATATGCTTCAGGCAATTCTTTAGGATTTATCTACTAAGTCACTCCTAGCTGATTAAATCACAGATATAGAGTTGGAAGAAGGCTTAGGGATCATCTTATCCAAAGCTTCTTAAACTGTGGGTTGTGAGCCCAATATAGGGTCATGTCACTGAAGGTGGGGGTCATGAAAAATTTGGCAGTGAATGTTTGATTTGTATACCCATTTTATGTATCAATGTACCCCGGGTTGCATAAAAATTTCTCAAGGGAAAAAGGGGTCATGACTGGAAAAAGTTTAAGAAACCCTTATCTAGTCTAAGTCTCTCATTTTACTGATGGGTAAACTGAAGAAAGATCTATCTATCAACAAACATTAAGATCTGTGCCTTAGGGGCAGCTAGGTGGTACAGTGGATTGAGCACTGGCCCTGGAGTCAGGAGTACCTGAGTTCAAATCCGGCCTCAGACACTTAACACTTACTAGCTGTGTGACCCTGGGCAATTCACTTAACCCCAATTGCCTCACTAAAATAAAAAAAAAATTAAAAAAAAAAGATCTGTGCCTTAGGAAAATCACTTTAGTGGTTTAATGGAAGATGGATTGCAATAGGGAGAGACTTGAGGCAGGCAGACCCATGGGTATGCTATTGCAATGATCAAGGCATGATATGATGAGGATCTGCAATGGAGTGGTGGCAGTCAGAAGAGAGAAGGGGGCATATCTGAGAAATATTCCAAGGGTGAAATCAGTGGGTCTTGGCAATAGCTTGGATATGGAAGGTGAAAGGGAATGAGGAATCCAGAATGACTTCTAGTTTGGGAGCCTAAGTGACTTGGAACATGGTATTGTCCTCTACAGTAACAGGTAAGGTAAGGGTGAGGGAGGGTTTGGGGGAAAGAGAATGAGGTTTTGTCTACTAGACATTCAGTTTGAGATGTCTGAAAGGCCATTGGAGATTAGAGATCAGCAGAGAGAATTGGGGGGGGGGGCAATGGTAGATTTGAGGATCATCAGTATAGAAGTGGTAATTAAATCCTTGGGAGCTAGTGAGATCACCACGTGAAGGAGAAGAGAAGAGGGCCAAGGACAGAACTCTGACATCTATGGTTAGAAGGCGTGCTTTGGAGGAGGATCCAGGAAAGGAGACAAAAAAGGATGGGTCAAATAAGTAGGAGAGGAACCAGAAGAGATAGGAGCAACACCCCAAGACTGGTATCCCAAGAACCCAGAGAGAAGGAGGAGAGCATGATCAACAGTGTCAAAGGCTGCAGAGAGGCCAAGAAGAATGAGGATTGAGAAAACGTCATTCAATCTGGCAACTAAGAGAACTTTGGAGAGAACAGTTTTGGTGGAATGATAAGGTAACAAAGGCACAGGATTAAGAAAAGAGTGAGAGGAAAGAAAGAGGAGCTACATAATCCTTTGGCAGTATTTTTGAGAAGTTTAGTTGCAAAGGGAAGAAGAGCTATATAACAATAGTTAGCATGTAAGCACCAAGTGAGGGTTTTGTCAGAATGGGGAAGACATGGGCATGTTTCTAAGCAGCAAAAAATGAGCCAGTAGAGAGGGAAAGATTGGAAATAAGAAAAAGAGTAGGGATGACAGAGGGAGGCAGTCTGTTGGAGGATATGGGATGGAATGTGATAAGTAGAACAAGCAAAGAGGTTAGCTTTCAATTAGGTTGGGTAAAAGAGCTTACCCAGAATTATGCAGCTGGAAAGTGTTCTGTTTCTTGTGGTTTGCTATAAGATAGAGGCAGGGTTGGGGGGAACCCATATTGGGAGAGGGGAGAGGGAAGAATCTCAGAGTAATATGGTAAATTGAGTGATTATCTATCTATCTATCTATCTATCTATCTATCTATCTATCTATCTATCTATCTATCTATCTATCTATCTATCTATCTATCTATCTATCTATCTATCTCTGTGTATCAATCTGCTTATCTGCCTATCTGTCTGCCTCCCTGCCTATCTGTTTGTCTATTCATTTCTTTATCTGCCATTTTAATTCTGACAATAATTTGCCAAAGTTTGTATAGTGTGGCTGTTAATTTTCATAATATAATAACTTTTTTCTGAGTTCTCATCTTTTAGTAAATAACATTTTTTTACTTGACATTTTTTTTCTCTCTCTCAGTACCTATGTGTTTCCTTTTCTACCAAGCTTTTTTTGATTGGCATTGTCCCTTCTCCCATCCCATCCTGCAGGTGTCAGGAATCCAATCTCTTCTGAAATGATTTTCTATTTAGATATCTGTGCTTTTATTGTTTCATTTCATTAGATTGTCAGCCCCTTGAGGTCAGGGACTGTTTTCATTCTCATCTTTATATGCATGGTGCTACTGTGTGTGACATGAGGGAGAAATTTTAAGAATGTTTTTAGAATTGAATCCAGGTGAGGAAAAATGAGATACAGATAGGCATGTACTAAGCAGAGTGTATACACCGACTAAAGACAAGAGGATGGGTTAAATTATCTTTCCTAGGTAAAGCTAATACAATAAGTAATATAATAATAAGTAAAAATAGAGAAGAAAACTGAAATAACAACTATATCTTAAAGCAGAAGTTCTTCACCTGGAATCCATGAACTTTAAAAATATATCTTTTCAGGGGCAGTTAGGTGGTGCAGTGGATAAAGCACCAGCCCTGAATTCAGGGGGGGCCTGAGTTCAAATCCAGCCTCAGACACTTGACACTTACTAGCTGTGTGACGCTGGGCAAGTCACTTAACCCTCATTGCCCTGCAAAAACAAACACATACATACATACATATATAATACATATATATAGTAGTAGTAGTAGGCTTCCACCAGTCTTGGACGACCATGGATCAGCACCTTGAAGAGCCACAGGACACAGTGTGGCTGTGCAGTCCCATATGGGAGCCGCAGCTCCTGCCTCAATGAGGACATCGGAAAACTGCACTCTCTGTTGCCTGTCGGTTCCTGCGTCTCATTCCTTTTTCTTCCTCCCTAGCTTGAAGGCCCATCTCAGCTGCGGGCAAACTGCTCCTGAGTACTGAACTCCATCAGGTGGTGCTTGGCCATCTCCCAGCTGCCAGTGTCTATTCCCAGAGCCCTCAAGTCTCGCTTGCATACATCTCTGTAGCGAAGCTGGGGGCATCCAGCAGGTCTTTGGCCTGAGTCTAACTCGCCATAGAGTAGGTCTTTAGGAATATATCTATATCTATATATCTATATATATCTTTTGATAATCAGGTCGATATAATTGGTTTCCTTTGTAATATTATGCCTTTTACATATTTTAAAGTGTTACTCTGAGAGGCTATAGGTTTCACAAGGCTAACAAAAGAGATTCATGATAGAAGAAATGTTGGAGATATAAGGGATTGAGAAATCCAATACTACCTTCTCATTTTACAGATGAGCAAACTGAGGTCCACAGAGGTTATAAGGCTTGCCTAAATTCACATGTCAATTAGTGAGAGAGCCTACATTAAACTGTGGGGACCAATTTTTAATTGGGGAGTGCTAGCTAAGCGGCTCGCGGCAATATTGGGGCAAGGAAGGAGACCAGCAGCCTCCCTCAAAACAGAACAATATTTATTTTAACAAGAACGAACTTAAAAAAACACACACAAACAGGATCAGTAGGATCAAGGGAAAGGAAATAAAATGGGGAAAGGGAAATTATAATACCTGAAAAAATACCACCGCCCAGGAATCAGCTGAAAATGTGCAGCAGAATGCCTGTCACTTTCCAGCTTCCACCTAGAATGCCCAATTCTCCTCCCCCAAACCTAAAAACACCCCACACAGCCCCAGCCAATGGGATGGCCGCTCGGACAGTCACATGACTGCCCTCGCTAGGCTTCCAATCATTATAATTTTGCCAGGCCCATGTAGCCGTCTTCGAATGGTTATGACGTGAGGTGCCAGAGCCCTGGCAACGGCTACAACCAGTGGGTGGAGCACCGTGCAGTTTGCGGAGCCCCAGGCCAGTGCTCGCCGAGGCATAAAAACCTCAAATAACAATTAATTCTTTACAAAACCCAGCCTTCCTAACTCCTGGGCTAGTAATTTTTCTGCTGCTCTGTTCCTATTGTCAATGTCTTCTATGCTATCTTCAAGCCTCATGGGCACTGAAAACTTGAATTTTGCAGACTTGCCTCATTTGACATTTCTGATGCCATTGATAGACCAGATTTCTGTTGCCTCCTGATCTTCGGAATCTAGGGGGAGAGACAATGAAAGGATTGTTCAGTCTGTGAGTGTTGCAGCTAGAACTGGGGTGGGCCGAGGAGCAGACGCTGTGTTTTCAGAACACTCTTGTTCCAAAATTCAATGAAATCATGTCTTAGCTTGGCAGCTTCCATGGGAAAGGATGATGGACTCAGATCTGCAAAGTCACCAGTCCAGAGCATTGACCCAAGGAGACCAGGGTACCCATGAGAGATCTTGAAGCAGGGAAAGAAGACTTTTACCTTTTGGCAGAAACAGGAAAGTAAAGATGAGGAAAATAGCTCTGAGAGACATGGGACTCGGAGACACATCAAAGTTGGCTTCCTCTCTGAGCTCTCTTGGCAGGAATAGAAGGAGACTGCACTATCTATCTTAACACTTAGCACAGTGCTTGGCACATGGTAAGTGCTCAATAAATGCTTTTCCTTTGTTCATTCATTAACACCTCTAGGGAAAAGCCTCTGATTTAGCTTATATCTGTTGGCAAAGCAAGGTTGAGACTTCTGCAAGCATCATCTGCTTGGTAGCTGACATCTTGGTATATATGCCTGTGATTGTGCTGGCATAGGAAATTCTTGGGTGTGGAAATTCCCTCCACCAATGAAAGTGAACTCCTTCTCTGGAGCTTACAGGCTTAGGAAGTTGCCACTGAGAAGTTATATGATATGTTCAGGGACATACAATTAATATGTGTCATAGGTGGGACTTGAACCCAGGTTTTCCTAGCTTTAAGGTCAGTTCTCCATCTGCTTTGCCTCTCATCTTTTTGAAAGAGAATATAACTCTCAATAAGGCTAAGCCATTCATATCTTTTAACCCCCAAATAATTATTTTTTAAAATAGTATTTTATTTTTATTCCAGTTATATGTAATGGCAAGCATTTACTAAACACTTATTATGTTTGAGGAACTTTGCTAAGTGGTGGGAGTAAAACTGATCCCTGCCCTCAGGGTGTTTACATTCTTTTTTAAAAATAAAAGTATTTTATTATTTTCCATTTACATAAAAGGATAGTTTTCAACATTTGTTTTCATAGGTTTTTTTAGTTCCAAATCTTTCCCTCACCCTCCCTTCCCTCCCTCCTCCCCAAGACAGAAAGCAATCTGATATTGTTTATATATGTACAATCACATTAAACATATTTCTGCATTAGTCATATTGTGAAAGAATAATCAGAGCACAAGGGAAAACATCAAAAAAAGAAGGAAAAAAACAGCCCCAAAGTAGAAACAGTATGGTTAAATCTGCATTCATAATCCACAGTTCTTTTTTCTTTGAAATTGTTTTGGATCATTGCACTGCTGAGAAGAGCCAAGTCTATCACCATTGTTCATCACACAATGTTGCTGTTTCTGTGTACAATGTTCTCCTGGTTTTGCTCCTCTCAGTCAACATCCGTTCATGTAAGTGCTTTCAGGTTTCTCTGAACTCCGCCTGCTCATCGTTTCTTACAGCACAATAGTATTCCTACATTAATATACCACAACTTGTTTAGCCATTCCCCAATTGAAGGGCATTCCCTCAATTTCCAATTCTTTGCCACCACAAAGAGAGCTGCTATAAATATTTTTGTACATGTGGGTCCTTTTCCCTTTTCTATGGTCTCTTTGGGATACAGACCTAGCAGTGGTACCACTGGGTCAAATGGTATGAACAGGCCTATAGCCCTTTGGGCATAGTTCCAAATTGTTCTCCAGAATGGTTGGATCAGTTCACAGCTCCACCAACAAAGCATTAGTGTTCCAATTTTTCCACAGCTTCTCCAACATTTATTATTTTCCTTTTTTGTCATATTAGCCAATCTGATAGGTGTGAGATGGTACCTCAGAATTGTTTTAATTTGCATTTCTCTGAGCATTTTTTCATGTGTCAATAGATAGCTTTGATTTCTTCATCAGGAAACTGCCTGTTCATATCCTTTGACCATTTCTCAATTGGGGAATGACTTACATTCTTATAAATTTGATTTAGTTCCATATATATTTTAGAAATGAAGCCTTTATCAGAAATACTGACTGTAAAAATTATTTCCCAGATTTCTGCCTCCCTTCTAATTTTGCCTGCGTTGCTTCTGTTTGTACAAAACCTTTTTAATTTAATGTAATCAAAGTCATACATCTTGCATTTCATAATATTCTCTATCTCTTGTTTGGACATAAATTATTTTCCTTTCCATAGATCTGAGAGGTAAACTACTCCTTCCTCTCCTAATTTATCTATGGTATCACCCTTTATGTCTAAATCTTGTACCCATTTTGACCTTATTTTGTTATAAGGTGCTTACATTATAATGGGGGAAATAACATCAAATAACTATGTACATATAAAAATATGAATAGCAAAAATTGGTGATCACCTCAGAGGGAAGGTACTAGCAGGGAGGAGTTGAGGAGAGAGAAGGAAGCCTTTTGCTGAAGGTGAGATTTGAGCTGAGTCTGCAATATAGCAGGGGAGCTAGGAAGCAGAAGTGAGAAAGGAGAACAATCTAGTCATGGAGGAGAGTCATCAAAAAGGCACAAATTTGGGGTGATGGAGTGTTGTGTGTGAGGAACAGCAAGAGGGCCAATGTTACTGGATTATAAAGAAAGGAGCCAAGTATGAGAAGACTGGAGATATGGGAAGAGGCCAGATTGTGAAGGGTTTTAAAAGCCAAATGGAGGAATTTACACATAAATTTGATTCTGGAGGTAATAGGGAACCACTGGAGTTGATTGAGTAAAAGGGTAACATGGTCAGACCTACACTTTAGGAATATCACTCAGAAAGTTTAGTGGAGAATGGATTGGAGTGGGGAAAGACGTGTGCTAGGCAGACCTACCAGCAGGTGATTGCAATAATTCAGGCATGAAATGATGAAAACTTGTACTAGGGTGGTGGCAGCATGAGTGGAGAGAAAGACCACCCATTATGGAAACCAAGAAAGAGACCACCAGTAATCAGACCTCCAACAAGAAAGCTGGAGAGAACAAGTATCAGGCTCAAGGGTAACCCTACAGAGCCTGCTCTAGTGGCTAAAGGTTTCCTTGGGAAACCTTCCAAACAACGGTGGAATGAGAAGTAGGCTGCAGGTGTTTTTCTCTTTGTGGAAAGGGAATTGCCTACAGGCTGACTTCTACCCAGAAGGGAAAGGACAAAACCTTATGCTTTGAGGTCATATGCTGTACTATACTTAGATAATCATTTGTTAATGTAAGAGAGGTTTGGTTCAGTAAAACCAAAGGTTTGGAAAGTCATATGTCAGAGACAAGCCCATCTAGATAACCACTCAGGGCACACATGGACCAAGCCAAAATTCACAGTAGTTATCGATGAAACTTCACCAGAATACTTCTCTCTCTTAAAGATGCATTGCTTCATTTCGGGGTACATATAAGAATAAAATTGTGGGAAGTCTTCTGTTACTTTTGGGGTGGGGAAGGCTGTAACTTAAAATCAACAGGAAACAAATTTAAAACAAAATTAATTCTAGTCTACTTCTGTCTTTGACTTATTTGACCAGTCATTTTACCTCACTCTGACTTGTTTACTTGTCTCTAAAATGGGCACAGTTTTACCAATTTTTGTTTAGAATTAATAGCAATGAGGCCTAATTGTCACTAGCTCTTTAGTGTTCTATGACTCACATTTTAGCTGTTTACATACATCTGAAGAACTATGCAACTGGATGGGGGGGAAACCCACAACTTGGCTGGGATATCATTTTGGAGGGTAACTTTTTTTTCAGAGATGAACTGAGTTTTTTTATGAGAGCTATGTTCTTGACTGCTATAGAAATGCTACATCTAATGCTTTCATACGGAGAATCAGTGACATCCAGTGGCTGCTGACTTTATACTCTTTTTAAAAATTGCACACTCATACACACACAACAATACAACTTTCCCAAGTATGGATCAGTAAACCTAATTTTCTTGCTGAAGAATAGTATCCTTTAGTCATAAATTCTATGGTTTAGTGTAAGATCAACACTTATGGTAGGGCAATAATATTGTGGGACTTTGAGTAAAAATTCCTGCATAAGAATAAGATCTTAACAGGGCAGGATGGATTCTGTTTATTCTTTCTCAGAGCAGCTCCCAATGGTGAGCTATAGAATGAAATGGGAGCCATCACTTCCCATTGCTCTGTGAAGAAAAAGTCCCGCAATACAAATTACTTGCCTAGGGAAGTACAGTATCCAAGTAGAAGAGCCAGAAATAGAATGATAAGGGCAATAATGGAAAGTAAAGAAAGGGGAGAAGGATCTATGATTTTCACATCTGTTGTTAAGAGAATCATTGCAAAGAATCTCAAGGGAAGAAGGGATCTTCTATCTCATCCAACCATCTAGTCCAACCCATAGCTGTAAAGAAAGCCTACCAACGCGAATGCAAATGGCCATGACACTTTTGCTTGATGGCCTCTGGTGAAAGGGAGCTCAACACTTCCCACGGTAGCTATTTTATGGATGCTTTTATTGTTAGTATGTTTGTTTGTGACATCAGGCCCAAATCTGCCTCTTAGCAATGTCCACCCAATGCTTCAAACTTGTCTTTTTTTTTTTTTTTTTAGTGAGGCAATTGGTGTTAAGTGACTTGCCCAGGGTCACACAGCTAGTAAGTGTTAAGTGTCTGAGGCTAGATTTGAACTCAGGTACTCCTGACTCCAGGGCTGGTGCTCTATCTACTGCACCACCTAGCTGCCCCTTCAATCTTGTCTTCTGGGGACAACCAGAACAAAATCTCATCCTTCTTCCATATGATAGTTATTCAGGCTCTGGAATATAGCTATCATGTTCTACCTGAGCCTTCTTTTCTCCAGGATTGTTATTTTCAGTTACTCAGACATTTCCAACTCTTTGTGACCCTGTGGAACATAGCACATCAATGCTATCTATGGGGTTCTTTTGACAAAGATTCTGGAGTGGTTTGCTATTTCCTTCTCCAGTGGATTAAGCAAACTTAGGTTAAGTTACTTACCCACAATAACACAGCTAGTAAGTATCTGAAGCTGGATTTGAACTCAGGTCTTCCTGATCTCAGGCCCAGCACTTTATCCACTGAGCCACCAAGTTGCCTCCTTCTCCAAGATAAACACCCCCAATTATTTCAAGTGATCCTCATACAGCATAACCTCATAACCCATAACCCATCATCATGGTTGCCCTTCTTTGAATGATGTATAGCTTATCAATATTCTTTTCAAACTGTGGGGTCCAGAATTTAATGCAGTCTTGAAAATGTGAGAATATCTCACCCTCTTCCCTACTTCTGGAAGCTATTCCTCTCTTAATGTGGCTCAACATCACATGAGGGTTTTTGGTTGCTGTGTTACACTGCTGACCCATCTTGAGATTTCAGTGCATGAAAAATGCCAGATCTTTCCCAGACAAATGCCTATCTAACCATTCCTGCCCCATCTTACACTAATGATTTGATAGAACAGCCAGGCCTCCTGGTACCACTGGTGAGCACATCTCACTGACTGAATTCCTCTTAGATCTGTTTCCAGAGGAATATGGGTTCCTCAAGACTGGGCTTCATAAATTCTGCAAAATATTATTGAAGAGTTGCTTTTTCATTCCAAAGAGCATGCTTGGTGCAAATAAGGGACAATAGCATTTCTTAGATGGCAGTGGATCCCCTCATGTATTTTGGGTCATTGTCTGCTGGAAATCTCAGCTATTCCACTGAGGCTCCATCTCTTTGAACTCCATGGTTTCAGATGTGGCGAAGAGATCCCCTTGGAGAGATCCACTCTCCCACTTTGACCTCAGAGTTGAAGTTAGCTGAAGTTGTGTCTTTGCACTCTGTGGTCTTAGATGCAGGGCATTCTCAGAGGAACCACTAGCTTGGAATGGGATCTGCAGGTGAGACTAAATGGAGTTGTGCCTCTTGACTTTCTTCTTCCTTTCTAGCCACCATGGCAGTAAAAAAAAAAATTAGGAATAGGAGATGGAGATCCTTTTCATGTAGGATTAATGATATGTTTATAAAACACTTTGGGTTTCTTGGATGAATGATACCAGAAGAATTATTACTTTGTAAAATTGCTGACTTGTAATTTATATTGTAGGTATTAGTAATTTTTTTCTTGACATGAAACATTAAACAAAATATAATGGTACCATGATAGGCTAAGTAAATCCATTAGGCAATGTAGTGAATAAAGAAGTATGCTGAGAGCACATTAATGCAAAGTACTGTAATTCTTGGTTGCTTTGCTTCTTTTAATTGTCTGATAAATGTTTTCAATAAATGATTTATTGAACTATGAAAATAGAATTAGAGTATGTAAATTTTTACCAAAAATGAACTTTCCTCCACTAATATCTTCCTTTTGATGACTCATTGTGGTGAGGAAGCGAACCTGACTTCTCAAAAGCTTTGTCAGCAGAGCCAGAAACTCTGATAGGTCCTACAAGTGAGAAAGCCTTGAGTATGGGCCTGGAAATGGACTGTATTATGCTTGTAGTCTGGGGAGCAGCCTTGCTAAATTTGGAGAGAGGCGTCACCAGGTTGGCAGCAGGGTGATGAGTTTTTCTGCGCAGCAGTGCTCAAAGCTCTTCTACCCAGTTGCCAAGGGAATACTCACACTGGTGAAATCATAGATCCTTAAAGTAGTGAAATGTATGATCATCTAACAGTTTACTTCTGCCAGACACTGAGCACTGATAACCCGCCTCTGATGTGATACTTTTTTCTTTTTTTTAAACCTAACCTATCAGTGTTACTTGGCTTATGATAATACATCTGACTAATGTTTGGATTTTGTCTCTAACTTAGTAACTGACTAATAGCTGAATAATTATCTGTGGAACATTAGGATGTCAGAGTATTTATATAGACAACAAAATATTCCTAATTCTCTTTATAGAATATCACTGAGTTATGGATCAAATTGAGCTTGAATCCCTTCATAAGCCAATTATTTAGACATTTAGTTATAATACATATATATATATATATCATTAATACTATTATATGATCATCTGATATTATTACATGTAATCAATAATAATGATAATGAAAGTAAGTCATGGAGATATATGCCCTCCATGGAGACATATGCTTCCCACCCCCAAACTCCAAACCCATTGGTTCAGTTGGAGATGTTTAGCATTATTATTGTTGTTGGTGGTGATGATGATGATTGTATAGAACAGGCAAAGAAATACTCTGCTTAACCATTTTCTATATTTTCACTTGGTTCATTATGTTCATAGAATCTCAGAATAACAATGGCCCTCAAAGGTTATCTAATCCAGTTCTCTTTAAATTGGTCCTTGAACAAGAACCCTTTTTTGCTTCAAAACATCCAGTAAAGAGGGACCCACGACCTTTTGAGGCAGTCTGTTCCTCATTTGAGTTGTTCTAATTGTTAGACTTTTTTTGGTACCTCAAGACTAACTTTATTTCTTAACAACTGGTAACCACTACTCTTAATTCTGACTCCTAGGGCTGAAGAAACTAACCTAATTCTTCTTTCAGGTATAATATCTCCCTCTCTCCCCCATTCAAAAGTCTTCTTTCTAGATTAATCATCCCCAACTAAACCACTGGGTTTGGAATAGGGAGCAGAGAGGGCATATATCTCCAAGGACAATTGTTTCAATACCTCCAAAGTCAATGGATCAAATGACATTGGAGGATGGAGGGAGGGAATGGGAAGATATAGACAATCAAAGAAATTAACTGTTCCTGGCACTTCACTAGCCAAGAAAATCAGAGTCTGCCTTTCCCAGTGTTTCCCAAATGCTCCGGATTTCCTGAATGAGCCACATGTTTGGAGAATGATTGATAGCATGATTAAAGGTAGCTTTGATTCTTGCTATAGCTATGGTTCCTGCTTCTCACTTCATAATTTTCTTCCTCAAGGAACACCTCAACAGTGCTAGCCCACACCCAGTAAATCAGCCTGGAATGTTCTCAGTGAAGGGACCAAGTTGATCTCCCCGTTATAAATAGATTCTTGCATGGCTCTGGGAAGAGTCCACAGACATTAGAAAACATTGAATTCTTAGGTGGGGTGGGGTGGGAGAGTTGTGGGAATCGGAAACAAGTGAAATTGATGCCAGAACCCACTGATCTGTTATTAATAGTATAGTTTTCTCTCCCAGATGGGACTAGTTGGACAATAGGAGGGGGATTTAGGAATCTATCTCCCCCATTCCCAAACACAAATTTTGTTCTTTTTTTAGTTTAATTTTTTTATTCATTTTTACTGAACCAGGCTTACCCAATCACTTTCTGCCATGTGTCCTTCAAATGGAAGGAAAGATGTGAGAGGTAGTGCGAGATCGTATGGTGCAGTGAATAGAATACTGAACTGATAGTCACAATGCGGCACTTAGCCTCTATGAGTGTTGATTTCCTCATCTATAAAAGTAAGGGGCTGAACTAGATGACCCCATTCTAGCTTTTGATCTACATACTCCAAGTATATCACCTTATAATACTGCCAATAAGGCTGCAGATTTTAAGATTCCTTTCCTTGTAAAAAAAAAAAAAAGAGTCTAAGATCCCTCCCAAATCTCCAATTATTTTACTCTATTTACAATTTAGAATTGGAGGCAGTGACACAAACTATTTCCTTTTCCTTTTCTTTCTTCTCTTTTTTTCCCCAAGGCAATGAGACAATGAGGGTTAAGTGACTTGCCCAGGGTCACACAGCTAGTAAGTGCCAAGTGTCTGAGGACAGATTTGAACTCAGGTCTTCCTGAATCCAAAGCCGGTGCTTTATCCACTGAGTTACCTAGCTGCTCCCAACACAAACTATTTTCAGTCTTTTTGTCCTTTTCTTTCCATTATCCCTACAAGTGCATGTACACACAAAAACTCATTTCCATTGAAATATTTACCCTTAAGGTGCTTGGAGAAAGGAAATATAAGAATACATTTCTCTTCTCAGGGGAGGAGGAGTTAAAGGTATCTTCAAATGATTCAGTGAGATGAAAATAGTCTTGAATTTAGTAATGTAAAATCAGCTCATGGCATAAAGGCCAAATTAAATCAAGTCAACAAGCATTTAAGTGCTTGCTATATAAGAGGCTCTATGCTAAATGTTGGGGATAAACAAAGATACTTCCTAAAACAAAACAACCCATTCCCTGTTCTTGATGTGGTGACAGTCTAATGGGGAGAAACCATGCAAACAACTGCATACAAATAAGACACATTCTGAATAAATTGGAGAAAATCTCTGAGAGAAGCCACTAACTAAGATCAAAGTGGACCAGAAAAGCCTCCCTTCTTCATTAAGCTGAGACTTGAAGCCAGGGGAGCTAGGAGGTAGAGATCTGACTGGGTCTCACAACCCCTCTGTGACTTAGAAGATGGTTTTTTTGAGTTGCTCTGACTGAAAAAAAAAATCTCTGGCTGGCCAGCCTTCTGGTGATGAGCCTCTCTGAACTGATCTAGACCCAACTTCAGACAACAGATGTGGAGTTGCTGCTGGGTCTGTACCTTCCTAGGTTGGTGGCACCTACAGAAGCTTGATCTTAGCTGGCACAGCCTTGGAGCCAAGGGCAGGCAACGGAGGAGAACTTAAGTGGAAAATAAAGGTATTACTTTACAATTTTAGAAAATCATATTTGACTATATAAAAGATTAAAGCCCTGTCATTGCATGAATGGGACTCAGGGCTGTCATAAGCCCTGTCAGTGAATACAAACTCTGGAAGGCACTACCTCATCTACCTATAAAGGCTCCTAGTAGGGCTGCCTGTGGAAACCACATAAAGATTTCAGGCTTCTTTTGCTAAGTCCCTTATCCCAGGGATGATTTAGGTGGCTACTTGGCACAGTGGAAAATGTTAAATCTGGAGTCAGGAAGACCTGAATTCAAATCCAGCCTAGCTATTTACCAGCTATGTGAACATGATCAAATCACTTTAACCTTGTCTGCCTCAATTTCCTCAAGTGTAAAGTAGGGATTAAAATAGCACTTACCTTGGAGGGATGTTGTGAGGATCAGATGAGCACTTTAGAAACCTTAAAGTAAGGAAGAGAATAAGTACTTATATAGTATCTACAATGTGGCAGGCACTAGGCTAAGTACTTTTTATAAATATTGTCCTATTCGATATTTATAACAACCTGATAAGGTAGGTTCTATATTATTATTGTTGTTGTTATTGCCAAGGTAACCAAACAAATTCATTATACCCATCAATTAGGGAATGGATAAACAAGTTATAGTATATGAATGTGATGGAGTGCATATCAAAAAGTGTCCTCAAAAGTGGCTGAAAGGGACAGTTTCAGAGAATTCTGGGGGGACCTGCAGAATGAAGTGAGCAGAACCAGAACAATTTGTGCGATGACAACATTATAAGAGAAAGAAACTTATAATAATAATTGTAATCATAGCTAACATTTATATACCACTCACTATGTGTTAAGCACTACTATTATTATCTCACTTGATCTGTAGGTGTTATTCCCATTTTACTGATGTTAAGTACTCCCCCAGAGTCACCAAGCTAGTAAGTACCTGAGGCCAGATCTCAACTCAGGTCTATTATAGCTCTAGGTCCAACTCTTTATGTACTGCACTACTTAGCTGCTGAAAGATCTGAAAACTCTGATCAATGCAATGGCCACCCACAAAACCAGAGGACTGGTGATGAAGCATGCTACCTGCTTCTTAACTTAGGCGATGGACTCAGACTGTAAAATGAGACTTCTCTTTTTGAACATTACCAATATGGGAATTCTTTGGTTGATATGCATACTCATGACAAAGTTGTTTTTTAAATGGGGGGAGGTGAGGTGTCAGAAGAAAGGAAAGAAGAGAAAAGTGCTTAATTGATTTTTATCAATTAATTAATTAATTAAAACCATACACACAGAAACTCATTACTAGAGATTGACCAATTCAGTGATGAAAATTCTTTTTACAACAATATTTCATGAATACCATCTACCAAGTCATAGAGAGACTGCAATCTGCAATGGTGGCTAGAGTGTCCACACCAATTAGAAATCATGGATCCTTAAGGTATTCAAGTATGTCATTGTAGGGCTGTTTTCCCTTTGGATATTCACTATACTATGTACATCCCGTTGGTAGCTCAAAGTTATTTCTCCTCCTCCTCAGTGAGGAATACAGAGCACAGTACTTTGTGCTTAGCAAGAACTTAATAAATGGTGGTTGATTATATAAGAATTGCAATTAAACATCAATTATTTTATATGATCTGAAGAGAAACCAGAGTATAATTATTTTATAAACCAATTGAAACTGATTTAACACTTTTCTTTCAACTGAAAATTGGGATCACAATAAAAACTGAAGTAAGACTTTCCTCTTGCTTCTTCTCCTTTACAATCTTTTAAAATATGGCTTCCTATAATAAGCTAGAGTCTATAATGAATAGTACATACACATCCAGCTAAAATGTACCACATCTTCATGTCTTGTATATGTTAGAGATAGGGACTGAAATTGTTACTTCATTTTTGTAGGGCATCCTTGGGTTAGAAAACCTCCTCTAGTCATTCTGGTCTAGACCTCTGTAACTTAGACTCTTATAGACAGTTGCCTAGACTAGAGCACTATGTAATTAAGTGATTTGCCAGTACACAGAATAGGAAGGATTTAAATCCTGGCTTCATATGAAGCGAGTCCTTTATCTTTTACTTCGCACTATTTCTCATGCAAGTTGGAAATAGACATTTTATAGTCAAGCTCCTGCTTTCCTTTTCCAACATTTCACACTTTCCCCCTTTTTCCTCCTTCACTGATCCAGTGTTCTATGGGAACAGGACCATGAGCTATTTCCTGAACTCAATAATCCTTTCCCTGTTGAGTACCTTTGCACTGGCTATCCCCAATGTCTGTATTGACTCCCTTCTCACCTCTGCCTCTCAGAATCCTAGGTTCCCCCAAAACTCAGCCCAAGTAACATTTCTTCTTAGAAAAGCCCTTCCCCCAAACACTTGTATTTATTTACCTGTGCCCATGTTGTATCTTTCCAAAAGAATTTTAAACTTCTGGAGGGTAGATTTTCCTCTCATTTTTCTCTTCACATCCCCAGTTCCTTGAACAACAGAGTTTAAAGTGTGTCTTTTGAACTGAATTAGAGAAATAAGCCATAATTGAATATTCTGGATGTGGGAGACAGCTAAGTCCTGAGCTTTTGGTTTCGGTTTTTCTGAACGGTCTTCTAGTTGAGAAAGGATTCTAAAACATAGTGAGACCTCCCATGTAATGATGGGAAAGGTGTTGAGAAAACCACCCTTTAAGAGTGGCCTGGGTGCCCCAAGCTAGCAGCTTGAACTACTTGGGATCTTCCCAGACGGCTTATCTTGATGAGGGTCCTCTGCTGACAGCTGGGGATGCTTCAGGTTGTCAAATATTATATGCAAATACTGCATCTTTGCATATCTGCACACAAATACAGTTAGCCTTTCCACATCACAGGGATTAGGGCCGTGGTGACTGCTTAATTTAGAAAATCTGCGTACATTTTCTTGGGCTCACCTTTTGTACCAAAGAAGTCTGAATATTTTTCTTTTTCATTTGTAGGGTGTTTTACAGTACCTTATTGTAAAATTTGGGTTGATATAAAATATATATAGATATAGATATATACACAATATATAAGTATATGTATATGTACTTATATATACACACATGCATATATGTGCATGTAAAATACGTATATATACAAATATGTATGTACATATATACACATACACAAACACACACATATACACACACACACACACACACACACACATATTCTTCCACAAAATTCCCCCCACATTTCCATTTAATTTTAAATTTCTTATATTGACCCATGATATATGTCAAAACCATGATGGAGAAAGTTGCGATGTGGAAAGGAAAACTGTACATGCTCAATAGAAGTTACACAGAGTCTATTTCAAGAGAATTAGAAAGATATACTTGTCAGTTCATCATTATTTTTTATCTCAGAATGAAGGGAGAAGAAAGGAGAGGACAAGGGAATGTAGAGCATGTAATGGGTTTTCAGAGTCCAGGCTTAGTCATGTAGAGCTCCAAAGATGTCTTTAGCAATTAAGAGAGAGAATAGTTATTTTTAAACCCAATTCCTTAATTTCCTAGCTACTTTCCAAGTGGTGAGCTTCTAGGTATACAATCCCACAAAATAATAGGACCATTTTTCTCCCCAATGTTTGTAACTGTCTTTAATTTGGCCACTAGATGGCATCATTGTCCTTTCGTGTTAATTCTTAAGGGGTCTCCAAATTATGACTAGAGTTAGGACTTTTCATTTTTCTACTTATGTCTCTTGAAATGCAGAAAAAAAACAATTTTAAAAATAGTAACCTAGACCCATAAATATATGACAGGGAAACAAGTTGTATAGTCTGACACACTGATGATATACTGATGATAAACTCTATACAGTAAAGGGAAGGAGAAAAGTATAGTGAACAGTTGAGAATAGAAGTGTATCCCTTATGAGTGTAAAGATAATGTTGCCTCAGTGGCTTCAGAGAGTAGTCCAGGTGACAGGGGCATTTACATTTTTTTCATACAATGATTTTTCTTTTTTTTTTAAATTAATAAAGTATTTTATTTTTTTTCTGTTACATGTAAAGATAGTTCTCAACTTTTGTTTATACAGGCTTTCCAATTTCAGATTTTTCTCCCTCCCTCCCCTCCCTCCCCCCTCCCCTAGACAGCAGGTAATCTGATATAGGTCATATATATATATATATATATATATATATATATATATATATACACACACACACACACACACACACACATAATAACATTAATCCTATTTCTGCATTAGTCATGTTATAAGAGAAAAATCAGAGCAATGACGAAAAACCTCAAAATAGAAAAAAACAACAGCACCAAAAACAAAAGAAATAGTATGGTTCATTCAGTATCTATACTCCACAGTTCTTTTTTTTTTTCTTGGATTTGGAGATCCTCTTCTATCATGAGTTCCCTGGAACTCTTCTGTACCATTGCATTGGTGAGAAGAATATAGTCCATCACAGTAGATCGACACTCAATGTTGATGATACTGTGTACAATGTTCTTCTGGTTCTGCTCATCTCACTCATCATCAGCCTACATAAGACCCTCCAGGTTTCTCTGAACTCCTCCTGCTCATCATTTCTTACAGCACAATAGTATTCCAATACAATGATTTTTCAATCATGGTTTTGCATCATCCCAGAGAATTTCCAGAAAGTCATAGGATCACCAATTTTGAGATTAAAGAAGTTTCAGAAGCCATTTAGTTCAACATCTTTATTTAAAAGATGAAAAAACTGAGTCTAAGGAAGGTGAGAAGACTTGTCAAAGGTCACACACATAGTATAACATTTACTTAGTGAATATTAGACACTGAATTTGAACCCAGGTATTCTGAGTCCAGAGCCTATGCTCTTGATGTTAAGGTGTCCCCAAAACTCTTCAAAATAAAATGAATTTTAATTTATATACAATTAAAATTGTTTTGATTTGTAGCATAGGAAGTTTCTTTTTTATCAACCAATCAGCTACTAAAAAAAACCACATTTATTAAGTACTCACCACATACAAGGCACTGTGGTAATATAAAGAAAGGCAGAACAGTCTCATCTCTGGAGGATCTAATATTGTATTGGTAATCATTGTAAATATCAGATAAGTAAAAAAAAAAAACCCAAAGTGTCACAAATTCCAAAAACGAACTCTCTACCCTTATGAGAAATATTCCAAATATGTTTAAAACAAAGATTATCACACATTCCACTCAAGGTAGACCTCAAGTGAGATTCTGATAAAGCTCTGAGAAAGACAACAGTAGCTTTATTCTAGACATCCTGTATTTTCTGAAGTAGATCATTGTCAAACTGAAAATGTTTTTCTTTGGGAATGATCCAAAATTTTTCTAAACGAGAACTCTATCTCTCTGATGTTATGAAAAGTAATAAAAAAGAATGAAAAGTAATAAATGTTAGATTCTATGACTCTTGAAAAGCACGAGTTTCCTTATTAGCTAGAACCCTTATGTTTTTTTTTCTTTTTATGCCTTCTTGGGTTCCAGTATTTCTGTCCTGGGGCAAGATGACTTCAAACAAAAGTTTCTGCTTCTTAAGCGAATATAGTGCTTGCTTTGCCCTTTCTATTATTTTCCTTTATCTTCTATGGTTTCAATTTCTCTTCTCATTTTTTTCAACTTGAAAACTCACAAGATTAGGATGATAGAATAACAGATTAATTCGTGGATTCATGGATTTTGAAACTATACACCTATGGACATTAAAAGGCTCAAGGGATTTCTTAAATGAGTCAGACAATCAAACTGTTGTCAATTTTATGGGGAAAATAATATAAATAGAATTCAAATGCATAATTCTATTTATCCAAAAGAAGAGTAAAATTTCATAATGTAATTCTAGAATTTAAGGAATGACATATGCTGCTTCTAAGCCTGAAATTATGTATTTGATTAATTAGTAGAAAGTAAGGCTTTGAAAGTAAGAAAATACTCTGAAAAATTCTGCTGTTATTTTTTTCTTTCCTCTCTGTTATTATTTGAATTGTGATGCTATTTAAAGACAGTATGCCTTATGAATGTCTTGTCAGCTTTTGAAAAACTAATTTTTAAATTGCCAAGATCATTGTAGCATAATTCGCTAGGTTAGACCCTTGTGCTTGGCAACAAAGATGCATTAGAACTGTACACAAATACAGGACTATAGGCATCATCATTCTGACGGCTGCTTGTTCTGGCACCACTGTCGGCAGTCACTGCAGGGCATCCAAGGAATGATGTGAGATTTTTTTTTTTCCCTGGCGGGGGGAGTCATCAGCAAATTCAGACCAGAAGTTCTGATTTAGAAGGAGAAATGGCTCAACAATGAACTTCAGAAAAGAATTGTCCTAGAGTTGAACCAGTAGAGGGACCTGAGATGCTGTATAGATGACTAGGAAGGAACCAACTGGTATGGCTCTCCAAATAGGCAGTTTTCTGAGGCTGATCATCCTTACAAATATAAGGGAAGAGCTTTCAGGAAAACATTCAGATTCAGATAAAAAACAGTAATTATCCTTCAGAGTGAATGTAAGATCATCCTGATTCATATCAGTGATGAAATAATCATTAGTGATTTTGATGATCAAGAATCTGATCTGAAATTATAAATGAACTTTATTTTTAAAGATATGTTAAGGTATGTTTTCCAGATCCTTTTCCCTATACAAGCTTTAGAAATTTTTTTTAAAATTACGTATGTAAAATTCACAAGGAAACAGATATGTGGTGATATATACACTTATATTTGTACACATGTATATTTGCACATACATGTGTATGTATACATACATATGTACACATACACATATATACCTATACATACACATAAACATATACACATATATTGCTGCTTCCCAGTTCCTTGCCTTTCCACCAATCTGTCTCACAAAGTACTTTTTCCTTCAAAAGAAATTCCTTGACTGAGAAGATTAAATTGACAGAGAGTATGTAATGGCATGCCGTGAGGTGCATGATGGGCTAACTCCCTAGTTCTCCCAAGGATAAATACTGGGGTTTTAATTTTGTTATATTGTCTGTTTTCTCTATTCTTTATTTTGACAAAGTCTTGGAATTTCTGTCATTCCTTTTTATTCCACTGACTTGAAAAATATGAAGCAAAATACCTCTTTGGAAAAATAACATATATATACTATATATGGCATACACACATGTACATTCACACATGCATGCACACATATGTGTGTGCATGCATACTATATATGTATGGGATATTTAAGGTTTTCTACTCAAGGTTAACAGCAGATACTGAAAACTTATTAACTGTATTTAATAAAAGCAGGTCTTACATTACTGGAATATGAATATATTGCTTTTCTACCAAAGGTGTCTAATATTTCTTGCTAAGGAGGGACTAGCTTATTGAGTCATGAGAGATAACTTTACTCTCTTAGGTTAGTTACTAAGCTTCCACTGACCTGAAGAAGGTGACTTTATTATTATACATAAAGTTAAAATGATAGACTGATCACAGAATCTCAGGGTTGAAAGAGTTCTGGAAAAGCTTTTAGATTCCTTTCCTGCCTCTGTGCAAACCATCTCAGAAAGATAATTTGTGCTAGGTGATTAAGTGGATAGAGTGTCGGATTGGGAATTTGGAAGACCAAGTTCAAATCCTTTCTCCTTACTAGCTATGTGAACCTGGGCAAGTCAATTAACCTGTGACTGCCTCTGAGTTTTCTCATCTATAAAACAGGGATAAGAGTAACTACTCCTAGGTTAGTTGTGAGGATAAAATGAAAATATTGTAAAGTGCTTTGTAAAACTTAAAATGCCGTATAAATATTATAAATATATATGCATATATACATTTACATATTTATTTTCTGTTCTTTAAGTTGTCAGGCAAGAAGAACTGATATTAGTGGTGTTCTGCCATACATTTTAAAATCTTCCCCATCAGGTTATTCCTGATCCTAACTACATTCTTTCCTCCAAATTTTGAGTCAATTATTGATTGTCCAGTATTTACGGCAATGAAGAATAGTTGGATATCATTCTCCAAAAGATATATCCCTGATCTTCTTTTGACAAAGCTAAGTAATGTAAGTCAATTCAATTCAACAAACATTTGTTAAACATCTTTTACATATGCAGAACATTGTGCTAAAAGCTAGGGATACAAAGAGAAAAATGAATCCACCCATGCCCTCAGGAAGCTTACATTCTATTGGATTTTTAATTGTGTGTAAACAGATAATTACATTTATACATTTTGAGAAACTGGGAGCCCTTAAAAGGAGTGTGTGTGTGTGTGTGTGTGTGTGTGTGTGTGTGTAAATATCAAGAAAAGCACACATTTCCTTTAGTCTTTCTCTGTTGAATCTATTCTTCAGCTCTTTGAATTTTTAATTTTTTTTTTCCTCTGCACCATTTCTAAGTTTTCTACATTTCAGGTAGAGCACCGCACACTGGTAAATATCCAATCAGTCCCCAGTGTTAGAAACTTATACTTCATTCCTATTGGTTCTTGGGATGAATTTGTATCTTCGTTCTTTAAAAACCTGTACCACAGGGGCAGTGAGGTGGCATGGTGGATAAAACACTGGCTCTGGATTCAGGAGGACCTGAGTTCAAATTCAGATTCAGACACACTTACTAGCTGTGTGACCCTGGGCAAGTCACTTAATCCTCATTGCCCCTCAACAAAAAACAAACAAAAAACCCCAACACCCCCCCCCCAAACCATGTTGCTAAATTCTATGAAAAATAAAATGCATTCTGCACCTCTCCATCTCCACAGAATTTATTATTCCTTTTCTTATTTCTGTGCACAAATCCATGTCTACACTCACTCTGCTCCATGGTCAAATTCCAGAGAGTGAAGATGCACTTTGGAGACATATGGAATGTGTGTTGGACTTGGCATCAGGAGAGATGTTGAGTAAACTCCCACCTCTCCTACTCAGAAGCTGAATGACCATGGACAAGTCATTTACATTTTCTGAGACTTGATTTCCTCATCTGTAAAATGATGATGATGGAAATACTTATAGTATTCCCCTTACAATGCATTCATGCAGACTAAATGAGATAAAATATATAAACTGCTTTGCAAACCTTTGTGTCATACAAAAGTTAGCTACCTAGCTAGTATTAGTCTTGTTTTCACTAGATATCTCATTGGATGGAGTTCAGATAGAAATGGTCAGGGGACAAGTGGCTGTCCTGCTATTCTCTTTGTTTAAGATTTTACTAACTATTGTCCTGGTTGACAAAATGAATGCTTTTAATAACTCATGAAAAACATTGGGATTATAGTACATCTTCTATGGTCTCACTCAAAGCAATTAATTATTACAGTGATTAATACTAAAAAAATCTACATCATAATAAATCACAACAAGGCAATAATGAGTAATGGAACAGCTCTTTCTGAACCAAACTCTTGTGTGGATACAGAAAGCAGAAAGGAAACAAGCAGGGGTTACTGCTGTAATGATTGGAATGACGCCACCTGCTGGAGACTTACTGTAGAAAAGCTGTGCCATGAGGTGAATGTCTCTGAGGGCAAGACCATGCATCTTTTCTTTGGCGTTGGGAAGTGACATTGGCTAATGGGAGGAAGAAGGGAGGAACCTGGCTCTCTTCCTGAGGACTCCAGTGGAGAAGGGAGCTAGAAATGTGTTCTCCCTTTAATAGATGGGAATCTAGGCCTTTCTCTCTCTCTTTACCAAATTCTTATTCTCCTTAATAAATGCTTAAAAGCCTAACTCTTGCTAAAGCTTATAATTTATTGGTGACCACTCATTAGATATTTTAGACAGACTAGCTAGAATTTTAGCCTTAACACTGCAAACAACAGTGATACCTACAGAGAAAAGGAAAATGTTCCAGGTGTGTTCTTTGATAAGCGACAGTATCAACTCTGAGTGAATTTCACAATTAGTCAATCAATTGAAAGTATTTATTAATAAAAGTTGCCATTTATATAGTTTTAAGATTTGCAAAGTGCTTTGCATATTTTTATATCATTTAATCTTCTCAACAACCTTGGAGTTAGGTGCTATTATCTTCATTTTGCAGATAAGGAAATTTAAGCACATAGAGCTTAAGTGACTTGCCCAGAGTCATTCTGCTGAAGTGTCTGAGACACTTTACACTCCCACAATTGGCCACCTAGCTGTCTCACTAAGTGCTGCCAGTATCAGTATCAGACATGGTCAAGCACTGTCCTTGGTGCTGGGGATACAAAGTCCCTGCCCTCAAAAAACTGACATTTTATAATGGGAGACAACATGAATACTTGTAAGAATATGTAAAATGGTTTCAAAATAAACACCAGGTAAACACGACCAGGAGAATACTGGTTAGACTGTTCATGACATTAACATATACTTACCTCACACCGCCCCCCCACCAAAAGCAACAAAAAAAACCCCCCATAACTCAACTGCACTGTAATTGGAGTTAGTAATCTTGAGTTCTAGTCTTGACACAGCCATTAATTAGTGAAATTATTTTACTTTCCTGGAAATCAGTCTTTTCAGCATCAAAATAAGGAAGTAGGTCTGGATAACCTTGAAAATTCCTTCCTTCTTTTAAGTAGTCCTCAATTCTAAGCATAAAAGAAATAGAAACTTTAAGACTAACCCTATTTTTTCACTTTTAAACAAACCCATGTGAAAGACAACTCATTGAATGGAACAACAATCATCATTTCAGTATTAGTGTGAGTTTGTTAGGATAGCCTCACTTAGGACGATGACTCCATCATTACAGAGCTCCAGGCAGACTCATAGATGATTCTTGTCCCGTTCTTCCTGATGCTGTTGTCAAATTTCTGACCATAATTTGGCAGCCTGTGTGTTTAAACATGACCAGTCAAAGCTAGTTAGTGCATTCATCATTTCCCCACCCAGCAAGGTGTGTGAAAGATACATGCAGCAAGTTGGTAATAAATTGGCCTGCAAAGTTAACCTGAGCCCTTTGAATTGAAATAGAAGTTCTCAACCTGATTGGAATTAACCAACTCTGACGGCCTACTTCATCTTTTTGAAAGCTGCTCTGGTGATGCTTGATTGTCACCTGGGCAGTCGGATGGGTGCTAATGGGGGGTTTTCAAGTTGTCTTGCTATTCTTAAACTATTATGAGGGAATAAAAAAATGATTGAAAATGGAATCTGGTGCAGGAAGTGGAGGGGGTGGGGAGGAAGCAGTGGGGAGAGGTTAGTGGTGGGGAAGAAAGCCGGGAATTTATTATTTAAGAAAGAAATAGAGCCAAGGTAGGGGGGAAGAAAAGGGCCTTCTCACATCTCCTGGCCAGGTGCTCCGTGCATATAAATGTTTCAAGTTAAGCTTTAAGATCAAGGGAAAGTCTGTAGGGAGCCTTGTTTCCTGGAGATCTCCTCGCTGAAGCTGCTCCTGAGTACGGGCTACCCATTTTTATTTGGTTATTAAGGATTAAAGGGGACTACGCTTCTGGAATGGTAGTTCCTTGGCTGCTATTAACTTTGTACATGATAGTGAAAATCATGCTTCTGAGGGAGGGCTTGTATATGTGTTTTTGGGGAACAGTTCAAGCTGTCTTCTCTGTCATTTTTTCATGTGTGTGTGTGTGTGTGTTCATACATGTTTACCAGGAAATTTCCTTCCTCTCTTGAGTGCAGCCTGAAAGAAAGGTGTTGTCTTGGAAATGATTGTGAATCTTTGTGTTTCTCAGAGACCTTCTCAGTTTTCATAGAGGTGTGGGGAGAGAACATGAAAAGAATTCCTCATGAGCTTGCAAGTTGCTTCAGATGCTGGGGCTAGCTGAACCAATTGCCCTGGAAAAGTTAGTCTCTCTTGCCAGAGTTCCCAGGCCAGAACATTTGTGCATCCCATTAGGAAGGCCAAGAAGACTTTCTTTAAAAAAAAAAAAAACAGAAACAATGCTTTTGTGTTGTAGAATTGTAGTAAGTCATCAATACTTGAAAGATGACTTTTAATTTAAGAAAATAACCAGCAATATTTAAACTTTTTACTTTGGTTCTGCCTTGCATATAACCTTCCATGAAAGTGAATGGTTTACACAGTGTTTGTAAGCCATTACCAGGCTATAGAGCATAAGAGCAATGGTATATAATTTTTAAATTATAAAAGTATTTTATTATTTTCCGGTTACATGTAAAGATAGTTTTCAACATTCATTTTCATAAGATTTTTACTTCCAAATTTTTCTCCCACACTCTCACACTAAACATTATTTCTGCATTAGTCATACTGTGAAAGAAGAATCAGAACACAAGGGGAAAACCTCAAAAAAGAAAAAAAAATCAACCAAAAAAGTAGAAACAGTATGGTTCAATCTTCATTCAGAATCCAGTTTTGTTTTGTTTTTCTGGATGTGGAGAACATTTTCTATCATAATTTCTTTGAAATTGTTTTGAATCATTGCACTGCTGAGAAGAGGCAAGTCTATCACAGTTGATCATCACATAATGTTGCTGTTAACTGTGTATGATGTTCTCCTGGATCTGCTCATCTCACTTAGCATCAGTTCATGTAAGTCTTTCCAGGTTTCTCTGAAATCCTCCTGCTCATGGTTTCTTACAGCACAATAGTATTCTGTAATGGCATATAATTACAAAAGTACAAATACAGTAGAAACTGGAGGTAGGGAGGTCGTGGCCCAATTGTGCACATTTCAATCTGATTTTTTTAGTCCTCTCTGATTGGAGAGATGGACTTCTCCCAAAGTCTTCCTGTGTAGAAGGCTGGGATCTGACCTTTCGAAACAACTCTCCATTTTCGATAAGCTTCTCTGCTTGGTTTTGACTCTCTGGTACATCCTCCCACCCCATATTCTACTCTCCACCACCCCCCTTTCAGCTTCCTTTTTTGTGTTGTCTTCCCCCTTGAGAGCAGGGACTGTCTTTTTTTCTCTGATTTGCACTCCCATCATTTAACAAAGTGCTTGGCACATAGGAGGCAGTAAATAAATGTTTAATTGAATTGAAATTTTAATCATTGGACCAATAGACTTAGGTTAAGTGAGGTGATTTCTCGTTTAAAATGCTAGAAAATCAGTAACTATGCATAGAGCAGTTTGACTGAAAACAACCTGGGGGTTTTAATGTAAGATAAACTCAACAGAAAATAATAGAGCGATGATGTGGAAGTCAAGATCCTGTATTCTAAACTTGAGTTGAGAGGCAATGTCCAAGTAGGAAGTGACAGTCCTGTAATCTGCCCTGGTTGGGCCACACCCAGAGCTTCATGTTCTGATCTTCTGTCTCAGTTTAAGAAGAAAATTTAGAAGTTGAAGAGAATCTAGAGGAAAGGACCAAGATAGCCAAGGGTTTAGAGTTCATGGAGTTCTAAGATTAGATGGAGAGATTCAAGGTGTTTAAGCAGGAAGGAAAAAAAAAAAAACCTCTGACATGATTGCTGTCTTTAAGCATCTGAAAGTAACAAGGGGATTCAACTTGTTCTCTCTCTCTCTTTCTGTGTGTGTGTGTGTGTGTGTGTATTTACTTACAAATATGTATATATCTTAGATATGAGACCTTAATCAGACTGTTGTGAAGATTTTTCTCCCAGTTATCTGTGTAAAATTTACTTTTGCTTGTTTTGTGGTGATTGCTCATTTAATTGCTATTGTTTAGTCATTTTGTATATCGACTCCTTAGTTCTGATTACTTCACTTTGACTCAGTTCATGTAAATCTTTCAATTCTTCCTTGTATTCATATAGTCCTAATTTCTTATAGTGCTATATTTCATTATATTCATGCATCACAATTTCTTTAGCCATTCTTCACTTGGTGGGCATCTACTTTGTTTCTAGTTTTTTACTAACACAAAGCAAAGTATGTATGTGTGTATATATGTATATGTGTATGTATATGTATATATACGTATATGTATATGTATGTACATGTGTATATGCTTATGCATATGGACATACATATATGTATTTATGTGTGTATATGTATATACATATATACTTATTTATACACATATGTGTTTGTGTATGTATATGTATATATGTGTATATATTTGTTTTCAGGTATGATCTACTTGTGGTATATGTCTAGCTGTGGAGTCACTGAGTCAAGAGGTATGGACATTTCAGCCATTTCATTTTCATAATTCCAAATTGTTTTCCAGAATGGTTGTCCTAATTCACAGCTCCACCAATAATGCATTAGTGTGTCTCTCTTTTCACATCTCTTCCTACTTTGACTTTTCCTCCCTTTTGTAATATTTTCCAATTTTCTAGGTATTTTTCTAATGTGCATTTCTTTTATTATTAGTGATTGGGAGCATTCTTTCATATGATTGTTAATAGTTTGCAATTGTTTTGAAAAGACTTTGACCAGTTATCATATCTGATCATACCCTTTGTTCATGTTATCCCTAGACATTATCTACTAGAGGATGGCATTTGGTCATATATTTCTGTTAGGTGTCAATATATCTTATACACCAAACCCTTATCTGATAAATTTGATACAAACCCTTTTTCTCCTACCATTTGATCTCTTCTCTTCTTATCCTAGACACATTAATTTTCTTTGAGCACAAGCTTTAGAGCATCTCATGGGAGATGATATCTAGATTTACATTTCAGGGAAAGTACAGTCATAGCCATTTGGCAGGATTTGACACACCTTTGATTTCAGCAAGCAAAACTGTCCTCACCTCTAAACCATTTGTACACTGTGAAAAGAGAAGGTGTGACTTCTCCATGGCTACCCCATTGTACCAAAAAGGAACAAGAGGGGGAATCTGGGAATCTTATGAGATAGTTCCCACTATGGACAGGGTCTATGCATTAGGACAAGACCACACAGATTAAGGCCACACAGGTCACAAGTGCAAGTATTAAAAGAATTAGCAATTAGTAGAATCATTTCATTATAACTCTCTCTGCTACTTGATTGAATGTTATTTCAATATATAGAATTTCTGGGCTCTATTGACTGAAAATACTTGGTGCAAATGTATATAATTAAAATGTGTAATCATTAGCATTTTATTGAATTTTGAGTAATTTCCTAACCTAAATAATTAGCTAATTTATTCTGATAAAAGCTAGCCTTCTGTCTTGTTGCAAAAATAATGATACAAGGAGAATTCAGAGAGAAATCATGGTATAGGACTGGCATCTATGTGAACTAGGCACACTTCCTGTCTCTGAAACCTACTAGTAGAGTGACCCTGGGCAAGTCCCTTATTTCTGTGTGTACCAGTCAAATCATTAAGACCAAAAGTAATCAAGAGTTGATGATCAGGGGGCAACTAGGTGGCACAGTGGATAGAGCACCGGCCCTGGAGTCAGGAGTACCTGAGTTCAAATGTGGCCTCAGACACTTAACACTTACTAGCTGTGTGACTTTGGGCAAGTCACTTAACACCAATTGCCTCACTAAAAAAAAAAAAAAAAAAGAGTTGATGATCTGTATCAGTGGAGGGAATTCCCATTCCAGGAGTTCTGTACAATGATTAAATCACAGGTCCAGGCAAAAAACAAATAAAAATTAAAATGGAGATCTAAGCGACCTTTAGTCAGTGATATGATATGTCAGGAAAAGAAATCTAAAATGTTCTGTTCTGAAGGAACTCACAGTCCAATGGAAGAGACAACAAGCAAATGATTATATACAAACAAAATTGAAACAGGGTAAATTGGAGATAATCAAGAGGGGAGGGCATTAGCGTTAAGAGGAACTCATAAAGGCATCTGTGTAGAAGATGGGATTTTATCCAGGACTTGGAGAAAGTCAGGCAAGCCAGAGGCAGAGATATGAAGGGTGATTATTCCAGGCATGATGACCAAACAATGAAAGTGCCTGGAGTCTGGAGGCACAGCATCTTATGCAAAGAATAACAGGGAGGTTAGTGTTACTGAATAGCAGAGGATGTGTGTGTGTAGTGGGTGCGGGGGAGTATAAGGTATAAGAAGACTGGCAAGGTACTAGGGGACCAGGTTGTGAAGGACTTTGAACACCAGAGGATTTTATATTTGATCCTAGAGGAGATAGGGAGCCTTTGTAGTTTGTTGAGTGGGGGTGTGACTTGATCAGACCTGCAATTTAGCAAGATTCCTTTGAAAGCTGAGTGGAATTGGGCAGGGAGAGGTTTGAGGCAGAGAAACCAAACAACAGGCTATTGCAAAGGGGTGATGGGAGCCTGCTCCAGGATGGTGGCAGTGTCAAAGGAGAGAAAGGGGCTTATGTGAGAGAAATAAGATAAAGGTAAAATTGACAGGACTTTGCAGCAGATTGAATATAGGGGGTGAGAGAGACTGGATTTGAGGATGATGTCTATGTTATAAGCCTGGCCCCTTCAACAGTAATAGGGAAGTTCATAAGGGAGAAGGTCTTTTGTTTGGAGGGGGGAGTGAAGATAATGAAGTCAGTTTTTGATATGTTGAGATTAATATGTCTATGGACCATCCAGTTTGAGATGGAGTTATGAGTCTGGTGGTTAAGAGAAAGGTTAGGGTTGGATAAGTAGATCTGAGAATCATTAGCATAGAAGTGATCATTTCAACCCTAGAAACTAATGAAATCACCAAGTGAAATAATACTGAGGAAGAAGGACAAAGCCTTTGGGAACATATTTAGTGAGTGTAGCTTAGACAAAGATCTAGAAAAGGAGACTGAATGGGGGTGGTCAGGCAGGTAGGAGAAACAGGAAAAGGCAGTGTCACTGAAACCTAGAGTGAAATGGATATCAATGTGGAGAGTATCATTAACAGTGCAAATGGATGCAGAAAGGTCCAGAAAGATGAAGACTGGGGAAAAGGCCATTAGGTTTGGTAATTGAGAGATTATTGGTAACTTTGGAGAGAGAAGCTTTAGTTGAGTGATGAGTTTGGAAGCCAGACTGAACATATTGGGAAGAAACAACGTGGAAGCACCTATTGTGGATGGTCTCATCAAGGAATTTAGCCATATAAAGGAGAAGAGATATGTAATGATAACTAATGAAGATGGATAGATCAGGTCAGTTTATTTTTATTTTTAGGATGGGGAGACATGGACATATTTCTAGATCTTAGGGAAGTAGCTAGTAGAAAAGAGAGATTGAAGGGACAAGTGGGAGGTTGGAGACAATAGAGGGGGCAATCTGCTGGAGAAGATGAGATAGAACAGAATCACTTGTTCAAGGGTTTATTTTGGCAAGAAGGGCCACTTCTTCATGTAGACAGGGATGAAGGAAGAGACGGTGGATTAAGGCATCTGGAGAATGGGAGATGAAGATGACGGGAGAAGATGGAACTTTTGGCAAATGGTCTTATTTTTTCAGTAAATTCTGAGGCAAGGTTCTCAGATGAGAGAGCTGGGGGAGGGGTGCCATGAAAGTCTTGAGGAGGAATGAAAAGGTTTCAGGGAGTCACTCTAGTGAGTGGAACAATGAGTTAATTAGGGAGACATAAAAGGATTGCCTTGCAGCATTGAGGGCTCAAGTGAGGTTAGGTAAAATACATTTGTAGTAGACTCAGGCAGCACTGTCTTGTGTTATTCTCCAGCTTCCTTTCAGAAGCACATGTATGGGGTCCTCTTTGGTGGCAGGGAGTAGATTTTTCTGGAGAGGTACTATTGGTAACTTCCTTTCAGAAATTTCATCTTCTTGGTTCCACAAATTTAGCTCAATTTAACAGATATAGAGTAGGTGACTACGATTTGCTCAGTTCTAGGGCTACCAGGATAAATGTAAAACATTATTTTCTTTCTAGGAATTTATGATCTAATGGGAAAAAACAACTAAACATATTTGTGACATGAATAAGAGTAAGATACATTCAAAGGAGAGATCTAGGAAAGTGCTACAAGAAATTTGAAGATGGAGAGACATTATTAGTGTGTTAAAGCACATATAGAATACAATGTAATCTCCTTGAGACTAGGATCTATTTCATTTTTGTATTTCTGGTCTCTGGGATAGTCCTTTAAATATATTTAATGATAATGTTAAATGAATGAATGAATGAATGAGAGTAGAGAATCATAAAATCTCATAGTTAGAAAGGATTTTACAAACCTGATAATCCAGGTGTTCTTTACATAGATTTCAGGGAATCTCTGAAGAGTGATCAAAAAAATACATCTTTATTTCAGTATAATTGTTTCTTAATTTAATGCCTTTAAAGACATTATTTTGAGAAATCGTCCATACGTTTCAACAGATTATCAAAGGGGTCCATGTTCAACCCACACCTGACCAAGGATCCATTTTATAACATACCTAACCAGTCGTCATCTAGCTATTGCTTGAAGCTCTGGAGACAGGAGGAATTCATTGTATCGTAAGGTGGCCCTTTCCGTGTTTTTGACAGCTCTAATTGTTATTTTATTTTGGGGTTTAAGTAACTTGCTCAGGGTCACAGAGCTATTAAATATTTGATGTTGGACTTGAACTCAGGTCCTCTGGATTCCAGGGGTGGTACTCTATCCACTGCACCACCAGCTGCCCTGAGACAGCTCTAATTGTGAGGAGATTTTTTTCCTTACCTGAAGCTTAAACCTGTTTCATTCTCTACCATCACTCTTTGTTCTGCACTCTAGGGATAAATAAAACAAGTCAAATCTGGCTTCCACATGACAGCCCTACAGATTCTTTTTTTTTTCTTTTTTTTTCCTTCAGATTCTTAAAGGCAGCTTTCTTCTAGTACTTGCCTATCACCTTAAATAAGTCTCATCCCTTACAGGTTAAATATTCCTATTTCCTTTAATGATTCCTTGTATGGTATGGTCTCCAGTCCCCTAACTTTCATGACCAGCCTCCTCCAGACATACTCCAGGTTGTCAGTGTCCTTTTTAAAATGTGGTTGGTGTCTATTCTGAACACAGTATATGGTCTAACCATGGCATAAGTTCAGTGGGTCTATCACCTCCTTCATTCTGCATACTCTCAGTTACTCCAATGGATCTTGGATCTCATTGATATGGGTATGCCCTCCAATGATGCTTATTCTAATGTATCCATACCTGCCTCTGCTGTGTGACTATTGATTCTGTACTCCCATAAGTTCACCATAGGGATAACACCCTTTCAAGATTTTAGGAGTCCTCACATTCTCTTGGTATCAGGGTTTTTCCAATTTAACATGAGGGCCAGCCATGAGTTGTTCCTTACCCTTGCCATATTAGCAACTCATCTTTGATTTTGATCACACATTCATTGATGACATCATTTACACTGTTTTTCTAATATACTCTCTGTTAGTTGATGTGTTATTATAGCCTGCTCACACCTATCATGCACCGTTCTGTTGCACTCAGGGTAATCTTCAATTTTTAATTTCCAGAGACTCTAGTGTTTTTATGAATTACAGCCATATGATACCATTAGAATGCTTCAGGATGGGGAAGCTAGGTGGCGCAGTGGATAGAACATTGACCCTGGATTCAGGAGGACTTGAGTTCAAATCCGACCTGAGGCCCTTGACACTTACTATCTGTGTGACCCTGGGCAAGTCACTTAACCCCAATTGCCTCACTAAAAAACAAAAACAAAAAAAAGCCCCAACAACAACAACAACAACAAAAAAGGTTACAGTTAATCAAGAGTATCTGAAAACTAAGTGAGTGGCACCCCCAAAAGCAGTTTTAAAGGAGCACATTTTCAATCCAATGTAAATGTGAGAGCTTCCAACACAATCACAGAAGTGAAAGTGATTGTGCATCCATGGCTCTTCTCCAGTTTCATGACTGACTGTCCCATGAGAAAATGATTCCCGTTGTTCCAAATGACCCGCTAATATAGGTTGGTCTTTTTAGACCAAGCTGTTCAGCATTGTGTGCACATCATGTTGCCTCAAGCCATCAAAGACCAGCCCCACATGCTCATACCTCACACTAACAAAAATGTCCCTATCTGTAAATTTTCTATACGCACAGGCATTTTCAGTCAAGCCTTAAAGAAATGGTGTTCTGCCTGTCTGTTGCAATAACAGAATATTAACTCTGTACAGATGCTTTTAGAAGTACAGAGTTAAATACAGAGCCCCAGAGATGCCTGGAAGCACACATGAGAAAAGTGCAGCCATTCATGAAGACCTAAGAAATGAAGATTTGCAGGATAAACTTTTCCCTATGACAAAGGAGAGTGAAGGAGCAGATCACAATAAGAAACAGACAGTGAGGAATAATGACCCTAAGCTTAAAGTACAAGGCAACCAGGATGCCAAGAGGTGGAGGGAGCTGCCTGTTCAGTTGGGATAAGCCAAGATGTTATTAAATACTGATACAAATTTGGAATTGAGGGGAAAATATACTCGAATGAGGTAGAAGCTGAATCAATTCTCATATTGATGAGCCAAAAGACTATAGATGTGGAATAAACATTTTATTTACTGGGATACTGTCCTTATGTACCTTGTGGTCTGACACAGTGCCTTGCCCATAGTAGGCACTCCATCAATGTTTGTTGTTCAGTGACAGACTCTTTGGCAAGGAAGGAAGTTATATCAACAGGTAGACTTTTAGAATTTTAACTAAGGAGAGAAGAAGCTTTAGGGAAACCAGTCCTGTAGTCACCGAATTAGATGTGTTGAGAACAAGAGGTCTAAGATTACTCTTGAACAATCCCATCTAGTGCAGAATTAACCTAGACAAACCGGGAGGTGGGGTGGAAATCCTGTTGGCCAAACAGCATATTGACCCCCCTGAAACCATTTCATCTCTCTATCAGTCTGTCCATTGGTTTACTTTTATTAATCCATGATATTCTACAATGGCAAAAGTATTTAAAATGTTCATTTCCCTCTTTAGCTTCTTACCCTAAGCCTGGAAAGAGAACAGCCAGAAAAATTCAGAAAATATTCTATTTCCTGTCTCTGCGTCAGGGCAAAATAGTCCTCCCTCTCCCCCAACCCATGGGGATTCACTTAAAAAAAATAACCTCTGCCAGGGAAACCTGCCAAAGTCTTTTTTAGAGTTCAAGTAGTTTATATTCACTTACTAGGCTTACCTATCTGACACTCAAAAACTCCAAGTGAGCAAGGCATCATTTCCTCTTTTTTCTTTTGTTTTGTTTTGTTCTGCAAGGCAATGAGGGTCCAGTGACTTGCCCAGGGTCACACAGCTACTATGTGTCAAGTGTCTGAGGTCAGATTTGAATTCAGGTCCTCCTGAATCCACGGCCAGTGCTTTAACCACTCCACCACCTAGCTGCCCCTAGTACCATTTCCTCTTGCAGAAATTATGTTGCTTTTCCTCCAACTAGTTATTTTTTTTTCTTTAGAGTTCTATTTCTTATTGATTCTATCATTTTGCCTACTCTGGAAGTAGGACACAAAGGACCATATATTAGAATTTGAAGGGGCTTTGCTTGTCATCTAATCCAATGACTTCATTTTGCAGTTCAGGAAACTAAGGCCCAGGAAGGCTGTGACCTGCTCAAGATCACATATATAATAACAGGCAGAGCCAAGAATTGAATCCAGGTCCTTGGATGCCAGATTTTTCAGTCTATAATTTGTGAGAAGGCTTTCCCCGGAGCCTCATATGCTGCTTACCAAATGTAACACAGAGCCTTGGTGAACAACACTCTAATTTTATCCTGTGTTTTACCCAGAGCTTTCAGAGAAATGATGCTCATTCGAAGTGATGGATTAACCTACATTAATTTTGTCAATTGGGTTGACAATATTCCAAGATTTTAGTAACTAACATGTTGATGTTTAGTTGTTTTCATTTGTGTCTGACTCTTTGTGATCGCATTTGGGGTTTTCTTGGCAAAGATACTGGGGTGGTTGGCCATTTCCTTCTCCAGATCATTTTACAGATGAGGAAACTGAGGCAAGCAGGGTGAAGTGACTTGCCCAGTGTCGGGAGGCCAGATTTGAACTCAGGAAGATGAGTCTTCCTTACTCTCTAGGCTAGGCACTCCATTCACTGCAACCCCTCACTGCATAAATATATGTTAGTAGCAAAATACATTTGCTGTGAAAGTGCCTTTATCTTCCTTTTTTTTAAATGGAAAAAAAAAACATTCCATAAAGGATTCTCTACAGTAGCAAGATGGGAACCTTGTCATGTGGCTCAACAATGGGAAAAACTCTCACTCCTGAACAACTTTCCAATGTATTTGACTTGAGGCTCCAGCAGTATTTTCTGTGTCCTCCTGTTCTACTCCTCCTTGGCCTCAGGACTTACCAGCTGTACCCTCTGATCTCATCAGATACCACTCTTTTCTTCTTCTACCAGCAACCTCTTGGCTTTTCTAATACCTCTCCTCCTTGAATTGGGTTCCTGTTCACATTTACCAAAGACCCAGGGAAAGTCTGCTGCTTTGTCAAATTGTTCAATATCAGAAATAGATGTGGTTTTTATCAAGAAAATTATTTCCCCTCCTCCCTGCAGTATCCTCCATGCTAAGGTCTGGTCTTCTTCATCTGAAAACTTCAGGTATGTGTTGTGTCTCCCTAATACAATGAAAGCTCCTTGAGCACAGAGACTATATCATTAGTGCCTAACCAAATACTTGGTACAAAGTGAATACATATTAAATATTTTTCCATTCATTTATTTCTGATCATCTAGGTTACGTTATGGGGGAATATTGGACTATCTGATAGAATTCAATTACTTCCAACAAACTTTTATTAAGCACCCTACTATGCACAAAGCACTGTAGTAGGCAATGGCATGCAGAGACATCTAAAAGTGGAGGTATCTAGAAGATAGAGAGCTGGACTCAAAGTCAGGAAGCCATGAGGTTAGGTCCTGACTCTGACACATCCCAAGCTGCCTTTGGGAATCACTTAAACTCTCATTTTCCCAGGCCATTCTCTAAAACCATAAGGCGCTGAGTAGTTGCCCATCTACTGTGGGAGAGGAAGTTGTGTTTGTAGGAATTCTGTTGAGTGCTCCTGATTATTTTTTCTTTTTAAAAAATGTATATTTTTTATATCATCACCATTGTTTTCTAATATGTATCTCCCTTTTCCTCCATACAAATAGGTAGAGAGAACAATCATTTATTAAACTTCTACTATGTGCCAGGCACTGTGCTAAGCACTTTACAAATATTATCTTGTTTCATCCTCAAAATAATCTAGTGAAATAGGTATTATTATTAGCCCCAATTTACACTTGAAGAAACCAAGGCAGAGGTTAAGTGACTTGCCCAGCATAACACAGATAATAAGTGTGGCCAGATTTAAAGACAGATCTTCCTGACTCTATGTACAGCACTCTTATCCATTGTTCTAGCAGCTACCTAGAGAGTCTTCTCTTTTAATAAAGAATAAAAAAGAGGGCAGCTAGGTGACACAGTGGATAAAGCACTGGCTCTGGATTCAGGAGGACCTGAGTTCAAATCCGGCCTCAGACACTTGACACTTACTAGCTGTGTGACCCTGGGCAAGTCACTTAACCCCCACTGCCCTGCCAAAAAAAAAAAAAAAGAATGAAAAAGAAAGAGGGAAGCAGCTCAGCAAAAATTACCAAAATATCAAGAAAATCTAATATTACATGCAATATTCCACACCCATAGTTTTCCACCTCTACAAAAAAGGGAGAGAAGTACCTTCTTACAGGTGTTTTAGGGGTCAGATTTGATTGTTATAAATACACAGAATTGGGGCAGCTAGGTGGCGCAGTGGATAGAGCACTGGCCCTGGAGTCAGGAGTACTTGAGTTCAAATCAGGCCTCAGACACTTAATACTTACTAGCTGTGTGACCCTGGGCAAGTCACTTAACCCCAATTGCCTCACTTAAAAATAAGTAAATAAATAAATACACAGAATTCAGTTTGGGTTGTTTTGTGGTTGTCATTTGTATAATTCTTTCTACTTAAATTATTGTAGTTGATGCAGTGGATAGAGCCTGGGACTTGAAGTAAGGAAGATCTAAATTCAAATCTTGCCTCACACTAGCTGTGTGACTCTAAGCAAGTTACTTGTCCTCTCTCAGACTCAGTTTCCTGATCTATAAAAAAGATGATAATAATAGTACTACGAGGTTATTGTGACTGTCAAAAGAGGTGATATTTCTAAGGTGCTTGGCAGATCTTAAAGGCTATAGCAATGTGAGCTATTACTATTTTAAGCCTTCTCCCTCCTCCCTCCCCCCTACTCCCTGCTCTTGAATCTCTGAATGTCTTTGTCCACCATGATCTCAAGTGAGTGCTCCCTGGACACCACCCCCTCTTCATCTTCTTTTTATGTATTGTTTCTCTCCATTAGAATGTTAGCTCCTCGGGGGCAGGGGTTGTGTTTCTGCTTTTATTGTATCCCTGGCACTGAACATGGCACCTGGTACATAGTAAATGTTTGTTAACTTATTATGCTGTTTGTATCTCTATTTATATCTGTATCTCTATCTATACCTATATATCCCTATCCCTATCCCTATCCTTATCCTTATCCCTATCCCTATCCCTATCCCTATCCCTATCCCTATCCCTATCCCTATCCCTATCCCTATCCCTATATCTATATCTATCTATACAGATACAGATATGGATAAAGTTGTAGTTATCACATGTTATATGCATTGATATGTTATTGTATGGTACATATTGTTAATATGTTATTATATACTGTTTCCCTGGCTCAGTTTAATTTCATTTTGCACCATTTCATATAAGGCTTCCCTCTAATCTCTTGAAGTACACTTAATACCTCTCCTCCTCAGTTTCCTCACCTGTAAAATGTTGATGATAATACCTGTAGTGCCTACTTCACGGCATCATCCTATGTCATGGAAAGAGGGTATTAGAAATTGGAAAGAACAATAGAGATCAAATAGAAGGTGATGCTTGAACTATAGCTTGAAGAGGGATCTAAGAGCTGGAGGTGAGAAGGCTGTATGTTCCAGTTTATGAAGGTATGGCCAGGACAAAGGCATAGAGGTGGGAGATGGAGTACTAGGTGAGGAGCATAGAAAAGGTCAATTTGGATCAGGAAGTAAAGCAATATATAATGACTCTGGAAAGTTAGTTTGGGAATAGATTATGAAGGACTTTAAATATCAAACAGTGGAGTTTATATCTGATCTCAGAGGCAATAAGGAACCACAGGGATTAGATCAGTGTCCAAAGAAAATTACTCTGGCAGCTCTGTTAAGGATAGACTGCATGAGGGAAGATATAAGGCACAGAGACTAATATGGAGGTTATTACAGCAGTCTCATTATCCATGCAAGGGATTTTTAAGAATCCTTGTAAATTCCTTTGTTTTTTTGTTGCCTGTTATACAATCAAACAAACAACTTATGAGTTGTTTTTTCTGCAGGCAGGAAGAAGCTCTCATTATTTTTTTAATGTGAAGCTTATTCTGTGAGTATTATAGTCTATGTTGGGAAGTCTGGACCCTTTCCCTCTACATTGTGGCCCAGGCCTATACTAATTTCCTAGAAGTGCTTTGGTTCCCCACCTTATAATATTTATATTCCTCTTTTCAATGAGAAAATGGGTCTTACTAGGAAGTCATATCTGATAGAAGCTGAAATGAGGAATTCTCAGGAGCAAAAACATAAAGGCATAATTTAAATTCATTTAGTTGAAAAGATGAGCCCAGATAAAAGTGCAAGAAACAGGAGACAAACGTCTTGGCACAGGAAGGAGACAGACAGTGGACTTGGCTGCTGTCCACCAGAACTATTCACTTGTGCTGAGGATTTCTGGGCAGCTGTGAGTGCCTGTGGTGAGTTTCTGCCCTGATGGAGTGCATCAAATGAGGAAATGCACAATGAAAACTATTGGGAAATTTGGGGAATGAAGAATGGGCTTTGAGAGAAAAGGAGGGAAAGTAAGAAGGGAAGTGAGAGGAGACATTCAGAAGAATAGTGTAGTCCAAGATAACTATAGCCAATGGGGATCATTCAACTTTTTTTTAGGTGTGTACTCAGTCTTTTAGAAAGCAAAATCAGAATGGCTTTGTGCTTTATATTCACCAAGAAAAAACATGCAAACTGAAAGACATTTTAATTTAGAAGGACCTAGTTCTTACTCCCTCTTGGGAGTATCAAATTATCTAATAAAAAGATAAAAAATAATAGATTAATGGATAAAAAAATAAAACCCAACAACTTTCTGTATACAAGAAAACATACAACATACATAGACACAGAGAGAAGAAGGTGATAGAAACACATTTATTATGCTTAATGTGACTATTTAATGGGTGCAGAGAATGACCAGACACACTGTTGGTACATCGTACCTTTACATGAATAACTACTTATTTTCTATGTTGGCTTGTTCACTTCAATCTGCCTTTACTCTGACAGGTCTACATTCCCAGAGAAAGGCCACCACTATATGATTATAATTAAACTTTCTCAGGGTCCTACAGGTAACCTTCTTTTGTGTGTGAATGATTTCCTTACCCATAAGTCTAAATTTTAAATCCCCCACCAATGTGTTTCTATTTATATGACTAGCTACTCAGATACTTGGATTTTATTTTTTTCTATTTTTTTCTGTTTATTTTTCTTTTTTATGTGCTAAATGCCTTTTTTATATAAATATTTTATTATTTCCAGTTACATTTAGAGATAATTTTCAACATTTGTTTTTTATAAGATTTCTAGTTTCATATTTTCCCTCCCTCCCCTCCGTCCCCCCTCCCCAAGACAGCAAGTAATCTGATATAGGTTATATATGTACAATCACATTAAATATATTTCTGCATTAGTCATGTTATGAGAGAAGAATCAGAGCAAAAAGGTAAAACCTCAAAAAAGAAAAACAACAACAACAAAAACAATAGAAATATTATGGTTTGATCTGCATCCAGATTCCACAGTTCTTTTTTTCTGGATTGGGAGAGTATTTTCCATCATGAGTCCTTTGGAACTATCTTGTACGATTGTATTGCTGAGAAGAATCAAGTCTATCGCAGTTGATCAACACATAATGTTAGATACTTGGATTTTAACCATTTGCTTATCAATAAAGCAAAGTGAATAATAACATCGTAGTATATTAAAAACAAATGCATAAACACACCAGAATCATATAAGTGCCTTGAAATTCTCACGTAAACTTGGCTCATATTCTCCTACCAAAGTACCCAGTATCTATGGAGGTGAGTTGACCCATACTTACAGAAATCTACCAAGGAGACATATGAGTGAGGAAACTCTCAAGGCATAGCTCTAGGTAATACACACCTCTGAAGCTCTAAACTTTGGTGTCCTATTTTTGTCTCAGGAACTTTACATAAAAGTTCCTTGATGAAGAATTTCCCACTTGAATAGATGGTTGCTTCCATTCTAAAGGTGAGTCACTGAACATGACATGACATGGTTAAAACAACGGGTCCTCTGAATAACTTCTCTAATTCTCTACTTCCAGTCTTTTATTCTGGATTGTCTTTCTAATCAATAGCAAATGGAGTGCATAATACGTCTAGCTTTAAACTTATTTGATGCAGCCCTGAAGTCTGTCCTTTCAACTCTGTCTTTTTCTCTGTCTCTGCCTCTTTCTTTCTTTCTGCCTCTCTTCCTTTCTGTCTATCTCTCTCATGTTTTTGTGTTCTTTCTACAGAGTCCCACTTTAGGTTATGATTAATAATTCAATTCTTATCATCAGTCTATAATCAGATAAATTACACTTGTGCCAAGATCACACATCAGTTATTGTGTTTATATTTCTCTAGTACATAATAACTTGTCACATTTAAAACTCACCAGCAATTCCTTGTCTAAGTACATGAAATCAGAGTAATTCTAAGCAACTGCCTGTCATAGAAACTGTTTCTTTTAAAACTCTAAACACAGCTGACTTAATTCAGCAACAAACCTTAAAGGAATGGTACATTATATGATGAAGAGTTGGAGTTGCAATAATGATGTCAAATAAGACAATAATAAAATTAATGAAGTTAAGAAAGACAGATAGAAGTAACTGCTGGTACTAGTAAAGCCCTTGCATTAGGCATCTATAGCATTCTCTTTGATCAATATCACTCAATATCAGTCACATTTTTAGAGGAGATTTGAATGAATTTCTTCTAAACTGAAGTGAACAATGGATAGAATTGCTAGCATAGTGAAATTACATATATGACATTTTTTCTTGTCATCTAACCTGTGATCTCATTAGTGTGGGAGAGCTCCTGGTGTGGAAATTTCCCTCACTGATGCAGCTAGGTAAATATTCTCCAATTTATAGTCTGAGAGAGTTCATGTGGGCACTGAAAAGTCAAGTGACTTGCCCACAATCACACAGCTAGAATTTGAATCCCTTTCTTCTTGAATCTCTGTCTGATCTTTCTTCTCTGCCACTTTGCCTCTAATAACCAATAACATGCATATTGAAGCATATGTTTTAGTACTTTAATGATACCTTATTTCACTGGTGATGATATTCATTCCAGAAGTGCAAATTGCAACCCATTTATGTCTTCTTATCTTGTACAAATCTTATCCATTCTTTCCCGCAAATCCACACTATATTCTCCCTGTTTCCCAGGTATAAACACATTGTAGTACATGAGTATAATGGAGTATTACTGTATTATAAGAAATTATGAATATGTAAAATATTGACAGGAATAAGAAAGATTTGACCTATGAACAGATGCAAAGTGAAGTAAGAACCAGGAAACAATATATACAATGATTACAAAAATGTAAATGGAAAGAACAATGACAAAAAAATTAAGACTGAATGTGTTGACCTCCAAAAAGAAATAGGAGAAATGAAGCTCTTTCCCTTCCTTTCTGAGGTGAGAGGCTATGGATGTGGAATGTTACATATAATGTTGGATGGTTAATGTGTTAGTTTTCCTGAAGTGATTTTTTTTCCCTTTGTTTTTATTCTTTGTTATAAAGGATGGTTCTCAGGATGGGGTAAGGGGTTACTATCTGTCCCTTGGGTTATCCATTAATCATCATCTTTCATTCTGACCCCTGACAAGACTACTTCCATTTTCAATCGTACATAAGAATTTTTTATTTATTAAAGTTTTTTATTTAGAATTTTATTTTTTCCCAAATTACATGTAAAAACAAATTTTCACATCAATTTTTAAAACTTTGTGTTGAAATTCTCTTCTTCCCTCCCTCCCCACCCCCTTAAGAACTCAAACAATTTAATATAAGTTATACATATGTAGTCATGTAAAACATTTCCATACTAGTCACGTCATACATAACAATTTGATATTTGTATTTTGCTGACATTTGTATATTGCTTGAAAACTTACAAACTACCTACATGCATCATCTCAGTTGAACTTCAAGACAACCTCATCAAGGAAGGAAACAAGCATTTATGAAGTGCCTACCATGTGACACAGGCCCTCTGCTAAGCATTTTATAAATATTATCATATTTGGTCTTGATAACCCTGGGAGTTAGGTGCCTTATTATTGCAATTTTTATTGTTGAGTCAGACAGAATTAAATGGCTTGCCCAGGGTGATACAACTAGTAAGTTTCTAAGGCCAAGTTTGAATTCAATGTTTTATAGTTGTGTTCATATGGTTCCTGTGTTTGTCTGGGCTGGTAGACTACCAAGTAATTTATCTTATCTAGAGTTATTTTAAATGGAATTTCTCTTTTTATCTGTTGCTGCTGGACTTTGTTGGTAAAATATAGAAATGCTGATGATTTATGTGGATTTATTTTGTATCCTGCAACTTTGCTGAAATTGTTAATTGTTTCAAGTAGTGTTTTAGTTGATTCTCTAGGATTTTCTGTTATACCATCATATCATCTGCAAAGAATAATATTTTTCCCCATTGCCTATTCTAATTCCTTTCATATTTTTTCTTATTTTATTGCTATAACTAACATTTCTAGTACAATATTGAATAAAAGAGGTGATAATGGGCATCCTTGCCTCACTCTCATTGAGTTGGGAAGGCATCTAGTTTATCTATCTTTATTTTTCAAAAACTGAAGTTGATTCTGTTCAAAAGCAGGCTGGGTTAAGAGTAAGTAGCATGCAATTTCCCAAATGTAATTTAGTCCTCCACTCCCCAACTCCCATTAGTACATCAGCACTATATTCTTGAGAGCACCCAACCCCAACTTTCAATTCTGTTCTACCAGAATTTCTGGCTCTGCTCTTAGCTATAGCTCCACTGTACATTGGTTTGCCTAGAGCAACTTCCAGCAATTTGTATGCAGGCCCTAGTATCCATTTATGGTTTAAAGAAAAAAGTATAAGGAATGAAGTAAACCATGGTTTAGGAAAGATATATGGAGGTTAACAGTGTTTGTGTGTGTGTGTGTGTGTGTGTGTGTGTGTGTGTGTGTGTGCGTGCATGCATATAAGGGTGTGTGTATGTATGGAATGATGTAAAAGGAATATTCACTTATTCTTCTGACCTCTAGCTACTCCATCAACCCTAGCTACCTTCACCAATCCTTTTGCCAGAACCAGGAGGCTAACAAAGTTTCCCCACACACACACACAACAACCATGTGAAATATGCAGGGAAGTGATTATTTCTATATTTTTAAGCATCATAATGGGGCAGCTAGGTGGCACAGTAGATAAAGCACTAGCCCTGGACTCAGGAGAACCTGAGTTCAAATCTTACCTCAGACACTTATTAGCTGTGTGACCCTGGGCAAATCACATAACCCCAATTGCCTTAAACATCCAAGTCCATCTCTAGTTGTCCTGATGTATATCTTGCCACTGCACTCAGATGGCTATGGAGGAGACAGTGAGGTTAGTGACCTTGAACAGCCCTCCCTCACTTACATCCAATTCAGGGCAAGTCATGACATCACCCCCATGTCATGGTGTTCTTTGAGAACGAAGAACAAACAACAAGAAGCATCATAATAAACATTATAGCTTAGTGGCCAGTGCAGACACAGGAAAATATCTGGAATTTGAGGAGATCTAGAATTGTTAGAACCACAAGTGTTTGGACCTAAGTGATTCTCCAGAAGGAACACAATTTTCTTGAAATTTCTTTTTTTTCTTTTTCTTTTTCTTTTTTCTTTTCTTTTCTTTTCTTTTCTTTCTTTTTTTTTTTTGCAGAGCATTGAGGGTTAAGTGACTTGCCCAGGGTCACACAGCTAGTAAGTGTCAAGGGTCTGAGATCAGATTTGAACTCAGGTCCTACTGAATCCAAGGCCTGTGCTCTATCCACTGTACCACCTAGCTGCCCCCCAATTTTCTTGAAATTCAAGAGAAAGGGAGCTATTCCTCTGCTGTCCAACAGATGTGGAGAATTACCACCATATCCCACCCTCTTTTCTTAATGCAAAAGCAACATGCTCCTACAACATTTTCCTCTTGAGTGTTTCTTAAAGGCTACAAGAAACCTCTATCTGACATGGTTTGAGAGAGCCATATCCTGGGAGACATTTCTCTTTTAGCTGAGTACATTTTAGAATTCAGTTCTGCACAACTGAACATGGGCAAAGGAAGATAATCCTACAAACCAGTCCTGAAAATTGTTTTGTGTTGTTCCTAAAAACATGAGGGCAGGAAGGGGAAATGAATATAGCCAAGATTCCTGGCAGGAAATCAAGTGAGTACAGCTAAGATTCTTGACAGGTAAGGTGAGCAGTCAGAATCACCAAGTTAATCCTAAGGGACGTATGTGAGTTTCCCCAAATGGTCTTAGAGAAGTGTGGGGGGAAAATCAATATGTTTTGGGAGGAAAAGGGCCATGAACCCAGACCCAGGGTGAAGTGGTTATTAGGCTGAGGGAAAGTCTTATTTTACTCACGTTGGTCCTGAAAGGGGGAGTTGGAATAATCTGGGCTCCCCACTGACACTGGAGATTCTACCGTTTATTATCATCACTCAGCAGCTTCTACTGTTATTCAAAGCAACAAAAATTCTCACCCATTCCAGATCATTGTGGTCATTGTACACTAGCCCCCCCCCCCCCCCGTCATTCTTCCTTCTTCTTCAAAGAGTTCTACATTGGGCTCATCATTTTCCACTAATCACCAACTCTTACCCTTGTAGTGGAGCAGTGATTTCAAATTCAAGTAGGAACAGGAGCCACTAAACCAGCAATAAGGGTCCCTGTAACCTGCACATGGACTTAACAAACCACATTTTAATATCATGTTTGCATATCTTTTTTTTTTTTTTTTTTGCGGGGCAATGGGAGTTAAGTGACTTGCCCAGGGTCACACAGCTAGTAAGTGTCAAGTGTCTGAAGCCAGATTTGAACTCAGGTACTCCTGAATCCAGGGCCAGTGCTTAATCCACTGCGCCACCTAGCCGCCCCTGCTGATTACATCTTAATCTGGTTCAGGCTACACTTGGGCATGTTGTGGGCCACATGTGTGACATCTCTGTACTGGAAGATTTCAACATCCATGTTGATGCTTCTTCAAATTTCCTGACCTCTCTATTCCTGTGTCCTTCAAATTTCTACTCTTTCATTCTGCTTCAACCACACTAAAGAATGGTTCTGCATTGGCTCTTACCATTACCTCCAAGTGTTCCACCTCTTTAATTTACAATTTTAACATTCCTCCAGCAAATCAAAACCTCTTACCATCCACTTAGGGTAAACTAGGTATGCAGTAGATAGAGCACTGGGCTTGAAGTCAGAAAGAGCTGAGTTCAAATTTGGCCTCAGAAACTAGCTGTGTGACCCTGGGCAAGTCATTTGACCTTCTTTGCCTCAGTTTCCTCATCTTTAAAATGAGCTGGAGAAGGAAATGACAAACTACTCTAGTACCTTTGTAAAGAAAACCCCAAATGAGGTCATGAAGAGTTAGAAATGACTGAAAACCACTGAACCAGAAAAATAATTCAATTCCTTTTTATGCTTCATCCCTCTTAAAACTATTCTTTGCCTTTATCTATACCTCAAAGCCCTTAATCCTTCAGTCCATTCTTAATCCATAACTCCTCCCCGACTTCATTTGTATCCCTTTCCAATATTGACCCCATAATAGGCAATTCAATACCAGACTGTACCCTACTTTCAAATTCCTTGCCCCCTTGTACTATTGTCATTCATTCCTTTGCAAACTTCAATTCTGTATTACTCCCACCATCCAATTCTGTTCCTACTCATGTGCTACTAAAAGGAAGTGTAAGAAGTTACAACCCTGGTGACTGGGTACACCATAAATTCGTATTATATAACTTCAACTAGATCCTCATTGCAGTAAGGCAATCCCTTTATTCTTCTCTAATTGATTCCCTGTCTCATATCCCACAAAAGCTTTCCCAAACCATCTCTTTTCAAGTCTCTCACATATTCATCTTCCTCCCCCCATCTCAGCAATGATTTTGTCACTTACTTTAGTAAGAAAATTGAGGGCATTTTATTTGAGCTTCCTTTTCTTGCATTCCTTTCATCTCAAAACTCTTCACAGAATCCCCAACTATCTGCTCTTTGTTCTGTTTCTCACAATGAACTGTCTCCTCCTTTCCAAGTCCAACCCTTCTACATATGTTCCTGATCCTATCCCTTCCAGTTTTCTCCGGCAGATTGCAATCTCAACCATTCCACATCCCCACAACACACAATCTTCAACATCTCCCTATCGATTTCTTCCATATTGCTTTTTAAGATTGTTGTTCAGTCACATTTGACTCTTCTCCTGCTCCCTCAAGCTATAGATGTCCTCCCTTTCTCAGTGATTCCTGTCTACATTTGCTGTTTCCACTTCTCTCACTCACTTTTTTTAACCTTTCACAATTTAGTTTCTGACCCCATCAGTCAGCTGAAACTGTTCTCTTCACAGTTAACAATGAATGATCCCTTAATGACCAATACTGTTGATCTTTTCTTAGTCCTCATTTTTCTCAATGTAGCTTCTACATTTTAATATTGACTACCATCCCTTCTTGAATATGTTCTCTCTGGGGTTTCTACTCTCTCCTGATTCTCTCCCTACTTTTCTAAATAGTTCTTCTTGGTCTCCTTTGATGGTTCATCTTCCATATCATGTCAGCTAACCGTGTCTATTCCCTAAAGCTCTGTCCCAAGCACCCCTACTCTCTTCCCTTTCTACAATCTCTCTCTCATCATTCCCCAAACCTCCCATGGATTTATCTCTGTACTGACAATTCATAAATCTATATGTCTTAGCTTTGGTCTCTCCCATGAGCTTCAACTCCACATTACCAATTGCCTATTAGACATTTGGAACTGTATGACACTGAGAAATCTTAAATTTAAAATATTCAAGGCAGAACTTATTTTTCCCAAAGGCACTGCCATTCTTTCAGTCTCTGAAGTTTATGACTTCAGTAGTATCCTTTACTTATCACTCTCTTTAACCTCATATATCCAATCAATTGGCAAACCTTGACATTTGGTGGGGGGGGGCAGGGCAACGAGGGTTAAGTGACTTGCCCAGGGTCACACAGCTAGTAAGTGTCAAGTATCTGAGGCTGAATTTGAACTCAGGTCCTCCTGAACCCAGGGCTGGTGCTTTATCCACTGCTCCACCTAGCTGCCCCTTCAAACCTTGACATTTTTACCACCACAAACATCTCTTCATTTCCACTCCTTTCTTTTCCCATAGCTACCACTTAAGTTCAGCCCCTCAGGGCTTCTTACCTAGATTATTCAAATGGCTTCCTAATTGTCTCCCAACCTCAATTCCCTCTCCATTGCTGTGCATCTTCCACTCTGCTGCCAAAGTGATTTTCTGTAACTGTAGTTCTGACGATGGCAATCCCCTACTCAACAAACTCTAGAGGATTCCTATTACCTCTAAAATCAAATAGAAAATCCTGTTTAGTTTTTAAAGCCCTTTGGAATGTTGCCCAACCTTCCTTTGTACATTTTTTTTCCTTTTTACATCTTCCTCCCCAGCCCCCACCACCACACTGTACAATCTAGTCAAATGGTCCTTCTATCTATTCCTCACATATGATATTCCCATCTTTGTGCTTTTTCACTGACTGTGCTTCACAACTGGAATACCTTCTTTCCTTATCTAATTCCTCTTTTCCTTTAGGTGCTGCCTGCCCTCTTCATGAAAACTTTCTTGATGCCCAACTGCTAGTGCCTTATTTTTCAAACTACTTTTCATTTCATGGTTCTGTGTTTATTTGTATTTTTCCTTTATATTATGTATATATTTATATAAGCCTCTATTATTTCCCCCATTCGAATATATAAGCTCCATGTATGTACCAATTGTTTTATTCATCATATCTGTATCCTCAGTGCCTGGCAGAATGCCTGAAACATATAACACAAAGCCCACCAATAGAAGGTAAGTTCTTGGAGGGCAGGGGCATTTTCATTTTTTAAATCTTTTTATCCCTAGTGTCTACCACAACATCTGGAACCAAGTCAACACTTCATAACCCACAGAATATTATTAATTTATATAACTGCATACCAAAATTAAGGGCTCATCATCATTAGGCCTGAAACTAAAGGAACTTTATGACTGATGTTTTTAATAAGTAAGGAAATAGTTTTTCAAGTGAAAACCTTAACGTCTCTATTGAGAGTGAATGATGTTTCCCCCTTTTGTCTTTCTTTGCTGCTATACCAATGCCAGGACAATTCTTCCCCTTAATATTGAGTGCAGTGTTCTCTTGCCTGTTACCATTTATGACAAAGTAGGGCTTCTACTCTCATGACTCATTCTGCTACAGGTCACACATCCCAGAGATGGGGAATGTGGTTGTTCCCAGGGGCCAAATAGGGAGACCATTATATCATTTCACACCCTGGGAGATGCTCCTCTTTTCAGTCCAGCTGAGCATCATTTGATTGTAGAGCATCGTTATCTCTGACCTCTAAGTAGGGTCACTTTTGTAACGGCATAGAGAAAGCTTTCAGGAGTGAGTGAGTGCTCAGAGAAATCAGGTAATATGCTCTGTCCATTTCAGTGATCGTTTCTGACAGTGCTGATAGAATGACTTCTTTTGTGGTCCATTGATTTCAATGTCAGGAAGATGAAAAGTAGCATATCGATGAGACCTTTGTCATTACTTTGCCTAGAGTGTCTTGTCAAGTAAAAGACCAAGAGAGAAAACCAACTTAGGTGACTTTAGCAACATCAGTTTTCTTGATTCTGGAAGAAGGAGGAAGCTTTATGATATAAATGCTTATTGACAGAAGAATATGTTTTTTTAAAGTAATTGCTTTGATTTGTTTTCATCGAGAGATTCAAACAGGATAAAGAAGAAAGAGCCCACAAAAATAAAAGTTTCTAGCATATACTGTTAATACAATGACAATTGAGATGTCTTCTCAACATTTTTTGTGCCTAAGGCTAACTATTTTCTCTAGGTATAGATTTAAAGCTGAATGATTGCATGCTCCTATTGGAGAGAAAGAAGGTAAATCGATCCCTAAAGACTCCCAACTATAACAATAAAAGTCTTATCCAGATAAAAATAAATTTTTCTACCCTTCAACTCATTGAAGGCATCATCATGTAGCATACTTTTACATTTGGAACCCACTCACATAAATTTCATGAAAGGTTCCTTTTTCTTTGTTAAAGACAACTGAACAGCTCCACCAGCAGAGCAAGGTCTCTACTGTTTGATGGGACCCCTGAAATTGCAGGGATTATATCAGCTTTTTTAGGGAATAGAACACCTGTGCAAAAAAAGAAAATAGATCACTAATATGCAATGCCATAGAGTTTTGTTATGGTGCATTTTAAATCACACAAAGAAAAGCCAATAGTCTAAATTGAGATACCCAGGGTCAATGGCATGAGAGAGGAAGAGTTTGTGGCAAAGGATACTTGCCCAGTCTCAGGTGTGGAAAAGAGAAGGATATATCCAGAGCTTGGTGCGGTAGATTGGGGAAGAGACAAAGACAATCCTGTCCTAGGTATGATGGCCTTTTCCACCAATAGGTGAAGGTAAAGAGATTACTTATGATCCTTCAGAGAGATTGCCCTCAGACATGCTATACCCTGTTCTGCTATGTTCACCAGTACCCTTCCTAGTTGGCATATGAGGGATTGGTGTTCTTGTAACCTCAAAATAACAAGTTATTTCTTCATATTGGTCATGGCTTCTTATAGACATAGGGAACCAATCTTAGTTTCCACCTTACCTCAATTTTTAGAAATAGACAAACTAACAAGGAACTGTTAAGTTCTTCATATTTTACTTCATAAGTGCAGAAAGATTTCCAGTAGGCTTACCCAAATATTTTCATAGAGACAATTATTTTTAAGTGGATTATGCAGTGTTTATATATTTAGCCTTGACCATGTCACTGAACCCCTACCTCAAATTAATAAACTTCATTGGTTTCCTATATCTCTAGTATCAAATATATACTCTATCTAGCATTTAAAGCTCTTCATAGTTTGATGCTTTTCTAGCTTACCAATCTTCTTACAAATTACTCCCACCCACATACTCTATTGTCCAGATACTCTGGTTTGCTTGTTCCACAACTTGCACCCAAAGTTGACAGTTAAAACCAATGACAGAGGAATAAAACATAGCTGGAAAGAAGAACAAAAGGCAAAGGATACACCTCAATGAGCTTTGTTAACTGATTTCCATTATGTCACAAATTGGATGGAGAATAAAGAAAAAAATGTTTTTGTCTTTCTGTGTACTATTGAAAGGAGAAAATATCTTCTTTTACAAAGGCTTATATGATGGGAGTTGGAGCAGCTAGGTGGCGCAGTGAATAGAGCACTGGCCCTGAAATTAGAAGGGTCTGAGTTAATATCTCACCTCAGATACTTACAAGCTATTGGTCATTGGATGGGCATAGGGGCAACAGCTGCCTAATCTTGCCATCCAATTCCCCAATGTCCATGATGCATGGTGCCTCTGTTTCTTTTGTGTTGATCATTTCCTTACAATGAATAACTTAGTAAGTGGAAATGGAATTGGCCAAGTTATAACCCTGTGAGCTTCACAAGATCAAGAGAGTTATTAGTTACCCTCAGAAATTAGATTTAATAGCAAAGGCTACTGGAGTTGGTAGCAGCAGTAGCTGAGGCCAGTGAGGAGCTAGCATTGTAGTTGAGTGAGCAGCTTGACCCAACCTAGCAATGCAATAATCTATCAGTTGAAAAATAAAATTCTTTAAAGAGTTAGCCCATATGAGTGTAACGATTGGAATAACACCACCTGCTGGAGACTTACTGTAGAAGAGTTCCACCCATGAAGTGAAGGTCTTTGAGGGCAAGACCAGGAGTCTTTTCTTTGGCGTCAGGAAGTGACGCGGCTAGTGGGAGGAGGAAGGAAGAGACTGGCGCTCGGTCTCACGCTCTTTCCTTGGGATTCTGGCGGAGAGCGGAGCTAGAAATGTGCTCTCCATTTGATGGATGGGAATCTAGGCCTTTCTCTCTCTCTTTGCCAAATTCTTGTTCTCCTTAATGGATGCTTGGGAGTCTAACTCTTGCTGAAGCTTATAGTTTATTGGCGACCACTCATTAGATATTTTAGACAGACTAGCTAGAATTTTAGCCCTTAACATGAGCAAAAGATCTCTTTGTCTTGAAACAGACTTGGAAGGGACACTGTGAAGGGGGAAAAGTCCTCTAAGAGCAAGGAATTTTGAGGTACTACATGGCCACACAAGTTTCTTATACATGTATTTCACTACCTTTGTACCTTAAATGTATACCTACTCTTCCCTGAAATAATAGGTTTATAGAAAGGAAAGTATACTCCCTAGTTTGAGAGGATCATTTTATAACTAGTGTTTCTGCTCTACTTTCTCAGTAAAATCCTTTTGTAAAAACTAATTGATGTCAACTGATTGATTGATATGGAGGGAGCATACCAGATGTGGGCTCAGGAGCAACAGTAATAGAAACTCCTAAACCTCCTAAGGTTACTTTTAGAATCCTGGGGGAAGTAATAGTCACCTGGTCACTAGGAACTAGACCTGCCAAGAGGAGATTTAAAATGTGAGCCCAGAGGAGGTGCTACAATTCATCATTATTTTCATTATTATTATATATCATTATAGACTGAGTTGCCCTATGGACTGGACATACAGTAGCCACCAAGAGCCCGATTCCAATGCTGATTGGTAAGGAAGTTTTCCAACTTAGGCCAATTGCTCCTGCCTTAGGTAATCTGATGATCCTCCCCTCTTGTGGATCCATTATACTAGTGCCAGACTTAGTGCATCTACCCAACTGACTATGGCCCTACTGAATTTCAGAACTCATTCCTGAACTCAAGGGATCCGTCAGCCTCAGCCTCTCCAGTAGGAAGGATTACAAGGCTTGTACTACACTTAATGATAAAGGTTTAATATATTCTTTTCAACACCAAACTTCAATTTGACCTAAGGAGTCTGGCTAATAGGGAATAATTTTCAGATTATATGTAATTAAAAAAACCCCAGCCTTCCTATTTCCCACAAGCATTCATGATGTCCTCTCCTGCTGCTATCACTATCCTCCCTATGTCACCACTTATTCTTAGAAAGTAGGGTCTCTTCTGAGCAGACACATTGCTAGGCTGTGAAAATCAATACAATTGCCAGAGCCAGAGCAGTGGTGTGGAAGGTGGCTAAACAAAAGCAGCTGCTTAATAACCCCAATACTTTAAAAAGGATTTTTCATGTCTGTGCACGCTTATTAGAAAAATGGTGTGGATGGTCTAGAATAGGGACATTAAGTGTAGGCAGGAAGTTGCCCAGGACGTTACATGCAGGGAGGTGCAAAGAGAGACATTTTTTAATATTGTTTTTTTTAAATACACATATATGAATGCTAGGAAATCACATTCCCTGTCACCCATAGATATGTATTGGTGATAAATCAAGTCTTAATGTGCTTCTGGTGGATGAAAAAATTTATGTAGTCTTTGTGACTACTATATGCAACAGATGATATCTCCTTCCATCTTTGAACAGCTCATCAGGGAAAGTAGGAGGTAAACAATTCATTTTCTAATCATATTTATATTGAAATTTTCTGACTGGTCATAACTAGAATTCTATGTCTGATTTGTCTGTAACTGTGTATAATGGGTTTCAAAGCAAAGATTTCCTTAGTAAGGTGGCATTATTTAGGACCAGATGAGAAAACTCCTCTCTGGAGACATCTTTAATTTTCTCACTGGAAAAAAAGACTTTATATATATATATATATATATATATGTGTGTGTGTGTGTGTGTGTGTGTACGCACATATATGTGTGTATGTATGTATATGTCTATACACATAAATCCATATAAATAACTAGGAGTTAATGTATTGAGTGCTGGACTTGGAGTCAGAAATATCTGAGTTTAAATCCAATCTCAGATACTTGCTAGCTGTGTTATCATGGGAAAATTACTTAACCTACCTGTGACTCAGGTTCCTCATCTGCAAAAATGGGGATAATAGCATTTGCCTCACAGGGTTTCTGTGAGGATCATGTGAGTTACTATATGTAAAGCACTTTGAAACACTATATAAATGCTATGAGTATTATATAGCATTTAATTTATATCTGTTTCTCTAGTATGGCTGTGAAGCACACATGAGACACATGACTTAGTGAATAGAGGTCTATCTTTGGAATCAAGGAGAAGGCTTTTAATCCTGTTTCTTACACATACTAGCTGAAATAATTATGAACAGTTAACCACTTGATGCACTCAGGCAACTCTCTAAGACAGGATTTCTTAGCCTGGTGTCCATAGGTCTACGGATGGATTTCATGGGGAGGGGAGTCTGTGAACTCAGATGGAAATGCATCTTTATTTTCAATATCCTCTAACTAAAATTTAACACTTCATTCAATTAAAAAATGTAGCAGCAGATATTATTCTAAGAATGGGGCCAAAGGATTCCCCAAACTGCCAAAGGGGTCCATGATACAAAACAGGTTAAGAACCTCTACTCTATGACTTAGTTGAGAGCAATGTTTGAATTTTATGAGTAAGTGGGGCAGAGAGTGGACATGGGGGAGTTTCTGCTCTGCAAATTTCTCACTTTGGTGAAATTTCAGGTCTTTGTGTGCATGTTCATATGTATATAGATATGTCTATATATGCACATTTATGTAAATTTATTTACACACGCACATACATGCACATAAATAATTTTAAAAAGTAAATTTCAGGAATTTTTATTGTATTAATGATTAGATTTCAGATGGTAAAGAAAAACAAAGAAGCTTAGCACACCTTATTCATCAGTATCTAATCTGGCATGCAACAGGAGTATGTTTTCCCCTAAACTTGGCATCTTGCAAAGTGTCTCCTTCTATTTCCTGAACCTGTGATTAAATTCACTTGCACTCCAGGATTTCATGCTTTTCCAAAATAACTTTCCTTCATCCATCCAACACCAGCCGTGTAATGAGAAAGGATGCCAAGACATCATGTTGCCAAAACATGGTAATTGACACAGCAAAGGTTTCCACTTGGCTGCCTTACTCACTTCTGCTGGACAGTTCCTTGGAGGCTAGTGAGAATTCTGACCTCATATATGCTTAACAGAAGAAAAGAAGGGTCTACCAGTGCTTCAATGCTTTGACTTAATAAAATAAGTTGGGTTAGAAAGAACTGACTCCAATTTTTTTCCTAAACACTTAGGAAGGTTGTGAATTACATTATCAAGCACATCATTCAGGACCAGGTTTATTTTCATCTTGCATGAGCTACATGGGAATCAAATAAAAATAAGTACACGCAGTGCTATGTGGCAATCAAGTGAAGGCTGTGACTCCAAGTCTCAAGTATGGGGATAGAAGTGGGGTTGAGTCTATGTCATAATTAAACTGATCTCTGCTATCAGAGTGCTCCAGCTTCCATCTCCCTCCCTTATCCTCCATGCTTGGAAAGCATATCTGTCTCAATGAATCCATATTTTCCTACATGATGCAGGTTAAGAACCAGGTCCTACATAAAATCTTTCCTGATATCCCAACCACCTTCCTTCCCTAACTACCTCGCATTTTTGGTATTTATTATATTTGCATATTATGTATAATTGTATAATGTATTTATACATAAAATATATGCATGTATTTATTATATATATGTATATGTACATACATATATGTTTTGTATGTGTATGTACACATATATTTATATATAACCAATTTTACAAATAAGGAAACTGAGGTAAAAAGATTAACTGGCTTGCCCAAAGTCATATAGCCAGTACCTGTCTGAGACTAGATTTGACCTCAGGACTTCCTGATACCAGGTCCAGAGTTTTATCTCCTGCACCATTTAGCTGCCTACTCTCCCAATCTATATGCAATATGGGTGTATGTTATATACCTATATTTCCATATCTATCTATAGATGTATACATATGTACATATATTCCCTCCCCAATAGGATAAAAGCTCCTCAAGATCAAGGACTATTTTTTGCCTTTTCCATGTATTCCCAGTACCTAGAATATGGTGCTTAATAAATGCTTATTAATTGATTGAGTAGTAGAATCTAAGAGCTTCCACCTTGATGAGCTGGCAAATTGATGGCACCATGAATGGAACATTATACATATCACATATCCACTAGAGTATTGAAGTGTCAATTAAATTCAGGCAATATTTATTAAATGACTACTATATTTATTAAATATTTATCTACTATATTGGGAATATAGACACTTTAAAACACCCTCTACGAGCTCACATTCTATTGGAGGTAGGTAGCATGGGTGGCCAGCATGTATATAGATAAGAAAATTTAAAAAATAATAAAACTTGTAAAATAGAGACCAGCATCTTGCTGAGAGTGGAAGAAACAAGTGCTGACCACCTTCTCAAAAATAAGTTCTTTCAGAGGCAACTTTGATATGACAAAAGCTTTTTATTACATTCTCATGAGAATGGGCACCCACAGTACACATAATCAGTGAGTGCCAGTGCTGAGTGAACAGCCCATATTTATCTGAGCCCTAACACACTAAGTCCCTCCTCCAAGTCACCATAGGTCAGTTACATTGGGTTCACAATCTTCTCAGAAGAGTTCTAACTAAATTCTCCTTGATATGTTACCCCTCCTATCCATATACACCTTCATGCTACCCATGATTGAAATTGGGATGGAGATTTTAGGCATAGGAGGAGAAGTTAATATTAATAAGTCTATTAAGCAAGCACAGTAGTGACTAGGGTTGAACTTTTACCTACTTTTACTAGAATACTGGAGAGTAAGCTCATACTGGTTTTTACCAGTTCTCCCTCTAACCCTGAAAAACTTACTTTTCTCAAATTCTTGAGTTGATGTAATTTACTAGATACTATTGCCTTGTTGTTCTTTATATGGGCATGCTTTTCCCTAACTGAGAAGAGTCCACTACTTTATTAGATTGTTATTGCATTGTTATTGTATCTCACAAGAGGAAATGAGATCATAAGATGAAGTATATCCATTTCATGACCTATCAGGTATAACCATCATGTATCTTCTGATAGTGAATATGTATTCCTTCTTAAGGAACCATTTTGAATTTCATTATGTACAGTTATCCCTTTCACATTGCAGGGGTTAGAGACACAGTGCTCCCTCAATGTGGAAAATCCATGTAAAATTTTTTGGCCCTCCCCTTGTACCAAAGAAGAAATCTGAATTGTTTTCTTTTTCTTTTATGGGGGAGTTTGCAATATTAAATCATAAAATATGTTAATATTATACAACACCATACATATATTTTATGCATTTCTGAGTTTCTAAACTTTTTCCGTATCATCTTCTGGCCTTCATATGTTGTTTGTGGCTTCTGCAAAACTCCCCCCAAATTTCCCACTTAATTTCTTATGTCGACCCATGGTATATTGAAACCATGATGGGGAAAGTCACAATGTGGAAAGGATAATTGTATAATATAACAAAACAATACAAAAGTATTTGAAGCATCTGTGACTTCATCATCATGGGAAATTCCTTCCATCAATCAAATGAAAAGCAGTGTATGACTTAAAAGACATATCATAGAGAGTTGCCTAGAGCTCAGAGAGGTTAATTGACTTGCCCCAGGCTACATAACTAATAATTGTCAGAGGAAAGATTTGAAGCCATCTTCTTTATTCTAAGCCCAGGACTCAACCCACAGCTGCCTCTTCAATGATAACAATGATTAAAAAATACACCTATGCTCTTTGTGGTGGCAAAGAATTGGAAATCAAGACAATGCCCATCAATAGAGGAATAGCTAAATAAGTTGTGGTATCTGAATGTAATGGAATACTATTGTGCTGTAAGAAACAATGAGCAGGAGGAGTTCAGAGAAACCTGGAAGGACTTACATGAACTGATGCTGACTGAGAGGAGCAGAACCAGAAGAACATTGTACACAGTAACAGCAACATTGTGTGATGAACAATGGGGATAGACTTGGCTCTCCCCAGCAGTGCAACAATCCAAAACAGTTTCAAAGAACTCATGATAGAAAATGTTCTCAACATCCAGAAAAACAATTGTGAATTATGAATGCAAATTGAATCATACTGTTTCTACTTTTGGGCTGTTTTTTTTTTTCCTTCTTGTTTGAGGTTTTTCCTTTGTGCTCTGATTCTTCTTTCACAAGATGACTAATGTAGAAATATGTTTGATGTGATTGTACATATACAACCTATATCAGACTGCTTTCTGTCTTAGGGAGGAGGGAGGGAAGAGGGGAGAGAAAGGGGGGGGAAAGAAAAAATTGGAAATAAAAATCCAGTGAAAACAAATGTTGAAAACTATATGTAATATGTAACTGGAAAATAATAAACTAAAATTTAAATTATACAGCTATGTATCTTCCATCTAAAAGCTTCACAGCACAATGAAAATATTTCTCTGATGGTAGGCTATTTCAGTGTTTATCAATGGAATGATGGAGCCAGAGAGATGTTTATTGGTTTACTCAAAGTCAGTGACCAAGCTAGTTGCTGGAAGTCCACTAATCTGAATGGCCACAGAAAGCTGTGCTATGTATTCTCAAGTTCTCTCATCTCCTCCTCAAGCAACACATATGTAGTTAATACCCAGTAGCAATAACAGACAAACAGAAATGGTGACCTGAAAATACTGCCATATAATGAGCAAATTTTGTCATTGAGCGAATGCACATTTAAAAAATCTTTGAATTAACCACAGATTAATAGTTCCTATCTTGGTACATCTGCAGAGATGGAAGTTTTGCATAAAAAAACAATTTAGGATGACAATTAGAATTCATAGTGCTCCCAAATGGATGATGGAATTGTTATGTGTAAACCTGAAGTGTCTAAAGAATAAGGAATTCCCTGACTTTGAAGAATAGACAGGGTGATTGGCTTAAAATAAACAAATACTTATGAAAATGAGGCAGTCAATATAGGATAGGTAAATAAGAATTTATGAAAAGTCCTTAAAATGTTCCCACAACTAACTCATATGTCACCTCTTAATCATGTGTTGTTGTTTTTTTTTCAAGTATCTTCAAATCCTCCCATCCCCAGAAGAAATTCATAGTATTTCCCATTTGTTTGAACAATTACTCCTTACAAAATCCATGTCCCCTTTGCTGTCTAAGTCACTTCTCAGTTTTTGGTCCCCAGGAAAAATGTACCACATCCTTTTTGACTAGAGCCTTATAAATCTAATTTTAAAATGTTTGAAAGTGGAAATATGGGAGAAGGGAGAAAATTACTCAAGAATAACAGTAGAGACACACAAAAGTTTATGAGAGACAAAATCCAAGAACCAGTAATATAAACTGCCACATCAATAGTTTATTCACAAGTATGGGCTGTAACAAAGATGAACTAAGCAAGGAAAGAAATTTAGCCTGATGTATTTCAATGTTATTCATGTTTATGACATCATTATAGCATAGAACTCCTGGTTTTTCTCACTTCACTCTGCATCATCTCATAAATATCTTTTTAGGTTTCTCTGAAACCATTTTCTTCATCATTTCTTGTGGCAAAATAGTAATCTGTTGTTTTCATATACCACTATTTGTCCAGCTATTCTTCAATTGATTAGAAGCCCTTTAGTTTTCAATTCCAATGCAATGCAAAAAGAACTTCTCTGATTAAAGTAATGGTAAACCAGGATTCTATAGGACTGGAGAAGAATGCTACCCACATCCTAACACTAGATATTGAGAATGAGATATAATGTTTTGGGACATGGCTAAGAGGGAAGTTTGTTTTATTTGGCCATGTACATTTATTGCAAGGGTTTACTTTTACTCACTTTTCCAGGGTTAGGGAGTTGAGGTAGGAGAAATAGAAAATGAATGCTTATTAATTGAGAAAAGTTAAAACAAATCCCAAATTTAAACTTATGGGTATCATTGAGAATTAGTGGAATATGGCCCATGACTGGAAAGTAGCTCTGAAAGGGTAGATTCAAAGAATCCAAAGAAAGCACAATAGATGAAAAATAAGGAAGAGGAGTGGCAGTATATACTAAAAAGAGATTCCCCAAAGGAAAACTAAGAATTAGAGAGAAAATCCTGGTGGAGAGCATTTGTATCAACATAAATGGAGACAGAGACAGAAGCAATATTATCATCAAAATATCATGCAGACCACTTGACTGAAAGGAAATAGATCGGTAGTTTGGGAAACAGATCATAGGTCTGGAATAGAGGCAAGATATAGTGGTGATGGGACACTTCAATTATCCAAACCTTCATTGAAGTTTTCTCACTTCCAAAAGTAGAACACCTAAATAATTTCTTACTTAATGATAATTTAACTACTCAAAACTGAGAACTAACAAAATGGAGTTATAATTTGGATCTGATTCTTACCAATAGGAGGAAACTCGCTGCTGGAATGGAAATGATGGAAAGTCTAGGGGAGGTGACCACTCCAGTTTTCCATATAGAAACATTTTATAATTAATAATAGAGAGGATGTCTGGGAAATCTGTCATCCATCCAAAATTTTTAGAATTGAAGGTTTCAAAAGCTTCACAGAGAAGATAGACAAAAACCCATGGACTGTGGGGGGAAATCAGTCCATAAGAGTGTAGTATAGTGCCAGGACTGCTGGATATGGAAGAGGACCTAGGTTCAAATCCTGCTGACATTTGTTACTTGTGTGACCTTGAACAAGCTATTTAATCTCCCTCAACCTTAGCTTCTTCAATTATAAAATGAAATTATTAGCAACTATGTGGTGCAATGCATAGAGTACTGGTCTGGATTCAAGAAGACCTTACTTCAAAACCAACCTTAGACACTAGCTGTGTGACCTTAGCCAAGTTACTTAATCCTCTTTATCTCGTTTCCTCATCTGTAAAATGAGCTATAGAAGGGAATGACAAACAACTCTAGTATCTTTGCCAAGAAAACCACAAATAGGGTCATGAAGAGTTGGAGACAACTGAAATGATGCAACAACAACAACAACAACAACAGATGACCATGATTATTCCAAGTCTAAATCAATTATCTTGTGAAGTATGTAAAGTTTATTAGTAGTAAATTCCAAAGACAAAACCAACTTAGTTTTTAAAATGACTTATATAAGGCGACTAGGTAGAGCAGTGGATAGAACATTAGACTTGGAATCAGGAAGAACTGAATTTAAATCTGGCCTCAGACACATACTAGCTGTGTGACCCTGGGCAAATCACTTTTTTTTTTTTTTGCGGGGCAATTGGGGTTAAGTGACTTGTCCAGGGTCACACAGCTAGTAAGTGTTAAGTGTCTGAGGTCGGATTTGAACTCAGGTACTCCTGAATCCAGGGCCGGTGCTTCTATCCACTGTGCCATCTAGCTGCCCCAGCAAATCACTTTTAACCTCTCTTATAGTCTCCTATTAATAGTAAGTACCTACCTCCCAGGCTTTCCATGAAGATAAAATGAGATAATATTTGTAAAGCCCTTTGTAAACCTTAAAATGTTATATAAGTGGCCAGATAGGTGGCTCAGTGGATAAAGCACCAGCCCTGGATTCAGGAGGACCTGAGTTCAAATCCGACCTCAGACACTTAACACTTACTAGCTGTGTGACCCTGGGCAAGTCAATTAACCCCAATTGCCCTGCCAAAAAAAAAAATGTTATATAAGTGCTAGCTATTATTAGTAGTAGTCTCTAGAGAAGAATGAAGTAAGGTTAAGCAGCAGAAGATGAATACATACGAGTAGAATTGAATGCTAAATCCCAGAAAGGAATGAAAGCTGGTGGGAAAAAGCTAAGGACAGCAACCTGTTGGTGTTTTGCAGAGGTGGGGAAGGAGACAGAGAATGAGAGAAGGTAGGCATTGTTTTATTTTGCCAAAACAGATATTACCACTGAATGGATTTTGTAGGATTATTAGAACGAAAGACATAAAGGAGGCAGAACTAGCTCCTCAACTCTGATTTCCCTTTTATTTTGTTTTGTTCAAGAAAAATTATCTTTGTACAGAAAAGGATAGAACAAAGTAGTTAATTGAGAATTGATAACCAAGAGAAAGATAGGTAAAATAAGGAAACAGATAACTGTCCTTTCTGAGTCAAGGGATAATTTGATGACAACATTACTTTTGTTTCTGTCTCCATTTATGTTGATTCAAATGTTCACAAGCATGCTTTCATCTCTAATTCTTTGATTTCCTTATAATAATCTATTATTAGTAGGTGTTGCTACCCCTCTTCCCTATTTTTCATCTACTTTGTTTCTTTTCAATAAAATCTACCTCTTCAGAGCCACATACCATTCATCCCATGGTACCATTCATCCCAACAAGTCTCAAGTTCAAGGCAACTGGCCCAGAAGAATTATATTCTCAGGTACTCAGGATGTAATTTCTAGGTCTCTGATGGTGACCTTCCAAAGAATGAGAAAAGTACTGTGAGACTAGAGACAATGAATTATTCCAATTTCCAAAAGAGGGAAGTGAGTGGCATCTACAAACTATAGGCCAGTGAGCTTGATTTTTATTTCTGGCAAAATTCCAGAGGCTATTATGAAAGGGATAGTTAGGAAATGTAGCAATCATAGGGAGCCATGATGACTTCATGAGGTACAGAATATACCTAACTATAATTATATTCTTCTCCTTCTTCCCTTCTTTTATTTTATTTTATTTATTTATTTTTTAATGCAACAGACTTTTATTTTATTTTTTCCAGTTACATGTAAGGGTAGTTTTCAACATTCATTTTCATAAAATTTAGGTTTCCAAATTTTTCTCCTTCCCTCCCTTTCTTCCCCCCTCAACAAGACAGCAACCATGTTATATATGTACAATCCACAAGTGCTCTTTTTATCAGTTCTTTCGAGGGGTGTGGATAGTATGCTTCATCATTAATCCCTTGGGATTGTCTTGGATCATTGTATTGCTGAGAGTAGTTGAGTCATTCACAATTGCTCATCCAACAATAATACTGACACAATGCACAATATACTCCCAGTTCTGCTCACTTCAATATACATCAGTTCATATGAGTCTTTCCAGGTTTTTCTGGAAGCATCCTGTTTGTCATTTCCTATAGCACGATACCATTCCACTACAATCATGTAACACAACAGCATTCTTCAATTGATGGACATTCCTTTGATTCCCAATTCTTAGCCACCACAAAGAGCTGCTATAAATATTTTTGTACAATTGTCACCCTTTTCTCTTTTTCACAATTACTGTTGTTAACTGTTTCCCTCCATCCTATTCCCTTCCCCTGATATTTACTCCATTATCCATCTTCTTTCACCCTATGCCTCTTCAAAAGGGATTTGCTTCTGTCTGTCCCCTCCCCCAATATGCCCTCCCTTCTTTTACCCATCTCTCTTTATCCCCTTCCACTTCTATTTTCCTGCAGGGTTAGATGGATTACTCCACCCAATTGAGTGGGTATTTTATTCCCTTCTTGAGCCAATTCTGTTGAGATTGAGGTCTTTGAGCTAATTATGATGAGTGTTAGGCTCAATTACTGCCCAGATTAAACAGATTACTCCACCCAATTGGGTGTGTGTGTGTGCTAATTCCTCCTTGAGCCAACTCTGATGAGATTAAGGTCTTTAGGCCTATTCTGATGAGTGTAAAGTTCATTTACTGCCCTGCTCCTCCCCCATCTTATACCCCACTCCTTAAGCCCTTTCCTGTTTCACCCCATGTTACCTCTGCCCTTCCCCTTCCCCCAGTGCATTCTCCTCACCCCTCAATTTTACCCTAAAGATGCCATCATGGGGCAGCTAGGTGACACAGTAGACAAAGCATCCACCCCAGACCCAGTGGATCCAGCCAAAACCTGGTCCCAGATACAAGACAGTCACCTGCTGCACGACCCCAGGTATGTCCCCCAACTCCAATTTTTTATGGTTCTCTAGGGTCTTGTATTTGAAAGTCAAATTTGCCATTCAGTTCAGGTCTTTTCATCACAAATACCTGAAAGTCCTCTTTTTCATTGAAGTCCCATTTTTCATCTGAAATATTATAATCAGTTTTGCTGGATACATGATTCTTAGTTGTAATACCAATTTCTTTGCCCTCTGGAATATCATATTCCATGCCCTACTTGTCCTTTAATGTAGAAGCTGCTAGATCTTGTGCTATTCTGACTGGGGCTCCACAGTACTTGAATTCTTTCTCTTTGGCAGCTTTCAATATTTTCTCCTTAACTTGAGAGCTCTGGAATTTGGCTATAAAATTCCTGGGAGTTTTCATTTTGGGATCTTTTTCAGGAGGTGATTGGTGGATTCTTTCAATTTCTATCTTACCTTCTGCTCATATAATATCAGGGCAATTTTCCCTGACAGTTTCTTGGAAGATGATGTCTAAGCTCTTTTCTTGATCATGGTTTTCAGGTAGACCAATTATTTTCAAATGATCTCTCCTAGATGTATTTTCCAGGTCAGCAGTTTTTCCAGAAAGATATTCCACATTGTCCTCTATTTTTTTATTCATTTGGATTTTCTTTATTGTGCCTTTGTTTCTCATAAAGTTACTAGTTTTCATGAGTTCAATCCTAATTCTTAGGCAATTATTTTTGTCAGGGAGCTTTTCCATTTAGCTTTTCAGGCTGTTGACCTTTTTCTCATGTCTTTCCTGCATCATGCTTATTTCTCTTTCCATTTTTCCTCTATGTCTCTAGCTTTATCTTCAAAATCCTTTTTGAGCACCTCTATGGCCTGAGACCAATTAATATTTTTCTTGGAAGCTTTAGATATGATAAGTGGGGGCCCTGACATTGAAATCTTCCTCTGAGGGTGCACTTCAATCTTCCTTGTCCCTAAGGAAACTTTCTATGGTCCCCACCTTTCTCTGTCTGCTCATCTTGCCTTTCTTTTACTTGACTTTTAGCTCCTTAAAGTGGGACACTGTTTCCAGGCTGCACTATCCTAAGCTTCAATACCTAGATGGTATGATTTAAGGAGGAACAGGTTCTTCACTCACCTGGCCTGTTCCCTGGTCCATAGATGACCTCAGACAAACTTGCTAATCAACCATCTTTGTGTGCTGTGGTTGTCAGCCCTGATGAGCCTGTGCCCCTCCCCAACCTGTGCCACTGCTACTCAAGCCTACCTCCTGGTTCCCAGCAGGGGAGAAAAACCCAACTTCTGCCTTAACACCAGAAGAGACCCCTGTAATCTCCCCCCTGCCAAGGGCTCATCCCTCTCACCAGACCCTGAGCTTAGTTCTAGATGACACTGGAGCTGCAGCTGATTCAAAGGCTCTGGGGGTCTCTTTCTCTGGCAAGGCCTTCCTGGGACTGGATCTGTATCAGCATGACTGTGGGGTTGGGCTCTACTCCTGTCTCAGCACAGCAGCTCCCTCCTTCTGACCTTCCAAGCCATCCTTTATTGGAAAATGATCTCAGTACATTCTTCTGTGGATTCTGCTGCTCCAGGAATTGTCCAATGGCATTATTTGGATGTTTTTGGAGCAATCATGTCGCGGGTTTAAGAGCTCACTCCTGCCCCCCCCTTTTGAAAACAGAATAACTCAATTTATAGATTAGGGCAGTACTGTAGGCAAATTTACCTAGATTTTGGCAAAGTGTTTTTAAAAATCTCTCATGCTATTCTTTTTTTTTTTGGGGGGGGGTGGCAATTGGGGTTAAGTGACTTGCCCAGGGTCACACAGCCAGCAAGTGTCAAGTATCTGAGGCCGTATTTTGAACCCAGGTCCTCCTGACTCCAGGGCCAGTGCTCCATCCGCTGCACCACCTAGCTGTCCCTCATACTATTCTTGTAGAAGAGAAGGAGTAATATAGACAGGACAACAATATACTTAAGTTTATTCTTAAGTGGTGGGGAAGTTAGGTGTTGTAGTGCATAGAACACTGACTCTGGAGTATGGAGGACCTGTGTTCAAATCTGGCATCAGTCACTTTACACTTACTAGCTTTGTGACCCTGGGCAAGTCACCTAACCCCAATTGCCTCAAACATCCAGGGCCATCTGCAGTAATCCTGATGCATATCTTACCACTGTACCCAGATGACTCTGGAGAATAGAGTGAGGCTGATGACTCTGCACAGTCCTGACTCACTTAAATCCAATTCACTGCAAGTCATGACTTCACCTCCTGATGTCATGGTCCTCCTTGAAAATGAAAGATAAACAACAAATTCTTAAGTGGTTGAATTGGCCAGACCCAAAGAATAGTCATCAATCACTGAATATCACCTTGGAGGGAAATTTCTTTACATTCTCAAGTGACCTGTATTTGACTCTGTGCTTCTCAACATTTCTAATGTTGACTTGGATAAAGAAATATGTATCAGGGCAGCTAGGTGGCACAGTGAATAAAGCACTGGCCCTGGATTCAGGAGGACCTGAGTTCAAATCTGGCCTCAGACACTTGACACTTAACTAGCTGTGTGACCCTGGGCAAGTCACTTAACCCTCATTGCCCCGCAAAAAAAAAAAGAAATATGTATCATATTTAGTTATTTTTAGATGATGCTAAGCTAAAAGTTAGCGAGTTAGCTCAGTAGATAGAGCTTTAGGCCTAACATAAGGATGACCTGATTTCGAATCCAGCCTTAGACACTTAATAACTATGTTACCCTAGGCAAATCACTTAACCTCTGTTTGCCTTGGAAGCATCTGGGTGGCTCAATGGTAGAGTGCTGGATGTGGAATCAGGAAGACCTGAGTTCAAATATGGCCTTAGACACTCATGAACTATGAAGCTTTGGACCAGTCATTTAACCTCTGTTTGCCTGATTCACTGGAGAAGGAAATAGCAAACCACTCCAATATCTTTGCTAAGAAAATCCCAACAGGGTCATGAAGGGTTGAACATGACCTAATGCCTGAGCAGCACAAGCCAGTAAAGATAACTACAAAATTGGATGAACAATTAGCAAACCATATCTTCTTGGACTAATTCATTATCTGGTATAGCTTCCTTGTGTGTTAGAGAAAATCATTGACTCAACAAAAAATACCAGCTAAGTCCACATAGCTGGGTTCTTTGTACTCCTAACAAAAGAAAGTGTATTAAGGAGAGAGACATGGCAGCTGTTTTCAAGTATTTGAAGGATTGTTATATGTAAGATGGATTAAACATGTTATTCTTCTGTCCTCAAAAGGTAGAACTAGATGAAAGGAATAGAAGTTCCAAAGAGACATGTTTGAGGTAAGAAAAATCAATTAGGTCTATACACAAGTAGAATGGGATGCCTTGAGAAGTTGTGGATAATTCTTCATTGACCTGTTGGATAAGTTGAATAGGGGTTCAATGTTCAGGTCCACATTGGAATAATTGGCCTCTGAGGACCTTTCCAAATCTGACATGTTGAGTTTCTCTGAAATAATCCCTTAATTTCCTCAAAGAGTTAATATGCTTCCCTAAGCACTAAACTTACTACCCAAGAATGAATGAATGACTAGACCCCTGGGAGAATGGAGAACATTCCCTGTGAAATGATTCAAGGAAAAGGATGTTTACAGCCTCAAGAGGGTTTGAGTAAGGAGTGACGGTAGCAGTTGCTTCACAGTTGACAGTAAAGTTCATTTTTCATTTTGAATCATTGTTTATTTCTTAAAACATTGGAGGAAGATCATGGAACAGATCACCACCACTCTGTTCCATTCACCCCACCCTATGCCACTATTCTGAAAATAAACTTCCTCTGTCATGAAAACTTGTGAATTATAGCTCCTGTCCATAAGTACACAGGAGAAAGGGTAGAGGGAGGAAAGCTTCAGTGATTTAAATGCTCCATTTTTCCAGTTATGGGACTTGGGAAGTCATGACTTTTCATGCTTTGCAATATGCTCTAACTTATTATTTTGGTCGCTCATAACTCAAAAACAGTTTAATGGGAAAACTTCAAGCATGTTTTATATATTAGTCCTTGCTGGAAACAAGTATGTAAGAATAATTTTACCAACATGGAATATAAAGTTTTTTATTTATTGATGGTTAATTTTTCTTCTCACCTGAGAGCACATGGCAGTCTCTACAGGTAGCACTGTTTCCATCAGGCAGCTGACAACAGTGCTACTAAAGTAAGGTTTCATTTACAAAATAAAATTCCTAGCCCCTTGCTTCATGAACACAAAATATGAACTTCTATTGCTATTGGTTTGCCATGTATACTCCTCTGTAATGAGAGGTCATTACAACTTCCTCGACTATCATCCCTCCCACCCCCCACCCCACAGCACATAACTTGCAGTTTCCCCCTTAGAAGAAAATGGAAATTACATCTGTAGGGAGGTGGTAGGGGTGGTAGCAGCTGTGATAGATTAGGTTGAATGAAAATGAGGTTACTGATATTTGCTCCAGGATGATGTCAGAATTAAATCAGTAGTCTGCCCAGTGAGGTGTGACATTACTTTCTACCTGGTAATTCATTCATTCAGTAATCACTGGTTTTATGGCTACTATATGCAAGGCAGAGCACTTGATCTGAAGTAAGGAAGAGCTGAGTTCAAATTTGGCCTCAGACGCTTGCTTTGTGAGCTTGGACAAGTCACTTAACTTCTGTTTTTCTAAGAGGCAGCTAAATAGCTCAGTGGATGGAATGCTGGGCCTAGAGTCAGGAAGACCTGAGTTCAGATTTGGCCTCAGAGAGTTATTAGCTGTGTAACCTTAAGCAAGTCACTTAACCCATTTGCCTTAATCTTTTGGAGAAGTTATGGCAACCCAAAAGAAAACCATATGACAGTGTCACAAAGAGAGAGACACTACTAGATGACACTTACTGAATGACTGAACAACAATATGCAAAGAACTATGCTAGAGACTGTAGATATAGAAACAGAAACTAAAAAGTTCCTATTACAGAGAAAGAATGTTCTAGTAGGACAGGGGTTCTTAAACTTCTTTTTTTTTTTGTATCATAGACTTCTTTGGCAGTCTACTGAAGCCTGATACTACTGTGGTTTGTTGCCTTCATTAATAATTGCTGGAAATACTAATTTTCAGCTAGTGGTTAGTGAAAATAAATATGTATTTTCCCCATCTAGGTTCATAGATCCCTTGAAATCTATCTGAACCCCTAGGTAAACACAAATGTAAAAATAAATACATTCTTCTTGTCATTCAGTCATTTCAGTTGTTTCTGATTCTTCATGACTCCATTTGGGGTTTTCTTGGCCAAGATACTGAAATGATTTGCAATTTCCTTTTCCAGCTCATTTTAAAGAAGAGGAAAACAAAGCAAATGGGGTTAAGTGACCTGGCCAAGGTCACATGGCTAGTAAGTTTCTGATGCCAGATTTGAACTCAGGAAGTTGTCTTCCTGATTCCAAATTAGGTGCTCTATGCACTGTGCCACCTAGTTGCTCTAAATGCATTCTAAATATAAAAAATATATATACATTTTCAAATACAATCTAAATATATAAAAATAAATATAAAGTCATTTGAAGTGTAGGAGAACTAACAACTAGAAGGGAGATCAGGAAAGGCATTAAATAGGAATTGGAATCTTAGCTAAGCCTCAAAGGGAACCAGGGCTTCCAAGAGGTAGAAATGAGCAAGAACAGTATTCCAGGCATGTGGAACAGCTTGTGTAAAGATCACCTCAGATTGCATCTCTCAGCTCTAGCAATTTAATGAAAAGGAAATATAGTTCAGGGTTTCCTTTCCCCCAGAGCATCTAAGTTCCTTCACATTCTTCCGCTGACCTATTCTTCGAATGAGTTGAGGTCTGGCGATCTCCTTTAAAATGTTTTCTCCAAAGAGGAATTGGGTTTAAAGGAGAGAGCTCGGTCAGTCCTGGGAATCAGACCTGGGCAGCAAATAGGAAGGAAAATGGAAGGCAGGTACTGCTTTGGGGACAAATGCTTTCACTTTCCATCCATGTCATAGTTTTCTTACAGTTCAAATAAAGTGTAGAGTTTTAAGAGTCCATTCCAGAGATAAGAAGGAAATGGAAGAATACGTGACCTCTGCATCAAAGAAGGTGAGAGGGCTCCTCTACCCCATTGGGACTGAGGACTATTGACTCCACAGAGTGGAGATTGTTTTCTGCTTGGTGTTCAGCCCCACTAATGCTTCGTTATCAAGAAGGAGCAAAAAAGAAACAAGTTAAAGAACTGCCTTATACCAACACCTTATCTGCTGGAGAGAGTTCTTCTGTGTTCCTTTTATGAAATGCTTTTCACAGCTTTATGCTAAGCCTCTTTGGCATTGTATTCCACCCCTAGCTGAAAGGCTCTACCTTTTTCAGTGTGGGAAGGGCTAGATTACAGCTGAGAGATGAATTGACTTAGGTGCAGGACAAAGAGCACCTCTGTGTTTGAAAATAACCAGTATGGACTCTTACTGGGCTGTGGAATTTCTGTCAAAGCTTATGCAACTTGCTAAGAGGATGTGTGTTCTAATGTGGCATTATAAAAAGGGAGGTGCTTATTTTTTTTCTCTCCATCCCCAGGGATGCATGCCTGAAGTTGAAGTGATAATAAACAACAGCTTCAGCTGCTGAGATGTTGATATATGATGGCTGAAATATTACTGTGGAGGTTTTTATTAATGCCAGTTAATCTTGGACCCTGTTCTTCTGTGGCTACCTTGATGCCTTCTAGAGACCAACTTGATGGTAGAGAGTGTATTTACTGCAGTCAGAATATTGCTCAGAAGAATTCCTGATATATTCTGTTGTCTTTGCTCTTTGTGAGGCCATGGACTCATTGAATATTTGCTCTTTGCTTTTTGTTTTTGTACTCTGAGTGTCTGATGTGATCAGTGGAGAGCCTAAAACTAATGAAACTGAGGCAGAAATGCAACCTAGTACTCCTCGTACTAGTACTAGTTGGGGAAAATGGATTTACCTGAAAGTGCCTCAATGAAGGCTGGTTTGTCCATGCCATTTCTGTTCAGGGAAAGAGGAAGAAGGTGTAGACGGAATCTTTTGGCTCACAGAGGTGAAGCCAAAAGGGATCTCAAAGATCATCTGGTCCAATGTCTTTATTTTACAATGAGGAAACTTAGGCCCAGAGTGAGTCAAAGACTTTTCCAAGGTCACAATAGTAGTAAGTAGCCACTCTGTTGGGATGGAGTTTCTGCATCTTGTCTCAAATATATTTTTCCACTTACAAGCAATATATCTCTATCTCTATTCCTATCTATCATCTGTCATTTATCTATCATCTATCTACTATCTATCATATATCTATCTCATCTACCTATATATACACATGCATATATAAACAAATGCATTTATACAACACATATATACAAACATACAAATATTCACACATACAAACATACATATGTATGTGTATGTACCTAATCATATGTGTATATATACATGTGCATATAAGTATATAAATATTATATATACATATGAAGAATTCTACATAGCTAGAAAAGACCCTCGAAATCAACATATTTTACAGATACTGAAACCAAAGCATAGATATGTTCATTGTTGCACTGTGTAATAGAAAAAGCCTTAGATTTGGAGTTAGGGGATTGGGTTCAAATTATAACCATCACTACAGCTGGGTAATCATGTAGTATAAGTATAGCTTCTGACACCAAAGAAATTCTCCCAAATTATGTGTTTATCATTCTCTACTTGCCCGGTCCTGGTGAATTTGTAAGAGGCCCCAGCTCTTTTTGTTTACCTCCTTCTAAAATCACATGGGACTGCTAGGTGGTATTGTAGATAGGATGCTGGTCCTGGAGTCAGGAAGACCTGAATTAAAATATGGCCTTATGCAATTACTAGCAGTATGACCCTGAGCATAACAAACCACTCTATGATCTTTGCCAAGAAAACCCCAAAAGGGGGTAACAAAGAATCAGGTCCAACTGCAAATGACTGAACAACAATAACAAAACACATAGCTTTAGGATTTGCAGGACATCCCAGGTTTAGGCTATCATATCTACATAGAGCCAACTTTCTTGGAACACTTACATATTCTACATCATTTCTCCTGGCTAGGTGTCAATGAGGTGGTGAGAGTACACATGTGTCTTCTTCTAATCTACTTTGAGGAGTGACTGTGTCCACATCATTCACATACGTAATACTGTCCTTAACTTGTAAGTATGGCCATATCTGTGTTTCTAGCAATACAGATACTGGCTTGCACTGGGAAGAAAAGCTAAAGAAATATAGAAGCAACAAATCTCACAAAGATTTTAGATAGACTTCCGGGGCAGAGCCAAGATGATGGAGGAAAGGCAGTGAGCTCCCGAACTCATGACACGATCACTCCAAAAAACATCCAAATAAAGCCATAGGAAAATGCCCAGAGTAGCAAAACTCACAGAAGAATGTGCTGAAATCATGTTTTAACCAAGAACTGCTTGGAAGGTTGGAAGGAGGGAGCTGCTGTGCTGATACGGGAGTCGAGCCCAACCCCACAGTGACCCTGACACAGATCCAGTCCCAGGAAGTCCTCACCAGAGAAGGAGACCCCCGGAGCTTCTGAATCAGCTGAAGCATCAGTGTTGTCTGGAACTAAGCTCACAGTCTGGTGAGTGAACTGAGCCCTGGTGCTAAGGCAGAACTTGAATTTTTCACCCCTGCTGAGAACCAGGAGGCAGGCTCAAGTAGCAGTGGCCCAGGTGGGGAAGGGGCACAGGTTCGTTGGAGGTAACAACCACAACACACAAAGCTTAGCAAGTTGGTCTGGGGTCATCTAAGGACCAGGGAACAGGTCAGGTGAGTGAAGAACCTGCTACTCCTTAAATCATACCACCTGGGACTTCTTAAGCTTGGGATACTGCAGCCTGGAAACAGTGCCCCACTTTAAGGAGCTAAAAGTCTAGTAAAAGAAAGGCAAGATGAGCCAACAGAGAAAGGTGAGGATCATAGAATGTTTCTTCAGTAACAAGGAAGACCAAGGGGCACCCTCAGAGGAAGATGTCAACATCAGGGCCCCTATATCTAAAGCTTCCAAGAAAAATACAAATTGGTCTCAGGCCATAGAGGTGCTCCAAAAGGATTTTGAAGATAAAGTTAGAGAGGTAGAGGAAAAAATGGAAAGAGAAATGAGGGTGATGTGGGAAAGACATGAGAAAAAAGTCAACAGCTTGAAAAGTCAAATTGGCCAAATGGAAAAGGAGCTACAAAAGCTCTCTGATGAAATAATTGCCTAAGAATTAGGATGTAACAAATGGAAGCCAGTTACCTTATGAGAAACCAAGACACAATAAAGCAAATCCAAATGAATAAAAAATAGAGGGCAATGTGAAATATCTTCTGGGAAAAACTGCCAACCTAGAAAATAGGTCCAGGAGAGATAAACTGAAAGTTATTGGTCTACCTGAAACCCATGATCAAGGAAAGAGCTTAGACACCATCTTCCAAGATATTCTCAGGGAAAATTGCCCTGAAATTCTAGAAGAAGAAGCTAAAATTGAAAGAATCCACTGATCACCTCCAGAAAGAGATCCCAAATGGAAAACTCCTAGGAATATTATAGCCAAATTCTAGAGCTCTCAGGTCAAGGAGAAAATATTGCAAGTTGCCAAAAATAAAGAATTCAAGTACTGTGGAGCTCCAGTCAGGATAGCACAAGATCTAGCAGTTTCTACATTAAAGGACTGGAGGGCATGGAATATGATATTCCAAAGGGCAAAGGAAATGGGATTACAACCAAGAATCACCTACCCAGCAAAACTTAGCATTATCTTTCAGCAGAAAAAATGGGACTTTAATGAAAAAGACTTTCAGATATTTGTGATGAAAAGACCTGCACTGAATGGCAAATTTGACTTTCAAATACAAGACCCTAGAGAACCATAAAAAATTGGAGCTGGGGGACATACCTGGGGTCATACAGTGGGAGACTGTCTTGTGTCTGAGGGCAGGTTTTGACTGGGATCCCCCTGGGTCCAGGGAAGATGCTTTGTCCACTGTGTCACTTAGCTAGGTGATGACATATTTAGGGTTAAATTGAGGGGTGAAGGGAATTCACTGGGGGAAAGGGAAGGGCAGAAGTGAAATCCTACATGAAAGTAACAGGAAAAGGCTTATGGAGTTGGGGAAGAGATAGGAGAGGAGCAGGGCACTAAATGAATTTTACACTCATCAGAAAAGGCTCAAGGACCTTAAACTCATCAGAGCTGCTTCAAGGAGGGACTAACAGACACACCCAACTGGGTGTAGTAATCTGTTTAATCTGGGCAGTAAATGAGCCTAACACCCATCAGAATTGGCTCAAAAACCTCAATCTCATTAGAATTGGCTCAAGGAGGGAATAATGTATGCACTTAATTGGGTGGAGTAATCTCTCTAACCCTTCAGGAAAATGGGAGGAGAAAGGAATAAAGAGAGGGGGCAAAAGAAGGGAGGGCAGATTGGAATCCCTTTTGAAGAGTGATAGGATGAAAGAAGATGGATAATAGAATAAGTATCATGAGGAACGGAATAGGATGGAAGGGAAACCGTTAACAATAATAATCATGAAAAAGAGAAAAGGGGGGAAAATTGTATAAAAAATATTTATAGCAACTCTTGGTGGAGGCTAAGAATTGAGAATCAAGAGAATGTCCATCAATTGAGGAATGATGGAAAAAGCTGTGTTATATGATTGTAGTGGAATGGTCTTGTGCTACAGGAAATGACAAACAGGATGATCCTCAAAAAATCTGGAAAGACTAATGAACATCAATGTATAGTGAAGTGAGCAGAGCTGGGAGGACATTGTGTATAGTGACAGTAATATTGTTCAATGAGCAATTGTGAATGACTTAACTACTCTGAGCAGTGCAATGATCCAAGACAATCCCAAGGAACTAATGAGGAAGCTTACTATGCACCCCTATAGAAAGAACTGATAAAAAGAACACTTGTGGATTGTACATATATAACTTGATTGTGATCTTGTGGAGGGGGGAGGAAAGGGAGGGAGGGAGAAAAATTTGGAACTCTAAACCTTATAAAAATGAATGTTGAAAACTACCCTTACATGTAACTGGAAAATAAAATAAATGTTTGTTGCTCACCCCCCCCCCCCAAAAAAAAAAAACCACACACAAAGATTTTAAAGAGGAACAGGGAAATAAGAACAAAGATAGTAAAAAAAATTACCAGGGCAGACAAACTCAGAAGTCAGTTTAGAGGAAATCTAATGGTATTTTTTTTAAAGGCAGGGAATTGAAACTCCCTTTTACTGACAAAGATGGCATGTGTCATGAATTGGTCTCAAGCCTAAATGATACAGAGAAATAAGAAGGTATATTTTTTGCTGATATACAAACAGTTGTTTAAGGCAATAGTTCTCTAGGATATAGAATTCAGATAATTGAAATATTTGGAGGGAGAAGTTGACCCCTCCCCTTTTTTTGAGGGTGGCTGGTTACAGATCTCTGATTTCATCTATCTGAAGAACTCCATATGTTGTGACTCTTCCCATTGCTGCAGATCTATAACTTCCTTGTATCAACTATTTACTATCTATCTATCTCTCTCTATGTCCATGTCCATGTCCATGTCCAGCTGTTTTAGAAACCTGTAAAAGGTTCACTTTCTAAGGAGTTAATCATGTTAGGAGATAGCACTGAGAAATAAGAGCTCTAAAATTTGAAAAGAGATCATGAAAGAACATCTTGAAGGGGAATTGCTTCTTGTGGGGCAGAGTATTCCTGCCCTGCCCCCACACCCATGGCATTTTTCAGTGGAGCTGCTCATAGTAGGAGATACAATGCTTAGAAGGGAAGAGATTTTGGTACCTCAGTGGAACAACATGCTCAGGATATGCCTCTATATCAATATACTCTATGTGATTATGTCTATTCTTCCCGCCTAATGTGTGAAAATATTCCGTAGGTTTTTGGGTAGAGGGTACAGTGGAATGTCTTGTAGGTATTATTCTTATCATTCTCAATAAATGTCTTTTCTTTGAGTCACTTATGTCAATTGGCTGACTATTAAAGGAAACACATAGTGTTGTATCCATAGGATACCTCTGGGGTAAACATCCCCTGTGGGACCTAACCTGTAAATGTGATTTGGGAAGGTAACTTGTTGGAAAGGGGATCTATACATGCTTGCAAAGCCAATCCCTTCCCTAGCCATTCCTCCTGCCAACCTTCCTGTGCTGCCAAGGTGGAAAATCAATCAGATATGCCTCATGAATAACCTATATCTGATTGTTACTGCTTCAAGGAGGGGGGAGGGAAGGAGAAATAGAATTTGGAACTCAAAACTTTAAACAAAAATGTGTATTAATTAGATATGCTTAAATGAGACCCTGACCCCTTCCTATAAAACCCATGATCCTCATTTGCATCTTCAAGCTACTTGCTATATCATTTTCTGACGCAGATATGGAAATGTCAGACTGCTGTCCTAATGTACTGAGAATTATCTGTGGCAATCCCAGTTTGTGTCCATGCTATTTGCTATTGTGGTCATACCCCTTGCTCCCCTTTCCCTGGGCTTTCATACCTAGGCATTTCCTTAAACCTCAAGCTTTCTCTTGAGAAAGTTAAAGCACACTGCATTAAAGGCCTGCTGCTCTAAGTATTTACAGGTCAGTATGCTTTTTTTTTCCTGAAACCTTCCCAAAGTTCCCAAAGTACTGCAGTGGACAAGCATGGATAGGATACTCCTGCCTCACAGGAAAGCTCACTGTAAACGTTGAAGGGACAAATAAGTGAGACTTATCCTTCAATAGCTTATACTCTAAATCTACCTGAATCAGGATAAATTCAGAATCTGAGCATAATACAAAGGAATGCTTGTCTCTCTGAACTGATGGGAGCTAAATGGCACAGGACATAAAACACCAGACTCGGAGTCAGGAGCACCTGAGTGACCCTGGGGAAGTCACGTGACTTCTATCTGACTCCCTTTGTCTTGCTCTAAAATGAGGATGATAATAATACAACTGGGGCTATTGTGAAGATAAAATGAAAAATTTGTAAAACATTTCAAAAACCTTGAAGAATTCTATAAATGCTAGCTGTTATTATAATTAGGTAAAGAAGCAGATTCTAATGCTTTTGTTTCTTAGAGATGTCATGGTACCATTTCCCCCACCCTGAGGTCAGAGAACATTAGGGCTGATGTCATATCCAAGGTCTGGTAATTATGGTCTATCTCTCTGCAGACCATTGGAGGCCTCTATTCTTTTCCTAGATGGTTGCCATGTAGTTGATATACTGTAAAATGCAAGTAATGTTGTTCTCCAGGAGGGTGGAAATGAATATTATGCATAATTTAAAGGCTTTGACAGTGGAAGAAGTATATATGTCCATCATTCTCCATCCTCAGAGTTTCTCAAGAATCCCAAAAGTACATGCAAGGTGCTCAGAGCGGGTACAGTATGAGAAGACCTGGCCTTGATTCCTGCTTCTGTTTCTTACTATGGGTGGAAGCCATTTAATCTTTCACAGCCTTAGTTTCTTCATCTGTAAAGTCGAGATAATAATATGTGCATGGTATAGAGTCCTGAACTTAAGAGTTAGGAGAAGCCTGGGTTTAAATCTCAACTCAAACACCTACCTGCTCCATTACTATGGACCAGTTACTTAAACTCTCCCAGATTCTGTTTACTCATCTGTAAAGTGGGGATAAAGTTAGCTGTAGTTATGAGCCCCTAGGGTTGTTACTATCCACTGGGAGTACATATAAAACACTTTTGAAAATATCCATGCACTCTATTATTGCCTACCTCACAGGCAGGGTTGTTGTGAAGAACAACTGGGATCTCATATAGCATCACTGTTATTAATATCACTTTGTAATACTGAAGTACTTTTTTTTTACAAGTTGGCCCTCTTTATTTTTTAAATCATAAAAGTATTTTATTATTTTCCAGTTACATGTAAAGATAGTTTTCAACCTTTGTTTTTATAAGATTTTGAGTTCCAAATTTTTCCCCTTCCTCCCTTCCCTCCCCCAAGACAGAAAGCAATATGATATAGGTTATATATGTAAAAGCACATTAAACCTATTTCTGCATTAGTCATGCTGTGAAAGAAGAATCAGAACAAAAGGGAAAAACCTCAAAAAGAAAACAAAAAAAATTGAAACAGTATGGTTTAATCTGCATTTACATTCTACAGTTCTTTTTTTCTGGATGTGGAGAGCATTTTCCATCATGAGTCTTTTGGCATTGTCTTGGATCATTGTATTGCTGAGAAGAGCTAAGTCTATCACATTTGATCATCACACAATGTTGCTGTTACTGTTGAAGTACTTTTTTAATGTAAGCTAGAGCATGGAGTGATGTTCTAGGTCTGTGATTTCATCAACATGGAGAATTCCTGGTATGGAAATTCCCTCCACAGATACACATCAGCAACTTGTTTAAAACAATAGAGTTAGAGAGAGTTGTCATGGACAATAGTTACCTGAAATGTTAAAGTGATTTGTCCATGGTCACTTACCTTGTAGGTGTCAAAGGCAGAATGAGAATTGAGGTCTTGCTAAGGCCATTCCTTGAATTGCTGATACCTTGTTCTTCTCAAGCATTTGAGGAGTGGGGAGATGCTCAGATCTGTGATTTCATTTTTATAGGGAGTTTCCAATGAGGAAAGCCCTTCTATCAACGCAGATTGTCATATGATTGGCTACTAATAGCCTTGGAAAATTACTTGGAGGCACTGACAGTTTAACTAACTTCCCCAGGTACAAAGCTAATGTGTTAAAGGTATACCTTGAACCCAGGTCTTTCTGACTTCAGAGCTAACTCTCTATTGCTACTACTACTTTTGTTGTTTTTGCTGCTATTACTACCACTACTACCACTACTACTACAATTGCTGCCACCACCACCATCAGCACTATTGCTGCAAGTACTATTACTATTACTATTGATACTACCACCACTACAACTACCACCATGACTATCAACACTACTACAATTTCTTCTTCTTCTTCTTCTTCTTCTTCTTCTTTTTCTACTACTACTACTACTATTACTACTACTACTACTACTACTACTACTACTACTACTACTACTACTACTATGACTATTATAATCACCACCACCACCACTACTACCACTCCCACCAACAAAGTTATTTCTATTTCTCCTCCTCAACCTCCTTCTCCTCTTCCTACTGTCACCACAACCACCACTACTACCACTACCACCATCACCATGACTACTATTTCTCCTCCTACTACTACAATTACTATCATCACCACCACCACTACTACTACCACTACTACCAACACAACTATAACTACTATTACTATTACTACCATCACTACTACTGCTGCTACTACAACTGTTACTACTACTATTAATTCTACTGCCAATACTTCTACTACTGCAACACGTGTATGTATGTCCTTTTATACTTTTCCAGTTCCATGGTACCTCTCCTGTTTTCCATCATCATTCTAATACTAGTAATATTGGCTCGTGTGTATATACATACAACATACAGGATGTCCCAAAAATCTTGTTGTAGTTTGGAACTTTTAAGCTACTTGGGACACTGTATATCAATCTAAATTTGCCTTGACTATGGAAGTGTAAGTTGAGATCAAAGGCATTGTCACATCCTTGAACAATCTCATTTTCCTCATGTATATCCTGAGTAACAATCCTGATAGACTTTGTATAAAAGGGTACTTTCTTCCAAGTAACCTCAGAGCCTAGGACTGCACACCAATGATCCTAGTGATTTCTGAAATATTCCTGTGAGAGAGGATGAAAAAGGCCTGCTCCCACTTGGTCCTGAAGATGAGACAAAGGAGGTGTGAAATACTTCAGTTTCTATTACCAACTCAAACAAGGAAGAAAGGGAAGAATCTGGACTGAAATCCATTTATCCTAACTCTTAGTATAATAGTAATTTTCGATGGCATTGGTCTACATCTCTTACTAAACAGGTTTTTTGTCTCCATTAAGTTGAACTGGATGGAATGAAGTATGAAGGAAAACATATTATCTTCTTTCTTGGAGTTTCTATAAGATAAAAGCAGTTTTGTATTTGGAATGGATTTAAAGGGCATTCCTGCCTTGAGCCAAGGGGGATGGATTAAATGACCTGCAAAGATCACTTCTAACCCAGGCACACGATGCGTGTGTCGGACTGCATTGCAGAAAGCTCATTTAAACCAATTTGGAATAATCGTGCTTTCTCTCCTCTTGCCTTTCTTTTACTCTATTCAGCAATCAAATAGCATAATGAGGGGAACAAGACTAGAGACTCCTCTGGCTCTAAAATGCACATGCTGAAGAAGACACATCCAGGTAAATAGAGAAATAGGTGTGCCTGGAAGGCAGTAAGTGATAAAAGGGTAATGCCCTTGAGGAGGATGTCACAGTTACTACATTGCAGCCAAAACTGACTCACAAGTTTAAGGACAGGTTTTCAGGAGATGATGGTTTTATTTAGAGTCATCACAAAAAAAGCAGTGACCTATGAGTCCAGGACCTAAAAGAAATCAGGTCTCATATGCTAGCAAAAATAATCCTAAAATAGACAGCCTAAGAAAACTGATATACTAATCTCACCCAAGGGAGCTAGCCTTGTCTGTCCCCTGGCATTCAGTTCTACTATGTTCCCAATTACTCAGTTCTTGTCTATATTCCTGTACCAGGAGTAGATTTAGTAAAAAAAAAAAATATGGTTTCCTGCCATTGTGTTAAGGTATATACATTTATGTTTAATCTGTGTCCCCCATAGTATAGCTACTGTCTAAATAGCCATTGCATTGCTTGGAAATCAGGAATGAACCCCCCCCCCCCGAGATCTATTTATTTTGTAGTTCATTTAGAGTAAGAAGGCAGAGAGGGCTGGCCTCAGCCTCAGGATGAAGTGGATTCAAGTCTTACTTCTGACACATACTGATTGTATATGTCCATTGAGTAATTTAACCTTTGACACCCTAGGCAGTTTTCTATATTGAAATATTGCTGTTGATCTCAATCAATGAAGGGAAAGAAGGACCTACCACACTGGAAGCTGGTAACATCATTGAAATGAAAGATTCAAGCTTTTAAAAAAAATAAGGGACAGCTAGGTGGTGTAGTACATAGAGCACCGGCCCTGGATTCAGGAGGACCTGAGTTCAAATCCAGCCTCAGTCACTTGACACTTACTAGCTGTGTGACCCTGGGCAAGTCACTTAACCCCAATCGCCTCACCAAAAATAATAAATAAGAGGGCTTTCCCCCAACCTACATCCCGAATTAGAATATAATAACCTCAAAAGTAGCAAATGTATCTTCACAGAATTCCCACAGAGGTGGAAGTGGCCATCTAGTCCACCATATAATCCAAGAACAACAAGCCCTGATATAAAATACCCACCAAAGAGTCATCTATTTTCTTCCTGAAGATCTCCACTAACAGGGAGTAACTCTAATTGTTAGGAATCTTTCTCAATATCAACCTAAACTGGTCTCTTTGAAACTTCCACCCATAGTCTCTTTTTCTGCCTCCTGGAGAAATAGTAATATTTTTCTTCCATGTGACAGAATATGTCATATTATTTTTGGCAACTCTACTTCTCAATGCAAATGAAGATCACAGTGTTATTATTATTGTTATTAATTATTATTTTTACTGCCATACATACCATGCTGTTGACTAACAATGAACTTACAGTACCTTAAAACCTTCCTTTTTGTCAGACAAACACCTGTTTTAACATGCTCTTCCAGTATTGTGCTTCAGAAATTCAATTTTTAATCCATAAGACAATATTTATCCCTATTCATTGTTATCTCATTTTATTTAACCCACTGTTTCAGACTATCAAGGTCTTTTTTTAATCCAGTGTGTTACAGCAATTCTTTACAACCTTGTGTCCTCTACACATTTGATAGGATGCCATCTACTTCTTTATTCTAGTTACTGATGGAAATATTGACCAGCAGAGGGTCAAATGCAAATCCTTGGGGTGTTCCACTAGAGATGTCCTTATGAGTTAGCATCAGCTTTGAGCCTAGATGTTCAATGAATTCCAAATCCATCTAACTGTACTATTGCCTTTATATCTTTCCATGTTTTCCAAAAGAAAAGCATAAGGTTCTCTATCAGATGTTTTGCTAAAAATCTAGCCAAACTATAGCTCTAACATTCTCTGATTTACCAGATTAGTAACCCCCTCAATAAGGGAAGTGTATTATTATAGATAAGTTATCCATGCTGAAAACAGTCTAGCTGTATGTGATCACAACTTCTTTTTCTATATTTCAATTCACTATCTCACTAATAATATGCTATGGAATTTGCAAATTATCAAAGTCAAGCTCACTGTTTATAATCCTTATAATTTGGAAATCCATTTTCTCCCCCTCATTTAAAAAATATCATGACAACATTGCAATGTTTTTGTCACTCATATCTCTCCCATTTTCCATAATCTTTCAGGTCTCATTCTGAGCTTCAACATTCCTATTATCTGCCCTTGCATCCATCTTTTTAAAGTCTAAGTTGGTTGGAGAGTTCCTTGTGCATCCACAGTAGTTTCTTCACAAGACTCCTCTAGTCCTTCATTATATCTTTCTAATTCACCAATGACTTTAGTAGAGTATATTCATTAAGGTATAGCTAGATGGTGCAGTAGATAGAGTGTTAGGTCTTGAGTCAGGAAAACCTGAGTTCAAATCCAGCCTCAGACAATTAGTAGTTGTGTTACCCCAGACAATTCACTTAATATATGTTTTACTCAATTTCCTTACCCATAAATGGGGATAATAATAGCACCTACTTTCTAGAGTTGTTGCAAAGATCAAATGAGATAGTTATAAAGCTTTTAGCACAGTGCCTAGCACATAATTAATGCTATATAAGTGAGATATATTAGTTATTATTAGCAGTCAGGAAATTCCAATAGACACTCAGCAAGTTTAAGTGAGAGGTTATGGAGACATGCAGCCTTGTTATTTTAGCAGCTCACTGTGTTCAACCTGCCCATACAGCTCTTGTTCCAAATTCCTGTTTGTGATAGTCAGTGAATAAACCCATTTATTCAAACCCACTTCTGTCTTAAGAGGAAGAAAATCCATGTGTTATTTACTATAAGACCCCTTAACATTTATCCAAATTTTCTTCCTCTGTCCAAGTGGTGCATGGCTATTACTACATATCAAATTGATGAAGAACTTGACTTTTACCATATACAGGAACTCGGAAATGCAAAATCAGGCTCAGCTCATGTACACACACAAAAGAATGCAGTTTAGAATTGCAGGTCTCGGAGAACCAACACTTTTATGTTCCAAGAGTTGCAGTAGTAAAGGAATTAATTGGAATTCTAGCTCTAGGGTAAGCCATTAAGGTTAACACACTTCCTGATCAATTTTTTTTTTTATGCCAAGTGAATGTTTCCTTGCATCTTATATAATACTTAAAAATAATTCCTACTGCAGTGCATTGCACTAGATGGTCTGAAGTATTTGAGTTGATTATTTTTTTAGGTGCTTTATGCTTCTTTTGTACTCTGGTTGCTCTGTAGCTTACTTGTTTCCCTTAGAAATGCTACATGTGTCTATATTTATCAATATATAGTTAGGGGGTGTGCTGGAGCCAGCTCGAACTGGCTCACAGGAGCCAACTGATCAATTTTCAACATGAGTCTTCTCATCCTGGAAATGGGCAAACACTACAAATCAGTGTTTGTCCTAATGTTTTGTTGATTGCCTCCAGACCTAAAATAATGATGAGAAAATATTAATACAGATTAAACTTAAAAGTGTCATGCATACATTTTTTTCCATTTTCAGAGAACTAAGTGTTAAACATCTACCATCTCACCCCTGGATATAACTATATTCAATTCCATTTAGCAAACATTTATTAAATATCTATTTTGTGTCAGGTGCTATGCTGGGCATTAGAAATACAAAGAAAAAAATGAAACAGTCTCTGGTTTCAGGGAACTTCCATTCTATTAAGGGGATATCATTTGTATACATATAAGTACATACAAAATCTATACAAAATAATAATGTATTATTGGGGGGGGGGCAGGGCAATGAGGGTTAAGTGACTTGCCCAGGGTCACACAGCTAGTAAGTGTCAAGTGTCTGAGGTCGGATTTGAACTCAGGTGCTCCTGAATCTAGGGCCGGTGCTTTCTCCACTGTACCACCTAGCTACCCCAAGGCATAATTTTAGGAAGGAGAATCATAACAATGGTATAGGGTAAGGAGAGGAAGGGGCAGTAAAAGCCTTTGGTAAGGAGAGGGTGCCTATGCTGTTGTTTTTGGTTTGTTTGTTTGTTTTGTAGGGCAATGAGGGTTAAGTGACTTGCTCAGAGTCACACAGCTAGTGTCAAGTATCTGAGGCTGGATTTGAACTCAGGTCCTCCTGAATCCATAGCTGGTGCTTTATCTATTGTGCCAACTAGCAGGCCCTGTGCTGTGTTTTAAAAGAAGCTGGGGAAAGGTGATGAGGGAGTGTGTTCCAAATAAGTATGAAGTCATAGGAGGAGGGAATAAATGGGATGTTGTGTACAGATTAATAAATCAGTTAAATTAGAATGTAGAGTACATGAAAGGGGATAAAAATAAATCAGACTAGAAAGGCAGGAGACACATTGTGGAAGGTTTCAAATATAGATATTTAGATATCGGTATCTATATAGCAAACTACACACACACACACACACACACTCACTCACTCACTCACACGAACCTATTATACGTATGGAAGATTCACTGAAAGAGAAGAATATTGTATATGGAATGCAACAAGGTCATATTCAGACATGGCTCTTTATATGGAAGGGGGAAAAAATCTTTTGCCTGAGGCTTTAGAAAATGGTTCCAAGAATGTCATGAGTGTTTCTGCTATGTGAAGCCTTCCTAGACCTGGCTAATTTGGGAGATTCAAATGTAATTTTCTTGTTCAATATTTCCATTGTTAGAATTTTCTGAGGCAACACAGTCAGCCTAGCTCAGACTGCCAAGATTCTGAAATTTTCTCCATAAGGTCCTTGATGCACTCTCTGAATTTTGTCCATCTTTGGTGGCTGGCTTGGCATCATTTCTTTCTCAGTGGACTCAGCCAATCTCACACTGTCTGATTGTCCTTTACTTTATGATTTGAAGAGGGGGCATTTTAAATTTTATTTAGAACTGAGAATGCATTCTGAGTAGACAGAGCAAACTCCCTTGTAAGTAGCTCCCTTGCTCCAAATGCACTGATAGCCCCCCACCCCACCCCCCCACCCCAAGTAAAACTAACACAGCATTTTGAGGACTTGTCACACAGTGGTATGCACATATCTGGCATAAGTTCTAGGTCAGGACTGCAGGCCCAAATCACTAAAGTCATGCCATGTTCTTCTTGCCCCACCCCCCTCCCCACTGCATCACTGCATGTACTCCCTCTAGTGATCTGACCATGTATAACATTGCTTCTGTGTGTGAGAAATGGAATTTTCCCCAGTGGCCCACAAAACATTTAATGAAATGTGTAGCGCAAATATTTCATTACAAACATATTGTGTACTTTTGCCTTTAATAACTACATTCTTCATCCAAGAAGTCTCAATAGCTTTCAAAATGAATTACGTGAGTATTATTTCCCCCAGAATATAGTTTTTTTTTTCAGTGATAGGCATAGCACTTTCCTAAACTATTGTATTTATTAGCAACCTGTTGCCCTTCGACATTGGTACCATTTTCATCGACCCTGATAAAGTGTGTATCATTTAAACTCTCTTTTAAAAATTATTAAAATAGTTTTATGTTATTGGATTCTTTCTTTCTTAACTGTGCACACTGCCACAGGAAATGAAGCACAGGGAAAGAGCAGAAATGGTAAATAGTCAATGGTTATACTCACTGAAAGAATAGCAGAAAAGGTAATTGTGTAACTGAGATGTGGTAACATCAGTGGGGTAAAATTCTCTTGATAAGGTACAAATGAGGCAGGTAAGGAACAAATTCCTGCCTTTTCCCTCCTCCCTACTGTAATCCACTCCACAGGGAGAAAGACCTATTTCCTAGCCTCTCTCCCCTCTTCCCTGACCACAAGAGAAACAACTTACTATAGCTATTACATGAACATCAGCCCAGTTTGAATTACCAAACTATCTTTCACTCTAGTCCTTTAGGATGTCACTAGAAGACCAGAGCTATGTGTATTGTCTCATATAATTTCCCTGGGCTTTTTTGCCCTTCCAAACACACGAACTATATTCAACTGATATCAAAACACTTGGGTTCACAGAAAGAGCATCTCTCAAAAATACTATGTGGTGGACACTCGAAAATACAGTCAGTTTTCAGTTTCCTATAGTTCTTATCTATTACAAAGACCACTGGGAAGTGATCCTTAGGAGTAAGGTGCTACATGATGTTTCTTACTATCATTTTTCTCCATGTTTCTTTTCTTTAATGTCTGGAAACACAGATTATTCCCAGCTTCCATGTTCCCTGGAAAGCTAACTATGTTTGATTTTAATTCCGATACCTTTAGTGCTTACAAAGAAATAATGGTTTAATAACAGTAGGGAATGATTAATAAAAGTCACTTCATGGGAATTATATAAGATTTTAGTAATGGCATGGTCATACAGTGTAGAACATCATTAGTCTCTGCTAGTAAACAGGGCCCTATGGACCTTATTTAGATCAACATATGGCTCATTTCCTCTCTTTCAAACAAGAAGCTTTTACTATAAAAAAGAACAACTGTCCCCTGTAAGCTAGGTCATTGTAAGGACATTTTTTTTGTCCTGTCAGATACCTGGTGATCTTTTTCTGTTCAATCGTTTTTCAGGTAGACCAATACTTTTCAAATTACCTCTCCTGGATCTATTTTCCCGGTCGCAGTATTTCCAAGAAAATATTTCACATTGCCACTCTATATTTTTTTTATTCATTTGGATTTGCTTATTGTGTGCTCTGGTTTCTCATAAAGTCACTAGCTTCCATTTGTTCAATCCTAATTCTTAGGTAATTATTTTCATCAGAGAGCTTTTCCATTGGGCTCTTTCAAACTGTTGACTGTTTTTCATGACTTTTCCTGCATCATCCTCATTTCTCTTTCCATTTGTTTCTTCTACTTCTCTAACTTTATCTTCAAAGTCTTTTTGAGCACCTCTATGGCCTGAGACCAATTCATATTTTTCTTGGAAGTTTTAGATGTAGGGACCCTGACATTTCTATCCTCTTCTGAGGGTGCCCCTCGATCTCCCTTGTCACTAAAGAAGATTTTTATGGTTCACAACTTTCTCTGCCTGCTCATCTTGCCTGTCTCTTACTTGACTTTTAACTCCTTAGTTAAATAGTGTGGGTTACTGTCCCTAGCTTCAGTAGGTTCGGCCCTGTGGTATGATTTAATGATGGGCAGTTTCTTCACTTGCCTGGCCTTTTCTTGGTCCATATATAACCCCAGGCCAACTTAGTAATTAACCAGGCAGCAAAACTTTGTGTGCTGTTGTTGTTATCTCTGACAAGCCTGCACCCCTTCCCTACCTGGACTGCCACTGCTCAAGGTTTTTTCTGGTTCCCTGTTGGGGTAGGATATCCAAATCCCCCTTAGCTCCTGCATATACCCCTGGATTCTACTCCCTGCCCAGCTGTTCAGCCCTCTCATCAGACCATGAGCTTAGTTCCAGAAGATGCTGGCCCTGAGGTGATTTGGAGGCTCAGGGGTAAGTTCTCAGGTGCAGCCCTGCCTGGGGCTGGATCTGTGTTGCTGTCATCTCAGGCCTGGACTCTACTTCCAGTCCAGCCCCCTCCTACCAAACTTCCAAGCGGTCTTTGGCTAGAAATTAATCTCAGCCATCTTTTTGTGCGTTCTGCTGTTTCAGAAGTTGTTTTCTGTCTGTGTTTGGAGTCTTTTTGGAGTAATTGTATAAGGAAGTCTGAGATTTACTGCCTTTCCTCTGCTGTCTTAGATTCACCTGTTTTCAATGTTTTGCAATGGGCATGATCCTTGAAACTTTTGAAATTTGTAATAATAATGATCTTCTGTGTTAATTGTCTGTCACTAGTAATAATTTCAAAGTGAAGTAGAATTCCTTAGTGAAGCTGTTTGGAGGTAGTCCTTTGGTCTTGAGAATGGACTTGGATAGTAAATGGCAATGACCATGATTTTATTTCCATTAATATTTTATATTAATTACTTGCATGTTCATTTATCTTAATGGAGTTGAAATTATAATGGTAATAGTACTGGGAAGAGTCAGGAAAGACCTGTGTTTGAATTTCACTTCTAATGCTTACCTATCTGCATGATCACAAGCAAATTACTTACCTCTCTGAGCCTCAGATGCATCATCTGTAAAATGGGATAATAATACCTAAACTACATACTTTGATATATTTAAAGAGTAAATTAATGTCAATCACTATTTTTCTGTATTGAATGTCTAGTCCTGGACTCACTAAATGAGAATGTCATTAACAATTACTCTTTGCAATTAGTTGAAATTCATCTTGGCTCTTCACATTTCTAAAGAAATGAAAATGTGTATCACCTACAGGACAATGGAGAACCATATGGCAACTGTGAGAAAGCTATCCATTCATGACTAACTAGGACTTATGAGAATAAAACCCAGTAGAGGATTTTATCAGATAAATGTATAAGATAAAAAGATGAGCTGGTCTCATGAAAAACATGAAAGATTATTGACAGTGCATGTATATTCTCTTGGTTGCCTTGCAACATCAAAAGAAAGTGACCAAAATCTTTTTGAACTTCACTGCACAAACTGCATTGAGTTTATGGGAGAACATGGATATGAGCCTACACAGAATGAGCAGACATGGATGGGTTGCAACTGTATCTTTGGAGGAGTTCGCATCAGATCACAAATCTGCTGGAGTATTTAAATTCTCAATGAGAGTTATCTGGAGCATAGGAGAGAGTGGGTATATGTTGACCACAATAACCTGTCAATCACATTAACCTTTCAAGTCACCTCTAACACATACTGGCTGTATAAACCTGTGCAAGAAAGTTACCCCTCAGTGTCCCTGACAACCCTCCTTATATTATAAGATGGTTCACTTTAACTTATTTTGGAAGAAGTTTTCTCATAAAGAGCTCTCAAAACTAATGAAACCATAAAGTCTGACCCAGAAAAAAAAAGGACATAGAAAATATCTTGTGTCAATTTGATATCTTTGGGAGGTACATTGTTCAGCTATGGTAACAATTATAAACAAGTATCAAAATAAACTGAACCTAGATCCAGAACTTTAAATCACTGCATTATATCGTATGAAAACAAAGATTTTCAAAAATAATGGAGGCTATTGAATCACATTGATCTCAAAAACTTTTATTGGCAAAGGCCAATAATTTGAGAGAGGAGAGGAGAGAGAGAGCAAGTGAGAGCGGGCGGGCATAAAAAAAGCTTTTTGTACTATGAATAGTTTTTCAAACTATTGCTTATTTCTTTTTTTAATTTAAATTTTTTATTTCTTTAGTTATGTCTAAAGACAATATATCTATCTCATTCTTTTACATTTTGACTTTATGTGTCTGATAATGTACATAATATAGTGGAGCAATAGTGGCGATATTATTTATAAATAAATATTCACATATTGGAAGTATATGCTCAAGAAGTTTTTTTGGGAATGTGTTGGGGGGTGATCTAAAAAGTTTGAAGATCACTGCATTACTTTCCACTTCTCATCTACTTGCACAAGTAATCCCATTTGACACCATTCCATTTTCTCCAGCAGATTGCCTCTTCTATAATTCCCCCCTCTTACATTATCTGCAGTCTCTCCTTGTCTACTAGCTGCTTTCCTATTGCCTACAAATATGTCCATATTTCCCCTGTCCTCAAAAAACTCTCACTTGATCCATTCATCTCAACTAATAGCATCACATATCTCTTCTTTTTGTGACTAAACTCCTTGAGGTCATCTATAATAGATGCCTCTACTTCCTTTCCATTTATTCTTTTAATTCTCTACAATGTGATTCCTCTCTTCGTCATTGAATGCAAAGTACTTTCTCCAATGGTACCAATGATCTCTTTGGTCCAAAATCTAGTGGCCTTTTCTATACTCTTTTCCTTCTTGACTTCTCTATAGCCTTCCACACAGTTGATCAGCCTCTTCTCTTTGATATCCTCTTCTCTCCACAGTTTCATGACATTATTCTGGCTTTGCTCCTACTCCTCCTCAGCTTTAATCAGTCTTCATTCACTTAATACCTTGTAAAGGTGAGTGATACCCAAGGCTATGTGCTGGGCTCTCTTTTCTTCTCCATCTAAAGGGTTTCAAATGATGATCTCATCAGAGCCCATGATTTCAATGATTATCTCTATGATGATGATACTCAGATCTATTTATCCAGCCTTTATTTCTTTACTAACCTTCAGACTCATACCTCCAACTGTTTATTAGACATTTCAAACTAGATGCCCTGGAAACATATCCAACTCAACATGTCCAAAGTTGGCCTCATCATCTTTCCCCTCAAACCTTCCCCTTTTCCTACCTTTTCTGTTACTGGAGAAAGTACTCCCACCCTCCTTGTCACCTAGACTAGCATACTAGTTATCATCCTTCTCTTATGTCTGCCCCTTCCCTCCCAAATCCCATGTATTGCCAAGGTCTGTTGCTTTTTACTTTTGTGATGTCTCTTGCATATGCCCCCTTTTCTTCTCTGACACTTCCACCACCAGCACTCTGGTGCCAGCCCTCATCACCTGGACTATTACAATAGCCTGATGGTTCATTTCCCTGCCTCACAACTCTCCCCACTCCAATCTATTCTTCACTTAGATGTCAGTAATCTTAAAGCACATGCCACTCTCTCTCACCCATGTGCTCCACCCTCCCCAACTCAGTAAACTCCAGCAACTTCCTACCATCTCTAGAATTTAACATGAAACCTTCTTTTTTATGCTCAAGACCTTCATAACCTGCTCCGACCCCTATCCAGCCTTCTTGCACCCCGCCCCCACCTACCCCAAATTATATTCGATCCATTGACACTGGTCTTCTTGTTCCTCTTAGCACAGAATATTCCATCTTTAGACCCTGGGCAATTTTACTGGCTGTCCCCCATGCCTAGGATTCTCTCCTTCTTTCCCTTCACCCCCTGGCTTCTTTGGCTTCCTTTAAGTCTAAGGTAAAATCTCACCTTTCCCTATCCTCTCTTAATTCCAATGCCTTCTCTCTGTTGATATAATTTATTCTAGATAAAGTTTATTTGCACATAATTGTTTTCATGTTTTCTTCCCCATTAGACTGAACTGCTTGAGATCAGTGATAGTCTCTTGCCTTTTCTTGTTCAGGGAGGACTAGAACCTCTGGTTTGAGGGTTTGCAGAGCCCTTTTCAGGGCTGCTCATCCACCTTTGGTGTCCACCTGCCCGTCAACTCTCACCTGTGGCTCCAAGAAGCTGTAACATGTCCAGTGGTCACACCCCAGTAAACACCCCAGGTCTTGGCAGATGGGCTAACCAGGTTGAAGGTAACCAGGGGTCTCAAACCCCTGTTAAGGGGATATCTCCCAAACATGTAAAGTCTTCCCCTGACAGAATGGGTGAATGAGAGCACTATGTTCCAACACCTATGAAGGTGGCTGAAATAGGTTATGTAGAACACTTAGAGCTTAGTCACACACTGAAGACACCAATGTATCCTGGGTCATCACCAGTCACCTTGACTTTTATTATGCCACTGTACTTTGATGACTCTGGCTGAGGGAGTGAGGCTGACAACTTTGTACAGCAACTCTGCCTCATTTAAATCCAATTCACACACAAGTAAAGACCTTACCCATGATGCCATTGGTCCTCTTTAAAAACAAAGATTGAACAACATCCTTAGTCCTTTGAATAGTGCTTGATACATAGTAGGCAATCTATATGTATGTATGTATGTATGTATGTATATAATCTACATATACGCATATACACAAACATTAATTACTCTCTTTTGTTCATGTTATGTGCATAGAGGTAGCAGGGTGCTAAAGGAGGAGCCTGTGTGTGGAATCAGGAGAGACTTTGTTTGAATCCTATCTGTGATAACTACTAACCGTATGTTCATGGGAAAGTTGCTCATGCTTTCTGACTTATCTGCAAAATGGGAATAATAATATTAATAGTAATACATTATATTTAATGGGTAAAATCAGTATCAGCTACTTTATAATTATGTGTATTTTGCCCTCCCACCAACTATACTATTAGCTTATTAAAGGCAGTCACTGTTAGCATTAGGGGAATAGTAGGTATTCAAAAATACTAATAGATTCTTTGATTATGAACTTCCTCAAATAAATATATTCGAGCTATTAATATTTATCCAATTTCTAGAAGCCTCTAAAATCAGCAATTATAAAAGACATCAATTTCGATTAAGCCATTTTGCCCAAGTAGGTCCTATAATCCTGGTTGTAGGTAACAGGCATAGGTAACTAATGAGATATCTTTATGGAGGCAGACATTTGTCAAAGCATAGTATAATAGAGCTGAAAGAAGAGGAAGGTGATAGAAAAGAGGTAGAGTTGAAGGCATATAGTCAGTGCTAAGCACTGAAGATACAAAGAAAAAGGAGAAAATAATTGCTTGCCTTCAAGGAGTTCACAGTCATCTGGAAAGACTGTGCATGTAAGGCATCCATTCTTGAGGATCTGAATGGATCAGAAGTTTGGCTATTGAGTCATGACTCTGTTGGGTCATAGTATAAAGATTGTTCACTAATTCATTGGTGGATGGTATAGCCCTACCAATGAAATCCCTGATCCTTGAATAATTGTATTATTATATGTGTAAGTTATCATTATAGCACTTTAAAGTTATGAAGTCCTTTCAAATATATCATCTGTGAGTAGGTAGTGGAAACATTATTTTCTCTCTTTTATAGATGAGGAAAATCAGATATTGAGAAAGCTAGCAGCTTGGTCACATAACTGAGGACCGACAAAGTTAAGCCTTGAACCTGACTTCTTTGACTCAGAAGTCAATTTTTTTTTCTAAGACCCTGTTTTGCCTCTGTTATATTATATTAGATGGGTGCTTTTCCCCCTCCTTGTCTGTCTGTTTGCCAGAGACACACTGGCTACTGTGAGATCACAAATGAATCAATTAACAAAGGCAGTGGCTTCTGAAGCAGGAGAAAGCTTTCAATTAAGCTAGCAAAGCTTCTTCCTCTTCTGTGGCTTATTCACATGACCACTCTGTAGTACCTGAGTGGAGAAGGGCTGGCCATGCCAGAATGGGCAATTAGAACTGGCTTCACCCACTGCCTTCTCCACAAACTGTCTCTTTCCTCTCCCCATGAGCAAAAAGGCTCTCTGCTGTCTTGGTGATTTATAGTTTGAAGATACCTGCTTTTCAGCTGTTGATGATGGCTAGGCTAGCTTATGGATATAGCCTTATGGGCAAGCATTTATCTTAGAAATATTTGTGTGTTTGTGTGTGTACGTGTGTATACTGTCCTATTCTTGAATTATATTGCAAAATGTAGTGGTTTATTTTCTTAATATATAGTGTAATATATTATATAACATATAATTTTAATGTGTAATATAATAATAGCCATACATACATATTTGGTAAAAACCTATTGTTTCTCTGCTTTAGTATTTCACATGATACAGATCAACAGCTCTTTAAAGTCATAAAGCATGGATTCTTAACCTAGAATCCACAGACTCCAAAGAGTTCAAGGGATCTGTGAACTTGAATCAGGGAGGTGGGGGAAGAATGACATCATTATTTTCACCAACCTATAGCTAAAATTGATCATTTCCTTTAATTATTAAAAAACCCCATTATTCTGAAAAGGACTCCATAGATTTTACCTGGTTGCCAGTGGAGTGCATGACCCAGAAAATGTTAACTTCTGTTTTAAAGAGTTATCTGGGGCTTCTAGGAGCTAAGTGATTTGTCCATAATCCTACAGCTAGCATGGGTCAGGTGCAGTACATGAACCTGTTTTTTCCTGACTCCAGCATTGGCACTCTATCTGCTGTACCATGATGCCTTTCTAACACAGAAGGCACTAAGTGGCAAAATTAGAATTCCCTTCAGCAGAAAAGAGAAGGGGTAATAATGTTGGTAAGGGACCTAAGATCTCCCCTCTTGAAATGAGGTTGGCCATACTTGGGTGGTCAGTTATATAGCACTTACTATGTACTATTATATTCTTTGATTATATTGAAAAACTTAGCCCTTTATTATATTATCCAATAATGGTAATATGTAGTTATCCAGGTAAGCATTTACATATCTATAAAGACACTTTCCTCTCTTGTTCACTTGCCATTGTTCACCAATGCCAGTTTTCTGTAGAAATACCTGTTTCAGGAATCACTATATATTCCTGTAGAGAGAAGTCTTTCATTCATTGGAGAGAAAAGCATCTCCATGAGGACTGTTGTGAATTGCGTATATTTAGTCTTCTATTACACACAGAAACAGGTATCGTTATATTAAGGGCCTATGATTTTATTCATTTGGGACAAGGCAACCTCATTTCTAACTGAAAGTCTTAAAAAGTTGTTTGAGGTTCAGAATTTGAACCGAGATCTTCCTAAATCAAGTCAAGAAATCTATTCACTATCCAGTGGGGTCATACTCAAGGAGAATGATCCCTGCCCCCAGCATATTGACTTAGGAAACCACAAAGTAACATTATCTATGTTGTATTGTATTTTTACTTATTTTGTTGAACATTTCCCAATTACATTATAATTTGTGTCAGGTCATACTCCAGAGTTTTGCTTTGTAGTCCTTGGGCAGAGAGTTTGACACCAGTGTATCCATCATACTTACAGTAAGCTATCTATGAATATATACATACATACATATATATTATATAGTTTTATCATATCACAGGGTTATTTCCCTTTGTCTGGACCAGGGATTTCATTAATGTGAACTTCCTTAGTGAGAACTCTCTTCATTGATGTAAAGTAGCAACTCACCTATAACTTGCAGTCTTAGAGATTTGCTTTGATTTGATTGACCCATGGTTACAAGCTTCTAGAATAAAATTCTGTGCCCCCATTTTCACAGCTCTTATTCTTTTTTAAATGAATCTATGCATTTATCAGTATAGGAGGCTCCAAGTGAGGAAGCCCCTCTCTATGAGTATGGATAGATGTTTGTTTTGCAATTTCTAGTTTTAGAACTGTTGACTGACAGATGATGCTTCCCTACAATTAGATTCCAGTGTCTACACTCATGTTCTCTTCTTTGTGAAGGGAAGATAACTGGTTCCCCAAAAGCTCTACCATTAAAACACAAGTTCTGACAGGTTCTATCAAGCTGGAGAGGCCTAGAATGAAGCCTTAATGATAAGTTGTCATTCAAGAACCAAGTGAGCCAAGTTCATAAGGACCATTAGCCATCAGATGGTGGGTTTTTCCAGCTACAGTGCTTCAAGTCTTAAAGACCATTTTCTAAGGGAAATAAGGGTCTTGATTTGCATTGGTGGAGAGAACATCCAGACTGATTAGTTCATGAATTCCCAAAGGATGATAGGATCATAGACTTAGGCCTAGAAGTCTAATAATTTCCTCATTTAACAAATTAAGATACTGAGGCACAGGACAGCTAGGTGGTGCAGTGGATAGAGCACTGTCCCTGGACTCAGGAGCAACTGAGTTCAAATCCAGCCTCAGACACTAGATACTTACTAACTGTGTGACCCTGGGCAAGTCACTTAACCCTCATTGCCCTGAAAAAAAAAAGACAAAAGAAGGAAAGAAAGAAAGAAGGAAGGAAGGAAAGAAAGAAAAGAAAAGAAAAGAAAAGAAAAGAAACTGACACAGAAAACTTAAGTGATTTGCCCAAAGTCACACAGCTATTAAATATCTGGGGCGGGTTTTGAACCCAGGTCTTTCTGACTCCAAGTCTTCACACTGTGCCACTTATGTACCATGTAGACTGGCAGAGCAGAAGTAGCACTGAATCAGTAATTGGCCTCTCCCCTTTGTACCTTTGAGTAAAACCTTTGCCTTCTTGTTCCACAATTTCCCCATCTATGAAAAAAGTGTATGTATTACCCTCTGTCCTGCCTGCTTATCTTGCTAGGAAGTTAGCTTGAGTATATATACATATACACACATATATTAGAACAAGCAAAATGACATTAATTTTCAAAAGAAAAAGTATAAAAATATAAGGCATTCCCAGTGTACTTGCTCACCAGGGATTTTGAGAAATCATTATTCTGAAATAAAATCTTACTGTGTAGATGATGGCGTCTACATGAAATCAAAGCATTGGGAAGGGAGCTGGCTCTACTCTGTACCTGAAGACACTATCTCTATACTGTCCACCAAGACTCTGAAGCATTCTAGAGTTCTGCTTTTAGCAAATGTTTAAACACAGTTCAAATCAGCAGGCTTAACGGCGCTCCAGTCCCAGCGTTGGGTATTCATTCTAACCCAGAGGACTTGAAGGTGTATTGGTTTCCATTTGTTTTCCTGCTCAAGTGAGATGAATGCAGAATTAGCAACCTGGCTCCCCAGTGCAGGAGACAACAGAGCTTCAGTGAGTCCTACTGCAAACTCCGCTCCAACCTTGCTGTGACCAGGGCAGGCTGCCAGCAGAAGGGGCTCAAGATGACTCAAGGATGAGGTGTCACCCTTCAATGAACTTGAAAGTGAAATCATGGGACATTTTCTTCCTTGGAGCAAACTTGGAAGAAAGAGAAAGAAAACGGAAGGGGTGGGGTAGGGAGGAGAGGAACAGAAGGGATGATCTTGAGACACACATCAGTCAAACAAGGCGCCAAAGTCAGAGAGGAGCTCACATACAATTTTAGCACCTCTGGCTTTCAGAACACAGTTGGATGTAATGTCTACATCAAGAAACTGACAGAATGAAGCTAACTGGTGTGAGAGGGAAAAAAAAGCCCTATTCCTTCTGAAGAAGCTTCTAAATACCAGTTGTCTAAACCTATTGATAAGCATGGATGCATTATTAATGAAGCCTGCAGCCTGCCTGGTGCTGCTCAGATGGTTCAAGCATTTAGTGGGAGAGATTTCTGTGAAGTGCTGTATGGAATAATGGCAGAGCTTGTCTTAAATCGAACAAATGGCTGCAGCGAGCTCTGGGGAGGCTCCGAGCAAGCAGATGCTTTCCAAGCGAAAGGCAGAGGGGCACCACCTGCTGTAGGCAGGCGGGCAGACAGCAGTCCACTGGATATTGACTATTTAATAATTCAAGAAAACAGGAACCCCTAGCTCTTCAAACATGGCACTGCCCCTTCATCGTGGGCTTTTCATCACCCTAATGAGCTACTTGAAGAATTAGATGCTAAAATGTCTTCTAGCAATTCCCCAGAGTAAAGGACTCAACCTGCCACAATGAGATGTTCCCTTCAGCATACAAAAAGAAAAACAGTTTCCCTTCCTTTCCTCTTTTCTTTCTTCCTCTCCTCTTTCCTTCCTTCCCTCCTTCCTTTGCTTCTTTCTTCCTTTCTATTCTTTCCTTTCTTCCTTTCCTCCCTTCACTTTCTCTTTTTGCTTCATTCCCTTTTTCTTCTTTTCTTCTCTTTCTTTCCATCCTTCCTCCCGATTTTCTTTCTTTCCTTTGCCCCTTCCTTTTCTGCTTCTCTCCTTCCTTCAGTCTTCCTTCTCTGCCTTCTTTTCCTTCATTTCCTTTCCTCCTTCCTCCCTTCACTTTCTTCTTTCCTTGATTCTTTCTTCCTTTCTCTTTCTCTTCCTCCCTCCCTTCATTTCTTCCCTTCTTTTCCACATTTCTCTCCCCAGCTTGCTTTATCACTTGCTTGCTTCCTTTTTTCCTTTCCTTCCTATGTCTTCCTTCCTTCTTTTCTCCAACCCTCTCTTTTTTCTTTCTTTTTCCTTTTCTTAGTTTTCCTCTACTTTCCTTTCCATCCCATTCTTTCCCTCCCCCTTTCCTGCTTTCTTCACCATCTCCCTTTTCCATTACTCTCTTCTTTTCCTCCATTCTATTTCTTTTTCACTTTCTCCTCTCCTTACTCTTTTCTCAGAAGATTTAAATAGCCACATGCACACAATGCTGCATGATTATGTCATGAATTTATTGCATAAGAAGGTTATTGAGAATAACTTATCTGTCTCCTCACTCTTAAATAGTGAAAACCCTTCAGCTGCATTTATGCCAGATGTACTGTCACTCTAATTTGCAATGGGTGAAATGTAGAAACCTAAGAGAAACAAAGATCATGTATTCACAGCTGTGGTTTTCAAAACATCATTCTTTGTTTTCCTTACTCAAGCCAGAGGCACCTTTCCTATGCTTGCTGATGAATTTAGTACTCACATTATGAAGAGGGAAAGAAGCTTCTGATGCAAAACTGTTTAAGCCTCTCACACATTACTTGTGTTACATCAGGCAAGTCACTTAACCTCTCTAGCCTCCAGTTTCCTCATTTGTAAAATAAGAGGGTTAGACTAAATAGCTTCTGTGGACCCTGACAGCTCTATACCTGGAATCCCACAATCCAACTCAATAGCCTTTAAACACTTCCATATTGTAAAATGATGTTATCTTGACCAATGGAGATTATATCTCCAAATGGAAAGTTTCAGTTCATCTGTTTTGAAAATCTAGTGCCATTTGGGGATCACGGTGATAATATAGAATGAAGGTATTGATAAAAGTTATTTTTCATCCCCTTTGTAAATATACTTTCATTCAACTTATTTGCTTTGGTTTGTCTTCTTGTCTCTGTCAGTTGATGTTTACACTATCTGGTGTTAGTACAATCTGACTACTGACTGACTGCTAGTCATGGGAGAAAAGCAAAAAGAGGTGGAAATTATGAAGGAAGGTGGCACGACAATAAGGGGAAGCTATTGCAAAATCTGGCTGGGTTTTCACAGATCAGGGAAAGCATTTGCATGACTGAAATGACTGATGTATAAACATATACTTTTTAATATTTAAAAGCAGAAAAATTGGAAGATCATAAGAATTGAGGAAAGGAATCTTCAAAATGTTCAGAAAGGCAACTGGGACTTTGTAAAATCTAAACCTCACCTCCTTTAAATTTAGTTCATCATTTTTTGTTATTCTACTTCTAAGAACAGGAAATAAATTAGGTTGTCTATTACTAAAATTTATTTATGTTGAGACAAATCAAAGGCTATGAACTCATAGAAATGCTGATTAGAGACTAAACCTTATTGTGACAATCTTTTAATAATTCTCAAGATATTTCCTCCCTCTGAGAACCCATTAATCTGTGTTATGCTAGTTAAGGCATTCAGCATAAAGCATCCCCAAGGAATTCTGTATATTTGTTATGTATGCTCCCAAGTTCCTGTTCCACATGTAATACCCTCCCCCATTTTCATTCAATTAAGAAAATAAGAAAGATTTCCCTCCCAATTCAAGACTGCCTTTAATATAAAGAACTTTTTTTTTCTCTCCCCACTTTATGCTCCAATCCTTTTTCCTCCTCTCCCCATCCTAGAATGTAAGCTCCTTGAGTCCAGGAACTCTGTGTGTGTGTGTGTGTGTGTGTGTGTGTGTGTGTGTGTGTGTGTGTGCTTAATTTTTGTATCCCTAGCACCTAGCACCATTCCTTATATATTGTTATCTTGGTGCAAGCTGGTTATTTCATTGGTGTAAAGAATTCCCAACATAGGAACTCTTTCCACCATTGCAGTTATTCAACTTATGTTGTCTTATTTGGCAATATGAGGGGTCCTGGACTGTTGCATTTGTCAGTGGTAACCTAGGTGGTATATGTCAGAAGAAGAACCTGGACACTGGTTCTCCTGACTCCAAGGCTAGCCCTCTATCCCCTATGCTATATTATCTCTCTTATACGCCATATACATAGTAGGCTCTTAATTAGTAAATGAAATCAAGTACCTGCTGAAATCAAGAGAATCTGAAATCTGAAGATTTTAAGGCATATTTGATTTGATTTTTCCAGCTTAAATGATGTGTCTTGAGAAACATGAATTTCTTGACCTTCCTCATCTTGCTAAATGGGGAAGTTTCCCCCACTCGTTAAGCTTATCTAGAATGCTCCCCACATCCTCCTTACCTCCTCCTCTTAGAATCCTGAACTTTCTTTCCAGGACTGAGCACAGTGCCTGGCACATAGTAAGTGCTTTAATGAATGCTTTTTTTACTTCTTTCCTTCAAGGGGCAGTTCAATTAAGGCATCATTAACTCCTCCAGTTGTTAGTATGAGAGAGAGAGAGAGAGAGAGAGAGAGAGAGAGAGAGAGAGAGAGAGAGAGAGAGAGAGAGAGAGAGAGAGAGAGAGAGAACAACCCTGGAAAATAGGTGCTATTATTATTCCCATTTTGCGGTTAATGAAAGTGTGGCAGAGTTTAATTGACTTGCCTAGAGTCACACAACTAACTCAGATCTTTCAGACTGCAGGGTACCATGGCTTTAGCTGTTTGGCCAGATCTCAAAAGGAAAAGAAATTCACACTGTTTCATAAGGGGAGGTATGTGTGCACGTGTGTCATCTTTTAGACACACTACCACATTGTTAGCCCATCCTTGAAAGTCTTAGAGACTTTCTTATTAATAGTTTCCCAGGGAAGGATAGGTGGAGTTTGGGATCTAAGACATGCAGAACGGAATATCCAAATTAAGAAGAGACTTCTGTGTTGCCCTTAAAGTACATTCAGTGCATCCTAGCCAAGTACAGGGAAGTCACACAACCTTTTGACCAATCAACCCCCTGCTCATGTGCCCCTATACCTCTGATTCACACTTGCATAGACAAAGAAAGCTTTCTGCCAGGTATGCTTATACGTATAAATATCAGGGAAGGTTGGGGAGGAGTGAGACAGGAATTCACATAACATCCACCATCCATCCCAGACCCTCACCCCCATGTAAGTCAGTCTCCTTTAGATAATTTCTTTTTCTTTAACCCTGGAGTTGCCAATGACTTTCCTTGTTGTTGAGTTGTTATTTCATGGGTACAGGTAAGGTATACATCTGAGCCTCTGCTTGTACCCAACAACTGGAGTGGTTGGCACTCAGAATACAAATATAAGCAAGTAAAATAGCCCCCAGCCTCAAAGAACTTCCATTTTAATGGTGTAAGACAACACATAAAGGAAAGATAAAAAGGGGTAGTAGGAGCATTAATATAAAGGGGAAAGCTCATCTATCAGAGGTAGGGAACTTTTTTTTTCTTTAATTCCCAGCTCCTAACACAGTACCTTGCACCTAGGGGGTATTTAGTAAATGCTTGTTGAATTGGTTACTTCCATATGTCATGGAACCTTATATGATGTGAGAATATGTCAGGGAAATACCCTGTATGATTATGGCCTTTAGAGATTTATTTCATTCCATAAACCAAATGCTTTTTAAAAATCATCCAACAATTGACACAATAGGTTCCTGTATTTGCTGCACTATTTTCTCTATTTCAGTCAATGGTCTCTACATCTTACTGTGGTGTGGAGATGTGGTCTAGAATAATGTGAAAGGCCATCTGTTCATTCCTCATATTTTCATCAAGTGCACTCTTGAGATATACATAGACCATTCTCATGAAGATTTTATGAAAAAAAAAGACATGGGTCAATAGTTGCTAATGTTTGCTTGGTGACCTTTTGTACTTTCTTCTTCTTAGTAAGAAAAAAAACCCACCATCTATTTTCTTTCATATTCTTTTATAATCTTTCCCTAGGAGATATCATGAAAATCAACCCCCATGTACTCTTAATTCCTCATTCTGAAATGTAAATTCTATGAACACTATTCTCATTATTGCCTCCCCCACCCCAGGTAGAGGGGGGATGGGATATATTTACTCACATTTATTACATTGTGATAAAAGATATCATACACATATTAGACACAACAGTTCCTTTGTCATTGATGTTGAGTCCTTTCTAACTCTTTCTGACCCTATTTGGGGTTTTCTTGGCCGAGATATTGGAGTGGTTTGCCATTGTTTCTCCATCTCATTTTATAGATAAGTAACTGTGGCAAATGGAATTAAGTGACTTGTTTAGGGTCACACAGCTAGTAAATCCCTGAGGTCAGATTTGAACTCAGGAAGATGAGTCTTCCTAACTCTAGGCCCAGGGCTCTATGCATTATGGCACCACCTAGCAACCCTCCTTTGTCATAGTCTACTAGTTCTTTCAAAATGTTTCTGTTACATGCTTAATTGTAATATGTTGGACAATGGACTTAGCGAACCAAAGAAGCCCAACCTGAATGAAAAAGAAAAATTTTTATTGCCTCCCTAAATTAAGGTTGGTACAGGTAGTTGGCACAGTGGAGAAAGCGCTGGGCCTGGAGTCTGAAGGACTTGAATTTAAATTTGACTTTAGACATGTATTAGCTGTATGATCCTGGGCAAGTCACTTAACCCTGTTTGCCTCAGTTTTCTCATCTGTAAAATAAGTTGGATTAGGAAATGGCAAACCACTCCAGTATCTCTGTCAAGAAAACCCCCAAAAAGGGTCATGAAAAGGCAGACATGACTGAAACAACTGAATAACAACCAAGTTAAGCTGATTGAAAACCATCACAAGTCGGTATCTTTCTTAATTAACTTGGTCTGTTGTAACACTGCAATTATTTCGTTTGCTCTGTTTAAAAAGGGAGAAGAATAGAAAGTACAACTTTTGGGTTTTCTTGGACAACTCTTGTAACTACCAAATCATTTTTTACTTTTTTTTGTGGGGCAATGAGGGCTAAGTGACTTGCCAGGGGTCACACAGCTAGTAAGTGTCAAGGTTCTGAGGCTGGATTTGTATCATTTTAAAAAACGAATAAGATTAAAAATCCTGAAACCATCTGTAAAATGTTGGATAAACATTCTTCAAGTGTCAATGTTTCATAGAGCTATAAGACATCTTCATCTTAGAGGCAAAATAGGTTGCACAGGGAATATTGCTGTGGAGTCAGGAAGATCTGAGTTCAAATCCAACCTCAGACACTTACCAGCTGCATGACCAGGAGCAAGTAATTTGATCTCTGTGTCTGCCTCAGGTTTCCTCAACTGTAAATTGAAGATGATAATAGCATCTTCCATGGAGGTTGTGAGAATCAAATAAGATAATTTTGTAAATCAATTAGCTCAGGGTCTGATACTTAACATGCCTTTAATAAGTGCTTATTTTCTTCCTTCTTTGCTTTCTGTCCTTCAGATGTCAGCCAATCCAACTGACTCACTGTGTAGAAAAAGAAAACCAAGTTGCAAAATCAGAATTGCTAATGGCTGACCTCAATCCTCGTCTGTCATTTGTCTTTCTCTTTGCATATTTAGTGATTAGCAGAGATCCTGGCTCATAGCATTTTATGCACTCCTGTTGATTGACTAACTATCAAATATAGGGGTTAGACTAGATGACTTCTAATGTCTCTATTAGGTTCTAAATAAGTGTTTCAATGATAATACTCAGCAGACTGTTGAATAAATTAATCCTGGAGTTGTGTTTCTCATTGTTTTATGTATGCATAAAAGACACCTTGTATGAGGAAAGCCTTTATTGGATGCATATGGTTTTAGTCAAGTCAAGTCAATAAGCATTGATTAAGCACTTACTATATGCCATATACTATGTTAAGGATTGTAGATACAAATAAAAGAAAGACAGTCTCTGTCTTCAAGGAGCTTACATTCTAGAGAGAAGACAACTCATAAAATGAAGTTGAGAGCTGGGGTGGGGAGGGTGGGGAGGAGTGTGGGCAGGAAGGTACCAAGAGAACATAGTAGAGAAAGTCAGGGAGAATCAGAAGTACAGCTTGGAGAAGAATGCAGGCATGGCTGAATTGGGATTCCTTACAGTGGAAATTCTGGGGGAGGAACCAGCCAATCAAAGGGAAAAACCACAGGAGCATAGGACATTTCCAGTGTGAGAAGTCCAGGAGTGAAGTGAACATCCGGGATATTTAGGTTTCTGAGGTTCCTTTTACTAAATAAAACAAACAAAAACCAATAGATACAATGGAATCATATTTTCTATATCTATCAGACAGTCAAATGACTTTAAGGACATAGTCATTGGTGAAAAGCCTACTGGTTTCCTACTCTTATTTCTATCATAGATGAATGTATAAACTACTCTCATAAATCTTATAGAAGGGAGGAAGACTGCATATGGAGGAGCAGATGGTAATGTGTTCTATATCATATTTTTAAACAATTCAGTTAAATTGATCAAGCATTTATTAAATGCCAACTAGGCATAAGGCACTTTTGTTAGATACTGAAAGTGTTTTTAAAATGACACAGTCCTTGTCTTCAGGTGACTTACATTCTACTGGGAGTGATAAGACATATACAGGATAAATACAATAGAAGGCAGAGTGTGATGAGGTCAGAGGAAAGAACAAACCAAAATATTCCATGAAAACTTGAGGAGTGAAACAACACTTTAAAGGGTTATATGCATTATTCACATTGGGGGAAATCAATCCCTGGTTCCTCTTAATATTGAACAACATGCAGTACAGATAGTTGATTATATATTAGGTCAAGTGTACTTATTCTTCCCAATTTCATCTTCTTGAGGTTTATTGCCACCGCCTCATCAGATTCAAAGGTGTTAAAGTCCAAAGATGATCAATATACAATTATTGCTAATGAAGTACATCATTGTAAAAAAAATATGGCAGATCTGTTCCATTTTGTGATTGTTTGTAATCCTCCTTCTGATTTCATATACAACTGCTGATAGAGAGCAAATATCTTTTCAAGTATTAAGTAGAAATGGTTCTCCAGTAAACAAGGACAGTTTTTTCCCTTATTTGCATATTGCTGGTTAAACACAGAGTAACAAGGGTACTTTTTAAAAGATGCATTTTTAAGTGTATTTCAAAGAAGTTTGCAGTTTGGGCTTCTTATGGAACCCAAGAAGTGAAATGAACCATAAATGAGAAACATCAAAAAGTAACTTACAAAGAACTTTTTTAATATTAAAGTGATGAATCAGAGCTCAAATTAACAAGTAAAGGAGTCCGCCTATAATGAAAATCTTTTTCCAACATAACACTTCATTATAAAGGGAGTTTTTCTATAATAGAAGCAAGTGTAATTACATTTTTTATATATAATTAGGACATTATTATCATTTCAGCATATCAAAGTTCATTATAAGACATCTCCAATACATTTTTCATAGAGCAAAAATAAAAAGAGAACAGGGGTCCTTCAATTAGACTCATCTAAGGACATCCACAGAGACTGAAGGAAGCTGATCAAACAGCTTAGCCCAAAAGGGACCAGGTAGAACCTGGATTGCTTTTATGACATGGAGAAGATGCAAGGTTTTTTTTTCTTCCCACATGCTGTATAATTTCTAATTTTAGCTTCTGCCCTAACTCCTGTTTTACCTTATGAAATTAAAGGTATATGACACTCTACTCCGCCATAGATCAGAACTTCCCCTGAACATTTCAAACCTGGCTTCAGCAAGCAACTGTCATAATGGTTAAGTATTTATTCTGATTTCCTGCTTGGTGGAATTCTCACCATACCCAACACAAACACCTGCCAAGCAGGAGGGGTGCTATTGTGATCTATAAACTCACTGCTTCACCTGTCCCACAAAAATAATGGAGATACCCACCCAGCACTCTGTGACATCTGGTTGATAGATAGGTGATTAAAAACAGTTCCTTGATAAATGATTCTTTGCCAAACTCTATCCTACCAAAATGTTCAGACAGATCATAGGAACAGAAATACTTTAACATCTACAATACCCTGTTACTGTTTAAAAATGCTTTTAAAATGCATGTTCATGTCGATTTGTCATTAAGAATGTTTGATTATAGGAAAAATTAAAATGAAATGAAATTAATAAAGTACCTCAAAATAAAATAACATCTTTTTTTAGCATTGATGCAAGAATATATCCAAAGAGGCACTATTGTACAAAGTATAAAAGTACAGTCAGTAAGAACAAGGTTCAAATATTCACTCTGAATCTTACTAATTGTGTGACCATAGGCAAAGAACTTAACTTGCAAATTTCCTGGTCAGTAAAATGGATATCAGTGCCTGTAGCACAGGGTCATTGTGAAACTCAAAAGAGATCTTAGGACCATAGATTTTAGAGCTGTAAAAGACATAAGAGATGATTCAATTCTAGCCCATTATTTTACAGGTGAGGAAACTGAGATACAAATAAGTTAAATGAATTGCCACCAAGTATCTGAAGTAGGATTTGAACCCAGGTCTTCTTGACTACAAGTCTGCTGGCCACTACACCATGGTTCCATACATATACACACATGTATATGCACACATATATGTATACATGTATATGTATGTGTTTATGCACATATAATACACTTATTCACAAATACATATATTTATATATAATATTTGTAAAGTGCTATATAAATGTAAGCTATTGTTATTCTTGTTATTCCTCATACTATAAATGGTACTGGCACACTGCTTCCCTGAACTGATTCTTTTTTTTTAAAGAGACTATTAGTTTTCAATTTTAAAATAGTATTTTCCCAATTACATGTCAAAACAATTTTTGGCATTCATTTGATAAAATTTTTATTTCCAAATTTTTCTCCCTCCCTTCCTCACCTTTCTTCTTCCTAAAATGTTGGGCATTTTGATGTAGGTTACACATCTGTTTTCGTGTAAAATATGTTTCCATATTAGTAACCATGGTAAAAGAAGTGAAAAAAGTATGCTTTGATCTTCATTCAGAGTCCATCAGTTCTTTTGTTTTTGTTTTTGTTTTGTTTTTTGTTTTTTTGCAGCAAACATTTATTTTTCCCAGTTATATGCAAGGGTAGTTTTCAACATTCATTTTCATAAGATTTAGAGTTCCAAATTTTCCTCCCTCTCTCCCTTTCTTCCCCCCCCTCCACAAGACAGCAACCAGGTTATATATGTACAATCCGCAAGTGTTCTTTTTATCACTTCTTTCTATGGGTGTGGATAGTGTGCTTCATCATCAGTCACTTGGGATTTTCTTGGATCATTGTATTTCTGAAAGTAGTTAAGACATTCACAATTGCTCATTGAACAATACTGCTGTCACTATGCACAATGTCCTCCCACTTCTGCTCACTTCACTATACATCAGTTCATGAGTCTTTCCAGGTTTTTCTGGGATCATCCTGTTTGTCATTTCCTATAGCACAATACCATTTCACTACAATCATATACCACAGCTTCTTCAGTCATTCCTCAATTGATGGATATTCTCTTGATTCTCAATTCTTAGCCACCACAAAGAGTTGCTATAAATATTTTTGCATAATTTCCCCCCTTTTCTCTTTTTCATGATTACTGTTGTTAACTGATATTTATTCTATTATCCATCTTCTTTCACTCTATCCCTCTTCAAAAGGGATTTGCTTCTGTCTGTCCCCTCCCCCAATCTGCCCTCCCTTCTTTTGCCATCTCTCTTTATCCCCTTCCCCTCCTATTTTGCTGCAGGGTTAGAGAGATTACTCCACCCAATTGAGTGTGTATGTTATTTCCTCCTTGAGCCAATTCTGTTGAGATTGAGGTCTTTGAGGCAATTCTGATGAGTGTTAGGCTCATTTACTGCCTAGATTAAATATATTACATCACCCAATTGGGTGTGTGTTAATCCCTCCTTGAGGCAACTCTGAGGAGTTTAAGGTCTTTGAGCCTTTTCTGATGAGTGTAAAATTCATTTACTGCCCTGCTCCTCCCCCCCTCCCCCCCACCCCCATCTCTTACCCCACCCCATTAGCCCTTTCCTTGTTTCTTTCATGTAGGATTTCACCTCGTGTTAATTCTGCCCTTCCCCCTCCCCCAGTGCATCCCACTCACCCCTACAATTTGACCCTAAAGATGTCATCATGGGGCAGCTAGGTGACACAGTGGACAAAGTCTTCACCCCTGGACCAAGGGGGATCCCCAGCCCAAAACCTAGCTTCAGACACAGGACAGTCACCCACTGCACAACCCCAGGTATTGTCCCCCAAATCCAGTTTATTTATGGTTCTCTAGGGTCTTGTATTTGAAAGTCAGATTTGCATTCAGTTCAGGTCTTTCATCATGAATACCTTGAAAGTCCTCTTTTTTTTCATTGAAAATCCCATTTTTTCCTCTGAATGACTTATGTTGAGTTTTGTTGGGTAGGTGATTCTTGGTTGTAATCCCAATAACTTTGCCCTCTGGAATATCATATTCCATATCCCCTGATCCTTTAATGTAGAAGCTGCTAGATTTTGGGCTATCCTGAGTGGGCCTCCACAGTACTTGAATTCTTTCTTTTTGGCAGCTTGCAATATTTTCTCCTTGACCTGAGATCTCTGGAATTTGGCTGTAAAATTCCTGGGAGTTTTCATTTTGGGATCTCTTTCAGGAGGTGATTGGTGGATTCTTTCAATTTCTATTTTACCTTCTGCTTCTAGAATATCAGGGAAATTTTCCCTGACAATTTCTTGGAAGATGATGTCTAAGCTCTTTCCTTGATCGTGATTTTCAGTAGACCAATAACTTTTCAAATTATCTCTCCTGAACCTATTTTCTAAGTCAGCAGTTTTTCCAAGAAGATATTTCACATTGCCCTCTATTTTTTATTAATTTGATTTGCTTTATTATGTCTTGGTTTCTCATAAAGTCACTGGCTTCCATTTGTTCAATCCTAATTTTTAGGCAATTATTTTCATCAGAGAGGCTTTTGTATACCTCCTTTTCCATTTGACCAATTCGGATTTTCAAGCTGTTGACCTTTTTCTCATGTCTTTCCTGCATTCCCCCTCATTTCTCTTATACTCATTGTTTCCTCTACCTCTCTAACTTTATCTTCACGTCCTTTTGAGACACCTCTATGGCCTGAGAATGATTAATAATTTTCTTTGAAGATTTAGATATAGGAGCCCTGATGTTGACATCTTCCTCTGAGGGTGCACCTTCAATCTTCCTTGTCACTGAAGAAACTTTCTATAGTCCTCACCTTTTTCTGTCGGCTCATCTTGCTTTCTTTTACTTGACTCATATCCTTAAAAGTGGGGCACTGTTTCCACACTGCACTATCCCAAGCTTCAGAAGTCCCTGGTGATATGATTTAAGGAGTAGCAGGTTCTTCACTCACCTGGTCTGTTCCTTGTTCTGTATATGACCCCACACCAACTTGCTAATCAACCAACTTTGTGTGTTGTGGTTGTCAGCTCTGATGAGCCTGTGTCCCTCCCTCACTTGGGCCACTACTACTCAAGCCTATCTCCTGGTTCCCAGCAGGAGTGAAAAACCTAAGTTATGCCTCAGCAGCAGCATAGACCCCTGTAGTCTATGTGAGCTTAGTTTCAGATGACACTGGTACTTCATCTGATTCAGAGGCTCTGGGAGTCTCCTTCTCTGTTGATGCCTTCCTGGGACTGGATCTGTGTCAGGGTGACTGTGGGCTTGGGCTCTACTCCTGTCTCAGCACAGCAGCTCCCTCCTTCTGACCTTCCAATCTGTTCTTGGTTAGAAGATGATTTCAGCACATTCTTTTGTGGGTTTTGATCCTCCATGCATTGTCCTATGGCATTATTTGTATGTTTTTTGTAGCAATCATATCATGAGTTCGAGAGCTCACTGCCTTTCCTCTGCCATCTTGGCTCCATCCCAGAAGTCTCTACATAAGTTCTTTATCTAGATTTGGATAACATTTTCCTTCATAAGTCATTTGTACTTGTCTTGGATCACTATACTGCTGAGAAAAGTTGAGTCATTCACAGTTGATCATCACACAATATTGCTGATACTATGTACAATGTTTTACTGGTTCTGCTCATTTCATTTTACATCTGTTCATACAAATGTTTCCAGGTTTTTCTGAAATCTGCCAGTTCATCATTTCTTATAGCACAATGCAATTGCATTAACATGCCACAGCTTGTTCAGCCATTCCCCAATTGACAGGCATCCCATCAATTTCAAATATTTTGCCACCACAAAGAGCTACTATAAATATTTTTATACATGTAGGTCCTTTCCCCTTTTTTATGATCTCTTTAGCATACAGACCTAGTAGTGGTATTGCTCCGGAACTGATTCTAACTGATCATATATAATATTCTTTTCTCACTGTAGTGTAGTGGAAAGAACAGTGAATTTGGATTGAGAGGTTCTGAGTTCAAACCTTGTCCATTACAAGTTTTCTTGGGTGAGTAAGTAACTTTCCTGAGCTTCAACTTCTTTATTTGGAAGAGAGGATAACCATAACATGGACCTGCAGGAGACAGTATAGAGTAGGTAGGTTGAATACTAGCCTCATTGTCAGGTAAATGAGGGTTCAAGTCTCACTTCTGAAACATGCATAGCGATATGACCCGGGGTGAATCATTTAACTTACGAATACCCAGACAATTCATTGCTCTAGTCCTATACATTGTAGGATAGATGCTGATCTGAATTGGTAGAAGTTATTTTCTCATTGGTACTTCCCTGAACCAATCAAATCTTGGCATCAGTTCAAAACAAACAAACTTCTTTGTAATTATAAGGCTTAAATGAGAGATCTATGTAAAGCAATTCATGCTTTGTAAAGTACTATATATAATGTAAAATAATTATTGTTCCAGGCTCAAACTCCTGTTGTTCAATGCTCAGTATACTTGCCATAAAATATTCAACACATTTTAAAGATTCCATTTCCATTTGGCAGGTTAACAATGGACAGAATATTTCTTTCCAACTAGGTAGATAGATAGATAAATAGATAGATGATAAAGAAATACAATATAGACATAGTATAGATTATAGATGTCAATATAGATATAGATGTGGATATGGATTAGGATATAGATATAGAATATAGATAGGTAAGTGATCATTTCTGAAAACTGACCATAGTAAGGATCTGGAGTCTATAATTATCATTGGTAAGCACCCCCTAATAGAGCCCAACAATATTCAAAGATAACAATACTTAAGCTTTCTCTTAAGCAAATAATTTTTTCTTCTCCCATTCCCCTTCTATCCCAAGTCCTAGCAAACTTACTTATAAGGAAAAAGTAGCCAATTTAACTAACAAGTTTCATTCTTCTATCCTTTTCCCTGGTTTTGCAAATTTCCTGGTGGGACTAATGAAAATCAGAATAACTGAAAAGAGGGAAAGAAGCATCAGATTCTTAGACATTGAACAACTGAATACAAATAATTGAAAGGGGGGAGGGGAAAGGAAAAAATGTTAAGTTTTTACTATGTGACAAGAACTGTGCCTAAGCACTTTACAAATATTATATCATTTGATTCTTATAACAACTCTGGAAGGTGGGTGCTATTATTATACCAGTTTATGGTTGAGGAAACTGAGACAGAAGTTAAGTGACTTGCCCAGCACTCACACAATACAAAGTATTTGATGGCCAGATTTGAACTCAAGTTATAATGAATTTCTAAGAAGATAACACATGTGATAATAATTTTAAAAATAAGTGTAAGTCCCCCCCCAAAAAAAAATAAACCAACCCACAGCCCATCCCCTGCCAAATATAAAAAGAAAAAGAGAACTCTAGAAAGCTAAATTGGAATTTTTTTTTCAAGTATGTACAATTCTTCATGTCCCCATTTAGGGTTTTCTTGGAAAAATACTATAGTAGCTTCCTAGTTCCTTTCTCTGGCTCATTTTACAGATGAAGAACCTGAGGCAAACAAGGTTAAGTGACTTGCCTAGAATCTCACAGCTAATAAGTGCTTGAGGTCAGATTTGAACTCAGGAAGATGAGTCTTCCTGACTTCAGTCTAGCACTCTATCCACTGCACCACCTTTTTATATACAGATAATTTGGTTACAGAAAGGGGGAGGAAAAGAACTTTTTCATGCAAAGACCAGAATTTGAGTGGAAACAGCTTCTCAGATAATATATTGTGGTGAAATACAGACTGTTCTGAGAATGTGGGGGGAGAATAACTGCCCCTCAGAAAAATGTAATAAGAGAATGTTTGAAAATAGAGCAATCATTGAGTTAAAGATCACTGTAGTACACTGTATCTCATTATCTAATATTACTATTCTCTGAGTTTTAAGCATGTAGCTAATTAACTATAAATCAAAAAACTATTTAGAAATTATGGGAACATTAAATAATATTGAATTTCACACCACAAGTTAGAGATGGGCCATTGAGGAGATCTTGATTTGAGGTGTTAGAAGTATTGAAAGAGGGTAATAGGATATATGCAGATGAAATAGTAGAAGCACCTGAATGCACAAGAAGAGTTGGTAACAGAAGACACAAGAAACAATAAGAGGAGTGCTTAAGAAGACAGAATGCAAAGGAGATATGTACTGATACATTGACCTAATGTCCAGCTGTTTTGTCTGGGAGCTGTTATTGATGGTAAGGAAGAACTGTTTGCTGAGAGCTGATTGGCTGAAGAATACAAGATTGCCCTCTAGTACCATGTATAGTCAGATGGAGGGAAATTTTCGAGGCATGATCTTGTTTTTCTCTTTATTGCCATTTCTTGTTGGAATGGGGAGTAGGAGGTGGTGGTTAGAAAATATAGCCTTTGCACCTGCTTTCTGTAAGAGGAGGTGGACTTTGGGATGAAAGATAATTTAAAATATAATAAATCTTCAGTATTTCCAAAAGTGTCTGGGAAAAGTCTACATGGCCCTATCTTTATCTATAATTTGAGAGAGAGAGAGAGAAACTCCTTTAGAACCACATTGTGGATCTGATAGAGCTTGGCATTTCTCCAGTTAAAAGGAAGTATTTTCTAAGCACCATGCCAAGGGAAGCTGTGTGCTTCAGTGGCTAAAGAATAAGAGAGAAGTGGTTTTAGCTAGCAGGATAGATGTGAGGACTTGAGGGTGAACAAACAGTATAAAAGTGATTTTGCATAGCAGGTGACACATGGTGTAGTCTTTTCTCTAAAGAGAGCAAGTCCTGACATACAGAGTCATAACAAAGTCAGGAACAAAGATTTCTCTACTCATGTATCTGTGATACCTCCATGTTAGGTTATTGTAAATGTACAACCCACTCTTTCCCACACTGTGTGCATTGGTATGAGAATGTGACCCACATTTATGGATAGACTATTATTACTATTCCTGATTCTGATCATTCCTGCTTTTGCCTTGTAGTTTAGTAAGTATTTCACATTTAAGAGTCAATGTGACTGCTTTTTTGTAAATGGAAAATATGGCAGTAAGGACTCAGGAGATATAATTATGAACAGTACAGTAGAATGATTGTAGTACCTTTAGGATCATAAGAGAATTTGGGGAGCAAGTGATTGACCAGCTCTCTGGGCTTACCACCTCAACCTTCTGAAGTAGGCATAGGTGATCAAGTCAGCCTTAGCCCAATGTGGGACACTAGAGAGAGTTGAAGAAGGGTAATCAATTCCATTTCCAGACAACATAATAATCATCCTTGTATTTATTTAAAAGATTTGTCTCCACTAACTTTTCTTTTAATATGAACATTTTCATTTTTCAAGCTCAGTGGAAAGCAGGCAAGGGAAGGGAAGGGCAATTGATTCCTTTGCATATGGAAGGGAATTGCTACATGACAAAGAAATATCTGTGTAAAATGAGTAGGGGTCAAGAATTAACTGTTGAATTCAGAATCATTGGACTGACTCATCCATATGATTCATATTAGATTCTAAGCTCCTTGAGGGATAGTGGAATTTTTCATTTATATCCCCAGTCCTTAGTATAATGCCTTCCTAGTAACAAGGAAGTAAATGTTTGTCGAATTGAAATATCCAGTCAAACTCTATTTTACAAATGTGAAAATTGAACCCATGGGGGTAAAGAGACGCCCAAGATTTCACAGGGAGTAAAATCTAAGCTGGGGATTCAAACCCAAGAAACTCCAGAAAATTAAAATATGCCTAGAACTAAAAGCTATACAAGCTATAGAGTTTAAAATTCAGTGGTTCAGAAACCACTCTGGTTCGCATAGTGCTCTGGATAAATCATTTATCAAATATATCTGGCTGTAGGCTTGCAGAATGCCAGCGCAGTGACTTTCTGATTAATAGAGATCTGGATAACAGCTCATTTATCATCATAATTTTTTTTCACTCTGGCCCCATAGATCTGTGACATTATTTTTGTTTTAGGGTCCTCCATTATTCTTCATGCTCTCTTCATAGAAAATATGTCTCTTTTTGACAGAAAGCCCTGAAGCTGCAGAGGCAAAGTGACTTTCTCAGGTCATACATGTCAGAGGTAGATCTGAAACAAATCTTATATCCTCCTGTCCAAATTACATCACTCCTCAACCTTAGTGGGCGCAGCTCAGTATAAAAACTTCACTGAGTGTCTGAACATTTACTTAGACATGGGACTGCTTGAATGGACTGACTTCTGATAACAAATAAGCGTGACTTTTTCCTTCCTTCGTGTCATATTAACAAGATTGTCCAACAAGTATTTGTTGACTGTCTGTCATGTGAGCCATGAGTTATATGTCTATTATAGTAGCAGCATTATGAATGAAACCTGAACACAAACAATTTCAAGATTGAAATTAGCATTTTTTGTCCCTTGGTCAAGTAGTGGGGGGGGTCGCAGAGGCTGATATTTGGTTGGGGGTACAGCTGCTGGAAAAAAGAACTCAGGGGCAGCTAGATGGTGTAGTGGATAAAGCATCAGCCCTGGATTCAGGAGGACCTGAGTTCAAATCCAGCCTCAGAACTTGACACTTACTAGCTGGTTGACCCTGAGCAAGTCACTTAACCCTCATGCCCTGAAAAAGAAGAGAGAAAAGAAAGAAAGAAGGAAGGAAGGAAGGAAGGAAGGAAGGAAGAGAAGGAAGGAGGATGGAAGGAAGGAAGGAAAGAAGGAAGGAAGGAAGTGAAGGAAGGAAGGAAGGAAGGAAGGAAGGAAGGAAGGAAGGAAGGAAGGAAGGGAGGAGGGAGTGCGGAGGAAGGAAGGAAGGAAGGAAGAGAAGAAGAGAAAGTGAATGGAAGAAAGATAGAAAAGAAAGAAAGAAAGAAAGAAAAGAAAGAAAGAAAGAAAGAAGAAAGAAGAAAAGAAAGAAAGAAAAGAGAAAGAAAATGAAAGAAGAAAGAAAGGAAAGAAAGAAAGAAGCCATTGAGAAATCAAACTTTGGAACCTCTAGTGGAGAACAAAGACAGAATTGGTGGAGGACTGGGACCTAAGGTGGGGAACATAGTCTAAGAAATGGGCATGATCATAGGGGAAAATACATCCCAGGATAGTTCAGGATTTTTAGGCCATAAAAGGTATGGTAGCTGCTAAGGGCAACAGGGCAGAATCTGTACAGTATCTTAGGGGAAGAACATGATACTATGAATCTATAAGTTGTTGAAGGGAATGCAACAACCATTCTGGATGCTGATTTTATGGCCAGGGAAGGGAGAAGGCATGTCCCTATATGCTGTTATTGCCATTCTTAAATAAGTAGGGTCCACTCAGGCTAGCTTATCTCCTCAATGTGCCTGAACACTGGAGGAACACTGTTATTATATTAAAATAATTGGGAAGTGTTTAATAAAATAAATAAAATACAGTAAAACATAGATAATGTTAATTTGTGGTTTTCTAAGTGAATATGGAGTCCATCTAGTTCTATTTGAGTTTGACACCTCCTCTCTTAATTATCCACCTTGGGTCAAAGCTCTTTCCTAGACATGACACTGACCACAAACTTTTCTCTAATTTTTTTTTCATCATGAAGATATTATATTTGCTAAAGAAGAAGTGTAGGCAATTCATGTGGTAGAATCCTATATTGGATCTACAAGAGAAATTATTGCCCCAAGAATTTAACACTAGAAATCTGTCCACCCCTCTTTCACAGATGCTTGCTGAAAGTCAGATGACAATATATGTAAATGGATTTTAAAGGGAGAAAAATCCCTTCAAAATGCCCTCTTAATCCTACTCTTCCTGATTTTAAGAATCTTGACCTACCACAGAGGTAGGGAACACTTTCATACCACTCATATAGAAAAGTTGTCATTCATCCACATTATCTAGACATCTCAAATTTCACAACCAGTTTCCTTCTTTTCTAAGCCAAAGGACATGCATCAGGCTGTATCTGTACCCACAAAGGTAAGAACTCTGTTCATTAGTTATCTTGGTCCTTTTGATTATAAATAGTGCATAGTATTAGGTAGGTAACCTGTATACATTACATCAAACTACTAACTCCTAGTCTTCAGACTATCCCAATATTCATCACTTAATTTTTCAATGTCCCCAGGTAACTCTGAAAGATTAAGTTTCAGAAGAGTTGCCTTTCTGAATTGGTAAAGGATATTTACTCACCAGAAAACTTCTTACACCAATGAAATAATAGGTCCAGACCAGCATACTGGGAAAGGCAGAGAGAGAAAGAGAAAGAGGGAAACACACACACACACACAGACACACAGAGAGAAACCAAGAGGGACAGAGATATAGAAAGAGACAGACTGACAGAGAGACAGAGAGGGAGAGAAAGACAGAGAAACAGAGAGTCAGAGAAATACAGACACAAAGACAGAGACACAGAGAGGGAGAGGTGATAGAAAGATAATATAGTTGATAGGTATAGCTAAATAACAGAGAGAATGAGATGGAAAGATAAGTAGATGTTTTATGTTTGTTTATTTTAGTCTCATAGCTTAGTATTTCATAAGATCTTTGATTTCCCTTTTCTTTTTCTTTTTTTTCTTTTTTGTTTTTTTTAGTGAGGCAATTGGGGTTAAGTGACTTGCCCAGGGTCACAGAACTAGTAAGTGTTAAGTGTCTGAGACCGGATTTGAACTCAGGTACTCCTGACTCCAGGGCCGGTGCTCTATCTACTGCACCATCTAGCTGCCCCTGATTTCCCTTTTCCAATACAAATTGCAACCTCCGTACCCCTTAGTTGAATTTTTGCTATGTCCAGATTCATAGTGTCTTACCCAAATGATAAATTACTATAACTTGGATTTGATTTTTACCACTCTCAATAAAAAGGTTGCCTACTGAATAGCAAATTATATTTTGTGAAAATTGAATAATTTGATCTCATTAATCTAAATATTGACTTAATGCCTGCATTGCCCCCAAGCCCTCGATGATGGTGGCCAATCTTGTGGGGATGAATCCCTCTGCATTTTAGCTGTTTCTGATGCCCATCATCTTGAGCTGTGACTCCAGAAACAAATCCCTTGTGGGTTTAGGAACATTAAAAATGGGTCTTTGGGCTTGATAGAGGCTGGCTTACCACCAGAGGGCTTTGAGCCCTAAGGTTGAACACCAGGATAGCTGATCCCTTTTCTTTTATTTCATTTCCTTTGTAGCTTAGGGAGGCAGTTTACCTTATCAAGAGCTGTGAATTCTCTTTGGGCTCCATAGTTGCTCCTTCCTTCATCTTCAAGCTTTTAATACACACTATATTGTCCATTGTACAGTCCATGGTAGGGCTTCTGAAAGCTTTTATTCTTCTTCATGGGTCCCTAACCACTTATTGTGTCATAGACTCCTTTGGCAGTCTGGTGAAGCCTATGGACCTCTTTCCAGAATAATGGTTTAAATGAATAAAATAAAATAAATAGGATTACAAAGGAAACCACTTATACTGAAATATAGTTATCAATATATTTTAAATAGTTCATGGACCCCAGGTTAGGAACCCTTGTGTCTACTGGTATAACAAAGAAAGGCAAAAATATATTCCTGCGTTCAGGGAGCTCACAATCTAATGGGAGAATATTTCCTTTTCTCTTTATATCCCCAGTGCCTAACCATATAGTATTTTTCACAAAGTAAGCACTTAATACACCCTTCATGGATGCATTTTGAAAGACTGAATAAAATAATAAATGAATGAATAGTTCATATAGTGTCATCCAGAGTCACCTACATATTGTAATAAGTAACTGGAAGAAGACACACATGTACATTTTATTTTCATAGTGCATTCATCCTTGTGTTTCTCCTATTTGGCTTTAAGTTCTTTCAGGTCAAGGAACAGATTTACTTTAAAATAATTGTTCTCACCTGAACTACTGTAATAACTTCCTAATTGCTCTCCTAGACTCTCATCTCTCCATTCCTTAATCTTCTGCACAATTGCCAAGTTGATAGTCCTGAAACTCAGGTCTGAGAAATTTTAGTGTCTCCCTATTATGTTTAGAGTAAAATACAGGCTGTCCCAAAAGTCTCAGTGCTGTTTTAAGCTATTAAACCTCCAGGTTTAAGTTTTAATGGCTCAAAACTACACCAAGACTTTTGGGACACTGTATAACTCCTCTTTTGGGGACTTTAAGCCCTTCATAATATGGCTCCAGCTCTCATTCTAGGCTGATTTCACATTTACACTCCCTCATATGGTTGTTCCCCATATATTTCCATCTCCTGACTGTATCTTTACATAGGCTGTGTCCCATATGTGGTATGCTCTCCTCCACCTCTACCTCTAATGTATATTTACTCATCGATGTATGTGTTGTTTCTCTCCAGGAGAGTGTTAACTCACATTTTTTTTCTTTCTATTCCTATCACCTGTCACATAGAAGTAGGCACTTAATAAACACTGATTGAATTACATTGAATTATTTGCAAATGCCCACAACTCCCAGTTCAGAGTTCAGGATCTAGAAAGATTTAATAAATATTATGGATAGTCAGCTGTTCTTAGATAATGATTTTATTTTCAGTAAATACACTAATAAAAATAAGTTCATTAAATACAGCAGATGCCATCAATAGAGGAATGGCAAAATTATATTACACAAATGTAATAGATTATTACTATAACAAAATTTTGGTGTAAGAGATGACAAATATGATGAATACAGAGAAGCATAGAAAAGATCTACATGAACTGATGCAGAGCAAAGTAATCAGAGCCAAGAAAACAAGGTACACAATGACAACAATGGAAATGGAAAGGACAAACACAATCAAAAGTGAATGTGTCAAAATGATAAATAAATATATATATATATATATATATATATATATATATATATATAGAGAGAGAGAGAGAGAGAGAGAGAGAGAGAGAGAGAGAGAGAGAGAGAGAGAGAGAGAGGAGTTTGGCTTGAAAGCAAAGATATGAAGATAGCCCCACCCCACTCCTTTGCAGAGGTGAAAGGTTCATGAATGTGCCATAGTGCATATCTGTAGGATTGGGTTTTTTTTTTTGATGCATTGATCAGTTTTGCTAATTTCCTCTTTTTTATTTTCCTTTTTCTCATCCTTAAAAATTCATATTTATCATATGGGATAGCTCTCTGGGAAAGGATGGGTGAAGAATGGTGGAAAAAATTTGATGATATAAAAAGACATTAATAAAAACTTATTTAAAAGTGAAGGTAAAAATAGGTTAGTCCTCTTTTCATCACTTGTTAGAACCCATGATTTGAGCAGAAAATTTCATTATGAATTTCATTCATTATGAATCTTTTCTGCCTTATAATATCTAAATTCTATATGTTCATATGACTTCTCAGGAAAAAAATCAAACACACTCCCTATTTACAGAAAAGTCATCTTTTGGCTAATCAAAAGAAATAACATTTGATATTTTGCTTTTAAAGTACAGGTATGGTGAAACATCCCTTTAGCCTATCAAAGGACTGTTTATATATTCGGAATCTGAAGTTATGCAAATTCATATTTAAGTATGTCAGCCAATTACTTTGCTATAGTTAGAAAGAAGAACAAGGGGGTAAAAAGATATGGTGACAGAAGAAAACCCCCAAGTTACAAAACCTGTTGCCATCCTTCCTAGCCATTAATGTTACATACCTTCTACAGCTTTTGACAGCCTCATTTTTATTTTTAGTAAAACTTAAATTTGTTTTAAAAAGCACAGAGGATGGGGGCGGCTAGGTGGCGCAGTGGATAAAGCACCGGCCCTGAATTCAGGAGTTCCTGAGTTCAAATCCGGCCTCAGACACTTGACACTTAATAGCTGTGTGACCTTGGGCAAGTCACTTAACCCCCACTGCCCTGCAAAAACAAAAACAAAAACAACAACAAAAAAAAAAAGCACAGAGGCACATGAAAAGCCTTCAAAAGAAGGAAGTCATTCCCAGATCTGAATAGTGAATGTAATACAACATCAGTGTTGAGCAATAATTTATTTTTCAACTGAAAACTCAATCCATAATTTCATGATGGAATGGACTGCCTATTTGGGAACTCCTTTGACTGATGCAGACTGCAACCCATCTCTACTGGCAGAAGAAAAACCTTAGAGAGCTTTCTGAAGCACAAAGGGGTTAAACAACTTTCCTAAAATCACACTAGAGATTATATGTGAGAGTGAGATTGGAATCTTAACTTTTTCTTCTAGGTGAGGCACTCTCTCTACTAATCTATGGCATTTCTTTTTTGCTTTCATGTTGGGAAAATGACTATTCCCTTCAAGACTCAACTCAACCCTCCCCTCCTAGATAAGCCCTTTGTTGGCTCCCCCAGCCCAACTCCCCTAATTATTTTATATTTAATTTTTACGCTCTTTATATATAGATATATATGTATATGTGTGTATGTGTGTATTGTGTATTGTGTATGTGTGTATGTGTATGTATATATTGTGTATTGTGCATTGTGTATATGTGTATGTATGTATGCATGTTTTCTCTCCCAATCGAATGTAAGTTCCATGAGGGCAGGAACTGTTTTACTTTTGACTTTGTAATCCTTGTACCTAGCATTTTGTAGGTGCTTAATTAATGCTTTTTGATTATCTAATAATAATAGGAATAATAGTTAGCATTCATATAGTGCCTGCTATGTGCCAGGCACTGTGCTAACCACTTTACAAATATTTTCTCACTTAATCCTCACAACAAACCTAAGAGGCAGGTACTATTGTTATCTCTGTTTCACAGTTGTAGAAACTGAAACAAAGGTTAAGTTGCCTTGCCCAAAGTCACAGAGCTAGTAAGTGTCTGAGGCTGGATTTGAACTCATCTTTTCCTGACCCCAGGTTCCACACTCTATTCACTGTGCCACCTTGCTGATCATGTCTCATTTATAGCAAAAGGCTCTAGCTCTCTTTGGACCATTCTTTCCCTGCCCTGGACTGACCTCTTTCCCAGTGGAAATTGTGACTAATGGACTTCCTCATTCAGTACTTCTGGGATGCCTTTCAGAGTCCTGGCTCTTATTTATTGGTTCTTTGGTAAGAGAGACCTGGTATGCATTAGTTACCAATTAAGATGGTGCCTGAGGAAGGCTTTGCAATACTGAGTGAAAAACGATCTGTGATGTAGCAAGAGTTTCTCTTTGGGGGTTTTGGTTTTTTGAAAATCCACACTCAGTAGACAATGATTTGAAGCCTCTGCACTTGATATCCTTATTGGTTTTAGATCTCTCTCTCTCTCTCTCTCTCTCTCTCTCTCTCTCTCTCTCTCTCTCTCTCTCTCTCTCTCCAGATCTCTGTCTCTGTTTTTTCTCCCTCCCCCATCTGTCTTTCTCCCCTACGCATCTCTTCCCCTTTTCTCTTTCTCTTTCTTGGACTCTCACCATCCTTCTTTCCTCTTCTCTTGTCTTCTCTTCCTTCTCTTTTCTCTTATTTCTCCCTACACTCCACCCTCACCCAAATGTGTGTATGCCATTATATTGTGATTTAGGGATTAGGACACTAGAATTAAATAATGAAGATCTGGGCTCAAATACATCCAGTATATGTTAGAGATGAGACTTGAAAGATTATTGTGATTGACAGGTTATTGTGGTCAACATACACCCACTTTCTCCTACCTTCAGTTAACTCTCATTGAAAATTTAAATACTTCAATGACTTTGTGATTTAACTGATGCAGAACTCTCTCCAAGGATACAGATTGCAATCCATCAATTCTGTCATTCTGTGTAGCTCAAATACTGACTAATTATATGACCATGGACAAATTGGTTAAGCTCTGTGATTCAGTTTCGTCACATACAAAATGGGGATAATACCACAGGTCACTGTAATGATTAGGATTAGGGCCTGATTCCGTGATTTCACTTCTTTTGGGAGTTTCCCATGAGGAATTCCCTCTACAAATGTAGGTTGACACTTTCACTTCAGCTTATAGTTGAGGGTTGCCTATAGTGGAGGTGTAGAAGGGGCTGGGGAGCATGTGTCAGGAGGTGGGGTTGGAGGAACACTCAAGACTGGGCCTGAAGCAGATTGAAATGTAATTGGCGGGAGAGGAGGGAAACAAGGTGGCACAGTGCATAAAGCATAGGCCCTGTATTCAGGAGGATCTGAGTTCAAATCCAGCCTCAGACACTTGACACTTACTATCTGTGTGACCTTGTACAAGTCACTTAACCTTCATTGCCCCACTCACCCAAAAAAGTCATTGGTGAATATTTAGCAAAATAAATAAAAGAACAGTAGACTATGGATTATACCGCTATGTGGTTTTCTAAGTCAAAGTCCTGCCCACAGGAATCCTTATGTAGGGTTCAGTGGCCTTCACTTCTATTTGAGTTTGACATGCTGGGCTAGAGTCCAGGGAAGGTAAATGACTTGCCAGGGTCATATAGCCACTGTGTCTTAGAAATGGGACTTGAGGGGCAGCTAGGTGCCGCAGTGGTTAAAGCACCGGCCCTGGATTCAGGAGGACCTGAGTTCAAATACGGCCTCAGACACTTGACACTTACTAGCTGTGTGACCCTGGGCAAGTCACTTAACTCTCATTGCCCCACCAAAAAAAAAAAAGAAAGAAAGGAAGGAAGGAAGGAAGGAAGGAAGGAAGGAAGGAAGGAAGGAAGGAAGGAAGGAAGGAAGGAAGGAAGGAAGGAAGGAAGAAAGAAATTGGACTTGAACCTAGGTCTTGCTTGCTTTGGGGCCAGGTCTTTACCCACTCTGCCATCTTGTCTTTCTGTTTTAAGAAATAAGCAATATGATAAATATAAGATGTTTTGCAAACATTAAGGTGTTATGTAAATATGAGTTATTACTATTTAGGATGTTTAAAAGATCCATTTGAAATTTAAAACAGCCTATACTTGGTAGTTCTTTCCAATTTAAGGGGACAGGGGAGGGGAAATCTTACCCAATCAGAAGATCAGAAGATGAACGTGCGGTTTTCCTCTTCGAGGTCAGCCAAACTGTGTAATTTAAGATTCTAAATGTGGATTCTAATCTGTTCCCCCAGTTTTGGGGGAAACTGACTAAAATCACTGATAAAACGAGTTTAGGTTTTTAAGGGTTTATTGGAAAATAGAAAGAAAAAGATTGAGAACAGAATTCCAACAGCCTGGCATTCCTATCTTTCCTCAAATTTCCTGTGAAGTCCTCTGCCGCGGCCACCACCATCTAGTCAGGAACCCAAAAAGCCCCAAGAGCTCTCCACGCAGGCTCCCTCTCCTCCTTCCTGTCTCCTCCCAGAAAATAGGAGGCTCCTCAAGTTGATTGGCTGGTAGCCTTGATAGACAGCACCCATGAGCAAACGTCATTTCCTGACGCCAAGGAAAAGCCACAATGTCTCTGAGGCATTTCCTCATGGTGGAGCTTTCCCACAGCAAGTCTCCAGTAGGTGGCATCATTCCAATCATTACACTATTATTATTACTACTAATAATAATATTTAGAAAAAGAATTACCAGACATCATATTGGGGGAATACATTGATCCTGGGATCTTGGAAATGTGATTGCATTTCTTGACTACTGTAGACTACCCTGATGACTTTCACCTCCCAATGGCCGCAGTTTCCTCATCAATAAATATGAGGGCTGTTGGATTAAACATATCTCCCAGTAATAATGTATACAGTTGTGAATTATTACTATGGTTGTTTGATGACTTACCTGAGTGTACATTTACCACCCAAGTGATTTGTTTACAAAGGGCATGGTCACACTTTGCATTCCCTGCTCTTTTTAATTCTCCCAAATTTCCTTTGCAAGGCAGCATATGGGTTTTTAAACAGAGAACACAGGTGTAAGAAGATTCTTCCCTTAAGGCAGTCACAGTGTGCAATCTGCATAGCCATTGTCCTCCTCAAAAAGAATGGCCCGACCAGCAAGTACCAGTGAGGTGGAAGCCATGTGCTAGTAGACATGAACCTGTCACCCCATTCCAGCCTGCAGATGCAACGTCAGATGCAATGCCATGTTATATCTCAAATACAAGCTGGGAAGGTGCTGGGCTGGATCTGCCCCTGGTCCATTCCTAGCTGTGTTGACCTCACCCCAATCATAAGTCATCTCTGGTGTTTAATTCAATGGAATAATCTCTATCTTCATGGTTATAATTATTCAGGTTCAGCAAACAGCCAGTTGGTTAAGTGATCATTGAAAGCCAATCTTCCCAGCCATATTTGGTGCCTGACAGATGGCTAATGTCAGTTAGGATTGGAGAAGGTATCTGCTCTATTTTAGACACCCTTTCATTTTTCAGCCTCTATTTATGAACTGTATGTTTTGAACAGACAGGAAATTATGATGTCCAAGATTTGGGATTCAGTAGATAGACATGAAAGGAACTATTGGCCAGAATATGAAAGAACAAAAGATTCTTCTTAAGGCTCGTTCCTCAAAAAAGTTCCTATAATGCACATTTGAGTTCTACCACTTCCTTCAAACAAGAACTTTTCCTATAGATAGAAAATTCTTTTTCAGAGAAATAATTGTATCTCTTTAATATTATTAAGTATTGAGGATCTTTTTTGTTGTTATTTTGTTGATCAGTTGTGTCTGATTCTTCATGATCCCACATGGGGTTTTCCTTGCAAAGATACTGGAATGGTTTGCCACTTCCTGCAGCTCAATTTACAGATGAGTAAGCTGAGACAAACACAGTTAAGTGACTTGCCCTGGGTTACACTAATAGTAAGTATCCAAAGTCATCTTTGACCTCAGGTCCTCCTGAGGCAAGGGCTGGAACTCTGTATCACCTGAAAATCTGCTTTGGAAATAGTTCTGTGTTATGAGTGTTCTAGAAATCAACAATGACAAAGGGCATCATCCCAGCCACAATTTGAACTTAGAATCTACATAATTATTGTCCTCCTTGTTAAGATGCTCTACAGGTAGTTATAGATGCCCAAGTCATTTGCTTCATTTAAGAAACTAAGTACTTTCTCTCTTCCCCCATTGCCTAACAGTTTGCCATCATATAATACTGACAAGTACATGGGTTGGAGAATTAGGGAGATCCACGTCTGAGCTAGCTGGTTTGTAGGTCTTCCCCCTCCCCACCCCTATCTTCCAGTGGGTTGTAAAGACTGAAAAAAAAACTGAAAAAATTAATTTTTACCAATCCAGAGATTCTGAAGTCTCTCATGACCTCAGGAACTACTGTGAAAAGCAAAAGGGGAAGTATATAATTTCCAGGTATTTTGCCATAGAAGTGAGTACTATTCACAGAGTCACAGAATTTCGTAGTTGGAAGGAAGCTCAGTGGTCATTCAGTCCAAGTAATACCTGAAGGAGTAATCCCCTCTCCAATATACCTGACAGGTGCTTGATGATCATTTTCTTGAATTTTACCAATAAGGAGGTACCTCTGACTTCCTAAGAAAACTCATTACCTTTTTGGATAGTTCTGATGTTCCAGAAGTTTTTTCATTTTAAATACAATTTCATCTTCAAATTCATTTCAAATAAATAAAATAAATATCGAATCTAAATTTTCTCTTTCTATCTTTCACACTTTGCTCCTAATTTTGTCCTTTGAGGCCAAATAGAACAAATAGAATCTTTCTTCCAGGGCACAGCCTTTCAAACAATTGATGACAGTTATTGTGTCCTCTCCTATATCTTCTTTTGTAGGTTAAATAGCCCCAGTTGCTTCAATCATCCCTCATAGGGTGGGACTGGTTGAAGGAACTTTTTCCTCTCTGTCTTTATTTACAATAACTGAGACCACATAACTGCCTGATTTGTCTTTCACTATCAATCAATCATTTGCTAACACACATGATTGAGCCCTAGGCCAAGCCAAAACCTTACCCAAGGTTCAGCAGGTTGTCAAGACTTTCATTGTCAAAAAGAGACAACAGAGAGAAAAAGAGAGAGAATAATAGAAAAAGAGACAGAGGGAGACGGAGGGAGACAGAGAGACAAAGACAGAGACAGGGAGAGAGAGAAACACCAAAGAGGCTGGGATGCTGGATTCTCTTCCTCTTTACCACCTGAAGTAGCAGATAGAGTGCTGGACTTATAGTCAGAAAGACCTATGGTTAAATCCTGTCTCAGACACTTACTAGCTCTGTGATCTTGTTTAAGTCATTTAACTTCTCTGTGCCTCAATTTCCTTATAGGACTCAGTGGCTTCTAAGCTCTCTTCTAGTTGTAAATCTAAGATCACACAATCTTCTATCAGTTCTGAGGTTTAGGCTCAGAGAATTCATCAGTGAGGAAGAGGACATGGAAACAGCTTTACTGATAAAGAATATGATAAATAATTTTCTTAGATGTTTGGCTCTCTGGTATAAAGTCTAATGTTGCCGACCTTAACTGTTTAAGCACACAGAGCTGTCTTTGAGGTCAGACAAATTAGAAGGATGGTAAGAGGTCAAAGCCAGCCAAGAGGTTGTGCTTGCAATGTTAGGTGAGTAAGATCATCTCCTGGCTGAAGGAAGAAAAGTAAATAGTGGGATGTTAAGTAACCTCTCAGTGGGTAGATATAATATCTGTGCAGGGATATGCATGCGAGATATAGAACAGAGTTGTGTCTGAGTCACTTTAAAATACTTTTTCATGAGGATGATGGTGGTACATAGGAGGGGGATGCTATAGTTCTCCATGTAACATTTTGAAACTGTGCATTTCTTTGGAAGTTCAGTAGAACAAGGATTAGGGGTAGGCACTGTGGGCATATACCCAGGGCACAATATTTGAAGAGGGTCATAGTATCATGGAGGTAGATCTGGAGAGGCAATCAAGTCCAGCTCCATCATTTTGCAAATGAAGAAACTGAGACACAGAGAGATTAGGTGCCTTGCCCATGGTCACACAACTAATAAATAATTTTAATTCAGATATTCCTAACCCCATTGGGTCAGCTAGGTGGTGCAGTGGATAGAGCACCAGGTTTGGAATCAGGAAGCCTCATCTTCCAGAGGTCAACTCTGGCTTCAGACAGTTATTAGCTGTGTGACCCTGAATCACTTAACCTTATTTGCCCCAGTTTCCTCATCTGTAAAATGAACTAGAGAAGCCAATGGCTTCCAAGAAAACCACAAATGGGGTCATTAAAAGTTGGGTATAACTAAAACAAGTCAACAACAACAACAAAACATATTCCTAACTCCAAACTCAGAACTCTGTCCAATACAGCATGTTATATATAATAAGGGATACTTGTTCATATTTTTCAGATGGGAAACAGAGGCATGAAAACATCAAGAACCCTAGAACATGTCACTAAACAGGAGAAAGGACTGGAACCTAAGCTTCCTGACATCCAGTCTCTCATTTGAATGAAGAAACACCCTTTTATTGCTTCCTTTTGCCTTTATATTACAATCACTCCACACATGCCCTCATCCTGGTGGAACCTGCCCTTGTGTCACCCACACATACATACACACACAAACACACACCCAAAAACAAAATAAAAATCATACACACAATTAGGCAGAGATATCTAACACAGTGGACACATCTGACAATGTAAACAATAGATTGTCCTTGTGATCTGCCCCTCTGACGTTAAAGAGGAGGTAATTTCCTTTACCCATTCTTTAAAATCCCCATTTAAAAAATGTCCTCAGAATTCAACTTTCCTTTACTGATTTTTAAAACTTTACATTGTTAGAGTCCTTGTGTATATTGTTCTCTCAGAATCTACTTATTTTACTCTAAACAAGTTCATACAAATCCTTCCATTTCCTCTGAATTCTTAACATTCATTGTTTTTTATTGCACAATAATATTCCATATATTCATTTACAGTTGTTTTTTTTAGCTGTTCAACAACATGTGGGCACTTGCTTTGTTTCCAGGCTTTTCCCCCATATCAATAAGTGTGTTGGTATGAATATTTTGGTGCATATTATATTGTTATTACTTCCTGTCCTCCCCTTCTTGGGGTACATGCTCAGTGGTGGGAATGCTGGGCCAGAGAACATGACCATTTTAGTGACTTTTCTTGAATATCTCCAAATTGCTAGTCAGAATAGTCAAACCACTTCACAGATCCACCAACAGTATATTAGCATGCATGTATTCCCACAGGCTCTCTGACTATTCCCAGTCTTGTCATCTTTGCCAATTTGCAGGAAGTAAAACCCCATAGCTGTTTTGTTTTGCATTTCTCTCAATATTTTTGTTGTTAACAGTTCAGTCATTTCAGTCCTGTCTGACTCTATGTGTGACCTCATTTTGGGAATTTTTGGCAAAGATACTGGAGCAGTTTGCCATTTCCTTTTCCAGCTCATTTTACAGATGAAGAAACTGAGGCAAATGGGTTTAAGTGGCTTATCCAGGGTCATACATCTTAATAAGTGTCTGAGGCCAGATTTTCACTCAGCAAGATATGTCTTCTTGACTCCAGCCCTTGCAACTCTATCCCCTGAGCTAACAAGCTGTGCTTTCTGACTACTAGTCATTTGCTTTTCTTAGGGTCATTTATACTTTGCAAATCCTCCTTTGAAAACTGTTTATCCATGCCACTTGACTGCTCATCCATTGGTGAATGGTTTCTGGTTTTATTTATTTATGTCACTTCCTTATATGTTTTGGATATTAGACTTTTATTGAGTATACTTTAATGCAATTATTTTTTTCCTGCTCTGAAGTTTCTCTTTTATTTCTGTCTTCATTGATTCTCTTCATGTTAAAAGCTTTTCAACTTTTATATAGTCAAAATTGTCTAATCCTTTATTTTTTTTTCCACTGGGCTTACAACATGTCCATCAGACAAACATATCCCTGAAGGCAGGGGATGGGATAGAAGGCAGATCATGTCATGCTTGTGTGCATATGTATGTGTGTGTGTGGAGAGGGTGTCTGTCTTCTCACAACATTTGTATATAGGTGAAGTCTGGTTTAAATGAAGATCAAAGGCAATCTTGAGAGAGAAAAGAAGAAAGGAGATGTCACAGAAAGGGACAATGTGACACCTGAGGGACATTCAAAGAAAAGGAGGAGAATGAGGGAATTTCAGTGACCAGGTCCCAGTGGCTCTTTGCAATTGCAAACTCTATTACCCAAGTTGGATCTATAGAAATAACCAGAATGAGCTCCCACTGAGCTTGGAAACTGTCCTTCTTTTGAGAGATTCCTTCCTCTGTTTTTGGTAATCAAATTATCAAAGTTCTAGAATTTCATATTCTCAGACCTAATGAGAAAGAGGACAACTAATTTTAAATGTGTTGGTATTTTGCATTAAGTAAACATTATGGAGCTAGGGGGTGCAGTGGATGGAGTGCTAGTCCTGGAGTCAGGAAGAACTGAATTAAAATCTGACCTCAGATACTAGTTGTGTGACCCTTGGCAAGTCACTTAACCCTGTTTGCCTCAGTTTCCTCATATGTAAAGTGAGCTGAAGAATGAAATGGCAAACCATTCATTCCAGTATCATTGCCAAGAAAACTCCAAATGAGGTCATGAAGAGTCACACATGACTTAAATACAACAACAAAAGATTCATTTTCCTGGATTTTTTAAAGATATCCGTTAATGTATAAGGGAAGGTAAAGGTCAGAGAGGAGGACTTGGTCCAGCTCACCCAAGTGGAAAGAGAAGAATCACAATTCACTTCAGAAGTGTTCAGCTAGGTGGCGCGGTGGATAAAGCACCAGCCCTGGATTCAGGAGTACCTGAATTCAAATCTAGCCACAGACACTTGACACTTACTAGCTGTGTGACCCTGGGCCAGTCATTTAACCCTCATTGCCCCGCAAAAAAGAAAAAAAAAAGATCAGAAGTGTTCAGAATCTTTCTCTGACACTTAATAGCTGTGCAGCTATGGAAAAATCACAGAACCTGTCTGAGCCTCTGTTTTTTCATCTGTGAAATAGGCACAAAAATAACTTGTGGTATCTATCTCCCAGGGTTGTAAGAGTCAAATAAGTTAATATTTGTAAGTACTTTGCCAACCTTAAAGCACTAGCTTGTTTATGGTATCAGTAGTTCTAAATCAGCCCCATTGAAGTCTGAGGTTGCTGGAAGTTTAGAGCTGTACTAATATCATTTTTCTGAAAAAGAATAGACACAGGGAAGGGTTTGTCATGGAAGCCCTAGCCAATACAACAAAACAAAACAAAACAAAACAAAACAAAACAAAAAACAACCCTATACTATCTGTTCCAAGGCCAGAGACTTACAGCAATCCAAGTAACACCAATGACCTCTTACTTTCACTTCATTGATAAGGAAATCTTAATGAGAGCATTACCCCATGAACATTTAGTACTTTTAGTATATCCTATAATTGGTGCCAGGATTACTGGAAAGTTTGAGGCTACTGACAACATAGCATGAAACCAAGAAAACCAAAAAGTAAATGAAAGCTGATAATTTGGGAAATAAGGAAGGTTATGAGCATGTAACATCAGCCCTCTTTTGCCCTTAGTTTCTAATTATTCTCCTGCAAGTCGATTGACTCTGTGCCTCTCCCTTGGACCCCTCCGATTATTTTTCTTCCTTTTCTTTAAAATTGGAACAAATGGATCAGAGCTCCTTTATGCTGTTGTTTCTCTGCCTGGTTAGAACAATGTTGTGATGCTGTCTTGTACCTACTTCCACCAAGATCAGCCCAGAACTTAAATTATAGAGCAAACGTAAGCTTTGAAGAAAATTTTTTTTTATTTAATCTGTATTCCCCTGTTTCATCTACACAGCCATCGAGCACAATCTGCATCATTATCTGCCACACCATCTTTCTTTAAAAAAAGGGGGGGATAAAAAGTAAGACATCTGTGTTATAACATTAATATATTCAAAGGTTTTTACTTTCATCTTGCTGGCATTAACACTGTGTAAATGCAGTGTAAGTATAACTTAGAACATCACTGAGTTCCCGAAAGAAGAGTGTACTTAGTAGAATAAAGGGAGAAGTGGGGAAATGGGGAGACAGCCAGGTTGTAGCTGGGCATTATGTAAAAAGCTGACTTTTCTTCACAGAGTCCTTTTTGCCATTGCTCTTCCATACCTCTGTGTCTAATTGCGAGCACAATTTTTAAGGCACTGAGGCAAGCCTCTAGCAGTGTGCTGAAGGTGTGTGTTTGTGCTGGTATGCCCTCTGGCTCTGCTGCCAGCCTATTCCCTTAGATCAGAGCCAGAAGGCAGGCTGCTTTCGAATACCAATCACCTCCCCCGGACCTAATCCTTTGAGTTCTCTTTGGCATCTACCCCTTCTGCCAGTTTCCTCTTCTGTTCCTCTCTTTTCTTCTGAAGTTGACAACAAAGACATCCTCAGGGCCCTCCTTGATGTAAGACCACTCTTGATGTTATTACAGTGTGGTTTTTTTTTTGTACCCTAAAGTTGTGCTACTTTGCTATTCAGCTAGCACAATATTTGCACACCAGAAGATAAAGAAAAATGTGAATATGTTACACAGAGTGAGAGTTTCTTTTTAATTTGTACCCCTCAGTATTTTATGTTTTTTGATGTAAACCTCTTTCTCTCCCTGTCATTCATCTACATACCTGATCAAGAACCCGGAGGTATCTCTTTATAGGCCGGGTGACTCCGCTACCTTAAATTGGCCTGGCCTGCCACTTTTAATTTTTAAGATGCAGAGGTACAGAACGGGGATGAATATGGAATGTCTATGAAGCACAAAACTTTTGAACGGTTCCTGTCCTCTGTGATAGTGAGTTTTAAAAGGGAAATCTCCAAAGAGCTAATTAGTAGACAAGTAGAGCTCAGCCTGAACAAAGCTGAAAAGATAGCAGAAAACTAAAAGGACGTGGCCACGGCTGACGAAAATCAAAGCCCTGACAGAGAGCTGGCAGTAACCTTGGGCTGCTAACTGACAGGGACGATAAAAAAAAAAAAAATTAAAAAAACAACCCTCTGAACCCGGAACAGAGTGACAGGCCCACTATGGGCTCTCAGAATAGCACCAAGTCTCCACCACATAGGAAGCAGGAGGTGAATCTGCCACCAGGCAGTTCCAGAGACAGACCTCTCCCTCCTGAGTCACCTCCATCAGACCTGGGGCTGGCTTCCATAATTCTTCATGGTGGAGGACTCAGGGTGGGGGTGTGAAAGTTTTCAGAAGTTGTCTAAAAGTTCTAGGCCTATGGTTAACTTAGGGGTTTGAGGATTTGAGCCTGAAGGATAAGGAGTGAGGGAATTCCCATAATTTACAGGGAAATTTGGAATTGTACAAAGAGCAAGTAATTAAAATCTCCTAACTCTTTGGTCCGGGGAACCCACTACTGGGAGTTATAAGCCCAAGGAGATCACTGATACAAAGAAATCAACTCTCCCCTTCATATATAGTCCCAGTATTTATAACAACTTTTTTTATTGCAGCTAAGAACAGGAAACAAAAGACATGTCTCTAGTTTAGGGAAAGGGTTAAATGGATTGTATTACATTAATGTAACAGAATATTAGTGAATGATGAAAATAATAAATACGATGAGTTCAGAGAATCATGGGAGGATTTATAGGAACTGATGCAAATGAAGAAAGAAGAACCAGAAAAACAATTGACACAATAACTACATTCACATAAATGCAAAGAACAATAACAAAATTTATCAATTGAAACAGAATCCTATGGAATTACAGTGGTCAAACTTGACTACAAAAAAAAGGAGGAAATGAGAATGCATCTTCCTCCATTCTTTGCAAAAGGGGAGAACTATGGGCTTGGAATATTGTTTTTACTATGCGACTTGGATGATATATTGATTAATTTTGCTGAGTTTTTTTTCTTCTTAAAGATGTCTAGCTGAGAAAGGATAGGAAAAGGATTGATTGTGAAACACCAGGTTTTTGCTTTTTGGGGTTTTTTAGAAAACAAAGAATCTTGTTATGGGTGGTTTGTACTAGATGCCCTCTGAGGTCCCTTCAAATTCTGATATTCTGTGATTTTGAGAGGAATAGCAGAGATAAAGAAAACCACTGAAAATGGAGGAATCCTAGGCTTTAAGACATTTGAATAGCACTCTAGTTAATAAAGAAAAAAATAAGTAAAATGAACTTCACTTGAAAAAATAGTTCAAAGCATCTAAAGGGAAAAGGAGAGGTAGACGATAAGAGAATATGCATTGAAGCAATATCATTGCCAGAAGAAGAATAGGACTGAGGAAGGAGGATAGGTATGAGGGAAAGACTACATTTGAAAAGTACTAGAAGGGAAAGGAACTATGAAGATGATAAAAAGGAAACTCTGAATTTTCACTAAGAAGTGCTTCTTTTATGCTTATGCATTACCAGTGTCTTTGCTAACAGCCTGGAAGTAGTCAAGATCATTGATAATAGATGTGATCAACAGTGAAATATAGGGAGGGAGATAATAGTATCTAATATAAGTTAGAGCTTCCACTTAGGTTGATATTTGTTATATTCCATTGTGTCTTCTCCCACCACCGCTCCTTTTTTTAAATTTTTTTTTTTTAGCCTGAGCCTCCCTACCTCACTTAGGTTAGAAGTACAGTAGCCACTCAGAGCCCAATTCTACCACTGATCAGCATAGGGGCTTTGATGAACTCTGTTTCCAAACTCCTTAGGCAATATGGTGACCCTTTGCTCCTGGTAGCTTACCATATTAGTGCTGAACTTTTTGCAGACTTCTAATCAGCTTAGCTCACTGCAGCGTGGAACTCCTCATTTTCCAGTAGAGTAAAATAAAGGCATATAGAGGGTAAGTGAGTTGCCCAGGGTCAAACATCTAGTAAATAGCTATAGTAGGATTTGAACACAGATGTTCTTGACTCCAAGTCTAGCATCCTATTCACTACACTATGCTACCTTTAATCCAAGAGCTATTTGTCAAGCACTTACTTTGTGCAATAAACTTTCTCAGATTCTGCTGACACAAAGATAAAGCAAGATGAATTTTCTGCCCTCAAAGAGGTTACAATACAGTGGGAGGGATAATAAAAGTAATGTGATAAATATACAGGACAGGTCAGAACAGAGTAGATAATTCATTGAAGGGGTCCCTTTCAGACCTTTTATTCTTTTTCATGAAAGAAAATGCTGTAGAGACCTTAATTTTTAAAATTGAAAATAAAAGCTATACATAGCAAAAGAGTTTGAAAAAGATGGGTTGCATTCATACAGGCTGCTATTTTTAAATAGCAATTCCAATAAGATATTTCATTACTATCTCCTAACTTCTTATTTCACAAAATGATCAATAAACCACATTCTATCATTTCCCCCTTAAATCAAAACGCATTCGTGGGCACCAATAGAATGATATTCAGAATAAATAAAAATGACTAATCCAAATAAAAGGCTTAATAAAAAATAAGTTACATGCTCCATGTTAAGCCACAACAAAATCATTTAAAAAGAAAAATTAAAATATCTATGTCATTGGTTGTAAATTACATTCATCTTTGAAACTGAAGAGCATATTTTTCATTATTTTAATTTAATTTTTCTCCTAAATATTTTAATCCATTCACTCCTTCTCAAATTGTAGCTATACATATACATGAATAGGTATAGTTCCTTTTCTCCTCTATTCCCCTTTTTTTCTGTCTAGGTGAGGATGAAAATTTTTTAAAAAGATACCTTTCAAACATGGGTCTCAGAAAGCAATTTAAGTGAAGGATTATCTTGAAGGCAATGTGGAAATGTTAATCTGCTGATGCATCTCTGCTTCAAATGGAGATTTACACCCCATGGGTCCCTCACCCACTGTTACAATTATGTAGACACAAGTTGTGCTGTATTTCTTCACTGTATTTTTTTTTTAGACTCCTAACTTATCTGTGGCAACCTCACTCTCCAGTTTTCACTTGTTCCCAAGATCCATCTTGGACTAGTAAAGAAAGTTCCATTAAAAAATTATCTCACTCTTACTTAATGCTTACTAAATGTGCCCATAAAGAGCAGTGAAGACTCTGTGAAGTAGAAAAGCAAGCCAAAAAGAATACATAGAGTAAAATTACTAAAGTACTTTATTCTACATTAGCAGAAGCACATTATATGTATCTGTATAAAATTGACAAAAAATGTATATAGACCTGCTCTCCTATATAAGGCTTTGTTTTATAGATGCAAACTTATGCAAAACAAATGAGTTGTTTCAAAAGATTGTGAGTCTGTTATTTGTAACTCATGATATAGTTGAAATACTCTACTTTTGCAATAAAAAATCGTAGAGTACAGTACTGGTACATCACTAGTAATCAAACAAAATTTAAAAAACTCTAAGAAATAGCATTTTTTAAATGTGTGAAATCATAGTGCTTAAGAAAAAAAAGGATTAATTATACAGCTTTTTCTTCAATATCCCTTAAAGTTTTATCTTCTCTCTATGGATTTTCTCTAATTTCTGCTGTCTATATCTCATTTGTATACAGTTGTTTGCATTTTGTCTTCCCCAATACACTGTAAGCTTCTGGAATCTCTTTTTTCTTCCTTCCTTCCAACCTTCCTTCCTCTCTTTCTCTGTCTCTCTCTCTTTCTCTGTCTCTGTATCTCTCTGTCTTTCTCTCTCTCTCTCTGTCTCTCTCTGTCTTTCTCTCTTTCTTTCTCTTGTATCCCTTGAGTCTAACATCATGCCTGGCATATAGTAAATACTTAATGATATTTGTTGAATACCTGACTGACCCTTATAAGGAAGAATTATTGAACTCTATTAGTTTTCCTGGTGTAAGGGCTTCATTTTTTCCCCTTTGTTTTCTCTTCATTAGTTGTTGTAGCTTCTCTTTATTGAAGTTGTTGGAGTGTTCATTGTTGAAGTTTTCATTGTGTTTTTTAAGCCAATATGCCTTTAATTGGAGGACCCAGACCTGAATACAAAGAGGTCAATGTGTACAATCCTTTCCCAATAAGGTTGGGCACAGGGCTGTCCCTGTGTTATGCAATCATTTTCAAACTCTTTTTTGAAAGAGTAGGGAGCTAGGATAACAGAATCTAAGGATATTATCCTAAACTAGTATTAAAGATACCTATGCCAAATTCGTAACTCAAATGTTAGAATGATAGAGGTGCATTGGATTCTTGATGTTGTCTCACCTCAACCAGATAGCATAAATAAGCCTTTACTTGTTAAAAGTGCATCAGTAAGGGAGTGGCTAGGTGGCACAGTGGATAAAGTGGATATTCCTGGATTCAGGAATACCTGAGTTAAAATCCGGCCTCAGACACTTGACACTTACTAGCTGTGTGACCCTGGGCAAGTCACTTAACCCCCATTGCCCCGCAAAAAAACAAAAAACAAAACAAAAGTGCATCAGTGATTCAATGATGTTACCATTACAATTCCTTGTCATGTTTTTGGTTCATAATTTAGTCCACAGGGAAAGAGAGACAGAAATACACAGAAACAGACAGAGATAAAGGAAGAGAGAGAGAGAGAGAGAGAGAGAGAGAGAGAGAGAGAGAGAGAGAGAGAGAGAATGGGAGAGAGCTTTACAAAATAACTGGACAAGAATTGGAAGAGGTTAGAAGGATGGAAAGAATCAAGGTGGATGTATGAGAAATCTCCTGATATAGAATTATCTCAACTATGCATTATTGAAGACAGTAAAAAATATAGTGTGTATGTTATCACTATAAAGAGGAAGAAAGGAAGTGGTTGAGTAGAGAGGTTGAGACAGCTAATTCTCAATAGTAGTCACCATGTGGCACCATAAAACAAAGATACCTGGTTGTTGTCTAGTGCAATCCAAGAGAGTTAGACTTGAGGGGAAAATCTGTCTGCAACCTACTGTTTGTATATATGAGACAGTCATAGGAGCATTGATTAGATATTTGCAACCAAAATTTATGTTTAGTTTTATTAGAAAGCAGAAGGGTGGGGCAGCTAGGTGGCACAGTGGATAGAGCACCGGCCCTGGAGTCAGGAGTACCTGAGTTCAAATCTGGCCTCAGACACTTAACACTTACTGGCTGTGTGACCCTGGGCAAGTCACTTAACCCCAATTGCCTCACTAAAAAAAAAAAAGAAAAAAAAAAAGAAAGCAGAAGGGAGCCACTGAACTTTATTATCTTTTGTGAAATTGGAGGGTTGAAAAAGGGAAAATGGACCCCAACCTGAAAGGGGGCATGGGAGTTTGGAGCTTGAAAGTGACTGAAACATTGTATCCTATGATCTTTGTGCCTAATAACTTTTGATTTTACATGCTTGTATAATCTAATTAAATTATTTAACTATGATGTTGAGACTATGGTGACTTAGGAGTAGCATTAAAATTTATTAGGAAATGGAGCCTTGTTAGTGAGATGGAGATACACCAGACAATAGGCGTGGAATTCATCAGCAATGGTTTCTGCACAACTTTCCCCTTTTCCTTCCCTGCACCCATAATATTTATGCACCACTTCAGTGAGACCTTTCAAATTTGGTGGAAGTTCTGTTGTCATAGTCTTTAAGAACTCTTTGTAACCTTGATTAAGAAATAGTGACATTAAGGGGATGGATGAAGGAGTAACATGAAAAGAAGTTTCAATGTATTTGCCTAATTTTGATTCTCCCCAGTTTTGAAGGGTGTGTAAATTCAGCTCTATCCAAAGGTATGAGATAGAGTCTATGTATTTGCAGTCATAGTTCTAGTTTACAGTACCTTTTCCATCACTTTTATAAAGCAGTTTGGAATTTCAAATGCATAGGGATTATGCTCCATTCCTCAAAGTGCTGTTTACATATACTTTCTTGGTAAATTAGCTTTCAGTCACTGGAAAGGTAAGGAGGCTATTTTAGAAGGCAGGCAGTTGGTAAAAATTAATTATTTAGAAACTTTCAGACTAGCTCATAGAAGACCAGGGTAACTTTTCAACTATCTCTTTAACTACATATAGTTGAGGGGTGATTAAAATATTTAGAAGCACACCTCTTTTCTCAACGTGTTGGCTGTAAGTGATAGTCTTCTCTGGGTTTGTCTTTAACACATTAAAGATAAGAGTCTGCAATGGACCACATGACTTGGAGGTAGATACGCACAAGTACAGGTACTGGACCTGGAGTCAAGAAAACCCAAGTTGTACATAATCGATTTGCTGTTTCTTGTGTAATCAACTTTTTAAAAAATTGTACTATGTTTTAGAAATATTTGTATTATTTCATGAATAGAAAATAAAATTTTACAAAATGAGAAAAAATAAAAGATTTAACCCCTTCCCCAAGAAGAAATGAGTTTAAATCCAACCTCAGATACTTCATCAGCTGTTTGATCCTTGAGCAAGTCACTGAATCTCCATTTGCCTCAGTTTCCTAAATTGCAAAATGGAGATCAAAAAGCATGTACCTCCCAAAGTTGTGAGAATAAAATGAATTCATATTTATAAAGTGCTTAGCATAGTGCCTGGCATATAGAAGGTGCCTAATTAATGCTTATTTCCTCCCTTCCTTAAAATCCAGAAAATTCTAGCTGTCTTCTGTAAATAACTCATTCGTTATAACTTTGCAATTTCTACATTATCTTCCAATGCCTTTTTTTCTTTTCATCTGTAAAATGTAGGTTTCAATGAAATGCTAACTTTAAAGGATAAGATATAAAACTAAAAAAAGATGCAGTAATGTCCTTTAGAATATTTAAACCTAGCTCTCCTCTCCCTAAGTCTTCACAGTTCCCTAAGCACCTAAGTAAATTTGGGGAAAGGACTTGGGCTTTGGGCAGAATAAAGTCAATTGTAGTCTCTAGGGTTCTATATCAAATATACATAAATATGATGTTTAAATCCAGAATTGTGAGCCAGGAACATTATACTTTGAATTTATGTTATAGCACCTTTCATCTCCAAGAACTTCATGAATATTTATTGATTAATATTACTAATGCTATTTTACTGGGGCCAAATATGAGAGGGAGGAGGGAGTGAAGAATGGATAAAAAGAGAGGTGGAGAGAATGTGGAGGAAGGGAGGGAGGGAGGGAGAGAGAGAGAGAGAGAGAGAGAGAGAGAGAGAGAGAGAGAGAGAGAGAGAGAGAGAGAGGGAGAGGGAGAGAGGGAGAGAGAGAGAGAGAGAGAGAGAGAGAGAGAGAGAGAGAGAGAGAGGGAGGGAGGGAGAGAGAGAGAGAGGAGGTGAGAGAGAAAGAGAAGGAAAGAGAAAGGGAGAGGAGGGGAGAGAGAAAGGGAAAGGAGAGAGAAAAAGAGATGAGAGAGGAGAGAGAAAGAAGACACAGAGAGAACACAACAGAAAGACAGAGACAGAGATATAGAGAGACAGAGAGAGAAGAATGGGGTAGGAAGTGTGATTTGCTAAAATAATGGAATCCTAGGTCTCATGACTCCTTTTGAATTTACTAGGGCTAACCTGCTAAAGGTCCTCACTGCAATCCCTCAATGGATGTATCTATAGCATTGTATGAAACTGGAATCAGATGTTAATGAATTTGAGGTCGTAAAAGATATTACATATTGTCAAGTTCCATGCCCTCATTATACAAATAAGGAAATTGATCCCCACCCCCCAAATCCAGGAACATCCCCAAGGTCACAAGGAAAGGATGTAGCAGTATCTAAATCTTTGTCTTCTGAATCCAAATCCAGCATTATAACTGGTCAGAATCCAGGCTTTGACACTTACTAATCACATGAGCTTGGAGTTTTAGAAAGCCAGTGTGATTTTTGTGGCAGGGAATTGGGGGAGGGAGAGGAGCACTAGATTTGGAATATGAGAATCTGAGTTCAAATCCCCTCTACTTAATTGGAAAGTCACTTAATCTCTCTAGACCTCAGTTTCCTCACCTATAAAAGGAGCATGTTGGACATCATCATATCATTTGTCAAAGCTGCTCAGATATAACTTTCATCCATAAAAATATAGGAACAACCTTTTAATGGATGTTACCTTACCAAAGAGTGATAATCTTCAAGCTACATGCAATGAAAAGCTTCATAAATAGAAACTCAGAGGTGGAAATCAAAACCTTGGGAACTCACCATGTCTGCTACTAGAGTTGTTCCAAATATTTTGTCTGTGACTCTATAAAGCTTAAGCTCACATCCCTACACTTTTTAAAAATTCAATTAGAAAAAGCAGTAATTTTATCCATCTATGTTGTAATCTACAGAACATTAAACATATTTTAAAAAATAACAAGAAAATGACTTGCCCCAGCACTGTTTCTATTTGAACTCCATTGAAAAAAAAAAGAGAACAAAATTATTAAGAAATTATTTTTATAGATAGTTATAACAAATCCTTACAATTTCTAAACTATGTGGAATGAAAAAATTGCAAAATATAGAGACTTAGAAGAAATCAAAACCACATGGGAGCAGAATAAAGTCTATGTCTTCTCTGTCATCCTATCTGCTACTGTTGTTTTTTGAGTTGCTTCAGTTGAGTCCAACTCTTCGTGACCCCATTTGGGCTTTTCTTGGCAGACATACTGGAGTGGTTTGCCATTTCTTTCTTCAGCTCAATTTAAAGATGAGGAAACTGATATAAACAGAGTTAAGTGACTTGCCCAGGGTCACAGATCCAGTAAGTGTATGAGGCTAGATTTGAACTCAGGACTGACTCCAGGCCTAGTGCTCTATCCACTGTACCACATAGCTCCATATCTGCCACTGCACTTGTCACAAAATTGCGTTCAGTGGATCTACAGAAGATGTAGAATACTTGTATCCACTTACACAAAGCAGTCATTTTTTTCAATCTGAACAATAGTCCCCTGAATATTAAACATAAAGGGTAATAATAATAGGATAATGACTACTCTTAAAACTGTTATTTATAAAATCTAAACTCCTTTAAATACTAGATAAGAAGAATGGGAACCATAATAACAATAACTAATATTTATGTAGCACTTTAAGATTTGCAAAGAGCTTTTTATGTGTTATTTCTTTTGATCCTCATCTCAACCCTGTACTGTAGGTCCTATTATTATCCCCATTTTACAGATGAATCAACAGAGGCTGAGAAAAGTTAAGTGGCTTACCCAGGGTCACATAGTTAGTTAGTGTCTGAGGCAGGATTTGAATTCAAGTCTCCCTAACTTCACGTCAAACACTATCCAGTGTACCACACAGATGTCTAGCCAACAATACAAATGGGATCTTCAAAAGAAAAGGGGTAGGGATGATTTGGCTATGCCTGTCAGAAGTCCTTACAGAGATGTACAAAAGTAAGTTCTTCTGTCCCTGACTCCAAAAGATTCATAATGGTAGGAGGAGGAGCCAGACGCAGAGCACCAGATATTCATTATCCTCATTAAGCCTCAGTAAAGTCAACCAGATATGTTTATAGGAGAGAAATTCAATCTGTCACATCAATGTCTATATGCTTTAGCCAAAACGGGCTGCACAATGTTTTCAAATTGGATAATCATCCGGCATGATTGGTACTTAAAGTGCAGCAGCTGCTGCCTTCAGCAATGCCTGTAAATTCTAAGCTGAGTACACCCATTTGGGACCATTTGGGATTTTTACTCCAATAATTATTTAATCAGACCTGTGACGTATACATCCAGTGACATAATATATTGACACTAAAGAAACTGTAGAAACGTATGGTGCTCTCAACATCAGCTTTAATAAATAAATAAAAATAATTACATTTCAAGGCATTAAGCTGCAGTACTAAATATATTCTTGTAACAGATATTTAATCTTAAATAGTCTTCAGGATCATCAAACATTCAGAGCTAGAAGAAACCCTGGAAACTTTGGGGAAAAAAGCAGTTTGGCTTGTGAGCCAGTCCTTAATTCCAAGCTTTAGCTTAAAACTTCACCAAGACTTTGGGGACACCCTATTTAAATGATTATTACTATTACAGCAGAAGTGGTGGCAGAGGGAGGTGTGTGGTGGTGGTAGTGGTGGTAGTGGTAGTAGTGGTAGTGGTAGTGGTAGTGGTAGTGGTAGTGGTAGTGGTAGTGGTAGTGGTGGTGGTGGTGGTAGTAGTCGTATACCTAAATGTGCAGGAGTAGATGCCAATTGAGGTATAAATTTTTCAATATCCGTATAACTTCCTACAAATATATAATATAATGAGATTTTATAGATGAAAAAAGAGGAAGAAGAAAAGAACTTATATTTTACATAGCACTTTAAAGCATTTTGAAGGTAATTAAGAATATCATAATCCTACTTTTCCAAATAAGGATACAAAGGATCAGGTAGTTTCGATGGATTGCCTTCTGCTGCACAGATAGCAAGAGTCAGAGCTGGGATTTGAATTCAGGTCTTCCAATTCCAAAAACAGTACTTTCAACTCTATTCAGAAAATCCAACACCCACTTTCCTTTCTTTGCTCTTTGATCAGTTTTTGGAACATTAACAATAATAACCACAACAATGATAGTAAATACTTTATGTATTATCTTATATGATCAAGTGAACATCAGAGTCCTGAATAATTAAAGGCTAGGATTTTAATGTATCCTAGATGTGGCATTGCACATCTACAAGATTCCTACTCGTTGCCTGATTTCTTATTTGCCATCTCTAAGATGCCTCAGGTCCCAGGTCTTCAACTCTCTCTAATTTGCCTGCCTTGGGTCCCAGATATGTTCTTAAAAATCCCATTTCACTATCTTCCCTCACAGTTTGGCAAAGATAACTGAGAGACATTCCTCTCTGAAATCACCTAGGTCGAGTCTACGCAGCATGAATGGAAATGGAAAAATAACAATTTTTCTAAATAGCTAGCCTATGCAGATCATGTAGGCTCCATGTTCTCCCAGGCTCTATTTCTTCATCTTCATTATACATTGGTTTGTTAAGTAGGAAGAAATACATGTCATCAAGTACCTGAGGGTTGAATTCCAGGGAATGATCTCTTGTTCACCAAATCTGTTTTCACTCTTCCTGTATAGGCCTGACAAGGAGACTATTATCATCAAAAATAGAATTATAATGAAAGAAAGCTCAAATGAGAGACCCTGGACTCAAGTCTGACGTCTGATATTTAGGATTATGTTGGTGAAATCATAAAACTTTATTTTCCTCATCTGTAAAGTGAGGTGTTTGTACTAGATAATCTCTAAAGTCCTTTCTGGTTCTAAATCCCATCTAATTTTATGCTTAGAACATGTTTTTAAAAGCGGCCTCCTCATTGGGTGTTATTGTTTCTTTTGAATTATCTATTACTTTGTCATTTTTCTTCTATTATAGAAATTCTACCAAGTGCTTATTTGTGCTGTGATTTTTTAAAAAAATGCCAGAACCAAGCCTTGTACTCAATGGGCTTGCCACCTAAGTCAGAAATGAATTCATAGGAGGACCAAGGAGCAAGAAGAATTTCATAAAGAGAGAGAGAGAGAGAGACATGGAAGAAAATAACAAACTCAAATAAGCATTTAAATCTATGTGGCTGTATTTCCCATAGAGCCTCTATCTCCTCCTGACAGGATAAATGGATAGGAAAGTGGGTCAGGGTAAAAGTCAGTCACATATTACAGATGGTGGTAGCAAGGATGACAGGTGTTCAATAAATAGGCTTTCTCTTCCCACAAGCTCTCTACATTTCAATATTTCTGAATGCATTTCTCTTCCATCAACAAATTCGATTTCTTCTCTTTATAATATCTGCAGTAGTCAGTGGGGGGAATAATAAATAAAAATGAATCGAAATTTTAATTTAGATTTTTAAAATATTGAATAAAGTCTTTAAACAAATGGATTTAACTTTGGAGGAGATAGCTATGGAGAAGTTAGCTGTGTGTAACAAGAAATTATAGATGACTTTATACAAGCATTTAAAACCCTCAATAGAGATGATTTCTGGCAGTCCATAACTATGTTTGGGAACTCAAAGAAGTCCCAGTGATTTGTCAGTCATTTGTGGTATATATGGTAGTGATCAGCCCAGTCAAATCTAGTCAATTCATTCATTCACTCTGTTCAATATTCAGTCTGTCATTCAACTAATCTTTATTTAGTGTCAATGTTCCAGGTCTAATTCCCCATGAAGCTTATAGTCTAATCAGAAAAATAGAATATGTTTGCAAATAAGTATAATGTTAAGGAGAATGTGGAAGGGCCCTAAGAACAGACAAGATGCTTTGGGAGTAGGGACAAGTGATGGGTCATTTCAGCAAGACAGGCAGAAGATTAAGGAACATTCTAGGCAGCAGGTGAAGTTGGAGTGGAAATTAACGATTGGATAGGAATAGGCAAGACACGGAGTGGAAATCAAGAGGGGAATTCTAGCCAAAGGATGGCATGAACAAAAGCTTGGAAGAAAGAAAGCATATAATGTATTTGGCAAATCATGAGTCATCTAATCTGGCTGCCTCAAAGGTTCATGGAGAAGATCAGTGTGAAATAAAGTTGGAAGTTCCAAACATTATCAGCATCAAATCATGATTAACAAAGGAGTTTAGTTAATATTTCATAGTCAAAGGGGAGCCATTATAGCTTGTGAGTAGGGAGTGACAGGTTTAGAACTGTACTTTAGGAGGATTACTTTAGATCAGTGGTATGTAGCATGTTAGAGTTGATAGTACAATGTCCTGGGTTATCAATACAAATTCTTTGCAAGTAGATAGTGTCATTTTAAAATTTGTATCACCAGTGGCTAGGATAGCACCTGACACAACAGTGTCACCATAATGAAGTAAAGCAGGTCCAATTATATTCAATCTCAGTTTCCATAGATTGGCTTAGAACAAAGGGCTCAAACACAGTTCAAAAGCTGTGTTGGACCAAGTTCTCAGAAGGACTTCTGCTTCAATTGGCATGTAATATCATTTACTGTTTAGTCATTTCAGCTGTGTACAACTCTTTTTGATCGCATTTGGGGTTTTCTTGGCAAAACATATTGGAGTGGGTTGCCATTTCTTTTTCAGCCCATTTTACAGATGAGGGAAATGAGGTGAACAGGGAGAAGTGACTTACTCAACGTCTCCTGAGACCAGATTTGAAACTAGGAATTTGTCTTCTTTATTCCAGAACCAGCACTTGCCTGTGCACCTACCTGTCCGCTCCTTTTTTATGCAGGGCAATGAGGGTTAAGTGACTTGCCAGGGTCACACAGCTATTAAGTGTCAAGTGTTGAGGCTAGATTTTAACTCAAGTCCTCCTGAATCAGGACTGGTGTTTTATCCACTGTGCCACCTAGCTGCCCTTTTTAATGTCAATTAAATTCAGTAAGAACAGGCACTTAGGACATTACTGAATGGCAGCAAATATATCCTGAGAGTACACTAAAGGTAGATTCCAGAGCTAATAAAGCATTATAGATCAATCAATTAGTCATCAAGGTTTATTAAGCACCAGTATATGTCAGACAATTGCTGTGTTGGGAACATAAAGTCAAAAACTTTAAGACTGCAATTGTATAAAACAAGCCAAGGGAATCTTACATATGTCCAAAGAATTTCCACTTGTGATATGTGTGCTCAAAACTTTCACTCAAATTTACTAGGGTGAAGCCCAATGTCAATTATTGTATTGGAAGGAAAAAAAGTAGGAACAAGATGTGTGTGGTAGTCCAAAAGAAATGGAATGGATTTCCTAAAAAGTCAATATGGATTCACCACTACCTGCAGAGAAGTAGGTGGCTTTGTCAGACTATTCCAGAAATCCAGGCACCCCAAAATGTCTCTGAAGAAAGGGATAAACAGTAGTAAGGATGACAGTGAGTAACTATTTGGGGGGGGGCAGTGAGGGTTAAGTGACTTGCCCAGGATCATACAGCTAGTAATGGGTAACTATTTAAGCTAAGATGCCATAAAGGACTATTATCTATTCGTGAAGGACTATTAACCCCATTTTACAGTTTTCTCAACTATAAAATGGGGATAATAATAGGATGATAATAATATTTATAAGAATTTAGGTTTGTAAAGTATTTTATATAGACCACTTCATTTGTTTCTCAAAACAACCCTGTGAGGTAGGTACTATTATTGTCTCCGTTTCATACTTTGAAAAATCTCAATACCTGGTATAGCAAAACCAATTTTGAACTTTTGGTCTTTCTTCCAATTCATTCTTTGCCATAATCATCATTGGGATAGAGCAACAGGATGAACACACCTACAAAACAAAAGAGGATAGCAGAATGGAATAGAAACCAAAATCCTATAATATGCTGTTTACAAGAGAAACAAATGAAACAGAAAGATATACATGGAAAGTTAAAATAAGAGACTAGAGCAGAATTTATTATGCTTCAGCTGAAGGAAAAAAAGACAGGAGTAGCAATCATGATCTCAGATAAAGCAAAATATAGACCTAATTAAAAGAGATAATCAGAGAAACTATATTTTGTTCAAAGGTACCAGAGACAATGAATTTGTAGCAATACTGAATATATATATATATATATATATATATATATACATACACTCACACACATACATACACACACATGCAAATGTTAGCATCCAAATTCTTTAGGGGAAAGTTAAATTAGTTACAGGAGGAATGGAGAGTAAAACTATACCAGTGGGGGGGCAGCTAGATGGCGCAGTGGACTAGAGCACTGGCCCTGAGTCAGGAGTACCTGAGTTCAAATCTGGTCTCAGACACTTGACACTTACTAGCTGTGTGACCCCTGGGCAAGTCACTAACCCCAATTGCCTCACTAAAAAAAAAAAAATCTCTACTAGTGGGAGACCTCATTTTAAGAATCTTAGACCTAGATCAATCTAACATAAATAAGAAAGAAATAAGAAGATGATGAATAGAATTTAGAAAAGTTAGATAAAAAGATCTCTCGAGAATATTGAATGGAAATAGAAATGAGGTATACCTATTTCTCAGCTATGAATGATACTTTCACAAAAATCAACCATGTATCAAGGCATAAAAACCTCACAAACAAATGATAAAAGAAATCCTAAATGTAACCTTTTGGACAGTAATGCAATAAAAATTACATTCAGTAAAGGGTCTTTGAAGAATAAATCAAAATTAATTTGAAACTAAATACTGTGAAAGAACATGTGTTTCAAAGAATAAATCATAGAAACAATAATTTCTTTTTAAAAATAAAAGTATGTTATTATTTTCCAGTTACATGTAGAGATAGTTTTCAACATTTTGCTTTTTATAAGATTTCCAATTTCAAAATTTTTCTCCCTCCCTCCCCCTCCCTCCCCCACTCCCCTAGACAGCAGGTAATCTGATATATATATATAATAACAAACATATTTCTGCATTAGTCATGTTATAAGAGAAGAATCAGAGCAAAAAGGAAAAACCTCAAAAAAGAAAAACCAAAAGAAATAGTATGGTTCAATCAGCATCCATATTTCACAGTTCTTTTTTTTTCTGGAATTGGAGAGCCTTTTCCACCATGAGTCCTTTGGAACTTTCTTGTACCATTTTATTGGTGAGACGAATCTAGTCTATCACAGTTGATCAACACATAATGTTGATGATACTGTGTACAATGTTCTTCTGGTTCTTCTCATCTCACTCATCATCAGTTTATGCAAGTCCTTCCAGGTTTCTCTGAACTCCTCCTGCTCATCATTTCTTACAGCACAATAGAATTCCATTATATTCATATACCACAACTTGTTCAGCCATTCCTCAATTGATGGGCAGCCCCTCAATTTCCAATTCTTTGCCACCACAAAAATAGCATCTATAAATATTTTTGTACATGTGGGTCCTTTTCCCTTTTTTATGATCTCTTTGGGAAGAAGACCCAAAAGTGGTATTGCTGGGTCAAAGGCTATGAATGGGCCTATAGCCCTTTGGGCATAATTCCAAATTGCTCTCCAGAATGGCTGGATCAGTTCACTGCTCCACCAACAATGCATTAGTGTTCCAATTTTCCACAGCTTCTCCAACATTTATTATTTTCCGTTTTTGTCATATTAGCCAATCTGATAGGTGTCAGGTGGTACCTCAGAGTTGTTTTAATTTGCATCTCTAATCAATAGTGATTAAGAGTATTTTTTTCATATGGCAAAAGATAGCTTTGATTTCTTCATCAGAAGACTGCCTGTTCATATCCTTTGACCATTTCTCAATTGGGGAATGACTTGGATTCTTATAAATTTGATTTAGTTCCCAATATATTTTAGAAATGAGGCCTTTATCAGAAGTACTGACCATAAAAATTGTTTCCCAGCTTTCTGCCTCCCTTCTAATTTTGAATGCATTGCTTCTGTTTATACAAAACCTTTTTAATTTAATGTAATCAAAATCATTCATTTTGTATTTTATAATATTCTCTATCACTTGTTTGGTCAAAACAATAATTTCTGATGATTATTATGAAACAGAATATTTTTTTTAATTTGGGGGGGTACAGCCAAAGTAGTACTTAGTAGAAAACATCTCCAAACACTTTTATCAATAAAAGTGAGAAAGAATGGATGACAGAATTGGGAATACAGCTAAAAACTAGAAAAACAACAAATTTAACACAAAAATAGAAATCCCCAAAATCAAAGGAAAGGGTAATAAAATTAAAAGGAAAAGGAAAAACCATTGAATTCTTATTAAATAAAACTAGGAGCTGCCCTTATTTTTAAAAATGCAGTAAGATATATAATCCATTGGTAATTTGATTTTTTATAAGAGATAAAGCACTATATATAGACTTTTTAAAAATGAGGCAATTGGGGTTAAGTGACTTGCCCAGGGTCACACAGCTAGTAAGTGTTAATTGTCTGAGGCCAGATTTTAACTCAGGTCCTCCTGACTCCAGGGCCGGTGCTCTATCCACTGCACCACCTAGCTGCCCCAACACATAGACTCTTACCACAATGCTTTGGAAAACTTTTTGGGAAACAGAAATCCCAAAATGAAAGTGTTTCACTCAGAATGATCCTTCAAGACTCATGGTTGTTTGGACATTAGCAGTAAAATCAGTGATGATCAGCTATTTATAAGATTAGGTATATCTGATGCAGCAAAGATCTTTATCCCAGAAAGAACACAAATACCATTTAAGTGTCATTCCCAAAGCACTTTTAATCTCCACATATGTTCAGTTTCAGACTGCTACAATAGGTGTAGCCCACTGGTTATGCATAACACACCCAGGCTGTCCTCATGTTATTCTAAAATCTCATATATGACCAACCAGCTTCCTTTGTTGCTCACAAACATCTTATTGATGCATGGCATATTCTGTGCCATGTGTTGGGTGTAAATGTTTAATGTTTATATGCTTCAATATACTTATACCCACTATGAGTCTTTCTGTTGTCCTTTGAGTCAACAGAAAGACATGCTGTCAATAGACCCTGGACAGATTTCTGAACTTTTGTCTCCCTCAGGTTGTTTATTTTCAAAATGGGTATAATAATAGCACCTACCTGCCAGGATTGTTGTGAGGACCAAATGAGATATCAAGCTGGAGTAAATAGCTATTTGATAAGAGTATAGAAACATGATCTCAGAAGAACTTATCCTAAGTAGAAGATGTGATTTTGCTATAAAGAATGAATGAATGAATGAATGAATGAATGAATGATTTTTAAAAAGCATTCACTAAACACTACAGACAAAGCACAAAGCTAAGTGCTGGAGATACAAATAGAAAAGTAATATTTTTCTCTTAAGAATCTTATAATCTAGGGGGCAGCTAGGTGGCTCAGTGGATAAAGCACTGGCCCTGGATTTAGGACAACCTGAGTTCAAATTCGGCCTCAGACACTTGACACTCACTAGCTGTGTGACCCTGGGCAAGTCACTTAACCCTCATCCCCCCCCCAAAAAAAAAAGAAAAAAGAATCTCATAATCTAAAGGGGTTATTAGGAACTGAATTGACTTTAAAATTTCTAGCTAGTAGAAACTCCTTCAGGGACTCACCAAAAGAGTGAAAGCTAAGATTAATTGAAAGAAAAAGAGCAGATGGATGCCAGAGGGACCAGAGCATAGAAATCTCTAGAAAAGGGCTATGGTTGAAACCCAAGATGAAGATAATGTTGGGATCCAGACAGGGAAAAGTCCTTTCTAGCAGTGGAAGGGAGAGCAGAATGTGAAATCCCTAAAATGACAAAGCTAGGTAATCTCAAGAATAACTGTACAATGAGCAATAGGAAAAAATAACTTGATTTAGCCCTGAGTTTTGTTTTGAGAGCTGAGGAAACAGATTCTAGAGTTGGGGAATGTGTCAATCTGTCCAGTCACAATGATAGCAATGAAACTGCTATAACTCGTGTACATTTTGGAGAGCCATATCCAAACTCCCATTCATATTCACAAGTCATGTCCCTGAAGCATTGCTACTGTGTCCTCCTCAGGGTTCTAAAGTTACCTAAGCTATTTTGGGGATGTCTTTCTACATAGGCTCAGGTACCAATTCAGTCCATCAGTGAACACATATTAATTTCCTAGTATGTGCCAGACACTGTGTTAAGGGATACAAAAAGAAGCAAAAGACAGTCCATGACCTCAAGGAGCATACAATTAAATGGAAAAGACAATTCAGATGTGTTCTTTCCACTATTAATCATCAATTACAGTTTGTATCTTTTCTATAGCATTATTTGAGCCAGTGATTAGCACCCTAGTATGATTTAACCAATTAATAACAATTAGTTTCTACAAAAGGGATATTTATTGAAAAATGGAGCAGAAACAGTAGTATAAAAACATCCCACTCCCCAAAACAGGGGCACACTCTCTCCTGTAACACTTCAGTTCCTAGGAAGAATGGGCTCAAAATTAAATCCGTTGCTTGCAAAGTCTTCCCCCCATCAAGTTTACTTTCATTTATGGCATAACTGCTGGACAGGTCACTCCCTCGTGGCTGACATCAATCCACTGCTATGTTGAGGTTAAGCAGGCTGCTCCTCCCCAGCAGCATAGCTGCTGGCTGACTCTTGTTATTGACTTTTAACCTTTTCAAAACTCACAATACTGCAGCCATCTTGAATACTCTTTCAACTAAGATTTGGAAAAAAATAGACACAACAGAGACAGATGCAACCATAGAGTCATTCACTCATGATGGACAGAAACCTGAATTGGGAAATAAAGGTCTAAGGCCTCTCCCCCTATCCAGAGGGTTATAGCTTGTCTTCCCTTGATCACCATTTGGAAAAAAGAGAGATGAAGTAATTCCTGTGGCAAGTTTTTGTATATGCTCTCCTTTCTGGCTTAGCAGCCAATTAAATATTTCCTTTCTTTACCATGAAGTAAGAAAACAGTCATTGAATACCTCTGTGTGATCCAAAGATTGTATCCAGTATTGAATCAGACCAAGCACAGTACACATGCTCATAATGGCTGGGCTGTCATTGGCTATCTCTCTTTATTAGAAATAAGTTAATAGGGGCAGCTAGGTGGCACAGTGGATAAAGCACCGGCCCTGGATTCAGGAGGACCTGAGTTCAAATCCAGCCTCAGATGCTTGACACCAGCTGTGTGAGCCTGGGCAAGTCACTTAACCCTCATTGCCCCACAAAAGAAAGAAAGGAGGAAGGAAGGAAGGAAGGAAAGAAAGAAAGAAAGAAAGAAAGAAAGAAAGAAAGAAAGAAAGAAAGAAAGAAAGAAAGAAAGAAAGAAAGAAAGAAAGAAAGAAAGAAAGAAAGAAAGAAAGAAGAAAGAAAGAAGAAGAAGGAAGAAATAAGTTAATAACAGGAACAACTAGGAGGTGCAGTGTGTAGAGTACCAGCCCTGGAATCAAGAGGACCTGAGTTCAAATATGGCCTCAGGTGCTTACTAGCTGTGTGGGCAAGGAGAGAGGAGAAGAAGAAGAAGAAGAGAAGAAGAAGAAGAGAAGAAGAGAAGAAGAAGAAAGAAGAAGAAGAAGAAGAAGAAGAAGAAGAAGAAGAAGAAGAAGAAGAAGAAGAAGAAAAAGAAGAAGAAGAAGAAGAAGAAGAAGAAGAAGAAGAAGAAGAAGAAGAAGAAGAAGAAGAAGAAGAAGGAGGAGGAGGAGGAGGAGGAGGAGGAGGAGGAGGAGGAGGAGGAGGAAGGGAGGGAGGGAGGGAGGGAGGGAGAGAGGGAAGGAAGGAAGTAAATATGAAGGCCAAGACCAGTCAGATAGTAGTTAAGGAGGAATAAACTAAGAAGGAGTCAAAATGTCCAAAATTAAACTATCAGCAATGAGAAGTAGTGTGGCGTATAAGATAGGAAGCTGACTTTAGAGTCAATCAGACCTGGGTTCAAGTCTTGCTTCAGACATATTGACGTATTGTGTGAACTTAGACAAGTCCCTTACCCTCATTGTACTCTAAGAAGTTATCTAAGACTATTAGTTGTTGAGAAAATACTGACCTGCATTGGTAGAAAGAATTTCCTCATCCAGGAATTTCCTATAACTCAGGTCCAGTTCTCATCCTCTATCTACAATAAATGGAACTGTAGTTCTTAAACTCTCCCTCACCACTTCAATGTATGTTCCCCTGTAGTGTTTCATAATAAATCACCTTTATGACCCACATTTCAATAATAAGAATAATAAACAATCATTTAAAGTTTAAAGTGCTTTCAATCAATCAACCCACCACTAGGGGATAGGGGATACATGGAAAAAACAAGTAGCTTCTGCTCTCTTGCCCCTAACCCTGAGAAGTTGATATTTTGCCCAGCATCACACAAGTAGTCAGTAGAAGAGTCTGCATTGTAGCCCAGTCATCTCCTGACTCTAGGTCCAGCATACTTCCTATGATGCCTAATACAATTTCCCAACTTTACCATCACAAATATGATCAAAATCACTGGATTCCAAATGATGTGAACTGTTATGACAATTTCCGGGCTTCCTTTGGATGGACTGTGATTAACAAAGTCTGTCTCTGTGTCTCTGTCTCTCTCCTTCTCTCTCCTCCTTTCCCTACCTCCAGAATCTGTATTTTACCTCCTTGAACCTTTAAGCAGATATCACCATAACCCTCTGTAGCCTGAGCAGGTGTTGATATGTCTGAACTGATCCACAGATGTTACAGAGTGTGCATTTCACTGGAAGCAGCAGCAGGTGGAAGGGAGGGTTGGTGTAGCCTTTCATAATAAGAAGAGGTAGTGTGGTGTGGTAGAAAACCTGTTGGAAGGGGAAGCTAGATGGCGCAGTGGTTAAAGCACCGACCCTGGATTCAGGAGTACCTGAGTTCAAATCCGTCCTCAGACACTTGACACTTACTAGCTGTGTGACCCTGGGCAAGTCACTTAACCCCCATTGCCTGCAAAAACAAACAAACAAACAAACAGAAAACCTGTAGGAAGAGTCAGGGAGATAGTAGTTTCAGTCCTGCCCCACTACACTTAACTAGTTGTGTGACTACACTCAAATGGCCACACTTCTGAGCCTCAATTGCTTCATCCATAAAATGGGGATAATAATACCCATTGCACCTTACTCTCAGAGTTCTTTAGTAATAAGAGCAGACCGTGGCATAGCGCTACAATGTTTGCAAAGTGTTTTACATACATTGTCTCATTTGACCCGCCCAACAGTCCTATAAGCCAGGGTACTAAGGGTAAGAGCATTGTTCCCCTTTTACAAATGAGTAAACTAAGGTTGTGACCAGCCCACACTCGCTTAGCTAGTAAGTATTGGAAGTGGGGTTTGACCCCAGTTCTTCCTGACTCCAAGTTCTATGCTCACTCCATTATGTCAAATTGTTATTGTGAGTTCAAATGAGATGCTGAATAGAAAGCACTTAACGGAATTTAAAGTGTCACCTTTTGGTGTTTGTTGTTGTTGTTGCATGTTTTCTCTGGATCCTGTTGACCAGAGTTCCTGCATATCCTAGACAATATTTATATGAACACAGCCTTATTAGTGTCAATAAAGAATCTTCTACAGTGCTCACACTATTTGAAGTCACACTGAATGTTTCCAATGGGCTGGAACCATTTACTATATTTTACATAATTATAACTTCAAATAGTGTGAGGTAAAGTACATGGAACTACTTTGGTGGAGTGCGTGTGTGCATGCGTGCGTGCGTACGTGTGTGTGTGTGTGTGTGTTCATTATTTGCATTAAGAGGGCCTTCACTGTAATTGTTCTTTGAATCTCTAATACATATAAAAGTCCCAGGGGGAAAAAAAAAGCTCTCTTGTAAATGTCAAATTTAGGTTACTCTAGAGGTTTTGGTGGAGGCCTCTATCCTGAATTCTATATAAAAGATGATCCCAAGCTATTGTCTGAGAAATCTCCAAAATTAAATCTTTGAGACAGAGGATAATAATGTCCTTACAAGGTTGTTGATCCCATTTGTAAAATTCAAGTCCTTGAACAATCACCGAGGGCGTCACTAGGGGCTGCATTTCCATCGAACCCATTAATTTGTCAAATGCGTTAGTCTTAGGTGCAGCAGAAATGATGCAGGACCTTATCATGGCACAAGTTTAGTCCCTTTCATCCCCCTTCTTTTGAGGAATCTATTTTTCTTGTTTCACGGTAAAAGCAAAGTTACTCTATATATGAAACCCCAGAATCTGGCTGACTGATATAAGACTCTAACATCCCCTGAAGCAGCTACTGTTAAGCCAAGAGGCTGTTTCCAGAGCAGAGGTTGTATTTGATTACTTACTGGTAGTTTAAGACTGCCTGTGGTGTTCCAGAAAATGAGCTTCCACATGACAGTGTTTTATGGCTGCAAAAACTACTTTTGGCAAACTCTACCCTGGAAATTACCACAGTATACAACTATGGGGACTCAAAAGGAAAAAAAATAGTGAACAGTAATTCTTAAGGCAGATAGGAGTGAAATCCAGGCCTTCAAGATTCCAAGTTCAGCCCTCTGCATTACATACATCATGCTGTTTCTGCTTTTCATTATAATCAGTTGCAAAAACTGAACATTTTTCTGGAATAGCTGTATGACAAGCCATTCTACTCAAAATACTGTCCAGGATCCCTCTATATTCTGCAAATATTGCCAAGGACTTGTAATGATTAAAAAGCACAATTCGCAAATAGAAGCTTTCTTTGTATTCTGCCACTGATAATTTCTGCCTAAAGGCAGAGGCGTTCTAGAGTCAGCTAGAATGGGTTGAAGAGATTGTGGAAAGCTTGTTAAATGTTTACTGTGAACATTTATACCTCTGAAATCAGCAAAATACAAATTAGAGTTTGTTTTATTTTTTGTTGATTGACTAGACTTAAGAAAGTGATGGAGAAAATGTTAATAATGCAGATTAAACTTATGTGTCATGAATATACTTTTTTTTTCTTCAGTGATCTAGTTGTTAAACATTTGCCAGCAGATAGCATGGTGTAGTAGAAAGGACCCTGAATCCGGAGTCACAGGATATGTGTTTTTAATTTTAATCAAATTTGATTCAATTTAACAAGCATTTACTGAATATCCACAATGTCTGAAGAGTTGTACAGGGATGCTCAGAAAAAAAAAATTATGTAGTCCTTACCATGGGAAGCTTACAAGTGACTGGTGGGGGACATATATTAGCAACAAAAAGGTAAATACAAACTATTATACAGATTATGTAGATAGATACCAATCTAGATATAGGTATAGATGATATAGACAGAAGTAAAGATATAGATATAGGTATAGGTATAAGTATAGATGTAAATACAGGTGTAGGTATAGTATAGATATATCTATAGGTATAGGTATAAACATAGATGTAGCTTAGACATAGATATAGCTACAGATGCGGGGGTAGGCAGTCATAGTTACAGTCATATAGCTATAGGTGTGGATATAGATGTAGGTATAGATATAGTTGAAAGGATAGGAGTAGGTATATGTATAGTATATAGCATAGATGTCAATGTAGGTGTAGCTATGGGTATAAGTATAGATATAACGTGGACTGAGATAAAGATTTAGATATGGATGGGGGCAATTAGATGGCTCAGTGTGATTGGGTGCTGGGCGTGGAGTCAGGAAGACCTGAGTTCAAATCCAGCCATAGATACTTACTAGTTGTGTGACCTTGGGCAAGTCACTTAATCTCTGTTTGCCTTAATTCACTAAAGAAGGAAATGGCAGATCACTCTATCAGCTTTGCCAAGAAAACCTCAAAGACAGTACACAGGGTCATGAAGAGTTGGACATAAGTAAATGATTAAACAAAAATTTATATAGATATAACTGTAAGTATAGAAGTAGGTAGAGGTAGAAATATGGTATAGCTATAGATGTAAATATAGGTATAGGCAAACTTCCCCATCATTTTTTAAGTCATTCTCCAGCTCTTTGTGACCTCATTTGGGGTTTTCATGACAAAGATACTAGAGTGGCTTGCCATTTCCTTTTCCAGCTCATTTTATAGATGAAGAAACTGAGGCAAACAGGGCGAAGTGACTTGCCCAGGATCACATAGCTATGTGTCTGAGGTCAGATTTGAATTCAGGAAGACGAGCCTTCCTGATACTAGTCCTGGCACTATCCACTATGCCACATAGTTGCCCCACGTGTAGCTAGAGACATAGGCATAGGGATAGGGATGGGTGTTTGTGTACATAGGTAGGTAAGTACAGGTATAGATATTATATAGATAGAGATGATATAGTTATGGCAATTTCACGGAGAAAAAGCACGACCATTTGGGAAACCTGAAAAGACCTAATGAAGGATGTATCTTGAGCTGACGCTTGGAGGGAGCAGCAGCTCCAAGAAGAAAAGAACCAGAATTCCAAGCATGAGTAACAGCTGAGGCAAAGGCAGAAGGTAGAACAAATGGTGTGCCATGTGTGGAGAAGAGCAGACAGGCTTATTTGATTGGAATAGAGTGCATGAAGGTGACGGGCATGAGGTGTCTGTGAAGATAGGAGGTGTGCAATAGTAGGGTCGGCCCCATGCTTTAGGAATATCAATTTAGCAGCTGAGTGGGGGAGAAACTGGAGAGGGAAGAGGCTAGAAGCACAAAAGACAATTTTAGCTTTACTTCTAGCTGTGTGACCTTGAGCAACCTCTCTGGGCTTGATTCTCCATGTCTTTAAAAAGTAGACTAGATTCTATGATTTCTGTGGTCATTTCCAACTCTAACCAACTCCTATGAGTCAGGAGTTTCCTCCAAAGATTTCAACCTAGGGACTGTGGCCTTTATGTATCTGTGCTAACCCTTCTCTATACTGTCTTTCACATGACACACAGTTATTTCTGGCTTGGGTTCCAGAGTCAATCTCTTGTCCCTAGTTCTGGGTTGGAGCTGCCACTAATCCTCCCTCCTTAGATCTTGACTTAGCAAGTCCCTCAGCACATCAGTCACTTCTTTCCCCAAAAAGGGCTGTGAAATATATCTTTTTCCTTTGGTTCCTACAACCTATCCCTCAGGTCTTTTAGAAGGTTAATGCTCTCTTGCACCCACCCAGTCCTCAGATTAGGATAGAAAAGTTCCTCTGCTCTCTCTTCATAAGGAATCAGTTTCCAAAGTTTTCACTTCCTGAGGCATATTCTTTTGGAAGAGAGAACAATTAGGCAGCTAAGTAGAGCCTGCAGTTATTTTGTTTCTCTTTGAATCAACTTCCTCCAGCCATCAGCATTGATGTCTCTTTCCTATGCCTCTATCTAACTCTGGGTTAGGAAACTCCTTGTTGCTCCCATTAGTTCCTGATTGATAGCCTGTATCCCACTCAAATCATTTCAGGGACTGCCCTCCAATAAATTGTAAACGACTGTCTGGGTCTGGGGCACAGTCCTTCTCAATGTGCTGGACTTATCAGAATATGTCTCCTGGCTGATTTCAGGGGTCATCTCCAATAAATAATCGAAAATGACTCCATTAGGATTCATAAATACAACCAGGAATGTGTTGGAGCCAGCTCAAAGTGACTTGTGAGTCAATTGTTAAATTTTCTTTCTTTCTTTTTTTTTTTTTGATTGTTAATATTTTTTTTGAGGCAATTGGGGTTAAGTGACTTGCCCAGGGTCACACAGCTAGTAAGTGTTAAGTGTCTGAGGCCGGATTTGAACTCAGGTCCTCCTGACTCCAGGGCCAGTGCTCTATCCACTGCGCCACCTAGCTGCCCCGATTGTTAAATTTTTAATATGAACATTTAAATTGGTAGATGCTACCGATCAGGAATTGGTGTGATTTTTTGTTGATTGCCGAGGCTTATGGGAGTGAAAGAGAATAGGGAAGATTAAAATTAAAAGTATGCTGTGCATACATTTGGGGAGAGGGTGGAGCTAGTTGTTACCAGCACAGTTCCACTTAACCAGCGTGATCCTGAATATATGGCATCAGCAATCTTAGATTTTAAAGCTGAGGGCAGGCCTCAGAGATGGTCTCATATCTTGTTTGTTGTTCAGATTAGCTATTTGCCTCACAGAAAATACAACCCCATTGAACTAGGACTCAAGACAATCCATTTCTATAAGAGAGTAGGGGGAGGGAGGTTCAGAACATAAAGACTAAATTAGAGATTAGTTAGAAGATATCATGAGGGCACTGAACCTTTGGCAGCATCAGATTGTCCAAAGGGAAGAAGGGAGAGGAAACAATGGTTAAAAAGAAGGACATGAAAGATAGACTTTGCCTATCTGGCAATCCATGGCATTGACTCCAGGAGTGGTCAGGAGGGTACTTTTCTCCTTAGAGATTATCCTAAATATTCAGATCTCAGGAGCCTGAAGAATTGCAGAAAAAGAAACCTGGGTCTTTAGGTCATAGAATAGTTTCCTAGCACCTCTAATAACTAGATGATGCAGTGGAAAGAGAAAAATATTTGAAGTCAAAAGACCTGCGTTCGAATCTCTGTTTTGACACTTCATGTGCCAAGCTGGGCAAATCATATAAATTCCCTTGACCTCATCTTCCTCATTAGCAGAATGAGAGGATTGGAGTAGAAGGATGATTTCTAAGGTTCTTTGCAGCTCTAAACCAACAATCCCCATCTTCAAAGAATAAGCCCTGGGAGCTCAACAATCACCCACCAGGAGAAAAGAAATTCCAAACCATGGAGCATTTCTGAGTTTGAACATAATTGAGATTCCATATGTGTCTAGTAACTCTGGGGGCCTGGAAGGGATAGCAGAATTTCAACCTTTCTGAGAAACCTAGACCTTTTCAGAAGATAATGATTTCTAGCAAAGGTGTGAGGGGGACTGGATGCCCCTGGGGGAGCTCAGGCATCCCTTTATAGCCTGAGTACCTGAGCAGCAGTAGGTCTGTCCCTCTCACTCCACTGCCTGAAGTATACTCTGTGTAAGGGGAATGTTTTCCCTGGGCTGCAAAAAGATGCAAAAAGACTGATGTGCCAATAGAATCCAATCACATTGCATCTATTTGTTGGATAATGAAAGAATGAAGGGCTATAGCTGGTTCTGCTCACAAGCCTATTATTAAAGAAGTAGTTCACCCTGGGGTACATAGCTGACTTTTCAGAAAGATGCTAGGACAGATCTTGGTTGAAAATAATTACATTGATTTCCATTAATTTTGCAGAACCTCAGACTCCCACCCCCCCTTTTGGCTTTTTTTAGGTTGTTCAGAGATCATTGTAGCCCAACGAAGAATGGACTTTTTTGTAAGGACCACTAATCCACATCCATTAAAAAAAAGAAAGCACATAAGCCTATTTAATTATCTAATTACTATTTATCTAATAGTTCTATTTATTAATAAATCTACATATGATACCTTCATCTATGAATGTCCTATAGAGATAGTCTTTGAAAGCCCAGGTTTCTTTCTTGATCAGTCTGATAGGAAGAGATAAGAACACATCTCATCCCCTGTGAAGATATTAAAAATATATTTAGTTATCATTTTAGTCAAATGTATAATGACACCTTAGTTTTTATGGATCTGGGAAGCTAGAGTTATGGGACAGCTGCTGGGTTTTGTCATTGCTACCTTCTTAGATCTTGAGAAATCCATCCAGCCTTCTGTGTTTCATATTTCATAAATGTAAATAGGGATAATGGAGGGTACTATTCAGAAGGATGGTGAGTCTTCATTAGATTGCACTTCTAGAACATTTTCTCATGTTAGGATAAAAGGCAATATGTTGGGGCAACTAGGTGGCACAGTGGATAGAGCACTGGCCCTGGAGTCAGGAGTACCTGAGTTCAAATCCGGCCTCAGACACTTAACACTTAATAGCTGTGTGACCCTGGGCAAGTCACTTAACCCCAATTGCCTCACTAAAAAAAAAAAAAGGCAATGTTTTGTAGTACAAGGATGGCTAGATGGGGAATTGGCTGGAATGACATCTTTACCTGGCCATGCCAGTGACTAGTTGCATGATAATGGTTAAGTAGCTTCCTCAATCTGGGCCTCAATTTCCTCATTTGTAAAATGAATGATCTAATTAGATGATTTCTAAAGTCCCTTATAGATCTAAAATTCTTCAGTTAAATATTTATTTGATTTTTAGAAAGAATATTTTCTAAAGCACACAGAGGTGTGATGAAACCAGGTCAAACCAGCTTGTGAAAGTTGGTTGTTAAATTTTCAGAGCATTTACATCTCAGAAATAGACAAATGCTACAAATAATGGTTTGATTTATTGTTTTGTTGATCTCTAGAATAAAAAACCTGTTAGTAATGCAGATCAAACTTAAAAGTATCTAATATATCCATACACATACATATGTGTATATATCCATATGTAATATATCCATACACATACATATATGTATATATACGTATGTGTAATATGTATATATACACATATACATAAACACATATCTATTTTTTCCAGAGATAGTTGTTAAACATTTACAAACACGCCCTTGCTTAAGCAGAAGAATAACAAGAGGAAAATAGCAAGTAGTCTGAGTGAAAAAGGTTTCTTTTGAGAGGCAAATAAACACTTAAGAAAAGGGTTTATTGGGGCAGCTAGGTGGCGCAGTGGATAGAGCACGGCCTTGGAGTCAGGAGTACCTGAGTTCAAATCCGACCTCAGACACTTAACACTTACTAGCTGTGTGACCCTGGGCAAGTCAATTAACCCCAATTGCCTCACTAAAAAAAAAAAGGGGGGGGTTTATTATTGCTTCAATACTATAGTTATTTCATTTTAACTCACCCCACCCCAGCACTGAACTCTCCAGCCTAATGTCTGGTATGTAGTAGATGTTTAACAAATACTTATTAATTGATCGATTAACCCCATGCCACAAAGAAAAACATTTAATCCAAGGTAGTGGACACATCACCTCTTTCTGACAGTGTAAATGGCATCCCATCTTTTTACTGAGAGAAGAAAGGTGTTTCCTTACCAGTTCTATGGGACCAAGATTGTTCATTGAAATTGATCATAAATTGCTTTGTAGTGTATTTTTGTTTGTTAATGAGGGTTTAAGAACTGACTGGCATTCTGAGATTTGTAGTTCAGAGGGATATAGGTTCCTTCTCAGCCGTTAGAGAAAATGGGACTATTGTGACCTTTGAACTGGGAGATATATTTGAATCATAGCCATGAGTTTTGAAAATGACACAGTCTTTGGGAGAACATGATGTAGGAGGAAGGTGCTAGGCCTGAAGGCACTATATCCCCAGCACTTAGTACAGTACCTGATTCACAGTAGGTCCTTAATGATGTTTACTGACTATTTATTGACTGAGCAGCCCTGGTCGTGGCATCCTCAGTTCTGCTTGGGACTTAATCAGCTGAGTTGGAGAGAAAAACAGAGAGAAAGTGAAAGAGAAGGAGAGAGAGGGAGGGAGAGGGAGAGGGAGAGGGAGAGGGAGAGGGAGAGAGAGAGAGAGAGAGAGAGAGAGAGAGAGAGAGAGAGAGAGAGAGAGAGAGAGAGAGAGAGAGAGAGAGAGAGAGATGCAAACTCAGACACATAAAGATTTGAAGAGAGACAGAAGCTGTGCTGAAACAGAGAAGGGACAAATCATAGTGAGCTCTTGGATCCCTGCCAAGTACTTATACTACAACTGATGATCATAATGGCCATTCCAAAGATTGTTCCAGAGGGTATATTTATTCCACAACTTTCCCTCTTCATCTGGTAACACTGTCTTTCTCTCTTTTTTCTTTTTCTTTTTTTTTGCATGTGTTTTTTAGTCTACATTGTTCCCTTCATCCTAATTTGCTTCAGGTTAAGAATCCATGATCAGTCATGAAAGCTTGCATTGTAGTATGTCTGTATATTTATGCCAAAAAAAGAGGAATAGAGGAAGGCAGAGATTAGTTGAAAATATACAAAGTTCAAAATAATTGAGTCATAGAACTAATCTTGTGAATTTTTCCTAACTTTTTGTCGGATAGAAATTCCATAAAATAGCAAAGAGGTGACTGTGAGAACCTGAATATTATCATATTTCACATAGATTAAAAGCAAACTAATTGTTGTAACAGGGCATGGCTGATTAAATCTCCAGCCTCCAAAGTGAGAGAGGATGAGGGCAGAGAAGAGACAGCAGTAAGCAAAGATAAGGTTATACCCTAAGCACCTCAAAAAGATATGTATAATGCATAGCATATAATGGCAAAGGCTAGGGAGACCCTTTCCAGAAGAGAAGGGGGAATAGGAAGAAGCAAATACTGTCTGGCTCACCTGCTCACCAGAAGATTATAAGATCGTTTACATTATTGTATTTACTATACACATTGTTCTCCTGGCTATGCTTCTTCATTCTGCATCACTTCATAAAAATTTTCCAAGGTTTCTCTAAATTATTCATTGTTTATCATTTCTCAAGGCAAAATTATATTCCATTGCCCCAGTGAAATTAAATTTGTTCTTGCCCAACCTATGGGTATCCATCTTGTTTCCAGTTGTTTTGTTAACTACAAACAGTGTTTCTTTCAATATTTTGTCATTTATAGTATCATTGACTCCTTGAGTTATTTGCTCCATAGTGTAATCATTGGGCCAAAAGTAACTTTTCTAAAATACTTTCAAATGTATTTCCACAATGGTTGGAAAAATCCACAACTTTAGTATACCTTTCTTCCAACTATCACTCCAACATTAACTGCTTCCATTTTTATCATCCTTTGTTTTAATTTCAATTTTATTATTGTTAATGGTTTGGGGCGATGTTACATATGGCTGTTGATTATTTATTTTTCTTTTGCCAAAAATTCTGCCCAAAATACCTATCTACTGTGAAATGCTGATCACTTATGTATTGGGAAATGGTTCTTGGTTTTATGTATTTGTGATCATTCCCTATATGATTTTTGATTAGAGAAAATGAAATTATTTTCCTACTTGATGGTTTATAATCTTATTCTAGCTGCATTGAATTGGTTTATACATTTTTTTCATTTTATGTAAGAGAAATTAACTATTTTATCTTTTATGATCCCCTCTATCCCTTTTTTCATAGAAAATTCTCTATTTAGCCATAGTTGTGTGGGGTACATACTTCTATTCTCTGCTATTTTGTGGTATGTAACTTTTAATATTAAAGTGAATATCTATTTGGAACTTATTGTAATATATGTTATAACATGCTGGCCTAAAAGTATTCTCTGCCTAACTACTTTCTAGTTCTTCTAGCAATTCTTATGAAAAGCCCTAGATAAATAACTCTTTTGGGTTTCATGAGCTAAAATTTAGTACCATAAAAATAGATAAGCATGAGTCAAGTACAACCTTGTCCCTGGTACTATACTAGGCATGGAAGACAGTTAACTTGTATTCTGTAGCTAAAAGAGCCAAAGTGAAGATTTTTGTACAATCAGAAAATGGGTGAGAGTGATGCTCAAATATCTCATTTCTTCTACTTCAGGTTTAAAGTCAATGCCTACTATTAAACAAGAATTATTAATTGGTATTATGAATGCTACAGAAGTTAAAATGATATAACATTTTCATGACTATAAGCAACATTAGATACTAGATAAATATTTGTTGAATTAACAAATGAGCATTCTAAACGTAGGCAATTACCTTCTACTCATCATTTGTGTAAATATATTCATTCAATGACAAGTCATAATTATATGAATTAGATAGGAAAAAATCACCATTTCTATCTGCCTTTTTAATTGAGTAGAAAATCACAATGGGCAATGAGTGATTTGCAGTACAATGATGGAAAATTGTTTTGAAGATAAATATATATTTATATATGTATATATATTCAGAATTTAATAAGAAACATGAAATATCACACAAAAATTCTTGATGTGCACATCAAGATCAGTATAACAGAACTGAAAAAAGGTAGAGTTCTTAAAATATTTGTCGCATTTTTTTCAAGGGTTAGAGATTAGTAGGTTGCGTGTGGGGTTTTTTTAATTGTCTCTTTATTATTAATGTTTCCCATTAGTCTACTGAATAAAAGTCTAGGGTATTTTTCCCTGTACACATGTGAAATCTGAAGTGTCCTTCATTTTGTAATTTTTTAAAATATCAAAATAAATATGCTAGGGGGCAACTAGGTGGCGCAGTGGATAAAGCACTGGCTTTGGATTCAGGAGGATCTGAGTTCAAATCCAGCCTCAGACACTTGAGTCACACTAGCTGTGTGACCCTGGGCAACTCACTTAACCCTCATTGCCCCACCCAAAAAATAAATAAATAAATATGCTCTTAGATATGATAGGATGAGGGAGTTGCTAGCAGAATATGAGCATAAGTGTTTAGTAAGACAAGTCAGCAAGCAATTATTAAGCACTTACTGTATGCCAGGCACTGTGATAAGTTCTGAGAATATAAATTCAAGCAGAAAGACATATTTGTACATAATAGGTTTGCAGTTTCATATGCAAACATTTTTAAAAATCTACTATATTATGGAAATGTTCATGTATAATTTAATTAAAATAATTTAATTAAACATATGCTTTAAATATAATTTGAATAATATAATTAAAAAGAAATATTTTTTTACAAAAGCAGAAAGACAGCCTCTGCCCTTCGGAAGCTTGTATTCAAATGCAGTAGATAACACATAAAAGGGAGATGAAAAAAGAGGTGGGTAGGAGGCAGTTCGAGTTAGGAGGTAGAAGTGGTTGGAAGGGGTGGAAACAAGATTCAGTTAGAAAAAGCTAGTCACATCATAGGTCTCCTGTTCAACCTAATTATAAGACATACTACTCTTCAAGTTGTAAGAAGTCAAAGCTCCTGAGAGAGAAGTGGTGGTCCAACCAAGATCACAGTGGCCTAGTCCTACATAACAACATCAAGAAAAAGACTTAGGGATAGTGTTGGTCACTAGGAAATGGCTTTGATATAAAATGGAAGTTGTGATTGAGAGCTGATGCTTATAATCAAAGTAACCAAGTCCTTAGAACAAGAGCAAAGGAATAGGAATGAGAGTCAGATTAGTGTGAGAGGGATTCAGAATATATGGTTGGAAGGGAGTTTGGGAAGAAAGAATAAAGAATGAGTGAATAAAGGAGAGGATTTATGACCCTCTGCTATCCTATACTATGATAGAATTGTTTTTTAAATGAACAGCATTATGAAAAGCATGTAAGAACTTCAACAGAGTAATCTTAAAACCTGATTCAATAGGGACTGTATATAGCAATCAGGCTCCCAGTGCTTGTCTCATGAAGAACAGTGATGAAAAGCTAGATTTAGTCTTATACTGCTTCACCTGACTCACACATATTCTGATATCTTTCTTGGCTGTTCTGGGTAGATAATGCCTGGGATGTAGGGATGGGAAGAAATTCTAAAATATAGGCATGAATGACTGGGATTGATAATTTCAGGACACATGAGAGTGGTAGAATATGAATGATGAGCTTTCTACTATTGTGGTTGTTATTATTATTATTATCATTATTATTATTATTACCATTATTGTTCAGTAGGTGTCAGAATGTATATAGAATTGATACATATAAAAACAGAGGTTCTTTCCTTTTTTCTGGTCTTTCCTTTCCGTATCCATTCCGCATTTGAATTAAAGGATCCCTAAAGTGAGGCACTTGAAAAAGCTTAACTTCTCAATAGGCTGAGTTTCCCCCCAGAAAAATGCCTGTATTGTTCCCACTCACTTCCAAATCTTTGATTAAATTAGGAGGTGCCATAGAGAGAGTGTTGGGCCTGAGTTAGGAAGTCCTGAGTTCAAATCACACTTCAGATATTTACTACCTGTGTGATCCTGGGCAAGTCACTTAACCTCTTTCTGCCCCGGTTTCTCCAATTGTAAAATGGTGATGACAATTATACATGCCTCCTAGAATTGTTATGAAGAGCAAATGAGATTATATTTGTAAATCACTTTGCATGATGCCTGTAATCATAGCAGGTGCTTAATAGATGTTTGTTTCCTTCCTTCCATTGCTAAGCTTGAACTGGCAGAATGAGAGGTGACACCACTTGCAAGGTGACAAGAATGAAATTATCTTTATGTATAAACATTTACCAGGTAGCTGAACATCTCTGGTTTAAATTTGGGTCTTTACATTCAGTTCATTTAAGTATCAGCTGAAAATGTCTTCAAGATAATGGTGAGATCAGTTTTTTTGTTTTTTGGGGGTTTTTTGAAGGCAATGGGGGTTAAGTGACTTGCCCAGGGTCACACAGCTACTAAGTGTCAAGTGTCTGAGGCCGGATTTGAACTCAGGTTCTCCTGAATCCAGGGCTGGTGCTTTAACCACTGCGCCACCTAGCTGCCCCCAAGATCAGTTTTAAAGACCGAAAGGAGCCAGTGCTAACTATGAAGGACTTAGGAAAATTTCAATCCATCTACAGAGAAAGAACTGATGGTATCTGAAAACAGATTGAAGCACAATTTTGTTTCTGACAATTCCTTAATCTGAAGTTTTATTTTTATCTGTTTTCTCTCACAACCTAGCTAATGTGGAGATGTTTTCCATGACTACTCATACATAACCTTAAAAAAAAAAGAAAAGTTTTTTTCTTTTAACTTTGCTGAAGCAACCATAGTACTATGTGCTTAATTCCTCCTTGTCCTCCTCCTCCTCCTCCTCCTCCTCCTCCTCCTCCTCCTCCTCCTCCTCCTCCTCCTCCTTCTTCTTCTTCTTCTTCTTCTTCTTCTTCTTCTTCTTCTTCTTCTTCTTCTTCTTCTTTTCTTCTTCTTCTTCTTCTTCTTTTTTCTGGTGCAGGACAATGAGGGTTAAGTGACTTGCCCAGGGTCACACAGGTGGTAAGTGTCAAGTGTCTGAGGCCAAATTTGAACTCAGGTCTTCCAGAATCCAGGACCGGTGCATTATCCACTGTGCCACCTAGCTGCCCCCTTAATTCTCCTTCTTGAATTACTTACCACAAATAATATAAAATTAACCCTCCATTAAGTGAAATGCTCAGAGGATGGGCTATTATACATGATTAACTTTTGGGTTAATTTAGAGTTACCTAGAAGACTCTTTTGGTTTAAGTTCTTGATGAAAGATTTTTATTTTTAAGTGGGTTTTCCTTTGTAATTAACTACTTAAGAACATTCACCTTTCTTTGATAAATCAAGATCTTATAATTCATATAGATCATCATTCTGATCACCAGTGAACATTGTAGTCCAATAGATACAGATATTGAAGGGGGACAGGAACAAGCATTTAAATGCCCCCTGTGTACCAGGCACTCTGCTAAATAGGCTTTGCAAATATGTCTTCATTTGACTTGAAATAACCCTAGGAGGTAAATGCTATTATTATCCCCAGAAACAGAGGCAAACGGAGGTTAAGTGACCTGCCCAGGATGACATAGTGTTTGAAGTCAGACCTGTACCTAGGACAGCTCCAGGCCCATCACTCTATCTACCATACCAACTAGCTGTCATTGATTAGACTAAGTGTGTAATGAGTTCAAGATGTATCCTAGAAGTTTATTTTAAATGAATCATTGATAGGATTTTATTTTTTTATTATTTGCTTCCTCATCCTCCCCATCCTTCTGGCTTAGTAGAAAGTTCACAGTCCAGCTCTGAGACCTACAAGCTTTGTGATCACGAGGAAGTCATTTAACTTTTCTGAACCTCAGTTCCTTCATCAGTAAAATGGGCAAGATAATACTCACATTTCTTGCCATATAGGATTGTTTTGAGGAAAGCACTGTAAATTGTAAAACACTACACACACACACACACACACACACACACTCACACACACACATATATACACATATCCATATATAAATATATATATATACACATATCCATATATATATATATATATAATTTCTAGTTAACCACAGATCATCTCCATTTTAACTCAACATAGCCAAACTCTAACTAGTCCTCCTCTCCTTCACCCCTCTTACCAAACTGGTATATATCTCCAATGAAAGGCAATGTACTGTTATAGTGTATACAGTACTTACTGGAAGTGGAGACAGAAAGATCTGGGCTCTCTTCTAGCCTCAGTCTTTCTAGCTATGTCATGCTGGATAAGTCATCTAAATTCTCTAAGCTTCAGTTTCTTTATTCATAAAAATTAATACAATAAGCCCTCTATAATTTATTAATGGAGTTCTTGTAAGGACCCAGTGAGAAAAATAGGCATTAATTGCTTTGAAACCTAAACATCCTAGAACAATTTCAGTTATTTTTATTTCCTCCCCCATTTCTCCTAATGACTTCACCATTTTCTCAAACTCCCAGGTTAAAAACCTTGCTATTTATTTTTCCAATTAGAGCTAATAACCATTTTTAACTTTAAAAAAAATTTTGAGTTCCAAATTCTCTTGCTTTTCCCCTTCTCTACCCCATCATTGAGAAGGCAAGCAACTTGATATAGGTTATGCATATGCAGTCATGCAAAACACATTTCCATATTAGTCATGTAAAAGAAAACACAGCACTCTCCCCCAAGGATAATAAAGTTTAAAAAGTATGCTTCAATCTATATTCACACTCCATTGGTTCTATCTATGGAGGATAGCATTTTTTCATTATGAGTCCTTCAGAGTTGTATTGGATCATCTTATTGATCAGAATAGCTAAGTCATTCACATTCTACAATATTGCTGCTATTGTGTACAATGTTCTCCTGGTTCTACTCATTTCACTTTACATTAGTTCATGTAAATCCTTGCAGGTTTTTCTGAAAACATGCCATCTCTTATAGCATAATTTTATTCCATCACATTCATATAACACAACTTGTTCAGCCACTCCCCAATTGATAGACAATCCCTCAATTTCTAATTCTTTGCCACTACAAAAAGAGTGGCTATTATTTTTTTATATGTATAAGTAATTTTCCCTTGTCTTTAATCTCTTTTGGATAAAGACCTATTAGTGTGTCAAATGGTATATATGCATGGTTTTATAGCCCCTTATGCATAGTTCCAAATTGCTCTCCAATAGTGCTTCAATGTCCCAATTTTCTCACATTCTTCCCCAAAATTTGTCATTTTCCTTTTCTGATAGGTGCAAAGTTGCACCTCAGAGTTGTTTTAATTTGCATTTCACTAATCAATAGTGATTTACAGTATTTTATATGATTATAGATATCTTTGTTTTTTATCTGAAAACTGTACATCTCTTTTTACCATTTATCAATTGCAGAAAGACTTGTATTTTTATAAAATTGATGCTATTCTCTCTATATTTGAGAAATGAGGCCTTTATCTGGAAAACTTGTAATATTTTTTCACAGTTATGATTACTATGTATTTCCCTCCATTCTATTTCCCCCATTCATCCTTTTCTGTCTCTCTTTTTAGTTTATCATTCCCCCAAAATATCTGGTTTCTGACCACATTCTCCCTAAATCTGGCCTCCTTTCTCTCGGCACTCCCTTTATTCCCTTAACTTTCTACTTCCCTGTAGGATAAGACTGAATTCTATACCTAGCTCCATGTGTATATTATTCCTTTTTTTGAGTAAATTCTGATGAGAGTAAGGGTCAAATACTGTGCGCCATCCACTCATCTTTCCCTCTACTGAAAAAGCCCTTTCATGCCTCTTTTATGTCAGATAATTGGCCCCATTCTAACTCTTTCTTCCCCCTTCTCCCACTGCATCTTTTTCTTACTACTTAATTTTATTTTTTTAGATATCATCCCCATCATAGTCAACTCACACCTGTTCTACTCCTTCTAACTGCTCTAATAATGATAAAGTTCTTAGGAGCTAGAAGTATCAACTTTCCATGTAGGAATGCAAACAGTTTAGTCTTATAGAGTCCCTTATGAGTTCTCTTTTCTGTTCATCTTTATATGTTTCTCCTGAGTCTTGTATTTGAAAGTCAGATTTTCTATTCAGCTCTGGTCTTTTCGTCAGAAATGCTTAAAAGTCCTCTATTTCATTAAATATCTATTTTTCCCCCTGAAGAATTATAGTCAGTTTTGCTGGGTAGGTGATTCTTGCTTGTAATCCCAGCTCCTTTGCCCTTTGGAATATCATATTCCAAACCCTCTTATACTTTAATGAAGAAATTGATAAATCTTGTGTTATCCTGACTGTGCTTCCACAATATTTAAAACTGTATCTTTCTGGCTGCTTGTAATATTTTCTCTTTGACCTGAGAGCTCTGGAATGTGTCTATAATATTCCTAGGAGTTTTAATTTTGGCATCTGTTTCAGGAGGTGATCAGTGGATTCTTTCAATTACTATTTCTTGTTCTAGTATAGCAGGGCAGGTTTCTTTGATAATAACTTGAAATATGATAACTAGGCTCTTTTTTTTGATCATGGCTTTCTGGTAGTCCAATAATTCTTAAATTATGCCTCATTATATTTTGTAGTTCAATCATTTCTCCAATGATATATTTCACATTTTCTTCTATTTTTCATTCTTTTGATTTTGTTGTATTGTGCCATGCTGTCTCATGGAATCATTAGTTTAAACTTGCCCAATTCTAATTTTTAGGAATTATTTTCTTTAGTGAGCTTTTATACATCCATTTCTATTTGGCCAATGCTATATTTTAAGTTCTTGTCTTCAGTGAATTTTTGTAGATCTTTTCCCATTTGGCCAAATCTGCTTTTTAAAGGAGTTCTTCTCTTTACTAGATTTTTGTGCCTCTTTTGCCATTTGGCCTACTCTGTTTTTCAAAGTGTTATTTTCTTCCATATTTTTGTGCCTCCTTTACCAAGTTGTTGATTCGTTTTGCATTATTTTCTTGCTTCACTATCATTTGTTTTCCCAATTTTTCCTCAACTAAGAGAAGTTGAGAGAATTTGATTTTTTTTATTTAAAAAAAAATTTTTTTTTGGTGATGCAATTTGGGTTAAGTGACTTGCCCAGGATCACACAGCTAGTAAGTGTCTGTCTGATGCTGGATTTGAACTCAGATACTCCTGACTCCAGGGCCACTGCTCTATCCACTGTGCCACCTAGATGCCCTGAGTTTGATTTTTTTAAATCATTTTTGAGCTCCTCCAGGAATTCATTTTTGGGCCTGAGAACAATTTATATTTTTCTTTGAATCTTTAGATGTTTTGACTGTTGTCTTCTTCTGAGTATGGTTTGATCTTTCCTGTCACCCCAATAACTTTCTGCGGTCGGGTTCTTTTATTTTTGTTTGCTCATGTTTCAACCTATTTCTTGACCTTTAACTTTATGTTAAAATTGGGCTCTGCTCCTAGGGTGGAGGGGGCACTGTTCCAAGCTTCATAGTTTTTGTGCTTCTGTTTTCATAACTAGTTTTAAGAGTCTGTACATTTTTACTTCTTCCGAGGTGGTACAATCTAAGGAGAGGTGTGGACACTTCTCCCCTGATCTATGCTCTGCTCTGTGAGTGACCACAAGTACTGTTCTCTGCCCTGGAACTGTGACTACTCCTACTAGTGCTCCTTCTACTCCTTGCACTGCAAACTGGGACCCTGTATGGCTAATGCAATAGAGTCCTGCACCCGGGGCCAGCAAAGACTCCTCTGAAATCTTCTTCTGATCAGTTGTCTCACTCCCTTATGGTCTCTGGGCTGAAAGATCCAGCAGCTGTCATTGCTAATTCAGTTGCCTCTGCATCCCCAAGGCCTGCTGACTTGCCAGGGAGTGGCCTGTGCTGGCCTGTATTCTACTTTTATCCCAGTGAAAAAGACCTTTCCTATTGACCTCAGTTGTCTTCAACTGGAAAATTATTTCACCCCATCCTTTTGTTGGTTTTTCCACTACATAATTTGTTTTGAAGTATTATTTTAATGTTCTTTGGAGTGGAATTTGTGGCAGCTCATGGGAAATGCTGACTTTATTCTGCCATCTTGGTTCCATAGCCCCTTAAATTTTCAATCGTGAAAATGATAAAGTCATCTAATTCAAACCCCTTATGTTACAGATAAGGAACTAAAATCTATAGAGGCTAAATAAAGAAGACCTCAGTTCTTCCTTCCCCCTGCCCCCATGGTCATTGTTCATTCACTGAATCCTATATTTTTCTTTTTTCCTCAATGTTTCTCACACCTTTTTCTTTTCCTTTTCCCATTGCTATTATTGTAGTTCAATCTCACTTGTCCTCACTTCAACAAACAGTAAAAAGAACACAAAAATGGGGGGGAAAGCCTTAACAATTTATAACCTTGCCTGGATTAATGAAATAGTTTTGTACATTTTCTTACTACCTTCCCATCTATCTTCCCTCCAATCAACCCTATCCATTATTGCCAGATTAAGATTTCTAAATTATTGTTTTCACTTTAACAGACTACAAGAACTCTTTATTCTCAATTTTCAATGGTTCCCAAAATGTTTTGTTTTTAAAACCCCTTTCAATAACAACAAGAAATAATGTTTAGTGAATTCCAGGGTTAATTTAATATATTACCCATGATATTCTGCAATTATTTACTCGCATCATTAAAGAATTTTTATCATGAACCTCTTAAACCTTTGTTTCATAACTCAAAGGAATTTGCCAACCATTTAATGGGACCTGCCATATGGAATCAGTCAAGTTCCTCAGCTTATCAATTAAGGCCCTACATGATCTGATTCAATTCAATTTATCAAACATTTATTATGTGCAAATTACTATACCATCCTGTCATTTCAAATTTCTCTCCTACTATTCCCCTTCTATGTAAAGTTAAACCTCCTTAATATTTTCTACGTAACTCATACTTTTTCTCATCCCCATACTTTTGCACATGCTTTCTCCTCTACCTGTAGTGTCTTTCCCTTTCTCTTTACCTTTGTATTCTTGCAAATCCTTATCAACTAGTCTAAGATCCCACACTGACTATGAAGGTTTTCTTGAGTACTCTAGGTCACACTGGCAGCTGCCTTCTTTGAGTTCTTTTAATCACAAACTTAATATTTTACATTAGAGGATTTGTGTTAAAATCTCAGTTCTATCCCTTCTTTCTTGTTTGGCCTTGATCAAGTCAGGTCACCAACTTGGGTCCATTTCCTCATGTACAAAATGAAGAATGTTGGACCCTTCTAGCTCCATCTGTGCACCTATTGATTGCCTTCTATATGCTCTATACAAAAGCATGTTTCCATTTTGCAATTACTTCATGTCTATTTGTCTCCAACAAGACTTTGACCTTAAGAGTTAAGGCTATATGCAGCTTCTTTTATATGCCCTTTGCACCAAGCATAATGCTAGGAACATGAAAGACCTTTGATAAATTGATAGAGACCTTTTTAGGCAGTTGCTCAGGAAAGACAAAACTTGTTTAAACTGAACTGATTGCTCTAAGACGAGATGGTACATTACATCTTCAGAATATTTAACAATCTTCTCCCCATCCACTTTTTCACCTGCAAATGTCTACAGTTAGTTTATGCTCTGTGTTGTACAATGGTCTATAAACCAATTTTTTTTAAAGGAAAAAAACCTGAATGCCCATCAACAGATTCAATTTTCTTAATTAAAAAATATATAAATCAATTTTTTTCATAGAAGTGTTGTAAAATGGAAAGAAATAAAAGTATAAACAAACAAAATTGGTAGAAAAGTATCTCCCAGGGGCAGCTAGGTGGCACAGTGGATAAAGCACCAGCCCTGGATTCAGAAGGACCTGAGTTCAAATCTGGCCTCAGACACTTGACAGTTACTAGCTGTGTGACCCTGGACAAGTCACTTAACCCTCATTGTCTCACCAAAAAAAAAGAAAGAAAGAAAGAAAATAAAAGTATCTCCCAATGATTTTCTATGGGGACATGTTAATGTGAACTTTTCTTAAAATAGATTTAAGGTAGCTTGGTTTTTTAATCTAGAAAAATGTTTAATAATCAGTTGAGATCCAAGAACCTCTAGAGTATTTAAGTATTTAAATAAATGGAAACAAGCCATTGGTTTGTCCTAAGCCTTGCAAGGTCTCAAAGCAGGTAATTTTGTAGGGATGATTTTAGGAGATAGTTTTTACAAATGATGGAAGTCCTAAAAATGTATAGACTCCCACAACTAGTTCTGAAAACAGAAGCACAAAAAGTATTAGTCAGATCTTTATCTATTTTTGCCCCCTTTCTACTTCATTTAATGAAATTACTTTGAATGTGCTTTCATCAAAATAATGGGTTAAAACCATGTGGGAATGCACCTTCTTTTTCTGCCTTCTTAGTAAACTATCCTTTCTGATAATGAATGTATTCTTTCCTTTTGTCTCATCCCAAGGATTCCTGGATTTTTATTTTTTTATCAACTGTTAAAACTAAACCTTCTTTAGAAATTTTAATGTAAAAAGACAAAAATATTATTTTGCCAGGGGCCATTAAATGCCTTTAAATGGCATCAAGCTACTGATCAATCAGCCCAGTGAGGGAGGCAGTCTTCATTGAAAAGTTTGAGTTTTCTTCCTATATTCTTAAAATCCTCAGCAACTTCTGTTTATTTCAGAAAAGACCACCCCCCTCTTTCCCCTAGCTTTTCCAAAAGCATTATTTAAATGCCTCTGCTGAATGAAAAGCTCTTTTCATTCCATTTCAAGCCCTGAAGTACCAAAAGGGTAAATAACCTGAAGTATCATTTTTGACTGACTTGACTTTGAAACCAGCACAGCCGGTGTAAACAACTGCCTGGGTACGGGGTGTGTAGGGATGTGGGGGTGTGGGATGCTTAACTGTCTCTCTAAACAGTCCCCTATGTAAGTCTACTCATGTAAGTAATGATAAATACCTTAATTCACTGGATTAATGAGTTAGAGCTGGTAGAGAAGGACAAAAATCTATAACTTTTCCACAAACTTAGTTAAATGTCAAGGTTTTTAAAGACCTAGTTAGCAAGTATATTAGATGAGATATGTCAGTTTCCCAATTTACGCCTCTGACTTGTCTCTTGTGATTCCTTATAGCCTCTAGCCATTCTTCTCTTACCTGAGGCATTCTCTGGCACAAACCTGATGCTTCCAGTCATTCTGCATTCTTGTGTTCCTTCAAAAATAATTGGACAGGCACCTTTCCATAAACAATCATCATTAGCAATACGAGGTACACAGATGAGACTACCACACAAATAAGTTTCAATGGAATGTCTTGAGCCAAATAATAATAATTTGGCCCGCGTGTTCCAAACATGATTGACAGAGATGTAATGCACTTAGCACTTTTTCCAGAAGGCTTGGAGTATTTGCTCCTTGATGCTCAGAAAGTCCTGCTCCCGGAAAAGTGACACAGACATTGACCAGTGAGTTTGTTGCTGTTCAATAGCCCAGCTCCGATGCCAGGCTCTATGATTAAAGTCATTATGGGAACTGTCAGTAGTGGAGAAGAAATGGAGATTGTCACAAGAAGCAACTGGCTGGAATTTTTAAGATTTCCCCCTAATATTTAACTGTTTTAAAATAGCAGAGAGAATTTTAGCCTTAATGAAGATCAACCCAGCTGGTAAGAGGACCAGCTTCAAGTGGTTTGAGGGCTGCAGTTCTTATGGGTAAGGAGAACCCACTCCTCTTCCTTTCATCATCCTTGATAAATCCAGGAATTATCATAATTGTGGTTATAAATCAGACTTCCAACCAAAAGGAAGTCACCCTAGTGCCGTGTATGAGGGATTTGTGGAAACAACATAAATCCTATAAAATGAAAGGATCAAAATGCAGAGCACTAATAGAGCTTATTTTCTTTAAATTCACAGACCAGAATATCACTAAGGTTCGACAGTATCCAACCTTTCTGATCTGAAATCCAGGCTAATTATGAGGAAAAGCTGATATCATGTAAAGTATAAATGCATTTATTTAAAGCATTAAAATGCAGGTGAATTTATGATTTACAACTTGTCAAAATGCATTCCACAGGGTTTTGTAATCTCCACATGAAAATACGATAGTATTGTAATTACAGAGTTAGTGATTTAGTCAGTCAGACACATAGAGCAATGCAATCACATCATTTAAAAAAATCAGGCACTGAATACATAGATTAAAGGTAGGCAATGCCTTTGGATGATCAGAAAATGTAATGGATGATTTTGTGATTTGTATTTTTTTAATAGAATGCAGTAGGCATAACATTATTCTAATTAAATAGATTTTACTTGACTATTTTTAGTTGGAGCAATTGTGATACCTAGAAAGGATAACAGCCTTATGCCAACCTTAGATTTGTACTTTTAAAAATGTAAACATGTTTCCCTCCTTTATCAATTGTGCTTTAGTCTACCTTTCCTAAGAATTCAAGGAACCTAGCAGAGTGGGAGCACCTCCTTTGTGATACAATAATATCAACACTGTAATATTCTTCTATTTATTTTTCTTTTCTCACCCGCTATGCCCAGGTTTTGACACTAAGAATATTGTGTTTGATATTTTCCACATTAAAAACCATTTTAGGCTTTGGTTCCATTTTACTCCTAGTCAGAAAGATCAGAAAAAGCTCAAGTCACACAGTGAGAAACTTTATCCACTGAATGAGACATTATCCATTCTACCAGACTGCAAATCAAAGAGTATCTCTTAGGTTGCTTAAAAATTCATTTTAAAATCTGATCCTGATTGTACTTTTATGGTAATTTCATACCATCAATCATCCTTTTACCTTTAGTCTCTAGGTCCACTGCTTTCCCCATAGATCTCATTCACTCTACCTCATTATAATTCTTTAGGTGAGAAAACAGGATAAGAAACCTTAACAGAAAATGAGAGAAAGATGTAAATTTCTTGAGAAAAGTCAGGTTCACTAAGAAGCAGAGCTAATGATACGTTCTGATCTTTTTTTTTAATTAAAAGATGGAGAGAAAGAAAGGACCAAAAAGAAGGCAAAAAAACATGTTCTCCATGCAGATAACATATTTGTAATCTGTATTCGAACTCAATAATATCAGCGATGGTGCTAAGCTGTCAAGGCTCCAGCTCGGAGGCCTCGGCTAAAATGTACAAAAGAAATATTTGGGGGGACTTGGAACAACTTTGCCTTTGCTGCAGTCAGGTTCAGCACTCAGTGCCTTCCCTCCCCCTGTCTGAGGAAGCTTCCTCCTTACTCATTCTATTTTCCTGCCAATCACATTCATTAGCTCGGGCTCATCAAGCAAGCTGCTCCAAGCACACAGATCAAGCCCCTGTCTGGATGTATAGGTTCGCAGAGCCCTATGGAAAATCAATAATATAACTTTGCCTATTCTTCTCCATTTGGCAATGTATACGCCTTCTCCAGCTAACAATTAATCACAGGGAAAATGGCATATGTCTCTGTGTCAGCCAGAAAGTGCTCATGGCAACTGAGAGGATTTCTAACATCCAGTTTTAAGTCAAGCATTCACTCAGTCTTTTCAGCATGATTCAATTTTACTAACAATAAATGTTATATTTTTGCTCCATTGATTTGAATCCTGACTCGGATGTAAAGCATATTTCTCAGAGCAACAAGAAATGTAGTCACTAATAAACCCAGCAGCACAGTGCACACCCAATCCATTCCGATTGGAATAAAAAAAAAAGTGTCCATTAACCACAAAGGAAAAAGAAAGATTTTTTCCCCCCCAGAACACTGAGTCCACCTGCACTATCACTTCTAACGTCTTTAATAAAATGCCGCGGAAACCACTGATGCCAATAATAGCAATAATCCCTCCAAAATGGGTTGTTACCTGTAGTTAGTGACCAGTTTCTTAGTTAATGGCCTGAGGGGAAAGGCTTTCAGAAAAAGCTGTATTCACTATTTCCTCCCAGGCAATTTCACTGGATGCATTAAACTGCATTTTCACTGGGGTTTCGATATGTTTGGGGCTCTGACAAGACACCAGTCTTAAGGGCTTTTGATTCAATCCCCATGATCTTAAGAACCAAACACCCCAAATGGAGGTAAGAGATATTTTTAATAGTATCTTAATTAGGAAGCAGAATGATAAAATATGAACTACATATATATGCATGTATACATATACATATATACACATGTAGATATATGTATATACACAGATAAGTGCATATGTCAGGATGTTTTTTAAAAAATAATTCATGTTAGGTCAAGCTTAATATGAAGTTGTATGGAAAAGCTTATAGTTCATTCAGATGGCTTCAGATAGGGCTAAACGTTTGAGAAAATGGAAAGATGAACAAAGAAACAGAGGTCTTCATGAAACAGGTTTTTTTTTTAATTGCCCTGTGTAGTTTGTCTTAAAATAACTCTCCCCAACCCTAAGCTATTTGCTTTTCTGTTCCAGTACCTATATGAACAGAGAGAAGGGACAAAAGGAAAGACAAGGTACGTACCTGACAGAGCTCTAATTAGGGTAGGACAATTTGACCTTTGACTGGGGGGGGTGGGGTTGAATTTATAGTGGGCAGTTCTATAAAAGTAACTTGGCACATAATTTGAAAGAATAATTAGTTAAGATAGGAAGCTGCTATTTCTCTTCTTGTGTCCCCTCATGGAAGCTATACTCTAGGTGAGATCCTCTCCAGCCCATACCTCCTATACGTGAACAGCAACTTCCCATATATGGTATTCAAGAGTGTCCACCCATGGGGACCAGCTAAATTTTAGCCCAGGTAAAAGTGTTGATTTGAGGGTAAATTTCATTCTACTCTGCTTTAGAAGTCATGTGTATTATCCCAGTTGCAGAAATTGCAAGGTATGGATCTTGTGCCTACAAATACTGATATGTGGCTGACCAAATTACTTCCCCACCAGAATGTAAATTCCACAAAAGTGGGGCCCTGTTTTTGGTTTTGGGGGGGGGGTTTCTTTATATCCCCAGCACTTAACAAATAGCAGTAGTAAGTACCAAATACATTCTTGTTGATTGATTTATTACTCAGTATAATTGTGTAATTTAGCACTAAGGATAATTAGCTAGTGTGTGGACCAAAGTTAGGCAGCCTGAGGTGAAGTAGAAAGAGCTGGACTAGAAATCAAAAGACTGGGCTTGCAGTGTCCTAGTTCCTGTCATTCTTAGCCCCATGCCAATGAATAAATTCCACTATTAAAATATAATTTCTCTTAGACAAAAATTGTATTAGGCATGCCAATTCACTCAGGCCCAAAGACTTAGAACTCAGAGTAAAATCAAGTTTTAAAATGTATTAGCTTGCAAGAAAGAATATATGTATGTATGTATGCATGCATGTGTGTATGAATGTTTCTGTGTATATATATATATATATATATACACATAGGTAAATTGGTATAATAATTGAAATTATGAGCAGTTGCCTAAAGGGTTTATCTCACTTCCATATCAAGCACATTAGTAGTTAACTGTGGGAAGGGCTAATTTATATTTTCCCAGGTGATGGATTTTTGTACTCAATTGGCAGGACTTATGTACAACGTGGCGATAACACCATTTTTAATGAATCTCCAAGGCACCCAGGATAAGAAAATGCACATCAGATTTATTGCATTATTTCTTCTGATCAATATAAGCATTCATTTCATCACTTGATTCATATGTAGAAGTCATATAAAGATGCAACAGAACCACACATGATCCCTTGCAGGTGCTTTAGTCAAAATAAAACATGTATTCAGGGTTTATAATAAGAATATTCTGGCTCTATTCACATATAGGACATCAGTCATTCAGTAACATGAAGAGATTACATGATTATTAGTGAATTTATCTGTTGGACTTAAGAGATCCACTTCAATTGCCCTGTTATTGAATGTAATTAAGGGGAAATTCTCAGTCATTGGAAACATTAGAATAACCATAAATAAAGGCAGTCGGGATGATTGACACTGCTGTGAAAATAGCACGCTCCAGACCCCAACTTGCTCTCATTCAATGAGATATAAAGCAAATATTCACTTTAAACCTCCCATATGAAGACTGTTTCTTTTAAGAAAAAAAAAAGGTGTAAGAAACACCAGCGTGAAGTTTTAGTTCAACAGTTGTTCAGGCTAAAATTCCATATGAGGAAAATCAACTCTTCAAAGTTGTTGCCTTCAAGTTTCTCATCATGCCTCCTTATGGGAGGCTGTGTGCCATAATGGTTAGAGAATTGGACTTGGAGTGAGGAAGATCTGGTTTCAAATTCTACCTCTGACACTTACTAAGTATGACCCTGGACAAGTTACTTAAACTATCTACTAAGTTATAATGAAAGAAGGAAGCAAGCATTTATTAAGTACCTACTGGGTGCTAGGCACTTTTCAATTATTATCTCATTTGATCTTCACAACAAGCCTAGGATGTGTGTTATTATTATCCCCATTTTACAGTTGAGGAAACTGAGGCAGCCTTCCCCATGGTCACACAACTAGTGAGCATGTGAAGCCAGATTTGAACTGAGGTCTTCCTGACTCCAAGCCCAGTGCTCTATCATTATACCACCTAGCCCCCCAGAGTAATAATCTACAGAATACTCTCTCAACTGTTTAAAGGTGTGAGCTAAAGGATGATGGCTGACTCTTCCTCTGTTTAAGAATATTTATCATCAGAGTTGTCTTCCTAGAAAATCAGAGAAGGCATTTGCCAACCTGATCTGATGGCAGAAGCAGCCCCTGTTCCTTCCAAAAAGCCTTTACCACCTGACATTATTCCCTCAGGGATAAAGCTTTCTGTTCCATACTTAGATATAAAGTGGAGATGCAAATAGCCCTGGAAAAGGTAATATGTTGAGTGGAATGCACATTAACCAGCAATTGTCTACCATCAGGTCCAGACTCTGGTAGGGGCAGAGGCATAGGAAAGCCTGTTTCCTGATCCAATGGATCAAAAGGAGAGAGTGAACTACTCCAAATTGGGGGAAGGAATTCAGAAAGGGGAGACAGAGTAAGGAGACAAATGCCATTTACTTAATAGTACCTTATACTTGAGAGTAATTTATAATTTTCAAAGAAGCAGCCAAATCTGGTGGACATAAAATGCTGGATATAGAGGTCAAAGACCTGGGTTTGATTCCTATATCAGACACCTGCCCTAATCGAATTATTACAGATCTATATCAAGGCACATATTTATTCATGTGTAGTTTTCTTTCTTTTTTGTGAGTCAATGAGGGTTAAGTGACTTGCCCAGGGTTCCACAGCTAGTAAGTGTCAAGTGTCTGAGGCCAGATTTGAACTCAGGTCCTCCTGAATCCAAGGCTGGCGCTTTATCCACTGCGCCACCTGGATGCCCCTCACATGTATAATTTTCAATGTGATTTTTATGTCCATTGTTTAAGCCAAGGAAGCTATTCTCCCTATCTTACAGATGAAAAAACTAAGGGTCAGGTGGAGAAAATGATTTGCCCAAGTCTGCTCCTAACCTACTACTCTCTCTAACCAAACCACTCTGTCTATGTCACAGTTTTGTCTAGGATCTGACCATCTGTCACCCAGAGCTATTATGAATATTGTGACAGATGATAATTTAAAATAAAGTACTTTGAGCTCATTGGCAGGAAGGTGGTGAACAAACATCACTCTTACTAAACTAGGAAGAATCAGGAAGAATGACAGGGAAAGCATTATGACTTTCCCAGAAAACCAAGTCCAAGAGAATGTGAGTTTCTTTAGGGAACAGATAGTCTGAGTTTTTGTCTTTATATTTTCAGCACCTAGTAGGCACTTCGTAAATGCTTCCTGCATAGGCTTGTAGGCTTGTACTCTGGCCTTCTCACCCACAGCCAGGCTTCTATATATGCCTCTCAGGGTTTCTGAGTACCTAGAGACTTTGTGGTTGTGTTCCACTTTTATTTTAAGGGGTCAGTGCCTAGCATCCTAATTCTGCTTTAACATAATATCCATTGGCTTCTATATTTACCTCAAAGATTTAGAAAGAACAAAAGTATAAGCATTTTCCCCAACACCTGGGGACATATCCCCATCCCCATAAAATACATCTAGGTCTGGAGGGGAGGGGTGTGGACTGGGTTTAGGCTCAAAACTTAATTCATTCCCATCAGTCACAAGTTCACATCCAGCTGTAGTATAATTGCTGAATCAGTTTGTATCTCATGGGTTGGGGTCCTGAAGTCCATCAATGATTTTTCCTTGATTTTCAGGGCATCAATGCTGCACTGGCTGAGAATTCTGTCTCTGGACAGCCAAGATGCCAAAGGCAGCTCCCATCACTTTATACCTTGGGGGCACTGAAGTTGTATTGACTGCAAATCTGAACTCTAGAAATTCAGGATACTAAGGAGCCCTCTGGATCTTTTGAATTCACAAAATAATGGGTTCTATGCTTTTCATAGGTCACTGTTCCTGCTCTCCCAGCCCATCAAGAACTCTGAGGCAAAGATAGGAGCTGAAATTGGTGGGTCTTTTTTTTTTAATGATGCTGCAGTCAATCCAAGGGCCTCCTCCTCATCACACATTTAGCTAGTTAGAACCAGTTATACAACATCTACTTATGTTCCAGACTCTCCAAAGCACAGCCATTTTGTGTCATCACAATCTCCCCCCAAACTGAAAGTAGACTCTTCTGTGTCTCCTTGTGGTGAAACACCATTAGAAGTACTCTCTGCTTGTACCTAAGGCATGTAGGTGGTACAGTGGATAGGGTGCCAGGCCTGGAGTCAGGAAAACTCATCTTCCTGAGTTCAAATCTGGCCTCAGACACTTACTAACTGTGTGACCCTGGGCAAGTCACTTCACCCTGTTTGCCTCAGTTTCCTCATCTGTAAATTGAGCTGGAGAGCGAAGTGGCAAACCACAAGAAAAGCCCAAATGGGGTCACAAAGGGTTGGACATGACAACTGAAGAACAACAACACCAACTGCATACTACAGAACCTCAGTATAGAATTAAAATGTGAAAGAGTGAGAAAAGATGGAATTGGGGTTTTGTGGAAGAGTTTCCTGGGCACTAGGTCCTGGAGGATAGTTCAGTTAGCTAGAATGGGGGAGGGTGGAGTATATTCCAGCAATAAATGCATCAATTCATGGGGACAGGATGAGGTTGTACATGTTGGAATATAATAAATAATCCCAGTTGATTTACTGGATCTTCATTGCTCTTGTTTACCCTTCATTCTCCAAAAGGACTATGACATCAGGGTGTCATGACTTGCATTGAATTGGATTTAAGTGATGGAGGGCTGTGTAAGAATGCCAGTCTCACTCTCTTCCACAGCAAGATATATATTAGTATGACTAGAGATGGCCCCGGATGTTTAAGGCAATTGGCATTAAGTGACTTGCCCAGGGTCACTCGGCCAGTGATTATCTGAGGTGAGATTTGAACTCAGGTCCTCCCAACTTCAGGACCAGTGCTTTATCCATTGTGCCACCTAGCTGCCCCAGTTGATTGGATCATAGAGTACATGAAAGACAATTGAGAAGCTAATATAGCACCTCACTCTGGAGGGCCCTGAATGACAGGCCAAGCAGTTCAGCCTTTGCTTGTTAGACAATGAGAATCCATGGAAATTTTTTGAGCCTATACATAATGTGAATATTTGCTGGCTAACATTACCTTGGTAGCTGTGCGTAGGGCAGAGTGGGATAGGAAGCACTAGAAATGGAGAGACCAGTTAGGAGGGCACTGGAATATCCCAAAGTTCAAGGCTACTAGGCTGATTAGCTGTAGGAATGTAAAGAAGGGGATTGAGGTATGCTGCTTAATGTCGTGATGTTGGACAACTCACTTGAGGCTTACTTCTCTGAACCTCAACTTTCTCATCTGTCAAATGAAGATAACAATAGTGTCTTAACTTACAGTATTGTTGAATGAGGAGTTCAGTAAAAACCATACAGCACCTTGTAAATGTAGACTCATCGTTAGGGATAATTTAATATAAGCAGCCCTTCAATTAGCATCTGGTTATGTTCCTAAAATATGTATTATAAGTTAAAAGACCATAAATCAAATTTGATTTTTTTTTCATTGAAATAGTTCATTCTTAGTGGGGCAGCTAGGTGACACATTGGATAGAGCATCTACCCTGGAGTCAGGAGGACCTGAGTTCAGAACCAGCCTCAGACACTTGATACTTACTAGCTGTGTGACTCTGGGCAAGTCACTTTAATGCTAACTGCCTCACCAAAAAATTTTTTTTAAAGAAATAATTTTTTCTTGTCGGTTATGGTCCTACCCAATAACCTGATAACCATTTTATAATAATAAACATTTTTATTTAAAGTTCTGAGTTCCAAATTCTATCCTTCCTTGCCTCCCTCCCTTCCCCCTTCCTTGAGGAGGTAAGCAATCAAATATAGGTTATACAATGAGAATCCATGGAAATTTTTTGAGCCCATACATAATGTGAATGTTTGCTGGCTAACATTACCTTGGTAGCTGTGCTTAGGGCAGAGTGGGATAGGAAGCACTAGAAATGGAGAGACCAGTTAGGAGGGCATTGGAATATCCCAAAGTTCAAGGCTACTAGGCTGATTAGCTGTAGGAATGTAAAGAAGGGGATTGAGGTATGCTGCTTAATGTTGTGACCTTGGACACCTACATTTGCAACTAACATACCATTTTAAGTGGAAGAGAGACATAGTGGATAGAGAGCTGGCCTCAGAAGATTCAGGTTCAAGTTTTACCACTGACATATACCACAAAATTAGCATCTGGATGGTGTGGTGGATGAAGTGTCGGAATTGGAATCAGGAAGACTTTAGTTCAAATACAGCCAGCTGTGTGACCCTGGGCAAGTCACTTCACTTACCCCATCTGCTTCTGTTCCCTTGACTATAAAAGGAGGTTAATCATAGAATGGTACTTTCTAGGTTCAATTGAGATAATATATGTAAATTGCTCTGCAAACCTGAACATGCTAAAAAATGATAGTCATAATCAGGGCGATGAATATTTTCTAAACAATCCACCTGTGTACTCTACAACAGAAGGCTTTCTAACATGTACACAGATCAGACAGGGCAACCATTAACCAGGCACATTGATTTAATTTAATTTGTTTTGTTTAAGGGATCCTCAGGAGAAGGGCTTTGAAAGGCAGGAGGTGATACCGTGAAACTTCCAGCCAACAGTACAAAGACTCCAGGGAGAGTGAATGTGTCTGAGGTCAGAATCCTGATAGACTTTTTGTGGAAGGTAGAAAAAGGACGCCTTAGGCTTAGCTCCTGGGAAATACCGGGGTCTTCAACCCTGGACCACATGAGGATATAGACCAAGCATTCCTGTAATTTGTGCCCCACCTGCCTGCTTTAAATCCAATCAATGACAACGTGACCATTCATTCTGTAACTATTCAAGCGGCTTGCTGTGTGTAGAGCACTGGGCTACATCACTGGGAGAGAGGCAAAGGTAGCCTCTTGGAGCTCACAATCTAATAAGAGAATGTGGCACATACATAAAATACATAATTCTATATGACAACTACATTTGCAACTAACATACCATTTTAAGTGGAAGAGAGACATAGTGGATAGAGAGCTGGCCTCAGAAGATTCAGGTTCAAGTTTTACCACTGACATATACTGGCTGAATGACCCCTGGACTTAATCTCTAAGTCCCTGAGGCAATTTTCTAAGACTTGAAACACACACACAGATCTAAATGATAGAGGGAATGTCTTCACCAGAAGACCCCTACAGCAATAAAATCACAGGTCCAGTTGTTGTTTTTTTAAGTGGGAAATGCCATAAGTTAGATTCCTATGTGATGAGGACAATTGTTATAATGAACCACTCTAGTATTTAAAAAAGATAGAAGTGTGCTACAACCCTGAACCAAAGAATAATTCTAGGGCGAGAAGTTCAATGGATATAAAAGAAAGGAAAGTTGTTCATGACTAATTATTCATATGGAAACTTTATAAATAACCTGAAATATTTTTTCCATCACCTAGAAAAGATTCTGATGTGCCATCTGAATTTTTTTAAATAATAAAAAGAACTTAAGGGCAGCATTGCCTGCTAATATTGAAGAAGTAGAAGTGTCAGGATTTTCATATTGGATTGCAATTCCTATTTTTTCAATCTTAGCTCGTTGTAGAAAAACCAGAGGTAGGGGAAAAGAGAGTGACTGCCAGTCCATTGGGGAGGTCAAAGTCGGCATCAGGGATGGAACTTATGTGTCACAGGAAATGAGCAAATGGGGCAAGTGATGTGGAAAGTCCATTTCTAGATTAAAATCTAAGAAATAGGACACACAGATATCACAAATGACCTTGCTAAGATGAGAGAAGAGGTTAGTTGAATATGGACCATGATGTATTAATTGGGATGCCTGTTAGTTCAAATTCAATTTGGAGAACGGGTACTTGCCTCCAGTCACATTATATCTGGAATAAAGTGTCCAGTTTGGGCTTCAATATTCTAGAAAAGATTTGAAAAGTGAAATATATACAGAAAAGTTTGATCAAGATGGACTCAAGCATGTATGAAGATCATGTGAAGGAAATGAAGATATTTAGCCAGGGGTTGGGGGTGGGAAATACAATTCCATAACCTTTTTAAGGCTTACAAAACACTAGATAGGCAGACAAACAAACGAACGAATGAATGAATAAATAAATAAATATATATTTATGTATATATACATCATATGTTTTATATTTTATAGTTTGAATTAGATGGAGAGATTTTAATTAGAAGATAAAATGCAAATGCTATATAAAATCTTCAAATTATTTAAAGTCTTTACATGGGAAAGAATAATAAAATTTGTTTTGCTTGGCACAAGAAGGAAACCCTAGGACAAATGAGTAGAAGTCATAGGAAGGTAAATTTCAATGACATTTAGGTAACTATTTCCCAACAATTCAAGCTGTTCTCAAATGGAATGGTTCCCCCTGAGATTTTCAAAGTTCCCAGTTACTAGAGGTCTCCAAGTGCAATCAGATGACCAATTGACCAGAATATTGTGCATTGAGATTCACGTTTAGTATGAGGTTTGAATTAAATAAAGCTCCACGACCTCTTTTAGTATGGAGAGAGTCAGATAAATAGGAGAACATTCAAGAAATGAATCCCAGCAGTCACCGTTCTCGTAAATAAGCAGGTATCACAGACAAATGCAGGTTTTAGGAGGTGATCTTAGGCTGGATTCCAGGGACTATTAAATACCATGAGATTTTAAAGGATAGTTGTCCTATAATATTATATTCAGAAATGAGAGAATTGTAGAACTGGGAAGTAATTGATTCATGATGATAAAATATTGAAAAAACTGGTTGTTCTCTGCATGTTCTTCTCTGTATCTATGAAACTCATAAATAACCAGACAAAAGTAAATTGAACTGATTTTTTGTGTGTGTGATGGAGAGTGGAGGAAATAGTTATATACAATGTAGGTAATGAACAATAACCAAAAAGTGACAAACTTGGGGTCAAAGAATGTGGGTATGAAACCCAGCATTGGTGATTACCTTTAATACACCATTTCTCCCATCCCTCCAACTTTTATATCTTAATTTCATCGAACAGAATATTCTCTGATTTTTTAATCTCTTTTACTTCTCTCATTCCTGTTTTCCAAAAAAAGTTAAGATTTTATAATATTCTTTGAATCACTTCCCTTGTAATAAAGCTACTTTCTATCTTTTTTAAATATAGCACTAGGTGATCCCACTGGTCAAGTCATTTGTCTTTGTGCCTCAGTTTCTTCATAGGTAAAATGGGAGGGTTGGATAGTCACCACTAAATGTCCCTCCCAACTTTAAATCTATGACCTTCTAATGCTCTAAAACTTATGAATATTTTATCTGGATTTTGGAGCTAATGGATCTGTGCTTAAATCAATGGGCAAATCAATTAATCTCTGTGAGCCTCAGTTTCCTCATCTGTAAAATAAAGAGAATGGATTAGATGGCCTATGTAACCACTTCCAGTTCCAACTCTATGATTATTAATATTCAAAATAAGTTAATGTATCTTTTTTCAACCAGTTGTGTGATCGATAACTTTTAAGATATTCAGGCTGACATAAAATTCCAAGAATCAGGTTATTGTTTTACCATCTCTTCCTCCAATCTTAATATAATAGTAGCTAGGTTCCATAGTGGAGGAGGTGCTAGTCTTGGAGCCAAGAAGAACTGAATTCAAATCCTGACTTAGATACTTAGCTGTGTGATCCTGGTCAAGTCACCTAAACTTTCTCATTCTCAGTGTCCCCATCTGCAAAATGGAGTTCATAGTAACACATCTACCTCACAAAGTCGTTCTGAGGATCAAAGTAGAAAATACATGGAAAATGCTTTGTAAAATTTAAAGCATTTCATAAATTCTACTTATTATTCTCATAATGTTAATAAACTTTTAACAGAAGCAATGCAGCCCAGGATGGTTTTCTACAGATAAGGCTTGTCAAAACAAACCAAAAAAAGAAAATATTGACAAATAAGACTTCCTTCTAGAGGCTAGCATCCTCCCAAGAAGGTTTTTTAATAGGAAGCTTCAGTGGGTTGGGGGAAAGGGTGGGGGTAGAGGAATGGAAATCTGTCCACCCACACTGGTTCGGAATACTGTACAAAAAACACAGCCATCACTAACTGTGCTAAATATGATTGTTACTGGAAAAGTGTGCGCCGTGATGGCAATGTGTCAGGTCCCTAATTGGGACCTTCAGAGAGGGATGCAATTCTAGCAGGAAAATGATAATCCCATCATAAACATTAAATTCACAGGGAAAGTTAGTTCCTCTCCCTCTTCCTTCTTCACTAACAATGCTGAGGAAGCCATCAGGTACATACAGACTTAGAAAAATTTAAGCTATCAGGTGCCTCTGGAAAGAAATGAGAAAGTTCAGCAGAGTCTTCTATGAGAACTAGACCCTTCAGGGTTTCTGGGAAGTCAGGCTCGTTTGGTGACAAAGAATCAGTTGCTCTAGAATCATTTACAGAGGTGACCTTTCCCAAGAACTTTCTTTCTAACTAGAACTCTGCATTGGATCTCAGGGTCTGGGGATTCATATCTCTCCACACCATGTCAGATTTTCAGTTTCTGTAAATAACAGTCATGGAAACAATGTAGTTTACACTTATTATATTTTATAAATTGGATTGGACTTGGAGGTGGATATGGATTCTAATGATGTTTCTGTGGCCCTGTGCAAATCATTTAACCTCTCTCAAGCTCAGTTTCCTCATCTGCGAAATGGGCATGATGATATCTTCATAGGGTTGTTGAGAGGGTCAAGTGAAGCAATAAAAGTGAAGAATTTGGTAAATTTCACAATACTTTATAAATGTTGTTATTATGTCTTGAGTTTATTGAGATGCTAAGATATAAAATATATGGTGGGTTGGAGCACATAATCAACCATGACTTATAAATGATAAATGGCATAAAAGATGGCATCCATCCAGGTGCCAAAATGTCACCCACTTGCCAAGGTGATCTTTCTTTCTTTCTATCCTTCTGTCTTTCTGTCTTTCTTTCTTTTTTTTTTCAGGGCAATGAGGGTTAAGTGACTTGCCCAGGGCCACACAGCTAGTAAGTGTCAAGTGTCTGAGGCTGGATTTGAACTCAGGTCTTCCTGAATCCAGGGTCAGTGCTTTATCCCCTACGCCACCTAGCTGCCCCCATGATTTTTCAATAGTGTAGGTCTAACCAGGTCACTAGCCTGCTTCCTTGATTAGTTCAGCTAACCAGGATCAAATATAAATGCTTCTGTTTGACATTAAAAGGTCTGAATTCCCTGGTTCCTTCCAAACTTTCTAATTTTCTTATACTTTACTCCCCCCAAATACCCTATCTTTAAGTTAACCTGGTCTTCTTCTTGTCCTTGAACATGACATCTCCTGAGTGCATGCCTCGGTATATCTGCCATGCCTAGAATAGCTCTTACTCTTCACCACTGCCTCAGTTTCCCTGGCTTCCTTGGAAACTCAGATCAGATTCAATCTTCTGCAGAAGGCTTTTTCTGATTCCTTGCATCCCTTCCTAGACTGATGGTGCCTTCCCCCTCTGAGATGACTTTCTATCTACTCTGTATATATCTTGTATATTCTTTTATTTTGCAGGACAATGAGGACTAAGTGACCTGCCCATGGTCACACAGCTAGTTAAGTGTCGAGTGTCTGAGACCGGATTTGAACTCAGGTCCTCCTGAATCCAAGGCCAGTGTTTTATCCACTGTGCCACCTAGCTACCCCCACAAATACATAATTAAGAATAAACAGGGGCAGCTAGGTGGCACAGTGGATAAAGCACTGGCCTTGGATTCAGGAGGACCTGAGTTCAAATCCGGTCTCAGACACTCGACACTTAACTAGCTGTGTGACCATGGGCAGGTCACTTAGTCCTCATTGTCTCGCAAAAAATAAATAAATAAATATTGTATTTGTTGTCTCATCATTAGGATTTAAACTCCTTGAAGATAGAGATTGTTATTGTCGGTTTTTTTTATGTTGTTGTTGTTGTTCTTGTTATTGGGGGACTCACTTTGTATCCTTAATGCTTAGTTACATTGCACATAGAAAGCACTAAATAAACACTTTTTAATTCATCAATCGATTGGACCAATTATATAATGAAAATGATAACAGAAAGACAAGCCAGCCTGAGGATCATACTAGGACTTATGAAATACTAAAAGACACAGAGGGAGGTCTGTTTTTATGGTAAATTTATAGAAATCCATGGGCCAGAATTGCATAGGACAAAATAATATGCCTGGGCTGTGATGGACACTGGTGGGTGGATGGAGACATCAATGAGATAGATCACAGAACAACTCAAGTAAGTCTCTAGGTTTCTTGGTGTAACTCAATGTGAATATTGGCAATTCTTGACCTTAACATGATTTAGGAAGTGTGTTATCATGGATAGAATGTTGACTTTGGTGTATGGAAGACCTTGATTCAGAAACTTCATGATTTCAGATACATTCTGGCAATTCATTTTCCCTCACTTAATATCAGGTTCCCTCATCTGAACAATGAAAATAATAAAAGGTACTAAACACATTTAGAGTGTGGGTCAAATGGAATGATGTAGAATCTTTGAACATTTGTAAGAAAGACATTCTTAACCTCAGGTATATGGATACATTCCAAAGGGTCAATGAACATGGATGGGAAAAGAAATAATCTTCATTTCCATGAATTCCATGTATTTTATTTTATTTATTTAAAAATATAATTCTTTTTTAAATATAATTCTAAGAAGGGCTTCACCAGACTACCAAAGAGTCCATGCCACATAAAAATGTTACAAACTCCTGCTTTAAGCAAAATTTTGTTAGCATTGTTGTTGTTGCTATTTTAACGTTATTTGTCCTTTGTTTTCAAATCAGAACAATAACATCATAGTCATTGTCTTGATTGGTGAATAACTTGGTTTTAAGTGAGATAGAGTTGCACGATGTTGTCAGCCTTCCTCTATGTTCCTGAGTCATCGAAGTCCCGTGGCAGTACCAGAGTCAAGATGACTGGCAATGCCCTGGGGGGCAATTAATGACCTTGGCTGCTTTGATGCCTGACCAAGCTCTAAGTAATCCATAGCATCTGTGTCTGTTCCAGCTGTCTTCAGGGCCATTGGAACAAAATGTTTTCATCCACTCATTCCACTGGAGGAAGTCTTCACATGCTTGGGCTAGACAGCCCAGGACTCACTGACAGGTTTGAGGCTTGTTGATTACCCTCAACCTGGTTTAGCCCATCTGCCAAGATGGTTGTGTGGTTGCTGCTAAAGCCACAGCTTCTTAGAGCCACAGGTGAGAGTTGGATGAATCAAGTGGACATCCAAGGTGGATGAGCAGCCATGAAGAGGGCTCAGCAGCCTTCAAACCAAAGGTTCTAGTCATCCATGAATACCCCATACCCCTTGCTATTGTAATAATAAATCGTTTTTTTAATTTCTAGTAATAAGCATTTTTACTTATAGTTTTGAATTCCAAATTTTATCCCTCTTTTCCTCCCTCTCCTCCCTCCTCCCTGAAGAGGTAAGCCATCAGATATGGGTTATACATCTGCAATTATGTAGAACATGACCATATTAATCATTTTGTACAAGAAAACTTGAATAAAAGAAAAAAATGAAAGAAAGTGAAACATAGCATGCTTCCGTCTGTGTTCAGTCAATATCAGTTCTTTCTTTGGAGGTGGATAGTATACTTCATCATTAGTCCTTCAGGATTGTCTTGGATCATTGTCATTCACAGTTCTTCATCAAACAATATTGCTATCTCTGTGCACACTGTTCTCTTTGTTCTTCTCACCTCACTATACGCCAGTTCATACAAGTCTTTCCAGGCCTTTCTAAAATCATCCCACTTGTCATTTTGTATACTACAGCTTGTTTAGCCTTTCCCCAATTGATGGCCACATAATAAATCTTTTGCTGCCTATTCCTTTTAAAGTCTCTTCTTTAATTTTTCTTTATTTGTTCTCAATTATATGCAAAGAATTTTAACATTCATTTTTACGATTTTGAGTTCCAAATTCCTTCCCTCTCTCCATCGCTTTTGCCATCCTTGAGAAAGCTCGCAATTTTATATAGGTTATCCATGTGCAGTCATGCAAAACACATTTCCATATTAGCCATGTTGCAAAAGGAAACACAGACCAAGAACAGAAAAAGAAAACAATTTTTAAAAAGTATTCTTAAGGGCAGCTAGGTGGTGCAGTGGATAGAGCACCAGCCCTGGATTCAGAAGGACCTGAGTTCAAATCCTGTCTCAGACACTTAGCAATTTACTAGCTGTGTGACTCTGGGCAAGTCACTTAACCCCAGTTGCCTCACCAAAAAAAAAAGTATTCATCAATCTGCATTCAGACTTTATCAGTTCTTTCTCTGAAGTTCCATAGCATTTTTCATCATAATTCCTTCAGAATTGTCTTGGATCATTGCACTGATCAGAGTAACTAAGTTATCAACCTGACTAATGTGGAAATGTTTTGCATGAATACACATGTATAACTTATATGGAATTGCTTGAGTTCTTAATAGGGAGGTGGGGAGGGAGGGAGAAAGAGAATTTGAAACACAAAGTTTTAAAATTCAACATTAAAATTTGTTTTTACATGTAAAAAAAAGAATAGCTAGGTTATTCACAACCATCTTAAAATATTGCTGTTTTGTGTACAATGTTCTTGTTCTGCTCATTTAACTTTGTATCAATTCATATGTCTTCCCAAGTTTTTCTGAAATTATCCTGCTCAACCTTTTTTATAACATAATAGTATTCTATCACAGTCATATAACATAAGTTGTTCATACATTCTCCAATTGGAGGACATTCCTTCAATCTCTAATTCTTTATTGCCACAAAAAGAGCTACTATAAATATTTTCATACATGTGGGTCCTTTTCCTTTGATCTCTTTGGGATACAGATCTAGTAGTGGTATTTATTGTTGAGTCAAAGGATTAACACAGGTTTTTATCTGTTTGTTTTTAGCCCTTTGATCATAGTTCTCCAAAATGGTTGGATCAGTTCACAACTCCACCAACAGTGCTTTAGTGTCCCAACTTTCCAACATCCCCTCCAACATTTGTTATTTTCTTTTCCTGTCATATTAGCCAATCTGATACATGTAAGTTGATACCTGAGAGTTGTTTTAATTTGCATTTCTTTAATCAATACTCATTTAAAGCATTTTTATATGATCATAGATACCATCGATTTTTTCACCTAAAAACTGCCTGTTTATATCCTTTAGCCAATTATTAGGTGGGGAATGACTTGTATTCCCATAAATTTGACTCAGTTCTTTTGTATATTTGAGAAATGAGGCCTTTATCAGATAAACTTGCTGTAAATTTCCCTATCAGTTTCCCGTTTTGTTTCTAATCTTGGCTGCATTGGTTTTGTTTGTACAAAAACCGTTTAAATTTGATATAATCAAAATTTCCATTTTACATCCCATAATGTGTTTCTATCTCTTGTTTGGTCATGAATTCTTCCCTTATCCATAGATCTTGCAGATAAAATTTCCCATACTCCCCTAATTTGTTTATGGGGTGAGTTGTTGGTTTCTACCAAACTGCTTTCTAGTTTTCCAATCAATATTTGTGAGATAGTGAGTTCTTGTCCCCAAAGCTTAGATTTTCACATTTCTCAAACACTAGATTACTATGGTCACTTGCTACTGTGTATTGTGTACCTAATCTATTCCACTGATCCACCACTCTATTTCTTTTTTTTTTTTTTGAGATTTTCTCTGATTCGTGTTGAGCAAATGTCAAACTAGAAAAGCCAACAGTATAATGAGAAAGTGTCTTTAAAAATATTAAATACATTTGAATTTTAAGATCTCCTCCCTCTGTTGCTACCTCCTCCTTATCTCCTTTCCTTCCTATTCCACTTACACACTCAGATACTGATGCACATACTTGCCAACTTCTCCACTCTATTTCTTAGCCAGTATCAGATTGTTTTGATTATTACCTCTGTGTAATACACTTTGAGATATAGCTAGGCTACCTTCCTTCACATTTTTGTTTGTTTGTTTGGCGGGACAATGAGGGTTAAGTGACTTGCCCAGGGTCACACAGCTAGTAAGTGTCAAGTGTCTGAGGCTGGATTTGAACTCATGTCCTCCTGAATCCGGGGTCGGTGCTTTATCCACTGTACCACCTAGCTGCCCCCATTCCTTCACATTTAAAAAAATTAAGTCTCTTGATATTCTTCACCTTTTGTTTTTCAGATGAACTTTGTTATTATTTTTGATTGGTATGACAATGAATAAGTAAATTAACTTAGGTAGAATTATAATTTTTACTATATTGGCTCAGGCTACCCAGGAACACTTCATAATTCTCCAATGATTTAGTATTTGTGTGAAAAAATGTTTTGATTGTGTTTCTATAGTTCCTGGGTTAATTTTGGCAAATTGACTCCAAGTATTGTATATTGTCTGCAATTATTTTATTTTATTTTTTTATATTTATTTTTTGTTTTTTTGTTGTTGTTTTTGTTTTGTTTTGTTTGCAGGGCAATGAGGGTTAAGTGACTTGCCCAAGGTCACACAGCTAGTAAGTGTCAAGTGTCTGAGGCTGTATTTGAACTCAGGTCCTCCTGAATCCCAGGGCCGGTGCTTTATCCACTGCGCCACCTAGCTGCCCCCATCTGCAATTATTTTAAATGGAAATTATATTTCTACCTCTTTCTGCTGGACTTTGTTAATATATAGAAATGCTTATAAACTTATGGGTTTATTTTACATCTTGGAAGTTGTTAATTGTTTCAAATAATTTTAGTTGGTTCTCTAGGATTCTCTAATTATACCATCATAATCATATCATCTGCAAAGAGTGATAGTCTTGTTTCTTCATTTCCTATTCTAATTTGTTCAATTTCTTTTACTTTTCTTATTGCTATACCTAACATTTCTAGTACAATATTGAATAACAGTGATGATAATGAGCATCCTTGTTTCACCCTAATGTTATTCAAAAGGTTTCTAGCTTATCTCTATTACAGACAATGCTTGCTGATTCTTTTAGGTAGATACTGCTTATCATTTTAAGAAAAGTTTCATTTATTCCTGATTTCTAGTATTTTGGCGGGGTTATAGGGGTTGTGAGCTAATCAGGGTTAAGTGATTTGCCAAGGGTCACACAGCTAGTAAGTGTCAAGTGTCTGAGGCCAGAGTTGAACTTAGGTCCTCCTGACTCCAGGGCTGGTGCTCTATCCACTGCACCATTTAACTACCCCTTATAGTGTTGTTGCTCTTGTTTAATTTTAATGGAAATGAGTGTTGTATTTTGTTAAAAAGTTTTTTATGTATCTTTTGAGGTAATCATATGATTTTTGTTGTTTTTGTTATCAATATGGTCAATAATGCTGGTAGTTTCCTAATATTGAACCATATGTGTGTGTGTGTGTGTGTGTGTGTGTGTGTGTGTGTGTGTGTGTGTATTCTGCCTGATCATAATTTACGTTCTTTGTTATATGTTGCTGTAATCTCTTTGCTAGTATTTTGTTCAAATTTTTTCATCAATATTCTTTAGGGAAATTGGTCTATAGTTTTCTTTCTCTGTTTTAGCTCTTCTTGGTTTACGTATGAGCACTGTATTTGTTTTTTAAATGGGATTTTAATAATTTATTTCATTTAAGCCTTACAACCATCCTCTGAGGCAGAGATGACAGGAATTCCTATCCTCATTTTAGAAAGGAGGAAACTGAGCCTCAGCGATATTAAGTGAATTGTCATAAAGCTGATGAATGTGGCCCATTTCCTCATGCTAGATGCAAAAGTGGAATCTGGAAGAAAAGATAAAGTCAAGCAATAATTTGCTTAATGTATTTTTTGTTCAGTCATTTTTTCAGTCCTGTCTGACTCTCTGTGACCCCATTTGGGGTTTTCTTGGCAAAGATACTGGAGGGGGCTTGCCATTTTCCTCTTCAGCTCATTTTATGGATGAGGAAACTGAGGCAAACAGAGTTCAATGACTTGCCCAGTGTCTCACAGCTAATACGTATTTGAGGCCAGATTTGAACTCAGGAAAATGAGTCTTTCTAACTCCAAGCATAGTGCTCTATCTACCATGCCACCTAGCTGCCTTTGCCTGGCACATAGTAGGTGCTTAATAAATTGTTGCCTGACTGACGAAATGCCAAACACAGGGCTAATCTTTGGAAATTTTAAAAAACACAACAGTCCCTGCCCTCCAGAGAGAGAGAGAGTAAATATTGATCTTGTTTTTCTCATCACAGGCTACTGTCATTTATAAAAGTCCATTTTATATGGTCCTTTTATCTGAGTGGCTCTTAGGGAAAAAAAGCAGGGGTGGGGGAAGGTGCAAGCCCATGACATGTAGCCAGGACAGTGTTTTTCCAAATCATTCCCCTCCTAGCATTCGTATAAATAAAAATAGATAATCAATCTTTCAGTTCCACTTAGGGCAATATGGGTCAATGTAGCCTATCAGCAGCATTCCCCTGAAGCAATTATTTGCTTATCCCAATTCTTCCTGGTCATCTCCAAGGATTTATCTTCTTGCTTTTTAGTTCCCAGATGTTTTGTTTACAGTATCTCACTGAGATGATGCATTACAGAAAGGGACCCTTGGTTTTGTGACAAGTCCTCCTTTAAAGGAGGCTTTGGGCTCAAATAGAATGAACTACCCAGAGTTGGACGACCTTTAGCGCAGACTTTTCAAAGCAGGTGTTGTTACAGGCAGAGCAAAACTGCTTCATCAGAGACCTGCCTCTCTAAGCCACAGTCTCTGTGGCAAGGGTTTTCTGAGCATGTGAAACAGGAGTGATAGCTGGGCTATGAGAGAATGGGAAATATCAATGGGAAAATGTGGTTTGGTACCCTCCAAGATCTTCCTTCCCTGCTGAAACTTACACAGAAGTAGCAAATGTTATTTTTCATTTCTGGCATATTCTGCTCAGTGGGAAGTAATGTCAGCTAGAGACATGAAGCCCTTCCTTGTCATGCATCCTAAAGCTTCCTCATTATCTGCCGTGCTAACACTGAACTTATTCAGGAAGAAGAAATAAGTTCCCAGCATGAAGTTCATTCTGACTTTAGGAGGCCCCCATGAACAATGTTTAAAAATTCAGTGGAAAACGGCCTCACTGCATCCATAAAACTCTTTTTCTCTGAATGCCTTTGGCCTTGGGTTTTAGGTTTCACTTTCATGATTGTTTTCCCAGTCAAACTATGAAATCAAGCAAGGCTGGCACTACAAATGTCATTGTCTGAGGACTCAGAGCTCCTGGGCTTAGAGTGTGCCCCAGCTCTCTTGGTGTGCCTTGCTGTAGTTCACACTAATAAAAGATTCTTTAAAGGCTGCCTTATAATGATCACCTAAAGAACCAGCCGGGGGCAGAATGGGAAGCATCCACTGACAAAGGATCGTTGGCAGATATGGAAGACCTGAGTGATCAGTACACCCTTATCCACCCACCCTCTACCCTGCCTCCTGCCACATGTATATGCTACCACCATACAGTTGAGCAGTGGGGAAGTTCCCAACTGTAAATTACAGCTTCATTCCGCACCAATGTGCTGGGACTTTTAGCGTCTAGCCATCATTGGGAGGAAGCAGAGTATTATTTCTAATTAAAAGTATTTGGGGGAAGCCAAGATATATTAGGTCATATTTTATTCCACCATATTTAGCTCTAAGGTGAAAGTGACATGCTTTAGACCATGGGATTATAAGATTTAAAAGTCTCATTTTATAGAAGAGAAAAGTGATTCAAGATCACTTAAGTGACTTGTTCAGTGAATAATAATAATGATAATAATTGAAATTACAATGAAGATAATGATGACATTGTGCTTACCATGTGCCAGGCGCTATGCTAAGTGCTTTCTAATTATTTTTTTATTTGATACAACAATGTTGGTAGATAGCTACTATTATTTTCCCCATTTTATAGATAAGGAAACTGAGGCAAACAGAAGACAATGTTGAAAGAATTGGATAATATAAGTAGAAATAACCACAAATACTCACCTACATGCCAGACTGAGTAGTGAGGGTCCAACCTCTGTAGGGTGGCAAGATTTGTTGTTTAAGTAGGGACTGATTCCCATAAATATGAGGACTAAGCAATCCTACCCTATTTGCTATTCTTGATTTTTAAGAATCACACTATTTTATTGTTCATGGCCACATCAACCTAGGTTTTGACACTGATATTTTTATTTCCAGGTTTTTCTCCCTTTCTCTTTTCCCCATTGAGTTGAGGAGGAAATGAACCATTAAAAACTTATACACAGCCTTACCTGTACCAAATGCTAGGTCTTGTGAATGCCTCACCTTTTAAATATTCTTCTATTTCAGTAACAGACCATATTAGGGTAGCCATCAGGTAAGAACAAGGTCATTTCAACACGCCAAGTTTTTCTCTCTTAAAAAAAATTCTTATTTGCTTAAATGTAACTCAGAAGGAAACTAATTCATCATTATCATTTTATGCCCAATTTCTCTTATCCTTCTGATCTTCATAGCCTAATTACATCAAATAGCATGTTCTCTGAATTACCATGACCTTTATTTCATCCTTATTTTCCATTCATTTATTAAGATCCTATGATTTTCTTTGAAAAAGACACAGCCAGCAGAGATGACTTCTAGTAAGCTCTGTAGTAGAGAGGAGACTAGGCTTGGAATCAGGAAAACTTGGCTTTAAAATCCTTGCTTCTGACTTACTAGCTGTGGAAGCCAGAGGAAGTTATTACACTATGGGCCTCAGTCAGTTACTCATGACTTATTCACTAAGTCACAGATGGGTTGCAATCTGTGTTGGTGAATGCAATTCCAACACAAGAAGTTCTCCATGCCAAAAGAAATCAGAAATCCTTCCTATATTTGCAAATACAACCCTCCATACTAAAAATTAGGATTTGACAATTCTGAAAAACTTTGCAACATATTATTTTACACAACATTCTTGTTTGACAAGGAGAAACATAGTTCTTGCTTTCATCTCAAAGTTTGTTAAAGGAACATAAAACTCCATTTTCTCTTCAGGGAAGTAAAGGGCTAAGCATTTATTAAGTGCCTACTATGGACTAGATACTATTCTAAGCACTTCAGAAATATTATCTCATTTGATCCTCACAACCATGGAAGGTAGGTGCTATTATTATCCCCAATTTATGGTTGAGGAAACTGAGGCAAACAGGTTAAACAACTTGCCCAGTGTCACACAGCTAGGATTTGTCTGAGGCCATATTTGAACTCAGGTCTTCTTGAATACCAGCTTGATGCTCTATCCACTGCATCAACTTGCTGCCTTTAATTACTTATACCCTGATTGTTGTAGTTTTATATGTGGCACTATTTTGATGGATCTGTTATTTCACCAATGCAGGTGTAACTCAAACTATTTGCACCTTTTATAACCTGTGTGACTCTTTGTCCATGTTCTTTCATAAATCATTCACCCTCCATTCAACATGTTGGGGGTCATGCTCTGGACAATGTCGGGATACCAGTGTTTCTTGACATTGCCTGTATACCAATGCAATATGAAGGCTCTCCAACACTTAGCCTACTTTCTCTAGCTGACCTCCCTTTCTAGTCCTACATATCTCTGACAATATTCCCTTCTGCCTATTTTTCCTATAGAATATAATTTACTTGTTTGTTAGGGGGTGGAGGTTGACAGAATTGAACTTTTGTTGGAAGTATTGACTTCCAATATGGAAACTACCTCTCCCAATACAGATCACCACCTGTTCTGCAGTTTATATTAATAGAGGGTTGCCTAAGGCAGGGCTTCTTAAACTTTTTCCACGCGTGACCCCTTTTTGCCCAAGAAACTTTTACATGATTCTGGGTATATAGGTATATAAAAGAGAGATACAAATCAAACACTTACTGCCACATTTTTCATGACCCCCCACAATCAATGTGACCCCATATGAGGATCATAATCCACAGTTTAAGAAGCTTTGGCCAAAGGCATTGAAAATGTGAGTGAGTTACCCAGGGTCACACAATCATATGTATCTGAGACAGAACTTAAGCCCTTGTCATTCTGACTCCAAGGCTCTGTCTATCCATTATGCCACATGGCACCTTTCAGTGTGTAAATGAGCTATATTATTTCTTTATGTATGGAGTACTGTATATAACATAATAATGATAAAGACTTCCATCTTGGTACATCTCTAAAATATATTAATATAATTATTTTTATCAATATCAAAACCGTGTGGGAATAAAACAAAGCAGATGTCATCCTCAAAATCCTGCCTACTACTGGAATTATCCTAATGGTGCTTTTGGTGAACTTATAGAAGACTAGTTTATATAACAAAAATTTAATTCATTTACAAAAGGCTGTTACTTTATTCATCTTTGCAACAGCTCGCTGAAAATTAATTTAAAAACAGAACAATAGAAGGGTATCAACTTGTCCCGAGTCCATTTCTATCTAAATTACTTTTAATATAAAATGAGAATAATAATCTTTTTCTTCTATTGCCCTTTATGGGTAAAATACAGATTATTTCATGACAGATTTAATTATAGCAACTAATATTTGTAAAATACTTTAAAGTTTGCAAAACATTATGTATGTAGATATGTGTACAGAATATAAATATGTAATTAATATGTAATATCTCACTTGGTCCTCATAACAGTAGAAGCTATCCCACTTATTTATTTTTAATCATATCAATATTATTAAATATTCCTATTTAAACAGATAAGGAGACTGAGGTGGAAAAAGATTTAGTGACTTGGACATATTCACCCAGTTAGCAGGCATCTGAGCATGAATAAAAACTCAAGTCTTCCTGACACCAAGTCTAACACTCTATCAACTATGCCATACTGCATCTATACATATGTATGTGTGTATATAAATTCAATGATAAGACTGCAGATCCAAGAAGTCTAAAATAAAATAGCCAAATATAAATGGAAACATATAAATAGGTAAGTAGACACAAAAGGTTACCTGGAATAATGTAGCCACCAGCTTTGTTAAGAGCCAAGTAATTTATTTCAGGTAGGGTCCCCCAAAAGTTATACCCAAAAGGATTTATTCTTTATATAACCGAATTGAATTTTAATTCAAATTATATTCAAACACAATGTAGAAAGACATGTTAGAAGAGAATGGAAACATTTTACAGATTTAGCTAAAATTCTCATTGGAATGCATGGAAACCTTGTGAAGACAGACGGATGGCAACATCTAGAATAACTCTACAGGGGCAGCTTTGAAAAGGAAGGCTTCCACAATGTAATCGTTAACAAGCCACAGGTGCCAAGCCACGTGAGCTGGTGATAGCCTGATTCCAAGAAGGGAAATGACAATTCTTTACCCATCATTCATCCCAAGGTGCACTTGTCATCTCATACTATACCACATAGCGAGTTATCTTTTTATTAGTGGCTTTGGAAATATTTCAGCAAGTGAGCAGCAGTATCTGCATCTGAAAAACTGTACATAAATGAGACTATACTGAATTGAAGACATGGGATTCTCCTGCCAGTGTTATAAAAGGTATAAATTTCAGATAGTTGGAAATGATATTAGGGGCTCTTTTCCCCACCTGCTTGTCTCTTCTAATAGACCCCCAGGGATAAACATAGTTCATCCACCTTAACTTCCCTTTCTTTCAGTTAATTCCCTCTGACTTTCCATCTTTTTCCAACAGTCCTTATGATGAATATATATGTATATATACATATGAATTATTAATTTTTAAAATATCAAGTTGAATAAACATCCATTGGTTCCTTTCTAGTTTATCTACTGATTTTACAATAACATTTGATGAGACAATTACTATGTCCTCCAGAGTATCCATTTGTGAGTAGAGGGCTGATCAAGGAAGCCATAACCAGAAATCACAACATAAGGCCTCAGACCTACTCTGCCTTTTTGACACAAATTCTAAGCTCCCCAAAGGCCACATGATACTTGGGATCAACATAGATAAGTTATTTTCAAACTCCATCATATGCCTAGCAGCTAGCACCAGTGCCATGCATATTAAACTGGAGCTTTACTTACAATACCAGAAGAGAAGGTGACTTTTGTCCTGAGTTCTACACTTACAGCTAAATCACAGTTATCCCTACATTAAACTTGTCCGTAACCCTGGGAAAGTAACTGTGGCCCTGGGCAAGTCACTTAATCCCTGTCTGCCTCAGTTTCCTTAACTATAGAACAAAGATAATAGTAGGAATCCTACATCACAGGTTGTTGCAAGGATCAAATCAGATAATGTTTGTAAAGCAGTTAGCCCAGTGCTTTGCAAAGAAAAGGTGATTAATAAATGCCTGATTTCTCCCTCACTTCCTCCCTCTTTTCCTCCTCCCTCCCTTCATTCCTCTTTTCCTTCCTATTTTCTTTCTATCTTCCTTCTTCCCTTCCTTCATTCATCTTTTTTTCTTCATGTTTCTATCCTTCCTTCTCTCCTTTCTGCCCTCTTTTTCTCCTCTCTTTCCTTTATTCCCTCCTTCCTTCTTTCCTCCTTTCCCTCCCTCTTTCCTCCCTTCCCTCATTCTTTTCTTTCTTCTCTCCTCCCTTTCTCCCTCTCTTTCTTCATTCCTCTCTTCCTTCCTTCTTTTCTTCTTTCTTTCCTTCCTTCATTCTTAGTAGAAAGGGAAAATAGTATAAAAATGATTTCCAGCATAAACTTATATATTATACTTATCATTAAACTTCCTATAGCATTATGAGACTAAGACAGAAGAGACAGAAGAAAAGTGTGTAGATATTCCTTTAATTTCCTATCCCTTAAATACCACGTTTGTCTATGGCTATTGTTGTTTCTTAAATAAGGAAGTTGTTCCTTCATTTACCAAATATTTACTTTTGCATAGATGTTTTTTCTCTTAAAATCAAGCATCCCCTTTTTAGACATCAGTGGCATTTTAATTTTTTATCTAAAGACTCTTAAGATGTGGAAATTAAGGGCAGCTAGGTGGCACAGTGGATAAAGCACCGGCCTTGGATTCAGGAGAACCTGAGTTCAAATCCAGCCTCAGACACTTGAAACTTACTAGCTGTGTGACCCTGGGCAAGTCACTTAACCCTCATTGCCCAGCAAAAAAAAAAAAGATGTGGAAACTAATAGGGATATAGTAGGTCTGCTATCTCACAACTACTGCAACAAGGATGAAAAAAATAACCACACTGATTCATGATCAAGAAATCCAAAGCGAAGGTACCATAAGTGTATTTTCTAGTCCAGTTCAATCATAAGTCAGCAGGCCCTAAGGAGGGAATTTCATGCAGAAGACCCCAATCCAGCAGCGTAGAACAAAGAAACTAAGGACAAGTTACCATGTGCCTGTTCATGATTTCCACAGATCTAGGTAGTTTGGACCAGAGTCTAACTAGGTATGCCTAGAACTTGAAGCTGTGTCACCTTGAACTTGAACCAAGATTCAGAAGACTATAGGGCTCAGACCAAAAGGGTAATAATCAGGCTATACCAGGCAGCAGAGCACACCAGCACAGCTCAATGCCCAGAACTACCCATTAAGTCCTTGAGGAACAGTATGAGCAGTACCCATAAATAGTGACAAGACCGCAGGTAGTTGAGATAAGGAGCAAAGAAAACCCTGCCATGCTAGACCCTACCACAAGATCCCAATTCAAAAAATATGATATGGGTGGCAGGTAGGTGGCACAGTAGATAAAACATCAGCCCTGAATTCAGGAGGACCAGAGTTCAAATCTGGCCTCAGACTCAGTACTTACTAGCTATGTGACTCTGGGCAAGCCAAGTAACCCTCATTGCCCAACCAAAACAAAACAAAACAAACAAACAAAAAGAAAGAAAGAAATATGGTGTGCAAATGAGTAAATATTTTTTTAAAAACCTCAATAAAGAAATATTTTGGAACCACAAGAATAGAATGACCACATCAACTACAAGGAAAGCCACAAATGAAATAAAATATTTACCTTGATATCTACAATAATTCCTGGAAGAAATAAAGCAAGAATTTTAAAATTATAAGTGCAAGGAGAGCTTTAGAGGAAAGAATGGGAAAGAATATGAGCTGCTGGGGCGGAGCCAAGATGGCGGAGAGGAAGCAGCAAGCTGCCTGAGCTCTCCTTCTGTTCCCTCAAAACGAACATTAAAACAAGCCTCTGGACGGATTCTGAAACTACAGAACCTGCAAAGAGACAGAGAGACACAGTCCTCCAACCAGAGATAATTTAGAAGACTTCAGGAAAAGGTCGGTCTGACTCGGGCAAAAGGGAGGCCCAGCGCAGGGCAGCAACCCAGCGCCGAGGGGGTCGGGACAAGTCAGCAGGAGCTGCGGGCCACAGCTGAACAACTGAGGCTCCCGGAACCTGGTTCAAAAATCTGGTGGCCAAGAAGGACAGTGGAAAAACCTACCTGCACGGGCCGAGAGGGCCACGAACGGCGGGATCAGACGCCGGGGTCTGGCGCCTGGCTGGCCGAGCACAATCAGACAGGAAGTGGAGGGGGGGGATCTCCACACACCATAAAGGCCTCAGAGTAAAAGCCCGGTCACACAGCACCTATACACCTGCACAAGAAGCCCAAAACAGGGACCCTGGTGCCCCCAGAGCATACCTCAACTTAAAGAATAAATAAATAGGCTGCAATAATGAGTAAGAAGCAAAAAAGAGCCCTCTCCATTGAGAGCTTCTGTATCAATAGGGAAGAAGCCAACACAAACTCAGATGAGGACAATAGCCTCAAATTGGCTACATCTGAAGCCTCACAAGGGAAGGTGAATTGGTCGCAAGAACAAAAGGCCTTCCTGGAAGAGCTCAAAAAGGATTTTAAAAATCAATTGCAAGAGGTAGAAGAAAAAATGGGGAGAGAAATGAAAGCAAAACAAAAAAACTATGAAAAAAGAATCAGCAGCTTGGAAAAGGAAGCTGAAGAAAACAAAGCCTTAAAAAATTCATTTGGCCAAATGGAAAAAAAGCTGCATAATCTCACTGAAGAAAACAATACCTTAAAAAATTCACTTGGCCAAATGGAAAAAAAGCTGCATAATCTCACTGAAGAAAACAATACCTTAAAAAATTCACTTAGCCAAATGGAAAAAAAGATGCATAATCTCACTGAAGAAAACAATGCCTTAAAAATTAAAGTGGGACAGTTGGAAGATAAGGAATCCATGAGACACCAAGAATCAGTCAAGCAGAATAAAAAAATGAAAAAATAGAAGAAAATGTGAAATACCTCATTGGAAAGACAACTGATCTGGAAAACAGATCGAGGAGAGACAATTTGAGAATTATTGGACTGCCTGAAAGCCATGACCAGAAAAAGAATCTAGACACCATATTCCAGGAAATTATTAAGGAGAACTGCCCTGATATCATAGAATCAGAGGATAAAATCATCATTGAAAGAATCCACCGATCACCTCCTGAAAGAGACCCCAAAAGGAAAACTCCAAGGAATATTGTAGCCAAATTTCAGAATTATCAGGTGAAGGAGAAAATACTCCAAGCAGCCAGAAAGAAGCAATTTAAATATCATGGAGCCACAGTCAGGATTGCTCAGGACCTGGCAGCTTCAACATTAAAGGACCGCAAGGCTTGGAATATGATATTCCGGAAAGCAAAGGAGCTTGGATTGCAGCCGAGAATCTATTACCCAGCAAAAATGTGCATTTTCTTTCAGGGGAAAAGATGGACATTTAATGACATTGGGGACTTTCAATCTTTCCTGGTGAAAAGACCAGAACTGAATAGAAAATTTGATCTCAACATACAAGACTCAAGAGAAGTTTAAAAAGGTAAACAGAGGGGGAAAAAAAGTTACCCTATTAGGTTAAATTGTTTATATCTCTACACAGGAAGATAATACTCATAACTCTTAAGAACTGTAAATGTATTTGGGCAGAGAGAAGGACTTTATATAGAGGGTATAAATATAAATTGTCTTTGATGTGATGATACAAAAGAATTAAGGGGATAAAAAGGGAGTCTATGGGGAGGAGAGGAAAGGGGAGGTGGAATGGGATGAATTATATCATATGAAGAGGTGGAAAAAAACCTATTACAATAGAGGGAAAGAAAGGAGGGGGGAACATGGTTTCAACCCTATTCTCATTAGATTTGACTCAAAGAGGGAATGACATATACATTCATTGGGATAAAGAAACTTAACTCATTCTTTAGGGAAACAAAAGGGGAAGGGAAAGGGGGGACTGATAGAAGGGAGGACAAAAGCAAGGGAGAAAAGGGTAAAGAAAAGAGAGGGGGGTGATAAAAAGGGAGGGCTGATCGGGGGAGGCAGGGGTAAGAAGTAAAACGTCGGTGAGGAGGAATAGGGTGAAAGAAGGGGGGGAAAGTACAAAGGGGGTAAATAGAATGGAGGGGAATAGACAGTCAGTAATAATAACTGTGAATGTGAATGGGATGAACTCTGCTATAAAACGGAAGCGAATTGCAGAGTGGATTAAAAACCAGAACCCTACAATATTCTGTTTACAAGAAACACATTTGAAGCAGAGAGATACACACAGAGTAAAGGTAAAAGGCTGGAGCAGAATATATTATGCCTCAGCTAAAGTAAAAAAGGCAGGGGTAGCAATCCTTATCTCAGACAAAGTGCAGGCAAAAATAGATCTCTTAAAAGAGATAAGGAAGGAAATTACATCTTACTTAAAGGTACTATAGATAATGAAGTAATATCAATATTAAATATGTATGCGCCAAGTGGTATAGCATCCAAGTTCTTAGAGGAGAAGTTAAATGAGTTACAAGAGGAATTAGATAGTAATACTATACTAGTGGGTGATCTGAATCTCCCCCTCTCAGAATTAGATAAATCTAGCCAAAAAATAAATAAGAAAGAAGTGAAAGAGGTGAATAGATTACTAGAAAAGTTAGACATGATAGATGTCTGGAGAAAATTGAATGGGGATAGAAAGGAATATACCTTTTTCTCAGCAGTACATGGCACATTTTCAAAAATTGACCATGTATTAGGGCACAAAAACATCATAGTCAAATGTAGAAAGGCAGAAATAGTAAATGCATCCTTCTCAGATCATGATGCAATAAAAATTACATGTAAGAAAGAGCCAGGGAAAAATAGAATGAAAATCAATTGGAAACTAAATAATTTCATTCTAAAGAATGAATGGGCCAAACAAGAAATCATAGAAACAATCAATAACTTTATCCAAGAGAATGACAATAATGAGACAACATACCAAAATCTATGGGATGCAGCCAAAGCAGTGCTTAGGGGAAAATTTATAGCTCTAAATGCTTACATGAATAAAAAAGAGAAAGAGGAGATTAATGAATTGGGCATGCAACTTAAAAGGTTAGAAAAAGAACAAATTAGAAATCCCCAATTAGACACTAAATTAGAGATCCTGAAAATTAAAGGAGAAATTAATAAGATTGAAAGCAAAAAAACTATAGAATTAATCAATAAAACTAAGAGCTGGTTTTATGAAAAAACCAATAAAATAGATAAAATATTGGTTAATTTGATTAAAAAAAAGAAAGAAGAAAACCAAATTACCAGTATCAAAAATGAAAAGGGTGATGTTACCACCAATGAAGTGGAAATTAAAGCAATAATTAGGAAATATTTTGCCCAACTGTATGCCAATAAATTTGACAATCTAAATGAAATGGATGAATATTTACAAAGATACAAACTGCCCAGGTTAACTGAAGAGGAAATAAAATCCTTAAATAAACCCATATTAGAAAAAGAAATTGAACAAGCTATTAATGAACTCCCTAAGAAAAAATCCCCAGGGCCAGATGGGTTTACGGGTGAATTTTACCAAACATTTAAAGAACAATTAATTCCAATATTATACAAATTATTTGGAAAAATAGGTGAAGAAGGAGTTCTACCAAATTCGTTTTATGACACAAATATGGTGGTGATACCAAAACCAGGCAAAGCAAAAACAGAGAAAGAAAATTATAGACCAATCTCCCTAATGAATATTGATGCTAAAATCTTAAATAAGATATTAGCAAGGAGATTACAGCAAGTGATCACCAGGATAATACACTATGACCAGGTGGGATTTATACCAGGAATGCAGGGCTGGTTCAACATTAGGAAAACTATTAACATAATCAACCACATCAATAAGAAAACCAACCAAAATCATATGATTATCTCAATAGATGCAGAGAAAGCTTTTGACAAAGTACAGCACCCATTCCTAATAAAAACACTAGAGAGTTTAGGAATAGGGGGAGCTTTCCTTAGAATAATAAACAGTATCTACCTAAAGCCATCAGCAAGTATTATATGCAATGGAGATAAATTAGAGGCCTTCCCAATAAGATCAGGGGTGAAACAGGGATGTCCATTATCACCCCTATTATTTAATATTGTTCTAGAAATGTTAGCTTTAGCAATCAGAGAAGAGAAGGGAATTAAAGGAATTAGAATAGGCAAGGAGGAAACAAAACTATCACTCTTTGCAGATGATATGATGGTATACTTAAGGAATCCTCGAGAATCAAGTCAAAGATTACTTGAAACAATAAACAACTTTAGCAAAGTAGCAGGATATAAAATAAATCCACATAAATCATCAGCATTTCTATACATGACCAACAAAGTCCAGCAGCAAGAGATAGAAAGAGAAATTCCATTTAAAGTAACGGTAGGTAATATAAAATACTTGGGAGTCTACTTGCCAAGACAAACCCAGGAACTCTATGAACACAACTACCAAACACTCTTCACACAAATCAAATCAGATCTAAATAATTGGAAAGATATCAATTGCTCATGGATAGGCAGAGCTAATATAGTAAAAATGACAATACTGCCTAAATTAATTTACTTATTCAGTGCCATACCAATCAGACTACCTAAAAATTATTTTATAGAGCTAGAAAAAATAATAACAAAATTCATCTGGAAAAACAAAAAATCAAGAATATCCAGGGAAATAATGAAAAAAAATTCACAGGAAGGTGGGTTAGCGGTACCAAACCTGGAGCTTTACTATAAAGCGGCAGTCATCAAAACTATCTGGTACTGGCTAAAAAATAGAGTGGTAGATCAATGGAATAGGCTAGGCTCAGGAAATGCAGTAGTAAATGACACTAGTAATGTAGTGTTTGATAAACCCAAAGACTCCAGCTTCTGGAATAGGAACTCAGTATTTGACAAAAACTGCTGGGAAAACTGGAAGATAGTATGGCAGAAATTAGGCATAGACCAACATCTTACACCTTATACTAAAATAAGGTCAAAATGGATACATGATTTAGACATAAGAGGTGATACCATAGGTAAATTAGGAGAGAAAGGAATAGTGTACCTATCAGATCTTTGGAAAGGAAAACAGTTTTTGACCAAACAAGAGATAGAGTATATTATAAAATGCAAAGTGGATGATTTTGATTATATTAAATTAAAAAATTTTTTGTACAAACAGAAGCAATGCATCCAAAATTGGAAGGGAGGCAGAAAGCTGGGAAACAATTTTTGAGGCCAGTGCTTCTGATAAAGGCCTCATCTCTAAAATATATAGGGAATTAAATCAAATTTATAAGAATCCAAGTCATTCCCCAATTGAGAAATGGTCAAAGGATATGAACAGGCAGTTTTCTGATGAAGAAACCAAAGCTATCTATTCCCATATGAAAAAATGCTCTAAATCTCTAATGATTAGAGAGATGCAAATTAAAACAACTCTGAGGTACCACCTGACACCTATCAGATTGGCTAAAATGACAAAAAGGGAAGATAATAAATGTTGGAGAGGCTGTGGGAAAATTGGAACACTAATGCATTGTTGGTGGAGCTGTGAGCTGATCCAACCATTCTGGAGAGCAATTTGGAATTATGCCCAAAGGGCGATAAAGCTGTGCATACCCTTTGACCCAGCAATCCCACTTTTAGGTCTTTTGCCCAAAGAAATCATGGAAGGGGGAACGGGACCCACATGTACAAAAATATTTATAGCTGCTCTTTACATGGTAGCAAGGAATTGGAAGTTGAGGGGGTGCCCATCAATTGGGGAATGGCTGGATAAGTTGTGGTATATGAATACAATGGAATACTATTGTGCTGTAAGAAATGATGAGCAGGAAGAGTTCAGAGAAACCTGGAGGGTCTTACGTGAGCTGATGATGAGTGAGATGAGCAGAACCAGAAGAACATTGTACACAGTATCATCAACATTGAGTGTTGACCTACTGTGATGGACTATATTCTTCTCACCAATGCAATGGTACAGAAGAGTTCCAGGGAACTCATGATAGAAGAGGATCTCCAAATCCAAGAAAAAAAAAAAGAAAGAAAGAACTGTGGAGTATAGATGCTGATTGAACCATATTATTTCTTTTGTTTTGGGTGCTGTTGGTTTTTTTTTTCTTTCTATTTTAAGGTTTTGCATCACTGCTCTGATTTTTTCTCTTGTAACAGGATTAATGCCGAAATAGGATTAATGTTATTATGTGTATATATATGTGTGTGTGTATATATATATATCTATATGTATATGTATAGAGATATATAGATATAACCTATATCAGATTACCTGCTGTCTAGGGGAGGGGGGAGGGAGGGGAGGGAGGGAGAAAAATCTGAAATTGTAAAGCATGTATAAACAAAAGTTGAGAACTATCTTTACATGTGATGGAAAAAATAAAATACCTCATACATTAAAAAAAAAAGAATATGAGCTGCTGAGGAAACAATTGGAAGGAGAAATGAGAGCTTAGAGCAAGCACTATAAAACCTTGTCCAAGTAACAGACTCCTTGAAAATTAGATTAAATTAAATATAAATAATTTACTCTGTAAGGAAATAAATAATAGAATGAACAAAAAGACTGACAAAATTAGAAGAAAGTAAAGGGTATTTTACTATTTTTTAAAAATCCATACCTTAAGATCAAGTAACCATTAAAGGATTAGATATCATATTCCCAAAAATTGCCCAGATCTATTATTCTCTCTCTTCGAATACACCCGGTACACATGTAATTGAAAAAAACAATCTTTACATTAGTCTACTCCCCAATCCAACTACAATCCTTCCTTTAAAATTATGGAAACAATGAAAAAAGCTGCTGTCTACTTTTCTTCATTTTCCACATTAACCCGTTTCAATTTGGCTTGTTCCTACCATTGAAACTCTTCTCTTAAAAGTGACTATTTACTTCCCAATTGCAAAATCTAATGACAATTTCCTCCACCTTTATTTTCCTTGACCCACTGGCAGCATTTGACAAAGATAACCCTCTCCTTTTCCATCCTGAAATTACTTTACCCATTGGTGTCTTGTGCCACAATCTCCTGATACCTTATTTTCCCTCCTGCCTTCCTGACTGCTATTTTACTGTCTGTTTTGATAGCTACTGCTCTTTCTCTTAACCCCTAATTCAAAGTATACACAGTGTTCATTCAGTCTTTGGTTCTAAACTCTTAGTCCCTTGTATTCTCTTGGTCAGAGAACTCATCCACTCTCATGCCTTCACCTCTATGAGGATACTTTCCAAATCTGTTTCTTCAGCCTTGATAATTTCTCGTGCTGCATTCTAACATGTCCAACTATCCACTGGATATCCCCCCTTGGATTTCTTATCATCACCTAAGTGGCGCATTAAAACCTATGAATTCCTGGTAGAGAGTTAACTATTCGTTTGCTAGATCAGTGAGGACTCCATATTGAGTGGTATTAATTAAGCTAGGGTTTAAAGGATTGTAGGAATGGGATTAGTGGACAGAAAAGGGAGTGTTAAAGAAATGCAGACAGGAATGCTAGAGGAAAGCCACCCATCTTATTGGAATTGAGTTCTGTTTTGATAATGGGAGTTGGAGCAGAATCCTAGATTCTGGATAGATAGTAAGTGACCTTTTTCTTTTTTAACCTTTTCTCCCTTGGTTTCTTTGATGCCACATTCTCCTGCTATGGTTTTTTTTTTTCTTACTGCCTTTCTGAATGTCCCTTATTGTACTTTTTGACAATATTATTCATACGCCACTCAGATACTAAAAAGGCTTATGCCATCTTTTCATATCACTATTTAACATTTCATACAGGATGGGTCCTGGTGAAGGTTCACCTCTCCTCTCACTCCATGAAGGGAGGAGATACATTAATAGAAACCACCAAAGACCTGGTGAATTCAGATGGTCCAGCCACAAGATGTCAGAGGTAATTGTAGCAACACAGATAGTATGCTTTCTTATCTCATTTGCTTATAAGTTATATAGTCATACACTTATGGGAATTTTTCCAACACACTGGCACCCACTAAAAAGGGACCAGCTTCTGGGGGCAGCTAGGTGGCACAGTGGATAAAGCACCAGCTGTGGATTTATGAGGATCTGAGTTCAAATCCATCCTCAGACACTTGACACTTACTAGCTGTGTGACCCTGGGCAAGTCACTTAACCCTCATTGCCTCACAAAAAAGGGACCAGCTTCATTTCTCTACCTCTGAGTATAAAACCATTTCACCCCTTCACTGCCTATGAGCAATTCACCACCAATTCTGGATAGGGCTGGTTACTCCAAGAACCTACACTCTGCGCTCTCTTCATTACTCAGGACAGAATAAATATGAGACACAGAATAGCAACAAACTATAGTGGAGGATGGTAACTAAGTGTGGACTATGTGCCTCTTTTTCCTTGAAATCCCTAATTAACTGAAAGAATATGTAGGTGAGTGTGCCTGATTGTCCCAACTAGACTTTAAAATTCTTCAGGGCAAGAAACCCATGCTGTGTTTGGAGAATATAGACTAGGCTAAAATGGGCCAAAGAAGTCCCCTAATTTTACAATGAAGAAATTGAATTTAGAAAAAGGAAGCAATTTCTCCAGTCATATACCTATGAATGCATTGGGTTTAGTCCTTTTATATTTCTTTCATTTTTCATATAATCAAATCTCAATTATCTATGATGACATGGGATACATTCCCAGAGAGAATTTAATTCCACATGTAATCTTTTAAAAAAAAATTTAGCTGTTACTTCCAATTTCCACGAAAAAAAAATCTTTGCTCAGCACTATTAAGAAACAGAAGACAGCTAGATGGTTCGGTAGATAGAGCACCAGGTCTCAAGCCAGGATAATTCATCTTCTTGAGTTCAAATATGGCCTCTGAGGCTTATTAGCCTGTGTGACCCTGTGCAAGATACTCAATCCTGTTTGCCTCAGTTTCCTCATCTGTAAAATGGTCTGAAGAAGGAAACAGCAAAACATTCCAGTATCTTTGCCAAGAAAAGAATCCTACATGACTGAAAACGACTCAATCACAGCAAATTAAGCAAACTGTTGCTTGAATTTACTGTTTCTTCCAGACTTCTCTCTAGCATCATGAGGAAATGTGTTACATTCCTCAGTTTTGTGACCCATGGACAACTCACTTAACATCTCTGAGGCTGTTTCCTCTGTTGTAAAAACGAGGATAGGAGCACCTGTAATCTCTGCCTTAGAGGATGGCTGTGAAACTTAAATGAAATAATTTATGTAAAATCACTTTGTAAACCTTCAAGAGCTATATAAATGTCAGCTAGTATTACTAAAGATGCTAATGGGCAGTGATATGTCCCCAAGGCAGGAATCAGTAGAGCCAGAGAGGAGCAATAAGGTAGCTTAGAATAGCTAATCAGACCCGGAATAACCGAGTATACTCTACTAACTACTATTGGTCATTGATTTTTGTCTAATTTTATTATCAGAATCTCTCAATTTCCCATTTTTAATCTACAACAATTCAGAGGATATGTTGCAGGCCTATTGTTATTTATTTATTTAATTTTTACGTGAGTATTTGCACCTTGGAAATTAGCAATGTTATAAGTGAGGGCCTGATTGACTATTTCATTAGTTGTCTAGTACAGATTAAACTTAAAAGTGTATCCTGCTTAAGTCCCCCCACACATACCCCCAGAAAACCATCTACCAGCACACCACTTGGAGAAACCCACTATCTCCAGAAGCAGTCCATTTGACCTTTGGACAGGTCTGATTATTGGGAAGGTTTTCCTGATGTCTCTTCTATATCTGACTCTCTATCTTCTACACATGTTCCATACTTTTACTCACTAAACTCATAGAGAAGACTGATATTTCTTCCATATTTATGTTTTTCAGGGGGCAGCTAGGTAGTGCAGCCCTAGATTCAGGAGGACCTGAGTTCAAATCCAGCCTCAGACACTTGATACTTACTAGCTGTGTGAGCCTGGGCAAGTCACTTAACCATGATTATCCCACAAAAACAAACAAACAAACAAACAAAAAACGTATTTAAGTTTCTCTTCCAAAATATTCTACAGGCATCAGAAGGAGAATAGAGTCCAAATCCAACCTCAGATACTTACTAGCTGTGGCACCAAGGGCAAGCCACTTAACCTGTTTGCCTCAGTTTCCTCATCTGTAAAGTGGGGGAAATAATAGCACTTTCCTCCAGGGGTTATTGTGAGGATCAAATGTTATAATATAAAGTGCTTAGCTTTGCCTGGCACATATTATTAAACATTTATATAAATGTTAGCTATTATTATTATTTTTATTTTCCATCAGGAATTCTAAGAGAAATTGTCATTCTTCCCAAGGTTACTTTCTTTTCTATTTCAACAATTCATTTCAATGCTTTAATCTTGGATCCAGGAAAGCATTTCCCTTGTCCCTTCTTTCATTCCTTGAAGGATGAAATTGCTATTAAAGCAAGGTAAGAATTTATTAAAGTTTTAAATATTGGAGACTTCCTAGATAATTGAAGTTCCTCTATACTCCCCATTTCAATGTGCCTCAATTTTAGATTCGTCACCTATTTCCCTAACTCTGCATTCAATACCTCCTCCTTTCTCAATGATCTGCAGTAGACTCCCAGAGTAGAAAAAAAAGACAACCCTCGATCTTGTTTCAGACCTATGCCTTTGGAAATTTGTTTTGAAAGCTGTGTAAATGATGAGCTGGAGAAGGAGGAAGACCAGTTAAGAGCCTATTAAAATATGACAGGAAAGAAGTGAAGAGAGTCTGCAGCTGAATGGTGACTGTGCATGTGCTGAGAAGGATATGGAGGCAATAGATAGTGTGGTTAAAGAAATAAGACTTAGCAACTGACTGCATATGAGCAGTGTTTGACAGTCAGCGACAGCTCTAAGGTTTACTATTAATAAAGCAGAACTCTTCTAACTTTTATTTTTAAATCGTTCAAAAATGTGTTGTAGATAGTGAGGAAGGAAGTAATTTGGGGAGCAATCAAGCACTTGGAGAATTTGTGTATCCAACTCACCCTTTTGTACGGAAGTTTCTTAGGCGACTAAAGTCAAAGAGGCGATTTTCACCTTCTCCAGATCTACTAGCTCAGTTTTTCTCAGAGAGGCCATGTGTTCTGCGTTGTTCTTTCAAACAAAGCCACCGTTTAAGTTCTGGTCTCTTAGAAATGATTTTAAAATGCCTCCCAAGATGACTCATATGTGCCCATACTACACAATTATGCTTTCCTTGCCAAATAACCCATCCTTATGAGTCCTGAAACATCACCTTTGCTACCTCATAACTCAAATGATGTGCAATATTTAAATCCCGATATATACAGTGAGCTGACTGTGTCTCAGCGTGACTTAAGACAAGTTTTAAAGAAACTGCCTAAATTATAGGGCCAGGTGTTTCGTTTCAATCATTATTCAGCAGCTACTATATCAGCAGTCAAACTGTGTCACTTCCCTGATAATCCTTGTTTCCAGGCAGTTTACTTTCCACAGAATGATAGATATTAGAAATGAGAGACTTCTTAGATCATTGAGGCTGCCCTCCTCATGTCACATATTGTGAAACTAACCTGGAAAGCTAAAATTGCCAGAGGTCACACAGGCTGGAAGTCAGAGTGTGGATTTGAACTCACAGACTCAAATTCCAGGGATATTCCTTCAGGGAAGCACCCACAATAAGGCAAATACATTTTCATTTCCAGTTAGTGGGCTGATATTAACGAGGAAAAAATTTATTCTCTTCTTGAAAGGTATAACATTTTAATTCAATACTAATTCTCTCTCCACTTTTACCTCTCTTTTGACAATGGCCTAAACATGTTATTTGTAAATATCCCTCAGGAATTGTTGCTTTCCTCAAAAGGGAAAAAAAAACTCAAAGACAGATTGTAAGTCTGTGATCTAAGATGGAGGTCATAGAATAGTATCTTTGTTCTGCAGATAAGAAGAAAGTGAAGAGAGAGACCCAGAACGCTTTATTGATTTGCCCAAAGTCATATAATGAGTTAGTCGCAGACTTGGGAATAGGAACTGGTTCACTTCCCTCCCAATTTAGAGTTCTTTCACTGCATCAACCACAAATCACTACTTTGGGCATATGTAAAGCACCTTTTGTATAACAGCTCATTTCAGTGCTTTAATGTAGTGTAATCAATAATTACCATGATGCTGACCCTAAATGTTGTTGAAAAACTAATAATCAGCTGGGGCAGAGATGTGGTGGGGGGCACCAGAGGGAAACAGATGAGATTCAGGGTCAGGAAAGGAGTGGCTAATTACCTGGTCCTGGGGAAACCATGAAACTTAAGCAAAATACTGATGCCTTGTAGCTTGGTAAGGATTATCTGACTATAGGAAGACCTATTAGACACCAGGCTCTGATATTTTGCCAGAGGGAAGTAGGATTAAAGATCTTTTGACTTTCTGTAGGCAGCACAGTTATAACCAACTCCTGTTTGGGAAGTTAGAACAGTTTTCTTTCCACAATATCACTCAGCTCTTTTTTTCCAGTTTGAGGAAGTAAGTACCTGGAGATACTTATCTCAACCGAGGGTATAAAAGCTGGGCAACAGGGAGTCTTAACCATAAAGCTGAGGAATTTGTATTTTATCCTACAGGAGATAGAGAACCAATGAAGGTTTTGAGCAGGGCATTGACATGGTCAAGCCTATGCCTGAGGAAGACTATTTTGACACCTGTGAAGAGGTTGAATTGGAAAGAAATTGCAAGGTTGATTAAAATATTAAATGATCATTAAGGATTTCGAAGCAGTATGAGATAGAGACGTGGATTTGGAGACAGAGGACCAGTTTTCAAATATTACTTCTTCCTCTTATACTCTATATGACCTTTAGCTATTCCTGGCCTCAGTTTCTTTAGGTATGAAATGAGGGGTGAGATTGGATTTGATGACTCCCTAATATCCTTTTCAGGCCTTATTCTATGATACTGTAAAATGTGTTAACTAAAATTGGTTTATGATGATAAATTATATAGTAGTTGAACTGTGAAACTCAGGGAAGATAGTGAATAGTCAAAGATTATTTATCCTACAGAAGAAGGTAGCCAAAGAAATTAAAGAATCAAACCAATTTGCAGAAGGATTCAGAAAAGAGTCAAGCCTAGTCATTCTAAGAACAGTCAAAAAGCAGACATGCCCTCTGTTTCCTGCTGGCTCAATCTGCTATAGGAAAGGATGTTATTTGTGATTGGCTAACAAAGCCTATTAATAAAAGTAAAAATAACCTCTAAGTCGCTGACTGAGAAAGGTGTTTAAGAAGTAGTACTATTGGCTAAGAAGTCTGGCTAAAGACAGACAGATTCATAGCTATTAATTGATAAGACTACATGAGGGGAGTTACAGTTTTCCCTTCAAGTAAGAAACTTACTATTTGCAGCCTTCCCAAAAGATGGGGGACAATGTAACAGGTATCTCTGAAGATAGCACCTTGGCTAAGGACTGTGGCCAAAACACAATGTAAAGCTAATAGAGAAGTTTGAAAGAGAAGCCATGGATGTGACTTTCAAAAATACTTGTTGATTGCTTTATTAATGAAAGAGCTATAGCTTTCCTTCCAGGGGAGAGGCTTACTAACCACAGCATCCTTATTACATATTGTATAGGTTATTGAATAGCCTAAATATTGCTGAATATCAGCTGAAACAGAGATGTGACATTTGATAGAGCATAGGGGGACACCAGGGGGAAGCAGCTGAGTTGTAATGCCTGGTTAGGAGTGTCTAAGTCACAATGCTTAATGGGGAATAGGTTCATCAGAGTTCTGTATGCTGACATTACTAGGAGACACAAGCAGCTATATGGTATCAGATATTTCAGTTGCATCTCCATCTCTGTTCCCTAGTCACACATGTTCCCTGTTTGTCAGCACCTTCACATGTATTCTGTTTCCCATGTGTGAATGTCCAAAATTTGAACCCTATGCAAATTCATTCGGGGGGGGGGGCTCCAGGGCAATGAGGGTTAAGTGACTTGCCCAGGGTCACACAGCTAGTAAGTGTCAAGTGCCTGAGGCTGGATTTGAAGTCGGGGACTCCTGAATCCAGGGCCGGTGCTTTATCCACTGCACCACCTAGCTGCCCCCAAATTCATTCTTCCCATAGAGTTCATGGGTATTTTTTAGAGTTTGAGCCTCATATTTATGGGAGGGATATTCTATTATTCCATTTTTATTCATACCTGTGTTATGAATAAGTGTGTCTCCTAGGTGACAAGTAATAGTCAATACATAGATGGGGTATGAGAGCAATGGTTTGGAGAACATACTAACCTGCAGAATACCTAGAACGTAGTTTGGCTAAATGTCAGTCCAAAGTGATGGGAATCCAGACTACTCCACAACTTTCAAGAAGAAGATTGTTTTCTGTGTATTTTTCAGTAGCAGCTCTTCCTTTGTGACAAATCAAACCAAATGAGCAAAGCTTGCCTCTCTCAGGGTCCACAGTGTAGAAATAATCAAAAAAGTTTTGGGTTTGTTTTGTTTTGTTTTTTCCTGGAGAACTGAGCCAATTTGATGTGGAAGCTATGTAATACAACTGCCTCTCTTAGCCAAGGCTTCCATTTGATCTTTTGAGTGAGTTACACAAAGAAGACAATTTGGAACTTTTCTTAACTTCAATGTGGTTTTAGCTTTAATTTACCAAGATCATATTTGTGAATAAAAATAAAGTAAATTGGAATAACAGCCATTTTGACAGTATTCTCACTTTTATGTTTCCTAGAAATGTCAGAAGCTATGATTAGAACTCAATACTGTGAATTAATAACACTAGTTACTTACAAGTTCAATGTAAAACTAAAATTAAAAGGTCTTAGAAAATGCCAGTGGCCCTCTATGACTTACACTCTATGTTCTTTAGGCATGTCTCAGGTTTTTTTGAATCCTTAGATTATTAAGGGACAGCATAAAAATCTTAAAAGATGCATATGGCAAAATGTTGCAGAGCCAGAAGAGTTTTATGAGGCAGGAAGAGTAAAACAGGCAACATTCAGTCAGAGGACATAAAGGCAACTTGTCAGGAGGTGCCTAAACTTCATGCCAGGTACCATGACATATATCTTTTCATCAAAATTCAAATCTCATAGTGACACAGCTGGGAGTGGCAATCCTAAAACTATCTAAAAGGCATGGCAGGGTTTCTATGGAAACCCAAAGATAAGTAAATCTGTGTTTCAGTGGAAATCTAGAATTGGTGTTGGCAGGGGGTGCCAAGAAGGCAAAGGAAAGTTGACCAGAGCTTTAGCAGACCAGTGGAAGGTATTCAATTCAAAAGATAAACTCTAGAAGTTTTATTTGAAATATAAAATGTGTAACAGTCCCAGACTATCAGTAACTAAGACAGAGGTCTCCTATCTCCATAAACCCCAGCCCAGAAACAGTAATTTTCATTTGTTTTTTACTGATGCAATTGGGGTTAAGTGACTTGCCCAGGGTCACACAGCTAGTAAGTGTTAAGTGTCTGAGGCCAGATTTGAACTCAGCTTCTCCTGACTCCAGAGCTGGTACTCTATCCACCTAGCGGCCCCAGAAACAATAATTTTCTAAGATTGTTTGCGATTTTGTTTTTAAACAACATAAAGGGGAATATATAAATCCTTAATAATAATAAGGTTAGTTAATTAGCAGTAAGTGTACAAGAAGTTGGCAGGTAGATGGCAGAGTAGATAGAGTGCTAGGCCTGGAGTCAGGAAGACTCTATTTCCTGGGTTTAAATCTGGCTTCAGATGCTTAGTAGCTGTGTGACCCTGGGTAAGTCACTTGACTCTGTCTCAGTTTCCTCATCTATAAAGCGAGCTAGAGAAGGAAATGGCAAACCACTCCAGTGTTTTTGCCTAGAAAACCCCAAATGGGATCATAAAGAATCAGACATGACTGAAAACAACTCAGCAACAACAACTAAAAGAAGTATATGAGAAACCTTGACTAGGTTATGTGGTTCTCAACTTTTTATGTCATCTTCTATGGGGGTACATTTCCCATAAGACTCAGATAAGACTATTGAATCACCTGGGATGAATTTGATATTAGTCCAATTGGGTTTATTGGGCCATTTTTCCAGTCTCTGGTTTACTTTCAGCCAATCAGGAAACATTCTGATTGTAATAATAACTATAGCTTAACTAACTTTACCTCACCCCATTAAAGGACAAATAAAGAAATTGATACAAGTAAATAGAATCATTCCCATTATTGCACAATCTGAATAATTCAAGCTAACACATAGGTTATTTTTATTGTTATTAAATTCAAATCTTACACTTAATCAGCTGAGATTGGCAACACTAAAGTCAATTCACAAAAGACAATTTTACCTTTTTTAAAAAAAAATAATTAATTTAATTTTTTTCTTTGCAACATTTATTTTATTTTTTCCAGTTACATGTAAGGGTAGTTTTCAATATTCATTTTCATAAGATTTAGAGTTCCAAATTTTTCTCCCTCCCTCCCTTTCCTCCCCCCTCTATAAGACATCACCCAGATTATATACGTACAATTCACAAGTGCTTTTTTTTATCAGTTCTTTCTATGGGGGTGGATAGTATGCTTCCATTATTAGTCCCTTGGGATTGTTTTGGATCATTGTATTTCTGAAAGTAGTTAAGACATTCACAATTGCTCATCCAACAATTCTGCTGTCACTATGCACAATGTCCTCCCAGTTCTGCTCACTTCACTATGTATCAGTTCATGAGTCTTTCCAGGTTTTTCTGGGATCATCCTGTTTGTCATTCCCTATAGCACAATACCATTCCACTGCAATCATATACCACAGCTTCTTCAGTCATTCCTCAATTGATGGACATTCCCTTGGTCCCCAATTCTTTTTTTTTTTTTTTGGTGAGTCAATTGGGGTAAAGTGACTTGCCCAGGGTCACACAGCCAGTAAGTGTAAAGTGTCTGCGGCCGGATTTGAACTGAGGTCCTCCTGACTCCAGGGCCGGTTCTCTATCCACTGTGCCACTTAGCTGCCCCTTGGTTCCCAATTCTTAGCCATCACAAAGAGTTGCTATAAATATTTTTTGTACAATTTCCCCCCTTTTCTCTTTTTCACAATTACTATTGTTAAATGTTTCCCTCCATCCTATTCCCTTCTCCATGATATTTATTCTATTATCTATCTTCTTTCACCCTATCCCTCTTCAAAAGGGATTTGCTGCTTTCTGTCCTGTCCCCCAATCTGCTCTCCCTTCCTTTCTTTTGCCCTTCTCTCTTTATCCCCTTCCCCCCTATTTTCCTGCAGTGTTATATTACTCCACCCAATTAAGTGTGTATGTTATTCCCTCCTTGAGCCAATTCTGATGAGATTGAGGTCTTTGAGCTAATTCTGATGTGCATTAGGCTCATTTACTGCACAGATTAAATAGATTACTCCACCAAATTGGGTGTGTGTGTGTTAATCCCTCCTTGAGGCAACTCTGATGATTTTAAGACATTTGAGCCTTTTCTGATCAGTGTAAAATTCATTTACTGCCCTGCTCCTCCCCCATCTCTTCCCCTAATCCATAAGCCCTTTCCTTGTTTCTTTCATGTAGGATTTCACTTCATGTTAATTCTGCCCTTCCCCCTCCCCCAGGGCATCCCCCTCACCCCTCAATTTAACCCTAAAGATGTCATCATGGGGCAGCTAGGTGACACAGTGGACAAAGCATCCACCCTGGACCCAGGGGGATCCCAGGCAAAACAGCCTCAGACACAAGACAGTCACCCACTGCATGACCCCAGGTATGTCCCGCAACTCCAGTTTTTTATAGTTCTCTATGGTCTTGTATTTGAAATTCAAATTTGCCATTCAGTTCAGGTCTTTTCATCATGAACACATGAAAGTCCTCTTTTTCACTGAAGTCCCATTTTTTCCTCTGAAAGATTACAACCAGTTTTACTGGATACATGATTCCTGGTTGTAATCCCAATTCCTTTTCCCTCTGGAATATCATATTCCATGCCCTCTGGTCCTTTAATGTAGAATCTTCTAGATCTTGTGCTATCCTGACTGGGACTCCACAGTACTTGAATTCTTTCTTTTAGGCAGCTTGCAATATTTTCTCCTTGACCTGAGAGCTCTGGAATTTGGCTATAATATTCCTAGGAGTTTTCCTTTTGGGATCTCTATCAGGAGGTTATTGGTGGATTCTTTCAATTTCTATTTTACCTTCTGCTTCTAGAATATCAGGGAAATTTTCCCTGAAAATTTCTTGGAAGGTGATGTCTAAGCTCTTTCCTTGATCATGGTTTTCAGGTAGACCAATAATTTTCAAATTATCTCTCCTGGACCTATTTTCCAGATCAGCAGGTTTTCCAAGAAGATACTTCATATTACCCTCTATTTTTTATTCATTTGGATTTGCTTTATTGTGTCTTGGTTCCTCATGAAGTCAACCAGCTTCCATTTGTTCAATCCTAATTCTTACACAATTATTTTCATCAGAGAGCTTTTGTACCTCCTTTTTCAATTGGCCAATTTGGCTTTTCAAGCTGTTGACTTTTTTCTCATGTCTTTCCTGCATCACCCTCATTTCTCTTTCCATTTTTTCCTCTACCTCTCTAACTTTATCTTCAAAGTCCTTTTTGAGAGCCTCTGTGGCCTGAGACCAATTCATATTTTTCATGGAACTTTAGATATAGGGGCCCTGATGTTGACATCTTCTTCTGAGGGTGCACCTCGGTCTTTCTTGTCACTAAAGAAACTTTCTATGGTCCTCACCTTTCTCTGTCTGCTCATCTTGCCTTTCTTTTACTTGACTTCTAGCTCCTTAAAGTGGGGCACTGTTTCCAGGCTGCAGTATCTAAAGCTTCAGAAGGTCCCTGGTGGTATGATATAAGGAGGATGAGGTTCTTCACTCACCTGGCCTGTTCCCTGGTCCATAGATGACCCGAGACCAAGTTGCTAATCTACCAGCTTTGTGTGTTGTGGTTGTCAGCTCTGATGAGCCTGTGCCCCTCCCCAACCTGGACCACTGCTACTCAAGCCTATCTCCTGGTTGCTAGTAAGGGTGAAAAACCCAAGTTTTGCTTCAGCACCAGCATAGAACCCTGTAATCTCCCCCCTGCCCAGGGCTCAGCCCACTCACCAGACTGTGAGATTAGTTCCAGACAACTCTGATGCTTCCGCTGATTCAGAGGCTCTGGGGGTGGGTCTCTTTCTCTGGCAAGGACTTCCTGGGACTAGATCTCTGTCAGAGTGACTGTGGGATTGGGCTCCACTCCTGTCTCAGCACAGCAGCTCCCTCCTTTCAACCTTCCAACCTGTTCTTGGAGAGAGGATGATTTCAGCACATTCTTCTGTGGTTTTTGCTGCTCCAGGAATTATCCTATGGCATTATTTGAATGTTTTTTGTAGTACCTCTGTCATGAGTTCGAGAGCTCACTGCCTTTCCTCAGCCATCTTGCTTTGACAATTCTACCTTTACAAGAAAGACCAATGCCACTTGCTAGTTCTTAAAAATCAATCATAACAATGATTTTATTTTAAAAGTGTTTTCCCTTCCCAAATACAATTAAATAGATTTGTATTTAAAACCTACTAAATGTAAGACACAACACCTAATCATTGTTGATAGGAAAATGAAAATTGGCATAGCACCTGCCCTCAGTAAGTTTATAGTTTAATAAATTGTTGAGATAATGCAGAATGTATACAGTGTCAGGGATATAGAATGCAATTAATGTAATTAATATAATTAACTTATATACAATATATTTACATATAATAGTATATATATAATTTTAAATTATGTAATTTAATTAGGGGAAAGAAATGGTACAAAACATTTTAATAAAATTCAAGGAGACATGTCACTTTATCAAAGGAGGATCAGGGAAGGATTCATGATGTAAATAGCATGGGGAAAGAATTATGGGGAAAAGCAGTAGACAGAGTCAGAAATCCAAGGTTCAAATGCTAGTTAATTAATATTTATATTGCTTTGGGGAGAATACTGGACTTTAGTTTTCTCCTCTGAAATGAGAGAGTTGGGTTTGATTAGATTGTCTCTATCCCAGATTCTAGGTACTTTGTGGGTCAGAATACTCTGCAAACCATAGCTTATGAGCCTCCATCAATATATCTGCCTTTACTAGTCATTCAGAATACAAATTTATTTCACAACGCAAACATCATCTGCATCATCAGAGCTAACATTTAGCTAGAACTTTCTATCTGCTGGGCACTATGCTGAGCACTTTACAAATATTATCTCATTTGATCATCACAGCAACCCTGGGAGGTAGGTGCTATAATTTTTCCCATTTTACAGATGAGGAAACTTGGGCAAACAGTGGTTAAATGACTTGCCTAAGGTCACATAGCTCTAATTTGCCAAGATCATATTTATGAATGAAAGGAAAGTAAATTGGAGTAACAGCCATTTACCATCTGAAGATGGATTTGAACTCAGGGCTTCCTAACACCAGGCCCAGTGCTCTATCCACTGTACCATTTAGCTGTATTGTAGTGGTAGTAATAAGCTTGCTCTCCTGCAAATATGCACATACTCAGTGGGAAGAATGGGCCTGCAGAGACTTCACATGTGGAATATTCACAGATGAGCAACATGTGTAATCAGTCACATGCAAAGAGGGGAAACTAAAGCCTTTGCATTTAGCTTTCCCATCCTGTGAGTCCAGCTAATCTATTTAAAATCCTAAAAGATGATGTGATTAAAGTGCTGCGCTCAATATGCCAGCAAATTTGGGAAACTTGACAGTTTGGGTTGGAAAAAATGGGTTTATGCCCCTATTCTAAAGAAGGGCAGTGACAAGGAATGTTCAAATTACTGAACAACTTACACGCTAGCAAGATTATGCTTAAGAATCTGCAAGCTAGGATTCACCAATACATGAACCAAGAATTACCAGAAAAGCAGGCTGGTTTTCAAAGAGGCAATGGAACTAGAGACCAAACTGCCAACATTTTCTGGATTATGGAGAAAGACAAAGGAGTTCCAGAAAAATATGTACTTCTGCTTCAATGACTATGCCAAAGTCTTTGACTGTGTAGATTGCAACAAAATGTGGCAAGTCCTCAAAAATATGGGAGTACTAGATTATCTTACTTGTCTCCCAAGGAACAAGAAGAAATAGTTAGAAGTAAACATGGAACAACTGATTAAGATTGGAAAAGGATTATGACAAAACTGGATATTGTTACTTTATTTATTTCATTTGTACATAAAGTACATGATGCAAAATGCCAGACTGGATGAATCAAAAACCAGAATTAAGGTTGTCAAGAGAAATATCAACAATCTTAGATATGGAGATGATATTATTTTGATGGCAGAAAGTGAAGAAGAATTAAGCCTCTTGATGTGGGTGAAAGAGGAGAGTGTAAATGCTGGATTGAAGCTTAATACATACACACACACACACACACACACAGAAAATGAAACAAAACAAACAAACAAAAACAAACAAAAAACCCCATAGATATTGGCAAATGGTCCCATTACTTCTGGCAAACAGAGGGAGAAGAAATGCAAGCAGTTTAAAATTTTATATCCTTGGTCTAAAAGATCACTGCAGACAGTGAGTGACTGCAGCCAAGAAATTAAAAGACACTTGCTCCCTGGGAAAAAAAGCTATGTCAAATCTGGGCAGCATACTAAAAAGCAGAAACATCACCTTGCTGTCAAAGGTTTGTATAGTCAAAGCTACGGTTTTTCCAGTAGCAATATCTGGCTGTGAGAATTGAACTATAAGGAAGCAGAGCACCACAGAATCAACACTTTTGAATTGTGGTGCTGGGGTGGGGGGGGGGGAGACTTTTGAGAGTCCCTTGGAAAACAATGAGATCAAATCAGTCAATACTTATAGAAATTAATTCAGATTAGTTACGGGAAGGTCAAATAGTAGAGCCAAAGCTTCAATACTTTGGTCACATACTGAGAAGACAGGACTCTTTGGAAAAGACCCCGATGTTGGGAAAGATTGAAGGCAGAAGGAAAAAGGGAAAGTATGGGATGACACAGGTAGCACCACAGAAAAAATGAACATGAATTTGGACAGACTTCCAGAGATGATGGAGGACAGAAGGGCTTGGCATAATGTTGTCATTTATCCTCCATTTTTGAAGAGGACTAATTACATCATGAGGGTGGTATCTCTATTTGCTTATGAATTGGATTGAAGTGAGGCAGAGCTGCACAAAGTCTTCAGCTTCACTCTCTCTTCACTGAAATTGATCCATGGGGGTCACAAAAAGTCTGAACAACAACAAAGCTGTGATTCTATTAGATTGCAGATCCTTGAGGAAAGTAACTGCCTTTTGCCTCTTTTTCTATATCCCATGTGCTAAGCACGATGCTTGGAACATAGTAGGCACTTAAGGAACATTTACTGATTGACTGATTTCTGTGATTCCAGCAGAAGACAGAGAAGGTTTTGTGGAGGAAACGGTACCTAATCTGAAACCTGAAGAAAAAAAAAGAAAGAAGAAAACAATATATTCCAGCATTAAGAGCAGGGAGTTGGGAAGTGGCCTACAGGAATAAACAGCTGGGAGAACATGGGATGAAATCAGAGAACACCCAGTAATCCGCTTAGTTCAAATAATGTAATTTAAATTCTGCTAAGGAACACTGATAGGTAGCATAGGAATATTGCTTCAACATATAATAATAAATTTAGTGGAAAGAGCACCTGATTCAGAAGAGACCAGGGTTTGAAACTTGCCTCTGACACTTGGTATCTGTGTATCAGTGAGCTAGTCTCTTAACCCAAGTCACAATTTTCCCAGTTGTCAAATGAGAATAATGATACTTTCAGCATCTCCCTATAATGAAAGAAATGGTTTGCTAATTTTAAAGAATTATGATTGTGGAATCAGGAAGGCTTGAGTTCAGGTCCAAGTCCATTCTTTTCTAAGATTGACATGTAGCTGTTCACTCCTTGCTCTAGGTCCTTTATTCACAAGATCCCATCACCTTCCTCTGCTTCCAAATATCATTCCTCATTCAAGGTCCAGCTAATGTCCCCCTTTCTTCATGAAACTTTGCACAACTTCAGTCCACACTGATTACTTACTCCTCTGACTTCCTTGAAGAATGGACAGACACCATTTGACTTGGCATCAGAAGGTATAGGTTCAAGCTCTGACCCAGATACTTCTTAGTCTTGTGAAATGGAGGCAGTAAAATTTACAGGGCTTTTGAGAAGAAAGTTCTTTGTAAACCAATGAGAAGTATAACTTTTCCATTCTATAATTCATCTGATATTTAATATTTTATACTGTCCTATTATTATTTGCAGTTTTACCTATGCATCATTTCTCTCCCCATAGAGATTAGAAGTACCCTGAGAACAAGACTTTATCATACCCACCTTTGTCCCCCCCACCCCCACCCCCAGGCAGCACAGTTATGGAGCTTTTCACATACCAGAAGCTTAATAAATATTTGTTGGACTGAACTTCTTGTTGCCCCCCATGGTATTCCTTACCTTTCTGCCCCCATGCCTCTCCTAGTCTTAGAGAGGAATTGGAAAGTAAGGAAGGGTTTTCCCCTGTCTCCTTCAACGTCCTAATGCCCCCTGACAGTGTCACTGGGAGGGTAATCTGGTGCCATGCCTCATGGTTCATTTCTTTTTTCTTTTTTTTTTTTTTTTTTTAGTGAGGCAATTGGGGTTAAGTGACTTGCCTAGGGTCACACAGCTAGTAAGTGTTAAGTGTCTGAGGCCGGATTTGAACTCAGGTACTCCTGACTCCAGGGCCGGTGCTCTATCCACTGTGCCATCTAGCTGCCCCTCATGGTTCATTTCTAAGCTCCACTTTTGCCTTCCATCCCCAGGAGCTGCTATCTCAAGTCACTTTGCAATTAATGCATATGAAATACTCCTGGCCTTCAGAAGTTATGATCAAACTGAATATTGGTGTCACAGAAATAATGAATAGAAAGCCTAGTTAACTCCTCTTTCCTTGGTGTGTATCAAGCAGATAGAGGAAGCAGCATGAGTCAGTGAAAAGAATGTTGGAGTTTGAGTCAGAGGACCTCGAGAAGTTACTTCTACTCTCCGTGACTCAGTTTCCACATCTGAACTCTGAAGGAGGTTCACTGGATGACCTCTAAGGTTCTTTCCAGCTATAAATCTAAGATCCTAGCACCACTTCTAAGAACTGAAAATGGCTGAGTTGCCTTCTTTATACTCCTGCTGTAAGGGAGAAATCAGGAAAGGCCCACTCTTTAAACCTCTTTGATGAGATTTTACTGTGTGAGTGGGTTTGTCTGTCCAGGCAGGCAGTCTTAATTTTCCTCAGCATAGGAAGTAGGCTCTTGTTGGCCTTCAGGACTCTTCATCCTAAATCAGCAATGCATTTTGTTGGCATACCAATCTTTAAGCATGAGCAGGGAGTGGCCGCTCGGGGGTACCATCGGCAAACTGAGGAATCTGTTCAAAGAGAGACTCTTTAATTAAAGATGACATTTATGAAGCAACGGCCTTGGTGTCAGCCAACTTGTGAGGAGGGGTCATGAGCTCTCAGTCTAAGACTTCCAAACATCAAATAAAAAAAACAGGTTTCCTTTGGCTCCCAGATTACTTTAGGAACCTGAAGGACTTCAGAACTGAACATGTAAGAAAGAAGAAGAAAAAGAAAAGTTAGTTCACACAGAGAATTGTTAGGTCTCTAATTCAGTACGATTCTTTGCAGTCCTTCCTCCTTTTCCTCTCAATCACCCCATCTTGACTCCTTGACATTTAGTTTCCATATATGTGGCTTCATCTTTGCATGTAAAAATTCCACTCTCACATGAAGCTCAGATAACTCATATTAGATGATTACCAATGTCCCAGTGGACTTGTGATCTTACTGATGTGGGCATTTCTTCAATGATGCTGATTACATATCCTTCATGCCAATCTGACATGGGCAACTTTTTTCCATGTCCCCCATAAGTCATCCCCCTGAGGGTCCACCTAATTTGCTAGGGGCCTTCCCCATCATGTTCTTGATACTGCAAGGGCAATCAGCAGAACAAGTAAGCCATCCACTGGCTATCCTTTCAACCAGCTGTATAGACAATCCATCTTCTGTTTCAATCCTACATTTCTTTAATGACATCCTTTATACTGCTCCTACTCCGCAATTCTTTGAAATTTGTTAAAGTTTGTTCATGCCAACCTTATGCCTCTCTATTGCCTATTGGCTGATCTTGAAATCCAATTGTTCAGAGACTAGTATTCCGGAGCCTGTAGATTTGTACCATTACTAGAAGAATTGGGGATGGGGGGGAAGGGGGAGGGAGGTGAAACTGATTCCATTGATGTAGGAAGCAACAGGTTGAGGAAACTCATTCTTTTACTTTTGTTTTTTTGGCAGATCAATGAGGGTTAAGTGACTTGCCCAAGGTCACACAGCTAGTAAGGGTCAAGTGTCTGAGGCTGGATTTGAACTCAGGTCTTCCTGAATCCAGGACCGGTGCTTTATCCACTGCGCCACCTAAATGAGAGGAAACATTCTGCCATTGCATATTGGGACCCATTCTGAAACTTAAACTCTCTATGACTTAAAAGTGAAATTACTTATTCTGGATAACCCAGGTAGTATGTGTCCAGTGGGACTTGAGAGACAGCTAGGTGGCACAGTGGATAAAGCACTGGCCCTGGATTCAGGAGGACCTGAATTCAAATCCGACCTCAGACACTTAACAATTACTAACTGTATGACCTTTGGCAAGTCACATAACCCTCACTGCCCCGCCAAAAAAAAAAAAAAAGTGAGATTTGAACCTAGCTCTTCTTGCCTCCAAGGCCAGATTTCTATCCTTCACCCCATGCTACCTCTGGAGTAGACCTTCATTGGTCTTCTGGCCTCAGACCAAGCACTTATTCACTCTGAGCCTCACTTTCCTCCTCCATAAAATGAAAATAAGAATACTTTTTGCTATCTACCTCACTGAGTTATTGTGGAGATCAAATGAGATAACGTATATAATGTATTCCTAAAAATCTGAGTGTACCAAAGAAAAGTAGTAGCAGAGACTAAAGCGGGGCGACCTCGCCTGTGGCTAGTGTTGTATACTTAGACTCAGCAAGACCCAGCTTTGAACCATCTGCCTCTGATCCTGCTTTTGGCCCTCCCTAGATGTAAGATCACGGACAAGTCCCTAAAAACCATTGAGCCTCTTCCTCTTACCTGAAAAATTGGGTTGGCTTAGGCCTCGTTTGAGATAAGGCATACAAAACACTTTGCAGGTTTTAAAGTTTTATGTAAATATTGGTGATCATTACTAATTTCTGAATAAATGCACAGGCACATTGGGAGTAACAGACAAAAAGCTTAGCAAGCTGGCCAAATAAGGGTCCACATTTGGGAAAGCGACCTGGAAAGATAACAGGCTTTGGCTGACATTCACTTATGCCTGCAGTCACTATAAATGCACATTTAAAAGGCATCAGAAGGGGGGCAGCTAGATGGCGCAGTGGATAGAGCACCAGCCCTGGAGTCAGGAGTACCTGAGTTCAAATCCGGCCTCAGACACTTAACACTTACTAGCTGTGTGACCCTCAGCAAGTCACTTAACCCCAATTGCCTCACCAAAAAAAAAAAAAAAAAAAAGGCATCAGAAGGCCCCAATTGAAAATCAGTAAGTAGAGTAGCCTTTGTAAGAGAAGTAGAATAGGTCATCCTTTTGCTCTAATAAAGCTTCTCAGGTTGTTTCTGAAAAGAATCACAGAATGTCAGAGCTGGGAGGGACCTTAGCAATTGTCAGCCTGATCCTCTCATTTTACAGATGAGAAAACAAACAAACAAAAAACACCTACAACTAAGGGAGGTTAGTATGTCCTGAGGACACATAGCTGTGATCTGCACCAGGGATTAAAATTCGGTCATCCTGTTTTACCTAGGGGATGCGGGGAAGGTATTTCAATGCCATGAACGATTTCATCCCCTTCCATATAATGGACCTGAAACTTGAGATGATCTCCTTTCATAGCACAATTCAATTTGCTCACCTCATGTAGCCCAAGATATTAAGCTCAAAAATTGTTTAGCACTGCTGCAAGCACAGATTTCTTTTTTTGGCTCAGGTTTGCCTCCTTAGTAGTCACAGTGGCTAAGATTTCAATAATATGGCCCCTAGGGTGCTACAGGATATCATCTTTCTTTGTCTCTATTACCTCCTCAGGGAGCTCACTGAGGCCCCCAGAACCTCAGCATTCACGTTATCCTTCTCCTCTCTCACACTCACCTTGAACCCAAGTGGATGGAGAGACCAGAAGCTTTGTTTTATTCTTTTTTGTCACCCAAATTTTTAAAAACCCACCTAGACTCAGTATTTGCTAAAAAGCATCAGCTTTGTGTACTGTCCTCTGGTAAGCATTATGCACTCTACACAAAGAAGGATGAGGCTTGATCCATGTGATCAGGAGGCTTCCAATCTATTTCAAGACACAGTCTATGAAGTCATGAGTTGTTCATAGGTTTAGAGATAGAAGAGATCATTTCATTCAGTTTTTTCACTACAGTTAAAGAAACTGAGGATCAGAGATGTTTAGTGACTTACCCAGGGTTGCGCAGGCATTGGTTGTCAGAGGTAGTGTTAGAACCCAGATCCCATTACCTCAGCAATAATGAGGATGATGATGGTGATGGTAGATTTTAAACAGCACTTTGCAATAACATTTAAAATGATTCTACATAATCCCTTCTTCTTTTTTTTTTTTTTTTTTTTTTGGTGGAGGCCATTGGGATTAAGTGACTTGCCCATGGTCACATAGCTACTAAGTGTCTGAGGCCTGATTTGAATTCAGGTCCTCCTGATTCCAAGACTGATGCTCTATCCACTGCACTACCTAGCTGCCCTGATGTTACATAATCTATTGACAAATAATGTAAGTAATAATTACAATAGTAGGTGAGGAGAGATCATGTCTTTTTTTAATCATAAGCGCATTTTATTATTTTCCAGTTACATGTAAAGATAGTTTTCAACATTTGTTTTCATAGGATTTTTAGTTCCAAATATTTCTCCCATCCTCCCTTCCCTCACTCCTCCCCAAAACGGAAAGGAATCCAATATATATATGTACAATCACATTAAACATATTTCTGCATTAGTCATATTGTGAAAGAAGAATCAGAACACAAGGGAAAAACCTCAAAAGAGAAAAAAAAACAGCCAAAAAGTAGAAACAATATGGCTCAATCTGCATTCAGAATCCATAGTTCTTTTTTTCTGGATGTGGAGAACATTTCCATCATGAATTCTTTGAAATTGTTTTGGATCATTGCACTGCTGAGAAGAGCCAAGTCTATCAGAGCTGATCATCACATAATGTTGCTATTACTGTTTACAATGTTCTCCTGGTTCTGCTCATCTCACTCAGCATAAGTTCATCCTTCCAGGTTTCTCTGAAATCTTCCTGCTCATTGTTTCTTACAGCACAATAGTATTCTGTTATATTCCTATACCACGACTTGTTTAGCCATTCTCTAACTGGTGGGCATTCCCTCGATTTCCAATTCTTTGCCACCACAAAGAGAGCTGCTATAAATATTTTTGTCCATGTGGGTCCTTTTCCCAAGAAGAGATCATTTCATGTTTTCATACTTCCTTGTCACTTTATATACTTTAAAGCACTGTTTAAATGTAATTGTTATTGCTGTTTATTTATGATTTTTGTGGTTCTCTCTTACTCCTCCTTTTGCCATTCACAGGTCCCCATACCTTAGTTTTAAAATTCTCTTGTTTGAAGCTCACTCTGACCCTTCTCCTTTCCTCCTTAAATTCTTCTCTGAATATTTTTCTTCCTGAAAACTTTTCGAGTAAGAGATAGAGGGGTGAGATCAGGAAGCACAGGTGAAGGAAAAATCAAATGTCCAGTCAATTCCTTCTTGAAGATAAGATTAATCTTCTCCAGGAGCTGGTGTTGGATCATGCTTGCCTTAATTAGCCAGTAGGTCCACTGGGTGGAAATCATATTTTCTTCTCTGTTAAATGTGCACCCAGACTTCTGCCAGACAGCATGGTACAATGGATAAAGTTCTGGGCTTAAAGTCAGAAAGAACTGGATTCAAATTGAGCTTCTGTCACCCACTATCTACAGGCCCCTAAACAAGTTACTTAACCAAGATGGTAGAATGCAGTGGTTCTCCAAGTGTGGCCCAAGCACCCCAGGAGTCCCCAAGATTCTTCAAATGTGTCTTTGTTGTCAAAACTGTTTTCATAATAATAATAATAAAACCTAGGGCAGCTAGGTGGCGCAGTGGATAGAGCACTGGCCCTGGATTCAGGAGGACCTGAGTTTAAATCCGGCCTCAGACACTTAACACTTACTAGCTGTGTGACCCTGGCCAAGTCACTTAACCCCAATTGCGTCACCAAATAATAATAATAATAATAATAATAATAATAATAATAAAAAAACCTATTTTTCCTGTTGAAGTATTCTTCCTCTTTCCAACTTCTTCTCTATGTGAGGCTGGATTTTCTCCACATACTTCAACCAAAACAACTTACCACAACAGACTGAATGCAGAAGGAGATATAGAAATCTAGCTGTCTTTTATTAAGCCAGACATTAAAGATATTTGTAAAAGCATGTAAAAATAATGTCACTCTTCTTACTACATTTTTTTGTTTTGAAAATATAGCTATTTTTCATAAAAATGTTATTTATGTGAGTATACAATATATTCATTAATGTTTTTACATGAAATGTAAATGAATGTTTTTACATATTTACAAATTATCTGTTTTCATTTCTAAAGTGATAAATATGTCTCTATAACCTACATAAAGAAAAACTCTTTGGAAGGTAGAAGGAGCTCAATCATTTTTAAGAATATAAAGGAGTTGGGACAGCTAGGTGGTGCAGTGGGTACAGCACTAGCCCTGGAGTCAGGAGGACCTGAGTTCAAATCCGACCTCAGATACTTGACACTTACTAGCTGTGACCCTGGGCGAGTCACTTAACCCTCATTGTCCCCCCCCCAAAAAAAGAATATAAAAGGGTACCAAGACCAAAAAACCTTGAGCATGGCTGGTGTAGTGGGTAAAATGTAATTTAAGACCTTTATGAGCTATATCACCCAAACCCTTCATTTTACAGGTGAGGACACTGAACAGAGTGAATTGCCCAGAGATTTCTCGTGGGTCCCTGGATTAACAGGGATATGTAGTACGTTCATAATTTGAAATGCTGCTGTCATCATACCTAAATTGTTTTGATATGAGTGAACTATCAGGTCTCCTTCTTCCTCTAGAGCAGGACTTCTTAAACATAAAGATTCCAGGGTTATATTACGAATTTTTAATTAATGTATATCAATATAACCAGTTTCCTTTATAATCCTATTCATTTTATTTTATGCATTTAAAATCATTCCCCTCTCTCCCTCTACCCCAATCCTGAACTCCACAGACATCGACAGAATGCCACAGGGGTCCATGGAATGCAAAAGACCTTCTTTGGAGTCCAGAATCATGAATATCAGATAGCTGAGTGCAGACCACACAGTCAGCAGGGCACCCAAGGCAAAAGTGATGCACAGTTCTTTTCCCCCTATGTATGCAAGCTGCAATTCACTGGCTTACAAGGAGTCTAATCAAGAACAATTTCTTTTTTTCTTTTTTAAATTTTAAATCTTCATCCAGAGGCCAACATACATGTTCAGATAGCTCTGGGCCTAAAATCAGTCTTTTCAGCTAAGGGGGGATCAGGGCAAAAGAGCCCCCTGCTATGCCACAGCAAGATCTGAGAATTGGGCATTTTGGAGCCTTGTCTATGGTGTGTGTGTGTGTGTGTGTGTGTGTGTGTGTGTGTGTGTGTTTGTATTGTTTGTGTGCATATGTGTGGTTTGTGTGTTTGTGCAGTGTGGTGTGTGTATATGTGGTGTATGGGATGTGTGTGTGTGGTGTGTGTGTGTGGTCTGGTGTGTGTGATTTGTGTGTGTATGTGTGTTGTATGTGTACATGTGGTGTGATATATATATGTGTGTGCAAGCCTAAAAAAACAACAACAGTTGCTGGTGGCAGACATCCACCCCACTGGACAAAAAGGATGAAGAATGAGCCAGATCACCCAGGCTGTTGCTTCAACAAGACGATAAGTTTGGTGTGAAATTAAGAGTGCTTCATCTGAAAGCCTCTTCAATGGCTGGCGGCGGGGAGGGAGGGACTAAACTGGCGGCTGTAATAATTGCCGTCTGCCCTGGGAGCTGGCATCAAGGCCAGAGCAGCCACGGCTCCACGCGAGCACAGCCTCTAATTACCGGGGAACCTGTGCAGAGCCTCCATGTTAATCAGTCTCTGAGAGATTTAAGCTTTATGTGCTTAGTGCAGATTTATGGCATTTTTCTTTTCCTGTTATTAAAACTGATATTTCACAAGGAAGAAACTATCTCCAGACAACTGTTAAAATGCAAAGTTTCAGTCATAAAAGAAAACTGCAAGATTATTCCAGGAATATTCCACAGAGAATCCCAAACAAGGATGAGAACAACACATCAAAGGGAGGGGGGGGGAAGGATGAGGAGGGGGTAGCAAAGAGGGGAGCAGAAAGGGGGGAGGGGAACTCACAAATAAAAAAAAATTGACTCCGACTTTAAAATATTAACAAAAGACTCAACAGTTGTCCCATAGAATCAAGAGGTTACGGTGTAATTAATTTAAGTGCTTGTTACAATTATGGAAATAAACATTCTCCTCATAAATGCAAGCTGAATTATACATCGTCATGAAAGCAGAAAACTAATTGGAGCATTTGGATTAACAGAGCAAAAGCCAAATGGTCTGTTTAACCAATGACACAGGACTTGCTCCCTCACCCATGAATTGCAAATATAGGTTAATGAGGGAGAAGTGCCTGCTACCAAATAAATGCACATCTATACCAAGAATAACACAATATTTGTTATACTTTCATAGGGTATGTGCTTATCAGATTAGATTAGACTGAATACTTAAACTGGCTTGGTGTTCCATTGGATACCTGCGCTGTCCAGGGTTTAAGTTCTACTGGACACTAGGGCTATTAGACAATGGAGCTGTCCAGAGTTAGGTTCCATTGGACAATGGGGCTATCCAGAGCTAGGTTCTTTCGGACACTGGGGTTATCCAGAACTACTTCCCATTGGACAACTGGTCTGTCCAAAGCTAGGTTCTTTTGGACACTGGGCATATCCAGAGCTAGTTCCCACTGGACAACTGGTCTATCCAGAGTTAGGTTCCACTGGACAATGGGGCTATCTAGACCTAGGGTCTTTTGAATACTAGTGTTGTCTAAATCTGGGTTCTGTTGAATAACAGGCCTATCAGGATATGGGTTGGTGATTGTTCTGTGACTAAAAATATAAATGTGGACAGAAATATTTACAGATGTAATTGGAGCATAGTAAAGGCATCATAGGGTAGTAGATAGAGAGCTGGGAGAACAGTCAGGGATAATAATACCCTCTCAGGGTTGATGTGAATATCAAATGAACTGACATTATAGGCTAATGGAAAGAAGACTGGACCTAGAGTCAGAAGATTGGAGTTCAGATCCTACCTTTTTTTTTTTTTTGGTGAGGCAATTGGGGTTAAGTGACTTGCCCAGGGTCACACAGCCCAGATCCTACCTTTGACACTAGCTGTGTGACCCTTGTAAAGTCATTTAAACTCTGTATGCTTCAGGCTACTTACCAAGGACTACTTTGGACGTAGAGGATTAAGATTTGTCTTGAAGGTAGAAGGAGATCCCTGTGTGAACAAAATCATAGATTGTTCATGTTCTATTTTTAGACCTGAGAAGACCTCAAAGGTCATCCAGCTCAACTCTATTTTATAGATGAGACGAGGGCAGCCTGTGGTTGAAGGTAAGCACACTGAGAAAAGGAAGTGTTTTATTCTTTGTGTTTGTATCCCAGCCCCTAGCAGAGGGCCTGACATTTTTCAGGTTCCTGGCAAATTCTTGTTGATTTACTACGCCAAATCCTATCACTATCATTCAGTCCTAATCCCTTTGATTCCAAATTCAGGGGTCTTGCAGCTTCACCACATTTTAGATTTTTCACTTGATTCCCACGTCCACCCTGAGAGCTTGGTTGCAAATTCAAATTACTCCCATTTTAATGATGAGAAAACAGATTCCCAATACCAAACTAAGTGCTCAGAAACAGTGGAAGAATGAGTATTTGAACCCAAATCCTCCAGCCCCAGATCTGGCTTACTTTTCACTGTATCAAGCTTTCTTCCTCATTTCATTTTAATTATGTGGTTAGAGTCCCACAGTTATGGTTCTGCTGCCCTTGAGGGTCCTGGTTCACAAAGTTAGAGCTAAGAAACCAGCTAGTAGGGGACAGCTAGGTAGCCCTGGATTCAGGAGGTCATGAGTTCAAATCCAACCTCAGACACTTGACACTTACTAGCTGTGTGACCCTGGACAAATCACTTAACCCTCATTGCCCCACCAAAAACAAACAAACAAACAAACAAAAGCTAGTAAATTAATCACAAAATAAGCATATATTAAGTGCCTGCTGTGTGTTAGAGCATTGTGCTAGGCACTAGGCATGCCAAGACAAAAATGAAGCAGCTGCTTCCCTCAAAAAGCTTACATTCTTTTTTTTTTTTTTTTTGGTGAGGCAGTTGGGGTTAAGTGACTTGCCCAGGGTCACACAGCTAGTAAGTGTCAAGTGCGTGAGGCCGGATTTGAACTCAGGTCCTCCTGATTCCAAGGCCAATGTTTTATCCACTGTGACACCTAGCTGCCCCAAAAAGCTTACATTCTAATGAGAAATACACCATGTACACATACACACACAGACTATATACAGGATAAATGCAAAAGGATTGGAGGAAGAAGGTCACTAGTTGTTTAGTGAGAGCATATGGAAGGTGGTCCTTGAGGTGGATCTTGAAGGAAGCAAGTGATTCCAAGTCATGTAAATGCGGCATTTCCATTGTGGAGGATGGCTAATGCAAAGACACAGAGAGCAGAGATACGGTTTTGTCTGCAAACAAGAAGAAGGCCATTTTGTCCGGATTGTAAGGTGCGTGAATGAGGGTGGTATAAGGCTGGTGAGGTAAGTTGGGACCAGGTTGTGAAGGACTTTAAATGCCAAACAGAGGAATATATATTTTAGCCTTGAGGGAATAGGGAGTCACTGAGCGTCAATGAGGAAAAGAGTGATCTGGTACTTTAGGAAAATAATTTTGGTAGCAGCACTGAAGATGGATTAGAGAGGGGATAGACTTAATAAAGGAAGACCAATGAAGAGGCAAATGCAGAGTCCAGAGAAGCGGTAAGGAGAGTGAAGATCAAATACTTTTTTTTTTTTTTTGCTTTTTTTTTCTTGTGGGGTTTTTTTGGGCAACATAGCTGATATGCAAATTTATTTTGCATGACTTCATATGTGTGATGGGTATCATATTGCTCACCTTCTCAACTGGTGGGGGAGGAACTAGGTGAGGGAGAGAATTTGGAATTTAAAAATTTTAAATGAAAGCTAAAAATAAATAAACAATTTTAAAAGAATAGGCAACTAGAGCCTAAACTAGGGTGGAGACTGTGAGTAGAACAAAAAGGCCTAGAAAGATACTGCAGGTGTTATGGAGGTAGAAGCAATACAATGTGGCTATAAAAGAGAGAAGGGGGGAGGAGAGTGAGGAATCCAGAATGAAACTCAAAATATGAATGAAAGAAACAGAGAGATAGAAACAGAGAAGAGAGAGAGAGAGAAAGAGAGAGAGAAAGAAAGCGAGAAGGAGGGAGGAAGGGAGAGAGGGAGAGAGGGAGAGAGGGAGAGAGGGAAGGGGAAGGAGAGAAAGAAGAAGAGGGATAGAGAAACCTGGTGCCCTCAGTGGAAATAGAGAAGATCAGAAGAGAAAGCATATTTCTTACTTTATATATGAGAAAACTGAGGATTGGAGAATTTAAGTGTTACAGATGTTAAACAATAAAGGCAGAATTCTAATCCAGATCCTCCGATTTCAGATACAACATTTTTATTTTTCACCACACTTTAGGATAGCTAAAAAAATAAGGAACAAAAAAAACCCTCTTCCAATTTCTATTTGTTTTATTCTTTCCTAATTTCATCCATAACTGCTCTCTGGAAAATGTATCCGTGATTGGAAACCTAACATATAGGCAATGACAAGCATTTGCTTATTTCTGACTCAACCTAATTCCTAAAGTTTGGATCTTTTCATTTTAGTGATTTGCATTTCCCTCCCTTCTAGATAGTGTTGACATGCTAATGTGACCATGGTCACAGCCCACCAAGGTCCCTTCATAACTGGGTCTGTTGGCATACTAGCCACAGGCCTACAAAACTGGATTTCAATACCCTGAAGACAGGGACTGTCTTGTATATTCTCTTTTATTCCTCAGTGCCTAGAAAAGGATCTTGTACATTAGTGGGCCTTGATGATGGGATCCAAGAATCTAAAAGTGGAAAGAATATTAGAGATCATCTCATCCAAATTCCTCTTCATTTTACTGATGAGGACATTGCCATCAGCGATCTCAGAAGGATTGTTTCTAAGGAGCCTGGACTAATCAATTAAAGCCGATTTTGCAAGGGGATAATAGAAACTAAACTTTGAGACACATCATTGCTGCTTAGCACTTACTAAACACCAAGCAAGGTACGATTTGGTGTCCAGAATTATTTATCAGGCTCTCACAATCTTTCATATACCAAAAGATGACAAAGCCCTACACTACAATTCGAGACCTTAAAATATGCTGTAAATACGCTTAACCCACAACCTGTCCTCAAACTGGACCATCAGATTGTTGCCCACAATTACCTGGACTTAACATTGATCCATAAAAACTTAGGAAAAATATTTTTAATATATATATCACCAATTATACAAAATACTCATAATCCTTAAGTAAGATGGAATAAAAACCTTCCAAAACATTGAGACTTAACTGAGAAGGGAGGATAACACCCCTGTTGCCCTGCTTGTTATTGGAATTATGCCAAGGATACTTTCTGTGAGCCAACAGAGAGTGAGGTCACACACTAATACTTTCATTCCCCTACAAAAAGCAGAAATGTGTTCATCTGTGAAATAGTCAGTAGTGCATTAAATAATATACAAGAATGATTTCAGCGTAATGGCTTATCCCAAGACTTCTCTAACACTTAGCAAAGTGTGAGCACATAGTAGGAAACTATTAAATGTTTGTTAATTGTTTCTGAACCCTCCCATTAAAAAAAAGATGAGAAGATAATGATAATAGTAAAAAAAATACATTTATATAGTGCTTTGTAAAAACACAAGCTATAATTTAATTCTGTATAGGACTAATTATATGCATAAAGGGACTTATTACTTTAAATTCAGCAAGCATTTATGAATCACCTACTGTGTACCAGGAACTGTGGTAGGGTCTGAGGATAGAAGGAAAAAACAAATTAGACCTTGCCCTCAAGGGGACTGTATTCCACTTTGTGGGGGGAGAGAAACAAGAGATATCACAAGTACACAGATACGTAAACATAAAATAATACGAGAGAACACTAACACCTGGAGGGCTCAGGAAAGGGCCTCCTGTCGGAGGTAGTGCTTGAGCTGAGCTTTGGAGGCAGCTGGGGATTCTACTTCAATACTGAGGGTGCTAAATAAAATAATAGTCTGAGCTCAGTAGATTTACAAACTAGGGCCTCATCTGTTACATGTTTTATATTCTGAGTCTTTCTACTCAATCTTCCTGTTTCCTCCATGTATTTGCCGTTTTATTTCTATTGTCTAGTCATTTGGATATTTTTATTGTAGATTATTTTTGCCTGTGTTGGATATTCTTCTCTAGAGTCCCTGGGGTCTTGTATCTGGCTTTAAACTTCTTTTTATTCTTCTCTCTTTCTCCTTATTTCTCTTTCTTGCTCATGGTTTTTTCCCCCCTTTATCAGATGTCGTCTATTGTGCCTGTGTATTTTACCCATGGGTGCTTCAATTATGTATGAATGTGATCTGCTTCACAGTGGCTGGTTTCAATTTTCGGTCTAAATAACTCTGTACAAGAAGGAAAGTAACCTACACTTGACTTCGGAAACACTTGCCATGATCGGGTATTTAGTCGTCTTGTTTGTGATTGATAACTGATTTGGGGCGGGGTCATTATTTGTTTTCCATGAGAGCAACAAAGTTTAAGTCAGTTTCAATTGTCTTTTTCTCCAAATTAAAGTGGACGTTCAATAGCTCTTCAAGATACATTTCATTTGTCATAATTCTTTCCACAATGTTGTTGCCTTTATCCTTCAAAATGTCTCCATTTTAGTCATTTGAATATCTATCTATCTATCTACCTATCTATCATTATCTGTCTACCTATCATCTTTCTTTTTCTTTCTTTTTTTCTATCATCTATTTCTGTATATACACACATATATCTATGTATGCATGTATATAAACATATATATACTTATTAGCATATATGTATGTGTACATCTGTATGTGTATAACAATACATATATACATATGTACATGCATGTGATGTAGGAGGCAAAAAGGGGTTAACAGAAAAACCTAAGACCCAAACTCTAATTCAGATATTAGCTCTAAAAGGGATTCAGATCCCAGTTAATGGATAACTTACAAGTCAGGATGCTAGGTTATCATACCCACAGTGATCAGTACCCATAACGGGACCATAAAGGGTCAGGTCTTATAATAAGACATAAGAAAGGGTATAGAAATTCTAATGAAAAATATAAAACTAGCCATGGGAAACAGAAAGAGACATGCTCAGAAAAGGCCAAATTTGTCCCCAGATTTACCTTATGACGTGTAAACCCCCAAAACACACCTCCACTGAAAAAGGTACCTGCCTCAGGGGTTGGCGTAGGACCCCAGGAACTCCAAGTTAGGATAAGCCCTGGCCTGTACCTCCCAAAGGTGGGGAATATTATAATGAGTAGAACAGGCCCTCCCTTGTACCTCCCCAAGATGGAAATTATTATAATGAGACTGATAATCAATTTATCCATACTATAAATATAACTGTCTTTTCTTTCACTATTTGAGAGATACCTTTCTACTTTTCTGGTTCTCTCCCTGTGGTCACCCACAGTATTGCAGTAAAACTTGGGAAACTGAGTCACTGAGTCTTGTAATTCTTTTGGGATGATTCACGATCAATTTGACCCTAAATTCCATCCCACATCACACGCACATGAGCGCACATGTATATACATGTACACACATTTATTTAAAAGTGTTTGTAGCAAGAGGAGACACATACTTTTCACTGAGTTCCCTTTGGATTTCTTAATATATCAAGTGATAGATATCTAATATCTGAGCTTCATAACCTATTGCCTATAGAATAAAATACAAATTTGCAGCCTGGCATTTATGGCTTTCCATAATCTGGTTTCCACCTATCATTCCAGCATGCCCCTCCTTCACACATTCAGTTTTGCATCCAGTATGCAATACTAGCTAGTCTCCAACCTCAACATTCCATCTCCTACCTCCATGCATTCACTCAGACAGTTCCTCTACCTGGAGCACATTCCCTCCTCAGCTCTTTCCATATAAAGTACTTCACAATTTGACCATAACAACACTTCTTTTCCTATTACTTATACAGTTCTGTACTCTACATTCTCAACTAGCTGGCTACCTTCTGTTCACAATTTGTAACATTCTTTCTCTCTGTGACTTTACATAGTATATACCTGGAATGCAATCCCTCCCCTCTCATCTCTATTTTTAAAAAATCTTTGGCTTCCTTCAAATATTAGTTCAAGTATCACTTACAACAGGACATCTTTTCCCATCCCCCCAGTTGTTTAGAGCTGCTTCCCCTAACCCTGATCACTTTCTATGTTGCAAATGTTGTGTAATTATCAGGGTACATGTTATTTCCTTTAGGAGATTATAAGCCCCTTGAGGGAGATGACTGATTTTTGTGCCTTTTTATCTCCAGTATCTGGCAGAAAACCTTGTACAAAGTAGGTGCTTGCTTATTCATTCATTCATTCATTCATTCATTCATTCATTCATTCATTCATTCATTCATTCATTTGTTTATTTGTTTGTTTATTTGTTTGTTTGTTTTTGCAAGGAATTGAATTTTCTTCTCTGCTTTTTTATCTTCCCTCTGGTGCCACCTCCTGGGTGAAGACTTCACTTAACCCTTGAGCTATTATTCTTTAGTACCTCAATGGCCTTATTTACTAATATGGTTATTATAGGTCCTCTCTCCTCTCTACAACCACCCCACTCCAACACCCATTACAAAAAGGACAGGAGGATGATTTCTCTTATGTCTTTGCATTGGTAGAACTTAGGATAGGACTTACACAAAATAAGTGCTGAATAAATGCTTGGTGAATTGAATTTCATAGGATTACAGAATTTTTTAGCTGGAAAAAGTCTTAGAGGTCATCTAACCCAATGAGAAAACTGAAGAGGTTTGTACCTTTCTAAAGGTCATAAAAATAGTTGAATGGGGGATTTGAATCCAGTTCCTCCAATGACAAATGAGAGGGTGGAGATCAGGGCAGGGATGCAGCATCATATTGACAAATGTAGACTGGAATCAGGGAAAGGCATGTAACATAAAGCAACATCTATGATGGAGGGAGGTACGGTCCATCTGAAGGGGCAAAAGTGAAAAGAAAAACTCAAGCCCACACAGTTCCAAAGAGCATTTCTTCATAACCTCTGGCACCACAGGGAAACTGTTTTACTTAAAGTCATGGATGACACTTGTTACAAATGTGTAGGAATGTAACGACTATTTGAAGACAGACAAAAAAGCTAAAAACTCTTGTTTTTGCCACCTTTACACATAGACCCTCTTCACCAGTTACTAAAGCCATAATAATACACACCCAAGGTAGTGGGTGGTAGCAGAAAGGGTGCTTGATTTGATAGTAAAGGACCTGGGTTCATATCCTCAACCTTTCATTTATTATCTGTGTGACCTTGGAAAAACCACTTAATGAATGAACAAAAAATGATCTATTAGGTGCCAAGTATTAAGTGCAACGTATTATGTTCCAAGCTCTGTGCTTCTAAGCCCTGGAACCATAAATGCCAAAGCAAAGCCAGTCCTTGTCCTCTTGGTCCTCATGTCCTTTTCTAAAAATTAAACTTAATTTTTTGTATTCTATTTTCTCTCCCTTCTGCTTCCCCCCTTTGAAAAAAAAACAAGAAAAAAAAACTTTTGTTATATACTTAGTAAAGCAAAAAAATTCCTACGTTGTCAAGGAGAGAACATGTATACATACACATATGTATATACAAACACACAAACAAATTAATAAATATATACACACATATACACATAAACATAAATATATCTATATATACACATACATGCATACATACATACATACATGCACACATGCATTTATACATTTATATCTTCTTCTGCAACCTGAGTTCATCACCTATTTGTCAGGAAGTAGGCAGCCTGTTTCATCATTGGTCCTGTGGAATAGTGTTTCTTTTTCTTTTTCTTTTTTTAACAGGGCAATAAGGGTTAAGTGACTTGCCTAGGGTCATACAGCTAGTAAATTTCAAGTGTCTCAGGTCAGATTTGAACTCAAGTACTCGTGAATCCGGGGCTGGTGCTTTATCCACTGTGCCACCTAGCTGCCTGGAGTAGGTTTTTTTTTTACATTTCATTGATCAGAGTTCTTAAGAATTTTCATATCAGAATTAGACAAAGCTAGTAAAAATACATGAAAAAGAATCTAAATAGAATTTTAGAAAAGTTAAATATAAAAGACTCAGGATATTCCTGAGCATTCCAATTGAAGAAAACATATATGGAAGTGATCACTAAGGAGGGACCCTTTGGTCTTGAAAGTTACATGGATGGTGGTAAGTGGGGCCATAGGGGAATAGACTGATATAACCCATCTAGGAGTTCATTTGATCATAATAACAGAACTTAAGGTATGGGGCAAGCAGGAATCATAGGGAAAAGGTACAAAAGGAGTGACAAGGTGGTTGTCATTGCTATGAAGATGACCAGAGAGTAAGGAGTTACATCTTACAGTATCATCTGTGCAAGATGGAGGGGATTAGCTTAAATGCTCATCTTTCAATTCTGAATGTATGATATCATGACTATGAGTAGCTCCATAAAGAAGACCAATTAGATTAGGTTCTTTTACTCAAAGAGGGAGGGAAGATACATAGCTCAAGATAGCTCGAGTGTCTAATAAATTTCAATGAGTAGAGAAAGGTCTTACTCCAGAAAAATTCTACCAATCCCAAAGCTTAACCTTTTATGATTTACTCAGGAACATATCATCAAGATGGTGGTGGGTTTGCTTTTCCTAGGTGGCAATATCCAGCCACCTTTGGTTAAGTCCTTAGAATGTTAACATTGGCTGGCAATCCAGAACTCATCAGTAGCCTGAACCAAGATGAACACACATCTTCTATCCTTTTTGAGTAAATATTTATTCAGTCAGTCCTTTTTCACTTATGCTCAACTCTTCATAATCCTATTCGGGATTTTCTTGGCAGAGATACTAGAGTAGTTTGCCATTTCCTTCTCCAGATAATTTTACAGATGGGGAAACTGAGGCAAACAGATGAAAATGACTTGCTTAAGGTCACACAGCTAGTAAGTGTCTGAGGCTAAATTTGAACTCACAAATATGAGTCTTCCTGACTTTAAGACCAGCAGCTTATCTATTGTGCCACCTATCTGCCCATAAATATTTATATATCACTCAATAAATTCATTCATTCATTCTCATTCAGCCATTCAGTCCATCAGTCAGTCAGTCCAGAACTCCTATGTGTGTAGGCTTCCTCCATTGGAATTCACAGTAGGGACTGTCTTGGTTATTTTTATTTGCATCCCTTGTACTTAACATGGTATTTGGAACATAGTAGTGCCTAATAAATGCTCTATCAATACTTATCTATTTTCATGGAGAGAATGACAGGTACATAATTAGGTAAATACAAAAAATATATACAAAATAATTTCAGAGGGCTAGAGGAAGCACTAACAACTAGGAAGATGAAGAAAAGTATCACATAGGTGGTGATCAGTTGGACCTTGAAGGGAGCTGGGATTCTAAGGGACAAAGGTGAGGAAGGCATGGATGAAACCAATGAAAAATCATGGAAAATGACATATGGACTATCACCTAAAGCAAGTAAGGAGTAGTTTAGGGAGAAGGTGGAGTTTGTGATGAAGAGTAATGAGACATTACCTGGATAGGTAGGCTAGAGTCAAGTTGTGAAGAGTTTTAAATGCCCCAAAGAGGAGTTCATATTTAATCTTAGAAACTTCTTGAGCAGGGAAGTGATATACTCATACCCTTGCTTTAGGAGCGTAAATTTGACAGCCATGTAGATTTTAGGAGGAAGAGATTGAAAACAAGGCTACCAATGAGGATGCTACTGAAATTGTCCAGGCAAGAGGTGATGAAAGCCTTAACCAAGATGGTGGCAGTAAGAACAGAGACAGTATGTAAGGTTTTTGTCTCTGTTCCCTGAAATGTCCAACTTTACTAACTCATACCCTGTAATATTTGCTCTTCCTGATGTGGCTTGGGTGTACTTCTCATGTATAACCTTAGTAACTTGTTGAAGGCTTCATTTTACCTTCTCCATATCCTATTTGTTAATGGTTCAATTCTATTCTGCTTGTCTCTATGCTATACAAACCTGTTTTTCTGACTAGGATCGGCCCAGTAGGTTGAAGAACTGGGACGTGAGCTGGTCTAACCCTATTTCATTCAATGAGAACATTTTAATAGCTATCTATGGAGTACCCCTATAGTGTCACCTTAGACAGGGAGATCATTGATTTTCCCATTAACATAGAATGATGGGGGGCGGCTAGGCGCAGTGGATAAAAGCACTGGCCCTGGATTCAGGAGTACCTGAGTTCAAATCCGGCCTCAGACACTTGACACGTACTAGCTGTGTGACCCTGGGCAAGTCACTTAACCCCCATTGCCCCGCAAAAAAAACAAAAAAAAACATAGAATGATGGGCATAGCTGCTTTCTTGTTTGCATAGTCTTTGGCCTCAGCCAGGGATGGGGTAGAATTCTGAGGTGGTGGCACCCTAAATACATCAACATGAAAAGTGCCAGCAACATAGCTCTGTTTCAATGAGAGCACTGAAGCACTGGAGTCCCTTTTTTGTTCAATGTGGCAAGGAGATGCATAATAGATGTGAAGATTTGTCCTGCTCTGGTAAACAATCAAAAACAGAGATAGAGATATGTATATGTATGTGTATGTGTTTATGTATTTGTATGTGTATACACATACATATATACACACATATATATGCATATGTATATAGGGAGACAGAGACATACATATATGTGTGTTTCTGTTTGAGGTCCCCATTTGAATACCCATTCAGCTGTACCAAGTAACCCTCTGCAAATACCAGAATGTGGGTCTAAACTTAACCCCCTCCCAAAAAATCTGTTTTTAGAATAGTAAGACCACCCCTCCAACTCCCCTCCCTCCACTGTAATATATACACATATACATATATGTGTGTATGTATGTTTCTATGTGTGTGTGTGTGCATGTATACATGCATATACACTATATATAGTTATAGTTATATTAATTAATTAATCCATTCATTTATTTATTCATTTACTCATTCACTTATTAATTTATTTGGTCGTTTGTTTGCTTATATGTGTATCTATATTCCTAGAAAATAAAGAATGGAGAAAGCACAAACAAGTTTGACTTACCCTCAGATAATTGCGTTTTTGTTTTAAGTGTCTCTGAGATAATTCTGACCTGGTCAATAGTTTCTTTTTAACACAAATTTCTCAAAGACATGAGATCAAATGTTAACATGTGGTGTGTTTGGCAGTCTTTCTAATGGGGAAAGCAGTACAAATGAGCAGCTTTGAAAATATTTATCAAAAGGAAAAAGAAATAAATTACTTTGGAAGTTAAACAAAAACTACCAGTCTCTCTAGGGAGTTATTTTTCTTTTTCCCTTTCTTCCCCCACCCCAACCTGCTCAAGCACACAGCCTGGATTTAAGATATATGATAACTGGATAACAGAGCTTAATGAAATATACAGACCTATGTGCTCTTAAATGGATAATTCATGTGCAGTTTTATTATCTCTCCAGGTTTAATTAAATATTTGCCTTTTGGCTAATCAGTAACAATTAATAAAAGTAGCTTCTATCCAGGCCATTTCTCAGGAATGTTGAAATGGCCTTCGTTTGCATCCTTGCATCTGCTTTATGAATGACAAAGAATAGAACACAATGTTATAATCTAATAGACATGAGTATCCAAAGTCAAAATAGGGCAAAACGTTTACTTAAAAGTATATTGTTGGAAATGGCAGAAACTTTAAGAAGGTATCTATAATCAATATTCTTTGATTGAGTTCTTTACAATATTCCATTCTTATATTGAACATCGACTCTATCCCAGAGTTGAGCTTTAACTAGATTAGGGCAATCAGAGTTTTGTCCTAGGGCACCAAAATTTAAAGACTGCTGATGACACCGTCATTCAATAGAATAGAGACACCTGAATTTAGTGCCTAGTTAGCAAGAATAATTAATTTATCTTTGCAGAGGTAGGGAACTTAGGATAGGAAAATTGCTTCTACTGTCAGATTCAGTTGATGTGTTAGATTTGCTGAAGTGCCCTTTTTTCCTCTTTCTTTTTTAATAACCTTTTTGTAATAGGGAAAGGAGAAGGGATATATTTGGAAATAAAGGTAAAAATAAGGTCTCAATAAGAATTAAACTACATAAATGTATGGCTACTTGGAATTCTTTTCTAAAATCACAAGCATAATTGGTTAAAAATAGAAAGGTACCACAAGACAGACTTCTGCAGGTGCTCTGACCAAAGTTTTGACTGCTTAAACCTTACAAGATGTCTGGGGCTTTAGGGCCTAGATTTTTAAAGGAACATGCCTTAACCCTAAATCACCATGACTCTCATAGTTTGGCCAACAATAGGTCCCAACCCAAGCCTCATTGGCCATTGTTTGGTCTTTTAATGGCTCAGAGTGAGGGTAAATAGCAAGTGTTTCTGTTTTGTCCAGAAACCCTAAGGACCTTCCCCTTCCAGACTCTCTCTCTCTCTCTCTCTCTCTCTCTCTCTCTCTCTCTCTCTCTCTCTCTCTCTCTCTCTCTCTCTCTCTCTCTTTCTCTTTCTCTTTCTCTCTCTCTCTTTCTCCATTCATTTATGTATTTGATTTTTTACTAGGTAAAGTAGGCCATTCTTTGCTTCACTTCTTACCTAGCCTTAATCACTGAAGAGGCATTGCCTCAGTCAAACTGAGACCTGTGAAAAACCAGAGCTTAAAAAGTCCAAGGTCTCCCATTGCATCTGGGGCCATCACCAGTCATCCTGGTATATGTGAAGTATTATGTGAATTATAGAGTGCTGTGTAATTATAAATTTTTATAAATTATTATTATTTTATCTTTGGATGTTCACACATGTTGCCAAAATATGCATATATCTATTTAGGCTATCATCCTGTGATGCATTTGAAAATTAAGAGGGGATTCTTACTCAAAACATAGGAACAGAGGATGTCATTTTTCTTGATAATTATCCATGAAGTAAATGATCATTTTTACTTTTTAAACTTTATTTTTAAAAATATTCTGAGAGGGCAGCTAGATGGCGCAGTGGATAAAGCGCCGGCCCTGGATTCAGGAGGACCTGAGTTCAAATCTGGCCTCAGACCCTTGACACTTACTAGCTGTGTGACCCTGGGCAAGTCACTTAACCCTCATTGCCCCACAAATAAATAAATAATTTAAAAATATTCTGAACTTGACAAACATGAACATTTCTACGCACTAAAAACCAAAAAACATGATTGCACATGATACCCTGAATCTCCATCATGTACAGGTTGCTTTTCTTCTGTATGTTGATTACAAAGCTATTCCACTTGTCTGTGTTTTCCTCTTAATATCTTCCATTCTTTTCTCTTTAGTGATGCTCTTATCCTCTTTTCTCTTGTTTAGCTTATCCCTTTATCTCTACATTCTTCTTCTCTGTCTCTCTGTCTCTCTGTCTCTCTGTCTCTCTGTCTCTCTGTCTCTCTGTCTCTCTCTCTCTCTCTCTCTCTCTCTCTCTCCTCTCTCCACCTCCACTACCAAGAGACCCTGCTTTGTAATAGGTAAGCAGAGTGAAACCAAACAGATTCCTCCTTCTGGTCACATAAAACCATTTTGTCTCATTCGGCACCTCTAGTCAATTAGCTTTCTATCAAGAAGTGGGTTTCATCCTCAGTCCTCTGGAGTCATGATTGGTCCTTACTTTTGTTAGAGCTCTTAAGTCTTTCAAAGGTACCTTTCTTTACAATGTTGGGCTAATCCCATGTTATTCTCCTGGTTCTGCTCACTGCACTCTGCATCAGTCCATACTCATCTTCCCAGGCATCTGAATCCTTCCCTTATACCATTTCTCCTGATATAATAGTGTCCCATTACGTTCATATGCCATGATTTGTTCAGGAATTCCTCAAATGTAAGTACTCCCTTGGTTCCTAGTTCTTTACTGCAACAAAAAGTGATACAATGCTTAGAGCTAGAAGATATCTGAATGATTATCTAGTATCACCTCTTTATTTTACATATGAATAAATTGAGGCCTAAATAGGTTAAATAACTTGCCTAAAAAATCACACAAGTGGTGAAGAAGAAGAAAAAGAGCAGCTGAAATTTTGTGATGCTTTTTATGTTCCATGCACTGAATTAAGCCCTTTGAAAATATGTCAGATCTTCACAACTTTAACCAATGTCTGCCTCAATTTCCTCATCTGTAAAATGGGAGCAATAATAGCATCTACCTCCTAGGGTTGTTGTGAGGATCAACTGAGATAATTAGGGAAGTGTCAGAGAGTGGATTTGAACTCAGATCTTCCTGACTCCAGACTTGGTACTCCATCCACCTCAGCACCTAGCTGGCTCTAGTAAATAGAACAAGGATTCAAAAACAGATGCTCGCAGTCCATATCCAGAGTTTTTCTGCTGCAAAAGCCTTGGCCAGTCTCTTTTAAAAATAACTAGCTAGGGGGCCAGCTAGGTGGTGCAGTGGATAAAGCACTGGCCCTGGATTCAGGAGGACCTGAGTTCAAATCCGGTCTCAGATACTTGACACTTACTAGCTGTGTGACCCTGGTCAAGTCACTTAACCCTCATTGCCCCACAAAAAAAAAAACTAAAACTAAAACTAAAAAACTAGCCAAAGAAAGAGGAGATAATGAGTAACAATGGGCATCACACAACTTGTATTTAGGGAATAGGTGAGTACTTTAGGGATGCAATGAGGAACTCAGAGTAACTACTGCATGAAAAACTTCAATTTGGCCATTATTTAAACTGTTGTATGCTCTCTTAAAAATAACTTAAGAAATAATTTCCTGCCATTACAACATAGGCTCTGTTAGAGAAGTTTTTCCTTCTCTCTTTACTTTTGCCTTTGTATTCCCAGCACCTAGAGCTGTACTTGGCTTATAATAAGTACTTCTGAAATACATGTTTAATTGAATTGAATTGAATGGATACTATCTTCTTTATTCATGGGGTTTAAATTAATTTGAGCTTCATCTGGCAGTCAGAGAAGTGATGGGGAGGAAGAATCCTCAGGGAGCTAGTGGAGCTTGTATTTGTGAACAAGCAGCATTTTATGCTTGTGTTTCAGGATAATATGGAACCTTCCTACCTAGCCCACGTGGTGTGATTTGTCACCAGAAATCAAGTCAAATGGCACAACACAGCTGTACTAGATTAACTTTAGGGAAGAACTTCCTCAAATTTGCTTTGCCAGGTTCTGTTTCACAGGAACTTTTTGAGTCTTCATTAATGATAAAAAGTTTTTATCCTTTAGTTGATAAATCTGTTATAGGCAGCTCTCAATTATGCAGAACCTGATCATTCACTTTGTAGATGCTCTAGGCTCTTTGGCTTGCCTCTGCTCTCCCACCAGCTTGTTATCTCTTGACTGTTTGACTACTCATTAGTAACTCAAGCTTGGGAAAAAGAAAAGAGTTGAAACTCAAATCCATCGATGACATTATTTATTATCTCTCTAGTTTGATGAGAAAGTTGAAAGTATCCAATATAACAAAGGCTTTGGTATAATAGAATACTGGGCATGAAGTCAGGAAAAACTCATTCAACCATATTCCTATCAGCTATCTTGCCTGAAAACATTACCTCTAACACCCCATTCTCCCCAACCCTATCTGAATTGATAAGTGCCCAAAGTGACCCATTACCTCTAGGCAGAATGGAGCAATGCTTCACTCTGCTTAGTTACCTTCCCACCAGCCATTTAGATTTTATTTAAGTGCCTCTGTCTTCTGGTTCTAGAATTATAACCAATTTAATCCTTCCATTGATACTGTGTCAGTTTATTTCCAATTGTCTCCACTCAGCATCCTTGCAACTTTTTAAAACAAAATACCTCTCCTGGGGTACCAGTACCTTATATGTGTTGTCTCCCTCACTTTGAATTTAAGTTCCTCAAAGGAAAGAACTGGCTTCCCTTTTGTGTTTGTGTCCCAAAACTTAAGAGTGTGCTTAGCACATAGAAAATGTGGCAAAACACTTAATAAATGGGGTTTTGTTTCATTAATTCATTTATATAAAAGCAAGAACAATAACCAAAAACAACTCTGTCCTCAAAGAGCTGACATATGTAGTCATGTTCACTGTACCAGAGCAATGCTGGATGCATCTTCCCCTCAGAGTTCCCATCATGGTCCCTCAGGCTTGCAAATGTCTTTCTTGAATGCCACTGGCTCAAGCCTCTGGCGGCCTCTCCAGTTAGCCACCAGTCAATAATACCTCAGTTCCATTTAAGTAGTTAACAACAATTAGACATTTTTTCTTTCTTTTTTGGTGAGGCAATTGGGGTTAAGTGACTTGCCCAGGGTCACACAGCTAGTAAGTGTCAAGTGTCTGAGGCTGGATTTGAACTCAGATCCTCCTGAATCCAAAGCTTGTGTTTTATCCACTGCACCACCTAGCTGCCCAAACAATTAGATTTTTCAAAGTGATATTTACTGCAAAGATAGAACAAGAGCAAAAGTTATAAACATTTCCTCCCTCATACCCTGGAGAACACCTCACTCCCTGGGAAGAGTGGGTTCAAACTTAAACCCAATATTCTACATAGCTTTCACTCCATCAAGTTCCCTTTCAAAGGTATCACAACTGATGAAAGGTGGATGCTACTCCTAGACTGTGCTGAGCCTCAGGACACCACCTAGATTCCAGTAAATTCTGACATGGACTCCACAACCAGATTTTTGGTGGCTTGTTCTTCTTACTTTTCAAAGCCCAGAAGGTCTTAATAATCTCCAAGCACCTTCACCAAAAAGCTGGATGCAATAGGCACAATAATGAAGCAGCTGCAAGGGAAATTTGCAATCACAGGCTAGATGGTCTGAGGCTGGAGATAAAGCACTGAAACCTCTTTCCCCACTTAGGGCTTCATGCTTGCCTCCTCACTTGAACACAGTTAGGCAGGAATGAAGACAAGACTGACTTTGGCCAGTTCACGTCTTTTGAATGCACCCCACTTCAGGCTACCCAACCGACTAATAATCCAAGGAAAGGAACAGGGCCCAAGCAGCAAAAAATGAATAAACAAACAACAACAATAATAAAGGACTTTTTTGATGCAAAGGATGCTCATTACACAAGGACAGAAGATGAAATTAACTCAAAACACCTAAAAGCAAGATGTCAAAGAAAAAAGCTTACCCACCAGATCTATTAGAATTCCTACAGGAAATTATTCAAAAGCTTAAAAAAGAATTTAAAATTATATTATAAGTAAAATGAAAGCAATAGAAAAAAGAATTGGAAAAGAAATGAGAACTCTGGAGGAGAGACTTGGAAAATTAATTAAGAGCTTAACAAATGGTATAAAACCTTGTTCTAGTAAGAGTCCTTAAAGTTTAAAATGTTCCAAATAAAAGTTAATATTTAACTCAAGGAGATAAATAGTAAAAACAAAATTAAAAGATTGAAAAAATGGAAGAAAATTATCAAAAACAGATCAAGAAGTGATAACTATCTGAAATTCATGACAAAAAAATGGATATCATATTTCCAGAAATCATGACAAAACTGCCCAAGCATATTTGAGTAAAAGGCTAAAGAGAGAATAAAAAGAATCAACTGACCACACCTTCTGAAAGAAACACCAGAATGAAAACTCCTAGACATGTCATGGCTAAAATTCAGAATATCCAGATAAGATGATGATGGTAGTGGTGATGATGGTGATAATGATGATATTTTAAGTATCCAGAAAGAAAGAATTAAAATACTGAGGAACCAAAATTAGTATCACATATGATTTAGTATCTCAATTTTGCATTCAATTAGGGTACACACATTATATGAGTAGAGATCATAGAATATAATATGTACAAGGTATATAATATAAGTCTCCAACCAAAAATACTTACCCAGAAAAATAGAATGTAATTTTATAATGGAAAGAGTAGATGTTTGATAAATTAAAGAACTTCTGAGCATTTCTGGTAAAAAGATTGAAGCTGAATAGGAACTTTGACATCCAAATACAGGAATCAAGAGAAATGCAAAAAAAAAAATCAAGTGATTAATCAGAAGATTTTATAAGGATGAACTGTTTACATGGGGAGCTGGGAAATGATACAAGGTTCTTTTCATAACTTTAATGTCATCAGGGGTCACATAGTTAACAAATGAGACATATAGCCTAAGAGCGGTTTTGTTGTGTTTTGCCAAGAGTAGAAAAGGAGGGAGAGAAAAATATGCTGGAGAGGAAAGGGAAGGGAAAATGGGGCAGCTTATTCTTTCATATAATTGGAGTACACATGTAGAAGTCCATACAAACATGAAAGGTTGGGAAGAACTTGAACTTCACATTCATCTAAATTGGTCAAAATGGGGCAGAACACATATACATATAAACACGAAGAGTTTAGTATAAAAATACATTCAACTTTATAAGCATTCCAGAAGGAAAAGGAAGTAGGGAAAGGGAAGGAAAAGGGAAGAAGATTCAAGAAGGAATTAATCATGAGCAAAACAAACCCTAAACTTAGAGAGGGGATTAAAATTAAAAGGAAGAAAATGTCCGAGAGAATAGGATGGCAGGAAATGCAAAATTATTATAAATGTGAATGTGAATGATACAAACTCAGTAACAAAACAGAAGAGGAAAACAGAGTGTATTAGAAACTAGAATACAACAATATATCATTTATTAAAAACACATTTGAAACATAAAGAATCAGGCAGAGTTAAAAGAAAGGATTGAAGCAAAATCCATTATACTTAATCTGAACTGAAAAAAAAAGGCAGAGGTAACAATTATTATCTCCAACAAGGCAATAGCAAAAATGGACTCAATTAAGAGATGAAGAAGGAAACCACATTTTGCTAAAAAGTATTGTAGCCAATGAATCAATATTAATCAATCAATAAACATTAAGTGCTATTATATGTCAGGCACTGTGCTAAGCTCTGGGGATACAAAAAGAGGCAGAAGACAGTTCCTACCCACAAGAAACTTACAATCTAATAGGGAGACTACATACAGACAAACATATACAAAGCAAGCTATAAATAGGAAATAATAGAGAAAAAGCATTGGGATGAAGGGAGGTTGGGGGGAGACTTACTGTAGAAGATAGGATTTTCAATACTTAACATATATGCACCACATGGCACAGCATCTAAATACTTAAAAGAAAAGGTAAATGTGTTATTGGAAGAAATAGACAATAAAATTATATAAAGTTAGATATGATCGAAGTCTGGTGATTACTGAATAAGAAGAAAAAGATGTGTGTCTTTATACATATGTATATACATATGTATAAAGACACACATATGTATATATAATATTTTATATGTGATATATTTCTCATCAGATTATCATACCTTTAAATAGTTAATACTTTTAAGGCTTATAAACTTTTCAATAAATGCAGAAAAGCAATAATATTAAACATCTTTTGTTATCTATACTGCAATATGAATTATATTAAATAGCCACTGAAAAATTATTAAGAACACTAAGTAACTTGATCCTAAAAAATGGTGGCTCAAATAACAAATCATATAAACAACAGATAATTGTATTAAAGATAATGACAATGAGACAGCATACTAAAATTTTGGGGATGCAGCCAAAGTAGTCTTTGGGGGAAATTTTATATCTCTAAATATTTCTATTATCAAAAAAGTAAAAGAACAGATCCACAAATTGTGTAAGCAACTTAAAAAAAAACTAACACCTAAAAAACTAACAACCCAATTAATCACCTAAAAAGAAATCCTGAAAACCAAGGAAGAGATTAACAAATTCGTAAGGAAAAGAAATCCGCACCTAATTAAAAAATAAAATGAGAAACTATTTTTTAAAACACACACACACAATATAATAGATAAAACATTAACAAAGTCAAGTCAGCCAATATGCATTAATTAAGGTCCTGCCATGTGCAAACCTATAGGAATACAAAGAAAAGACAAAATCAAGAGCTCACATTCTAATGTAGAAGATAACATGTAAACAGCTACATATAAACAAGTATATGCAAGATAAGTTGGTGATAATCAACAGAGGCAAGGCACTGTTGTTAAGGGTGATTGGGAAAGGCTGCTTATAGGAGGTGAGATTATAGATGGGTCTTGAAGAAAGCCAGAGAAACCAGGAGGCAGAGATGAAGGAGAAATTCCAAGCATGGGAGATAGCCAGAAAATGCCCTTAGTTGATAGATGGAATATCTTATGTAGAGACAGCAATAAAGTCATCATGACCACATTGAAAGGATGAAGGTATAAGGAACCTGGACAGGTAGGATGCCAGGTTATAAAGGGCTTTGAATGTCAAACAGAGGGAACCACTGGAATTTATTGAATGGGAGGTGGGAGTGACATGGTCAGACCTCTACATTAGAAAGATCACTTTGGCAGCTGAGTGAAAGATGCACTGGAGTGGATAGAAACGTGAGATAGGAGAGTCAACTAACAAGTTATTACAATAGTCTAGGAGTGAGGTGATAAAGACCTTTACCAAAGTAGCAGCAGTGTCATGGGAAAAGTAGAATAAATGAGAGATATTTCAAAGGTAAATTCTACAAAGACTTGGCAATAGATTGGAGACTGGAGATGAGGGTGGTGAGAGAGAGTCAGGAGTCAAGAATAACACCTACATTTTGAATCTAAGTGATTGGGAGGATTGTGGTACCCTGAATAATAACAGAAAAGTTCAAAAGAGAAGGGTGTTGGGGGAAAAGATAATGAGTTCAGTTTTGAACATATTAAATTTAAGATGTCCATGATACATCCAATTTCAGATGTCCAATAGTCAGTTGAACATGTGAGAGTTTTGTCAGGAGAGAGATTAGGGCTGAAAAAAAGAGATTTGAGAATCATTAGCATAGAATTTTAATTAAAAGAAAGAAAGAGGAATACCAAATTATCAGCATCAAAAATGAAAAATAAGAATTCACAATGATTGTAGCAGAAATAAAAGATATTGTTAGAAATTATTTTGCCCAAATATATACTAAGAAAACTCATAATTTAAAATGGAACAGTCCTCAGAAATTTCAGAAAAAGAAATTGAACAAGGCATAAACGAACTCTTAAGGGGGATAGATAGAATATTACTAGATGGATTTACAATTTAATTCTATCAAACATTCAAAGTGTTTGGAAAAGTATCAAAGGAAGGCATCCTACCAAATTCCTTCAATGACATAAATATAGTCTTGGTATCTAACCGCAGGAGAGTAAAAAAAAAAAAAGAAACTATAGACCAATATTTCTATTTTTAAAATTTTAAATAAAATATTAGCAAAAAGGATACAGCAATATATAACATGTGTGTGTGTGTGTATACACACAATGACCAGGAATATAGTTTGGGTTACTATTAGGAAAACTATAAACATAATTAACTATATTAAAAACAAGAATGAAAATCACTTAACTATATTAATTGATGTAGAAGAATATTTTGACAAGATATAATAACCATTTCTGCTTTGTTTTTTTTACAGAAGAAAACCTGGTAATAAATGGGACTTTCTTAACATTAAAAATAGTATCTAACTAAAATCAAGAGCCATAATGATATACAACAGGGATAAAGTGACTTTCCAAAAAGATGAGCAAAATAAGGATATCAATTGCCACTTTTATTTGACACAATGCTAGAAATGCTTGCTGTAGCAATAACACAAGGAAACAAAATTGAAGGAATAAGCATAACTAAAGAAGAAACAAAATCATTTCTTTTGTAGAAACCCATAGTCAACTAAATATTAGTTGAAATGATAATTTCATCAGAGTTGTAGGATATAAAATAAATCCACCCCATTGTCAGCATTTCTTTATAATGCCAATTAATTCAAGCATGAAAAGATAGAGAGATTCAATTTTTAAAAAATAAACACTACAAGTTATATAAAATACTTGGAGTCTACCAATGTACACACAATTTCTAAATAAACCCAACTACAAAACACTGTTTTATAGAAATTAAGATAGACCTAAATAATTGGAGAAATGTTCATTGTTCTTGGGTAGGCCAAGCTAATACAATAAAAGTTACAAAAGTAATTTACTAATTTAGTACTATACCAATCAAACTACCAAAAGACTACCTGATAACCCTAGAAAAAATGTGATAATATTCATCTGGAGGCACAAATGGTCAAGAATTTTAATTGAAAAAAAATGGGGGAAAAAGTGAGAAGGTAAGCAGTTTCATACCACAAACTGTAATACAAAACATTTTCCCAGTAATGCAAAGCAAATTCCCAAATCGTTTGGCATAAGTTTAAGAAGTAGAGTGATCCATCAGTGGAACAGATTTTTTATACCACATAAAAAAGCAAATGAACCTATTAATTTTGTGTTCGATAAATTCAAAGACCTCAACTACTGATGTAAATACTATTTGACAAAAACTACTGAGAAAACTGTACCATAGTCAGATAAAATTTAGGTTTAGATGTACACCTAATACATTATACCAGAATAAGCTCCAAATGGATATATGTGTTAGATATAAAAGCTCACGTCATAAACAAATTAGAGGAACAAGAAAGATATTGACTGTCAAATCTCTGAATAGTTGTAAGAGTTTGTGATAAAACAAAAGATCGAGAAGACCACAGAAAGTAAAATGAACAGTTTTTGTTATATGAAGGTAATAAGTTTTTTGACAAATAAATCCAATGCAGCTAAGATTAGAAGGGATAAATTTAACTGGGGAAAATCTTTGCCGCAAGTTTATTTGATAAGGTCTCACTTCTAAGACATATAAGTGGCTGATTCAAGTTTATAAGGATAAGAGCCATTCCCCATTTGATAAATTGTTTATGAATATGGAAAGGCAATTTTCAAGAGGAGAAATTGAGGCTATTTATACCCAAATCTAAATTACTAATAATTAGAAAAATGCAAATTAAAGCAATTTTGAGATCCCACCTCACACCTATCAGATTCAATGCCGACCAAAAAAAAAAAAAAGGAAATGACAAATGTAAAAAGGGCTGTTGGAAAACAGGCACACACACACACACACACACACACACACACATATATATAATGTTGATGAAATCATGAACTGGTCCAACTATTCTGCAAGGCAATTTAGAATTCTATCCCCAAAGTTATTAAGCAGTGCATTCCCTTTAACATAGAGATTCTACTGCTAGGCCTAGACTCCAAAGAGACCAAAGAAAGAGAAAAAAAGTTGTCTGGTATAAAAATATTTATAGGATCTCTTTTAGTATCATTGGGGAATGACTGGACAAATTGTTGTGTATGAAAGTAATGGAATACTATGGGGGTATAATAATAAAAGAAGAGAAAAATTATTTTAAAGACACCTGGGAATACATATAAACTGATGCAGAGTAAAGTGATTAGAACCAGAATTACAATTTAAAATATAACATTAACATTGTTAAAAACAAACAATTCTGAAAGGGGAAGGGAGTAACTATTTATTACCTACTATCTTCCAGGCCCTAAGCAAAGTGCTGTACAAATATTATCTCATTTTATCCTCAAAAGAGCCTTGCAAAATAGGAACTGTTAATATACATATTTTACAGTTGAAGAAACTGAGGAAAACAGAAGTTAAGAATTTTGTCCAAAATCAAACACCTAGAAAGTATCTGAAGTGATTTTGGAACTCAGGTCTTGCTGACTCCAGGTCCAGTACTCTATTTTCCACCATGATAAAAATCTGCAATGAAGAGAAACTGAGACATGAAAGTTCTGAGCATAATCTATTTTTTGGCAAGGCTGACAGTTGCCAGTAATAGAGATTAATGGTCCCTTAGTCACCAGAGATGCATTAGAGCAGACAGAGCAGTCTTTTATACAATTGATTACATGGGATTCAGTGATGCTAAACTAGGAATGTGATTGGTCTATAGTAGAGATGGAGTAAGGGTGGGCTTACATTTGGCATAATCATGCTGACTGGCAAAGGCAGGTATCCAAAGTCCATGGTAAGGGGAAAACAGAATTAATCAACACCCTTTGGAAAGTCTGGAAAGTCCTGGGTCAGTGACCACAAACACCAAAGTGGTCATGTGCTAGGCTCGTGGCCATACAGAACATCTTATGACCACATCTACTCAGTGAGTCTTGGCCAGAGAACTAGAGAAATGAGGAAGTTAATGCTTACAAAGAAGTCAGACTTTCTAATGTGAAGTAGCCAAACTGTCCTTTAAATCTTACTAATTCCTAAATCTCAATTAACAGTTACTAGAGAATAAAGTGGGGTATCAATTTTCAATTTCACACCACTGTATCATGTAGCTGTCTGTAATCTAGAATTTTTAAGAATTCTTATCAATTAAATGACCAGAGTGATAAAGTATATTGCATACTTCTTGATAGAGATATTGGACAAACAACAGAATGAGAATTATTTTTGGATATTGCCAATGTGAGAATTTGTTTTGCTTGACTACGTTTATATGATAACCAGGGGTTCTGCGTTTCTTTTCCTTCCTTCATTCCTTCCTTTCTTCCTTCTTTCCTTTCCCTTCCCTTCCTCCTTCTTTCTTTCCTTCTCTTCCTGCTTCCTTCTCTCCTTCCCTCCTTCCATCTTTCCTTCTTTTACTCCTTCATCAATTACATTTCCTTCCTTTTTTTCTCTCTTTTCTTCCCCCTTTCCTTCCTACATTCCTTCCTGCCTGTCTTTATTTTTTTTTTTGCTCCTTCCTTCCTTTCTTTCCTCCTAGTAAGTGGGGAGAGGTAAAGAGAAGGGAAAAATGTTTGATCATTTGATAAGATTTCAGTTGATAGTTTGAGTTTGACTTGAGCTTTGAACATATGAAACCATTAGACTTCTCTTGATGTTATCATGAGGTACTAAGCGTTTTCCTGCTCCAGAATCAGGTGCAAATTCCCCTCTTACATTTTTACTTTTTTTCTTCTCACATCTTCAAAGCCATAACCAGGGAAGGGTGACTGAGGCTTTGTGCCTAGGGTACCAACATTCAGAAGCCACAGAGAGTGATTTATATAGTAGTGAATTTCTCTTTCTATTCAATTGAACTTTTTCTTGTATTATATTCACATTATGAAATTCAAAGTTGATTCCAGAGCACTTTTAAGCTGCTTACCCTAAACCGGCTGCTGCTCCAGGTGACAAAATTGCTACTTCCAGTATTCATGTAACTCCATGTCTTTTCTTTTTTTTCTTCATTCCATCACTGAAAAATCATATGGAACTTTCAAATGTGCACTACCAAATAGTGTGTTTTATACAACATAGTTAAATACAGTAAAGTTTTACACATACATATATATAGCTATTATGTTTATATATAATATATATATGTGCATGTATGTATGTATTTGCATGGTTTTTGTATGTACAATGATCATTTACCAAGGCTGCTACCTGATGTTAGGAACTTATTTGAAGTGAAATAGTCTGAACAAGACCACAATGTGTGTGGAATGGTTAACAATACCTCATATAAGCAGGATGTGAATCAGTAATCAATAAATGTTCAGACTCTAACTTAAAATATTGGCTCAAAAAATTCTCCATAGATGATAGTATCTTGACCCAGATTTTGGTTGTTATCTTTCATTCATTCTTGAAGAAGACCTTCAAACTCACTTGCCCCAGGCAGTCATGAGCTCCAGGTCTTTCAGGTTCATGAAAGAAAGATAACAGTCACTCTTCAGAGTGAGATATTCGACAGGTAAAATTCAGTTTTGAGTGGAGGGATTTTTCTTTAATATCCCTTAAACAAATTATGCCTTTGTAAATATTTAATTTATTATCAAATTATTTGCTTCTACAGACACAATCCGTGGTTCTGAGATGGATACTGCTAAGGATTTAGTGTTGCAGCTATTAAAGCATGTGCCTACATATGGTTTAAGTGTCTCACATTGAGTGATCTGATTTAGGACCTAATCAGAGCCATAACTAAGCCAAGACAAATGGGACTTTTCCTCAGGGAGCTGAAATTTTATAAGTACTAATAAAACTTTCAGTCCTTTAGCAGCTAGAAATTTAGCACCTACTTATCAAGAATAATTAGCTAAAATAGGAAGTTAATAGAAGTTCTTCACTATCACCCCTACTTCTGCCCTGGAAGATAGGTCACAAATAAGTGTCTCCCTTGGTCATGCCCTGTTTCCCTGCCCTTTTCACCAATATCTCCCCAGCAGTTTGTAGGGACTTTAACTCTGGCCCCCGACAAAATAAAACTAAGAATCTATTTTATGTCACTTACTCTGGAGCATTTAGCTAAACCCCAATTTAGAAAATTGCTACTTGTAACTCCAGACAGTTGTTTCTTAATGCTGTCAGAATTATTGTTTATAATAATTGTTTCTCATTTTGAAAGACAGTATGGTGGATTCTGGGGCAGCTAGGTGGTACAATGGAAAATGTTTTGGCCTGGGGTCACAAAGACTCATCTTCCTAATTTCAAATATGGCCTCAGACACTTAGTAGCTGGGTGACCCTGATCAAGTCACTTCGCCCTGTTTGCCTCTGTTTCCTCATCTGTAAAATGAGCTGGAGAAGGAAATGGCAAACTGCTCCAATATCTTTGCCAAGAAAACTCCAAAAGGGGCCATGAAGAGTTGGACATGACTGAAATTACTGAACAACAACAACAACAAATAATGGAATCTACAGAGTCAGCCTCTGATCTGGATGCCTTGGGTTCAAGTTTCATCCCAGACATAGGGCTACATGAGCCAGGGCAAGAAATTTAACTTCTCAATGACCCAGATTGCTAAGATTTTAAGTTGCCTAACAGTTACCATTTTTGCATTGGGAAAAGGGTTTCTTCATCATGAGCTCCATAGGTTAAAGAAATTGAGAGACAAGGTGGTGTAATGGATAGAGCATTGGCCTTGGAGTCAGGAAAACCTGGTTTTCAATCCTGCCTTGAACTTTTACTAACCATATTCCCCTGGGCTTCAGTTTTCTTATGTGTCAAATGAGGGAGTTCATCACCTCAAAGGTGCCTTACAACTCTAAACTTTTACGATCCCACAAAATCACTGTTCCCTTTACTCCCACAATATCCCATGAAAAAACATATTGCTCACCATGATGAAATGAAAAAGACCTTGTGACATAAAATTACTCTAATCATTTTGTTATTTCTATTTCTGCAACATGTTGTTCAGGTGTTCCAGTCTTGCCAATTCTGCATGACCCCATTTGGGGTCTTCTTGGCAGAGATACTTGAATGGTTTTCTATTTCTTGTTTAGCTCATTTTATAGATGAGGAAACATCCTTCAATGTTAATATGGGTATTTAAGGGGGCAGCTAGATGGCGTAGTGGATAGAGCACCAGCCCTGGAGTCAGGAGGACATGAGTTCAAATCTGGCCTCAGACACTTAACACTTACTAGCTGTGTGACCCTGGGCAAGTCACTTAACCCCCATTGCCTCACCAAAAAAAAAAAAAAAATATGGGTATTTAAGTAATTAGGGACATGTGGTAGCATGGTGTAGCAAAGAGAATACTGGATTTGGTATAAAAGGACCTGAGTTCATGTCTGTTACTTCTGTTACATTGAATAAATCACTTCATCTCTCTGGGCTTCAATTCCTTATCTGTAAAATGATGGGTTTTCATCTATGATCCTAAGATCCTACTACTTAAAAAACCCTCTTCCAATACTTTAGGTGGCTGTCCCTCCCCTATTGTTGTAAGAGGAAAAGAAGGAAATTGTTAGAAAAAGCATAGAACTTTTATAAAACTTGGGAATCTAAAGTTATAATTTTACTATACTTGTAAGATAGTCCATTCAGGAGTGGGAAGGACCATCCAAATTCACTCCAGAAAAAACAACTGAGATATCTTGTCTCCCAGGCACATCTAAATCACCATATCAGATGAACTCAAGACTATCCCCCAGTCTGTTCCATCTTCAAAAATTAAGGGGGTGAAGACATGGGAAGAAAAGGAGGAAATCTAAGATGTTCAACTGCCCAATTATTTTATTAACCAATCATGTGCTTGTGTAGTATTTATCATAACAATTTTACTGGCATAAGTAAGGAATAGAAAACAGAGGGAAAGCAACTGATCAAAGAAATTAATATTCATTTCCCAGGGCCAGTGTACTTGAAAGTACCTGCATGAGGAACTTTTGCCTTTCCATTTTCCAACTTTTTCCACTGATACACCAAGGCAATGAAGTGAAGTCTAACAAGGAGAAAATGGAAAGCTGAAATAAACATTGGGGGAGAGAAATTCTCTCAAAAATATCTGGTTCTTCTTTCCCTCTGCCAATGGAACAGGGAACGTGACACTGATGTGTGAGGGTGGAGAAGAAGTGTTTAATGAACTGCGAGTCTAGCTATCTCTACTGAGAATTTTTACAAAGTTAGATTGTTTGATCTTCAGCAGCACTGCTGTCTCCATCTCATCACTCAATCTGAAAGTTAAAAAAAAGAGCAGTAGTTTAGAGAGTTTTTGAGACTCATATATTGCAAGTGAGAACCCCAACACTTTTCTGTTCAAAAACTAGGAAGAATCTTTAGTGAGTTACTGATTCTGTTTTTACAAATGCAAATATATTCTACCTTTGCATTTCAGTGACAAGAAAACAAATTGCATAAAGCAAGTTCAGTTTGCTTGCTGTAGATGCCATGTCAATTGAAAGAGGTCTCAGTTCATGGAATTTATTATCATTCCCACTAAATCTTCCCAGCTTCTTTATTTCTGTCAAGTGTCAAGTGACCATCCTCCTGGTCACCCAGGAAAATGACAAATTCAGAAGCATCCTCAAATCTCCCATCTGTCTCAACCTCGATATCTAATCAGAATGAGTGGGGAGCTACATTGAATTATTCTGTAATTCCATATGGTTTTTTTCCCCATCAAACTTAAGACTCTTTCAGAAGTGATCAGAAGAAAGGTAAGAGATTACAAAGAATTGGACAAGTCAAGCCCCCATGAGTTTGAGTCAACATACATTACAATGAAAATTCTGTCATCCTCTAATGACCCAAATAAATGTAATTAATTTCCATATTAAATATTGAAAAGTTATATACCATACCAGTTGTTGGAATTGGCAAAGTGTCAGCACAACACATGAATCTACAGAGAACAGGTTCTCAATGACAAGAGAAACTCATGATATGGTTTAGAGGACAGACCCCCAGGCCAGCCATGTCTTCATTCCTCTCCATCCTGCACTTGTAACTCTCCAGATTTTCCCTTCCATGCCATAAAAACCTCTTTACCCCAGAGACTCATTTCACCTCTGGACTTTTCACATTGGAAGTAGCCTTCCCCTGAGGCCCATCCCTCTGATCAGCTGGTTCTCAGTGCCTCCATTTTAAGGAGGATGCCCAGGCCAGCCATTTCTTCATTCTTGCCCAGGGTGTATTCTTGACATTACACTCTTTCTCTACCATACCCCCTGTCAGGGTAACTTCTCTTTCTCCCTCTCTCCTCCCCTCTTTTTTGCTTTGTGTGTCATCTTCCCCCACTGGAATGAAAACTCTTGTAGGACAGATCTTTTTATTTCTTTCTGCTTGCATTTGCATTCCTAGCATTTGGATAGTGTCTGGAATATATCAAGTGCTTAATCAATGCTGACTTCACTCAACTTGACTAATCTATCGTGTCCTACAATATTCTCTGTCATTGCTGGTAACAAATTCATCCTTAATCTCTACAACTTTGAGAAAAAAAGAACATTGATTCTTCTTTTAGTTTTTGCTTTTTTAAAGCATGGTGCAGCAGAAAGAATGTTGGATTTGGAGTCAGAACTATCTTGGTTAAGATCCTGGCTCTGCCATTTTCAACAATGCCACTTAATCTCTCCAAGCCTCAGTTCCTCATTTGCAAAATGAAGTTGTTGAACTAGATGACCTTTGGGGTCCCTTCCAGATCTAAGTCTAGGATAGTATTGACTTATTCTGCTTAATTCTTTTATCCTTTTGGAATTGTTGTGGTTTGTGCCATAAGAGGCAACATGGTGTTGGGTACAAGCACTACTCCAAGGCATACTATATGTCTGAACGTAGGCAAGTCACTTAACATCTTAGTGTCCCAAAGCAGTTCATTAAAACTTTAATTTACAGATGAGTTCCCCATCTGCTTCTATGGAAACTTCCACACAAGGAGGGAATCATATAACAGGTCTGGACCACACATAGACAAAAACAACAACAACAACAACAACAACAACAACAATAACAACAGTGCTGTAAGATGATGGTCTAAACCTATTTTCTGCTGCACTTATATCTAATTTCCCTAGTAGTTTTATGATAGAATAAAGAGTTCATCCCTTAATACTACACAATTTCATTTACATCAAATCTAGATTGCAAAATCATTACATGCTGAGTCTTACTTGTCTAGTCTATTTCACTCATCAGTTCTTCCATTTTCTATCTAGTACCAAATATTTTTGTAATTATTAATTATAATTTGAGATATAGTAATGGCCAAAAGCCTTCATTTCTGTCTTAATTATTCATATATTTGCCTCAATCATCTTATCTTGACTTTTTAATTTTAAATCCCTGTATTAAGTCATATTGAATTATGTAAGCCTTCTCAATTAGAATGTCACTCAATTGGAGGATGGTGATGGATACAATGACCCTGTCCTGAATTTACCTCCTTGTTTCTTCATAACATACAAAAGTGCTTTGCAGGGAGTACTTATTCAATAGTATTGTCTGACTGAGATCATAAAATCAGTTTCTAATTATCTCCTAATTCCAAATATTTAAAAATTAGCAAAAATCTTCTTATTTTGACTTTTCTTTGTTTTTTCCCCCATATTGCTTAGCTTTTTTAGAGTCAGGCTGATTTTAATTTTGCTACATTGTGGTCTTTCAAAATATTATTTAATGTTACCACTCCCTATTTTCTTGTATTGAGACTAATTCAGTTTTTGTTTCAATTTTTATTTAATAAGTGGTTTCCCTGAGAGACTTTACTAGTAGTTATAGTGAAGTATTACCAAATGTAGTATTTGTCATCTTGCTTATAAGCACTTTTTAACAATATCATTATATATTGTACTTCTATTCACTGATTTCTGAATTCCCCATGCATATACATAACTACAGACATAGCTTAAAAAACATTTGTAATAATTGCACATGTATAACCTATATGTTATTGCTTACTGCCTCAGGGAAGGGGGAGGTTAGGGAAGGAAGGATAGAATCTGGAACTCAAAACTTTAAATAAAAATGTTTATTTAAAATATGCAAACATGTTTGCAAATGCTGTAGCATTCCAATCATATCATGACTACAAGCTAATGTGGGGTAGTAGAAACTTGAACATCTATCTAATGGTACCATTGTGTCCTGTGATGATTTGTCTTTACCTGTAGATAATGATACCATTTGAAACTTTATCCATGGAAATTATTCCTCCCATCCATCCTAAATGGGAAATTAGCTTATTATTTCCATTTCTTCTGTGACCATTTTGCCAATACTATATGGATCTTTGAGTACCGTGTCCATGAATCTAATTTAACTGTTTTGATAATAGCAGCAGCCCTGGGATACACAGTGTTGCTAGGTAACAACAGGATGTTTAATGGTCAGAAACATAAAAGTTAAAAGAAGATTTGTAAGTTAGAAGAATGACCTAAAATTCATCAGAGATTCATGTTTTGGGAAAGAAATTCTGTAAAACTGTTCCAGGTACTAGTAAGTGTAACAAATACCTTGTAGTATAAGCTCTGTGGCTATTATTTCAAACCCAACTTGCACTGGTAGGTTGACATTCAGTAGGTTAGCTAATTTTTTCCTTGGAGTTGTAGGGGGAAATGAAAGACTAGGGGGTGCACTTAAAGTAATGTAGCTCATGGATCCTCACCAGTGTGCTTCTCACATTGATTATTGTTGTTGCTGTTGAGTTGTTTTGGTTGTGTTTAACCCTCCATGACACCATTTGGGTTTTGGGGTGTGTGTGTGTGTGTGTGTGTGTGTGTGTGTGTGTGTGTGTGTGTGTGTGTGTGTTGTCAAAGATACTGGAGTGATTTGCATTTTCTCTCCAGCTCTTTACAGGTGAGGAAACTAAGGCAAATAAGGTTAAGTGACTTGGTCAGGGTTAAATAACCAAGCAGTGCCTAAGGCTGGATTTGAACTCATGAAGATGAGTTTTGTATAGTTTATATAAATTAGCCAGGCTTAATCAGCTTATAGAAATGGAATTTATTAAAGTTCTATGGAAAGAGGAGTTGATATAAATCCCCTCCAAATAGTATGGAAATAGCCTCTCAAATACATAGGATCTAGAGGAAAGTAGACTCAAGCTTAGAGTACACAATGTGGCAAAGGGGTTATCTCATAGCTCCTGGAAGTTCTTTTTCCCCTTAGTTTGACCCCCAAGAAATTCTTCTTTGACATGGTATAGCTTTTGGTCGGGTACTTTGTAGAGTACTTAAGAAGTTTTTCCTCAAAGTTTCTAATTGGTTCTTAGCATTCCATGAAAACACTCCTTCTACTGTTCCAGAGATGCTGGGATGCCTATAAGAAGTCCAAATGAAATGAACTTATGAAATTCAAAGGTCTTTCTCTGGTCAAGGCAAGAGGATTGGGAGTATACTTATATACATATATGTAAATATGTATATGTGTGTATGGTGGCTAAATGGTGTAGTGGATAGAACACCCAGGCTAGAGTCAGGAAAACCTGAAGTTTAAATCTGGCCTAAGACACTTACTGGGGGCAGCTGGGTGGCGTAGTGGATAAAGCAGTACCTGAGTTCAAATCCGGCCTCAGACACTTGACACTTAACTAGCTGTGTTACCCTGGGCAAGTCACTTAACCCTCATTGCCCTGCAAAAAAAAAAAAGACACTAGCTTTATAAACCTGGGCAAGCCACTTTTAACCCTGTTTGCCTCAGTTTCCCCATCTATAAAATGGGCTGGATAAGGAAAGGGCAAACCACTCTAGTGTCTTTGCCAAGAAAACCCCCAATGGGGTCACAAAGAGTCAGACACAACTGAAATGATTGAACAACAATAATAACAAAATGGATATATATATATATATATATGTACATACCTCTTTATGTGTGGATGGATGGATTGTGTTTATACACACATATATAGAAAACACCTATTTATAACCTAGTTATGTATATACCTATATACATGGGCCTATAGACATTTGTGTATGGATTGCATGTATATGTTTATGTGTATATGTGTGTATGTGTGTGTATTGTGTACTTGTGTAGATATGTATATACACATATACATACATATAGATGTGTATGTATCTAACTTTAACTATAACTATCTAAGTATAACCATCTATAGATCTATATCTATATTTATGTGTGTATGCACACCCATATACCTAGCTTTCAAAATAGCTACTACATTCACAACCACACCCACAGCTACACATACACATAGGTTCCAAACTAGCTACTAGAGCTCTCTCTCTCTCTCTCTCTCTGTATATATATGATATAGATAAGCTTATATACATACATATATATACATATATATATACCTTAACTATAACTATATAACTATATCTATATATCTATATGTGTGTATACCCATACACCTAAGTTCCAAACTAGTTTTCCATTTTATTCAAGACCCACAGGACATGACTCATTCTCCTCAAGCAATTCCTCTATTCCTCTTATAGAGCTGCATTCCATTTTATCCAATGGCTTCACTCTTTCTTAATTGATCAAGAACATCGACATCTAACCTAATATCCGTGATTAATTGATTGATTGATTCAATAAAGGCATCTAATTATTATTCATATGTTGTTCCTATATCTGATTCAACTAAGAAGTCTAGGCCTTCTATAATGATTGAGGGAGGGGTACAATACACCCTTTTTATAACATATTAAGTTAGTACTACAGTATATATAATGCACTAGGTGGTGGAAACATATGTGGATTTGCCTAAATTGGAGAATGGGTATTGACACCTCACAGAAATCTAGAAACATCCTTTTAGTTTAGGATAGGGTTGAGACACTAATTCATTTATTGGTTGCTATTAGCATTGCTTAATAAGAGAACAATTCTCTTTCCCCACAGCTTCCCACCCTCTACTCCACATTCATTGTTTCTGATGATAACCAGGTTATGAAAGCAGTGTGTTGAAATGAAAGCATTAAAGCAGCGTATAGGTAATCATCAGTAGCTCTATTCTCCCATTCATTTCTGTGCTTACATTTCATTCACCCTTTCTTTCAATGATAGTTTACTCAATTATAACTGTCTAGCTTACTTCACTGAATTTTTTCTTATCTTAAAATTATTACAGTGGTTCCTGTATATGTGTGTATATATGTATGTTTATATGTGCTCTTTGTGTGTGTTTCTTAGTAGAAATGTATGGAGTATGAGGAGAAAAAGTAAATATTTGTCATAATGATTTACTATTTTTAATAAAATATTTAAGAAGACAGCTGAATGTTTTCTGGTATGCATTAAGAATACTCAGTGCCCTAATTCTAAAAGGATTTTTAAGTGCTATACAAACTTCTGTCCAAACAGTTTTGAAAGAATTAAATACTTTAGTCCAAAAAATGACCAACTAGGATTTCAGAGGCTTTTTGCCATAGCATGCTACCCACCTCCTGACAGAGAGGTGATAAATTCAGGGCCAAGGATGAGGCATTATTTTGGGGGGGCATGGCTAATGTGGAAATTTGTTTTATTTGATTGTGCATATTTGCTACAAGGATTTTCTTTTCTTTTTAAATTTGGGCTGAAGTAAGAGAGAAAAAGGACTTTTGTTCATTAAAAAATACACTAAAATATAGGTTTGAATCACATTTTAGACTTGTGGGGGGAAGGACATTTTTTAAATGATGAAAAAAATATAGAATTTTCTGTCTAAGTCAAATAACATAAAATATCTAATGCATCAAATCAAAATAGAAGTCATACATTAGTTTGCTTGTTAACTGTATTTTCAGAATTGTTGTTCTCTTGTGTCTGACTTTTTGTGACTTTATAGATCATCACATGTAAATGCTGTCCATGGGGCTTTCTTGGCAAACATATTGGAGTGGTGTACCAATTCCTTCTCCAGCTCATTTTGCAGATGATAAAACCAAGGTAAACAGGGTTAAGTGACTTGCCCAGGGTCACAAAGCTAGTAAGTATTTGATGCCAGATTTGAACTCAGGTCTACCTGACTCCAGACTCAGTGCTCTATCTGCTGAACCACCTCCTTCTGGGAGCTTAATGTGCAAAGCCTTGAACTCTGGAACTGTACAACTTGGGACTACCCAAGAGGTAATCTCCATTCTGGGGCTTGCCAAGAAAATTTCTTTCTCTATTAGCTAGCTAAGGCTAGTTATGTCTAAGAAATTTGAACTACTCCCTCCTCTATACAGGAGGTTGGGGCTCAGGAATAGTGTGTTTGAACTCTCAGGCAATCTACAAGTCTGCTTGTCCCTACCATGTGCTTCTGATATAAATAGTCACTACTCTACTGATATGGAAGTGGAGATAAATCTGGACACAACCCTCACTATACTCTGACAGAAGGCTAAAGGGTAAAAGTGAAGAAAAGAGTCATGTGGGTTGAATAAGGGAGTGAAAGGGTTGGAGAGACAAAGATAAGGATAGAGGGAGGTAGTGTGAGAGAGAGGAGAAAGAGAATAGAAAAAAGTGAAAGTGAGAGAGAAAGAAAAAAGAAATAAAAAGAGAGATAAGGAGAGAGGGAGACTAAGGAGAGAGAGAGAGAGAGAGAGAGAGAGAGAGAGAGAGAGAGAGAGAGAGAGAGAGAGAGAGAGAGAGAGAAAGGGAGAAAGACAAAGAGAGACAGAGAAAGAAGCCATGAGGAGAAAGATTTAGTCAAGTAGCCAATTATTAGGTAATCCCCAAATCCTATCATTGCTACCAAACAGTGACCCATGCCCAGTATTCTCATCAGGTTGATTGAGGAGCTACCCAAAATTGATCAAGGACTCCTTTGATTCTACCCTTTACATATAAGTATATCAAAGGCAAAGTTTAATTCTAGATGGACACAATAGAATCAATAATCCCAATCAATCCTCTCATTTGGACTGTGGCCCCAGCCATTTTACCTGAATTACCATATTGCTTCCTTGGTGGTGATGAGCAAGAGAGTGTTTTCATCTTTAAGCTCTTGTGACTTTGACCACCAGAGAGGTCTAGGAAAGGATCTGACCTTCCAGGGATGCTTTGGAGCAGAAATAAAGCCAGACCCTTGAGATTTTCTGCCACTGGAAGTGAATGAAAGTTGAACTAGAGTAGGCTAAATGTTTAGTGTTCAGCCAAAATGAGACCACCTTCAAACATGTAGCAAAGTCAAATGGCTATTGATCTACTCTCTACTGCTAGCTGGTTGACCTGGGATATTGATCAAGTCTTCACTTTAGCAAAAGTGCTAAGTGTCTCTTTTAAGCTCTCAGAGTTATCTCTTTGACAGATTTGTTACCCATACGACTCAGGCTTAGTAATGCCTATGCAATTTGTAACATCTCTAAGAATTACTTATTCTATTACTGATTGTGCTATTTTGGGCCCTTCAAAAAGTTTGTTTCAAAGTTCAATTTCCAACAGTTTGGCAGAAATTAAGTTTAGACCAACATATTACACAACATACCATAAACAGCTCAAAATCAATACAAAATGAATATTAAAAGTCATTACATTTTAAAATAGAGAAATTGATCAGGAATTTTTCATAGCTGTGGCTAGGGTAACGGTTCTTAACCAAACAAGGGATAAGTGCCAATGCGAACAAATTAAATAATTTCAATTACATGAAATTTAAAATACTTTACCTAAGCAAAATAAATATTTATATTGGGAATTTGCAAAAGATATCTGTCTGATATCCAAGACATATAGAGAATTTATACAAATACATAAGACCCAGGGTCATTTGCTAGTGAATAATCATGGAATGTAAACAAATATTTTTCAAATGAATCAGAAATTACTAACAATCATGCTCCTACTAGTACTACTACTAATAATAACTAGTGTTTATGTAGTGCATGAAGGTTTGCAAAATCTATTACATGTGTTTTCTCATTTGATCTTCAAAATAACTTTGTAAGGTATTTTCTATTATTATGCCCATTTTACAGATGAGGAATGGGAGGCTAAGTGAGGTTAAATGACTTGCTCAGGATCACACAGCTAGTAAACTCTGAAGCAGCATGTAAACTCAGGGCTTCCTGACTCCTAATCAAATATACTGGGGGACATAGTGGACTACCTCTCTAATAATTTTTAAAGGACAAATCAAAATAATCCTGAGGGTTCTCCTTATGCCCATCAAATTAGAAAAGATGGAAAAAGATGGAAATAATGTTGGAAGGGCTACAGAAAGACAGAAAATAATAGATGATTGGTGGAGCTATTCATTGATACAACCATTCGAAAAAGCAATTTGGAATTAGACTAAAAATGTTACTTAAATGGCCACACTCTATGACCTAGAAATCCCAATGCAAAGAATAGATCTGAAGAAGATCAAAGTAAGAAAAAGGTACTAAATATTCATATTCCTAGTGGCCCTTTTTTGTGGTAGCAAAGAACTGGAAGAAAAGTAGATGCCTATTAGGGAATAATTTTTAAAATTGTGCGAGATGAATGCAATTGAATATTATTGCACTATAAGAAATAATGAATAAGAAGAATTCAGGAAAGTGTAAAGGCATGATTAGAGTAATGTTAAGTAAAATTAGGAAAACTATATCATATAATGTCTATAACCATGTATTTTTTTTGTTTATTTATTTATTTATTTAGAATTTTCCCAAGCTATATGTAAAAACAAAAAAATTTCACACTGATTTTTAAAACTTTATATTCCAAATTTTCTTCCTCCCTTCCTCCTCACCCCTCCCTAAGAAATCAAGTAATTCAATATAAATCATACCTGTGCAGTCATGCAAAATATCTTCACATTAGTGAGGATGTGAAAGAAACAGACAAAATAAATTTAGAAAGAGGAAGTAACAAATAAAATTATACTTCAATCTGCATTCAGATACCATCAGTTCTCTCTCTGTTGAGTCTTTCTGATAGCATCTTGCTCATCATTTCTTTCACAATTACTATTGCTAACTGTATTAACCTCCATCCTATTCCCTCTTCTTGATATTTATTTTCTATCTTGTTTCACCCTATCCCTCCTCAAAAGTGCTTTGCTTTTTATTGTCCCCTCCCCCAATCTGCCCTCCATTCCTTTGCCTCTACCCCCTTATCCCCTTCCCCTCCCACTTTCCCTCAGGGAAAAATATATTACTATACCTACTTGAGCATGTATGTTATTCCCTCTTTAATCCAATTTTGATGAGAGTAAGGTTCAATCACTCCCCTGCTACTTCCCCATCTTCCCCTCCACTCCATAAGCTTTTTCTTGTTTCTTTTACGTAAGCTACTTTACCACATTCCACCTCTCCCTTTTCCTTTCTTCCAGCGCATTCCTCTTACCCCTTAACTTTATTTTAAAGGTATCATCACGGGTCAACTAGGTGATACAGTGGACAAAGCACCAGCCCTGGACCCAGAAGGCCCCAAACCCAAATCCAGCCCCAGACATAAGCCATCCCACCCTGCCTGCTCCACAAAAAACAAGGATAAACAAAAAAATAAATGCTTTACAGATATCATCCCCTCATATTCAATTCACACTTGTGCCCTCTGTCTAAGTAATTCCTTTCAGCTGTCTTAATATTGAGAAAGTTCTTATGAGTTAGAAGTATTGTCTTCCCATGTAGTAATGTAAACTGTCTAACCTTTTAGTATCCCTCATGAATTATTTTTCCTGTTTACATTCTTATGCTTCTCTAGGTACTTGTATTTGAAAGTCAAGTTTTCTATTCAGTTCAGGTCTTTTCATCACAAATTCCTGAAAGTCCTCTTTTTCATTGAAGTCCCATTTTTCCCCATGAAAGATTATACACAGTTTTGCTGGATAGGTGATTTTTGGTTGTGATCCCAGTTCCTTTGCCCTCTGGAATATCATATTCCATGCCCTCCAATCCTTTAATGTAGAAGCTGCTAGATCTTGTTATCCTGACCGTAGCTCTACAGTATTTTAATTCCTTTTTTCTAGCTGCTTCTACTATTTTCTCCTTGACCTGGGATCTCTGGAATTTGGCTATAAGATTCCTGGAAGTTTTCCTTTTGGGATCTCTTTCTGTAGGTGATTGGTGGATTCTTTTAATTTCTATTTAACTTCTGCTTCTAGAATATCAGGGAAATTTTCTCTGACAATTTCTTGGAAGATGATGTCTAAGCTCTTTTTTTGATCATGGTATAGGTAGTCCAGTGATTTTCAAATTATCTCTCCTGAATCTATTTTCCAGGTCAGCTGTTTTTCCAAGGCGATATTTCACATTGCCCTCTATTTTATTTTATTAATTTGGATTTGCTTTATTGTGTCTTGATTTCTCATAAAGTCATTAACTTCTATTTGCTCTATCCTAATTCTTAAGCAATGATTTTCTTCAGAGAGTTTATGTACCTCCTTTTCCATTTGACCAATTTGGTTTTTCAAGCTGTTGACTTTTTTTCATGCCCCTCCTACATCACTCTCATTTTTCTTCCCATTTTTTCACTTCCTCTCTTACTTCTCCCTCTATCTTTCTTACTTTATCTTCAAAGTCCTTTTTGAGCACTTCCATGGCCTGAGACAAATTCATATTTTTCTTGGAAACTTTGGATGTAGGAGCTTTGACTTTGTTATTATCTTCTTCTGAGGGTATATTTTGATCTACCTTGCCACCAAAGAAACTTTTGATGGTCTGTTGTTTTCTCTGCCTGCTCATCTTGGCCACCTATTTCTTGGCTTTTAACTCCTTCTTAAAGTGGAACACTGCTTCCTGGATGTATCGTTCCAAGCTTTCAGGGGGTCCTAGGTTGTTCAATTAAAGTTGAGGCTTGTTCTAAGCCCTCCTAGCCTGTAAGTAACCATGAGCTGCTTGCTCTTTAACCCAGAATCAGAAGTCTGATTGAAATCTGATTCTCTGTGGTCTGCAAGCTTGGCATGACTGTGCCTGTCCCTCAGTGGGCCACTGCCACTCAAGTTCACTTCCTGAGGAACACAGCAGTGCTCCTGCCTCTGCTCCAGCAGAGATGCCCACTATTTTCCCCCAGGCAACCACAGAACCCCCTCACCAGTCCATGAGCTGAGTTTCAGAAGAAGTTGCTGATGCTGAAGATTCTGAGGCTCTGGAGGCGTGGCCTGCCTGGGGCTGAATCTACACCACACACTGAGCTCCTCTCTCACCCAGTACAGCAGACGATCCCTGCCGCCTATTTAAGCCATCTTTAGGAATTCTCCTCGACTAGCTTTTCTAGGAAATCTTATTGGTCTTATGTTCACTCTGCATTTTTGTTTGAGAGTTTGATTGTCAATGTTTTCATGCCATTGTTTCCTCCTGAGTTTCTGTCTTGAGCTTCCCTGTAACCATACTAGCTTTTTATGGTCAGTTTTTGTTTTATTGTTTGCTCATTTTTCAAGCCTATTTCTTGAATTTGGACCTAACATTATATTTGGGCTCTGCTTACCTCAGAGAGTGGGGAAGAGGTCACTATACTAAGCTTCAGACTCCTTTTGCCCTGCTCTGTCCACAGCTAGTTTTGGGGGCCTGGTTTTTGTTTGTTTGTTTGTTTGTTTCCAAGGTGATGTTATATAGGGAGAGGTGTGGTTATTGCTTTCCTGGTCAGTGCTCTGGTCCTTACCTGGGTAAGACCCCTGTTCTCTCATAACCACAATGACTTTCCTCCCTAGAACTGTGACCTTTACCCATATAGGGTCCGTGCTCCCTTATGTCTGCAAGCATTCCTCTCTGCCCTGGAACTGCAACCTGGCATGGACAATAGAAGTGCTAAATGATGCCCAGTCCTGCTTCCAATGCCAGCACAGGAGTCCCATGTAATCTCTTTCTGGCCAGTCATTGAATCCCCCTTAGCATCTCTGGGAGATGAGTACTCCCAACACAGCTGTTACTGCTTCTTCTAAGGCCCACAGTTTGGTGTCACCACCAGATTGTGCTCTCAGTCACACACACACACACACACACACACACACACACACACACACGTTCCCTGTCCCAGTGCCACAGAACTCTCCTTCTATTCTTCTAAGTTGTCCAGGGCTAGAAAAATATCTCACCTTGACCTCTTGTTGGTTTTGCATTTTAGAATTCTATTTGACACATCATTTTAAAGTTAATGGGGAATATTGAGAAGGCTTGGCTAGAATGCTCCATTTACTCCACCATCTTAGCCCCCATGACTACAACAATGTAAATAGAAAGAATAGCAACATGAAAAATGTGCCTCCCTCCCTTATTTGTGGAGATGGGAAACTATAAGCATGGAATATCGCAAATACTATTAGTCTCCATGTAGTGAGAATTGTTTCCTATATGTAGTGGTGGTGGCGGCAGGTGTCATTGGATGGCTTAAAAGGAGACAGAATAGATGCCTCTAACTTCTTCTTCCCACATTTTTCTCCAAGGGGGACTTTGATTTCTGCCAGGAGGGAATGGAGGAAGTTGGATCCAGAAGTTTGGCCACTCTAGTTTCCTCAATAGTACGGGGCAGTATGGGGCTAGAATTACCTCTATCTGCTCCCTTAAATATTATTAATCTAGGGTATCTGGTTTTCAGGTTCAACTAAACTTCTGAGCTCTGTTCATTACTTGGGAGAAAGGAGGCCTCAAGCTTTATATCTAAAGCTTTACTCCCTTTCTACCAAATACTTATTGCATAGTGAACATGGGGAGTAGCAAAGATACATTTATCCGAGTCAATAGTAAAACAGAAATCAAAGGAGGGATATGTAGGAAAATATATACAAAACAATTATGAGTGAAGTGGTTCTATTGGAAGGGAGATAATCCAGCTCAATCAAGAGTCATAGATCTCACCCAAATGAAATTCCTCAAAGTCCCTAGTATTGCAAGCTGAGGGACATGATAGAGATTGCTAGCTTCTCTTGTGTTGTTTTCTTCCAATATGAATATTTTTCTCCTTTCAGGAACCTGAAGTGGGGCTTGGAATCTCCCATCTTCTCTCTCAAATATGGAAACTAGAAATGCCCCAAATGACTGCAGAACCCAAAGAGACTTAAAGCAACTAAAGAAACTTCAAAGACTCAAAGAGCTTAGTGCTCTCCTCTCACCCATTCACCCATTTGCTCTCTGCATTACTCCTAATTCAGGCACAAGACAATGATCTCCACCAATGAGGAGAGGAATATGAAGAGAAAGCCCATATCAGTGGGCTTTGGGATTCAGGTTAAATCAGTTAACATGTTAGTTTTGCTAAACAGCTTTTTTTCTTACTTTTTCTGTTACAAAAAGAGACTGGTGTGGAGGAGAGAACTGAGGAATGTACTTAGAAATGAAAGTGATATAAAAGGTATCTTTTTTTCATTAAAAGGAGAAAGTAAAATTTATATAATCATATTAATTATACCATCTAAGGAAGAAGTAATTCACTCTTTGATCTTTTTACTCATAAGTATTCTTTCCTCTTCAAATTAAATTGAATTCTTTTATGCAATGTAAATATTTTATTCACTGCCTCCTTCCTACCCCCAGAATATAAGTCCTCTGAGGTCAGGTACTTTTTTATTTTTGCCTTTTATAAATCCAGCACCTAACACAGTTCTTTGCATGTGCTTAAGAAAGATTTCATTTGACTGAATGGAATTAAATTTCAGTAAAACAACTATAACCGGGGCAGCTAGGTGGCACAGTGGTTAAAGCACCAGCCCTGGATTCAGGAGGACCTGAGTTCAAATTCCGCCTCAGACACTTGACACTTACTAGCTGGGTGACCCTGGGCAAGTCACTTAACCTCCATTGCCCTACAAAAACAAAAAACAAAAACAAAAAACAAACAAAAAAAACCAAGTATAACCACACTGGATTATTTGGTAGGACTACTTCATTTGGGTGTGCCCAGGTCTCTACTTAAAGGTCCCCCCACATTTCAGTGGATTATATTTATATGTTATCTATTTCTGGAGTCAATCAGTGAAAAATTCTTGCATGTAGCCTGGTCTAAGGCTGAGATTCTTTCTAGTAATGTGTCTAAACTAAGAATGTACATCAAGGAGGGCAAAGTACATCTCCTAATAGCTTCACTCTTTGGATTAGAGGCCCTCATCATAATGCCCCTGTACTGGGTAGCTTTTTTTTCCTCCCTCCCTCTTATTCATCCCTCCTCACTTTTCAGCTTCCTTCTGTGTGTTGGTTTCCCCCATTTAAATGTAAGCTCCTTGTGGGCAGGGACTGTTTTTCATACTTGTAACTTAGCACAGTGCCTGGGACATAGTAGGCAATTAATATGAGTTTATTATATGGTATGGTATGGATTGGCATGGCATTGTATTGTACTCTATTACATTGTATTGTATGAAGGAGCCATTGTGTAAGCAATTCAATGCCTATCTTGAAAGTCAGCTCATAATGAAGTGATAAATTTGAACAAATTAATGCAATATGATTAAGTTGGGCTGCTAGATGGCACAGTGAATATAGTACTAGGCCTAGAGTCGAGAAGACTTATCTCCCTAAGTTCACATCTGGTCTCAGTCACTTACTGGATTTGTGACCTTGGGCAAGTCATTTAATCTTACCTGCCTCAGTTTTCTCATCTGTAAAATGAATTGGAGAAGGAAATAGCAAACCACTCCAGTCTTTGTCAAGAGGACCCTTTAGGGGTCACAAAGAGTGAGACATGGCTAAAACAACAATAAAAACAACAACAGCAACTCAAATGATCAAGTTGCCACCAACTTTAACAATGTGGTGTGATCACTGGAAAGGCACAATTTCTAGAATGTAGAATAAGGATCGAGTAAGGTCTAGACCTGTGATTTCATTTATATTATGAACTCCCTTTTACCAGTGCTGGTTGGAAACTTAACTCCAATTTATAGTGTCAGAAAGTTCCCTAGGGCACTATGAGGATAAGCAGCTTGCCCAACATCACATAGGCAGGATGTGTCAGAGATGGGAATATCTTTGACTCAGAGCTGGTTATCTGCATCTCGCCAGACTGTAACAAGGTACTAATGAAAGATTTTTAGTATTTTGTATCAGTTCAGATCATTTGTAATCATTAAAATAGCTCATATTTAAGGAGATTTAAGGTTTATAAAGTACCTTACACACATCATCTCATTTTATCCTTATAATAACCCTGAGAGATCAGTGCTATTATTTTCATCTCCCTTTCATATATGGGCCCAGGGGTCATAGTGCTAATAAATGTTTGATGCAGGATTTATTCAAACCTATGTCTTCTTGATTCTTACACTGTCCCACACACATTTTTAAGAAGGGGGGAAAAATCATGCAACCATTCTGACTGGGTCCACTACAAATTTAGGTTATACAACCTCAACTAGACCCTCACTGATGCTAAGCAATCCTTCTGTACCTAACTTATCAACCTACTATCCCACTCTCCACAGTGGTTCTTCCAAACCTCTTCATCTCTCCTTGAACCTCCTATGATTCCTCCTCTCCCGCCCTCTCAGAAAAGAAACTTGACTCTGTTTTATAGAAAAAATGGAGGCCATTCACCATGAGCTCCCTTTCCTCCCCTCTTTCTCGTCTCATGTTGTTCAGGTACCTTCTATCACTATGCCCTCCTTCACCCATCTTACTTGAAAAGGTGGCCTCACTCCTTACCAGGGCAGATCCCTCTACCTGCACAAGCAATCTCATTCCTTTATATCTCCTTCAACAGATTACCACCTCTGTCAGCAGCTAGGTGGCACAGTTCGTAGAGTGCTGTCCCTGGAGCCAAGAGGACCTGAGTTCCAATTTCACCTCATACACTAGCTGTGTGACCCTGGGCAAGTCACTTAATCCCAGTTACCTTAAACATCTAGGGCCATCTTCAGTCATGCTGATATATATTTGCCACTGGACCCAGATGGCTCTGGAGGAGAGAGCAAGGATGGTAGCTTTTCACAATTCTCTGCCAGTTAAAGCCAATTCAGTGCAAGCCATCACATCACCCCTCCCTCAATGTCATGGTCCTCTATGAGAATGAACGACAAACAACAACAACTTCTGTCATCCCCACTTTATCACTTATTTTCAATTTCTTCTTTCATATTGTCTCCTTCCCTATTGCCTGCAAACATGCCCATGCCTTCCCGTCCTCAAAAAATCCTCACTTGATGGGAGCAGCTAGGTGGTGCAGTGGATAAAGCACTGGCCCTGGAGTCAGGAGGACCTGAGTTCAAATCCAGTCTCAGACACTTGACACTTACTAGCTGTGTGACCTTGGGCAAGTCACTTAACCCTCATTGCCCCCCCCCAAAAAAAATCCTCACTTGATCCTTTCATCCTTGCTAACATCCTATATTTCTTCTGACCTTTGTGGCTAAACTCCTTGAGAAGATGATCTATGATGTGTGTCCCCACTTCCTCTCCTCTTGCTCTTTTCTTAACTCCTTACAATCTGGCTTCTGACCTCATCATTCCATCACTACTGCTCTCCAAAGTCACCCGTGATTTCTTAATTGCCAAATCCAATGACCTCTCCCCAATCCTCATTCTTCTTGATTCTATGCAGCCTCTGACCCTGTTGATCATTCCCTTCTCCTTGTTACTTTCTTCTCTCTAGGTTTTCAAGACAACATTCTTTCCTGCTTTTCTTGCTACCTGTCTGCCTCTTCCTTCTCCATCTCCTTTGTTGGATACTAATACGGATCATGCCTTCTAATCATAGGTGTTCCACAAGGTTCTGTTCTGACCTCTCTTCTCCCTCTATACTACATCACTTGGTCATCTCATTGGCTCCTATGGATTTAATGATCATTTCTGTGCTTATGGTTCTCAAATCTATCTATCCTGCCCCATCTTCTCTACTGACCTCTAGTCTCTCATTTCCAAGTGCCTTTCAGATATCTTAAACTAAAAAGTGCAGTAGGCACATCAAAATCGGCATTTCTAAAACTTCACTTATTATCTTTTCCCCTACACCTCCCTTCCCGATTACTTTATTTATTTATTTGTTTGTTTGTTTGTTTATTTTGGTGAGGCAATTGGGGCTAAGTGACTTGCCCAGGGTCACACAGCTAGTAAGTGTCAAGTGTCTGAGGTCAAATTTGAACTCAGGTCCTCCCAAATCCAGGGCTAGCACTTCATCCACTGTACCACCTAGCTGCCCCCCTCCCTATTACTTTAGAAGATAACACCATGCTCTCATCCCATAGGCTTACAACCTAGATGGCATCTTCAGCTCTTCACCATATCTTTTCCCCCACCCCCACCCCCACCCATAGCCAACCTATTTCTCAAATACACTTCAAATTCTCAAAATCTCTCCTCGGATAGTCACAACTTTAGTACAGGTTATCAGCACCCCATGCCCGGAGCATTGTAGTAGCCTACGGTTGAATCTGCTTGACTTAAATCTCTCCCCAACTTAATCCATCATCCATTCAGCCACCAGAAGTGTAAATTCAAACACATCACACACACACACCCTTATTAATAAACTATTGTGGTTCCCTATCACCCCCAGGATCAAATACAAAATCCTCTATTGGCATCCAAATCCGTTCATTACCTAGCATACCCTACACCTTACTCCTCAATATATATTCTTCAATCCAGTCACATTGGCCTCCTGGCCATCTTGTAATCCTCCATCTCTCAGCTCAGGTCATGTTCTCAAATTTCCTAAAATGTTCTCCCTCTTCTTCCCTCTTCTCTACCTCTCAGCCTCCTTCAAATCCCAACTAAAATCTCATATTCTATAGGAAGCCTTTCCCAACTCTTCTTAATTCTAATGCCTCTCCTCTTTTATTTCCCATTTTTCCTGCATATAGTTTGTATGTATTTGTATGTTTGTATGTATGTATATTTGTTGTTTATTGTCTCCCATATTGAACTCCTTGATGGCAAGGACTGTCTTTTGCCTCTTTTTGTATCCCTAAAACTTATCACACAGTGTTGCTTTAAAATGCTTATTGACTGACTGACTGGATTACAGAATTCAATCCTCTACACCATACTGCCTTTCTCTGAAAGCAAGCCTCCATGGAAACATAGTAAGACATATTTTTAATTTCTCTAGAAATATTAAGAAATATGATTTCTCCCACCTAAAACCCTTTCCAGACCTTTCCCTTTGGGGAAATGGGAAGAACAAAAGCTAATGCTTTCCTCTGACATGAAATAAAATTGACAACCAATCATTTAACTCTTTTCTAGATAAGACCATCGTCTTTCTACCCACACAAAGTGATTTGGCTTTCACCCTCCAAAGAGCAGTTATCCCCCTTTATGTTCAAGGGCATAAAAATAGCACCTATATCCATTAAGGCACAAAGAAGAGAGTGGCCTGTACACATGGAGGAAGATTTATACTGATGAAAATTCAGAAAAATTAAAAAAAAAAAACTTGAGGGGGAAAACTTTGAACCTGTGGTACAAAGCTTTGTTTTTGTTATGAGTTCTTTCAGAGTCTCCATGTCCCCATATGGGGTTTTCTTTGCAATAATATTGGTGTGACTTGCCATTTACTTCTCCAGCTCATTTTACAGATGAGGAGCTGAGGCAAACAGGATGAAGTGACTTGCTCAGGGTCACACAACTATTAAGTGCCTGAGGCCGGATCTGAATTAGGATCCTCCTTACTTTAGGACCAGTGCTGTATCCACTATGCTACCTACCTGCTCTGTGGTACAAAGCAAAGAGGAGAAATTCAGAAAAGATTGACCTTTCAACAGCATAGAATTCAGAGTTGATGTCACAGGAAATAGGAAGAGAAAGATCAGAGATATAAGGAATCCTTAAGATCATCTAGTCCATTGATGCCAAACCCAGATAGAAATAAGGGCCATTAAGCCATATGTATCTTTGTAGCCTGCATATTGACTTGGTTTAAAAATGTAGTGTTGTCTAGGCTTTATTGCATTTTTATTTATCTTGTTAAATATTTCCCAATTATAATTTAATCTGGTTTGGTTGCATTCCATAAGTATTGTCCCCCAGTTGGTAGTGTGTTTGATACCTCTGATCTAGTCTCACTCCCTCATTTTACAGATGTGATATTTAAAATCTATATTGTGTGATCGACTTAAATTAGAAGCTTCAGCACCAGTCTTTGGGCATTAAACATTTATTAAAGCATAGAGGTATTCACAAGGAGTTCAGAAAGTTAAGAAAAAGCCTATCTAGCCTAGAGTTCCAGCCTGGTTGGGTTCTTCCTCAAGTCCTCCTCCACAAGCCTGCTTTAATCAGGAACTCTCCAGCAAGCTGATTGTCGAAGCTTTTTATAGGTCTGGAACAGAGGCAGTCTTTACATACTGCTTCAAGCTGATTGGTTGGTGTCATCTAAATCCATTGGTTTTGAAGGTGTTCTCAAGTTGAGTTCACAGTCTAGCTTCTGAGAACAATACCTTCTTAAGGGATAGCCAGGTTTGATTACAATCCAATTAACTTGAAGTAGGCTAATCAGCAGTCAATCACTCTCACTTGATTCAATAAGTCTAGATTAATCTCCAGGTGGGTCTTTGAGTATCTGCTAAATCCCATTATTTCATCACATTCCCCCCTTTGTTTCTTCTAGGAACAGATGTTTCTTGATGAAACAGTAAAAAATAATTAAGTCTTTGGAAGTCTTTTCTCAGTTCTCTTGTCTTCTTGAAGTGGTAAGATGTCATCAGGAAGAAGGTGGATTCTGGTCTGGAAAACTGGGCTCTGGACTCTGGACTGGAAAGCTGGATTCTCTTCTTTAACTGTTTCAATTGCTGGATTTTTTACTAAACCTTAGCATAGTGTTATCAATGATCAAATTTAATATATTCCATTACATTCCCTCCTTTATATAATAGAGGGTTGGGGTAGTTATGCAATCTATAACACTTCTTACCACCGTGTATCTTGATCAAAGCCAAATTTAGTATGTGTTCATGACACCTGAAAAATGTTATGGAAAGATTATCATACCATATCTCATGGTTTTGAGACATCCAGGTGATTAGATTGAGTGAGACAAAAAGAAAACAAGTTCAGTTAAATTAGGTTATTTTAGGAGGGAGAGAGGAAGGAACTGGACTGTGTCTAGCAATTGTGCTCTACATAGTTGCCATCATAAGCAAACCATGGACTTACATATATCTGTCTCTCCTCTTGCTGCACATATATTCTTTCCAGGGCCTGCATTAAACTTCACGAGAAGTTACATTCCCTCCTTTCTTGACGTCTTTTTCTTCTCATACAGGCCATGCCTCCAATTAACTTGAAGTAGGCTAATTAGCAGTCAATCACTCTCACTTGATTCAATCAGTCTAGATTAATCTCCAGGTGGGTCGTTGAGTATCTTCGAAATCCCATTATTTCATCACACAGATAAAGAAACTGAGGCACAGGGAGATCAAGTGATTTGCCCACATTTACACAGGGAACAAGTGCCATTCTGTCTCAGGTCCTTAACTTCAAATACAATACTTTTCCCTATTACAATCCTGCTGATTTATGTGTCCTTCATTAGTCTAGGTACAATAGGAACTAATAAAAAAGGTTAGTAAGACATGCTTCCTGCCCATGAGGAGTTTTCTATTTGTTTGGGGAAGACAAGTTTGAATTTATGAAACAACAGGACAAAACAAAAACAAAAACAAAAACAACCCAAAAACCCTCCCCTGGCTTGTGTGATACTGAAAATTAGTACTATGGGATTTCAGGGAAGTTAAAGGATTACGCAGCAATCTGGGAAATTTTCATAGAGAAGGTAAAAAGAGCCTGGTGTGTAAAGATGGACAGATGTTGGAAAGCAGGACAGAAGGGTGAAAAGTAACACAGGTGGCAATCAGCACAACATTGTATGTAGCAAGGAGGTCACCTGGTGAATGGTGAAATGGGATTCTCTGTTCTCAGAAAAAGCCAGTTCTCCTCCTGCCTATTTCTTTCTTTTTTTATTTGTGTGGGGCAATGAGGGCTAAGTGACTTGCCCAGGGTCACACAGCTAGTAAGTGTCAAGTGTCTGAGACCAGATTTGAACTCAGGTCCTCCTGAATCCGGGGCCGGTGCTTTATCCACTGCACCACCTAGCTGCCTTCCTCCTGCCTAGTTCTGTGGGTCTTGGGCAAGTCATTTAAATTCCTCAGGACTTGGTTTTCTCATCTGTAAAATGAAAGCACCTAGATCTTTAACTGTGAGAATAGAATATGAGCATCTTGAGAACAGGGGCAGATTCTTCTTGGTCACCATCACCCAGGCCAGTGACTGGTTCATGGTAGGCACCTCATAATGCTTGTTGAATGAAGAATGAAGGTGATTATTTTGGAAAATTCAGTGTGGTTTTGAGTCTGGGTCACCAAGAAGAATGCCATGACTCGGGGGCAGCTAGGTGGTACAGTGAATAGAGCACCAGCCCTGGAGTCAGGAGGACCTGAATTCAAATCTGGCCTCAGGTACTTGACACTTACTAGCTGTATGACTGTGGGCAAGTCACTTAACCTCCAATTGCCTCACACACACACACAAAAAAAAGAATGGCATGACTCATGGGTTCCTTGAGTGGATGGACTCCTAAAGGGTGACAAGAATCAAACTGAAGAGGGAGGGGAATGGTAAGATGAAGGGGCATAGAATTTGGAATCAAGGGACTCAGGCTTAAATCTTAGGTCAGCCCAGTGACTTTGGATAAGTGGTATTTCCTCTGATGGTCCTCATCTGTAAAATAAGGGTTGGACTAGATCTCTCTTAAGACCCTTTTTTGACATTCACTGGTGAACAGGAGGTCTGGGTTCAAATCTTGTTTCTGACGCTTACCAACCTTCTGACCTTGGGCAAATTGCATCACTTTTTGAGGCCCCAATCTCCCTTTTGGTAAAAAAATATGGGCAGTGTAATGTAGTGGAAAGAATGTCCCAACTGAAATCTGAAGACCTGGGTTTGAAACTCAATTTTCCTATTCATTCCTTGTGCAAATCCCTTAATCTCTCTGGGCCTCAGTTTTCCTTTCTTCAAAATGAGAGTTCTGGATCTTTAAGGACCCTTCCAGTTCTGATCTCATCTCGTACCTAAGATCCTGGGATTCTAGGCTCTTAACAGGTAGTCCCCTTCCCCTAAGACCCGCCCCTTTCTTAGGCCCCGCCCCTGATCGGGAGGCATCTGGCCGGGAGCCCCGCCCACGCCTCTGCGGTTTCCCTGGTGACCGCGCTTGGCGTCCCCCCTCCCTTCCTGCAACCTTTTCATCCTCAGGTCCCCCCCTCCGCCTGGGGCCGGCGAGAGGCGAGGGTCGCGGTGACCTGGGCTGCGGAAGAAACTGGAGAAGGGGGCCGCAGCAGGGTCCCGGGGCAGTCGCAGCCGCCCCAGGAGTAGGAGGAGGTGGAGGAGGAGGAAGCAAGAAAGAAAAACATTGGCTGCTTCTTTCCCCCCAAGGCAGCTCTGCAGAGGTTCGTGAACGGGAGCCGGGATAAATGGGTGGAGGCGGGAGAGAGAACCACCTATCCCCCTCCCCCCCTACATTCACAGCGTCTTGTCTTGCCCCCTCCCCCAGTCTCAAACCCCTGCCTGGCCAAAGGATGGGGTCTCGGGTGGAAGGTAGCGAGAGGACCCTGCGGGAAGAGAAGCAGTTGGGCTGAGTCAAGGACCCGGACTTGGTGCCCCCCCCCCACCCGTTTTTGAGGGTACAGGTTGGATGGGGTTGGGATAGGGCATTTCTTCCCCCACCTTGGAGCTCTTCAGCCTGCCCTCCCCAGCTCCGCCCTACTCCCGCAGCCTGCCCAGCACTGAGAATCCCTCCAGCTGAACTGAGTAGAGGAGCCTTCCGTGGGCTAAATTAGCAGAACCAGACCCCTCCTGCCCCCATCCCCATGCCATGTACACCTTGAGCACCCTCAGCGAAAAATAATAATGATAATGATTGCAATACACTTCATCCAGACTTGGAAGTAGGTGGAGAGGGAAAGAAAACTGAGAATCCTAGTTATGTATGTGTGTGTATGTAGATAAGTAGGTAGGCTTATGCATGTATGTGAGTGTGTGTGTGTGTGTGTAACATACACACATACTCATATCTATCAGCTATCTATATGGATATAGATATAGGCATATCTATTAACATATGTATATGTATTATATTCACACACATATAATCCACTTATAGATATATACACATATATGTATTGCTAATCTTATACTCCATATATATTCCACATATATCTATTCCACACAGATGTAGATATAGGTATGTATAGATCTACACACATATAAAAATGCATTATCCATCTATCTATCTATCTTCCATATATATTTCCACATATATATTCCAGACATAGATAGAGATTCCATTTTTTTAATAGTTTCAGTTGTTAGGGAGTTTCTTCTAAATATGCCTGTCTGCATTCTTGCCTCCATTCTCTCTCCATCCAAACAAAACAGTTAGGTAGATAGGTAGATACATAGATACATAGATGATGGCTGGAGAGAGAGAAGGATGGATGATTGGATGGATGGATGGATGGATAGATGAATGAGATAAATATTATCTATTAGTGTGTCTGTCTGTCTGTTTATCTATCTACCTCTAAGTGTTAAAACCTTAGCTGGATCAGGCTCATGCTTCTTGGTTCCTACATGAAATACCCATAATTGGTAGGAAACTGGAAAGGCTTATGAGTCAGGTTCCTAAACAAAATATTAAGCCCCAAATCTCAGGTAGGTCTAAAAAAAAAAAGCCACAGGCACAATGCAAAATGCTGAGGAAGTTTTTTTTTTATTTTTTGGCCAGGGGGAGGTAATTTACTGAATTAGGAATATAGTCCTGTAGTAGCTTTCTCTTAGGTCTTACTGCATATATAAAAATGCATATATTCTAAAAGTTACCCTTAAACCTCTTCTTCTTCCTTTCCTTATTGCTGTTTGTTTTCTTGATGTTACAGTTGGAGGTCCATAAGATCTGAGACGCATCTGGCCTAACCTTAAATGTAAGTTACTTTGTGTTTTCTAAGCTCTCTCTCTGCATTTATCTCATGTTTTTAAATATACACACATATATATTTAATGTAATCAATAAATGTTCATTGTACACCCATCATTGTACACCCATCACAAAGTACTCAAGTAATTCAAAATTATAAAAAGGATATAACTGTTTCAATGGCTACCTTTATTATATTCCTAATTCTGGTAAAATGGAACTATCTGACTAAATATAAACCTAAATATACTTCATTTACTCTTAGTTAAAGTTATATTTAATTAAATCTTTCCTTATATATATTCATGGTAACTTGTGATGTTGATATAAAAATTTCCATCTCTTCTCAGTGAATATGTATTGGTGGAATAAATAAGTGTACTATGTTGCAGACACACACTTAGATTTCTCTTGAATCCACTTTGTTGTTGTTCAGTCGTTTTTCAGTTATGTCTGACTCTTTGTGACCCTATTTGGGGTTTTCTTGGCAAAGGTACTGAAGTGTTTTGCCATTTCTTTCTCAGGCTCATTTTACATATGAGGAAACTGAGGCAAACAGGGTTAAGTGACTTGCCCAAGGTCACACAGCTAGTGAGTATCCAAGACTGGATTTGTGCTCAGGAAGATGAGTCTTCTTGACTCCAGGCTCAGCGTTCTATCTACTGTGACACCTAGCTGTCCAGTCTACTAGCAGCTGAATAATTCATTCATCATTCAACTAACATTTATGGAGCACCTAGGATGTACATAGAATTTATGCACCATTCGCTATCTTGAAGTTACATTCTTAAAGCTTTTAAGGAATTGGTGTTAGGCAATAGCATCCACCTGATGTTTCTGAACAGAGAAGCAGTCATAGCTCCTCAAGCATCCCCCCTACAGTGCTAGATCCCTCCCTCCCTCCCCAACCCAGCCCAGCCATGCCCTACTCCCATGGTTCAGGATGAGGGTGGGCAGGAGGGATCCCCTTTGAAGAATTTTATGGGGGAGCCCAGAATTTAAACTTACACTCCAGGAAGCATTCAGTCTTACCCAGCACTCTTGAACCTTTCATCCTGCACTTTTGCATTCTCATTTGCCTGTGCTAGTGGGGGTCAACTAGCAGAGACAGTAACTGTCTGTCTAGAGAGCCAACCAGGAGATCAAAGGCCCCACCAAATCTCTTCTGAATACCTACAATGGAAAGGCTTTAGGCAGCTTTTTGATGTTGTCCTCAGCACTCCCTTAGTGTCATATGTGCCGCCTCCTATGAGCTGGCACCCTGGGTGCATGTCCCCTTTCTGCCTTCTGCTCAGAATGGTCCTGGCCCTTCTCAAAGTCACTGAGCCTAAACTGTTGCTGGTACAGTGCTTCTTTCTGTGCCCTCTATAACTGGCAACAGGAGAAGATGCCCATCAATCCCCTTGTCTCTACCCTAGGAGAGTTTGTTCTCCCTCCCTTCAGTTCCACTCCTTGGGTCTCTTTTCCATCTAGCTAGCTTTTAAAAGTGACATTATAGTAACCAGGACATCCATGAGACAGTATAGGTGAGCAGAGGCCTATGTCATAATCACAGAATCACACTGGACTCAATCTTTGATGTTGCCTCCAGGTCTGAGTTGCCTGGAGGGTCTGGGAACACAGCCTGACCAACCCAAGCCTGGGAAAAGTAACTCAGCTCAATGCAAAAAGAAGTAAGCTTTCTATACTCCATTGGTGTGGTGTCTAAATTCAAGCCTACAGTGGTGAAGCCTCATTCCAGACTAGAAAGACTACAGTGGCAACTGTTCCCATTACTAATGCTCAGAATGGGTGTTTGCTTGCACACAGTTCTGGTCTCCTAAATTGTAGTACAAGTAAACATCACTTTAATTAAGTATGTAAGAACCATAGAGCTGCAAAGGGGCCCTGGAAGTCATCTAGTTCAGTTCAACCAATTCCCAAAGATGGATCCCCTCTACAACCCTGACATGAATATCTGTAAATCAGATGCACTATATAATTTTACCCACATGCCTGTTGAGTGATTCACCCAGCCTTTGCTCAAATATTTCCAGTGAGGATAAAGCCATGACTTCCTGAGGCAGCTCATTCTACCTTTGAATAGTTCCAGTTGTTGGGGAGTTTTTCCTTACCTCAAGCCAAAATTGGCCTCTCTTCAATTTCTCTCTCCTGCCAATCAGAACACATCTATCTATTTCTTCTTCCATATAGCAGTCTTGCACATTCTTTTTTATCATAAAAGTATTTTATTATTTTCTAGTTATATGTAGAGATAGTTTCCAACATTTGTTTTTATAAGATTTCTAGTTCCAAATTTTTCTCCCTCCCTCCCCTCCTTCCCTCGTCCCCAAGACAGCAAGAAATCTGATATGGGTTATATATGTACAATCACATTAAACATATTTCTATATTGGTCATGCTGTGAAAGAAGAATCAGAACAAAAGGGAAAAACCTCAAAAAAGAAAAACCAAAAAAAAGTAGAAAAAGTCTGGTTCAATCCACATCTAGATTCCACAGTTGTTTTTTTCTGGATTTGGAGAGCATTGTCCATCATGAGTCCTTTGTAATTATCTTGGACCATTGTTCTGCTGAGAAGAGTCAAGTCTGTCACAGTTGACCATTATACAATGTTGATGATACTGTGTACGATATTCTCCTGGTTCTGCTCATCTCACTCAGCATCAATTCATGTAAGTCCTTCTGGGTTTCTCTGAAATCTGCCTGATCATCATTCCTTACAGCACTTTGGAGTTCCTTTCCTTATCTATAAAATGAAGATAGGGGACCAGATGACCCGTAAGATCACCACCCCCCTGCCTTAGCTCTAAATCTATGATCTCATGCCAGATCTTTGGAAGACTGGAGAAAGTATGACTCTTAAACAGAAAGATGATCATCGATATGAATTGATTCTTTAAATCATTCTAATATCAGGATTTCTTGCTGTTTGATTTATAAACACTAACTTGGATGCCTTGATACCACCACTTATTTGGTCTAAAACAAACCATCCTTATTTATGAATATACTATAAAATACCCTTGGCTGCTATAATTCTGGGTTTGATTTTGTGCTACATGGATTAGCTCTGGATTTGATTTCTTTTTCCTTTTTTGCACTCACTTAAAATATCTCAACTTTTTTTTTTCACTTGAAAATTCAGTTTTTACCACCCCCCATTCAAAGTTTATGCCTTCAGGCTTGCCAGCAGGGCTTACAATACTTACATTAAACTAAATTTAAGAGTAAAGGTGCTCCCGCTGCTAATGTTCTCAGATCAGAGGAAAGCAAAATGAAGGATCTGGCAGCTGAAACTTTAATACTAGGAAACGTTGACTGAGAACTTGAAAAAAAAATTCCAGTTGATCTGGATGACAAAGAAGTCTTGTTCATCTCTATGTACAGCACTTTGAAATGACAAACTTGACTTTGTTGGGTAATTATCTTTTAGAGTGGATTTTTTTTCCCCGTCCCATGTTTTTTAAAAAAAATATGCGTTCTCTATTGAACATATGTAGGCACATTTCATGGGGTCAGTATTAATGCCTCCCAGGCCTGTGATGATGGGATGTCACACAAGAAGTCATAGCTACTATGACTCTAAGTCAACATAGAAGCTAATTAGACTCTTCTAGTATTTGGGGAAAATTCTTGACCCTAGTTTTGGTTCTTTTCCTATAAGATGCTCCCTCCCAAATTCCTAAATTCTACTTGATCACAACCTCTTATTCATCTACCCCATGAGCATCTCCCATTCCCTTATGCACTCTGAATCTACTCTTCCCTCTCATCATGACCTTCAGTCACTCAATCATCGCTACTATCCAGGTCTATCTCTTTCACTTTAATTTCAGCCAATGCTGATGATTTGCCCTAAAATCCTTCACCTTCCTGACCCTCTCCCTATATGCCCTGTGCTTCCTGCTCCCTTCAAGATCTATTCCGTGAATCACCTTCTCCATGATAACTCACCAGTTGGTGAGTATCTTAGTATACTCACCTAAGTATACTTAGGTCTCCCCAGTCTTACAATGAGACTTTCCCCTCATTCCTTCTACCCATGAAACTACTATTCCATCTTTCATCTCTTGGGGAAAAAAGTAATTTATCCCCATTTCCTCCACTTCTTTGCTAACAAACAGCACATCAGCTCTGGCCTTTGTTTCCCATTAAGCTATGCAAACTGCTGTCTGAAAGATCAATATAATAACAATGATAATGGTGACAGCTAACATTTATATAGTGCTATGTGCCAGGTTCTGTGCTAAGCACTTTACAAATATTATCTCATTTGATCGTTGCAACAACCCGGGGAAGTTGGGACTGTTATTATCCCCATTTTGCAGATGTGGAAACCGAGGCAGACAGAGATTAAGTGACTCACCCAGGGTTACACAGTTAGGAAGTGGCTGAGGCTGGATCTGAATTCAGGTCTTTCTGATTCCATGCCCAGGGCTCTATCCACTATACCACCTAGCTGCCCCAATTACCTTTTCTCAATCTTCATCCCCTGGAACCTCTCTCTACTATCAGACACTGTTGACCACTTTATAGTTGAAATATTCCTCCTGACTTCCACCTTCTAAAATCTCTACTTTCCTTCAAGACTCACCTCTGACCCGATGAAACTTTTTCTGAACCCCTTAACCATTAGTATCTTCCCCCTCGAAAATAAGTAATCTATTTTACACATGTTATCTCCACAAAATGTTTTCTCCCCCTGTAGAAAATAAGCTCTTTGAGGGCAGAGATTGGTTTACTTATGTCTGAGTTCCCAGAAGCTAGGACAGTGGGCAGTGCATAATTGGTGCTTAATAAATCCTTTTTGGTTTATCATTGATCAGCTTATTTGATACTTTCTCCTCACAGTACCAAGGCTCATAGCACAATGCCTGACCCCTAGCCAACATTAAATATATCAATGTTTATTCCCTTCCCTTTCTCCCCTCCCCTTATAAACAGCACTGTGGCTATGGAAGCAGTCAGCATGCTGGCTAAGCTCTGATGGTCAATCAGCACAGTGTTGGATGAAAGCAGAGGGGCCTTTAGATGTGCCGCTGACATATCATTTTGTAGAGATGACACTGCCACAGGGTATTTAAAGAAGAGGAAGTGTTGGGCAGAGCTGGCCAAATTTAGTTCCCTTAAGTTTGAGTTGTTTACAGGGTAAGCTGACCCAGGTGAGATTTTGTGACTTAGGAAGGACACAGATGAATTTCCTAAAGGAGACCTTTTCCCTAAAATGGGTCTGCCTTTTTTCCTTGCTGCTGTAACTGTCAAAGAAGCAATTGGAGAAGAGTGGACATAGTCATAGAGCGACGCCCTTGGTATCTTGTGCCTTGTGGCAAGACTTGGTAAAGCCATCCAAGAAGCAAAGGTGGGGGGGGGGACCATGTTCTGATAAAGATTGAGACTGCTGAAAAGGCCTTTCAGAAACTGCTTCGGCTATATTTCTAATCTAGCACTTTTTTTCTGAAATTACCACATCACTCTAAGGCAGAAATTCTTAGAGTGTGTGTGTGTGTGTGTGTGTGTGTGTGTGTGTGTGTGTGTGTGTTCATGAGAGACAGAGAGACAGAGAGAAAGAGAGACAGAGACAGAAGTAGAGACAGAGAGAGATAGAGACAGAGGCTCAAAGGGACAGAGAGAGAGGAGAGATGTGACTGTGGCAATCTGGTGAACCTTAGGGACTTACTTCTCAGAATGTTTTTAAATCCGCAAAATACAACAACATATAAGATTATGAAGGAAACTAATTAGACAAAAATATAGTGACCAAAATATGTTTTTAATTCATGGATTTTTGTCCCAAGGGTAGATTTTAGAGTCTATACTTAACCATCTTTGTCTCTGAAACACCATCTTCTTTGGTTTCTCTTTACACATCTGACTTTTGCTGCCTCCTTTTTTCAATCCCTTAGGATGGGGTGGGGAGTCCCCTTAGAGTCTGTCCTTAGCCTTCTCATCTATCTTGAGTCTCTTCTATTCCCACAACTATCAGATCCAGGAATAAGGCTCCCGACACCTGAATCTACAAACCAAAAGATAACTATGTGAAATATATTCACATTTTTCATCTTTGTCATTATTTAAAACACCCCACTCCTGTTCCCAGTAACCTCCTCAATATCTTCACCATCACCCTAGCTACTGACAGCTAGCTGCAATCTTGAGTTTAGGATTCACAAAATACTTTACAAGTATTAACTCATTTGATCCTCACAGCAACCCTGGCAGATTTACAGTTGAGGAAACTGAGGCAGAGAGATCCTAATTCCCTTGCCTGTGGTCACATAGCCAGTCAATGTCTGAAGCTGGATTGGTATTTGGTTCTTCTGACTCCATGTCCAGTGTACTCTCTCCTGTTTCACCTCACTGCCTCCATCTCCAACTCAACCATTCCAAAATAAAGTTTATTTTTCCCCTTTTGTTGCTGTTCAGTGGTTTCAGTCACATCTGCCTCTTCATGACTCCATTTGAGGGTTGTTGTTGGTTTTTTTATGGCAAAGATACTGGAGAGGTTTGCCATTTCCTTTTCCAGCTCATTATACAGATGGAGAAACTGAGGCAAACAGAGTAAAGTGACTTGCCCAGGATCACACAGTTAGGAAATATCTGAGGCCAGATTTGAACTCTGGAAGATGAGTCTTCCTGACTTGAGGCACAGCACTCTATCCACTCCATCAACTAAGTAGCCGTACTCTACTTCATACTACATAAGCAGATCATTCATTACAGGGTGAAAAGCAAGGTGTGGAAAGAAGAAATGAGGAGAGTAAGCAGGCCCAATGCTCCCTAAGTCAGATAACTGCCACGTAAGGCTTTCAGGACCAGTCGCTATGACAGGATGTCTGATAAGGTCTCAACCTTTTGAAACGCTTCACTAAAATCAATACTGTTTCTGCTCTTTTCTCTTAGTCCACAATGACGACTTTGCCACCCGTGCAGATAGAATACTCAAAGCTTGCACTCTTAACAAGAAAGAGGACAACGTGTTCCCCAGCAGGTCTCACAAAGTAAGTGACTCTGATTCTGGTGTTTGGGGTTTGGGTGTTGGTGTTGTTTTGGTTTGGTTTGGTTTGGTTTGGTGGTTTTGGTTTTTTTCATTTCTGTGATCCTTTGTCTTGCTACAATTCCAGTGGGCATAGAAGAAGGGTGGTCAGGGAGGAGGAATGAGAAGAAAATTTATGGAGTGAAGAGAGCCCCAAGAGATTATGATATACCAACAATGTCCATCAATTCCATGGATGAAGTATGTCTCTGAATAGACCCAGCTCATTTACTCTTATACTGGCATAGTTAACTTAGAGGATCTTTGTTGGTTTCTGTCTCAAAGGAAAGAAGTCCAATATTTGCCACTCAAAGTGGGTTGGGTCCGAGTTAAGACCGGAAATAATGGCTCTGGTGTCATTGATGACCAGACCATCTGAGTAGGAAGACTATCACAAAGACCCTCAGAGAGTATCAGAACTCAAAGGGATCTTTTCAGAGGTCATCTATTATAATACATTCCCAGAGTTTGAATCTCATCTGGAGCATCTCTGACAAGTAATGGTCTGAATTCTGCTTGATGACAGAGAACTCACTACTTCCAAAGATAGCCAGTTCCCTTTTAGGATAGCTGTGTGAGGAAGTTTTTCTCTGTATTGTCTCAAAATTGTCTCCTTGTAACTTTTACCCATTGCTCTAAATTCTATCCTTTGGACATAAACAGAAGTATTATACTTCTTCCATATACAACTAAATCCTCCTTTAGATATGCCCCAGTTTTTTTTTTAAATAATTTAAGAAATTTTAATAGAAATTACAGGTCTGAAACAAAACAAAACAGGACCCTGAAAATAAACATGTGAGATGACTCCTATAGATGAGACAGTAAATTGAATCCTAATGCCAGAAAATTTTTTGCATTTAAAGGCCTCCTAGTGATTATTATATTAGAAAATATAACATTATATGATATGTAACATATTACATATTTGTACATAATATATGATATATATTCTTTTTAAGTTACATTATTAAAGCTCCAAAGACTATATTAATATCCTATACTTGAATGCTATGTCGGTTTAGATTCTGAGATCAACATTTTTTTTTCTCATCTTGAAAATTTTCATTCCTACATAATAAAGATTTGAATATAGCTATTATTCAAAAAGTTTAACTCAATTGTCTCAATTCTTTGTGCAACACTGCTCATGCCCAGTAGACTCATGAGATGAGTATTTCTCCCCAAGTACTTCACTTCCTCTAGTTTCTATCTGTAAATCTTGTCATTTTTCTGCTTGGCATGTCAGTTCTCTTTTAATTCTTTTCCTCTCATTTAAATTTAGGGCTCAATTGCTAAAAATTAAAGATGAGACAGATAAGTATCTAGAATTGAAATGGAAAGGATTGACAAAAGAAGAGGCAGCTGGGTAAGCGTAACCTTTAAAAAGGCCTTCGTCTATAAAAGTTTGTTTCTTTTGTCTTGATTCTTCTGCTGAAATTTCCAGTTCCCCTATTCAGGATACCTTTTTTCATTGGAGCATGGCATTTAAAAATTAAACATCAATTAAATAATGATGAATCATTTCTACTGATCTTCCATATATCAAAGTCTTTTAATTTCGTGGTTCTCATAATTCTCGTATTTACCAAGGTATTATGATATCACATTTGCAATATTTTAGTTAAGGTTTTGTCATTAATTGCCTCTTAACCTTCTTTTTAAGGTGTTTTTACAGTCATGAAAAAACCTTGCATTAAGAAGTCTTATTAGAGCCGTATTTTTTTTCCTGGTACTTTTATCTTACTCTCTATTAATGTGCCTCTTTACTTCCAAATACTGACTTAAAAGACTAAAAGGACTGGAGAATGTATAATGATATAGCTGACATTCATATAATTTTTAACGGTTTACAAAGTCCTTTATGGATATTATCTCATTTGATCCTCACAATAGTGCTGTGAGACAGGTACCGGAGGTAACATTATCCCCATTTGCCAGATGAAGAAACTAATGATTCTGCATGGAGTAGATTTTAGCATGTTTAGATTTTTTTAAATATATACACTTAATTTTTCTGGTATGCCTGATCTGTAATTTTAATTTGATTAAATTTAAAAACAAATTCTTGTTAGACTGGGAGAAACTGACAAAGACCTAGAATAGCGTTTAAATAAGTGTCATCGTTTTTTACCTGTAGAATAAATGCTTTTGTTGGAGTCTGATATGATCTGCTACGTGTTAGCTCTCAAATGAAGTCTTATTTTAGGATTCCAGAATCAGAGAATGGAATTGTAAGGAACTCTCCCCACTGTGTAGATGTAGTAACTGAAACCCAGAGAAAAACATGACTCTCATAATCTCTTTTAGGTGGCTCGTTTGATGAAATAGTTCATTTAACTTTGATAAAAATCTGTGGAGTTCTTAAAAATCACATTGACATTGTACAACTGAAATAAAGAAATGTACCGTTAGTGAAATGAGATGTTGGGTTTGGTTGGTAGTTTGATACAAAGGGGGCAACATTTTAGTTATTTTCTTAATGTAATAAATGTTTTGCACTCATTTCTGATGTTTCCCAAGCATCAAGTCTATTGATCATTAGCATATATAGAATCTCTCTTAAGAAAAAAAAACATGCTTGCTGCTGCTTTAATGGAGTAAAATTAGTGGAGTTAAAAAATTTTGAAAGAATTTGATCCTAAATTTATTTTGGAGACTTCATTGCAGGTTAACAATGCAATGCTGGGTAAACTTAAAACTGAAACGATCCTCTAAAGCCTTGATTAAACCTGCTTGCTGTTAAGAGCAAGTGGGGGATGGGGTGGGAGTAGGATGGAGGGAAGGGAGGGGAAAGAAGTGAAGGGTGGTGGGTAGCCTGAAAGGGACCTTTTATAACAAGGTAAGAAGGAGGGCTGTGAACCTGAACTAGTGGCCGCTTGCTTTCATGCTTCATTTGATACAATACAAATGTGTAGGTTTTAATAAATTTACATAAATAATTGATAAAACTGCATAAATACAAAATGTATCAGTTCTTTGCCAGCACATATACCTGTGTGTGCTGGCTGAAAAATAAGTACTGAATATTTAACTGCGGCAATATGCATGCAACATAAGGGAGGATTAAAAATAGGCTTTTCTTATATGATTTTTGAAAATTTTCTTGACTTATGAAATTTTAAATTAACTTTTATAAAGTAACTATACAATTAGGCATTTCGGTGTATCTTGTGCTGTGTACTAATGGGGATTTGGGATAAATACAATTCTCATTCTAACTTGATGTCCTTGCTACTAACAAGTGGTAGAGAAGATTCATGTTTAATACATTATGATGCTGTAGCTATTTTTAAAGGCAAATGTTATGTATTTCTGGTGCGGGAGTTCTGATTTAAAGGTAAAGATGGCAAAATATCTTTAAACAATTTATTTTTAATTTACCTAGTGCTTTAGATTTCTTAGCAATGTGTGCAATGAAGAGCTACCCAAATCACAGCAAAATTGGATTTGCTCTCATGTATGCGTGCCCATCATTGGACCCCAACAAGAGGGGAAGTTGGGCATCCATTGGGGCCAAAGCCTCACTGTGTTTTTTTTCCATTGGGTCTGAAAGATTAAACTGAACTGGATTGATCTTAGGGCATAGAGAGCTGCTTTCAGAATCAGGAAGATCAGGGTTCAAGTTTTGTCCAATATCTTCTACCTATGTGACTCTGGTGGGGGGGGGGGGAGGGCAGGGAAGTCTCTTCTCAGTACTGGCAGACAATTTTCAAAGGTAAATTATAGAGCAGGTCTCATTGTTACTTATTGTGAACAACTTATCTCAGTGAAATGATGGTTCTAAACTTCCACTGCAACCCCCACCAAAAACAAACAAAAAACCCACAAATACCATAGTTTCAATGACAGGACATCAATCAACCAATTACTTAAGGAAGAAATTCTTTTGGAGAAAGGGACGCAGATACCCAGGAATGTTGACTTCTCTTTCTCCTCATTTTTGTTCATTTATTTCATTTAATAGCCAATATAGGCAAGGAGAGGATAGGAAATAAAAGACTTTTAGTTAAACTAAAAAGCAGGAGCTTTGTTTATGAAATCCTGAAGAACTGATAAATGATGACAAATCATTAGAGTAAGTTTTCAACAAAAATTTAAGTAGGTGAATGGAAAAAAATAAGATGTTCTTATTAGAAACCCAAATCTGAAGATGGGAGTTGGTAAAAGGGAACAAAATAAATATTTAGATAGCAGCTACCACATGCCAGGCACTGTGATTAGTGTTTTACAAATATTTTTTCCTTTGATACTCACAAATCAGGGAGGTTCAGTGCTATACATTTTACAGTTAAGGAAACTGAGCCAGCTTTGTCTAAGGTGGGATTTTAACTCGGGTCTTCAGGACTCCAGGTTCTGTATTCCATCCATTGCGCCATCTAGTTGCCTCTAAAAGAGACAACAGGGTAGGAATCTATGTGTCTGTTCAATGATAAAGATCATAGCATAGTGAATAGAGAGTGGGCCTCCGAATAAGGAAGACCTAGGTTCAAGTTTTATTGCTGATAGATACTTGTTGTATTACCCTGGGCAAGTCTCTTAACCTCCTACTGGTTTTTGACAGCTCAGTTAGATGATAAGTTGCAGAGAAGGTGCAAATCTGCATTGGCAATGGGAGCTCTAATTATCCCGGAGTTCCTATACCAATGAGATCACAGGCCCAGTCTCTGTTATTTATTCAACATTCATCAAATGTGTCCAATATCATGGAATCATAGTTCACAGGGAGGCCAAGTGCACAACTAGGTGGCACAGTGAAGAGAGTGCTAGGCCTGGAGTTAGGAAGGCTCCTCTTCCTGAGATCAGATCCAGCTTCAGACACTTCCTAGCTGTGTGACCCTGGGCAAGTCACTTCACCTTTTTGCCTCAGTTTCCTCTTCTGTAAAATGATCTGGAGAAGGAAATAGCAGACCACTCCAGTATTTTTGCCAAGAAAACCCCAAGTCAGGTCACAAAGACTCAGACACAACTGAAAAACAAAAAACAAACAAAAAAAAAAAGCAAACAACAGGTCAATGAGAACAACAACAAAGAGAATGGAAAGACAACTGAATCTAGAGTCAGACTAGGGTTCACATCCTGCCTCAGACGTTCTCTGACCTTGGGAAAGTTTTTTAGCTTCCCTCAGACTCAGTTTCTTCATCTCTAAAGTGCATGTGTGTGTGTGTGTGTGTGTGTGTGTGTGTGTGTGTGTGTGGACTAGATTGGCTCCAAAGACTTTTCCAGCTCTAAAGTCATGATTCTATTACTTTTATAGGGGAAAAGATCTGTAAAACATGTGGCTGTCCTCAGGTAAAAAATGCTATGGTAAGGGGGATTATAGTTGTAGAATTCATTTTTAAAAAGTCACTGATGAATGGGGCAGCTAGTGGTGCAGTGGATAAAGCACCTGCCCTGGAGTCAGGAGGACCTGAGTTCAAATGTGACCTCAGACACTTGACACTTACTAGCTGTGTGACCTTGGTCAAGTCACTTAACCCCCATTGCCCCAGAAAAAAAAAAAAAGAAAAAAATCACTGGTGAGGAAAGATGCTTAAATGCAGGAGTTTAGTTCCTAAATAATGTTGCTCTTAGAGCATTATGTATAAGTCTCCTTCAGGACTTGGAGGATGCATGATTCCATCAGAGGCATGATTCCACTAAGGCAGAATGCTCCCTTTTTAACAAATTAGGTATTCTTAGGGGCAGCTAGGTGGCACAGTGGATAGAGCACCGGCCCTGGATTCAGGAGGACCTGAGTTCAAATCCGGCCTCAGACACTTGACACTTACTAGCTGCATGACCCTGGGCAAGTCACTTAACTCCAATTGCCTCACCAAAAAAAAAAAAAAGAAAGGTAGAGAACAAATTAGGTATTCTTGGCAAACTGGGATGGCCCAAGAGGCTAACCTGCTGATGAGCCCTTGAAGTTAGCTGGGCTGTTCCTCATATGACCAAGATTTATTCCTTCACTTGGTGGCCTTGACTTGGCCATTCTCTAAGTCTCTTCAACTTGGGTAGGACCTACCAGAGCATGGGCTTGAGCTGATACAACCTTCAGGGAACTCAGAGCAAACTCTATCCCATGAGAAACCATGAGAGTGTGACTTAAGAAAATGATATTTAACTGTGGTAGTAATTAATTTTTTTTCAACTTTAGCTGATTAGCTAAGTGTTGCAGAGGATGGAGTGCCAGGCCTAGAATCAAGAAGACCTGAATTCAAATCTAGCCTCAGATACTTACTAGCTGTATGACCCTGGGCAAATCATTTAAATGTTTTTGCCTCACTTTCCTCATTTGTAAAATGAATTGGAGAACACTATGTATCCTTTCACATTATGAAGTGATTGGCCCCCAGCTAGATGGCCATGGGATGGATAGAGCATTGGGCCTAGAGTCAGGAAGACCTGAGTTCAAATCAAGCCTCAGACACTTATTAGGAGTGAGACCACAGGCAAGTCACATATCCTGTCTGCCTCAGTTCTTTCAACTCTAAAATGGGGATTATAAAAGCACCTACCTCCCAGGGTCATCATGAGGATCAGGTGAGGTAGTATTTTCTGAGTACTTATCACAGTGCCTGGCACATAGCAGACACTGAATAAATTCTTATCTGTTCCCTTCTACACCCCAAAATAAAATGAGCAGAAGAAGGAAATGGCAAACCACCCCAGCATCCTTGCCAAGAAGACCCAAACAGGTTCACAAAGAGTCAGATGAAAAAAAATCATAAAATCCTAGAATTCTAGAGTCTGAAAGCATGAATCTTGTCTACCACATTGTGGGACAGTGGCCGTCTCACCTGTCAACTGCCAGACTGCTCACTACCTCACTGGAGCCCATCCCATTTTTGCTCAGCTCTCATTCATCTTATGTTTGACTGAAATCTGCTCCTTGTGACTTCCATTTCTACCTTGTATGACCAGATGTTATTTTCTCCCTTAAATATGTGGTTTTAAAAACCTCCACTCATAAGTAGATTTTTTTTTTTGGCTACATGAACTAAATCTTTTTCCCTCCCAAGAATTCACATTTGGCCTTCTAATGAGAACTAACAGGAAAGATGCAATATACTAAAATATAAAAAAGGTCTTCAAAAAACATATTGTCAGCCTTCCTCTCATCTGAAAGGTAGGGAATATGAATGCAGAATTTTGTAAAAATGGACAGACACTGTTACTGTGTTGGTTGACTTTACTGAAACGACTGGATTTTCTGTTGTTCTAAGTAAGAGTACAATCTGGGGATGCCTAAGGAAAAGTGTCATGTAAAAACAAAATGAAAGAATAAAATTATTAGAAAATATGTGCATTAAAGATATAAAATAAATACATAAAATACTTAAAATAAATCCATAAATGACAAATTAAATTTATATATAAGTATAAATTTTGTGGTTGTTGTTCAGTTGGGTCTGCCTCCTCTTGACCCATTTGGGTTTTTTTTTTGGCAAAGATACTGGAGAGGTTTTCCATTTTCTTCTCTAGCTCATTTTACAGATGAAAAAACTGAGGCAAACAGGGTAAAATGACTTGCCCAGAGTCACACAGCTAGCAAGTGTCTGAGGCTGGATTTGAACTCAGGTCTTTGTAACTCCAGGCCCAGAACTCTATCCACTGTGCCACCTAGACACCACCCTTAGAGTCCTATTAATGTGGTTTCCCTCTCCCAGGACCTCCCTTCCCTCTCAATCTCTGTGGGAACTCAGGTCACACTCTCTAAAAGAAGGGCCACCCTCTCTTATTCTCTCAGTCAAATTGTCAGTCAAATCACCCAACCCAACCTCACAAGTGTATTTGCCCCAATTTCTAGGCTATTTCTGGACTAAATGTTATATTCAGTAATAAAAGGGGAAATATAGTATTTACTTAAATTTTAAAGAATCAGCCACACATAAAGCCTGATAAGTGAGATATGTTTGTACATAGCATTTTCATTTAATTAATATTTATTAATCCCATTGGACCTTTTTAGACTTTTGAACTATGTGTTCATTGTTCTAAATTATAATACTTTTAGTAAATTGTTTAAAATTTACTAAATTTTAAATTTACAATTTTTAGGGGCAGCTAGGTGGCACAGTGGATAAAATACTGGCACTGAATTCAGGAGCACCTGAGTTCAAATCTAGTCTCAGACACATGATATTTACCAGCTGTGAGACTCTGGGCAAGTCACTTAACCCTCATTGCCCCACAAAAAGTAAATAGATAGATAGCTAGATAGACAGACAGATAGATAAATAAAATAAAAAGAGTCCTTCGAAGGGGTTTGAAAAAATAAATAAAACCCATTCAACAAATTTCAAAATAATCATTTCTGGGATAAATCTAGAGCTGGTTCACACATCTGAAAGAGGAGTGAATTTGTTCTCTTTATGGCTTGGATTTTTCAGCTTGTTGTCTGTATATAAGAAATTAGGTTTAAAATATGAGCCATTATTTTGGATCATTTTTCACATAGTCTTTAGACAATTTAGGGTTTCTCAGCAAGGAAAGACCCCCCTCCCCCCTTACTGACTTTGACTTTCTTTTTATTCTTTCCCTTGGATTTGACCTTTATTCTATTTCCCATAAGGATTGAAAAACACTCCTCCCTCCAAGACTGGAGTAGTGATGTAAAACTCATCTCCAGCCCCACCCCCAGCCCCAAGTGCCATAGTCCTGCTCTCTTTTCTGTGTTGGAAACTGGAGACTATGGGATACCCTGGGTCACCTTGACACTGCTCACTGTGGCATGGGCCAGTGCTGTTCCTCAGGGTGCTTGCCTTCCCAAAGCCACTCCTGAGCCCTGGTCGCTCTTTGGCCCAATTTGACTTGTCTGAACACACATGATTAAGGTGGATCCTATCTCCACAATGGGACCATCTCTTGGGCTCCTTTACAATCATATAAATTGTTGCTTTCTGTGTTACTTAAGTGGTTTCTTGCATAAGAAAATGAGAAGACTGTTACTTTCTATAAAAAGTAGTAGAGAAGTTTTCCTAAATGTTTTTTTTCAAAAATACATTTCATTTTGATTTTTTTTCAAAGCCACCTTTATGTAAACCAACTTCAAACAAATCAGTTTTTCGACTAAAAGAATGTGATTTAGGGGCTGCTAAGGGGTGCTGTGGATAAAGTACCAGTCCTGGATTAAGAAGGACCTGAGTTCAAGTTTGACCTCAGACACTTGACTCTTACTAGCTGTGTGACCCTGGGCAAGTCACTTAACCCTCATTTCCCCACCAATAATAATAATAATAATAATAATAAATAAGAGAATGTGATTTTGGATCATTTTTCACATAGTCTTTAGACAATTTAGGGTTTCTCAGCAAGGAAAGACCCCCCTCCCCCCTTACTGACTTTGACTTTCTTTTTATTCTTTCCCTTGGATTTGACCTTTATTCTATTTCCCATAAGGATTGAAAAACACTCCTCCCTCCAAGACTGGAGTAGTGATGTAAAACTCATCTCCAGCCCCACCCCCAGCCCCAAGTGCCATAGTCCTGCTCTCTTTTCTGTGTTGGAAACTGGAGACTATGGGATACCCTGGGTCACCTTGACACTGCTCACTGTGGCATGGGCCAGTGCTGTTCCTCAGGGTGCTTGCCTTCCCAAAGCCACTCCTGAGCCCTGGTCGCTCTTTGGCCCAATTTGACTTGTCTGAACACACATGATTAAGGTGGATCCTATCTCCACAATGGGACCATCTCTTGGGCTCCTTTACAATCATATAAATTGTTGCTTTCTGTGTTACTTAAGTGGTTTCTTGCATAAGAAAATGAGAAGACTGTTACTTTCTATAAAAAGTAGTAGAGAAGTTTTCCTAAATGTTTTTTTTCAAAAATACATTTCATTTTGATTTTTTTTCAAAGCCACCTTTATGTAAACCAACTTCAAACAAATCAGTTTTTCGACTAAAAGAATGTGATTTAGGGGCTGCTAAGGGGTGCTGTGGATAAAGTACCAGTCCTGGATTAAGAAGGACCTGAGTTCAAGTTTGACCTCAGACACTTGACTCTTACTAGCTGTGTGACCCTGGGCAAGTCACTTAACCCTCATTTCCCCACCAATAATAATAATAATAATAATAATAAATAAGAGAATGTGATTTAATGTGCTTTACCTATTTCTTTAGTGGCTGAAATTAATGGTAATGCAACATTTAGGAATAGATATTATGTAATATATTCTTTCTTTCTTTTTTTTTTCTTTTTTTTTTGCAGGGCAATGAGGATTAAGTGACTTGCCCAGGGTCACACAGCTAGTAAGTGTCAAGTGTCTAAGGCTGGATTTGAACTCAGGTCCTCCTGAATCCAGGACCACTACCTTATGCACTGTGCCATCTAACTGTCCCCCCCTCCACCACCACCACAGTGAATTCTAATGTTCTATCCACATCAGTGTGCTTGCTGCTTCTTGCACATGGCACGGTACCTCCCAGACCAGTACCTTTGCCACTGGCCATCCCCCATGCCAGGGATGCTCTTCCTCCTCCTCCCTTCCCTCCTTACCCCTGGGTTCCTTCAGGACTCAACTCAAAGGCTACCTTCTGCTTCACGTATTTTTCCAGTCCCCCCCCCCCAGACTCAGACACATACTAGTTGGGTGCCACTGGGTTAGTCATTTAACTTCTATCTCCCTCAGTTTCCCTACCTGTAAAATGGGGATAATAATATCTTCCTCCCAAGTTATTGTGAGGATTAAATGAGATAATATTTGTTTTGGGCTGTTACAGCCTTTCCACTAAAACTAGCTTCCATTTACTCTGTGATTGTATGTTGTTGTTGTTGTTGTTAAGTCATGTCCAACTCTTCATGACACCATTTGGTGTTTTCTTGGCACAGATACTGGAGTGGTTTGCCATCTCCTACTCCAGCTCATTTTCCAGATGAGGGAACTGAGAGGGTTAAGTGACTTGCCCAGGGTCACTGAGTTAGTAAGTGGCTAAGGCCGGATTTACACTCAGGTCTTCCTGACTCCACAGGCAAGTGCTCACTATGCCACCTCACTGCCCAATGTTTATCTTGATCTGTGGGAGAAAATTATTATTAATAATGGGGTTTGGGTAGACCCAGGGACACCCCCTCCCCCCCACTCAGGGGCTCTGGCTGGTTTCTCAGAGCCAGCCCAGGGTCCTTAAAAATGGAAATCAGAGTAACTCTGTAGAGACAATAGAGAATAAAACCACACCTACCTGAAAGCCTCTGGCCTCTGACCTTAGCACATACTGCTCATTTTAATATGGACCACCCTCAAGTCCAGTAAGTCAATAGATTTGAATGATGCAAGCCAATTAGCTTTGAGCAGTGTGTAAGAGCTGCCTCTCCTCCAGACTGCTGGAAGCTTATGCTCTCTCTCACTCTCTTGGCTGGGACACTGGAGCAGGCAGCCCCGCAGCTCCACCTCTCTCTCTTTTCTACCTAGGCATGTAGGGATTCTGAATTCTGAGCAATGTGCTCTCTCTCTTTACTGACATTTAATATGATTTAATAAATGCTTAATGCTAAAACTGGTGCAGTAGACTCTAATTTAAAAAATAGAAATATATTAGAAACCCCATTTAAGTTCCCCAATATCTTAGGATAGGGAAAGGTACCCCCAATATATTTCAAATGACACATATGACCTATTTATATACACATGCTGACCCCTCCATTAATTTATAAGAGATTCTTAATGACTGGAGACATTTTCCTTTGTGTCCCCAGAGCTTTGCACAGTGCCTGGCCCAGAGGAAGCCCTTAATGCTTGTTAATTGACTGAAAAAATAAACTTGATCACCTGACCTAGAATAATCCAGTCAGGTCAGTTTTGAACTCTATACTTTGCGTTGATTTGTAAATACAATATTGAGACACTGTGGTGAAAAGGATGGGATCTGGCACTCAGAACCTGTGTCAATATCTATATTTAATATCTATAAAATAGGCATGATAATATTTACATTACTTCTCTCATAGGTATATTGTGAGAATTGGCTGAAGTTATATGTGCCAAACACTTTATAAACCTTGAAGCACTGTGTAAATATCACGAGACTTTATCATATGAAAATTGGACTGTGATAGAGCCCAACTTCCTTGAGGGATTTCACTGATGTGAACAGTCCCTCCAAGGGTGCCCATTACCACCCATCCATGTCCTCATCTTCTACACTTGTGTGTCCTTTCCTGTGCATCTTATACAAGGGGGTGATAGCATACACTAGAGGAAGTCCTACTTTTATATCTCTTGATATTGCATGATGACCTGCTGAGCATATGGCCTATCAATTATCCCTTGCTTTCATTGCTTGATTAGTTGACCTTCTTTTCAAAAAGGAATCTCTCTTTTGGATGGTAAGATGGCACAATGGATAGAGCACCAGGCCTGGAGTCAGAAAGATCTGAGTTCAAATCCTGCCTCAGACATTTACTAGCTGTGTGACCCTGGGCAAATCACTTAACCCTGTTTGCCTCAGTTTCCTCATCTTTAAAGTGACCTGGAGAAGGAAATGGCAGACCAGTATCTTTTCCAAGAAAACCCCAAATGGGATCATAAGAGTTGGGCAGAACTGAAAAATGACTAAACAAGCAAATAATAATAAAAAAAATCTCCCTTTGTTCCACTTCTTGGGTGAAACTTTTTGTAATAATATATTTCATCCTATTCATGCTTGTTCTGTGTTATTATTTTGTTGACCTACAACTTAAATCCCTTGGAGGACATGGTATTCCCTAACTTGTATCTATAAGGCATTAATGACAAAAGAATACTGATATTAAAAAGATGGGCCTTTGTTTCAGGGAGAAATGCTGGGTCATTAAAAGGATTATATAGTTTCCCCCTAAATAATCCAGCTTTCTCTCTTCCAATTTAAAATATAATCTCTTTTTATATGCATGTTAATAGGATCATGTCACTATACTGCTCAAAATTATTTCAGCATCTTAGTATCACATATTTAGAGTTGGGGGACCTTTGAGGACGTCTAATCCAACAACCTCATTTAATTTTTGTTTTTTTTTGGTGAGGCAATTGGGGTTAAGTGACTTGCCCAGGGTCACACAGCTAGTAAGTATCAAGTGTCTGAGACTGGATTTGAACTCAGGTCCTCCTGAATCCAGGGCCAGTGCTCTACCCAGTGCGCCACCTAGCTGCCCCTAACCTCATTTAATTTAATGGTGTTGATGAGAATAATAATAATAATTACTATTTATATAATGCTTTAAGCTTTGGGAGGTGGAGCCAAGATGACAGAGAAGACAGGAAGTTGACTGAGCTCTCTGGAGTTTCTCTCAAAAATAACATTAAATCAAGCCTCTAAACAGATTCTGTAGCTACAGAACCTACAAAAAGACAGAGAGACATGATCTTCCAACTTGAGATAATTTAGAAGACTTCAAAAAAGGTCAGTCTCACTTGGGCAAAAGGGGTTCACAGTGTGGAAGATGTCTGGACAAGTCAGCAGAAGGCTCTTGACCACAGCATAGATCAGCAGCTGAGGCTCCTTGGTCCTGACTCAGCAGGTTGGTGGCACAGAAGACCAGTTGTGAGACCTGCAAACCCTGGCTAAGAGGGCAAACTGCCAGTTAGAGAAACTCCCACAGGACAGGTGCAACTAGGCTAAGCCATCCCAGCACAGGGAGCGAGCCCAAGGCAGTGAGGAATACACAAGCTGCAGAGGCCTCAGAGCGGAAAACCAGTGATCAGGCCCCTATCCCCTAGCACTAAGAAGCTTGCAACAGTGGTCCCTGTGCCTCGGTTTGCAGAGCTCAACTTTAAAAGTCAAAAATAGTCTAAACTATGAGTAAGAAACAGAAAAGGACCCTTACCATAGAGAGCTTCTACGGCAACAGGGATGATGAAAACACAAACTCAGATGAGGACAACACTATCAAAACACCTACATGTGAAGCCTCAAAGGGGAAGATGAATTGGTCTCAAAACCAAAAAAGCCTTCTTGGAAGAGCTCAAAAAGGCTTTTAAAAATCAAATGAGAGGGGGCAGCTAGATGGCGCAGTGGATAGAGCACTGGCCCTGGATTCAGGAGTACCTGAGTTCAAATCCGGCCTCAGACACTTAACACTTATACTAGCTGTGTGACCCTGGGCAAGTCACTTAACCCAAATTGCCTTACTCAAAACAAAACAAACAAACAAAAAAAATCTTTAAAAAAAAAAAAATCAAATGAGAGCGGTAGAAGAAAATGGGAAAAGAAATGAGAATTAAACAAGAAAATTATGAAAAAATAGTCAAGAGCTTGGAAAAGGAAGCACAAAAATTGACTGAAGAAAACAATTCCTTAAAAAATACAGTTGGCCAAATGGGGAAAAAAATCCACTGAAGAAATCAACTGCTTTAACAGTAAAATTGGTCAAATGGAAAAGGAGGTTGCGAAAGCTTACTGAAGAAAATAAAGCCTTAAAAATTAGAATTGAGCAGATAGAAGATAATGACTACATGAGACAGCAGGAATGAGTCAAATGGAATAAAAAGAATGAAAAAATAGAAGAAAATGTGAAACACCTCATCAAAAAGACCTGAAAAATAGATCCAGGAGAGATAAGTTAAGAATTATTGGACTACCATGACCAAACAAAGAGTCTAGACACCATATTCTAGGAAATTATTAAGGAGAACTGCCCTTATATCCTAAAACCAGAGGATAAAATAGTCATCAAAAGAATCCACCAATAACCTCGTGAAAGAGACCCCAAAAGGAAAACTCCAAGAAATATTGTAGCAAAATTCCAGAATTATGAGAAGGAGAAAATACTACAAGCAACCAGAAAGAAACAACTTAAATACCATGGAGCCACAGTCAGGATTACACAGGACCTGGCAGCTTCAACATTAAAGGATCAAAGGGTTTGGAATATGATAATCTGGAAGGCAGAGGAGCTTGGATTACAACAAAGAGTCAACTACCCAGAAAAATTGATCATTATCTTTAAGGGGGAAAGATGGACATTTAATGAAATAGGGGACTTTCAAGCTTTCCTGATGAAAAAACCAGAACTGAACAGAAAATTTGATCTTCAAATACAAGATTCAAGAGAAGTATAAAAAGGTAAACAGAAAAAAAAATTATTCAATAAGGTTAAACTGTTTACATCCCTACATGGGAAGATAATACTTGTAACGCTTGAGAACTGTATCTCTATTTGGGCAGATAGAAGGAGTATACATAGAGGGTATAAGCATGAATTGACTTTGATACCAAAAAAATTAAGGGGTGAAAAAAGGAGTATATGGGGAGAAGAGTAAAGGGGAGGGGGAATGGGGTAAATTACATCACATGAAGAAGCACAAAAAACCTGTTACAATAGAGGGAAAGAAGGGAGAGGTGAGCATTTTTCAACCTTATTTTCATCAGATTTGGCTCAAAGAGGGAATAATATATACACACATTTGGATAAATAAATTTAACTTACCCTATAGGGAAGTAGAAGGGGAAGGGGAAAAGGGGGGGCACTGAGAGAAGAGAGGGCAGAAGCAATGCTTTAAGCTTTGTAAGGACATCTAGGTGGTACAGTGGATAGATCACTGATCCTGAAGTCAGGAGGATGTGAGTTCAAATCCAGCCTCAGATACTTGGCACTTACTAGCTTGTGACCCTGAGCAAATTATTTTATACAGTTTCCTTAAACATCCAGGGCCATTTCCAGTTGTCCTGATGTATCTCTTGCCACTGGAACCAGTGGCTCTGGAGTAGTGAGGTTGGTGACTTTGCAAAGCCTTCCCTCACTTAAATCCAGTTCACTGCAAGTCATGATATCACTTCCCAATGTCATGACCCTCTTTGAGAGTAAAGAACAAACAACAACAATAAGCTTTGTAAAGGGCCTTAAAACTATCTGGTTTAATCTTCATAATAACCATGGGAAATAGATATTATCATTATCCCCATTTTACAGATGAGGGAACTGAGGTAAGCAGAGGTTAAATGACTCATCAAGGGGCATACAGCTAGTAAATATCTGAGTCCAGATTTGAACTCAGTTCTTCTTGACTCTGGGTCTAGCATTCTATCCTATATACCACTTAGCTGCCTGGGAAGTTAAAATAACTCATGCCCAAGGTCACCAGGATTTGAGTCTATGTCTTCTAACTCCAAAACTAGATAGAAAGCTCTGGTTTCCCGGTATTCAAGGGCCTCCAAAATTTGATCCTAATTGAACCCTTTTTAGGCTTCAATCTTATTACTACCATTCATACACTCTATGTTTCCCCCAAACTAGCCTTCATTCCTTCCCACATTCTCCTTATACCCTCTCCTAATTCTCTGCCTCATATCTTTCTTGCATGCCAGAAACAGTCTCCTGCTCCCCACATGCCCCTCTCCCCAGGGGGAGGCCTTTCCTGACCCACCCAGGTGAAAGTGTTTCTCTGGTCTTGTGCCTTGCCTGGAACTCTCCTTTGTATTGACCTCACTCTTGCTCCTGTAATACTTATGAGTGCACATTCACTTTATTATCATTATTATTATTCATTCGTTATTTGCACATTTATTATTATTTATCGCCCCCCTCCCCATTAGATCGCAAACCCCTTGAGATCCAAATCTTGGTATAGTTATTGTTATATCCCCAGAACCTAACATAGTACATTCTACAAAATAGACAATCTAATAAATACCTGCCGAATTGACTTGAATGAAAAAAATATTATCTGAGTGAATTAATATTATATTATTCAAAATACATGAAAATACATAAAAATGAAATCCTAACCACTATGTCTAACCAAATAAGCATAGTTTTAAGACTATTTTTCTAGTGATGCTTCAAGAGATTTACAAAAGTTCTTTTTAGTCGAAAGTTTTAAAATATAGAGACAAAGCAAGTTTCTAAGACCAGAATTCTTTTGTTGTTGTTGTTGTTGTTGTTGTTGTTGTTATTGTTGTTTGCGGGGCAATGGGGGTTAAGTGACTTGCCCAGGGTCACACAGCTAGTAAGTGTCAAGTGTCTGAGGCCGGATTTGAAGTCAGGTACTCCTGACTCCAGGGCTGGTGCTTTATCCACTGCGCCACCTAGCCGCCCCCAGAATTCTTAATAGAATGTAAGCTTCCTGAGGGATTTTTTTTTCTCTGTGTATCTCTGGTGCCTAGCATAAGGCCTGGTACCTACTGGGTGCTTTATAAAATGTTTTTTGAATGAATGAATGCATTCTATGAAGTCATAAGTTAATTAGGGCTGCCATTCCATCCCTATTTTCCAATCAGTATCATATTCTAATATCCCCTTGTGAAATATAAACATGTTGTGATACCTCATTTATTCTGTAGTCAGATACAAATGAAGCTCAGCCATCCAGAGCATAGACAGAAAGTCTGTTATAAGAATAAGGGGCCCTATGGAAAGAGTCATCTCCAAGCCTTTGCACTAACATAGACTTAGAATTCAGAGCTAAAGTGAATTTATTCATATAGTAAGCTTGGTCACTTGGGGGGATTTTTGTTTATTTTTCCCCAGACAGCCTCTGATTATTCCTATATTTATACAGGTAGCAGATCGAAACATGAAAGGAAGAGAAGAAACTAGTAGAAACCAACATATTGAGGCAGGGAGGGAAAGGACAAAAGATTCAGTCACTAGTCAAGTCCAGCAGTCAGGAGAATACAGCAAAAGGGTGAACCACATCCCATACACTTGAGAATTCCCTGAGGCCATTCCAATATTACTATAGAGGACAGAAATTAATGACCCTTAGTCACAGAAAAAGGTTCAATTAAACCCACTCCACTGTTTCAGAAGACAGAGGAGTTTGTCATACATTTTAGGAAGATCTCCATCCAAAATGGCTCATATAAATTTTTAAAACATTTTTAGCACTCAGCTTTCTCGGAGATACAGCTGCATGGAGTAATATATTCCCTGATGGTGCCAGATAAGAGGTCTTCTTCCTAGTTGTCAGCCCCTCCCCAAAATTTACTTCGTGATTATTTGGGGTATCTATTTCACATTTACTCCATGCTGTCCTCCAGTAAAATGTAAGCTGCTGAGGGCAAGAATTTGTGCCTTCATCTGCCTAGTCTCTAGCACAGTGCCCAACACATAGTAAGCCCTTAAAAAAGCTTGCTGAATGGATTTCTGAAATACCTTTAAAGAAGTGAGTTGCTCAACTGGGAAATTCTCCTTCCTGTTTTCCATTTCTCTCCCTGGGCTCATCAGAGACAAAAGCTAGCTAACACCATGAATGACAGTCAGGATCCAAAAGGTTCTCGACAGGGTCTGTGACGTTATGTTAAATTTAATAAGATGCTCAAACACTTGACACTTACTAGCTGTGTGACCCAGGGCAAGTCACTTAACCCTCATTGCCCCACAAAAAAGAAGAAGAAGATGATGAAATGCAATAGGGATAAATGTAAAGTCTTGCCCTCAGGTGCAAAAAATCAATTTCACAAGTATAAGATAGGGAAGGCATTATTAAACTGCATTCTGAAAAAGTTGTGAGAGTTTTAGTGGACCACAGGTCAATGTAAATGAACTTGATGGCCAAAAAATGTTAATCACATCTTAGGTGTAACTTCCAGGATTAGAGAGGCGATAGTCCCACTGTACCCTGTCCTCTTTTCAGCAAGTTCGGTAGTTTGTTTGGTTGTGTGCAACAGTTCATGATACCATTTGGGATTTTCTTGGCAAGGATACTGGAGTGCTTTTCCATTCCTTCTCCAGGTCATCTTACAGATGAGGAAACTGAGGCAAACAGGGTTAAGTGACTTGATCAGGGTCACACAGCCAATAAGTATCAGAGACCAGACTTGAACTTAGGAAGATGAGTGTTCCTGACTCCAGGCCCAGTGCTCTCTCCACTGTGTCACCTAGATTCCCCCTTCCTTAGACCTCTTCTAAAGCATTATGTTTAGTTCTGAATACTTCAGTTTAAGAAGAACATTGATAAGATGGAGAGTGTCCAGAAGAGGCAATAAGGATGGAGAAGGTCCTTGAGTTTGCATCATGTGAGGATAAGTTGAAGGAACCGAACAGACCTAATTACCCTGGAGAAATGAAAACTTAGAAAGGACCCAATAGTTGTTTTCAATTATTTGCAAGGACTGGTATGAGAGGGGAAATTTAGCTTATTCTATCTGGTCCCAGAAAACAGAGCCAGAATTTGAGATCTATGAACCCAAATATTGCAAAGAGCTCAGTTTAAGTGTGAGGGCAAGAAACAATTGGAGCTGTCCAAAATTGTAATGGGCTGCCCCTAGAAGTGGTGGCTTCCCCCTGTTTGGGCATTTTCCAGCAGAGTCTGGATGACCACTCGTTGAATATGGTATATTTGGGAGCAGGGTTCCTTTCGTGCACGTGGCACACTTGTCCTCTGAGGCATCCTTCCAACTCTCATGTTCTGTCATTCTTTCATTCTGTTCTTGTGAGATTCTGTGACCCTCCAGCCCTTCCACTTGTCCCCATTAGTTCTGAGGAGTCCTGGGCAATTCCTGCCACAGACATGCATCTTTTCCTGGGCTTCTTTGTGCTTCACTTTGATGGGTGCCCTGCGAAGATTCTGAACTGCTGTTGAAAGCATTTAAAAAGTACACTTCTCCTGCCTATTGTAAAATATGCTGTTTAGAATCGTCATCTCTTCTGATCATTTCAAGTCAAGTTCAGTTATGGTGCCAGGATGCCCCTTTTGTGTTCTCCTTGTGTTTGTTCTCCCAGATGACAAACGAGCAAACATCAGTGGGATCGTGATGTTGATCAGTGCAGACTTGCTCCTCTTCTCATGCCTGGGAATCAAAACAGAAAGCATTTGGGGAGTCTCTCTTTTGTCTTAACTTTTTAATCATCTAGCCCTGGTAAAATGATGAACTCGTGAGAAATGAGGATAAGGAAATGGTAAATCACTCCAGTATCTCTGCCAAGAAAACCCCAAACGGGGTGATGAAGAGTCAGACACAACTGAAAACAACTGAACAAGAACAGAAAGTTACTTTGTTTATATTTTCTATTTGTTTATCTGTGTATTCTGCATTTCACTCAATAGAACATAAGTTTTTTGAGGGCAGGATTTGTTTTCCTTTTAGACCTTGTATCCCTGATGTCTTGCATAGTGCCTGGCACTTAGTTGAATTAAATTAAACCATTGCCAAATGGAGAAGTACAGAGATGGAATGGGCTTTGAGAAGAAGGGTAATGGATTTGATTTTAGACACGTTATCTTTGAGTTAACAGTGGGGTATCTGAGTAGAAAAGACCAGGAAGGAGGAAGAGATGCCAAGCTTGAGATGAGGAAAGCATCCCTGCTGGAAACCTAGATTTAGAAAACAGCCTCATTGAAGTAACAGCTAAAGCTGTGAGAGAAGTTGAGATGTACTAGGGAAGGAATAAAGAAAGGAGAAGATGCCTAGAATTTTCTTCCTCAAATGATTTTGCAATCTTCTGACTTCTTTTCTGGAACGCAAAATAAACCCAGTGCCAAGTGATCACAATAGGGATGGTTTGGGCCAGTGCAGGCAGACCTTCCGTTTTGTGCAAACTCTTTGGATAGATTTTTAAAAATAAATTATTCAGGTGTGTCAAAAACTTGAAAACTGCTAACATTGTATACATGTATAAATAAACAGTGCACACATGCCCTGCCCTTTTGTGATAGGACCAATATCAACCTTTCCCCGCTTCCTGCAACAAGGGTGCAATAGCTCTTTCCAGTTGTTCAGTCATTCTTCTGTCATGTCTAACTCTTAATAATTGTATTTAGGGTTTTCTTGGCAAAGATACTGTGGTGGTTTTCCATTTCCTTCTCCAGTTCATTTTATAGATAAGTAAACTGAGGCAAACCAGGTTAAGCTACTTGCCCAGGGTCACACAGTTAATAAGTATCTGAGGCTGGATTTGAATTCAGGTCTTCCTGACTCCAGGCCTGGTACTCTATCTACTGTGCCACCTAGCTGCCCATGCAACAGTGCTTTTTTTTCCTAAAAGGGCAACAAAGCTGGGGTTGGGGAGATTTAATTGGCTCGTACTTCCCTATTCACAGCCTTCTGGTCTCATAAAGGTATGAAAAGTCCCACCCATGTGCAGTCAGGAACCCTGCAATCTGATGGGCTTCTTCAGTCATTTACTCTACCCTGAAGACTAGACAGGTTTTCATATGGAGATAAAGTACAGCATGAGTATAGGAGTTAACTGTGGCTGTATGCCTCCAAATTGCCTCCTCTGCAAGAAGGTGGCCCTGCAACTATGCCGTTCCTGCTTGAGTGGTTCCCGATGCAAGAACACATTTTGTTTGCTTTCTTAATAGAAGCCATATTTCTTCTAAATGTGTGTTGTTCAGCTTTGTGGCTAGCATTCTGTGCCTTTCCCACCAGCGTGATTTCCTTAGCAAGTCATTTCCGTTAGACTTTGATGCATAGCAATTGATGAATAAATCAGCAAGTCTTTATAAAGTCCCTACTCTGTGCTGGGAGCTGAGGGTTCAGATACAATGAATACAATAATCCCTACTGGCAAAGACTTTACATTTTAGTGGGGAGATAGCTAGTTCATTTATCAGTATGAGGAGAATAAATGTAAAGAACTGCAAAGTAATTAAATACAAAGTGGTTTGAGGGAGATGGTGCCGGCAGCTGGGGAATCAAGAAAGGCTTCATATGGGGGGGATTTATGATATTTGTCTTGAAAGAAGATTGAGATTCTTGGGCAAAAGTGAAGAGGGGATACATTCTGAGAATAGGTGATGGTAAGTGCAAAGGTATGAGATAAGAGATCCGAGTGTTGTGTATAAAAAGCAGGGAAAAGTCAATCTGTCTGTAATGTCAAATGAGGTTGGAGAGATAGGTAGGAGCCAGGTTGTAAAGGGCTTTTAAAAGCTAAGCAAAAGACTTTGTATGTGATCATGCAGGAAACGGGGAACTACTGTAGTCAGTTGTGAAAGGGAGAGACATTGTCAGATGTGTGCTTCAGGAAAATCATTTTGGCAGTGGTGTGGAAGATGGGCTGCAATAAAGAGAGACTTGAAGCAGAGAGACCAATTAAGAGGTACTTGCAGAGAGCTTATGGGAGAGGCAACAAAGGTCTGAAGCTATGTGATAGATATCTAAGTGGAGAAAAAGGTTTGAATGTGGGAGATGTTGGGGAGATAGAAATGGCAAGATTTGGCAAACTGTTGGCTATGTGGGGTAAGGGATCATGGATGACTGAATGTAGCAGCAAGAAGAGAATGGTACTACTTTGGCACTTTCATTTTAAATAATTTCATTATTTTTCAAATAGCAAATATTTTAATTAATTTATCCCTTCTGCAACATCCTCATTGACCATTTTTTAAAAAAACCTTGGAAAACAGGTCCCTCAATATATATCTACATAGTCCAGCATCCCCACACTTGTTGGACCCAAAAATATATCTCATTGTGCATTTTAAGTTCATCACATCTCTATCAGGAGCTATGTTGTATTTTATCTTCTTCCTTTTTGTACTGCATGATCAGATATCTGATGTGTCTTCTTTTCAAAATTATTTTTCTTCTATAATGTTGTTATTGTGGTATAAATTATTCTCCTAGTTCTGCTCATCTTGTTCTCCATCATTTCATAAATGTCTGTCCACTTTCCTCCTTGTACATACATTTCATCACTTCTTATGGCTCAACAATATTCCATTATATTCATATACCGTAATTTGTGTCTCTATTCCCCTTAGTTTCCTATTTTTGGCTACCACAAAATTGCTATAAATATTTTTATACATACAGACCCTTTTCTTTTTATTTCTTCGGGATATAGGACTAGTAATGTTATAGCTAGATCAAAGGGTATACAGAATTTAGTAATTTTCTGGACATTGTTCTAAATTGCTTTCTATTATTGTTGGACCAATTCATGGCTCTACCAACAGTACATTATCATACCTGTTTTCTCACAGCCCTTCCAACATTTGTAACTTCTTTCCTTTTTCATTTTTGCCAATTTGAAAGACATGAGGTGGAACCTCAAAGCACCTTTAATTTTAATATCCTCATATAATTGTTGATAGCTTGGATTTCTTCCTTTAAAATGTGTCTTTGATTGTTTACATATTGGAGAATGGCTTTTAATACTTGCAAATTTGAATCAGTTTCTTATATATACCTTTTCAGAGAAATTTGTTGTAAAGATTTTTCTCCCAGTTACCTGTGTTCCTTCTAATTTTTACTACATTAAATTTATTCAAAAACTTTATTTTTATATAATCAACATTGTCCATTGTATCTTTTGTGATCCTTCCTATCCCTTGCTTAGCCATAAACTCTTCCCTGATCCATAAATCTGAAAGGTACTTTTTTCCTTATGCCTCTAATATGATTATGATGTGACCTTTGATTTCTATGTTTAGATCTATTTGGAGTTTATGTTGATCTATGGTGTGACATGTTTGTCTAAACCTAATTTCTGCCAGGTTACTGTCCAGTTTTCCCAGCAGTTTTTGTCAAATAGTGAGTCCTTCCTTCCAGTAATTGAGAGTATTTTTAGTTTCTCAAACCCTATTCTACTGTTTTGCTTGTTTCTTCATATTGAGTACCCAATCGATCCCACTGATTTCCCCTGCCTCCTTTTTTTAAACCAGTACCAAATTATTCTTGATTAGTGCTTTGAAGTGGGATTAGATATTTGGCATTGATAAACTTGCTTCCATTATACTTTTTTCCATCATTGCCCTTGAGATTCTTGACTTTTTATTCCCTCATATCAATTTTGTTATTATTTTTAAAATATTTTTCCACCTCTATGAAATATTCTTTGGGTAATTTGATTAACATAGCACTGAATAAATTAATTAATTTGGATAGTATTATAATTACCTATCTATTTTTTGTTTATTTTTGCTGGACTTGTCAGTGAGCAATTAATGTTTTTTTTCCCCAATTATTTAGGTTTATCTTTACTTCTGCAAAAAGTGCTCTAGATTATATTTGCATAGTGCCTGAGTGAATCTTTAAAGATATACTCCCAAGTTTTTTATTGGCTTTATAGTTATTTTGGTTTTGTTTTTTTGTTTTTTGTGGGGCAATGGGGATTAAGTGACTTGCCCAGGGTCACACAGCTAGTAAGTGTCAAGTGTTGGAGGCCGGATTTGAACTCAGGTACTCCTGAATCCAGGGCCGGTGCTTTATCCACTGCGCCACCTAGCTGCCCCCTATAGTTATTTTTAATGGGATTTCTCTTTCTAGTTTTTCTTCCTGTATAAGAATACTTATGATTCATGTGGATTTATATTAATTCCTGCAATTTTGTTCAAGTTATTTATTTTATTTTATTTTAGTTGACTCTCTGGGTTTCTCCAAGTATACCTTAATGTCATTTGCAAAAAGTGATAATTTTGTTTCCTCTTTGCCCTTGCATATTTTCCCAATTTCTTTTTCTTATCTTATTGCTATAACTAATATTTTGGTACTATGTTGAACAGTAATGCTAATAATAGGCACCCTTGCTTACCCCTGATCTTATAGGAAAGGCTTTCAATTTTCTTCATTACATATAAAGTTTATCCTTGGATTTAGATAAATACTATTTACTCTATTAAGGAAATAAACATTTATTCCTATGATTTCTAGAATTTTTAATAGAAATTACTGCTTGGTTTCATCAAAAGTCTTTTCAGAATCTATTGATGTAATCACATTGTTTTATTATTTATATTATTAACATAGTTTATTGTATTTATAGTCTTCCTTATGTTGAACTAACCCTGAATTGATGGCATAAACTCACTCTAGTCATAGTGTATAATTTTTCTAATATATTGTTGTAGACTACTTGCTAATATTTTATTTAAATTTTGGCATTAATATTCAATAGAGATATTGGTGTACAGTTTTCTTTCTCTGCTTTGTCTCCCTGGTTTAGGTATCAAGACTATATATGAAAGAGATTGCAAGGACTTCTCTTCTTATCATTGCATATAGCTTATGTAGAGTTGGAATTGTTATGAATGTTTGATAGAATTCACTTGCAAATTCATCTGGTCCTAGAGTTTTTACTTTAAGAGTTCATTTATTGCTTCTTCAACTTCTTTTTCAAATGTTGGGTTAGTTAAACAAACTATTCCTTCTTTTGTTAATTCTGAGTTTGTTGAAAGTGATTGGAATCATCTTTGCCTTTTTAACTACTCTTAAGTCTTTCAGGGTCTCCTTCCTACTCCCAATTGCTATTGATGGATGGTTCCTATAGATAGCAACTATAGGAGTCATTGATTTAGAGCTAGACAGGACCTTAAAGGTCTTCTAATCTATCTTCTGCCCCCTTATTACAGATGAGGAAATTATGGTAACCTGCTCCAAGTCACACAGATATAAAATGGGACAGCTGGTAATTGATCCCATTAATTTGGGTTCTTCTGTATGATAACAGTGGAAAGAACACAGGAAGCAGAAGAACCTGGGTTCAAATTCCAGTTCCACCACTCTATCTGTGGAGCCTCAGACAAATTATTTAACCACTAGATGATGTTTTTAATTTTTAAAAATTCTATACTAGGTAAAGCCCCCCCACCTCCAATAACCATGCTAGGCATACTGGAAACATGAGAATATTCCAATGCAATTAATTTTGTATTTTTATCTGTTTTTTAAATATTGAATTCATGATGTTTTATTATTTGTGTTCCTATTAAGTACATTTCACTTCTTCCAATCTGATAACTTTGTGCATGTAGGTAAAAATAAAATTGCAGCCTCTCACATTCAGCAAAATAAAAAACTATATATTTAATGTTGCCAAGAAAAGGCATCTGGATGACTAAATTTGTTGCTTCTCTCTAAATGTTGGGAGCATTGTCTGGACAGAGTCTGTTTTAGTGCCTGGAGTAATCAGCATCTCCAGCTCCAAATATTTGGGGGGGGGGTGTCTTTTTTACTAAGAAAACAAAGAAAATAAGTAAATAATTTTGTTAATATCCTTCATATTTGTGCTCCATGTTATGATATTGTTATCATCATGGTTATTATTCCAGATCTGTCACAGTATAGAAATTAGCAATTTATCTGTAATTTGTAGTCAGAGATTTTCCTGGCACTGAGAGACTGAGTAATTTACCCAGTCACACAGTCAGCATCTGTCTGAAGCAGGACTTGATCCCAAGGCTAATTCCAAGGCTGACTTTCTATTGGTGATTTTTAAAAGATAAAATAGTTCTCCTTCCCCCCTCAAAAATAGTCCTTGTCTCATTTAAAAGTGTAAGAATAGGATCCAGATGTGCTTAGTGTAGAAATCAGTGCTAAGCCCTAGAAATCTAAAAGCCACAGAAATAAATGCCTTTGCCTGCTGACCTAAAACCTTATGCTGAGTGAATTTTCATAGTTCTTTATGGTTATAGTTTAATATTTTCTTTTTCTTTACATGGGATACAGCATGGCAAGGTAGATACGGCACTGGTTATGAAGTCTAGAAAAATCAGTTTTCAAATCCATGCACCATGTGAATCACTTACCCAGAGTACCCCAAACAAAATTAGAAGTTATAAATAAGTTGCTTATCTTCATCAGTGAAAGCAGTTTTTAAACCTGAAGATGTTTGTTCTGAAAAAAATGGAAAGTCTGAATCCTACCCCTCCCTGTCCGCTCCTCACCCCACCCCCCAACAATTGCAGGATGGAAGAGCCAAAAGGGACTATAGAAATCATCCAATTCCTAGCTTCTTAAACTGGATCAGAACCCCATTATGGGGTCACATAACTGAATGTGGAGGTCACAAAAAATTTGACAATGGTAAAAGGTTATATATACCTATTTTATATACCTATATACCGAGGGTCATGTAAAAATGTCTTGGGTGAAAAAGGGTCGTGAGTGGAAAAAATTTAAGAAGCCCTGATCCAATTCACCGAGCATCCTCATTTTTACAAATGAAGAAACTGAGGCCCAGAAAAGAGTGAGAGTACTATTCTGCCAAATTACTTTAGGGATGAAAGTTTTTTTAAAAAAAATAATGTCTGGGGGCAGCTAGGTGACACAGTGGATAGAGCACTGGCCCTGAATTCAGGAGTACCTGAGTTCAAATCCAGCCTCAGACACTTGACACTTACTAGCTGTGTGACCCTGGGCAAGTCACTTAACCCCCATTGCCCCACAAAAAAAAAAATAATGTCTGGTTAACAATATCAACTTTTGCATTTTTTCCTATCACAAAAATATATGACTACAGTTAAAGAAGTATCATTCCAATAATATCATAATAATAAAGAAAATATAAATGAGTTTACTCCATTTCTCAAATTCCCTTTATCATGTTACGACTTTTAAAAAGGAAAGGAGCTTACAAGGAGAATAATAGTTTGCTATTCAGTTTTGTTATCTTTGATATGTGGGGCCATTGATCACAATGTTAATATGATTTTTAGTAAATACTTTCATGTGTATGGTTTAGGAGCAGAGATTTCATTTCTCTGAGGGTCCCGTGAGATGATGGAGTGTGTGGGGCACCTTGTGACCAGCAACTGCTATAGAAATGTCTATTGCTGCTGCTGCTGCTACAGTTTTTACATACAGCAAATACGGCCTGGAATATAATGGCATGATCCAATTTGAATGTGTTCTAAAAGAATAGACATGGGCCATTGATTGGTTTATTTTTTCTAAAGAAACTTCTCAGCTTTGGTGTAATACAAAAGGGTTTTTTCTTGAAAAGGTTAAAAAAGGTTCTAATCAACTTCTGCACATTATGTAGAACTTCATTTTCTAAACTCCGCAAAAGAAAGTTTCATATTTAATGGGAAATCATGAATTATTCCATTTATTATCTACTTCCTCCTTTCAAAGACAAGATCTGGATAAAAGGCGGGGTGAATAATTTCAAAAAATACAATACATTTTTAATGGGAAGGTGCAAACTACAGATTCTCATGACTATTAGCAAGTATAGAGGAAACAGAATTTTACTTGCAAAATCCATCAAACTCTTGCAAAGGTAAAATATGTGACATAGTGAATAAAAAAGGAACACAGTGAAGCCAAAGTTTTCTTTTTAATGTTGCTTGTTGTTTTTACTAAGTTTTCATCTTCCTAGTCTACAGATTTCATTTACAAATGAAAGTTTTAATTTAGGTTGCAGTGCATGACAATTAAAGGATTCGTTCTATTCATGTAGACTGAGATCAAATAAAACACTTTGTTTAAAAAAATGTACATTATTCTTTATGAAGTGAGATTCTCATTTTAGACATAATATTGTTACTTACAAAGTCTGGGTGAATATTAAATTCTATTGAGTGAACAGTTAACCAGATTCTACTGATACTGTTATCAAAGAGGAGAAATATTCTTACAGGTAATTCCTAACAGTGTTATTGGCATATTATATATGTGTGTATATGTATGCATGTATACATGTAAGTATATATACATATATAGCTTTGTTTTATTCTATTTTTGTAGGAATTGTATATTCTACTTTCTTAAAATAAACTGTTTTTCTGAATTTTAGGAACATCATTTACATATTTACAATTGATATGCTAATTACAAATATTTGCCACCTGTTTCTTAAAGTAGGTCCCCAAGGACCTCAAACAAACAAGCTGATACTTTTTTTTTCCTTTGGGTTTCTGTTTTATGATGTTTTATTGATGTTTTAAATTGCAGTAATTTTTGTATATGCCATACACACAAATAACAACTTAAATGGAAATATGCAACCAGTGAACTGGAATAACTATTTCTGAATATGCTTAATATGCAGTACTTGCCTCTTCTTGAGTAGAGCTTATTCAGAATTGGTTTCCTTTACCTCTGGTTTGTAGCAAATCTATCCGGATGTATCAGTCCAATTCCTTGAAATGTTTTTGCCCATTTTTTGTGATAATTGGTTGGTCATTATGAGAATTAAAATAATTGCAAGTCATTTCTCAAAGTTTGCCATTGCTTTTGCAGCAGTTTTAAGGTAGAAGGGATCTGGAACACAAATGAAAAGAATAATTAGAAATCTTTGCACGAAGGTACAATTCAGCTGAGCATGTTTTGACATGTAGCAAATGTTGTGCTCCCAGTTTGGAAGGATTTTCTCTGCAAAGGATTCTTAAATGAGGTTGCTTTCCTACCTTTCCATGTGGCACATTCACTTTGAAACATTTTGAGAGAAAGAAATCAACATTTCTGCAGAAAAGTGTTCGTAGGTACTTGATGGTGGTTTTCTTTTTCCACTTTTTTGAGATTTTGGTGTCTTTTTAAGTAGATGATCTGTTCTGTTCTTCTTATATAATTCACTGGTTTTCTACTAAACATCTATGGGAAAGTTTTTCTCTTATTTATGTCATAAATTGCATCTTGCGTTTTCCATTATATGAAATAAATACGTGATTTTTTAAAAACCAGAAAGGGTCACTGCAAATATTCTATTAATAAATTACTGATGTTGTTAATTGGTAAAAAGAACAATTGATTGATTACTAATTAATGATATTTAATGTTTTTCCAGTGATATTGAATGGGGATTACTAAAGCAAATAATTATAAATAGCATTATCTAGTATCCTGTTTCCCATAGGGAAACAGTGCCATTTTAAAATGAAGGTTGACATTTGCAGACTGTGGTGTCTGATCACAAAATCCAGTGATCCTGGTACTTGGTTTATCGACACTTGTTGATACTGAAAAGAGCAGGCTTATGGTAGCATGAAATCAGATTTTAAAAGTGCACCATATGATGATGAATCTAAGAAATAATGTTCCTCATTGTAACAAATATCCTTTATGTCCTAATACTGAGTTACTATTATTTAATACCTACTGAGTCCCACAAAACAGTATAATTCTTCGCATCATATTGATGGCATTCTTTTAGGGACAATTGATAAACCAATCCACAAACAGAATAAATACAGAGAAATATGACTCTTCTTTTGGTTTTTATTGTTAGAATCATAGAGGAAACAGCTGGTAAATTTTTTATAAATTGGTTTTCCAAACTGCATTTTAATAGCTGCTGTATATATGCTTATTCAAAATTTTAATAAGCAGCTCTGATGATGCTTTTTACTTTCATAGTTTATATATCAATATCAAATATCAAACTTTTGATGCTTTACAAAGACAAAATTATTTCCAAATTTATACCAGATCTCTATAAGTATTGAAATGTAAAATAAATCAATACAACAATAAATGAATGAAAGAATGAAAACAAATATCCTTGATTGGAATTTTTTGATTATATGTATTCCAACACTAGTATTTCAATCAAACTCAAAAAAAGTTGGTCTTTTTTTTATGGTTCTGGATTCAAAGTATAATTAGCTTGGGTAATAAGTGACATCCAGCACAGAAGCAAACAACATTATGATTAAATTATTTCAGAGTAGACTTTCAGCAAAATGTTAAAAAAAAAATCACGTTCATTATTAAAGTGTTATCATTTTCAGAATCCCCGTTCACTTGGACAATAATTTCATGGTGTTTTTTTTTAATGAAGTTTTACCAAAATATGACAAATAAAAATAAATCATCAAATAATTAGACATTTAAGTTTAAAATCAATGGTATTCAGAGGGAATGTTAAAATATAAAATGTTTTAACATCATTATTTTGAAGTTTTCATTAAAATTACAATAAAATATGTCATTTTGTCTTTAACACAGGCTTACTATTTTAATGGCCACATCTCCAAATCTGTCTTACTATAGGGGCTTCTCATAAGGTATATACACATTTCAAAAAGGCCAAAAGTCTCAAGTTTTTAAGAAATTTAAAATTATTTATTATTGACTTAATCTTAAAATGCTTTCATTTTATTTACCATTTTATTTTAAAAGCTATGATTTGGGTTTATTGCTACATGTGTAAGGATTTAGATTATCTGCCACTACGATGCAAGAACTGTATATGTTCATTATTCTTCAATGAAATCCCCATAAAAATGTTTATGGAAAATTGAAGATATTGTCAGTCTGAATGGTTAGTTGTAGGTGTACTGTATGAAATTCTAATCACTTCCTGCTTATACCATGTTTGAAATGCAATGAATTTTGTTTGTGTGAGTTACAATATTTAAAATATTTAAATTAATTCATAATGTCGAAAATAACCAGTGGGTAGAAGCTAAATTATTATAATTGGGTATACTGAAATGTAAATTGAGCAAATTTGCTTTTATAGAAACCATCATATCTTAAAAGTATCTTTCAGATGTACCATGTAATATACTTATCTAACAGATTATGGATAGATAAATACCTATTTGTAAAATCTTTAACATGCTTAACAACAAAATAGAAAGAAAATAAGTCATTTAAGCAATGGGTCCTAACATGAAATTGTATTGAACTACAGAACAGCTGAAGTCCCTTCCAAATATATGAGCATACATTTGCTTTCTGACAAAGGGACCCAGTAGAATAGTTTACTCAGCTTTCAATAAGCTGCTTTGTCATGTTATTTGTGTATTAATTAAAAATAATATTTCTGCTAAGATTTGCATGATCTGAATGCAGTTTTGCTGAATTTCCAGTAGATGTCCCCAGAGACCATCATTGATTATGCTTTACAATTCCATTGAAAGCTATACTTTTTCTTTGGAAACTTTTTTTTTTAATTACATTTTGAAGCAAATTGAGGCTTCAAAGGGACTCATATAGGTAGTAATAATACGGTCAGTCATGATCACTGCAGAGGTTCTAATACTTTGCTAAAAAACAAAATGTATATAGTTTTTTTTTTAGAATAAAGAATATTTTTAGAATTTTTAGAATATTTCCTTTCAATCAATTTACTTTTGAAGTATATCTTTTTTTAAAAATTAACTAAAGTATTAATTCTCTAGCCTCTTCTTTCCCATACATTTATATGATTAGAGAAAAGTAAACGTTTGCTTTAGTTTGGGGGTAAAGTATTCACCTGCATGTGTATACACGCAAATTTGTAATCTAATATTTTCATGCTTGTCTCCCATATTTCATGTGGTTCTCTTTTCTTTATACACATGACACAGTATCCCATATAATACTGCATATGAGGATAAGAATAGTGACTGACTCTTTCCCCAGAAATTATATTAACTGAAGCTCTTTAAGTATTAATTTAAGAGTCAAAGTAATTATCCCTTAGGTGACTCTAATAACATTTATTCCTACAATATGAATGTAAGACAGTTATAACTCATGCATAGATAAGCCACTTGTGAGTTATAAATATTAACATAATGGAATAAAACTATTATCATGACTCACAATTAGTTATTCACTATCTTTTCAGGGCAACTTTGTCAGTTAAAGTATAATTTTATGCTTCCCATGTTAAGGTACAGCATTTAATCATGTTGCCTTTGAAATAGTATAGCCAAGAACGAAGTTCTTATCAAGCCAACATTTGTAGCTTCTCCTGTGAAGAATCAGATCATGAACAAGTAGCAATAGGATAACTGAGTATGTGTTCTACATGGATCTCCAACTTAGAAATTAAGGTTATGGCTTACAATCTCTTAGATGATCTTTTATTGTATACACCTGTTTTCACGTTTATGTTACTGATCATTGTGAACTATGACCCGACCATAAATTAAAACTTTTTAAATTTTTAACAAGGTTTAAAAAAGACTTCATGGAAGTCTTGAGGTTTCACAGACGCATCCATCGAATGGTGAAAGATAGTTCTTGAAATTTTCCCTTTTTTATTGTACTGTAAAAAAAGACGAAGAATTCAGAGAAATATTGGAAGACTCATGTGACTTATTACAAACTGAAGAAAGCAGAGCCAGAAGAGTATTATACATAAAGATTCCACTAATGTAAATAATGTCAATATGGAGAGGCAGCAAAACTCTGGTCAATTGCAGTGAATTTTGTTAAAGTTAGAGGATATATTGCTTCTTTCTATTGACAATAGATAAACCAACAACCCACAGCAGTGGGTGTTGTGGTGGTGTTTTGTGTGTGTGTGTGTGTGTGTGTGTGTGTGTGTGTGTGTTTTGTTCTGTTTTGTGTTTACTTTTCCCCCAAGAAAAGTATTTTGTTAAAGGGCTTACTTGGATGCTTGTTGGAAAGTATCTGTTGAGTCTGTGATTGGGATAGGGACTGGGATTGAACCTGTGATTTTATTAATATAATAATTTCCAGATAAGTAAAGTTCATCTACTAATACTTTTTTTTACAATATTTCCTCTTGGAGGCAGCTAGGTGGCAGAGTGGATAAAGCACTAGCCCTGGATTTAGAAGGACCTGAGTTCAAATCCAGTCTCAGACACTTGACACTTACTAGCTGTGTCACCCTGGGCAAGTCATTTAACCTCATTGCCCTGCTTCCCCCTCCCCACCTCTACTAAACAAAAACAAAAAACAAAACAAAAACTATTTACTCTTAGGGCTTATTTAAGGTTTCATAATATGGTTCAATAGAAAGAAAACCAAATATATCAGTAGATTTTGTTTTAAATCCTACTTTATCCATGGTGCTTTTCAGAGCATACTTATTATCTCCTAACTTCACCCTGTACTGGAAGGCTCACCAGGGATTTTTCTAATTCTCCATGCAAGCAAAAACCACTTCTGCCATAATATATAACCTGCAATATATATTTGATTTTTAAATTGGTTATCTTCTTCAACATTTGTAAGGTTGTTGTTTTTCCTACAATGTTTTAGGCTATAAACTACTAACTATGAGCTCTTAGCACAAAATCACATCATTTAATTTATTTTATGTACATTCTCCTGGTTTCCAACTCTTCTCCCACCCAAGAAGAGAGGTATGTGGGCAGTGGTATCATATAATGACACTAACCCTGACCCCTTTTCTTGTCCATAATTAGTATCTATAAAAGAAGTAGAGACGAACACAGGCATAAATCAACTGATTACAGAATTAAAGAATCTCAAGAAGAAAACTTCTATGACTATAACATAATAATTTGAATGCTTAGGAAGATTATTTAAATCTAGTTCCTATTCTGTATTGTTTTAAGTACCTTCACAGTTCAATGCAAATAATGGAAGATGTTTATTTTAAATATTTGTGATGTTGTTAAGACCAAACTCCAAATTGTTCATAGTTTGCATGTCTGCCTAACAATGAATTATCAAGTTTTCCAAGAGCCCCCAAAATTGGAGCGCTGGCCAATTCAAATTCTACCAAATGGTGTACTTGTGCTTTACATGTTAGCCTTAGGCTTCCTTGCTTGTTCTCCTGTATCTTTGGTGACTGACGCTGTGATGTAAGTTCACAATGTTTGTATAGACTAGTTTCTGAACAGTGCCTCAAAATAAATTTAATGATATAGCACCCCAATACTTAAATCCATGCAATCTTGAATCACCTAAATTATTGTATAAATTGCTGGCTCCTTATCCCAATGTAGCCTAAGGCATCTTCAGTATCAGAGATGAGTAGGCCCTATGGTTCATTTTGAGACTAGATACTCAGTGTTCTCACCCTCTTCATGAAGTTACAACTTCTGTCAAATTTTACTTCCATAGAACAGGCTCACTTTTTAAAAACATTTTTTTGGGGGGGGAAGGGGGGAGATTTCAAAAGAAGAGATATATGTTTATAATAATATGAAAAAATATACAAAGAAAGCATCATACTACTAGTCCAAATTAAGTTATATAAATATTTAAATATAAAGGTCTCTTATAGGCTGGAAGTCTCGCAGCATTTGGAGGAGGAAAGACATCCTGTCCAACACTCTCATTTTACAGAAGAGTAAACTGAAGCCCATAAAAGGGAAAGGATTTGACTTGGGTCACATAGGTGGTAAGTGGGAGAGTCTGGATTTGAACCCAGGTCATCTGAATTCAAAAATCCAATATACTCTTACCTCTTTCACAATTTCCACAACAATTACCGAAATTCTTATTTTCATTTCATTTAACCAAGAGCAGGGATATGTGATGTCTTCTTCTGATACCTACATTATCTCATATTGAAATATAATCTGTTTTTATCCTTTTTTTGGAAAAAAAAAGATGAAAGACTAAAATGTATTTATTTAATAAAGACCTGGTAAACTAATGTGCAGGCAGGGAGGAATGATGAACAAATCAATGAATTAAAGTTTTCTTTGTATTTGTTACTAAGGATAATTATTTGTTAGCATAGGAACCTATGAACAACACCACAGATTCTAATAGATAATAAGATTGATAGAGCCTAGATCACTTCTCTGAAATATGACATCTCTGAATCTCTGTTGTGCTTATACAAATTAAAAGACTTTTTAAAAAAATTACTGAGAGTCTTAATCTCTTTAACCAAGGTGGAACACCTTTTGGAAAACAAATGGTTACCTGCAAGTACAAATCTATTAGAAGATCCTGCTTAGTGAGTTGTTAATTGTTCTTTCTTGCAAACAGATCAACAAGGGTGGGTTTTTAACTGGAGTATGCATGAAATACAAGAGATTATAAAGATAATGTGTACACATTTATGTACACATGAGCATATGTATGGGCGTGTGAGTATGTATATGTCTATATGTGTATGTTGTGTGGACATTCCAGAATGGAACCTTTAAGAATAGAATTCTGCTAAGAAATAATTTTCAAATATTAAAAAACAAGCTTTATTAATAGTTCCTAAACCCTTAGGCAGAAAGGATCTTAAGAATCTTATTTTACAGATGAGCAGATTAAGGTTCAGAAAGATAAAATGATTTAACCAAAGTAAACGCAGCTCATTTGTGGCAGATTCAGTAGAATTTAAGTTTTCTGACAGCCTATTCTGTTTATGTTCTTTTTCTTTTATTGTTTTTATTTTTAAAATAAGACATTATGCTTTAGTTAACAAAAATAATTAAAGAGAAAATGGGGAAGGGAATAAGATTTTCTATGGTATCTACTAAGTTCTAGGCACTGCGTTGTGTTTACAAATATTAACTCATATAATTTACTTTGGAAACATTTACACTTGAAAATTATTTTCTACATTGAATCTTCGAGTGTAATTGTTTCCAAAGTAAAAGATTATAACCTATGTAATAGCTTATTAGTTATCATGGGTCCCCTTTTATGTTCTATTTGCCCACTCTTTTTATGTATTTGGGTATAGTCACTCTGTCAATAATCAAATGCCTAAATGTGTACCACACAACAAATATGTTAAGTGCTGGGGATACAAAAAGAGGTAAAAGACAATTCCTGCCCTTAAGAAGTTTACAGTCTAATCTGGGAAGAAGGGAGACAACAAGCAAATATACATAACAACCAAGCTTTGTACAGAATGGATAAGAAATAACTAACAGAGATGGTACTATAATTAAGAAGGATTGGGAAAAAGTTATTGTAGGAGGTGGGATTTTAGTGCAATCCTTTTTGTATAGTAGGAATGGATATAAATCTGGTACTGTTTTTTTACTTTACTTCAAATAAATAATTTCTTTATATTCCTCATTTTTATTTTTTGTGCATGGGGGGCAGTTAGGTGGCACAGTAGATAAAGCACCAGCCCTGGATTCAGGAGGACCCGAGTTCAAAGCCAGTCTCAGACACTTAACATTTACTAGCTGTGTGACCCTGGGCAAGTGACTTCATTGCCCCACGCAAAAAAAATAAATAAATAATAATGAAAAAAAAATAATATTTTTGTGGATGATAAACCATAATTTTATCAGCCATTTTCCAACTGTTGAACATTTAGATTGTTTCAATACATTTGTATTTATAAATAACATTATTAGGTATTTTAACAGATTAGGATATATCCCTAATAATGAGATTAATGGGTAAAAAAAATTATTATTGTTTATGACTCTTGCATATCACCACCTTCCCTTCCAAAAAAATTTCTATCAGGTTGCAATTCTGGCAAGAATTGTGACATAGCTTTTTTAAAAATCTGATTTGTAGTTATGAAGTTATCTATGTTTCCATTCAAAGTCTACCTTTATTGGTACTTTCATAATTACAGTGGAACCATTTTGTAACAAGTGGGAAGTAAGAATGATATCTGCTTCATGTTATAATGTGTATGACAGGATTTTAGAATAGTTGCTTATAGTCTTTCAGTATTTTTTTTCCTATCACTACTTTGGTTTTAACATCCAGGATATAGGTTTAATCTTCGGTTGGAATAAAGATAACTATGTTGATTTTGACATATTTAACAAAATAAATATTTATAAAGTATAATAAAAATACATATTTGATATCAAAGTATAATATACTGTATCATGTAGTGATATATTATTAATACATCAATTATACTAATATAACTATATTATAATTATAGTGATATATTACTAATAAAATTATAAAGTAATATATGCTAATAATATGCAACATTAGAATAATATGTAGAAAGCTATCACTGTATATTATAATCATATAGCAATTATATAATAATATAGTATATTGCTAAATATAAATATAACAATATAAATAATGTACATAATATACTATAATATAAACCGAATAACAATAAATATTACTATATATTATTAATAATATGTTACTGTATATATTCTGTAGTAATATATAATTATGTATTAGTGGTTACTTATAATATAACAATGTGTTACCATATATAATATATTATATTAGTATATGAACTTCATTGCTTAATTTAAAAAATTCATTTCTGTCATGTTTTTTTCCCATTTATTATGCATGAAATTCCCATGGATTAATTAAGTTTAATTTTGGCTTTTGGAGCTCCACATTGCTTATTACTAGTTGTGAATACCTATGAAGTTGAAAATTAATTATAAATACTGGTAATTCTGTAAATGATGAAGCCTAGGGACCAAAAAAGAAAATGTAATTAGTAAAAGTATTTTGGAGAATAGTCACTAGTAGAAGATACAGAAGAGTAACAATGAAGACCAATATTATGTCAGTTTATCTAAATACTCAGCTGTCTCCCATAACTGATGACTTGGGGGAAATTGAAATCCAAGTATATAATATTATCTTTTGAAAATTATATAATAAATTAATCCTTTTATGCATTGTGAATTTTAGTAGAGTGATATTATACTAATTCATTATAATATCTTTCTGAATGTATAATTTGTTTTTGAAATTATATGTCGATTATGAAGCTGTCACATCATTACTTTAATCCCAAGTGAAAACAGGAAAAGGTCCATGGCAGAATAACATGCAGCAGTGGTGTTTCTTTCAACTCTCATATTTCTCACATTTAAAAACTGAACCTCCTCACAGACAGTGAAGCTTTTTTTAACATATCTGACATGCGTTGTTTGACTTTGCCCCAGTGTGTAATTTTTCCTCTGCTCACTCTTTGGAGGGAGTTCATCTAGTGGTTCCTAACAGGAGTCATTAAAATGTATATGGCTGGGGCAGCTAAGTGGAGCAGTGGATAGAGCACTGGCCCTGGAGTCAGGAGGACCTGAGTTCAAATCCAGCCTCAGACATTTAATTAACACGTACTAGCTGTGTGACCCTAGGCAAGTCACTTAACCCCAATTGCCTCACCAAAAAAAGTCAAGCTAAAATGTATATGCCCTTTAAACCAATTCCTATACTGGGGACATGAATTATCATAAAGAAGAAAAAAAAGTTCTAAGTCTCTTTCCATTTTTAAACCCATGGTCCTAAGATATCATGATCTTCAAAAATACATGATTTGGGGGGTGGGGGGAGACTGCCAAAAGGAATTCTTATAGGAGCCAAATCACGACTCCGGTCTGGATAAGGAACCCTCCTCCACCAAAGCAAATTAGAAGCTGCCTGGAAACTTAGTCTTCATAGAACATGGAACATCAATGGCTTATCCAGGATCACACATCTAGTGTGCTTCAGAACCCTGTTCTTCCTGACCCTGGGACTGCCTCTCTCACCTTTGCACCATGTAATTGAGGAGCCCTAGACACCACCAAAGTAACTGGTGTTTTAGGAATGCTTTGAAGCATTAGATTTCCCAATCTATAGCCAATGGGAGATTTGCATCGATCAAGTAGATCTTCTGACCTCAAAAGTTGCTGTTTCCCTGACATCTTACGTGTAACAGTTTTCCTTAAGTTACACATGAGAGAAGCCAAGTTCTGTTCTCCATATCTTTGATCATTTCTAATCTCTTCCAGCCTCCACCCCTCCAAAATAGCATGATTCAGCCTTTAATTACTTGAGGCTAACAATGCTGTGCAGATCTGCAAAATTAAAATGAGCCCTCAAATGTCCTGGTTCTCATTCCCCAGGTATCGGAATTCATACAAGAAGAACATTTGTATAGACATGCTGCAACATGGTCATCATAAATCCTTCTGTGAGCTCTTTGCCCTGATCAAGAAGTGGCACGCCTTAAGGGAAGCCGGAGGGATTCGGTCCATATTCTGGATGCAGACGCCCCTGGAGGAGCTGCCCGAGAAACTGGACCAACTGTACTTCTTCCTGACCAAGGCTGAAGATGCTGAACTCGCAGGTAAGCAGAGGTATGGTGTGTAACTAGAGCCTCTGGAGGAGTGGCTTTGAACCAGTGCCTGAGGGGAGATTCTGAATTGTTTCCTAGAGGGATCAGAAGCATCAAGGCAATTTAGCAAATCTCAGCCTCTGTTGATTGGATTTATAGAGTGAGTGGGGGGAGGAGAGAGAGAGAGAGAGAGAGAGAGAGAGAGAGAGAGAGAGAGAGAGAGAGAGAGAGAGAGAGAGGGAGGGAGACAGACAGAGACAGAGAGAAGGGAGAAGGAGAAGGGAGAGAGAGAGAGAGAGAGAGCGAGCTCTGGGTTACCAATGCACCATCAGAGGCCCTGGTGACAACATCAGGAAGGGGAGGGATTGAGGGTGCCTTGAGATTTCACCAGAACCTTTCAAAATATTGCTGATTTTGACTATACCTCAATTATGTGCTCAGTCATCATTTTCATATAAAACCCAGCTATTGATTTTGACCCAATTAGGTTATTTACTGATGAAATTTCATTTTCGTAGGCTGCTTTTATTTTTACATCATAGATTTTCAGGGCAAAACCTCAGACTCCTGGATAGTTAAACATCATAGTTACAAGTTATAAATAGTCAACATAACCAGGAAAAATTGTAATTCACTTTCAATAGGGGCCCTTTGTGAATCACTCTGGTTTATATCACAAATTCTACAGTATGTTTTTTTCCCTGATAATTTCAGTGATTTTTACATAGCATCTATATATGTATGTATATGTACACATGTATACACACACACATATATATACATGCATGCTGTGGATTTCTGATAATAACCATATATACATATACACACATCCCTATTATTTGGGATTAAAGTAATAATGTGACATTTTCATAATTGACATAATTTCAAAAACAAATTATATATTCAAAAAGATATTATAATGAATTAGTATAAAATAATTCTACTTATATATACATTTATACACATATATACACATACACACATACACACACACACATACACACACACACACACACACACACATATATGGCGGAATACATGGCATAGTGACTGAAGATCTGGCCTCAGAGTCAAGAAGGCCTGAGTTCAAGTCCTACTTCTGATAGCATACAGCTTGTGTGGCCCTGGTAAAGTCACTAAACTTTTCCATATGTGAAGCCACTCTCTAATACTTATAAATTATAGAGCATGTATTAATCTGCATTAGTAGGAGTTTGCTCACAGAGAATGCCTTATACATATGAAATAAAAAGAAATGAGGAAGAGGAATGAGTTCTCTCTTGGTTGAATATAAGAAACTCCTATCATGGCTATTTTCTCTAAGAGAACAGAGAATGATATCATTATGATGATCTGTGTTATTATAACTGTTTGCTGGCTTGTTAGACTTTTGCTTTAGGATTTCATAATTATGTAGTTGGAACAGCTAGATGGCACCATAGTGCATAGAGCAAGGGCCTGGAGTCAAGAAGACTCCTTCCTGAGTTCAAATCCAGCCTCAGACACTTAACTAGCTGTGTGACCCTGGGCAAGTCATTTAACCCTGTTTACTGCAGTTTCCTCAACTGCAAAACAAGCTGGAGAAGGAAATGACAAACCACTTCAATATTTTTGCCAAGAAAACCACAAATGGGGGTAACAAAGAGTTGGACAGAACTAAAACAACTGAAAAGCAACAATTCTATAATTAGAATATTCAATTCAGAAAACATTTATTTGATGCCCATTTTGTCCAAGACACTTTGCTTATACCAATTCAGTGAATTTGACACCTTTGAAATGTAATGTCTTCCAGGTATATGTTATAAGCAGTGAATCAGTCAACAAACATTTGTTAAATACCTACTGTATGCATTATGTCAATCTGGAGAGAGGGAGGGGGGATAGAGAAAGCATGAAAGAGACAGAGATGTAAACAGAGAGTGAAAGAGAAACCGAGACATAGAAAGAATTTGAAACAGAAAAACATAGAAAGGTTCAATAGGTTTTAAGACAAGTGTATTAATCGTAAATAAACTGCTCTGGCCAGTCCCCACTTCTCACTTGGGCTAGAGGAATGAAAACTTACCCATCTTCACAAATTGAGAGTACAAAATATCAGTAGCCCTCCTTCTCAGTCACTGAAATGGAAAATCCCTTTGGGGGGGAGGTGGATTTGGAAGAGAAGGAGGGAAGCATGTTCAAGCTTAAAGTATAGATTTGAGGTGAGAATTTCTCTTCTCATGAAACCACAAGGTTTGCTTCTACATAACAGAATAACTACTTTGGTTTTAGAAATTTCCTTCGGAACCCTGGAGATGTGGATCAATTTAATAATGAAGCTTGCAAGGCCCTATAATATTCAAATGCTGTCAACTAACTTTATTTTTTTGTTGAGAGATTAGCAGTGTCTCATTCCACAAGGCTTCTAAATTACCTTGTAAGCAGGTTTAGGTCATCATTTTGCATCTTTCTTTCAAAGAAAATCCAAGTCTTACTCACGAAGTAGTATAGAGTATTATACTAGAGCATAATACTATATAGTATTATAACTATAGAGTATTAGCATAGGAATGGCTCTTCTAATTGGGGCCTAGTGAGAATCATATTTATGCCAGCAAGAATAAATGTGAACGGGCAGCTAGGCAGCACAATAGATAAAGCACTGGCCCTGGATTCAGGAGTACCTGAGTTCGAATCCAGCCTCAGACACTTGATACTTACTAGCTGTGGACCTTGGGCAAGTCATTTAAACCTCATTGCCCCATCAAAAAAAAAGAATAAATGTGAGCTTTTTAAGTGCCCCTCCCCACCCCAAAAAAGTAGCAAATGAATCATCAGTGTTAGAACTATACAGTGGAAACTTCCTTCTAACAAGCTACAGTTATTATCAGAAATCTACAGCAATGTCATCCAAGATCCATACACACTCTTTCAATACTTGTCACATATACAGTTGAGAGAACATACAAAATATTGGCATAAAATGACTGTTTTGTTCTTGTTGTTCAGTCGTGTCTGATTCTTCATGACCCCATTTGGGGTTTTCTTGGAAAAGATACTGGAGCGGTTTGCCATTTCCTTTTCCAGCTCATTTGACAGATGGGGAAACTGAGGCAAACAGGGTGAAGTGACTTACACAGGGTCACGTGGCTAATAAATGTCTGAGGCTAGATTTGAACTCATGTCTCCCTGACTCTAGTCCTGGTACCCTATCCACTGTGCCATCTAGCTCTATTGTGACCTGCTTTGTATGTGACTTCTGACACTACCTGTGTGATCTTAGGACTGTCACCCTCTCTGTGCCTCAGTTCCCACATCTATGAAATGAGGCAGGAGACTAACTGGCCTCTATGGTCCCTTCCAACTCTCTATCTGTAATATCTTCTATACCCCACCCCCCCATCATGGTGACACAAGACTATGTCACATGTTCACAATCCATAGGCACAAGCTTACCTTTAGAGATGTCATCTCTGACACCCACCTTAAAGGAGAAAATGGAGAATGATCTTTTATATTCACCTTCTGTGAGGCAAGAAGGCCCATGGATATGGATTCAGATTTTCCACATGAGACAATTTCACTTACATTTGCAAAAAAGAGAAGCATTTTTTGGATTCAAGCATACATTTTTGCATATGACCAATGTGGGAATTTGTTTTGTGTGGAGATGCATATTTTATGAGGGCTTCGTTTATTTGTTTTTGTTTTCCCATTGGAAGGGGGAGGATTGGGAGAGAAAGAAAATAAATACTTGTTTATTGAAAAACATTTGATTTTAAAAAACATATTACTAATAGCTGGAGATGTTAAATATATTGCTTTCTTAGGTCAACCTAACCATCCTTTTGTTTCCTCTTGCTTTTAGAAGAAAAATATTTTTCCTAGGGGGAGTTGGGGAAAGGGAGAGAGTTTGGGTTTTATTTTTTGTTGTTGTTTTTTTTTTTTCAGGGCAATGAGGGTTAAGTGATTTGCCCAGGGTCACACAGCTAGTGTCAAGTGTCTGAGGCTGGATTTGAACTCAGGTACTCCTGAATCCAGGGCAGGTGCTTTATCTACTGTGCCACCTAGCTGCCCCCAAGGGAGAGAATTTGAAGAAAAGACTTCTGTATTCCAATTTCCTTTCTGTTTCTTCATGTGCATCATCCTTGTGCCCAGGTTGAGAAACAGTGCTTTCTCTAAAACCTATAAACACTTTTCAGGCCTCTATCATGAAAAAAGGGGGCCAGATAATAATATTTCAGGCTACTTTCTTCCTAAGAGATAGAAAGTATTACTGGTTGATAGTGTCCTATTTTATATCTTACTTAGGTGCTTGAGTGTTAACCCTGTAGTTTTTAATAGGCAATTTTTTTCTACCAGTTTTGTTTTAGTTTGTTGGATAAAAATGAATTCCTTTAATGATTTGACTCTTTTTTGGGTCCTTCAGTAAGTGTTTATTGGCCACTGGTGATGTATAGGTCACCAGGGGTGTTAGGCATGGTATTCATCCTTTTCATTGTCTACCTTAAAGTTATTTCATTTCCATCATTATTAACCTTTACATTTGAGGGTGGTGGTGATGAGAAGTATTCTTTCATTTTTTTTCAATTAACAGATGTTTTTCTCCTTCCCACCTTTGTCTCACTCCAAATGAAAAAAAAGAAAAAGAGAAAGAGAAAAGGAAAACCTTTATAAGAAATATGCATAGTAAAAAATCATAAAACTCCCCAAATCCTACAGTAAATCATCAGTCTACCACACCTCTGGCAGGAGGTAGATGTATAGATATCATGTTTCCTTATCCACTCTCTGGAATAATGATTTGGAATCAGGAAGACCTGAGTTCAAATCCTGAATCATCAGGTACTTAGTAGCTACGTGACCTTGAGACAGTCCTTTAACTTCTATCTGACTTACTTTCCTCATATGTAAAATGAGGATGATAATAGCACTACCTCACATGGTTATTGTAAGTACAAAATAAGATAGCAAACCTTAAAATGCTATACAGGGTATTCTAAAATTATTGTTGCAGTTTTAAGCTTTAGCTTAGAGACTATTGGGACACTGTTATTCATATGCACTGAAATGTCTATATACATTTGAGGGCTTATAATTTAATTTGTATAATTAACTCCCAGAGTGAAAACTCCCTCTATAAATGAAGATCAGCAACCTGCATATAACTTTTGGTTTAAAAGGTTAATTGCTCTGGCCCAGTTGTTTTGTGGTTGTTCAGTCATGTCCAGCTCTTTGTAATCCCACTTGGGGTTTTCTTGGTAAAGATAATGAAGCGGTTTGCCATTTCCTTCTCCAGCTCATTTTACAGTTAAGGAAACTGAGGCAAACAGGGGTAAGTAACTTGCTAGTACAGCTAGCTAGTAAGTGTCTGAGGCTGCATTTGAATTCATGAAGATGAATCTTCCTACTTCCAAGCCCAGCACTCTATTCACTATGGCGAATAGCTGCCTAGCTGCTCTGGGCATAGAGAGGTTAAATGACTTGCCCAGAGTCACAGAAGTAGAATATATGAAAAACAAGACTCGAACCCAGGTCTTCTCTATTCTGAGGCCAGCCTTCTACCTAACACGCAATGACACCTCCCATTTATTCGTTCCTGTTTGTAAAATGTCTTAACCTTTTTCAAAAAGGGAACTAAAAGTTACTACTTAGGTTTGTCATTTGGAGGGGGGCATAAAATGAGTTGTTAAACATATTTTTACCAATTATTCTGCTGTTGCTATGTATTCATGATGCGGATCTTGGGGTTTATTATTTTATTTGTTGTCTGTGTTAAGATCACTATGAAGAAATGTACAATCACATATTTGCTTTGGCCTGTTACTTCGACAACCCGGATGACAAGTGGTTGAGGAATTACTTTTATGAACGGTGTTTTAATATTGCTCAGCTGATTAAGGCCGACGGTGGGAGGAAGGAAGCAGAAGCCTACTCACACATGGGTCTTCTCTACGAGGAAAATGGTAAGATTTGGATAGTCTGTATCCAGAGCCATCCCTAGAACTGAGAGCATCCCCCTGTCCCCTTTGCTTGGTGGGGCCGTGCAGTAGCAAGGAGGGAATTAGCAAACAAGCTAATGGAGAAAAAGGCCCTGGAAATGATAAAGCAGAGCAGTGGCATGAGTGGGGCAATGGGGGGCTGTCATCAAGGAAGGGAAACTTCCCCCCTACCTCATGGCTTCCAAAGGGTCTCCTTCATCTCTCAGGGTTCACTTCCCATTGCAACGTCCTGCCCTAACAGCTCTATCCCTTCCCCATCCTGCCGGGTTTGCCCAATTAAGATGAACAGTCTTCTGCATCTTCCCCCATGACCGAATTTGCCTGAAATATCCGAATTCCAATTTTACCTCTTTTCTGAAGTAGTATGACTTTATAGAAATAAAATATTATGACATATATTTTAGAAACAAGCAGAAATTCAGTCAGATGACTGAATTTACCCCTGGGATACTATTAGCCCTTAAAACTTCCACTTCTGTGCCTAGTCACAATCACAAAGGTAGCTTGAATATGGCTATCTATATTTTCATACATATTCTCCTTGTGCTATATATTGCCTTTTTTGAGATGGGGGTAGGTGGAAGAGGCAATTGGAGTTAAGTGACTTGCCCAGGGTCACACAGCTTGTAAGTGTCTGAGGTCGTATTTGAACTCAGGTCTTCATGACTCCAGGGTCAGTGCTCTCTCTAATGTTCTACCTCGCAGCCCCCTGTATGTTGCCTTTTGAGCAAGTTCTTTTTCCCTTTAAGGCTGCCCTCATGGATTGTTTTAATCTGATTTCTCCAATAGAAAAATGTTGGGTTCAGCTTAGCAGTATAATTTTTCTTTGGGGATCTCAATCCCTTAGACCTGGACCTATCAGTACAGATGTTATATAATTTTAAAATTTTCTTAATTAAACTTTTTAACAAGCATTCATTTTCTTTCCCTCCCAGTTCCCCCCCACACAAACAAAACCAAGCCCCTATAATAAGTATGCATAGACAAGCAAAACAAACTCCCACTTTGTCCAGGTTCCAAGGGGGGTGTTGTTCCCTATCATTAGTCCTTTGGAACTGTAGTTGGTAACAGTGTCGATTGGAATTCTTTAGCCTTTCAAAGTTGTTTTTTACCATGTTGTTATGGTATAAATTGTCCTGGTTCTGCTCGTTCCTCTCTGAATCACTTCATAAAAGCCTTCCCATGTTTCTCTGAAACATTCCTCTTCATTGTTTCTTATGGCACAATAGTATTCCACAATATTCATTTACTTTGTTCAACCATTTATACTTCAAATCTCACCCTTTTCGTTTTTTGTGAGATTTTTGAGATGGATACTCACTTAAAGTATCAGAACAATTGACAATCTACTTCAGAAATATCACAGATTATAAAATTATTACCTAAAACCTTCAGAAAACAAGAGTTGTTAGAGCAAAAGAAATGAACTAGAGGAACTTTATACATGAGATGGTGCAAATGCAGATTCCAAATTACACGTACAGCATTATGCTAAGTATTGCGGAAGAAGAATCCAAAGATTGGATACAATATGGCCTCTTCATCCAAGGGTCTCATGAAGAACTTGTATGGAAGTGGGAGGAAGGCAGTACTTCAGAAGATCAGGGTAGCAATGGAAGATAGGTTGGCATGGAAAATAGAACAGGCTTATACTAATCTAGATGTGAGACTCATAAACACAGTATGAATGACTTTACCCTGCTGTCTAAGAATAAATATCTTTCCAGGAGCCTATACGGTTGTCAAAATTTGGATAAATTATTTCCCTAGCGTAAATGTTTATATGAATTTTACAATTGAATAAAACATGGGTTTTTATTTTCTAAAAGCATATACTTGAAAATTTTAAAAACTCAGTTATAAATATTCCTTCTTCTAATGGGTTAGTAAAAGCATTACTGAATTTGTAATCAGAAGACATGCATTGGAATTCTGACTCTGACACTTCCTTGTGTGATTTTGGGCAAATAAATGAGCCCCTCAACCTCAGTTTCTTTATTCCTAAAATTAAAGGATTGGACTTAGTGATCTTTAAGGTTTCTCTCTGCTTTAAATTGTGTTATGCTGTAATTACTAGCTAAAAGATCTCTCCTTCGTGGACACACAATGACTTGGTTAATTGCTAATGCCACCTACTTGCTATAATAAGACAATATGGGGGAAATTGGTGGCTTACAGTCTCCTTAGTATTTTTCACTATGTTTTTGTTTTAATGATATATTAGAATATTATAACTAATGAAGTTATTTTGATGCATAGCAAGTATTCTGTATAGACATTTTACTTAAATATAATCTGGACTGTTCAGAGTGTTTTAAAATAATTTTCCAAGTTGTTATTATCCATCCATCCATCCATCCATCCATCCATCCATCCATCTATCTATCTATCTATCTATCTATCTATCTATCTATCTATCTATCTATCTATCTATCTATCTAGGGATGTGCACTAATATAAACAGTGCTGACAAATGTTTAACAACCAGTTCTTCAAAAAATAATGTACTCAGGGCAGCTAGGTGGCGCAGTAGATAGAGCACTGGCCCTGGAGTCAGGAGTACCTGAGTTCAAATCTGGCCTCAGACACTTAACACTTACTAGCTGTGTGACCCTGGGCAAGTCACTTAACCCCAATTGCCTCACTAAAAAAAATAATAAAATAATGTACTCATGATACACTTTTACACTTACTTGGCATTATTTACATTTTCTTCATCCCTTTCTTAAGTCTAGACAATCAACAAATCAATAACCCATACCCTGATTTATGGCATTTACTAGTTTTCAAGGTATAAATGCCCACATTGAAAATTTAACCATCAGTTCTCATGAGCCAATATGAGCTGGCTCTGGCATAGTGATCACAGACAGCTCACTTTTAACTTACCTGTATCTCAGGAGAATTTTTTTTCTTTTTTTTTTTTTTTTGGTGAGGCAATTGGGGTTAAGTGACTTGCCCAGGATCACACAACTAGTAAGTGTTAAGTGTCTGAGGCTGGATTTGAACTCAGGTACTCTTGACTCCAGGGCCGGTGCTCTATCCACTGTGCCACCTAGCTGCCCCTCAGGAGAATTTCTTAAGATTTATCTAATAAGTTGTGGACTGGCTGTGAGTTCGTTCTTCACAAACTGACATGATGTGCCGTTTATGAGAATTAGTATCAATGATTCATCAAAGTATAATTTAGCCAGTCTTTGTTCTTTAATGTAGAAAGAGACAAAAATAGCTTTGGGAGACAATTCTGATTATTGACTCTCCACTATCTCTGACTAGAGATCAAATACCTGATATTACTAGTAATATTTCAGTAAAGGAAATAGGTGGGAAAACAGTTTCCCCAAAATAGAATTTTTATGGTGAGTGTGATGACTGAAATAAATCTTCACTTGTTTACAAAATCAAGAGAAGCTGTTGTCTAGGTAGTCCTAAAAACCATGAGCATAAAAGTCTGGTTTTAATAGAAAAAAATGAAAATATCTATAAAACATGGTTTAAAATAGAATATATTTGAAAAATAGGTTCTGGGTTAGATGAGCGCTTTCAGTGTCCTTGCTTTTCTAAATTGCTCTGACTTCCTTGACTTGACTTTCCCAATCCGTTTCTGCCTCTTCTAGTCCTTCTGCCATCTTATTCTGCTAGTACTGGTTCCTGAAAAGGAGAAACAGTTCTTACTTTCATTAGCCACCCAAACAGGATAGGTTAACCCCTGGAACTTTCTAACAGTTGAATCCCAAAGTCCAAAACCTACTTAAGAGTTGAGATAGGTAATTATGTTTACTTTTCTTCATCTGCTTGGGGCTACCCATACTTTTTGCTTCACCGGTGTGTAGGTGTATATGCATATGGGTGTGTATGTGTACACATGTGTATATACATGTGCACATACATATACATATATACATACACACATATCACACAATGATCCAAAACAACTCCAAAGGACTCATGATGAAAAATACTATCCACATCCAGGGAGAGAATAGATGGAGTCTGAATGCAGATTGAAGTACACTATTTTTCACTTTATTTTTTTCTTAGTTTTGTTTCTTTTGGCTTATGTCTTCTTTCACAACATGACTAATATGGAAATATGTTTTACATCATCACACATATATAACGTATATCAAATTACTTACCTTCATAAAGAGGGGGACAAGGCAGAAGAAAGGAAAAAAATCTGGAGCTCAAAATTTCTTAAAATAAATGTTAAAAGTTTTCTTTATATGTAACTGAGAAAATTAAAATATTATATTAAAATAATATGTATATATCTTTTAAAGGAGCAGAAATATAGGCAGCAACAACTAGATGAAGAGAGGTAAACATATATATGTGTGCACATGTATATATGTATATATATATACATATACACATTTACTTTTCTCATACAAATTTATATATGTAATCTATCTTTATATTTAAATATATATTTAAAGGAGCAGAAGTATAGGCAGCAAGAACTAGATAAAGAAAAGTAGAGATGTGTGTGGGTATGGGTGTGAGTGTATGTGCATGTGAGTTAAATTCTTATGGGATACTGCATTCGACTAACTTCTGAAGTCCTAGAAGATAGACTGTTTTAATCCTAAACGAGTCAAGTCAACAAGTATTTATTGAGTGTTCCCAGTGTATGAAACACAGTAGCTTTAAGTCCATATTAAAGATGAGAAATGGTCCCTGCCCTCAAGGAACTTGAAATCCAATAGAGGAAGCAAGGGTGACGAGTGTTTAATGAATACAGATGTCCAGACAGGAACATATTGCTGTTGCGTTGCTATGTACTGTAGAAATGGAAATGACTGTTGAGAAATCCAGTTTCCTATCAAGTGTAAGTGGTTTTCTCTTCCTGTTTTAAAGTAAAAAATGGTCATCATAAATGTAATAACTATCAACCAAAACAAGCCACCAAATAATGAATAAAATCAGTGCAAGCATTCTTGGGAGGTTTTATCCACTGTTTTAACTCCTAATCTTTAAAAAACAGAACCTCAGAGTATATCTGTTACTTTCCTTTTAAATGACAGTGGCATCTATTTGAAAGCTGGGAGGCTTCCCATTAGCCACTTTCTCCCAAATTAGAATTTATGTTCTGCAACATCCTAGACTTTAAAGAAAAAAGTCTAGCATCATTGATTTAGAACTAGAAGGGACTTGAGAGGATATTGAGTCCAGCCCCCTATTTTACAGATGAGGAAACTGGGGCCCAGAAAGGTTAAGTGTTATATCCAGCATGAAACAGGAGGTATCTGAGGCATGATGAAAGCCCAGTTCTTTCTGATGCTTGAATATCAGTGCTCTACCTACTATATTATACTGGACCATTAAGAGTCGGCATGCTATAAACACGTATGATTAACTCTGACCAGATTATCTTTTGTCTTTGAGGAAGGTTAATGGTCCATATGAAATGGGTGATCTACAATGTAAGGGCATCCAGGTGGCCCACTGGACAGAGCCCCGGACCTAGAGACAGGAAGACCTGAGTTCAAATCAAGGTTCAGACATTTACTAAGTGTGTGACCCTGGGCAGGTTTCTTGTCCTCCCTTTATCTCTGTTTTCTCGTCTGTGAAACAGGTATAATAATAGCACCTGTCTTCCAGGGTTGTTATGAGGATAAAATGAGATAATATTTGTCAAGCACTTATCACAGTACTGTACTGACACATAGCAGACGCTATATGTGTGTATACACAGATATATGCTAGCTATAATTATTTTTATTTGCGTCTATAAGTGTTTAGCATGGTGGGGATTTAATTCAATTCAGTAAGGACTTATCAAGTACCTACTATGTGTAAGGCTTTATGCTGTGTACGCACCTATAAAGTTCTGAGTATATAATGACCAAAAGACAATGGTGCCTGCCCTCAAGAAGCTTACCCAGCTCCATCCTGTAAACAGATAAGGAAATATAACATATATACAAATATTGGGGGCAGGGGGCATAGTAACAATTGGAGAGAGAGATCAGGAAAGGTGGTCTGCAAGGGAAGACCCTGATGCTCAGCCTGGAGGGGAGCTAGCATTTCTAAGAGGCCAAGGTGAGGAAGGGGAAACATTCCAGGCTTGGGGGACAATCTTGTAAAAGTCCAAAGGCCAGAGATGGACTGTATTCTGTGGAAAACACTAGCTAAGCTTGTTTGACTGGAATATAGAGTATGAAGGGGGAATGATGTGAAATAAGTATGGAGGTACAGGTGTTAAGGGTTTTAAATGTCAAAGGAATTAGTATTATTTTATCCTAGAGACAATTGAGAGCTATTGAAGGTTTGTGAGCAAAGGAGTGACATGGTCAGATCTGTGTTTTAGGAAGAATATTTCAAATGAAGTGGAAAGGGTGAAACCTGAGACAGAATGATCAGTTAGGAGGATGTTGTTAACAGTCCAGCTGAGAGATGATAAAAACTGAAATAGGGTGGTCGTTGTGTTTGCGAAGAGAAGGAGATAGAGGGGAACAATATGGTGGAGGTGATAGTGACAAGCCTAAATAATGGATTGGATAGAGAGATGAAGAAGAAGGAAGAGTAGGGGATGACCCCCAAATTGGAAACTGAGAAGGATGGCAGCCTTGATAGAAATGGAGGTGGGGGCGAGGGAAAGGGGCAGATTTAGAAATGACGAGCTCTGTTCTGGATCTGTTGAATCTGAGGTGTCTTTGGAACTTCCAGATAGGAGGTAGTATGGAACTGGAGCTCAAGAGAGAGATCATGGAGATAGATAGATAGATAGATAGATAGATAGATAGATAGATAGATAGATAGATAGATAGATAGATAGATGGATGGATGGATGGATGGATGGATGGATGGATGGATGGATGGATGGATGGATGGATGGATGGATGGATGGATGGATGGATGGATGGATGGATGGATGGATGGATGGATGGATGGATGGATGGATTTGGGAATTATCTCCATAGAAATTACAATAAAGCATATTGATGCTGATGACATCATTAAAAAAAGGAGTGTAAAGAGAGAAGATGGCCTAGAACAAAGCCTTGGCATACAGTCATATTTAAGGGACAGGAAAAAATTATGTTCCAGTGAAATACACTGAGGAGTAATCAGGTAGATAGAAAAAGAACAGGGAGAGAGAGCTGTCACAAATGACAAAGAGGAGAGAATTCCTGAAAGGGTAGAGTGATCAACAGTGGTCAACAAAGTCCTTAGCTAAAAGGAGTTTAAAGAGGATAAGGACTTAGAAAAGGCCATTAAATTTAGGAATTAAGAGATGTTGATGATACTTGGAATTGATTCATTTGCATTTAAACAGTTACTAAGCAAGTAGATTATGTGTAAGCACAGATTACATTTTAAACAAGTCATTTCATTTTTGAAAAAATTCATTGGAAACTTTGGAGTGGACAGAGTCAGTAAAGTGTCAGGTCATGCAACACATACTTATTGGAATTTTACAATAAGACACTGGGTTAGGCACTAAAAAAGACACAAAAATAGAGAGGACCCGCAGTCCTTGAAGGAGTTTGCAATCCGTTATCAGTGATCTTTAAAAAACATACAAGCTCAAAGAAGTATAACATCTGATAAATACCTAAGAAAAGGATAAAATAGAATTTGAGAATTTACAGGAGGAAGAAGTTACTTTCAGTAGGAGAAGGGATTAGAGAAAACTTCACAGAAGTATTTGAACTGGGCCTTGAAGAAGGATGGTTATGAATTCAAGAAGCAGAGATGGACTCCAAGGTATTCTTGGTACAAGGAATACCGTGAGCAAAAAGAACAGAAGTGGGAAAGCATGTGTTATGTTATGGGGAAAAGGAATAATTCTGTTTGTTTAGGCAGAGGCTTTTAACCTGAGGTCCATGAACTCATTTTTGGTTTTGGTTTTTGGCAGCTGTATTTCAATATAATTGGATCATTTGTAATCCTATGGATTTTACTTTATGCATTTAAAAACATAATTCTCAGAAACAGACTTCACTAGACTGCCAGATGGGGACCAGGTCACAAAAAAAGGGTGAAGAATCCTTCATCTAGAGTATGGACAATGTGAAAAGTAGTCAGGAGAGATAAGGCTGGAAAAGGCAGGGTGGGGACAGTTATGAAGGGCTGAGCAGGATGGACTTCATGCAGGAGGCACTCGAGTTATCAAGGGTTTTTGAGTACATGAATGCACTGGGAAATTAATTTGGCAGTGGTGTGTAGTACATTATAAGGAAGTCAAGAATGGAGGCCAGAATCCCAGTGAGACGGCTATTTATTTAGATGGAGCAAGAAGGTTAATGAGGGTATCATCTAACTGGGTGGCAGGAATGGAAGAAAAGAGACAAATGTTAAGGGGAGAATATATAGGATTTGGTGGGAGATAAAGGAGAGGGAGGAGTTAAAGAATGTCTCAGTTTTTGAGCCTGGGTGCCTATTAGAATGGTAGTACTCTTGTTTTTTGTTTTGTTTTGTTTTGTTTTTTAGTAAGGCAATTGGGGTTAAGTGACTTGCCCAGGGTCACACAACTAGTAAGTGTTAAGTGTCTGAGGCCGGATTTGAACTCAGGTACTCCTGAATCGAGGGCCGGTGCTCTATCCACTGCGCCATCTAGCTGCCCCTGGAATGGTAGTACTCTTAACAGAAATCACAGAGTAAAGATGATCAGTTTGTGGAGTAGGGAGGTTGACAATGATGAATAGTGTTTCAATCAAACTGAGTAAGAGGACAAGGTGGAGAGGAACACCAGACCATTGGGATTATGGTTCTGTAGTTAGGAGGGGAGGGCAAGGCTGGAGTAAGTTAAGGCTCTGGGAAAGGGGTTAGCTGTACCCAGGGAGAAAGTATCTATGGAGAAAAGTGACAGAGCCTTGAGGAATAATTAATTAACATGTCCAAAAAGTCAAATCTCATTCAAGGAAAAGTCTTTTGCTATGTGTCTTTAGGGCTCTGGAATGATGGTAACACCCATTCTTTATTCATGGCTTTCAGAATTTTATTTGTGGGGCAGCTAGGTGGTACAGTGGAGGGCAGCTAAGTGGCACAGTGGATAGAGCACCGACCCTGGAGTCAGGAGGACCTGAGTTCAAATCTGGCCTCAGACTTACTAGCTGTGTGACCCTGGGCAAGTCACTTAACCCCAGTTGCCCCCACCAAAAAAAAAAAAATGGAAACTGGTGGGTTTATCTGGTAGATTGATATCTTTTTTGAATGTTGATTTTTATTATCCTTGCAAATAGAATTTAAAACTCTAAAATTTTAGAACTTTAAAACTCAAAAAATTATTTATTTTAAAAATTAAACCCTCAGATGGTTGCTGCTTTTAAAAGCCCTTCTCATTTTTATCAGAATGCTATGATAATTGAAGTGTTTGGTAAAGAACTCAATACAGTGTTCTGGGCTGTATTTTCAATTTTTTGCTAAAACTCTTTCTCCCCCAAAATGTGATTTACTTGAGACCTCATCTAATTTCATTCCAGGCCTGAGCCTGTGAGTCAGTGTTAATCCGCATGGTTATATTTAAAAGTTAGTATGGATGTTTATGTACATAATAAAACCATGCTTATTCCAAACAATTTGAACAAATCCTCCAACTGCTCTTCATTTTGAGGAAAAATCACCAAAAAAGAAGCTGAAATCAGGAAAATATTTTGGTTTTTAAAATTTTTTAATCTAAGGTGTGGCCTAGGATCATGTAAATTTTGCCTAGTACCTTTTTTTATAATTTTAATACTACTTGTACAATGAAATATTATGAAAATCCCAAATCATCAAAGATTAAATTGTGCATGTTAGAAAGCTTTTTTAGGAGCAATACTGAAATAAAAAAGGGTTTTCTATTTATCTTAAGCCTGAAAAATCAGTTCATCCTGAGATTTGCAATTAACTGAGGATGTCTTGTGTGGGTACATCACCAGTAATAGAAATTTGTGGGTGGAAAAGGGAAGGGAGTTGTAATGGAAATATGTGGGGAAAGTCCTAACCTCCCCCATCCAACAAAATTTTAGGTACTGAAAAGTGGAAAAGGAGTGGAGGAAATTGTAAGAGTCACACAATACAATACTTCATTACAGTACTAATGTAATACTTAATTGTACTTAATACACAGTAGAAATGATTTCTATTTATAAATCCAAAATGAGGGAGAGTTAAGAAGACAGAATTGAACCTATACATATGTAATCTAGGCTGGGACGGGCTCAGGCTGCTGCCCTGGTAGTTTAGGTCCAAAACTGGATCAAAATTAGATACTCATAATCCATCTAACAGTTATTCAAAAGTTTACTTAGTCATTGCAGGAGAAGGATGTTCAGAGCAAGGAAGTGATGTTTATCCAGGATGAACAACGGATCCAGTTGAGCTACAGTCGTATTCATGGTACTTGTCTATTATCCTGGAATCTGGAAGACTCATGAGTTCAAATCTGACCTCAGACCCTTGCTAGTTATGTGACCCTGGGCAAGCCACTTAACCCTGTTTGTCTCAGTTTCCTCATCTGTAAAAATGAGCTGGAGAAGGAGAAGGCAAACCACTTCAGTGTCTTTCCCAAGAAAACCCCAAATGGGGTCACAAAGAGTCAGATGTGACTGAAATGACTCAACAACAACAACAACAACAAATTTAGAGTCTAGATAGAGATTTTCTTGGTGAAAAGAAATTTAATTTTAGCCAGTGGTTTGGCATTATAGAATCTCTTAGGATAACCTAAAATAAAACTAAAAGAATAGTTTTAGGGACTATTGAATTCAATCACACCAGATTATGGGAATAGCAGGCCCAGTGCCAGGGAGACTGACAGTTACAACAGTCCAACCAATATATAAGAAACGTATGCATTTCCTATCTAGTGAATCCTACGCTGTGGCTTAGACGACCCTGTTCTTTTGGTTTTATCTTTCTACCTGCCTACCTACCTATCAGTTTCTTTTGTTGACTCATCGTCCTACTTCTTCACCCTCCTAAATGTGAGTGTTACTGAAGTCTCTGCCCTTGGCATTTTCCTTTGATCTCTCTATGTGCTCTCCCTTGACTGTTCAACCCTTCCTCTGGCTTTAACTATCATCTCCTATCTGTATCTATAGCCCTAGTCTCTGCCCAAACCCATGGTCCAACATTTCCAGTGTCTTCAGGCCATCCATATTTCATCAACAACTCATATTCGATGTATCTAAAACTAAGCTTGATTTTCCTCAAAAACAAGCCCATCTCCTAATTTTCTCCTATTGCTAAATGGCTACATCTTCTAGTGACTTAGGCTCAAAATTTGATGTTCACTTTTAATTTGTTCCTCTCCCTCCTCCTCTATCCAATCAGTTGCCAAGCCTTGCCTTCACAACGTCTTTTATGTCTGTCTTCTTATCTCCACTTACATTGTGATTTTATAATTGCCTTCTAACAGGTCTCTCCTTTTTTCAGTCTTTCTTCCTCTTCAATTCTTTTTCTATATAGCTGGCCAAGCATTGCTCGCAAGAGTCAGATCTAACTACACCACTCCCCTTTTCAAATAATATTCAATAACATGACTTCTAGGATAAAATACAAGCTCCCTGGCCTGGCATTTAAGGTCCTATATAGTATGATGCCAACCCAGCTATCCAGTCTTATTTTATTTTATCCTTTTCATGCACACTATGTTCCAGAACAAAAGGGGTGTCCATTTACAAGATAAAAAGATCTTTTCATGCTGTCTCTCACTTACACACATTTGCACATTCTGTTCCCCATTCTAGGATCCTAGACCCTCCATATTTTTTTCATGGGAACTTTCTCTTTCAGTCCCAGCTCAGGCCCAATCTCCTTTATGTTCCCCTTGCAGAAAGTATTCTCAACATCCTCCTATTTCTTATAGCACTTTCTAGAGACTTTTTTTTAAATTTCCAATAAAAATATTTACATAATCATTCACCTCTAGCTAGAGCTTTAAGGTTACAAAATATTTTTTTCACAAGGTCAGTGGTACAGACATTTTTATTCCTTTGAGTTTCTGTGCCCCTTAATCATACCTCATTGACATATCTTATCCCCCTCCCTCACTAGAGTATTAGCTACTTGAAGGCAGGGACTATGCATGTTTTAAAATTATTGCCATCTCTAGCAAAGCACTTTGCACATGTTCAATGCTTAATAAATGTTAGTTTGGGACTTCAAACTAAGAAGACCTGGGTTTAAGCCCTCCCTCTAACACCTACTAGTTGTGTGACTAACAGATAAGTCACTTGATCTGTCTAAGCCTCAGTTCTTCCTTTCAATAAAATGAGGACAATAGCAATAGAGTTATTATGAGGCTCAAATGAGAATGATGAATGTATGTAAGAACTTGATGCTTTAAAGCACTCCATGAACACCACTTGTGGTTATTGTTACTGTGGCTACTAAGACCAGATCTCTGATTTCATTGAGAAAGGCAATTCCAAACCAGGAAACTTCATCCAACAGTGCAGGTAGGTACATGCTCTGCAATTAATAATCCTACATGGTTGTCTAGAGCACTGAAAGGTTAAGTAAATTGCCCAGGGTAGCGGTGGGGATTAGAGGTAATACTTAAACCCAGTTCTCCTGGACTCCTGGCCTGGGCAACCCCATCTGTTCTATCATGGTTCAGTCATTTGTTGGCTTTCTTCAGATTACATTTCACAAGCTTAAATACTCCAATGGGTCTGTTATCTCTTCAATTTGGAATTTCCCTCCAGTGATACAGATGAGAACCCATCCATGCCCGCCCATCCCAGGTGATTCCATGAGTGTGCCATGAGTCAGCCCCATGTGCCGCCCTTGCCTTCTCCTGGCTTAATGGAAATAGGAGGGGAATACTCTGGCCATCCACTTAATATCTCACTACATGATGAAGACATCTTTGCTTCTTTTTTTTTTTCAGGGCAATGATGGTTAAGTGACTTGCCCAGGGTCACACAGCTAGTATGTGTCAAGTGTCTGAGGTCTCATTTGAACTTAAATCCTCCTGAATCCAGGGCTGGTGTTCTATCCACTGCACCACCTAGCTGCCCCCTGACATCTTTGCTTCTTATGCATACAATTCCTCAAGGACATCTTTTATTGCTGTTCTTCCAAGTTTCTCTTTGGTCATATGGTCCAGGCTGCTCACACCTACCACGCACCTCTTGATTGTCCTCCATGTGGTCTGTATTTTTAATGCTTGAGAGATGGATTCCATGACTTGCTACCATATAGCAACAGTCGTAGAATGTTGCTTTTTGGTTTTTTCAAATGGGCTTTTGTTTCTATGGGAAGTCTGGGGTCATTAGAGGCGCTTTAATATTTCCTGAATACATTTAGCCCTGTCTTCTACTCTTGTTAAACTCTGGACCTAGCTCATTGTCTGTATGTATTGACTGTCCTAGATAGAAATAAAAAAGAAGGAAGGAAGGAAGGAAGGAAGGAAGGAAGGAAGGAAGGAAGGAAGGAAGGAAGGAAGGAAGGAAGGAAGGAAGGAAGGAAGGAAGGAAGGAAGAAGAGGGAGGAAGATGAAATCCTCCCAATTGAATTGAAAAATTATTATTTATCTTTGATAAACTGATATAGAGCAGATCATCTAAGAAGTATCCTTAGGATAGAACATATTTTGTCAGTTACCTAGAAAACACCTTTCATTGCTAGTGGCATAAGGCTCTTCAACACCATTTAGTGTTTTTGTTTTTTTAAAAAAAGCTAAGAAAGTAATTTAAATGATCTCATATTCTTCCTCCTCTCAAAGTTCTAATGCCTGAAAACTGACCTAAACATTTTTCATTCTGGATTTGCTAGAACCTTGGCAATATTTTGGAGTATATCACTAGAGTATTCCTGTTATACTGCTAATCTGACACAGTAACACTTTTTAAGGATAGGGTCATTCCTGTCTTCTCTAACTTTGTATCAATTACAGAGAAATGTGAAAAATGCAGATCCATTTTCTCTGGTAAGCCTAACTGTCTTGCTAAATCATCTGTACTCCTAGATAATTTGACAGTTAACTGAGATAGCATTTAGACCAAGTGACTTATCAATGGGGAGAAGAGGTGGTTTTGCCCTAATGAGAGAAAAATTTGAGATGTCTAAATAAACAGGATGATCCCAGCTGCCCCGATGGCATGCTGACTGCAGGAAGGTTATTACTGCAACTAAAGTCTCCCTACTGACCCTCAAGTAAGCCATGCATGCCTTTTCCCTCCGTTGACATTTCAGTGGTGAGTAGAACCTGTTCATCAGGGCAAGTGTTGACCTGCTCAAAACCCTTCAAAGCTTTATCACAGTTTCCAATTATCTGCACACTCACAAATCATTTAACTAGGACATCAGCTGGTTATTGTCAGCTCCCAGGGTGAACATGATCTGCATACGATTGAATGGGAGACTCGTAGACGGCTCTTCTAACCCTCCTGCGGCTGCCATGAGCATCGTGGATAATTTATATAAATAGGGGTGAGGGAAGCACATACATAGCCATTCTCTCCAACACTCACCTGGCCTATAAATTATCACTGAGTAGCAGCTTGAAGGCCTGAAGGAACCCAAACCAGGCCTAAAATAAATAAAGCCATGGAAAACACCTTCTATGCATACACAAGTGCTACCATTGCTCAGTGGGATATCAAAGAAGAGAGCAGCCTCAAATGTAGGTGGAAGGACATTAAGAGGGTTTTTATTGTTGTACAATCATTTTACTCATGTCCCACTCTTCATGACCTCATCTGAGATTTTCTTGGCAGAGATCCTGGAGTGGTTTGCCATTTCCTTCTTCAGCTCATTTTACAGATGAGGAAACTGAGGCAAACAAGGCTAACTGACTTGCTCAGGGTCACAGAGCTAAAAAGTGTCTGAGGCTAGATTTGAACTCAGGAAGATGAGTCTTCCTGACTCCAGGCCCTACAGAAAGACCCAAGGATTTATACCTAATGTGCAGGACAGGGGCAGTAATTATGCTGTTTCAGCTGAGTCATACACTATGATCCCTTCAGTTCTATTGAGGCCCTGTGGACATTGGAAAAAAAGACAGCTTATAAAGGTGATTTGGATAGGGCAGGGAAATTATGCACAAGCAATTGCTTGTGACCAGCAGCGACTTTCTGACCCATCATAGTATTAAATATTTCCAGGAAGACTCTATTTTCAGCCAGTCACTTTTGTGAGGGAGCAGAGATTGACCACGGTGCCACTGGGGATTTTCAAGATTAATCTTGGACTTGACTATAGAGCCCTGTTGGTGGAGGCAACATGTCGGAGTATGCCTATATTGGTGAAACTCCTTAGTAACCACTCTTCTTTTGCAAACTACAAATTGATGTCTATTTTGTAAGTATGGCAGTGATTGTCTAGAAAACAGTCTTCCTTTGTAATAACAAGAACCAACTCTGAAACTTTTGAATTGTTAAATAATCTTTCATTAAAAATTTTTGGTTTTTCAAAACTTGATTGGGAAGATGTTCTAAATTTTTTTAGGGAATTGAATTAGATAAATGTTTTAAACATATCTTCCCCCCTTTTTATATCTAATTCTACACTTGGAAGCAAAAGATCTGTGTTTGAATTTTGCCTTAGATACTTACTAGCTTCATGACCTTGAACAAATCACTTACCATCTTGGCTTTGGTTTATCTGTGTACAAAATGGGAATTGTCATCCATAACAACCACTTCCCAGAGTAGTCTGGAAGATCAAATAAGCTCACAAGCTTTGTAAACCTTGACATGTTACCTAAGTGTTAGCAGTCATTTCTTTGAAAGGTCCCATGGGGTGAGAGATGTATAAGCTCTCACTCAAAGTCAGAGTTGGGGAGGATGGTAGGCCATCCAAACAGAAGGCATGTCCCTATCCTCGACAATATAATAAATGGGCAAAATGGACAGGATACAGTGCCTAGAATCCAGAAGACTCATCTTCCTGAATTTAAATCTGTCTGCAGACACATATTAGCTCTGTGACTCTGAGCAAGTCAGTTAGCCCTGTTTGTCTCAATTTCTTCATCTGGAAAATGAGATGGAGAAGTAAATGGCAAACCACTCCCATATATTTGCCAGGAAAATCCAAATGGAGTCAAGAAGGGTCAAACATGACTGAAACAACTGAATAACAACAAACAGTTCTGTGAGGTAGATAGTAAAGATATAATTATTCCAGGGGCAGATAGGTGACACAGTGGCAGAGCACTGGCTCTGGATTCAGGAGGACCTCAGTTCAAATCTAGCCTCAGACACTTGACACTTACTAGCACTGTGTGACCCTGGGCAAGTCACTTAACCCTCATTGCCCCACCAAAAAAAAAAAAGATATAATTATTCCAATTTTGCAGGTGAGAGCGCTGAGCCTCAAAGAGATCCAATAATACCAATAACCTGATTAGTTCCCATGCTTACAAAAAGCAATGTGGTGGCAACAAACAATCAGCTTAGATAAGCTTAATCCTTTATGCCTACTCATCTTATTTTTCCCATCTAACCAAACTATGGATAACAAATGGTTGAGCATCTAACAAAATATATGAAATTGCTGATATTTTTACTATCCATTTTCTGTTATCTTATCCATATCCATTATTATGATTAAGAGACACTGAACAAGCATTTATTAAGGATTCTCTGTGTATGTTTGTTTTAATGTATATGTATGTCTAATTTGTATTTTAGAGTGAAGGAAAGACTGACAACATTTTTGGTTAAAGGACTATGAGTGAAATGAACCCTAACTTGGTATTAAGAGACCTGGGTTCTGGGGGGCAGTTAGGTAGCCCAGTGGATAAAGCACCGGCCCTGGATTCAGGAGGACCTGAGATCAAATCCGGCCTTAGACACTTGACACTTACAAGCTGTGTGACCCTGAGCAGGTCACTTAACCCCCATTCAAGACAGAGAGAGAGAGAAAGAAACCTGGGTTCTAATCCTTCTTCTGACACTTAATAGATACGTAACTGTGGACAAGTCACTTATATAATAGGCATCTCAGTTTCCTCATCTGTAAAATGGAGAGTTGTATGCTTTCTCATGAGGTAGTTGTCAGTAAAGAGCCTTTTAACCCCTAAAGATGCATGAACATGATTTATAATTATCTCATTAAGGGGCAGCTAGGTGGTACAATGGATAAAGCACTGCCCCTAGATTCAGGAGGACCTGAGTTCAAATCCAGCCTCAGACACTTGACACTTAGTAGCTGTGTGATCCTGGGCAAGTCACTTAACCCTCATTGCCCCACACCCCCCCAAAATAATTCTCTCATTGGAGAATGAAACACAAATACATTTGGGGAGGGGGAGGTAGTGGGGATGTTCATCTAAGGAGTTTTGATTGGATCCCATAATGAGACCTGGAAAAGAATTCCTAAGTCTTTCAGTCCAACTCCTTCATCATATAGATGAGGAAATTGCAATCCCCAAAAAGTTAAGGGATTTGTGCACAATCAAATAAATGAGAAATGGGGGAGCTGGGACTTGGATTCAGATCCTCTGACTCCATGATATGATGGAACCCTTAAAGGTGTTTTTAGAAGTAAACAATTCTGGATGACCAGGGAGAGACTGGAAAAGGGACAGAAAAATTGGAAGCAAGGGAAGCACTCAATTAGAAGAGAGCTGAATCTGTGAGGTTACAAGAACTCAACCTCAGATGATAGTTATACAAATGGAAAGGAAGGGTAAATTAAAAATAAACCACAAAGAAGAATCAACAGTGTTTGCATGTCAGAGATAAAGGAGGCTGGAGTAGAAAATAATATTCTATTGTAGTTCCTGGGACCACACGGAAAAACTATTCCTTGTTCAAGGCACATTGTGGCTTAGCAACAACCCCCTCCCAAAGTGGAGCTCCCAAGCCCTCACTGATGTATTTACTTTTACAAGCCAACAAAAGGACATATTAGTTCAAAGCAAAGGACATTTAATCAAACAGCATAGCAAATAAAGTGACAAGATCCTCCCGTGCAACATGAGGTACACTCTCCCACAGGCTACCACGCTGCCAGTGGGGAAGGGCATACCCACAGAGAAGATGTGGTGATCAGGGAGCACATCTTCCTGCATATCTGTGTCAGATGTGTATTTCTGTTTATGATTTATTAACATTTGTAAAAAAAATTATTTCTTTCTTGGAGTCCGTGCAGTCAATATCAGAAAATTTCCATTCTGCTTAAACCATGGTTCTCCTTCTCTCTGCTAAATCTTATTTATGTACAGGCAGTAGTGAGGCAGCTTCTCACCATGCAATTCACACAAAAGGCCTTTAATAGGCTTTTAACAAGCCTAGTATTGTTTTCCTTTATTTAAATAACTTGTATTTTCAACTTGGATCCCACCTCCTTTTAAAATGTATAACAGTGGAAAGTGCTTTAGATATAGAATACTACAGAAGACAATGACAATTGAATTGACCAAGAACATCTTCATAAGTATTTACCCCAAGGGGGAGAAAAAGATTCAGAGATGGGTATTGTGGGTGTTTGGGATTTAAAACTCTAGCAGAGATTCTCAAGGGATATTGAAAGGATAATCCAGGGGCGACTAGGTGGCACGGTGGATAGAGCACCGGCCCTGCAGGCAGGAGGATCTGAGTTCAAACCTGGCCTCAGACACTTGACACTTACCAGCTGTGTGACCTTGGGCAAGTCACTTAACCCCAATTGCCTCACCAAAAAAAAAAAAAAAGGATAATCCAAATCTCCATTTTTTTTTCCTGTTGGTATCTTTGAGTCCCAAGGTATGGCTTCTCTTGATATAATAAAGTCATCTTACAATCTCATTATTTATTCTAATAGATTTAAAACAAAGCAAAACAAAAGTTTTAAGAACAAACCCTAAAACTGGTTTTGAAGGGTGAATTTAGATTTGACCTGTAATTTAACTGGGTGTCTTCATTGGAATGCCTGCTGAGGAAACTCCCTCTTATCAATGAAGGTTAACAACTGTTCAACAGTTGATAGTCATGGAGAATTTACTAGGACAGTGAGAGATTAATTGATTGCCTAGGGTCACATTTCTAGTCTATATCAGAGAAAGGCCTTGAACCCAATTGTCACTAGCTCCAAAGCCAGCTCTCTACTGTGTCAAAACTGCTTTACTTTTTGCAAACTTTTAGAAATTTTCTAGGTTTCCCCTCTAAGATGTCTTACCGGGTAAATCTTTTCATAGGGCTTTTAGGGAACAATAGGCATATCATTCATGTGCAAATTTCTTTGTAGAGGCATTTAATAAAAATTCACCTTGCAACTGCATTCATGCAAAGCAATAACAACCACAATGTTCTTGATTGGGAAGAACTCTTTTGTTTGCCTCAAAAACTGTTGGGTGGTATTGTTTCCTTTGCAGAAGGTAAATCTAATCATGCAAATATCAGAAATGGAAACATTTTTATACAGGAGTCTTCCAATGCACTGGATAGCTAAAAAAAGAACTCCAGAAATTAAGTGAATTAGCATTTCTATCCTGATATAAATTAATTGTTACCTTTTGGGGGCACATCAGTTTATTCTTCACCAACCCTATGTACATGTTCCAAAGACCGTATAGTATTTAATGAAGAGATCCTTTTAAAGTATTGATAGCCATGAGAAAATTATACCATGTTTGATCTGTGTTAAAGAATCAAAGTCCAAGATCTTTGAATAGAACTTAGAATAAAAATGTAATTAGGTTACATCCCTAAAGTCTGATATATCTTTAAACAAGACTGCAAATGAAACTTTATTAAAGCTTCAAATGAATTATTTCATTGCCCTTTTTTTTATTCATTTTCTTCTCTTCCCTTTCATGTCGATGTTACTGACATTGCTGCTTGTATCTTACCTGTCTTTTTCAGGGGATATTAATTATTTACTGCTTAACGAGTAGTCCTGAGACGATGGTACCACATCCAGAGCTGCCTGCTTGGCAGTGGGTTTTTTTCTGTTTCAAAGCTTTACAAGGTCTGGAATGGTTGCGGCTCAGCCTGTAGTTCTTGCCATCCTGAATAAACTTTTCTGGAGGCCTAGTTTCCCCACAAGCTGAGAGAGGCACTCTGCCCCTTACCCCCAAACACTACCTCCCCCAAGTACCTACCTACTCAGTGGCACTAATGACTCAGAGGACAGAGAGGATTTTGAAATTAGATAGTTTGTTTTCTTGCCAATCGGCACGTAAGCATCTTATTATTTTTGAAATCAGTAATGTGGTTTCATGAAGGAAAGTTCTGTAATTTTGAAGCTTGCCAACTTGAAGGTTATCATCTTGTCGTTCGGTTGTTTTTCAGTTGTGTTTGAGTCATCAACACAGTGTGTCTTGGCAGACACTGGTGTGATTGGCCATTTCCTTCTCCAACTCATTTTTTGTTTTGTTTTTTTGTTTTTCGCGGAGCATTGGGGGTTAAGTGACTTGCCAAGAGTCACACAGCTAGTAAGTGTCAAATGTCTGAGGTCGGATTTGAACTCAGATCCTCCTGAATCCAGGAACGGTGCTTTATCCGCTACGCCACCTAGGTGCCCCCTCTCTAACTCATTTTTACAAATTAGGAAATGGAGACAAACAGGGTGAGGTGACTTGCCCAGTCAGGGTCACACAGCTAGTAAATGTCTGAGGTTGAATTTGAACTTATATCTGCTTGACCCTAGGCCCCAGTGTTCTATCCACTGAGCCACCAGTTTGTCAGCTGGCATTCAATTCAAAATGGCAGGCCGCAGGCACAATGGGAGAAAAGAACAGTGGAGCAACATATTCATGTTATTGGAGAGCCAAAGACTTTGTAATAATAATCATAATAACTAGAATTTATTTGGCACTTTAAGGTTTGCAAACTACATTAATTATCTCATTTTATCCTCTCGACAACCTTGGGGGTTATGTGCTATTATTATCCCCATTTTCCAGAGAAGCAAACCAAGGCAGACAAAGTTTAAGTGACTTGCCCAGGGTCACATAGCTACACACAAGTAGCAAATGTCTGAGGCTGGATTTGAACTAAGGTCTAAGTCCAAGTCCAGCACTCTACCCCCTGGATGAGGAAAATATGTTATGCCATCCCTACCCTCCCTATCTCCCCAATGACAAATTGATGGGAGCACGAGAAGATACAGTTGGGAGCTGTACAGGTGGTCAGGCATAGATGCATTGACTGCATAATAATAGCTAACATTTATGTAGCACTCTGAGGCTTTCAAAGTGCTTTACATATGTTTTCTCACTTGCTCTTCAGAATTGTCCTGTGAGGCAGGTAGTGTTGTTATCCTCATTGTATCACTCCACGTCACTGGAGGGGATGCTCACATTCATGAATCACACATCCATCAGAGTTTTGCAGTATTGATTTGACCTGACAGTGGCTCACCACCAGCTTCCAATCCCTCTCCCGGATTTCAGTATATCAGATAATAACAGTTTAAGGCCAAAGCTGACTAATGACTTTCAACTTATCAAGGGTCACACTCAGACAGAAATAATCTGCCTGAAGCATCTGTTGATTATGGTGATCTAGAATAGTGTGACTTCCATAGAAGGAACCTGGGTGGGGGGAGATATTTACATCACCAAGCATCATAATTCAACCTTCTGATTATAAATAAGAATTTGTTCCTGTTGTTATTCAGTCATTTCTTCATGACACCATTTAGGGTTTTCTTGGAAGAGATACTGGAGTGGTTGTCATTTCCTTTTCTGGTTTATTTTACAGGTGAGGAAACTGAGGCAAACAGAGTGACGTGACTTGCCCAGGGTCACACAGCTAGGAACTGTCTAAGTGAATTTGATTTCAGGAGGATGTGTCTTCCTGAATTGAGGCCATCACACATACCCCTAATCCACTGCACACCTATACCCATAAATAGCAATACAATGGATAATTATTTTAGACCCTTTATATGATCAATTATATATATATATATTCATTTCTGAATTTACATGATGAATTTTTCACATTTCCCTCTGCATTGCCAACATGTACCCAGAAGCCATAATGACACAGATATCGCTTATGCCACTATTTCCACTTTCAAAAATCTTCAGTGGCTCCCTACTATCTCTAGGACAAAATGCAAAGTCCTCTGCTTTCTTGGTATTTAAAGTTTCTGTGTAACCTAGATCCAGGCTGCCTTCACAGGCATTTCCTATGGCTCCTCCATATGCTTTATTGAGAGAGTTGAACATATTGTAAGCTTCCCCAAAACAACATCCCACTTCCCTTTTCTATGCCTTTACTTGGGCTCTTCCCCATATCACACTATCTACTGGATGCCTGTTTACTTAGGTTATCCCCCATTTACACTATCTCCTCAACTCCCCTTCATAGAATCCCTCATTTAGTTCAAAAGACAGTTAAGGTGGGGCAGCTAGGTGGCGCAGTGGATAGAGCACCAACCCTGGAGTCAGGAGTACCTGAGTTCAAATCCGTCCTCAGACACTTAACACTTACTAGCTGGGTGACCCTGGGTAAGTCACGTAACCCCAATCGCCTCACTAAAAAAAAAAAAAAAAAAGACAGTTAAGGTGGCACTTCCTCCAGCAGGCCTTTTGGCATCTTCATAGTCTTCCCCACAATAATGATTACCTTAAAATTACTTTGTATTACTATACACATACTTCATATTAATGCATCTGTCTATGGTTGGATTGCCCCAGGAGATGGTAAGCTCCTTGAAACTAGGCACTTTGCATTTTTTGATGTGGTATCCTCACAATTGACACTGTACTCTGTTGAAGTTACTGGGACTAATAACAACCTCTCCCCAACTTTTTGTCTCATCCCAGTCTAGACCTCCTCTGACCCTTTCCCCTCTAATTCACATCCCCTCCTGTACGGTGAGTGGTTCTAGAGTGTCATCCCTGTCAGGACACCTAACATCTTGGCTGAAAGAATAAAGCTAGGCATCCTTTTAGATGAAAGATTGTTTTTGATTTCTTCCAGACTTTTCCCAAAGTTTCCAGCCACCTTTCTGCCCCATTGATCAGCTGGGTCACTGAAAAAAGAACAAAAGCTTTGTTCTTTGGCTCTCTTGAAGTGCTCTGCATTGGGCAAGAATAGCAAATCCCTTCAGACAAGTAACAATCCCTAGGACTGGGTGGCTCTCCCTGGAACAAAGTGACAAAACCCCCAATGATTTCTGGGATCATTTTCATAATTGAATGTAAAAGCCAAAAGATGGTATAACTTGTTCAAGTCTTTGAACAGCTACTGAAAGAAATAGGGTTTTGTTTGTTTGTTTTGCTGTTGTTGTTTTGTGGTTTTTTATTTTTATTTTATTTTGTTACAAAAAGGCAATAACATCATTCTCTCTTTGCGGCTGTTCAGTATTGGTTCTAGCAGGTTTTATGTCTACATGGTACACTATAATAACTTACTCCCAAAGATGTCCACTAGTTCTAGATTAAAATGTAATATAATATACATAAAGCTTTATTATTCCTTTAGGTTGTTGTTTTAAACTAAAGTGGAATATTTCCCTAAAGTCTTCCACAAATGTTCACAATTCAGAGCTAAATGCGCTTGCTGTTTATACTAGGACCATTGACGAAATGTGCCTCATAGACCTGTCAAATTATTTTCATACAACTGTTCCTGCTGCATTCTTTTTTTTTTCTTTTCTTTTTTCTTTCTTTTTTTAAACTGGCAAATGTTCAAGTAGCCGGCTGTAAGTGGCAATAATTAGCTACTCTCAGTCCTGCTGATGCATGGAGCAGGTCACTCAGTGCCTCTTAGAGATGGTGACATTTTAAATTACCTGAACAATTCCAGAAGCAATCCTTGGACATAATTAACACCTTCCCTAATTACTGCCAGGTCTAGGCAGAGCTGCTTTTTATTTATGGGATAGCACATCATAGCACATCCTTCACAAATGCTGTTTTCATTTCTGGGTTGCAAACTTCAGATGTGTGGGCTCTATGGTAAAGAGGAGGATCTTTTCTCCTCTTCCCCCCCCCCCACCGCCTGTTCCCTCCCCCCCTCCCTTTTCCCTCTCCCTTCCCTTCGAGTAATCAATGCACTGCTGAATGAGTTCATTTTAATGCACTCAATCATGCCTCTAATGTTCGTAGCTTACGGGCGCAAGCATCAGTAATGCAGGAATGTTATATGGCTTTAGTTTGGGCCATTTCATAAAATATTCATGGAATCAAAAATGTGCATCAAAATAGCGGCTGGGAGAATTACATTTATGCGCCTGCTTTTATGGCAGCTTCACATTTAAACCCATTTGTGTTAATATCTAGTCAATCTTTCTACTTAAAAAAAAAAAACCTAAAATGGTGGAGATCATATACATTCTCCTTTGCTTAATATTTGTTCAAGACATCTGCTGTGATGTAACAAATATCTATAAACTTTCAGCGATGTCGTATAGAGAAAGAGAAGGGGTGAACAAGACTGAGATAATATCCAGAGAGTGAATCTGTGAGTCAGAGCCTACTGTCCTGCTTTTTAGTTTCTGCAGCTCATGTGTTTTTATTTGTGTTTTCTTTTCTTTCTTTTTTTTTTTTAATGAATAGATAGATGAGTTTCCGGTTTTTGTGGGCTTTACCTAAAGTGAAACTCTTCAGTAGTGGTTTTATTTTTTTTTATTTTATTTTTTTTTAGTGAGGCAATTGGGGTTAAGTGACTTGCCTAGGGTCACACAGCTAGTAAGTGTTAAGTGTCTGAGGCCGGATTTGAACTCAGGTACTCCTGACTCCAGGGCCGGTGCTCTATCCACTGCGCCATCTAGCTGCCCCAGTGGTTTTATTTTAATAGGGCACTTTCCTGTAGGTGAAGAACTATAAATACCTACCTATTCCTTATGTCATCTCCATCCAATTAGAAAAATACCCAGGATTTATTCTATTTTCATTTGTTAGGGGAATGTTGTCTCGTTATGAACATAACTGCTCACAACATGTCTCCTCAAGTGTGTTTTATTAGCCTGGTTCACATTTATATTAAGACAGATGGATGATGGATTTGAAGAAGATCCGTGGGCTCCTGTAAAGTTTTGGCTTCATTTTGTCATGGTTTTTAATTATTCCCACAAAAGCAGTTTCTTTGCATAGCTTGGGAAGAATGGATGAGAAATTTCCAGATTTTTGTTTTAAGATATTCTAGCATATTACAAAACCATAGTTCAACAGTGCTTTTTTGTCCACAGCTTGCTTATCACCTTGCTGAGAGATAATGTTGCAAGGTGGATGGAAGGTTGGCTTTGGATTTAGGAAGGTCCTACCTGGCTTCAGGTCCTGTTTCTAATAGCTGGCTATGTGACCTTGGGCACAAGCAACCTGACAGTGCCCTGGGCAATTTTCTAAGACTCTTAGTTGGAAACAAGCTGGTCTGCCTTGGAGTAGGGAATCTGTACTCTGATTCACTCTACCTTTGAAGTCACAAGTTCGGATCTTCATAAATGAATACATAAATAAATACTCTTAGGGGGCAGCTAGGTGGCGCAGTGGATAAAGCACTGGCCTTGGATTCAGGAGGACATGAGTTCAAATCCAGCCTCAAACACTTGACAATTACTAGCTGTGTGACCCTGGGCAAATCACTTAACCCCAATTGCCTCCCTTAAAAAAAACTACCCCCCCAAAAAATAAATAAATAATCTTGCTATTAGAATCCTCAGGTTTCAAAGGACCAGAAGTTTCCATGAGATGGATGGATGGATGGATGGATGGATAGATGGATGGATGGAAATAGATACTCTCAGATTCATAATAACAATTGTGTGAGATTTGTTCCTATTTCCTCAAGCAACATCCTAAAAGACTCTTGTCTCCACATCTATGAAATACTTCTGAATTCTGTTTCCTGATCTGTTTTCTTTCTTTCTGCTCTTATGCCATTGATTTTTCAACATAACCTTCTTGCCTCTCTGTCTTTTCTCATTGAAAGAAAAAGTCAATAATAGGGAAGGAGAAATAATCAAACACTTTTGTCCATGTTACTCTGGTGGATGAGTACTAGAACCTGAGATTCTATCCTGTGTCTTAGTAATAAATTAACTAATTATTGGATTATATATGGACCTATGCAAGTTACATGGTAAAAAAAAGTAACTAAACTGAATAAATATGGGAAAAAATGGGAAAAATCAAAATAGGAAAAAAATCTGTTTTCTTCTAGCTATGCATTAGAACATAAGCTTCTTGGAGACAGGTGCTGTTTTATTTTTTTTTTGTTTTGTTTTGTTTTGTTTTGTTTTATAGCTAGCACCTGGCACAGTGGTTTGTACATGTTAACACTTAATACATCATTATTGAATTGAACTGAATTCTTCATGTCTGCATGTACATATTTCTTTTTTTTTCTTTTTCTTCTTCTTCTTCTTCTTTTTTTTTTTTTTGGCAAGGCAATGAGAGTTAAGTAACTTGCCCAGGGTCACACAGCTAGTAAGTATCAAGTGTCTGAGGCCGGATTTGAACTCAGATCCTCCTGAATCCAGGGCCAGTGCTTTATCCACTGCACCACCTAGCTGCCCCCATGCATGTACAAATTTCTTTAGCAATATGGCAGCCATATTAATGGGCCTTTACCAAATTCCTTCTTATAGCTACACTAATTTAAAAATTTTTTCAATTAGATTTTATTTAAAGCTGTAATCTTATTTAAATTTAACTTTAAAGAACATTATACTTTATGTGATACATTAAGGCATAAGCAAAGCATGTATTCATAAAATTATAATTTTAAATATTACTGCTGATCATCTAATTGTAAATATTACTACTGTTCATTGTTTGAAAAAGAAATGGCAGGTATGATTAGAGAGACTGCTATGAATTGAAATCTATTAAATTTTTTACTTACCATAGCCATTTGACGTAATGTGGCAGAATAATTTGAAGGCTGGTCTTAAAGTCAGTCAGAAAGATGGGGGTTCAAGTCCTATCTCTAACACATACTAGCTGTGTGCCTTTGGGTATCACAACCTCTTAATGCCCCACCTGAGGCAACTCTCTAAGACCATAACTTATAAGATCAATTGGCAGTCAGTATTAATGAAGTAGATTTCCATATCATGAGTTCCCTATCCCAATGAAATCATATTACATCTTAGCAAAACAAAACACACACACACACACACACACACACACACACACAAAACCAGATAAATGTTTTATTCTTTTCATTCCCAAATGTTATCACATTGTAATAGGTAATTCCAGGATTCTAACAAGACCTTGATAGTATGGTTATAGCCAAAGGGCCAAAAGTAATAGATAAGAGAAGAGTAAACAAAGTGTCAGAACGTGGTCACAGATGATGGGGCGGGGCAGGGGGGGTGGAGAAATCTGAGGAAATTCAATGGATAAGGTAGTTATAGACAAAGGGAAGGCCAAGAAAATTTAGAAAATTTAAAATTGTGAGTAGGTCCCTACAACTGGCCACCCAGCCACTGTCCAGTACTTCTTAAGATGCCAAGTTAGAAGAAGAGCAGACTAAGGAAAATAGGGATTAGCCTTAGAAGGGGCCTCATCTAATCTAATTCCCTCATTTTACAATTAAGGAAACTGAGGCATAGAAAGGAGATATTTCTTTTCTGTAACGGTACAAGCAGTAAGTAGCAGGTATGGGATTCAAACCAAAGCATTCCAAATCTAGTTCTATTCCTCCTAATTCATGAGTGCCATCTCTACTACCCAGATCTGCCCTGGGAGTTGAACCAGCTACCATTGTACCTCTTCTAAGTCTTATTACAATCATGAAATGTTTAAAAAATACTAATCAGTCAATTAATATTTTTCAAGTCTCTACCATGTGCCAGTCACTGTTCTGAGTGCTGGGGATACAAAGAAAGGCAAAAGATGGTCCCTGCCCTCAAGTGGCTCCCAGTCTAATGGGGAGACAACATGTAAACGCCTATGTACAAACAAGACATTTACAGGATAAATTGGAGATCCATCGAGAGAGAAGGGAACAACATTACAGGGCATCAGGAAAGGCTTCTTGCAGAATAGGGGATTTTAGATGAGATCGAAAGGAGGCAGGGAAGCCAGGAGACAGAGATGAGGCAGAAGAAAAATCCATACCAGGGAGTTGTCAGTAAAAATGCCCAGAGTCAGGAGATGGAGTGTCCTGTGCAAGGAATACAAAGGAGGACAGTGTACCCGGATTGCAGAGTACTTGTGGGGGGGGGGAGTGAGGGAAGGGGGGTTTGGGGGGGAGTTCTGAAAAGGCTGGAGAGGTAGAAAGGGGCCTACCTATCTATGGAGGATTTTAAAAGCCAAACAGAGGATTTAAAAAATTATATGTGTGTGTACGTGTATATGTACATGTACATATATATGTATATATTAAAATGAATAAATAAATGTTTTATATATACATTCATTTACTTAGCTATCCATATATTCATTCATTTATTTATTTATTTATTTGCTTGTCTATCTATCTGTTCATTTAATTGATTATTGGTTGGTTTGGTTGTTTAAATTGGGTTTTATTCTCTTGTAAGTACTAAGGAGGTCCTGGAGTTGATTGAATGGGGGAAGGGGAGAGATTTGAAAAGGGATGTGATCAAACTTCCGTTTTAGGAAGATCCATCTGACAGCTGAGTCAAATCACAAATACCTTAGAAAATCTTTCCTCAATTCCTCCATTTTACTGATGAGGAAAGTGAACCCAGAGAATGACAGTGTCTTGCCCAAGGTCCAATATCTCTCTACTGGCAAAATCAGGACTAGAACTCGGGCCTTCTAACTCCTAGTTCACTATTGTACAGTTTCCTTCTCTTTTGCGGTCTCTGTCATATTGTGTATTAGAAAGAAAGCTGGTCAAGGTGTCAGGAAATTGGGTTTGAATGCAAGTGCTGGCACTTAACCAGATGTAGGCCCCCTGGCCAGGTTATTTTACCTCCGTACACTTCAGTGTCCTCAGCTGTAAAACTGTTATAATAATGTTATTCACCGTATCTACCTCTCAGGGTTGTTGTGAACCAAGTGCTTTGTAAATCTTTGGGTTCTATATTAATGCGAGTTTATCATTATTTTTGGATCAGGCTTCTAAATTAGGGTGCTCTTCTCTGGGGTCAGAGTTGTTTTGTTCAGTCATCTCAGTCATGCCTGACCCCCACTTGGGTTTTTCTTGGCAAAGATACTGAAGTGGTTTGCCATTTCCTTCTCCAGTGGATCCAGTGGATCAGGCAATCAGAGGTTAAGTGACTTGATCAGGATCACACAGCTAGGAATCATCTGAGTCTGGATTTGAACTCAGGTGTTATTGACTTATTGACTCTATCCACTGTGCCACTGGCGCAGGGTAGGATTGTACGTAATACTGGGGGAAGGACTATAAGGGATGGGAAAGAGAGGTGCTTCTGTGGGATGAAATAAAGCGCTATCAGCAAGCACATGTAAAAATGTCCTCCAGAGGGGACCCTTGAATCCTTAAGGTTACTGAATTAAATTGGATAAATGGACTCCAGCTTTATTGAATTTGGGGAATATTTACTGAAATTTAATGGCTCCTCTCTCATCTTCACCACCACCTTGTGGTTGCTATAAACAAAGATGGAGACGTTCTAATCTTTGCATTTGTGTTGCTTTTCATCTCTATTCGTGTGATCTTGATACCATTTGTGAAAAGGAAATTTCAGTAGGGCATAACTATTTTCATGACCACTGTCTGGATACAAAGATAAATCTCATCTGAGAAAATGAGGTATGGTCTATCTAGACAGGTTTCATCAACCATGATAAAGAATTTCATGGGGACTCGGACAATTTTCTGTACCCTTTGACAACAAAAGGCATGATTGTGCTTTAAGGAAATAATAGTACCAGCCTAGTACATTATAAGTGACTCTTTATTTGGGGAGGAAAGGGCAATTTCTGTGATCAGCATCAGAAATGTGGGCTGCTTATGGTTCAGGGATGGCTTCCTAGAGAATTCCAATTAAGAAATTTCAATGGTTACCACAATTTTTTTACTCATTTACACAAAGTAATGGATGCTAATGAGTAAAATATAATTAGTATTGTGCAGTTGTAAACGACCATACTAGAAAACAAGTTTGCTTACCATTTTTAAGGAATGAAATAGCCCAAGGCCAATATTAAGTATTGGCTTTTCTATGATGTGTTTTGTACATTTGTGCCAAATCTCTTAAGCTTCTCTCAGTTTCCGCAAATAGGGAATGGGGAATAAAGGCTGTTTCTTAGAAGTAATACTTAGTCAGATTTGTTGTAAAGTATTTTGAAATGTTGCTTTGGAATTTCTAATCAATCAGTCCCTTATCAAAAAGCTAAACATTGGAAAATGGATATTTGCTTTCATTATGAAACCTGACCAGTACAAAATGGCAATACTTTCAAACCCATCTTAAGTCATGCTAGCCAAAGTCAATCTCCCGGAGTCTAGCAAATTCAAATGCCAAATTCAAGATCCTATTAGGTTGGCCTTCCCTCCTAGTTGTCGCCCTTTTTACTGCTCATAGGTATCAGAAATTCTTAATCATCTTGCTTCATCTGCCAATCCTGATGGGCTCTTCACCAGCACACCCCTAGTAATTCTCTATCCTCTGGCCTACATACTGTGGGCCTTGAGGCATACACAAAATTTTAAACATGGTAGGCACTGACCAATCTGTATTTATGAATGACTTATGTTCTTCAGGTGAGCTTGCAGAAGCAGCTGAGCATTATGAAATCTTCCATGAAATGACTGAGGGACGGCTATGGAAAGATGCGAATGGCCACACGCTCAGCTCCATGGCCTGTGAAAATCTCCGGCGGATTTACACGATGCTCGCAGAAAGAATGCTGAATGACAAACATTACAAACAGGCCATCTGGACTCTACTGAAAGCTTGTGAAAAAGCCAAAGAAGGTGGGTAGGAAAAAAAAATACATACTCACTCTCCTTCCGTTAATGCACTGTTCCAGGCTCTCCCAGGAGCAAAGTAAAAATTGTCAAGTGTTTGACTGGGTGATTATTTCCAATGAAATTCAAAGACAAATGCCATCAATATACTTCCAAATTTCACTATAAAACCAAAGTGCCTTCTTGCTGACCACAAGGAATCCATTAGTTTCTTGAAAGCTTTATCTCCAAAAATGCCATCTTCTCAGAACAACATTGTAAAACAAGGTGCCTGTAATCAGAAGTTAGGGTCATTTATGGAAGTTAATATTTTTTCCCCTGAGGTTATATATTTTCATTGTACATAAGCATCAGGTAATTATGAAGAGGAAAGAAACTGAGGCTCACTTGTCAAAGGGCTCTCAGTGGTCTTTTCAGTGAAATAGGTTAAGTTTATCTGAGTATCAGTAATACATTTAAGATAAACAGCATAGAACCTATGAAGGTTGATGTTTTATATTAGTAAAATAGAAAGACAAAAGCCCAGGAACAGATTCACATGATATATTAATTCATGAGATTCATGTGAGGGGCTGTGGTGTAAGAGGAAAAAGCAGTAGATTTAGAGTCAGAAATACTTCAGTTTACTGGTCATCTGACCATGGGGCATCACCATCCTTCTGAGCCTTCCTATTCTCAACTGTGAAAGGGGAATGGGGTTGGATGAAAAATTCTCAGAGGTTGCTTCTAGCTTTACATGCTGTGATCCTCATATGTGACGTTAACCTAGAGTCAGTCAATAATAGGGAAGCATTTCTGAGATGGAGGGAAAAAAAAGGTAGAAACTTTCCTCATCTTCCTAGTCCTAGCTCTCGTGAAACCCCCCTTGTTGAAGGGGGGATTGGTATCCCAAGGTCTCAACCTCTATGAGTATCATGCTCATGGTCTCTTCTCCACTCTCACCCCACAACAGAATAATGACAACAACGAGTTTTCCTTTAAAAGTTGATAATGAGGGGGCAGCTAGGTGGTGAAGTGGATAGAGCACTGGTCCTGGAGTCAGGAGTACCTGAGTTCAAATACAACCTCAGACACTTAACACTTACTGTGTGACCCTGGGCAAGTCACTTAACCCCAATTGCCTCACTAAAAAAAAAAAGTTGATAATGCTGCTTGACCTAGCCACATTTTTGTGCTATTTGCACCGGGTACTGGTTATAGTTCTGACTCTGAACCTCATTTTACTTATCACTAAAATGGTGATCATCACATTTGTCCTGCCTACTCCTAGTTATGCTGGGGTGGAGTAGGGAATGCAGTTAGGTGACCCAGTGGATAGAGTGCCAAGCCTGGAGTCAGGAAGACTCATCTTCCTAATTCAAACTGGCCTCAGACACTCATTTGCTGTGTGACCCTGGGCAAGTCACTTCAGCCTGTTTACCTCAGTTTCCTCATCTGTCAAGTGAACTGCAAAAGGAAATGGCAAACCACTCCAGTGTCTTTGCCAAGAAAACCCTAAATAGGGTCACGAACAATTGGACGACTGAAAAATAACTGAACAATAACACTCCTCAGGGGAGTTTGTGACGATCAAGTGAGAGCTTATGTGACTGATTCGTGAATGTGAACTATTAGTATAGAAAAATATCTAAAACTTCATTGAGTTCTGGACTATCCATGATTTAAGCAGTTTTATAGAGTCGCATTTTTGTGGATAGCTCATAAACAACTCTAGATGTTTGTCTAAGAGGCAAAACTCTCATTCCAAACCCAAGGCCGTGTGATATAACAGATAAAGTGCTGACCTAGGTTTGCTTTCTACCTCAGATACTTCCTAACTGCATGACCCTTCTCTGTGCTTCAAGGCCCTTATCTATAAAATTAGGGCGATGGAGTCAACCTTTAAGGTTTCTTCCACCTCTAAATCTATAATCTTATCACCCTATGAAGGGGGAATACCTTCTTTTTTTTCTTGGAGAAAGAAAATAGGAACAAATTCACTGTCAAGAATTAGCTTTTAAAATCAGATTAAATGTATTATTTCCAAAATTTAGGAAACATTCATGCATCATTAATGATACAGTTTGTGAAATATGAGGCATTGTTTGGTTTGCTTTATATAATTGATTATATATTAATATTAAGTCATTAGAGTAAATACTTTTTTGCAGGGCAACAAGGGATAAGTGACTTGCCCAGGATCACCCAGCTAGTAAGTGTCAAGTGTCTGAGGCCGGATTTGAACTCAGGTCCTCCTGAATCCAGGGCTGGTGCTTTAGCCACTGTGCCACCTAGCTGCCTTTAAATGTCTTTTTTGAAGGTGATGACTCCATTCCTTTTTGAATTCCATTCTGTGTTTTCCTGATATACTCTACATGCTCATTACTAGGGACTTAATTTGGGGGAAGTTCACTGAATGAAATTCTTCAGGCCTTTTAACTGTTCTTGTTGTTGTTGAGTCATGTCAGTCACTTCTGATTCTTCATGACCCCATTTGGGGTTTTCTTGGCAAAGTTACTGGAGTGCTTTGCCAGTTCCTTTCTAGCTCATTTTACAGATGAAGAAACTGAGGCAAACAGGGTTCTGTGACTTGTCCAGGAACACAGAGCTAGTAAGTGTCTGAGGCCAGATTTGAACTCAGGTCTTCCTTATTCTAGGCTGAGCACCATTTTTATCTGTGGAGAAGTATGATTAAAACTGTTTGGGCCAATCCACAGGTGAAGAAAGAATTCTGGATTTGCAGTCAAAGGAGCTATTTTCAAATCCTGACTCTTCTATTTAACTCAGTGATCCTGTGCAAGATATTTAACCCATCTGCGCCTCAGGTTCCTTAACTGTAAAATGGAGGAGTTAGACAAAACAACCTCTAAGTTCCCTTCCAGCTCTAAGTTTATGAGCCTAAGAAAAATCCTAAAAGGTTCTCCTTTTTACTTCAACCTTTTTTAAAACAAATAAATATTTTGGTTTTCAGAATGCTTACCACTTACTTGTAAATGGATCCTGAACACCATAACAGAAACAGCCCCAAAAAACATAATTGCAGGACTAATAGAACAACAAAACAATGGATAAATTAAATTCCATTTTTAGCTTTGCCATTCATTATTTGAACCAACAGTACAGCATTGCTTCTCTTTCCCAAAGATTTTGGTTTCAGGGGAATTAAAGTAATTAAAAGACTTTGATTCTATGTATGTGTAAATAGACTCTGAAATCCATATCCATCATCCATCCACATTTGAAGTTTTCCCAGGTGTAATGCACTCAGATCTGAAACACTCAGCCAAAGACCAATGAAGAATTCTTTTCTTTTTCCCCTGTACATTGGAAGATGATGTAAGTGAATTCTGGTGTGGGTGAACTTCTCAGTCTGCTAATATAAAAGAAATCATGACTAAACACTACTTGCTGAATGTTGGTTGTGGGAAGGATGGTTAGCTCATTCATGGATTATCCATTTTAGATACAATGGGGGAAGTCCGTTGCTTAACTAAGGGATCTACCTCAGTGACGATACTAAAGGGCCATCCACAAATGAAATTGTGTTCTGACTTTACCTGAGAATAAATAAAATTTCATAATAGGAAGAAAAGCCAGCCGTCACTTCCTGGACCGAAACTTCTTTTTTATTTTGAGGTTTTTCATGAATTCATAGTCATAATTACATTAGTTAGGCTGCATTCATGTCAGGTTACATATCAAACTACTCAGAGGGCTCACAATGGACTAATTTTGAGAAGTCAGACTCACATTGGACTGAACCTTCTGATCATAACATTAAGCTTTCTTGAAACGGTTCCTTTTTGAGCTGAATATAAGCAAGTGGATATCATCTTTGCTAATAATTCTTTGTTGTTATTGTTCAGTCGTGTCTGACTCTTTGTGACCTCATTTGAAATTTTCTTAGCAAATATCCTGGAGTAGTTTAACTATTGCCTTCTCTAGTTCATTTTACAGATGAAGAAACTGAGGCAACCAGGGTTAAGGGATTTGCCCAGGGTCACACAGATAATGAGTGTCTTGAGATTTGAACTCAAGTTTTCTTGACTCTAGGCCTGGCACTCTATCATCCACTGCAACATCTATCTGCCCTTCTTGGCAATGTTATCAAGTGCTGTTGATTAACTGTTAAATGACTTGCCCAGGGTCACACTCAGCTAATGTCTGTCTCAGGCCATAATCGAACTTAGGTCTTTAGTGACTTCAGTTACCATCTTGCTGCCTCTAAATTTTACTACATTTGAAAACAACCACAAAGTCTATTGTGTTCATACCATTTCTTTGAAGAATATGTTCATTTTGTCTAATAATAATAACAATAGCCATAAGTGACTCTGGGCAAGGTCTTTCTATGAACTTTGGTTTCTTAATCGGTAAAATGGGAACAGTAATATCTGTACTCTCTGCCTCCTGGGATTGTTGTGAGGAAAATGCTCTATAGGCTGTAAAGTTATAGAACTTTCTAACCTTTTTTGTACAATGGTCTCCTGTAGTAGCCCGGTAAAGTCTATGGGCCCCTTCTCAAAGCAATATTTTTAAATGCATAAGATAAAATATGTAGAATTCAAAAGGAAACCAATTATATTGAAATACAGTTCTCAAACTATTTTTTTAAAATTATTCATACAGTTCTGAAGAACTCATGATAAAAAATGCTATCCATCTCCAGAGAAAGAACTGAGGAACTCTGAATGCAGACTGAAGCATACTTTTAAAACTATCTTTTCCTTGCTTTTTTGTGATATGGCTAACACGGAAATATGTTTTGCATAATTTCACATGTATAATTGATATCATAGTGCTTGCCTTCTCGATGGATAAAGGAAGGGCAGGAAGGAGGAAGGGAATTTGGAACTCAAAAAAAATTTTTAAGATGTTGAAAATAAATAATTATTTTAAAATACAATAAGTTCACAGGCCCCAAGTTAAGTGCCTTATGAGAGAGGGGAACAACAATTATTACTGTTATTAATAATAATAATAATAATAATAATAATAAAGTCTAGCTAATATTTCTATCATTCTATAGCACCTACTATGCACCAGACATTGTTTTAAGTACTTTACATGTGTAATTTAAGATTCTAAATATGGATTCTAATCTGTTCCTCCAGTTTTGGGGGAAACTGACTAAAATCACTGATAAAACAAGTTTAGGTTTTTAAGGGTTTATTGAAAAATAGAAAGAAAACGATTGAGAACAGAATTCCAACAGCCTGGCATTCCTATCTTTCCTCAAATTTCCTGTGAAATCCTCTGCCGCCACCATCACCATCAAGTCAGGAACCCAAAAGCCAAGAGCTCTCCGAGCAGGCCCTCTTTCCTCCTTCCTGTCTCCTCCCAGAAAATAGGAGGCTCCTCAAGTTGATTGGCTGGTAGCCTTGATAGACAGCACCCATGAGCAAACGCCATTTCCTGACGCCAAGGAAAAGCCATATGGCCTTGCCCTCTGAGGCATTTTCCTCATGGCGGAGCTTTCCCACAGCAAGTCTCCAGTAGGTGGCATCATTCCAATCATTACATACAAATGTTATCTCATAATAGCAATGATATAAATGTGGCTTTTATTACCTTAATCATTTCTTTGGATGATGTGGCAAATTTCCTACATTTTCTTTTTAGGGGGTGACAAAAAGATGGAAGGAGAAGCTGCCTTTGCTTTAGGCTTAGCGTATCATGAAGCTGGAGATTTCGAACTGGCAAAATCAGTAAGTACAGCAGAAATTGTTTTCTTACATTTTCTTCCATAGCCCTACTTTCTGCTAGGTGCCCTGCAGAAATGCGGTGAGCTGAGGTTGAGGGGTGAAAGTGGAACATCAATACACATTACATTTGTATGTAGGGTTGCATATTTCTACATTCCTAAACCATTATCATCAAACACATGAAAGCATAACAATAATGGAAGAACACAATCATCTATTTGACAGCCCCACCCAGTTGGAGTGGAAATGAACTCAAGTGCCAATAGTGGTTGATAAAGGAAGAATTGCATTTGGGTTAGGATTGAGAACAAAATGTGTAGAGAGGAGAGGCTTCCTGGCATTCACGTCACAGGTGTTAGGCAATGGAATGGGCAACAATGAAATTCCTATGATGCTAGCCTAGGGGAGCTTCCTTATTCATAATCCAAGGCAAAACCATCCCAAAAGTCTGACCACATCTCATCTTTTATGACCGTGGTTGTTTTGTTTTGTTTTGTTTTAAAGAACCCCTAAAGAGATTTGATAACAAAGGCCTTTTGATTTACCACAACTATTTATTCTAAAAACATTTTCCAATTTTTCTTTCCCTCAAAAAAAAAAAAAACCACAACACAACCTTTCAGACTTTGCATACCATCCAATTTCTTGACTTTCTCATTAGTGAGTCAGATAATTATCTAATCTAGGCAGGTCACTCATCTTTTCCTAAGACATAGTAGTTTTGGTTTTTTCCTTAGTACCCTGAGAGAATTAGCTGATTCAGTAGGTAGAACCTGGGGCTGGAGTCAGCAAGACCTGATTTCAAATTCAGTCTCATATACTTACCGGTTGTATGACCCTGGGCAAATCATTTAACCTCTGCCTCAGTTTCCTCAACTGTAAAATTGGGGTAATAATAATAGCACCTACCTCCCAGGATTGTTGTGAAGATCAGAAGAAATGATATTTGTAAAGTCTTAGCACAGTACCTGGTACATAGTACTAGTATATAGTAGTTGCTTAACAAGTGCACATTTCTGGGGGCAGCTAGGTGGTGCAGTACATAGCACTGGCCCTGGATTCAGGAGGACCTGAGTTCAAATCCAGCCTCAGGCACTTGACACTTACTAGCTGTGTGACCCTGAAAGTCACTTAACCCTCATTACCCCAACCCAAAAACAGAGTGCACGTTTCCTTCTTGCTTTAGTGTTGTCTCAAAAAATGTCCACCTTTCTTCCTTTTTTTTCATTTAGTATATTATAAGCAACATGAGGGCAGACTGTATATCTTCTTTTTATCCTTAGCATGGAACACAATGCCTTGTATCTCAAGAAGGCATTTTTTTTAAATTTACTGAATTGAATTGTTGAGATGTTTAATCTCCCCAAAATAAGTTTTCATTGGCTTTCTTTAGGTTATTAGAATTGACCTCCTTAAAATGAACTTTCTTGATGTTTATCTCTTTCCTTCCCATCTCACTTCAAAATTTTAAATGTCATTAGTTTGTGGTTAATATTGCCAGAGTTTCTCCATAATTATCACTTTACCACAATCAATGAAAATTCACTGTTGTAAAGCAAAATTAGTGATTGTCCATAAGGTGCTTTGCACACCTTAAACTATCCATCTGCTGGATACTATTGTTATTATTACTTTAATTATTTGACCACTGAGACATGGGATTTGGTACCAAGTAAGTCAGATAAATTATTGCAAATGGTATATAGCATCTGGGAGTACCCCATCCCCAATTCATAGAGAGAGTTACCCAGAGAATCTCACCCCAGGTTCAAGATATTCTAAAGGACTGCATCATGAGCCCCTATTTATCTTTAATAGTCATTTAGTGGACTCAATGAATCAAGCACAAAAGCATTTAAAGAAAAAGCATCGTAATAAAAGTAGCGATAAAAAGTTTTCTTCATAAACATATAACGTAGTAATAGAATACTATTGTGCTAATGATAAGAAATGACTAGGGGGCAGCTAGGTGGCGCAGTGGCTAAAGCACCGGTCCTGGATTCAGGAGCTGAGTTCAAATCCAGACTCAGACACTTAATACTTGATACTTGACACTTACTAGCTGTGTGACCCTCAGCAAGTCATGTAACCCTCATTGCCCTGCAAAAACAAAAAGCAAAAAAACCCAAAACAAAACAAAAAAACAAACAAAAAAAGAAATGACTAGCAGAATGCTTTCAGAAAAACTTGGAAAGACTCATGTGAACTGATGCAAAGTGAAGTGAGTAGAACCAGGAGAACATATTTTATGATTATCAGTTGTGAATGACTTAGCTATTCTCAGCAATAAAAGGACTCATGATTAAAAATATTATCTGGGAGCAACTAGGTGGCTCAGTGGATAGAGTACTTTCTGTAGAGTCAGGAGAACCTGAGTTCAAATCCAGCCTCAGACACTTGACACTAGCTGTGTGACTATGGGCAAGTCACTTAACCCTGATTGCCTCACCAAAAAAAAAAAAAAAGGAAAAGAAAAGAAAAAATGAAAAAAAGAAAAGAAAAGAAAAAATGTTATCCATATTCAGAGAAATAATTGACAGAGTCTGAATGCAGATCAAAGCTTACTTTTTATTTTTCGCTGTCTTTCTTGTTTTGGGTGGGGGAGGGGGGAGGCTGTGTTTTCTTTCACAAAATGACTAATATTAAAATATTTTTGCATGAATGCACATTTATAATCTATATAAAATTGCTTGCCTTCTCAAGAAGGGAAAAGAAGAGAATTCGTATTCAATTTCAAAAAAAACATATTAAATATGTGTACATGTAATTGAGAAATATTTAATGAAATAAATAAAAACATATTAGGGGGAAGAAAACAAAACCATGACATACTCTCCCACTAATACAGACACCTCGGTGGAAATAGTTGATAATCATAAGAAAAATTTGTGGCATGGTGCATATATAGGTCACATATGTTTGCCAAGGCGCATATATAGAGAAATATATAAAGGGCACATGTGTAGCCAGGGTGCATTGTGGAGGAGCAGCTCGCAACTCTGATGCTGCAGGACCTTCTAGTCTGGTACTGATGTCTTCTAGGGATGTCATCATGTAGCTACAGATAGGCTTGCTTCCCACTAAATTCCATTGACTGTGTTTCCTGGGCTGGCTGCCACACCTTTGGATGCCTACCCTTTCCCAGACGTTGCTCTGTTAGCCATATTGTCTTTAGCAGACACTGGATGCATGGTCTCTGCCAAGTGCTTTCCATAGGACCCATGGTCTCCAATAGATATGTAGTCTCTGCTGGGTGCTGCCTCACTTATCACAGTGTCTCTGACACTTGCTACTCAGCCCAGCATATCCCCACTGGGCATGTGGCTGAGGACTTCCTTTTTGCTTCAAGCTTCCAGTGTGACTGGTGCCTTATCATCACTTATTCATCAACTCTTTTTTTGTTGTTGTTTTTTCCTTTGTGGGGGAAATGAGGTTTAAGTGACTTGCCCAGGGTCATACAGCTAGTAAGTGTCAAGTGTCTAAGGCTGGATTTGAACTCAGGTCCTCCTGAATCCAGGGCTGGTGCTTTATCCACAGTGCCACCTAGATGCCCTCTTATTCATCAACTCTTGAACTGATATCTAAGACAAGGACTTTTTCTTCTTTATCTCAGACTTTCTATGCAACATATCCTATATAGATATATTTTCCTGCTATCTCTCACAGTTAAAAGGAAATTCAACCACAATTCTCTTCTGAGACATTTCTTTTCCTTTGGACCTGCCTCATTATGGATCCTTCCTATATCATTTAACCCATTACCCATATGCAAATAGAACTCATCTCTTCCTTTTCTACATCAATCTGTATTCATGAATCCACATTGTTCCATTCTATAAAATATTAGTGAATCATTCCAGTGGCTCCCTGTATGTACCCAACTGGTTGCTTCCCTCCCATGCTCCAGTAGATCTGTGATTTCATCAATGGGCTCCTATTACAGATAGCAACTCATCAATGCCTACCCTTCCTATGTAACTCTGATTCATATCTTCCCATAAATTGTTCACAAGAGGCCAACCCAACATACTTGGAGCCTTCACTGAATTCTTGTCCATGGGTTGGCCCCTCATTCTTCCTAGATGACCTGCACATCTCTTCTTTCTGGTCATACTTTTCTTTGATGATATCCTTTATACTGATATTCTATGATATTTTATCTGATCAATTGAGACAATAATTGGAAAGTACTAAGCACAGTGCCTGCCACATGGTAAGCTCTATAGAAATGTTAGCTGCTGCTGCTGCTGCTGCTGTTATTATAGCCTGGTTGCACCCACCATGCATGTCTCCATTGCCCTTTGAGTGGTCTTCACTTTTTAATTTTGAGAGATTGTAGCATTTCATGACCCACAGACATACTATCATTGGAAAAATATCAGTGTTAGACTAATAGATGCCACCCCATGAAGAAAAATTAAATGCAACAAAGATATACCCATTCATCTTTCTTCTGAATTCTTTCCATCCAATTTTCCCACTGTATAAAACAGTGGAGCCATCTTCTATTCACTCAGTGCTCATTGTGTTCTTTGTTCTATCCTAAGTAGAATGGAAGGATTACAGGTTACAGAAGTTACATGTTATCTTGACAGAGTTGACAAGAAAATTAAAGTAAGGTGTGACATGTTCTTCGTTGTTCACAGTCCGTTCATCTTTTATTTCTATCAGTTATTCCTGTATAATTTCTCTGTTGTTAGCTACTTATCGGATCTTATCATTTGAAAAGTTTTCCAATAGTTTCCCAAACTTTACTCCATTTCTCATGAGTTCTTATCCTTTCCCTTAGTTCCTGCGTTCTATACCACCCTGAACAAACCACTTTAATATCTTTGTGCCTTAGTTTCTTTCTCAAGGATGATAGTATCCTGGAGATAATAATAGCATTCACCTCACAGGTTATAAAGAGCAAATGAGTTAAGTAACATATATCAAATATTTTGCAAATCATAAACACTGAATAAATGCAAACTGTTATTACTATTGTAGTTATTCAAAATATGACTGTCACCTTTGTCATGCTAACTGTTATTATTCTTACTATTTTTACTGTGGTTCTTCAAAGGGAGATGACTTTGTCAACTCTGTCACTACCAAATCAACTAATGAATATGATCTCTGCTAATAAGAAAGATCGGGGTCTTCAACTATTCAGGATATAGGTTGAAAGAGAGTTTCCAAATTACGAGTTATTGTAAAAAAAATGCATTCAATACTATGTGGAAGAAACCTCAGTATTCTTTTCCTTGCTGGTTAAATAATTAACATCTGACCTGATAATCACAGTGAATAAGAGAAAGCAGAGAACTGATTTGTTCTAGAATTTGTTCCCTACTAAAGGAGGAGGGTTTTTGTTGTTGTTCAGTCATGCCTAATTCTTCATGAACCCAATTAGGTACGTAGGTTGGTTGGTTGGGTGGGTGGTTGGTTGGTTTGGCAAAGATACTGGAATGGTTTGCTATTTTCTTCTCCAGCTCATTTTACAGATGGTGAAATTGAGGCAAACAGTGTTGAGTGACTAGGGTCACACAGCTACTAAGTATCTGATGCCAGATTTGAACTCAGGAAGATGAGTCTTCCCCCAGATTTGAACTCAGGTCTTCCTGGCTCTAGACCTCACACTCTATCCACCTTACCACCTACCTGCCCCAGTGGGGAAGGTTTCAGAGATTATGAAAAGAAGAAACATTGACTAAAACTAGCAAGCCTGCCTGGTCAGTGACTTTTAAAGTGAGAGACTATCTGAAGACATCAGTTCCTGGGAAAAGAAACTCTCTTTGGTTGTGATCACATTAACTCATCACATCATGCAAGTCAAAATTCAAAATTCCAGAAGAAAAGGACCCTTCTGTGCTGGTATTCTTTAGATGTGGGAAAGGAAAGACTGAAGTATAAGATTAAATGTTTTGTCATTAAGGCTCAGTCAATATAAGACCAAATTTGAAAATTCAGTGGTGACCTTTGATCTTAAGTGTTCTTTTAAGAAGAGGGGAGATTTCCTTAGTACTTCACCTATAAATGTAAATGTGCTTACTATTGGGGCAGCTAGGTGGTGCAGTGAATATAATGCTGATCCTGGAGTCAAGAAAACTCATCTTTGTGAGTTCAAATCTGACCTTGGGCAGATACTCACTGTGTGACCCTGAGCAAGTCACTTAACCCTGTTTGCTTCAGTTTCCTCATCTGTCCAATGATCTGGAGTAGGAAATGACAAACTACTCCAGTATCTTTGCCATGAAAACCCCAAATGGGGTCAGCAAAGAGTTGAAAATGACTGAACAACAAATAGCTTACTACCATATCCAGCCTACTTGAAAATTGTAAGGATGTCAAATTTATTCAATTATCAAGGTTGTTAATGAATTATTGGTTTTTTAGCATTCATCAATAATGAAAGACAGCATGGTCTGGTAGGGACACACCTGACCTTGGAGTCAGGGAGATGTGCATTCAAGTTCAACCTGCCATATACTTACTGTGAAAGCATGGACAAGTTATTTAATCTCTCAGTACCCACAGGAAATTTTTTTAAGACAACACATTTTACAGAAAAGTTGTCCATTTGCATCTAGGATGGAAGTTTCAACACTGGGAGCCCCATATAACTAATGAAATCATAGATTTGGACCATAAATAATAAATAATCCTACAAGAAATTATATTGCCAACATAGCCATTTTATTCACTCACTTAGTTCTATAGTACAGAACTTTTAAAAATGCATTTTAGTTTAATAGTTGCACAAAACAGTACTTCCCCTGGTTTCATTTCTTTCTGGGTAATACCAAAAGTAGATGATATCACTATAATGCCTTATGGTTACAGATGTCTTACAGACATAATCTTTTGATCTTTACAACAACCCTGCAAATTAAGTGGCACAAATATCATTAACTTCATTTTGTAGATGAGGAAAGTGAAGCTCACAAAGGTTGTGAACTACTCTGGTTCACACATGAAGTGACAGATTCAAGACTACAAATAGAGTCTTTTGATTCCAGGTCCTATGGCCATATGCCAAGCTTCAGTTTATTATTTATTAGAGTATATCTGCTAATGTGCTTATCTCCCTAACATCTGGGGATATTTTTAATGGTGTTTCTAATATCCTGAACTGCTGGAGAAAATCACAAATTCAAATCTTTGGGGAATGAACCTGTTCCTGATAAAGCTATGTTGGATCTTGACTTTCTTTTTTTTTGGTGAGGCAATTGGGGTAAAGTGACTTCCCTAGGGTCACACAGCTAGTAAGTGTCAAGTGTCTAAGGCCGGATTTGAACTCAGGTCCTCCTGACTCCAGGGCCGGTGCTCTATCCACTGTGCCACCTAGCTGCCCCAACTCTTGACTTTCTTTCCCAAATTGTCAGACCCATTTCCTCCATAATATATGTTAGAATTTTTCCAGGAATTTAAGTCAAGTTCACTTACTTATAGTTTATAGTCTCCATTCTTTTCCTTTGCAGCATCTTCTCCACTCTTAATGATTTTTCAAAGATCATAGTCTCAGCAATTACAATCACCTTCCCTCCAAAATGTGTTATCCCTCCTATATTTCCCATTGCCGTCCATCACCACCAACATCCACATGGTCCCTCAGGCTTAAAAATTCAGTGTCATATTTGGCTTCTCTTCTCCCCTTGTCCTGCTACATATAAGTGATTGTGGAGGCCTATTAAGCCTTTCTACTCAATATCTCTCTTGTCTTTCTTGCCTAACGGTCCCTGGTAAATAATTACAAAGGCAGGGTATGAAAAGAGGTCCATTGACTTCAGATCCAATACTTTTCCCACTGTACCACATGGCAGACTCAGGTTTGAACTACAGTTCTCTGGTTCCAAATCCAGCACTTTTTCCTGACTGCCACCACCTGATTTCAGGACTTCGTTGCCTCCTACCTGAACCAGTGAAGTAGGTCTCCCTTTTCCCGTGTCATATCTCTTTCCTTTCCTTCCCACCCTACATACCACTCTCAGAGTAATCTTACTAACGCACATGTCCAATCATCTCATGCCCTTGCTCAAAACTCTTGAGTAAAGTCCATTCTCTTTACCCTGGAATTCAATGCTCCCCACAATTTGTCTCCAACCTGCAGGTCCTGACCTACCACCTGCTACTATCTCCATATACCCCCCCCCCACTCCAGCCAAATCAATCTACTTTTTGTTACCCAAACACAAACCTAGCTAGACAGAGACAATTGCCGACCCTTTCCCCCCCCAAAAAGATTCAAATCACATCATCTTGGCATCTGATTGAACTAAGTAATCCCTTGAAGAGACACAAAAATATCCACAAAAGGAAGCCCAATCAGTGCTCTCCAATAACACCATGGCTTTATCACTGTGACTAAAACCCTACCTTACTCATACTTAACAGATTGAGAGACTGAAGAGTCTAAGAAAAAAAATAACAGCAGCTATCTGTTATTATGATTCCCATTAGAAATTATCAAGTGGAATTATCTTCATTTGTATTTAAAGGTTGTTTACAGATAAAGAAACCAAGGCAAACAGGGTTAAGTGTCTTGCCCACTAAATGTCTGAATACAGAAAAAAATGAAATTATCACTATGTTCAAGGAACTTACATTCTATTATTTTTCTTTCCAATTTTTTACTATTAAAATAGTATTGCTTGTGCTTATTTTAGTACAGTTGGTTCACTTGACCAGTAATGCAACTGCCAGTGTGATCACTGAGATAAAGGATACGAATAATTTTATAATTTTGTTTGCATAATTCTAAAGTGCTTTCCAAAATTATTATGAAAATGTTCTTACTATTATAGATTTGTGTGAAATCTGTGAAAATACTGGATGTCTGACTTTTTTTTTTTTTAGTGAGGCGATTGGGGTTAAGTGACTTGCCCAGGGTCAGACAGCTAGTAAGTGTCAAGTGTCTGAGGTCAGATTTGAACTCAGGTCCTCCTGAATCCAGGGCCAGTGCTTTATCCACTAAGATCCCAGAGAGTTCTTTAACACAAGAACTTGCAGATGAGTTACTCATCTACTTTAGTGGAAATTTTCTTGCCTGTGTGAAAGCATAAGTCTAGACAACAAACAAAAACCAAATGCTGTTTAAGATGATGGTCTAAACCTATTTTCTGCCAGACCCTTATCCAACTCTACCAACAGAAATTGTTAAATAGAAAGTTCATTTCCTGGTACTTTATGTTCTTGTTTTTGTCCAAGACCAGATTGAGATGATTATTTTCTTCTAAGTGTTGCTATCTAACCTATTCAACTTTTCTTTTTTTTTTTATCCAGAAACAGGTAGGTTTGTGAATTACCACCTATAATATATTTAAAGGTCAAGTAAAGCTAACATCCTTTCATTCCTACTTCTTTTCCATCATATCATTAATTTTTCTTGACTTTTATTCTTCCATATCAATGTAGTTGTCTAATTTAATAAAGTCTCTCCTTGATAACTTAATATAATGTTTAATCTATAGATAAATTGACATAATTATATCCTTTTAACTCTATTGGCCCAACTAAACCAAGATCTTTTAATAGTTTTCTCCTTAATTCGATTTTCCTTTATTTCACTGAAATTTATTTTAGAGATATACATGTATAGGTCATATAAGTCCTAAGTGTGACTTGGTAGGATATTTAATGTATTTTGTTATTATCTTAAGTAGAATTTCTCTTTTTATCTCATCTTCCTGGTATTTATATAGCAATATAGAGAAACTGTACTGTTAAACATTGTTATCTATTACTTGGAAAAAGGCATAGATGATACGCTCACCAGATTTGCTGATCTGCTCATTTGCTGATTACCAAGCTGTGAAGACTAGCTAACATGTTGGTTTACAGAGAAATCCAAAAAGACTTTTACAAAAGAGACAGACATTTTCTGTAAAGGGCCAGATGGTAAATGTTGTTGGCTTTGCAGACCAAAAGGCAAAGTTAAGGATATTATGAATTCAATTAACAAGAGAAAAAATTCAAAATATAATAATAATATGGAATTGAGTATAATTTTTGTAATACTAGTCTACTAATTAAAAGAATAGAACTGTTTGGGAAGGGGGTATAACATTTCACTTGGCTGGGGTTCAAAGTTAATGATCCCTATTACCAAAATTGATCACAAATATTCATTTGTTACCTGATATATAATGAGATTTTACATATTTCATCCTCAAAAATGTCTTTCCACACAAATAGGTACTACCAAATACTGATATTAATCCATAAGCATATAATTTTAATTGAGCCAGAAGGCTAAGTATTTTAAACAAGTTTATTTTCACTAGATGCATTGATTCAGTTGTTTCATTTAAACATGATTTAATTAGGGAACCATTAATAAAGGACTTTCCTTGCTTGGCTAACAAATGGACCACTTGGAAAGTTACGTTGGCTAGAGGCTCATTTTTACTTTGTATTTTTGTCAAGAAATTATGCTGTAATGAGATATCCTCTTTTAAACTTTGAAATTTTTCGGACCATTGCTTTCCTGAGAGTTACAAATATTGTGATGAGTGCTTGGTCTGGTAATGTCGATGTAGATTATATTCTTTTAGCATAGCTACAGTGTTATTGCTTAATAAAACCCGATACTTTGCCATCTAATTTGGTAACAAAATAATCCACCTCCCACTGTACCTTATAAGCACAACTTTCAAAGGCTCCCAATTTTGATATGAGGGATATGCATGGGTAGTAAAAGTAAATAAAATGTTGCAGTAGAGTGGCACTTTACATACTCTTGAATTACAACTGCATTACTACAATTTGTACCATACTGGATAGTAGTGCAAAGTGATGAGACCACACACCTACTGTCTCTGTCACAACTACTTGACTCAGCCCTTGTAGTATGAAAATAGCCATAGACAACACATAAATGAATGAATGTGTCTTGTATTCTAATAAAACTTTATTTATGGTACTGAAATTTGAATTTCATATGATTTTCATATGCCATGAAATATTCTTTTTTATTTTTCTACCACTTAAAAAAAATTAAGTTCTTAGCTTTGTGGCCTGGATTTGGCCCAGGGATTGGTTTTTGCCAGCCCCCGGACTAGGATGGTAAAGGGCATTAAATCTGTATCCTGTAAGGATTGGTGGAAGGAAATAGGAATCTCTTACTTAGAGAAGAGGAGATTCATGGGCCATGTCATCCGTATTCAAATGTTTGAAGAACTGTCTTGTGTAGGGAAATTAGACCCATTCTGATTGGACCCAGGGGACAGAACCGGGAGTAATGAGTGAAAGTTACAAAGAAACAAATTCCTAATCACTACAGCTACCCACAAGTGAAATGAGCTGCCTCCAGGGGTTATGGGGGTTCTCCCTCACTGGAAGCCTCAAAACAAAAGTGGAATGACCACACCTCTAATTGAAGGGCTGGTCACCACTGGAAGGTGACCAGTTGGGTAGTACCACGGAGAGAATGCTGGGCCTGAAATTAGGAATACTCCTCTTCCTAAGTTCAAATCTGGCCTCAGACACTTACTAGCTGTGTGACCCTGGTCAAGTCACTTCACCCTGTTTGCCTCAGTTTCCTCATGTGTCAAATGAGCTAGAGAAGGAAATGCCAAACTACTCCCGTATCTCTGCCAAGAAAACCCCAAATAGGGTCATGAAAGTCAGAGAAGACAAAAAAAAGTTGAATGACCAAAAAAAAAAAAAAAAGATTCCTGAGATTTTTATATTTTGATTTTTCCTTTTGCCAAAACACTACAACTTGAATTTTAGAATGAGTAGTGAGTTAGCGATGGCTTTCGTTCCTTTTATCCAGAAAGCTGATCAATATGCATATTAGCTAAAGATCAGCAGCATTTGCTGCCCGTTGAACTTAAGTTGTCTTTACTTTCCAATTAGAAATCATTGCCTAAGATTTACCCTTCTGTTCTCAGTTTAATGGTCTCCCCATCCAAGGGGAGCTCAGATGCTTACAAAGATGAAATCATTGTATCCTTCTCCCAGAGGAGCCCTGGTTATCATTCCCCATAACATGCAGACAACATTGCTCGGAGCCAGTTTGCCTCATGGTGCTATGTACTTCATCACCAGCTTCTGTTACATGCTAAAGAGGTCTTGCCACACAGCTTGGGACTATTGGGGTGGAGGCTCAGGGGTCTCAGCAGTTCTCTTCCTGCTTTGCATCTGAGTTTTCATCTTCTTTATCCTTTTGTCCTGTAGCCTACCTCAGGCACTCCCCTTCTAGGAGAATCTAAACTGAGCAGCTGTAACGGGTTCCATTTCCTCCCATTTTTGCCACTGGGTTCCCTCCTCTGCCCCACCCCCAAAACTCACACCAGCAGACATTTAAACTTCTTTATTCTTTTTCGGTCTGCTTTCTCACAAGGCAGAGATATATAAATTCAAAATATACAACAGATGATAGAATTATTAAAAGGTGAAGTCATGAAAATAATTAATAATCCCCTCTGAGATTACTTTCCATCTAGTTTGCATGAATCTCATATGTCCTGATTTATATACAAATTGTCTTCCCCCATTAGAATGTGTGCTTCTTGAAGGCAGGAATTATTTTTGCTTTTCTTTGTATCTCCAAGACTTAGCATGATGCCTGTCATTAATAATAAGGGCTTAATAAATACTTTGTAGCTAACAACAACAACAAAAGTGAGATATGCAAGTGTGAGTGTATATACACATATATTACTACTATATACATATATATGCATTTATATTACATGTATAAATTTATATCATATATTGTATATGTATATATTTGTACAAATGTTTGTATTATTTGCACATATACACATGTATGTATATGTGTATAAATGTGTATATATAAGTGTATATACATAATATAGTCATGATCATTGTATTTCCATAATAATGAAAAGAGAGGTATATTTTCAAAAGTACATGGAATTGGGGCAGCTAGGTGGCGCAGTGGATAGAGCACTGGCCCTGGAGTCAGGAGGACTGGCCTCAGACACTTAACACTTACTAGCTGTGTGACCCTGGGCAAATCACTCAAGCCCAATTGCCTCACCAAAAAAAAAAAGTACATGGAATTGACAATCCTCAAAACAAATACACACATAAAAGGTATAGACAGGATCATTATTTCACACATAATTCTACTTAATCCATTTAAAATAATCCTTCTTTGGGGGCATAAACAGCATTTTTGATGGTTCCTAATGAAATCTCTTAACTTTTTATAACTTTTGGATTTATGAAAAAATTAAAAGATAGCACCATTTTGTTTAAATTGTCTATAAATGTTAAATTATGGCCTTTCTAAAACACCAAGACAAATATCTGTGTAATGATAGCTTAATTTGGCATTAAAGACTACATATAGAGACACATTTACATATTACATGGTTTGAATATGACCTAATTCATGGGGAATGGAGTAGCTAGCTTTCAAATTTTTATAAATTTTATAAATTAGTTTCTAAATTGCCTCTTTTCTTAATAGTTTTCTCTCCTGTATGTTTTCAATAGTGATCTGTTAGGGCTATATTTTCTAGTGTATGTAAGATGATACTTCACATTAAGAGGAAGGAATTTCATTGCCTTAATTATTATAAACTATAATCTAGCATTCACGTGTATTGGGAAAATAATCAGAAAATGTGAAAACTTGCTTTCAGTGCCCTGGGGAACTACCATCCCCTCATTAAAATACATCAATATATGTCACTGAAAAAGGACCAAGCCTCTATAAATTCAGCTTAGCCATTTTTTTAAAGAGGCTAGAAATTTTGCTTTCCATTCCAATGGGTGCTCATATTTTAAAAAGAAAGAAAGAAAAGCATGCCACTAATTTCAAAAATATACTCAAATTTAAAGTATAATTAAAAACAATGAGTGAATCATAATAACTACTTTATTTACACTAACATGACCTATGAACTTCAAGAAACTGGTGGCTCCCTATTTTGTAGAAGATAGCAATATGAAACTGAGATTGATGAACTTGGATTTTTTTAAAAAATAATTTGTTAACTATTTAATATGATTGGTTTCTTTTGTAATCCTGTATATTGTATCTTATGCATAACCTTCACTATAAAAGAGGTACATGAAGCAAAGTGGCTAAAATCCTTTGATCTAAATAGGATACATACATACATACATACATACGTAGACAGACAGACAGGCAGGCAGGCAGACAGACAGGCAGGCAGGCAGACAGAAAGAGATGCTTTAGAGTTCAAAGCTTGGCACATTAAAATATACTGTAGAACATCAAAGCCACCTGTATAATCCATCATGAGACTGATTGTGTAATAGACCTCAAGGCAATGGCAGAGTTGTTAGCTAGAGGCCACTGAACAGGAAGATTAGAGGCCATACCTGGAAAAGTCCATGGTTTATAAGAGTTGATGGTGCTCACCTCGGCAGCACATATACCAAAATTGGAATGATACAGAGGAGATTAGCATGACCCCTGCGCAAGGATGACACGCAAATTCATGAAGAGTTGATGGAGGGTGAGGATTGTTCTTTTCCACTTGTAATTTATCCAAATTAACCTCTAAAAAAAAAAAAGAAATTTCAGAAGGAAAATCCAGACTTCCTAACATTCTCAAACTTGTCAAAAAAAAAAAGTATTCATGAATACATCTAGAGGCGTAACCTACAGTAGAGCATAAATTCACTATTTAGCTGCTCCCCATCTTACAGATGAGAAAATCGAGACAGACAGGTTAAGTGACTTGCCCAAGGTCACATAGCTAATGTGTCTGAGGCAGGATTTGAACTTGGGCCTTTGTGACTTCAGGTCCAGCACTCTAACTATTGTATCTCCTCACTCGCCCCCCCCTACCCCATTTTTTAAACATTCAAAGTGTGAAAAATATGGATCAGTAGGAAATTAGAATGATTACAATTTATTCACTACCTCTAATGACTTTAAAGAAGGCAGATTTTTAACCACAATAAACAAGTGATAAGATATAGTGATAGAAGTGTAAAAATGATCCTGATTAATAAACATCTTAGTTGTTCATTCCTACATTTAGGTTTTAGCCATGTCATTATATGTGAATTGTCTAGTAGTGCCTAAGATCCCCTGATGACAAAGATGGCCATTCTGTCCAAAGCAGTCTTTATACTGGCCAGGTCATGGTAGTGATTGCTGGCTTTCCTACTATTCATTTTGCAGCTAATAATACAAACACACACACACAAAAGAGTGGTTTCTGACATTTTTACTTGGGGCCCTAAAATGTATGCTTGTGTGCAACCTGGAGGCCTTTTAAACAATATATATTTTGTAGTCCTCTTCAACTCCTCAAAAGGAAGAAAAAAATCAAGAATTTACCATTTTTTAAAAATAAGTGATTTTTACAGATGTCAGATGTAGAACCCAACCCACCAAATCATAAAAGTCTTTTACAATGCAAAATCATCATCCTAATTCATTTTTGTCTCATTCAATTCACAGACATCTGGATATACTTGTTAGGAAATATAAATGCCTTTAGAAAGCATAACTCAGTTGGCATAATCTTTTCCTGTACACAAGTCAATATGAATTTTACTACCCTTTAAATAGTCTGGCTTTTGTTCATTTTTATTATGATATAAAATAATGTAAACATAAAGGAGAAGGCAAGAAATTCATTAAATGTTTCTTCTAAAGCAGGCTACTCCTATGCCTGATATAGTTTATTATTAAATTTTAATAATAGGAGTTTTAAAAGTAAACAGAATTCTGATAGAAGAAAACTGGCCTTAGGCAAAATCTTGAAGCAGGCAGGTTGTCTCTGCCACTTCCCTGTCTACTTTTCTCCCTTTTTTTTTTTAGTTCTCAGACATCCAGGACTCCCCTGCCAGTAATTCTGGGACCCCTCATTTACAATGGAGAGTTGGGGAGTCAACTGTCATAGCATAAGTTGTATCAAAAATCTCACGATGGGGGAGCAGCTAGGTTGCTCAGTGGATAAACCACTGGCCCTGGATTCAGGAGGACCTGAGTTCAAATCCAGCCTCAGACACTTGACACTTACTAGCGCTGTGTGACCCTGAGCAAGTCACTTAACCCTCATTGCCCTTCAAAAAAAACTCATGATGGGGATAATTTCACCTGACAATTTATAATGGCAGACCCAACAGTTGGTGATTTTTTCAGGGGAAAATTAGGCTATCATCTATGGGTAGGATTTTAACCCCATTCTAACCATTTTCCCCCAAGTTAATTTGGCTAGTTTTTCCTTAAAAGAAATTGAAGCCATCCTTGAGAGTTTGTTGGCTGAGGGGACTAGAAGCTCAGGCTATTGACATCACTTCCTCATCACTTAAGTATAGAACATCCATAAGGAGGCCAATGGGCCCTCTATGCTTAGTTGGTGGGTCATGATGGGTAGTTTGGGCAAGGGAAGTTCACTAGATGAATATTCTGGAGGTATCCTCAATGCCTACCCTTGTAGAAGATCCTTCTCCAGCTATGGCTCAGTAAATCTCACTTTGTTAACCACTGAATGACCTACGTGTCTCCTTTTATTCCAGTATTGAAACTAGACTGTTGTTATTGTTCATCCTTCATTCTCAAAGAGGACATTGGGAGGGTGACGTCTTCACTTGCAAGTGAATTGGATTTAAGTGAGACAAGACTGTACAAAGTCGGGGCAGCTAGGTGGCACAGTGGATAGAGCACTAGTCCTGGATTCAGGAGTTCCTGAATTCAAATCCAGCCTCAGACACTTGACACTTACTAGCTGTGTGACCCTGGGCAAGTCACTTAACCCCCATTGCCCTGAAAAAAAAAAAGATTGTACAAAGTCATAAGCCTCACTCTCTCCTCCAGAGTCATCTGAATCTAGTGGGAAGACACAGGTCAGGATGACAGGTGATGTCCCAGGATGCAGTGGGAGACCTTGGCCTTTTTAAGTTAAGGTCTTTCCCAGGTCATAGTTTTCCTGAGGCAACACCCATTCAGTGATTTTTCTGAAACTGGCCAGAGAGAGGCCCAGCACAGAGCATCACCATTATATATTCTCCAACTCTTATTGAGTATGAATTAGATAGGGATGTGGCCTTCAGCCTTCTGCACTGATACAGTAAAGATGGTATTGGAGAGTACTGGCTTTCCATTCCTTTGGTAAACCTTTTCTGTGACTCCTTTTAGGCTTTTAGTCAGTCAGACATCTCAATCAGCTGTTTGGAGGGTGGATTTTTTTTTATCTGTTTCCCTTGAGAAGATACCCTATGTGGCTTAACACTAAATGTGTCAGTCCAAGGCACGTGGTATAGAAATCAAGTTCATGACATCACCCACAAGACATTTTGTTCAGTTCTTTCATTTGTGTCTGACTCTTCATGACCCCAATTGGGGTTTGCTTGGCAAAGATACTGGAGTAGTTTGCCATTTCCTTTTCTAGCTCATTTTACAGATAAGGAAACTGAGGCAAACAGTTCAGTGACTTGCCCAGGGTCATACAGGTAGTGTCTGAGGCCGAATTTGAACTCGGGTCTTCCTGACTTCCTGACTTCCTGACTCTAGGCTCAGCACTCTATCCACTGTGCCACCTAGCTGGCCCCAAATGTGCCCAAGACTCAGTTCGTTTCTTCCTGTTTGACAAATCCTTCCTGAAACATTGCCCAAGGGTAGCAGCAGTATTCAAGTAATTTGGTTCCTGATACCCTGAGCCGTGGAGGGAATGGCTCAGGGTATCAGGAACCAATATATATATATATACCTGTCCTGTGTTTCCTATCAGCTAGAAAAGTAATATGATAAATTAATGTCCCTTGAGGTATTAATGATTGATGATAGTTTAATGAGATAATGAAGTACCAAGGATATTTAAATTTTAACAGAGACCTCTGGGAAATACAAAACTCTATTGTATAGGAATAAGTCTCCAATGCTGGCTTACCAAGAACTGATCCAAGACATCTCTAGCAGTCCTCATACCCTATTATATGAAGGGAAGGCCTGCAAAGTCTTCCCAGAGCACCAACCTCATGAAACAATGTTCTTTCATCAATAGAGCAGTGAGCTACTATATTTGCATTACTTTTTGTTATTGTTCTGTATTTGCGGTATCATATATATATATATATATATATATATATATATATATATATATATATATATATATATATATATATATATATATATTGGTATAACCTAGGGCTTTAATATTGTTAGCATGGTCTTAGAACCATAGGTTCTAAAGGTCAGCGCCATGCCATGGCGAAGAGTGGAAAGAAGGCTTTGTTCAGACATTAATGAAAGCTATTTAAATACATCATATTCTCCTAGATCTCTAACTATTTAACTCAGGAGTTCCCAACCTAAGTATATGTACACACAAGGTTGAGATGCTTGTCAAGAAGTACAGGGAAGGAGCAGCTAGGTGGTGCAGTGGATAAAGCACTGGCTCTGTATTCAGGAGGACCTAAGTTCAAATCCAACCTCAGACACTTGACACTTACTAGCTATATGACCCTGGGCAAGTCACTTAAACCTCATTTCCCCTGCAAAGGAAAAAAAAAAAAGAACAAAAAAGAAGTGCAGGGAAAATTTGGCAAATAATTATACTATGATATTGAAAAATACAAGAAACTTCACATTGACTTTGAGTCAATGAAGTTACAGAATTTTGGGTATATCCTTGGAGAAGAAAAAATCAGTTAATCTCTTTATTTTATGTCTCATATTCATATGCATGGTAAAGTCTAGAATATATTTCCTTTAAAAGTAAATAAGTAAAAAAAATTTTAATAGTAAATTTAACAAAACCAAAACTTCAGATTAAGGAATTGTCAAAGAAGAAAAGAAAAAAAAATTTAATGTGTTTCCATCTGTTTTCAGATACTATCAGTTCTTTCTCGGCAGATGGGCTGCAATCTTCTGAAAAATAAAATTCTATTCGAAATTCCAAAAAAAAAAAATAGTAAATAAGAAGGGGCAGCTAGGTGGCACAGTGGATAAAGCACCGGCCCTGAATTCAGGAAGACCTGAGTTCAAATCCAGCCTCAGACACATGACACTAGCTGTGTGACCCTGCGCAAGTCACTTAACCCTCATTGCCCCACAAAAAAATAAGAGTGAATAAGAGAAGAATAAAAGGGCAAGGAGTATAGGAAACTCCTAATCTAACAGACCCCTTTCTAGCCCTTTTGTTGATTCCTCATGGACTTCCCTGACCTGAAAATAAGGGTTGCCCAAGGTTCTATCTTTGGCCTTTTTTCCTTCTCTGTCAACAAATTCTTGTAGTAGTGTTATTACTTTATATGAATTCAACTAGAAGAAAAGAGTCCTTTGTAGATAAATCCAAAATCTGTATTTCTAGCCCTAGCCTTTCATCTGCTCTCAGACCTGCGTCTCTGACTTCATATGGGACATATGATCTTAGATCATAGGTTGGTATCATTGATTTGTTTTATAGCCAAACATATGGCCATTTTATAAATGAGAAATGTGAGAACACAAGAGGCTAAAGCTTACCCAGGGCTACACAGGTTGAGCCTAGATTTAAACCCAGCCCTCCTCATTCCCAATCCAGTGCTGCATCACCTGGGCTCAAATGATACTGATTGAAAAGAATTGCTGAAAACAAGTCTCAGATAGGTGGTGTTTTCATTACTGCTACTTGTCAAAGTCAAGAGATTGGCAGAAAAAACAGGTAGATTTTGGAAGGGAGTAGCTGAAAGGTACTAGCCTTAAAATGGCTTCGGATCTCTACACACAACATAAACAACAAGCAAGACAAACTAGAAATCCTAATTCAAGGAAACAAAAAGACCTCATTCATATCATTGAAATGTAATGGGTTCCCTGACTACTCATGTATAACTTATTTTGAATTGCTTGAGTTCTTGTGGATGGGGAGTAGGAAGGGAGGGAGGAAGAAAAGTTGGAATACAAAGTTTTAAAAAATTGATGTCAAAATTTGTTTTTACATATATTTTAGAAAATAAAATTCTATTCATAAAAATATAATGGGGTAGGACTCAGAATTGGAAATGTAGACTTTATTCAAAAGGAACAAAATAAGTAAAATGGAAGCAGGGGAGTTTTTGTAAACATCACAAAGACCTCGATTTAAATCTTGCCACACTTACTAGCTATGTGACCCTAGACAATTAACTTAACCTTTTAGGACCTCAGTTTCTTCATCTGTAAAGTGAGGGAGTTTGACTTGATGAGACTTTTGAATTTCCATCAAGCTCTAAATCTAGGATCTGATGCTTCTAAGATATACTCATGTGAAGAAATCCATGAATTGGAGGGAGGAAGCATAGTGGAGAACATTTGGATGAAGGTCAATGTAAGCAAGAACAGAAGAAATACTGTCATCAGAGGACTCCACAAAACCCCCTGAATAGAAAGAGGAAATAGATGAGCAATTTAGGAAACAGATCACAAGCCTGGCACAGAGACATGATATATTTGTCATAGGTGAGTGACTTCATTTATTCAGACACATGCAGGAAGAAGAACAGGAAGAACAAGAACAACAAGAAAAATAACAAGAACAAGGACAAGGACAACAAGAAAAATGAGAAGGAGAAGGAGCAGGAGGAGGAGGAAGAAGAAGAAGAGAAGGGGGAAGAGAAGAAGAGGAGGAAGAAGAAGAAGATGGTGGAGGAGAATAACAAGAACAAAAACAAGTAGAACAACAAAAAAGAACAAGAACAAAAACAAGTAGAACAACAAAAAGAACAAGAACAAAAACAAGAAGACTGAGAAGGAAGAGGAAAAGGAGAAGGAGGAAGCAGAGGAAGAGGAGAAGGAAAAGAACTACTAAGTTTTGATTTCCATTAATAATAATTTTATCTCTCAAAATGTGGAGGAGCCAACAAGGAAAACTTCTATCCTAGATATAATTCTTACTTCCAAGGAGAAACTAGCAGCTAGATTTGAAATTGTGGAAGTGAGCTTTATAGGAAAAGAGCCACTTCATCCCAGACTATGTTAGAGAGCAGAGGAAAGCTGACCATGGTGCAGCAATATACCCCACCATCAGGAAGAACAGATTCCAAAAGGTTCAAAGAAAGAAGAGCTAGGATTCCATGAACGAAAATGACATGAGGAAACAGTGCAGCAGTAATGGGAAACTCAAAAGAGTGAAATCCTGAAGATACAAAGAAAAGAATCCCTTCTAATGAGGAATTAAAGGGGAAATTACCATTTTCTTTGTTTGTTTATTTATTTATTATTTTGCAGGATAGTGAGGGTTAAGTGACTTGCCCAGGGTCACACAGCTAGTAAATGTCAAGCGTCTGAGGCTGGATTTGAACTCAGGCCCTCCTGAATCCAAGGCTGGTGCTTTATCCACTGTGCTACCTAGCTGCCCTGTAAATTACCATTTTAAAAGACATATGGGGGGGGGAAGAAGAGATAGTAGCTTGCAAAAGGCTCAGTTATCAGATGATAACTGATTACAGAAAAGGCAAAGCTATTTAGTTCTTCTATTGCTTCTGTTTCCTCTGCCAAAAAGACACTTTGTACTAGAAAACAAAGCATAAAAATTTCTAAAAGGAAAGTGATCCACAAGATAGATTGGCGCAGTAGAAAGCAAGCAGCTACCTACACTTGCTGAGTTTGAGTCTCCAGGCCTATTAGAACTAAATGTATAGGTTTAGTCAAGAGAATTGGTACTTGTATTGATTCCAAGGTACTATTAGTCTTCTTACAAAGATCATAAAGAAAATGAGAGATACTGCATGATTGGAGTAGGATGAATAGAGCCCCAAATTTAAAAAGAGGGTGGGGAGAGAATGGAGAGTGATAACTATAGTGAGTTTACCCAGATGTTAGCAATGCACTTTAGTTATTCAGTCAATAAACACTTACTAAGCACCTACTAAGTGTGCCCGGCACTATTCTAACTTCTGGGCCCACAAATATGAAAAGGACCTAATGAGGGAAGATAATACACAAAAGAAAGCTGAAAAGGGGGCAGGGAGGAATAAAGGTTGGGGTTAAGGGAAGGGGTGGAGATGCAAGGGAAGGAATAAAATAGTATAGTGTAAGAAATGAAAAGAAGGCTGGTCTAGGGACCTTCCTTAAATGGAGATTTTGGGAGGAACCCTTTGCTCCATATTTCATTCAGAGAACAATATGGAGGGATGTAGGCTGGATAATGGTAATTTTAGATTGAGGAAGAACTGGTTAAATGGCCAGACTCAATACATAGTAATTAATGGTCAGGTGCTATCTTTTTCAATTATTTAGATCTGATTTGATTTGTGTGAAAAATGTTTTGTAATTGTGTTCATAGATTTCCTGGGTTTGTCTTGGCAAGTAGACTCCCATAGCTGCTATCTTATAAGGAAGTGTCGGGGGCAGCTAGGTGGCACAGTGGATAGAGCACTGGCCCTGGATTCAGGAGGACCTGAGTTCAAATCTGACCTTAGACACTTAATAGTTACTAGCTGTGTGACCCTGGGCAAGTCACTTAACCCCAATTGCCTCACCAAAAAAAAGAAAAAAAAAAGATGTCCAGTGACATTGAACATTTTTACCAATGACTTGGATAAAGGCAAAGGTGGCCTGCTCATCAGTTTGGTAGACAACACAAAACTGAAAGGGATGGCTACCATACTGCATGATAGAATCAGGATCCAAAAGGACCTAGACAGGATAGAACATTGGGCTGAATTTAGTAAGATAAAATTAATTAATGATAAATATAATGTCTTCTACCTGGGCTTTATAAAAAATCAACTTTGGCTTGCCTTTAAATAAGCCTTTAAAGGCTTATGTTAAGCCTTCCCTGGTCCTCTGGGGGATTACTTTCACATTCAGACCTCCCATAAAAATTTCTCCGATATATTGATTCTAATACCTTTCTGGATCCCTGATCTTATCCGTGTAGGCTCTTTCTCTAGTGACTCACATTAAAATCCATTTGTACCTTCCGATCTTTGAGACTCTAGTCCCCATCTTCCCATCAATCATCTACGGTAGGTCCATGAAGAGGACTGAGGGCCGGCATCAAATTCACTTGATACATTGCATTGATTCCATGGGTCATCTCTCAGTTATCCTTCTCACCATATTTTTGTTGTTCAATCATTTTGGTCATGTCTGACCCTTTGTGACCCCATTTGGGGTTTTCTTGGCAGAAATACTAGAGTCGTTTGCCATTTCCTTCTCCAGTTTATTGTACATATGAGGATCTGAAGCAAACTGGGTGAAGTGACTTGCCCAGTGTCACATAGCTAGCAAGTGTCTGAGGCCAGATGTGGTCAGGAAGATGAATTTCCCTGACTCTAGGCCTGAAACTCTATCGACTATGCCCTCTCTCTTTGACATATTTTTTCCTAGTCACACATCCCTGTGAAGGCATTCTTGATACTATTTCTCCTACACAATTCTTAATTTGCAGTGTTTCAACCTGTTGGTGACCCTCAAGTCTAATTCTTTGAAAAAGATAGTGTTCTGTTACTTATGGCCATGTAGGATCTCCAAAAGAATATTGTCCTTAACAAGATCAGCCTTTGCAGGTTCATTGGTTTTCTATGGGAAGAAACTTTGGGTTATTAAAAGCACTCTGCAGTTCCCTAAAGGCAATGCAGCCTGGTCTCTTCCTCCAGTTCAATGCTGTAACAAACCCCTTGTCCATTTGCAAGGTCAGTCCAAGCTATATGGATTGATGGACCAATTCAAAGTGTTGTCCATCTAACTCTATATCATAACACTTATAATAGTCATTCTTCATTCATTTAGTTCTCCCTACATAGATATTTGCTGGAGAAGGAAGTGGTGAACCACTCCATTATCTTTGCCAAGGAAACCCCAAATGGGATCATGAGTTGGACATAACTGGAATGACTGAACACTAACCACCAACTTATCCAAACTTTGGATTTCTCCCAATTCCTACAAAACACAAAAAGTTGGCTCTGAATGTATGAAAATCATCTACTCCAACCCCTTGAGTTTTCAGTATGTGATAGCAGAAGGAGTAAAAGGATTAGGGTAGTAAACTACTTTAGTCTGATTCTGGCTCTAATCCTTACCCTAGATGGGTCCCTCTACTTTTCTCAGCTTCATGTTTTCTTATTTGAAAATAGGAGATGATAACACTTCTATTAAGAACCTCACCAGAGGGCAGCTAGGTGGTGCAGTGGATGAAGCACTGGCCCTGGATTCAGGAGGACCTGAGTTCAAATCCAGCCTCAGACACTTGACACTTACTAGCTGTGTGACCGTGGTCAAGTCATTTAACCCTTGTTGCCCTGGAAAAAAAAGAACCTCTCCAGATTGTTATCAGAATAGAACTTTTCAAGCATTATAAAACTATGGAATCATACCTCCCGTAATACCTAGCATAGTGCTCTACATCCAGTGAGCACACTATAAATTTTTATTAAAGAAATGTTAGATGAGGAAGGGTAAGAGGAAGGAAGGAAGGAAGGAAATTGGGGAGAGGGGAGGGGAGGAAAGGAGAGGAAAAAAGAAGAGAGGAGGGGAAGAAGGATGGAAAAATCTTGTGGTCACCTTTATTTTATAGTTTGGGAGGTGATGTAATATAGTGGAAAGGAATCATAGTCAGAACAATAGATTTGTGTCCCAGGTCAAACACGTAGTTAGCTTAACACAGTGCCAGGTCTATAACAGAGTCATTTCATAATTTCTTTTCATTCATTTGTATGACCACAGATAAGTTTCACAGCTAATAAGTGTTTGACTTAGGACTCAAAAATCCAGGGTCCTAGCTAAACATTTCATTTTTTGAGATTCTCTGAGACAGTTTCCTCATCTGTAAAATGGAAACAATAATCATTTTACTACCTAGTTCATAAGGCTGTTGTACAGAAATATATTTATAAACTGCATGTGTCATCATGTAAATATGAGTAGCCACTAGTATTATAGATGATGACTCTGAGAGATTAAGCTGCTTGTTTTCGGAATCAGTTGATCACTTGGACCCATACCTCCTGCCTTGCTAGTAGATGCTCCCTCCACCATAGCACATTTTAAAGGTACTGTGAACTGACCTCCATTTCTCCAGTGGATATAGACAATCTAGAGTTAGAAAACAGTTCTGCTTGTAGGACTCTGTTTAAAACATTGTTTAATTTTGTTTTTAAGTTAACCTGATTGGCAAACTTCACAAAGAAGAGGCAGGTACAGGCCTCACGGGAGCATTGCCATTAATTAGCCATTTCAAGTGCCTCCGAATCTGAAAAAGAATGGAAACGAGTTATAAAAGCTAAACAAAACAGAGAAGAAAGTTCAAAGAAATGTCAGGAAAAGAAAGATGAGTATCAGAGATTTATTACTGCTAACTGGCGTTTAAATAGGCTTAAAAAGTGACGTATTCCCAGCTGTGAAGCAGAGGGTACAATTAGTACAGTCCTTATTTTACAAATGAGGAAACTAAGGTGCTCAGTAAGAGTGAGTAACTTGCCCATAATCACTAGTAAATATTAGAAAGGGGATTTGAACCTAGGGGCTCTTAGTCTTAGTTCTCTTTCCACTATATGGTGACAACAGGAATAAAATACCCTTTGGTTTCAACAATTAGGAGAGAGAATAAAGGCAATAGAAACCAAGATCTAAATCAGAGAGGATTTCAAATTTGGCAGGGAAGGATATTAAGCACAATTCAGGAAAAACAACCTATCCCAGGATTCTAAAGCCATAGAATCCATCAGTCAGTAAACATTTACTAAGCGCCTACTATGTGCCAGGCACTATACTGAGTGCTGGAAATGAAAAAAAAAACCATGCAAAAGACAGTCCCTGCCCTGACGGAGCTCATAGTCTAATGGGGGAGACAATATGTAAACAATATTAAACAGACTCTATACAGTATAAATAGGAAATAATTGAGAGGTAAGGCACTAGAATTAAGAAGGTTTGGGAGAGGCTTCCTATCGGATTTTAGCTGGGACTTAAAGGAATCCAAGGAAGGCAGTAGACAAAGATGAGGAGGGAGAGCCTTTCCGGCATAGGGGGTGGCCAGAGAAAATGCCCAGACAAGAGATGCAGTATCTTGTGCCTGAAACAGCCAGGAGGCTGGTGTCACGGAATGGAAGAGTATATGGCCAGAAGTACTGTGTGAGAAGATTGGAAGGGGGAGAAGGGGATCGGAGATGAAGAGCTTTGAAGGAAGCTGAAAGGGCCACGGGAGGAGAAGAAGGTACCTGGAAGGAGGGTATTATGGAGAGGTGAGGAATGCATGCAGCTGGGCAGGAAAGAAGGAAATGGCTGATCTGGCCCCTCTCCTTAAGTGGAGGCTTTGGAAGGAGCTCTCCCCTTCGCCCTCCAGTGGAAGGAGCAGAGGGTCCTGGTGATCTGAGTTAGGAGGGACCTTAGAGATCAACTCCTTGATTTTACAGGTGAGAAAACTGAGGACCATAGTGGACCCAATGGCTTGGCTGGGATTCGAAGCCAGCTCTTCTGGCTCCAACTTCCAAATTCCAGATCTCACTACAACAATAACGATCTATGCTCCTCTCTTTGTCGATTTCAATGATCTATACTGTCCCCATGAATAATTGAGTAATCTGTGGTTTAAATGGCATCCCTAGTATTTCAGAAGGGTGAGCTGATGGTCTCACACAAGGATCATGGGTCTTCCTTCCATCACAGCTAACTCAGTCTCACCATATGCAGATTACTTAACTTCTCAGCTTAATGATAGTGCTTATGGGTATTGCATTGAGATAAAAATCCCAATGGAATGGGTTTTTTTTTAAGTTTATTGGCCCTTCTTATTACATTGCAGATAATTTGACTGTAATTTTCCCCAAATTTAATTAAACATATTCATTTTCTTAGTGAGCTTACAGCAATAAGAGTATACCATATATGTGGGAGGTGCTTTTTTTCCCTTATATGTTTATAAAATGACAGATATAACCAAAAGAAGGCTTAGCAAACAGTTTCATGCAACAGGAAGAATATTAGATTCCAGGGGCAGCGAGGTGGCACAGTGGATAGAGCACCGGCCCTGGAGTCAGGAGGACCTGAGTTCAAACTTGGCCTCAGACACTTGACAGTTACTAGCTGTGTGACCCTGAGCAAGTCATTTAACCCCAATTGCCTCACCAAAAAACCCCAAAAAACAAACAAACAAACAAACAAAAGAAGGTTAGATTCAAAGTCCAAAGTCCTGGGAATCAAAGATCTTCAATTAAAAGCCCAGATCTCCCCACACCCCCTAGCTGTGTGACCTTGGATAAGTACTTTCCCACTCTCTGAGATGCCCTTTCTCATGTGTAAAATTAAACAATTGGACTAAATGATCTCTTAGGTCCTTTCCAGGTCTAAATTCATGATCTTGTGATTTTGTGAATAAGTGATGGGAGCACAATTGAATTTGCCCATCAGGTCACCTTCTTGAACTATCAAAACCAAACAGCTTATCAATTCATCAATCAACAAGCATTTGTTAAGTGCCTCCTATGTGCCAGGCACTGTGCCAGTCAAAGTGTGAATATCTGATGAAATAGGGGAAGGGAGGAAGTTTTATGATGAATTGGCTGGTTTTAGTAAAGTATTAAACTATTACTAAGGACCTTGGTTTTACCAAGTTTGGTGCCAGTACTCTGTGAGCTTTCTCTGAGCACAGAAAAGCCTGACGCTGATTCTAAAAAGGCAAACAGCAGTGAGTTTTGCTGTTTTATGTTTAGCTTATCTGTTATTTCAGAGCTGATCAAAAGCATCCATTGCAGTGCATAGAATAAATCACACCTCTAAATAAACCACTAAAGAATGTTAAATCGATGTAAGTGATTTGAGTCATATTAATATTTAAAACATCTCTGTCCCAAGCCTCTTTATGACTACATACAGCAATAATAACTACCATTTCCCTCTGCCATTTTTCATATTATAATATTGCATAGTAAACTGTGTGGAAATATCCTCTTTTAGCACTGAAATGGACGCATAGGATTTCAGCTGCCTATTTACGCTTAAACGTCTGTGATTTTATTCAGCCAGTAAACGTATCCTCCATTAAGACATTGATTGTACTCTTTGCAAAAGCTAAGACTGAGAAAGAATGCGATGTTTGGGATTTTTTAATGAAAAGAAAGTTTTTCTCCCACCGGCATATTTTTTAGTAAATTGTCTGACTTTAAAGTTATATGGATTTTAAGTTGAGCCCTTTTTTTTTTTAGAAATTTTCTGTCTATACAAACATTTGATGTGAAGCTTATCAATGGCAAACTGAAAAAAAAATTGTTAAAGTGGTTTTAGGGATTTTTATATATAGGAATAAAGCCCTTACTAAGGGGCCAGCAGACTATTGCTAGCTAATCAGCCCTACAAAGTTCTGGGCACTGGAGCATGTCTCTGCATACACTCCAATTCTGAAGTCTTCCAAGACTAAGGTTACTTGACAGCCAGGTCTATTTGTATAGACACAGCAATGTGATAAAAGCAGTCCCGACATCTGGATCACAGTATCACCCTGCCAAGGTATCTCTGAACAGTTTGTGTATTTGTACTTACCCCAGTCTCCAGCTTTGTCCGGCACATTCTCTTCATCTCCTTCTCAGTCTCTGTCTGCCTTTTGCCTTTAATGTGCTTTAGCAACCTCAGTTTTCCCCCTCCCAGGTCCCTTCCATCTGCTTGTGTGTCAGTGGGGCCCTTCTGCCAAAACATCTCGTGGAGGAATTCTCCAGATGAAGGGCTGAAGGCTCATCCCTGCTCCCATCTTCTGCTGCTTCCCCGCTTGTCACTGCTCTGCTCTCAAGCCCCACACTGGCTTGTTTTGTCAATAACCATTTATTTGTTGCCGGGATGGTAGCAGCCATTACATCTGACCTCCCTGTTTCATCAATTATGGATAGATTATTGGATGTGAACATCTGCAAAAGCTCACTGCTGAACTCACCTCCTGGCTGGGATTAGATCAAGTATTAAACTGTTGTTTATTGTCAGGCCAAAACTCTACTGGGAAGCCAAGGGATTCCAAAGCAAGCAAAGCCCCCATCAGCAAGTACCAAAAATTGTTTAGTATTGCCACTGTTTCCCTGAAGATTCCAGCCATTTATTATTTACACTTATTACTCGTTGTTATAACATACTTGATAAAAGCTCTTGGCAGGCCTCCTGTTCCCGGCTATTGTCACATCTGTCAGGACCGCAACGATTCATAAATTGTTTTCTTTCCTCTCATATCACTCAGAAAGGGTAAGGGATGAAGCACCTTCCCAGCGCAAACAGATGAAGATGGGGCTATTGGGTTTTATTTCCTGGCAATGTGTTCACATGGCCTGATATGAAAACATGACATTCTGGATCTAAATTGGGGTTTACTGAGTTGGCCCGGAGTAATGGCTTGTGGTGGGAGAGATATCAGATTGCGCAAAGAGAATGTGCTCCAAATGATTTTTTCAGGGCTTTTGTGGATTTCTGGAAAAAGGAAACCAAAATGATTTTTTATTGAATCTTGCTCTAAATGAGGAAGAAATCAAGTAAGAGGGATTATAAATAGATGGCAGCTTTGTGGCAAGGGAAAAGACAAATCTTCCAGTCATCATTGATTCATGCAGAAATAGAGAAATTTTCATAGTATTGGTATTTATTAAAAACTGTTAGGAATTACTCATGAATATAGAATACTTTCCTGATCCTTCCCCTGATGATTGTAAATGCTTTGGAGCCTAGAGATAGAGCAGAGGAGTAGCCTGAATAGGGCATTAAATGGAAAGGTCAGAAACTTCAAGTTTTAGCCGTGTGCATGGTCAATTCAATTGAAAAAACACATATTAAATGATTATGCAGCTAGATGATATAATTGTTGGGGTGTTGGAATTGGAATCAGGAAGACCTGAGTTCAAATTCTGACTTAAACACTAGTCATGTGATTCTGGCAAATCACTTTTCTCTGCCTCAGTTTTCTCATCTGTAAAATAAGGAGAATCAGAACACCTACCTCCCAGGGTTGCTGTGAGAACACAATGATATTATATGCCTAAAATATTTTACAAACTTTAAAACCCTGCATAAATGTTAGTTAAGTTACAGGGCTGTAATCGAAGTCAGTTCATACTCACTTGGGTGATCCATCTGGTATGAACTATGGCTTGGTTTATTGTTTCATTAATTATCTAGACTTGATAAATTGTTGGAGAAAATGTTAATAATGCAGACTAAAGGTGTGCATACATTCCCCACCTCCTCTGCCCCTCAGAGAGCTGGTTGTTAAACATTTACCAGCATACCTCTGGCTAAGTACCTAATATAGGTGACGAACCTTTCTACGTTCTGTTGACATAAAAAAAATCACCCTTATCCTTAACAGGCTTCCATGCAACTTGTGTGGTATAATATGTGGCTTTGGACTTAGAGTCAGGAAGAGCTGGGTTCAAATTCTGGTTCAGTTGTTTATTAACGTCATGACCCTGGGCAGTCACTTAACCTTGGCTTGGACTTGGACTTGATAGTTTTTAAGGTACAGAAACTTACAACTTCACTGACTTTTCTAACACACGGTATGTATATGCATGCGTGTATATGTATATGACTGTATATGTATCATTCACATACCTATATGTGAGAATATCTGTGTGCTAGGTGGCACAGTGGATGGAATGGGAAGCCTAGAGTCAGGAGGACTCATGTTTCTGAGTTCACATCTGGCTTCAGACACTTACTAGCTATGTGCCCTTGGGCAAGTCACTTCACCCTGTTTGCCTCAGTTTCTTCATCTATAAAATGAGTTGGAGAAGGAAATGGCAAACCACTCCATTATCTCTGCCAAGAAAACCCCAACTGGAGTCTCACAAAGAGTTGGATATGACTGAAACAACTTAACAACAATAAATATAACATATGCATTATATGTGTATAAATAATATATATCATATGTATGCATGTAAAATATACATATACATGTATATACATATATATATACATACACACAGAGACATACAGAAAGAGTGTCCCAAAAATCATAGTGCCATTATAAATTTCAATAACTTAAAATAGAGGTGGACAGCATGCCTATTGAAATAGGCTTATATCTCCTATTATGTCTTAGGCCCTGTGTGTATAAAGTCATTTTTTAAAAAAACAGCCCCTGTCATCAGGGAATTCACATTCTATTGGAGTGATAACATTCTATAATCATACGTTATTTTTGTAATCCATAGGAAGATCAAATTTTATATTTACAAGGGGCAAGAGTCAGACAACCCAAGGGTATTTATGGGGGTGGGAGGTTTCCAAGGCCTTGTCCGATGACACCACCATTTAGAAGACAGTTACTGTACTGCTACTTCTAAAGTAGCATAGAAACAACTGAGCTGAGGACCTAGCTCGTAAGAACAATCAGCCAAATTAGGAAGCTCCTAAGTGGTCAGACCCTTTCTCATTCTGGCAGTCACACTCCAGAAAAGTTCTTCCCACACCTCCATGACCTTCTCAGTCATGATCTCGTGGTTCTGCAGGGTCTCTGCCCACATAAGCTCCAAACCGATTGTCTTAAGGAGCTGATTGGAGGGCATCTCCTCGGCATATTTTGCAAAGCTTTGTGTGGGCACCAAAATTTCTAATTATGTTTCTACTAGGGTGTAGAGCAGGGAGGGGCCTTTGACATCATCCCATGCAGTGCCTTCATTTCATAAAGTCAGGCTCAGAGTTAACAAAGCCTTATCATTGGTCACATTGAGAGTTATTCACAGAGGCAGAACTAGAATCCTGTACTCCTCACATTCACTCTTTCTCCTACTATAATATGCTGTGTCTCCCCATTGTGCTTATTTAAAAAAAAAAAAGCAGGGGCAAGTTAAGCATCCTATATGTGACAGATTACACGAATGAGGTGTAATGAACTTTGGAAAGGAAGAATACATACTCTGGTTAATCAGCACAGGTTTTTGCTACACTAAGACCACTTCTAGGTTAAGAAAGATTCAGCAAAATGTCAGTTATTCAAACACTTAGGTTAGATGTATTTTATAGTAGGCTGCACACTCGCCCATCCTCTCTGTTTATTCAATATAACTATACTTGTAGATAAGGATGACTTTATTACATGTCAGGCCCCTATGCTTTTTTTCTGAAAGTCCATAAGATGCCCTCAGTGACATGAGAGAGACCGTCTTGGCCCTTTTTGTATTATCTGTCTACCAAAACCCCTTGCTGACTCCAGGAACATATCTGCGGATGCTGCTGCCCAGCCGGGTCCTCTGCCTGTTACTGCAGAGCTTGTCAGAAATCATTAGCTACTGATTCCTTTGACTAATGTTGCAGCCGATTGTCTGAATCATGTTCCAAAACTGCAAATGAGGCAGAACCATGCTTTCTGCTCACCAACTGTGAAATGGCTAAATAGGCCTAGATTGCCAGAAATCAGAAGAAATGTATTTCCAATAACATTTGACAGTGATTTTGAGTGCAGGGTGGCCGAAGTGATTTTTCCCCCTTATCACATAAAGCATAAATCATCCCCTCCCTTTTTTCCCCTCTCAGAGTACCACACTTTACCCAGGACTGTGCAAAACTTTTTGATGTATGGTGGCACAATTGGGGATTTGCCTGAAAATTCAATCTAAAGGATGTCTCAAGATGTGAGATTCAGTGCCTTCCTATTGGTGGGCTAAGTGGGAACGGATCTTATTTTTTTTTAAATTGTCACCACTCTGGCTGCCCAGTTTGGTTTGTAAGTAGGGTTTGGGACCAGGGGGGATTTCTTCAAGCTCCTTTATGACTGATGGGTATGTAGGTGAAGCTGAGAATCAAACTTCTCCATTGTAACTGCTCTGTTACAAATCTCATTCACTTTTACTCTGAGAGAGCCTTAATGACCAAAGTAAATCATACTCTGTCGAATAGAATGCTTTCGTCTCTCCTTAATATTGACTGGTGTTCGGGAGTTCCTATTGATTTAAAAGATGGGGCTAAATTTTGGACAGAGGATCTGGGGCTGGTGGATAAAGAAGAAAAAGATTCAGGAGGAAAAAAAACCGACCACCACAACATTCATATGAGGCATAAGGGAACCTATGTAGCTGTGATTATGGTATCCAAATATTGGCAACTTACAAATGGTTTATGGTCCAAAAATTCATTTGTAAGGCTGTTGTTTGGAACTTGGAACACATTTTTCCCCCTGGAAACAACTTATGGTTAGGTTCCCAGGTGGATTCAATGCACGCATCCAACATCTAGCCCAGACTGTAGTCAATCTGTAGTCCTAATAGTACCAGGAGTGGTTTAGGGTACCCATCTGGTGCAGGAGTGAGGAAGGAAGACAGTTTCAATCCTTTTTTCTGGGTGCAGGGCCAGCTACAGGCACATTTTTGGAAAAGGCAGCATTTGTCTTTGTGAATGCAAGTGAAACCCTACCTCTCTGAGATGGTGGGAAACAAAAAGGCAGCCTGGTCCAACATGGGATGTGTTGCCTGAGTATGTTTGTGTGTGTGTGTGTGTGTGTATGTGTGTGTGTGTGTGTGTGTGTGTGCATGTGATGTGAACACAGTCAAATAACACTTGGATGCCTACAAGGGAAAAGAACTTTGAAATGAGAAAGTCCCTGCAAAGGCCTAGGCAGAATTAAAAGACCAATGAGAAATACACCCGGGACAGCTAGGTGGCACAGTAGATAGAGCACTGGCCCTGGATTCAGGAGGACCTGAGTTCAAATCCAGCTTCAGACACTTGACACTTACTAGCTGTGTGACCCTGGGCAAGTCACTTAACCCCAATTGCCTCACAGAAAGAAAGAAAGAAAGAAAGAAAGAAAGAAAGAAAGAAAGAAAGAAAGAAAGAAAGAAAGAAAGAAAGAAAGAAAGAAGGAAAGAAAGAAAAACACCTTCCCCACCCACCTCCCTCAAATAACAATTTTATTAATAACCCTATCTTTGAACGTTCATGACACGGTTTATGGATTGTTTTGTTTAACTTATTTTTATTAAAATAATGCATGAAACTATAAGTTATTCTATAAAACTATGACATAGCAGCAAAAGCACCATATTTGGAGTCAAAGGATGTGGGTTCCAAACCCAGCTTTGCTACTCATATGCCAATGGGCAAGTCCTTTCACTTTGTTGTCGTTGTTTGGTCATTTCATCCTCGTCCCCATTTGGGATTTTCTTGGCAAAGATACTGGAGTACTTTGCCATTTCCTTCTCCAATTTATTTTATAGATGAGGAAACTGAGGCAAACAGGGTTAAATGATTTGCAAAAGGTCACACAATCTGAGGCCAGATTTGAACTCATGAAGATGAATCTTCCTGACTCTAAGCCTGCCATTCAATCCACTGTGCCACCTAGCTGCCCAAGCCTTTCCTTCATTTCAGTGTGCTTCAGTTTCCTCATCTATAAAATGGAGAAGTTGGAGCTCACATGAGATCATAGATTCAGAACCAGAAGGGGCCTTCAAACCTAGTCCAATCACTTTCATTTTACACATTCAGCAACTAAGACCCAAGTTCCTTAAGATTTTAGTCAAAGTTAGGGGCAGCTGGGTGGCATAGTGGATAAAGTACCGTCCCTGGATTCAGGAGGACCTGAGTTCAAATCCGGCCTCAGACACTGGACACTTACTAGCTGTGTGACCCTGGGCAAGTCACTTAACCCCCATTGCCCCGCAAAAAAAAAAAAATGAAGGAACAAATAAATATTTTACTCAAGGTCATCAAGATAAATGAGGGGCAGAACAGTGATTTGAACTTGAGTCTTAGTCAGTCAGTGCACAGTTATTAGGTGTTTTCTGTGTGCTAGACCCTGTGTAAGCTTTTGGCCTCCAAATGCAGCTGGATTTTTTTCCTACTGTGCCACATTACAGATGTTCTTTAATTTTTACTTTACCCTCTCAACTCTGTGAAGTACAAAAATAGGGATACCATTATCCTTACATTGTCAATGGAGAAAGAATTGGAGTCACAGTGAAGTATGGGGCACCGGATTTGGAGTCAGGAAGACTCATCTTCATGAGGTCTAATTTGACCTCAGACACTTACTAACCATGTGACCCTGGGCAAGTCACTTAACTGCTTTTCAGCTGAGTTCTTCATCTATAAAATGGGGATGCATTGGAGAAGGAAATGGTAAACTACTCCAATATCTTTGTGAAGAAAACCCCACAGACAAAAGTCCATGGAGTCACATAGAGTTGGACACTTATGAATGACTAGACAACAACAAATTGAAGAGAAAGGGGCGTAAGATGGGACTACTAGCTTATAAATTATTATTTGGTTTTTTTAACAATATTGTATTTTCCCCCGATTATATATAAAAACAATTTTTAACATTCATTGTGGGGTTTTTTTTAAGTTTTGAGTTCCAAATTTTATCCTTCCCTTTCTCCCCTCCCCATCCCTGAGATGGTAAGCCATCTGATATAGGTTATACATGTGTAATCAGTCATACATTTTTTTAAAATTCCATGGTGCCCCTGGTCCACACCATCATGGAAATCCCTTCTCCCTCCTGCCCTGCAGCACTGAAGTAATGTGACACACTGAGCTGTAGTAGAAAGATTAGGAGTCAGAAGACTGGGGCTTGAGTCCTGACTTAACCCCCTTACTACCTGTGTGGTCTTAAGCATAGAAGCTGAGTACTGAGAGTGCTACAAGGTTAAATAAGACAGAAGTTAAGTGACTTACTCAGGGTCACAGAGCTTGGAAGAGTCTGAAGCTGGATTTGAACTCATGTCTTCCTGACTCCAGACCTAGCACTCTTATACTGCACCATCTAGATGCTTCTTTAAAAAAAAAAATACAGGTATTTTATTATTTCATCTAGATGCTTCTTTAAAGGGTCTTCAAGTACTGTGAAGATACATTCCAACTCCCCCCAAACCTCTGATGACAACCACGTTGTCTTAACCTTTTTTTACCTACCTCTTTTTAAGACTTCCTTCTCCTGTCACCAGCATCATACCAGTAGATGCTCGCACTAAGAAAATCCATAGAGAAATTTATCATATGTAGTAATAATCCTATACAATAACCCACTACCTCTTATGTTTTCTCTTTATTTTAATCTTCACTCACCCTCTCCCCTTTTTATGAAACTTTGATCATACTCAGCACTCAGAGACCTCAGAGATGGGACCAGATTTTTCCTTTCATTAAATATTTTGAACTTGCCAATTTTTTCTCCTCCCTTTTAATATTTGGTTTGTGCTCCCAGGTGCTAACCTTTCAGACCCTGGCTTTGTTATCAACATATTGCTTGCCATGGGGGCAGGTCACCAAGTACAGTGGGGCCCTCTTAATGTGCCTGACTCTTCATTTAAAGTAGCCTGCTGAGCCTGGGCCTTTTTTCTCTTTCTTTCTTTCTTTCTTTCTTCCTTTCTTTCTTTCTTTCTTTCTTTCTTTCTTTCTTTCTTTCTTTCTTTCTTTCTTTCTTTCTTTCTTTCTTTCTTTCTTCCTTCCTTTCTTTCTTCCTTTCTTTCTTTCTTCCTTCCTTCCTTCCTTCCTTTCTTTCTTTCTTTCTTTCTTTCTTTCTTTCTTTCTTTCTTTCTTTCTTTCTTTCTTTCTTTCTTTCTTTCTTTCTTTCTTTCTTTCTTCCTTCCTTCCTTCCTTCCTTTCTTCCTTCCTTCCTTCCTTCCTTCCTTCCTTCCTTCCTTCCTTCCTTCCTTCTTTCTTCCTTCTTTCCTTTCTTTCGCTTTTTCTTTCTCTTTTTCCTTTTTTTTGTTCTTTCTTTCTCTTTCTTCCTTCCTTTCTTTTCTTTCTTTATTCCTTCCTTTCTCCCTTCCTTCCTTTATTTTTTCTTTTGTTCTCTTTCTTCTTTCTTTCTTCCTTTCTTCTTTCTCTTTTTTCTTTCTTTTTCTTCCTTTCTTTTTTCCCTTCCTTCCTTCCTTTCTTTTTTCTTCCTTCCTTCCTTCCTTCTCTCCTTTCTTCCTTGCTTTGTTGTACTAAGTTTCTTAGTTATTCTAAGCTTCTATGCTTTAGCATACTCTTCCTAATCACTTTAACTCTCATTGATACCCCTGTATTCTGAGCTTGAGACTTATTCTGCATGGCCCCAGAGGGCCAGGGCAATGGATGGAAGTGGCAAGAGGCAAATTTGGGCTTGATGCAAGGAAAAATTTCCCATTGGACCCAGAGCCTTAAGCAATTGGGAGTTCTTGCACCTGAAACCAATTCAGCTTAGAGATCCTAGATTTAAAGCTAAAAGGGCCATTGGTGGTCATCTAGTCCAAGGTCTGCATTTTACATATGAGGTAAGGCTAAGTGACTTGCCCAGAGCTACAGATTCCACATGAGGTTTAAACTGGCCATCTCCCCTGGTTCTCATTTAATGAACTCTCTTCTCCCCATTGCCTCAGTCTCTCCACTTTATAAGTATTTAGGGATGTGCATTAACTGGACAGGGTGGAGAGCTGTGCTCTCACCTTGCTACTAACTAGCTGTTTGACCTTGGTAGCAATCCTGTCAGAGCCAAGACTCGAACTCAAGTGCTCTAGTTCAAAACCCATTGGTTTTTCCATTGTACCATGTTCAAGTGGAGGAGTGGAGAGGAGGAAGAGACAGACTCCAGGACACCCCAAGACCAATGTGCGCTGTATGTGTCGTGGGCCCTCATATCACATGGAATGCAGGCAGTCACCCTGAGCAGCAGTGGGCTGAGAAGTGGGATGGTGACAAGACTCCAGGGTGGGTGGCATCCCAGAGCTGGGTAAAGTGGAGGTGCTTGCTTTATTCCCCAAAGCTACACATTGTGGGAAGGGGACACACTCTCTCCCTACAATCCTTTATACTTTGCAGTCCCCAAACACCTCCTGCTACCCTGATGTAGGGAAGAAGCATACTTTTCCAGCGTTGACGTCCTGTGGGGGAAAGGGGAGAAGTGTAGCTTCGTGTTTCCTTCCTGCCATTATTTCTCAATCGCTCCCTTCCCATTTCTGTCACTACTTTGCTGGGTAACTTAGTGCAAGTTTTTTCACCTCTCTGCACCTCAGTTTCCCCATCTGTGAAATGGGGTTGTTGGAACGGGCAGACGCCCAGATCTTTTCAAGTTCTAAATTTCTGAGATTCTGCAATTGCATCGAGTGGTGGGGTCTCCTTCCTGGTAACTGATGCAGCTGCACGATTCCATCAAAGGTTGTTGATATTTTCCTAGGAGGCACCTTCTTTTGGACAAGGACCAAAAAAAATCCTTTCTGCATGGACCTTGCAAACTAAGACTGAATGGTGGCTTCCTGCTGCTTATTAATACAGTTCAAACTCCTTAGTCTGGTATTCAAAGTTTTTTGGGCCAGGAAAAATTTTTTTAAAAGAATAAAAATAAGAGCAGGGTTATGGGGAATCTGTGTGTCTATCTTCAGGCAGCTAGGTAGTACAGTGCTGGACCTGAAGTCTGGAAGACCTGGGGTTAAAATCAGCCTCAGACACTAGTTGTGTGACCCTGTGCAAGTCACTTAACCCTGTGTGCCTTAGTTTCCTCATCTGTAAAATGAGCTGGAGAAGGAAATGGCAAATGACTCCAATATCTTTGCCAAGAAAACCCCAAAAGAGGCCACAAAGAGTCAGACACGGCTGAAAGCAACAGCAATAACATGGCTAGCTTCAGCCAGAAAACTTGGGAACAAAACAACCAAGAGGGTGAGAGAAGGATGTCCTTTCCTACGCATCTCTCTTCATGCTTGGTCTAAGCTTGATCTAATACCTTCAGCACTCAGGAATTTCAGGCTTTCAGCTCAGAAAGGAGAATGTTCCTTCAAGCTCTGGTATCAGATACTTAGGAAAGGGTACAATAATATCCTCAAGGCCATATTAATCATTGCTTGGTTCATTAAGTGTCAGCGTGTGCTTTAATAAAAGAATCAGAATGTTCAATTGTACAAAATTGGTGGGAACCTCAAGATCCAAACAACTTGATTCATTGGATAGCCCTTTGACAATAGAATTTTAGTGTTCTTAGGCACCTTACAAGTCATCTTCATTGTTGTTCAGTTATTTTTCAGTCATGTCTGACTCTCTGTGACCCCATTTGGCATTTTCTTGGCAGAGATAACTAGAGTGAGTTGTGATTTTCTTCTCCAGATCACTTTACAGATTGGGAAACTGAAGCAAACAGGTTTAAGTGACTTGCCCAGGGACACACAGCTAGTAAGTGTCTGGGGCCACATTTGAACTCAGGTCTTCCTAACTCCAGGCCCAGCTCTCTATCTATGGTGCTACCTAGCAGCCCCTACCTAAAGCAGAATTTCTGAAGAGTCATCATCTGTCTGTAGTTTAAGAACCTCTAGTGACGGGACCTCACTACCTGCTGAGGCAAAACTAATTTCACTTTTGCTTTTGGACAGATCTAATTCTTAGGAAGGTTTTTTTCATATTTTTGAGCTGAGATATGTCTATAGTTTATCTTTAATTATTTTAGTGCTTTAATTATGGCTTAACCCATTGTTGCTTGTTTTGCTTCCAGGGACAACCAAAAGAGGTCTGTCTAATCCCTCTTCTTTATGACAGCCCTTCAGATATTTGAAAGCGGCTGATTTTTCTCTCTCCTCCCCCTCCCACCACCACCAAGTCTTTTCCAGGCCAAATGTCCTCATTTGCTTCAACTGATCTGGCAGTGAATGATCTTTAGTCTCCTGGCTATTATGGCCAAACTCCTCTGGTTACTCTCCAGTTTGCCATTGTCCCTAATAATAAATCTGATAGATAATGAACGCCTTGCACTAGTTAAGTGTCTCACACCACACTAAGTGTCTCAGAGAACATTCAGCTTTAGGTGAGATGTTTTGGAGTGAACGACATAAAACCTAGACAATCAGAATTTCTGAGAAACACAATACCTTCTCATATTCTGGCTTCACAGAAATTATTTCTCAATTAATTGATTTTAGAAGCTGAATGAAAGAGAAGCATCCCCTGCCCCTGCCCCCCACCATTTAGGTCTCCAGAAGCTGCCTCATACAGTTGGATTTAGGGCACATTCATATCCTCTCTCACACCTCCTCTCTATCCCAAACCTAGCCAAATGACTTTCACTAATCCTTTCTTAGAAATGTGCAAAAAGGATTTCCATAGAGGGTCTTTAGAGATTTCTTGTGTCCTCATGTGTGTAATAGGTTGGGGTCAAGTAACAATGAGGGAAGAAGAAAGAATGGGATTTCATTTTATGTATTTTTCCTCCTGCCCATTGGAAAGAAAAAAAAAGATGAAAGGGGAAATTATACAATACAGATGATGTGAGTGTTAAATTAAATTAAGATCATATGTTTGACTGTGGCAGCTCTAATCCTTTGATTATCGAAGAGGTCATCATTAATGGAGTGCATTTGTAAGAAAGATTTTTAGTATATATTAAGTCCTGGTTAACAGATTGTGTGTGTGTGTGTGTGTGTGTGTGTGTGTGTGTGTGTGTGTGTGCAAATAATGAAAGATACAAGCAATAAAATGACTGATTGAAATAGAATGTAGCCTAACCTCATGCTTTTTAAATCACTATTTGCAGAAAGAAAATGCTGTTTTAAGCTTCTATATTAAAGTAGTATGCAATGCCTTATGTCACATTGAGTAGTGATGCATTATTTGAAAATCATATTTGAGAACCATTCAATTATTCCTTCACATTGAAAATTATATGGATTGGGAGATTTGGGGCTATGAGACCAAAAGCAAAAACAATGCTGATTGGGGGAAGTCACGGGCATTGTTGAAAAAACGGCTGTTGCTATACAAGTTCTATGCAGAGAAACAAACCAATATTTCTGTTTTGATGAATCAAAGTGTTTTGTGCTACAAACACAGAAAAATAAGTTATTGATATGAATGAATGAGAAAGCACGGATTAAGTACTAACTATATGGCAAGCATCGCTAAGGGCAAAGGATCCACATGAAATAAGAAGACAATCCCGGCTCTGAAGGAATTCATTCTAATTGGGGAAGAGATAATTATAGTAGAGTTTTGCTTCAGGGGCAATAGAGGTCCTGAAATTCTAAGGGTGCTGTCCCCGCCACGGGGTGAAAAGTCTTTATGATGAGTCAGGATATCAGTCCTTCAGGGCAGAAACCCTGGAGGGGCCCACCAACATTGGGCAGTAGGGAATGGACCGAAGGGTCTTGAGAATTCTGGCAGAGCCGACGATTGAGGGGTCAGTGTCTAACCAGGAGGGGAAGAAGAGGAAGAAGCCATGTGACAGGAAAATTTGCAGTGGACAGGAGAGGGGGGGAGTGAGGGAGGAAGGAAGGAAGGAAGGAAGGAAGGAAGGAAGGAAGGAAGGAAGGAAGGAAGGAAGGAAGGAAGGAAGGAAGGAAGGAAGGAAGGAAGGAAGGAAGGAAGGAAGGAAGGAAAGAAACAGGGAAGGGAGGGAGAGAGGAAGGGAAGGAGGAAGGAAACAGGGAGGGAGGGAGAGAGGAAGGAAGGAAGGAAGCAAGCAAGCATCTATCTAAGGCCATTCAGAATCTCCTTAGGGCAGCTGACAGTGAGGGAGGGGAAACAAACGGAGTGCTGTGATTGGTATCAGCTTAGGCTGCGGGAACCCCAGGCCACTCTCGTGTGGGTTGGGGCAGAAAATAATATCAAATTAGTTGGAATACTTTGCACTATAATGATCTTATTGTATGTTTTTTGTTTTTTTGTTTTTCTGCATGACAGGCTCTCAACGTCTTCTCAGATATCTCTATAGCCCTAGACGATGCTATTGGCCTAAGTAGGGCCTATGAAGCCATAGCCAAGGTCCTAGTAAGGTAAGTCAGCATATCTTTGTCCTGCTGTCCCTGTGAATTCATTCAGCTATGAAAGACTTCAATTGTTTGAGGTCTGTTGCTTCCTATTACTTACTGCTTAAATTTTAAGCAGTGCCCTTTTTAAGTGATCCCTTGCATTGTTGTTTATCTTAACCAAAAATGCTTTTCTTTTTAAAGTATGGTTTCCAAATCCATCTTTGTCAGGAAATTGTTTCCTACATTGTTGCTTTTGCTGTTGTTTTTAACTTTCTTAGTTTCCTTAAACTTTGTGATAACCTTGAAAGACAAGGGGGAAACCAGGACACATTTTGTAGGTTAAAAAAAAAAATCAGAAAGCTTGGAAGCAGACACTTAGCTCCAGTGAATGTACCTCACCATACGTAACCTTGGTGGAGAGCTCTTCTTGGGGGAAAAGTGACTAGTTAGGGTTCAGTCCTGCTTCTTCCATGAAAATATTGGTGTGTCAAACAGATGGAAATAGACGTTTGGATGCAATAGCAATAATCTTATCATTTCACATTAAGCTGTCTCCAAGTTGTTATAGTTATAATATTAAAAGAGAGATGACAACACTAAGCACAGTGCCTGGCACATGATAAATACTTAATAAATGCTTTTTTTAAGGAAGGGAGGAAGGAGAAAGGAAGGAAGAGGGAAGACAGGAAAAGAAAATGGGTGTGGCCATCCTATGGAAATTTTTTTTTTTAAGATTTGTCTTTGACTCATCTCAGTTGTGATTTCTTTGTATCCAGTTAAAGTTACTTTCAATGGTATCATGGCTTAAGGCTATACAAAATAAAACTAGAGGGTCCTTGGAGAGAAAGATCATAGTTTTCAATATGATGTACTTCCTTATCCCAAGTGGACAGCATAGTATAATGAGATGAGCACTTGGTTTGAAGTCATAGTACCTGGTTTTGATTCCTAGCCTGACTACTTACTTAACTAGGTGATTATGAGCAAGTGACTGCAGCTCTCTGGGCCTCTGATTTCTCATCTGTAAACTGAGGAATTGGAACAAATGGTTTCACAGGTCCCTTCTGGCTCTAAATCATACATACAATAGGATGAGTGCTTCAATACCCATTGCAAATGTGATCGCCCCAGTAGGGGCTCTCCCTCTAAGGGTGTAGATCATAGGCCATCCCTGCCTTCACAACCTGTTTGACTCATGTGCATCTCTTCCCAGAACTCCTCAATGATGGTGATGATGATGATGGAGGAGGAGGGAGGCAGGATAGGCCATAGCAGTCCTATAGTTTCACTGATATAGGTAACTCCCATTGAAAAACTTGCTTTACCAGGGAAGGTCAATACTGTCTCTACAGCATCTTTTCATAAAATCCTTCATAATCACAAGGTAAAAGAGCTACTACAAGAAATACTTTTGTCCATTTTAAATGAGAAAAATGAGGCTCAGAATGGAAATAAGCATTTATTAAGGATTTACTATGTTCAAGGACTGTGCTAAAAACTTTACAAATATTACCTCTTTTAATCCTCACAGCAGCCCTAAGAGGTAGGTGCTGTTATTTTCTCTTTTTTTCAGTACAGAAAGCTGAGGCAAGCAGAAGTTAAGTACCTTGCCCATGGTCACATAGTAAGTGTTTGAGACAGATTCAAACTCAGGTCTTCCTGACTCCAGGCCCAGTGCACACCACCTAACTGCCCCTTAGTACTAGCTTAACTACTAAACATTAACAACATGATTCACATCCAGGCCTTTCCTCACAAGTTCAATGTTCTTTCCCTATCTGTCACCTTGATGTGCTAGGGACCTTCCTCTAGATTTGCTCATATAACATGAGTACCTGTTGTAGCTCACTCACTATATAACCTGCCCACCCTCTCTTCCAGTCATACATCTCTCGGATGATGGTGGCACGGTGGAAGGTGTGCTGGACTTGGAATCAGGAAGCTCTAGGTTGGACTCCAGCCTCAGACTTTCTTGATATGACACCCTAGGCAATTCGGCCTCTCTGAGCCTCAGTTTCTTCATCTGTCAAATGGGGGTAACAGTAGCACCTCCCTCACAGATTTATTGTGAGGATCAAATGAGTAGATACATAGATAGATACATAAATAGATAGATATAAACATATATGTAGGTAGATGGTGTACTGGATATAGTGTCAGGCCTGGAGTCAAGAAGACTCATCTTCCTGAGTTCAAATGTGGCCTCAGACACTTGGTAGCTGTGTGACTCTGGACAAGTCACTTAACCTTGTTTGCTTCAGTTGTCTCATCTGTAAAATGAGATAATGAAGGAAATGCCAAACCACTCTAGTATCTTTGCCAAGAAAACCCCAAATGGTGTCATGAAGACTTTGACATAACTTAAAAACAATTAAACTAAATATATATATATATATATATATATATATATATATATATACACATATGTGTATGTGTCTACATGAATAATATGTTATACATGTATATAATACACATCTATAATATATGCACACATATATAATATATAAATACATATGTATAAGTGCTTTCAAACCTTAACGCATTGTATGAATCATATTGAAATTATTTTGTTCTTATTATCAGCCTGGTTATTAGTATTTTCATGCTACTTCTTTCCCAAGTCATCACTGGTGATATACTACAGTCTGTTTCTCTCTGGGTATAAGTGAATGTTTCATCAAATGTTAAATAATAAAAAGACATTGTGTTAGCCTTAACTTCAAATTTCTTTTCATCCATATTTCATAGGATCGTAGATTAAAAAGCTAGAAGGAACCTTAAGGCCATTAAGTTCAACCCCTTCAGTTTTACAGATAAAGAAACTGAGACCTAGAGCGATTAAGTGACATGCCCAGGGTCACTCAGAAAAAAAGCATCTGAGGCAGGATGTTGAACCCACATTTTCCTAACTCTTGATCCACTGCCCTTTCCACTTTAAAAATCTTGGGTTTTGTAAGGTAATTTTTTTGTTATTTTATGAACCTTTTAAAACATTGAGTCCTGTGAATTTAAAAGCACAGCCATTATCATTTACTGTGTCATTATGTGTGTACCAAGAAAGCTAATCATTATTAAAAATATGCCAAGTGCCCATGGCAAGCGCACTGGCCTCCTGAGGACCAGTGAGTTCACAGTAGCTGTGTAGTCTAAGCTGATAGATGTTATATTGACAAAGGAGATGCTGGAGATATTCTCAAGGGATTCTGGGGCAGCAACAGGGAGGAAGAGTAACCCGGGAGCATTTTAGTCTCTCCAGATAAAGAGCAATGACAGGCCATGCTCAGGGCTAAGCCAAGGATCCCTTAGCTTCACTCACAAACAAAGAGTGTCTGGAACAAAGTGACTATTTAAATATATACAAAGGAGAAATTCTTAATAAGGAAAACTGAAGCCCATTTGGGGCTAACCAACTCCATGATTCTTTGAATAGTTCTCTGGCACAGTGGATAGAGAACTGGGCCTGGATTCAGGAGGACCTGAGTTCAAATCCAGTCTTATACATGTATTAGCTGTGTGACCCTGGGCAAGTCACTTAACCCTCTTTGCCTCAGTTTTCTCATCTGTAAAATGATTTGGAGAAGGGAATGCAAATCACTCCAGTATCTTTGCCAAGAAAACCCCAAACGGGGTCACAAAGAGTCAGACACAACTGAAACTACTTAGCAAGAACAAGAAATATCCCAAAGTAATAGCTGACTTTTATAGCTTATCCACTGTTGTATCTATACTACACTAAATTCATTAAAGATGAACTCAGGCCACTGCCTCAGAACATAGATGTGGCCTGAGTCTCTACAGCTATGCATTGCTTTTCACAACCAATGTATTTCTGAAAAGTGTTTTATCATTTTTTGGTAAAATTAATATATTTCTGTCAAATGCAATTGTCATTTCAGAAGTTCATTCCCAAAGGAAAATGATTTGATTCTAGGCCAAAAGAGAAAAAGTTTTCTCTTGAGTGAAATGTCCTCTGGTCAGTGACAAGTGATGAGAAATCCTTCAATATTTGCCTTTCCTGAGGTGCATATATATATAAGAATGCACAGACCCTTCCCTGCCTCTGATTCATGTTTGGTTCTGCCTATGTCAGGGTTCACATGAATTTAATCGTGTGCATTGGAATACTGATGATGATTGGCAGAGCCTCTGTTGACCTCAGCCCTTTCTATCATCAAGTAATTCTCCACTCAATCTCTTGTCAACTACTAGAATTATTTTGTTTTCTCCGCCTGGATTTGCATTCTTGGTCCAGTTCTGTGGTCATAGCTCTTTGAAAGAACAATTACTTGGGGAATTTGGGTTGCGAAAGACAATACTGAGTATTAATTCCAATTCAATTCAATCAAGTTTTATTAAGTACTCACTACATGAAATAATAGTAATAATAATTATCATTTATATAGTATTTTAAGGTTTGCAAAGTGTTTGACAAATATTGTATGTTTATCCTCACAACAACCCTGGGAGATAAATTTAAAAGCTCTATTTTTATTAAATAAAATTTTATTCCAAATTCCATATTTGAAAAATTAGGAAACTGAAGCTGAGGTTGAGTAACTTGCTCAGGGTCATATAGCTAGTCAGGGTCTGTGGCTAAATTTGAACTAAGTTCTTGTTGACTCCAAGTTGAGTGCTTTTTCTGCTGAACAACCTTACTGTCTCTTTAAATTAAAAAAAAACAAAACACCATGCTAGGCTCTGGAGATACAAAGGCACACTAAAACAGTACCAGCACTCAAGGAGCTTACCTCCTACACAACATACACAGAGAAATCACTACAAAGTATACATGATGTCAGAAAGAGACAGGAGAGGGAGGGAGAAACAGACATCCACACAGAAATAGAGAGAGGGCTAGCGAGAGAGTGAGAAACAGAGAAGGTAGAGACGGAGACAGAGACAGAGACAGATAGAGAACTAACAATAGAGGATCGGAACAAGACTTGTATGTGGTTTACCTCTGAGCTGTGCTTTAAAAGAAGTTGGCTGCTGTGCAGAGATATTGGGGCTCATGTTAGTCATAGAGAAAGGAAGGACGCCTACCATATTTGCTAGTTTGGGAGGGGGATTAAGCAGCGCTCAGTATTTCCTGGTCTCCACATTCACCGTGACCAAGTAAAGGCCAACATTTTGCTTTATATATCAACCAGTTGGCCAAGAACCTATTTTCCCATGACACTCAAGCAGGAGCAATTGCACCTCAGCTCACACGTACAGACTCTTTGTTCTTGAGAATTACACAGAGAGCCCAGTAAATTGGAAGGTAGACATGGGAGCCTCTCTCTATCATTGAGTACAAAGCTATTGCAAGTATAGTATGGGTCTCCTCCTTAAGGTTGCTCAAAAAAACTGGCTTTGTGGACCACAGGCTGCCATCCTAATGCCAACCAGCTGTCTCACAGGTTGATCACCAAGATCCAGGTTGTAGAGTACAAATAGACTCAGGCAACAATTACACATAGGCTAAGGGGACAAGACATGAATGATGATCCAATGAAGGAGACTTAGAGTGATCAGAAAGATAGTATGGTCATTGCTTCTTATGCTATCCTTGTGGATAAGATGGGGAAATGTAGGCTGCTAGGTGCTTAATGAATGTTTCAATAGAATAGAATAGAATAGAATGGAGTGGAATGGAATTGCTCTGGGTCTAACAAAGCTGCATGCCTAACTAGATATGAATATATAGATATAGATACAGATACAGATACACATAGATGCAGATAGATATAAATATAGCTACCGATATGTGCCAGTAAAAAAGGATATATATGGGTAAAAAAAAAAACCTTTGGGGACTAGAAGTTTTTGAAATGGGTATAAGCCCTCAACGAGAAACATTTCCAACCCATACAATCCTAAGGCTTGGGAAATCAGTAACTTAGACTTTCCCCCATTTCATGGTTATTCTTTTTTTTTTTTTTAAGTGAGGCAATTGGGGTTAAGTGACTTGCCCAGGGTCACACAGCTAGTAAGTGTCAAGTGTCTGAGGTCGGATTTGAACTCGGGTCCTCCTGACTCCAGGGCCGGTGCTCTATCCACTACGCCATCTAGCTGCCCCTCCCCCATTTCATGAATGGCCCAGGGATTAGGGAAATTATTGAGGAAGATATGAATGATGAGCAAGGTTCTCTATTTTGGTTGGTCACATCAAAATAAGTTTCTACATGTGTTTCATGTCCACATATCATGGTCCATGATACATGGTGGCCCATGTATCATGATGTTTGGTGGGAACACAGATGAGTGAATGGATTTGTAAGAGAAATATTTCAAAATTACTCTTAACTACCACTTCATGCACTATTATCCTTTCACCACTAACTTTTCTTTCACAAAGTGAAATGTAGTAGAAGCTAAGCTCTTTGAGAGGAGTGTTTGTTTTCTTCTTGTCTTTGTAGCCTCAGCATCTGGCACATTTTTTGTTGTTGTTCAGTCATTTCAGTCATTTCCAATTCTTTGTGACCTAATTTCGGGGTTTTCTTGGTAGACATGCTAGAGTGGTTTGCATTTCTTTCTCCAGCTTATTTTATAAATGAGAAACTGAGGCAAATAGGATTAAATGATTTGCCCAGGGTCACAGAGCTAGTAAGTGTCTGAAGCCATAACTCATAAAGATAAGTCTTCCTGATCCCAAGCCCAGTGCTCTATCCACTGCACAATGCTTGTGAAATTGAAGCAAAAGGTAAGCAAAATCAAGTAAATATGTTGCACACGAAAACTAATCTGAGTGATTCTGTCCCTTCCCCACCTCCCAAAAGATGCATTTCCTTTTCCCTGATAGAACTGGTACTGTAGTTATTTTTCCTGAATTGTTCTAAGTACCTCAATCCTCCACCTAGTTTTGGGTTTATGTCCTTAAAGAGGCTCTTTAGAAATCTTAGGAAAATCGCAGAAATACAGAAGTGGTTGAGATTTTTTGTGGCCACAACACCCAGATTTGTTGTCAATTTCCCTGCCAACAAGCCTTAAATTATTCCTCAAGTAAAACTCTTCCACTGTAGAGATCTTTAGATCAATCAGTATAAAGTTTCATCTGTGAAAATTACCTTTCTGTTGGAGCCGAGATTAATTTCTTTTTGCTTGAGAGAGATGACATGCCCTAGTAATTTTCATATTTCCTTTAAAATGGAACATCGGGCCTTTGATGCGAAATTTCCTAAAAATGACCCCCCAAAATACATCAAAACATTTCTATTAATTCATGGAATTAAGAAAAGCCTTTTACATTTTCTCCTGTCACTGATTCCATTTGCCTTATTACTTTCATCTGTAGCCCACAAACTTGGTGGCACATTCAACAAACCCCTTAGTGGCTGTTTCATCTCTGCTCTATTTGATTTCTTCTCTCTGAGTAAATGATTAAGTTTTCATGCATTGGTTCAACCAAAATCTATGTTCACTCAACCACATCCTTTATTGATTACTTCTACTGCAAACAGTAGGCCAAGTGTGATATACATAATTGGACAGTTGTCAGGGGATGTGGGTGTTAACAGTCCTGTTTTCCCAGTTGGAAACTGGAATCACCTTGATACACAAATATTCTGCACTGCTTCATTCTCATTCTTTGGACCGAGGCGTCCTGTTCCTTGGAATATATGTTTTTAACTCTCTAAGGTCTGGTTGAATGAATCTAATGATTATACCATATAATATGCTCTCCGAGTTGCACCTGTGCACTGCATATAGAAAACTGGAATTAATATTTGTCTAACACTTTAACCTTGTCCTTTAACTTATACAAATCATCTGCAGCTTTTCGGCGTGGAAATGTTTGATTTTTCTCCCCCCCCCCATATGAAAGGAAGATTGGTTTCTAAATCTATTGCTAAATTTAAAATTTAGAAACCTTTTGACCTAAAGAGAGGGTTTACAATTTATGTTCCAGATGATATATTAACAACTTGGCTGAATATAGAACTGCATATTACTCGGACAGGGTATATTGTATAGCTAGAGAAAGATTTTTCCTCTAGTGTTCTGTATCTATGGTGAGCTCTTGGTAATTCCTGGATGTTTCAGAAAGCTGTAGTTCTAATGGGGAAAGGAGAGGAGGAAACCAGACCCATCTAGAGAGAGTTGCATTTTCACTTTGTATTTCTAGTTCACTGAACTTACTCTTTTTCTGCTGTCACATACCTCAACCTCAGCTGGAATAGCCAACTCTGGGGTGTGCTGCCATCAAAAATATATCTGCTTTTAGGAATATGAACTTAAATAAGCTTCACTGAGCCCATTTGACTATGGAGATGAATTTACTCCAAGGTTTTGGAGAGATGTGTAAAATAAGCCACCAATTTTCATCTTTTTTTCATAGATTCAATTTTCTCTTGAAGGTCACAGTCTAGAAATGGTGCTGAGAAATGCATACTGGGCCAGAAAAGTCTGATGCACGCTTGCCAAAGCATTTCCAGCTCTAAAGATAATGGCCTCTTATTGAAGTGTTCCGTTGTTTCCCTTTTACCTCTAACATGATAACACTTGTCTATTATTCCACAATATACAGGTGAAGGTTATTACAATATGTATGTCTCCCTGATGTCATCTCTCACCCATAAAATCTTGGGTTAGGTCTACACTTGAGAAATTCCAGCTCAAGACTGTTCTCTGGAGAGCACAGAATGAGCAAACCTTGGAAGGGAGGACAAGGCTAGTGAAGGCTAATTCCCCAAATGCTAGAGGTGTGTTCCCCCCTCCCTTCCCCCTCATTTCACTCAAGAACACAAGCTAAAATAGGTTCAGAATCCCATTCTACCCTACTTCCGACACACAGAGCATGAAGTTAATTTGAGAAGGAAGTCATATCGTTTTTGACCTTTGTTTTCCAATGGAATCATCCAAAGAAAATTGTGTGGGTGATTTTATTTGACACAATACACTTTCAAACCATAACAGAAAGTGCATAGCCAGCCACCTCCTATATGAGATTGGAAGCAAGGGGACCATTAGCACCTTCAGCTCATGCTTAGATATGATTCTACAGTTTCGTGGAAAACATGCCAAAATGAAGCTCCGGAATGGGCGCCAGCATCTGCTGCACGTGCTTTTGTCTATCTTCAATAATGGCAATATTTTTGATCTCTTGTTTGGTTGTTGTTGGGCGGATGAGAGCTAAATCATCTAAAACAAATTCTGGTGAATATTTCAAATGCTAATTTTCTCGTGTGGTTCACTTAATGTCTCTGAAGGCAGTTCCCAAAAACAACTCCAGGAATGTTTTGAGTAATCTTAGCCATACTGGAATAAGTATATAGTCCTAACAAGGTGACTACTTTGAAAAGGAGAAGATTCCTTTGGATGAGACTACAAAGCTTCTTATCTTCAGTCAGAAGATTCAAGGTTCACTCTTCTGACTTAGCCAAGACATTTGTACAAGTGGGGCCAAAAGCCACAATGGGGTAAAATCTCATAAATGACTTAAGTCATTTGAAAAGAATTTTCACAAAGTTATTAAAACATCAGACCCCCTTCATGACTTTTGGCCTACCCTGTATTACTTGTGCATATAAGGGGAGAATTGGGCCATAGGCATGTTCTTCCACCATGTAGAATACGTATGAACAATTTATAATCTTACATCTTGGTAAGCAAAGACAACTGATAAATTAGAGGTGGTATTGAATAAATTAGAGGTGATGCAGACAAATGGGCAAAGGTTGTCCAACAATGCTAGGAGAAGAAAGCTCCTTGTAAATAGGGATGATTTCATGCCTTGTATTTGTACCGCCAGGGCCTAGCATAGGGCTAGGCACCTAGAAGGCACTGAATACTTGTTTTTATTGTTGTTGTTTCTTGAGATTGATGAAGACATACTTAGTGGACACAGTGCCCAAATTGTAAATATGTACTTATTCCAGGAATAAGTACTGCAAGTTGAGCAGACACTTTCTGTTGTTCTGCTTAGGGACAGGGTTTCTTTCTCATATACAACATTTCCCCAGAGTTTCATCATGTTAGCAATACTTAGTCTACCCACAGGTTTTCATGGTGATGTCTGTCAATCTTGCTAGAAGCTCAACCAAACAAGGCAGGCTGAAGGTTCTGATTTCTCTCTCAGGCACATAGGCAGTGGATCTTCTTCTGGGAGTCTCACCTCCACTAATCTAGAAGTGTGAAAAAAAGAATACCCCATTTTTTTTCTAACTTTATCTCAAGTCCTGGAAAATTTCCCTGTGTGGTATAATTTTTAAAATCACCTTGGGTTGTTAACTTCCACCCCTAGGAGAAACAGGAAGGTGTTGAGCAAATTCCAGATCCAGACTCACCAGGAGATAGGGGGAGGATAGGGGATCAGTTCCCACTACTTAGCCCACATTTCAGGATTTTTTCTCTTCTTCTTCAATTCCAGCCAAGGTAACATGATCGAAGCCCTTGCTTACTTGGAAAAAGTTGTGGAAATTGCAAAAAATACTTACCAAAAACGACGAATGGTAGAAGCCTGTACGATGCTTGGGGACATTTACAATGCGAAAGTGAGTATTTTTAGGAAGAAATGTGTAGTCACACCAAGGTAATGTTACCCCTTCCAATCCTTTTGACCCTCACCATATTACACTAGGATTCTCTTCCCTCTGCCTATAAAATTTTTAAAGTCTACCAAATGTGAGTCAGCATGGGGTTTGGTGCTATTAACTCTGTCCTTTGTTTGGAAAGGTAAGAACAAAAATGTCTAATGAGTAATTGATGCCTAAGATGGAGAGAAATCATTGAGAGAAGTGGGGGGGGGGAGCAGAGAAAGAACTAGTGACTATGATTGTCAACAAACTGACTATCATCTTTGGAAGATGGTAGAGAATAGGGGAAAAGCCACAAGAATGTTTCCAATAAAAGGAGGAAAGTAGTCTATACAATAGGGTCCACTGAGCTTGTCTTTGATTCCTGACAAAACTCTACCAAATAGGGATGAACAGTAACAGTAATGCTAAAGAACTAGCATGTCTCAATCCAGAACTGGTCAATCCAGACGAAGCTCATTTTTTGTTGTTGTTGCATAGCTTCATATACATATAGGGTTAAGCCAGTGGGTCTGATAGTTCACTGGTTTTTTGTTTTTTTTTTTTTTGGTGAGGCAATCAGGGTTAAGTGACTTGCCCAGGGTCACACACCTAGTTAAGTGTCTGAGGCCAGATTTGAACTCAGGTACTCCTGACTCCAGGGCTGGTGCTCTATCCACTGCGCCACCTAGCCGCCCCGAGTTCACTGGTTTTAACAAGACATTTAGCAAAATCTCTGATTCTCTTCTTGAGGAAAATAGGGTTAGATATAGGTTAGACCATTAGTACATTCAGAATTGGTTAAATGGCCAATCCCAATGACTAATCACTAGTGGACTGATGCCATATTGGAAGGAGACCTCTAAAGGAGTGCCCCAAAAGTCTACATTTAGCCTTGTACAGATTAACATGCTTATTGATAACTTGGGTAAAGACATAAATGATTCATTTATAAAATGCACATATGACACAAAAGCAAGAGGGATGGCTGGCAAGCTTTATGATAGGATCTGAACAGATCAACTGACTAGAATGTTGGGCCAAATCTTATAAGATTAAATTTATATTTGGGTTTAAAACAAGGCAGCTAGGAGGTGCAATGGATAGAATGCTAAAATTGGAGTTAGAAAGGTTTAAGCTCAAACCCAATCTCAGACACTTAGTACCTGTGTGACCCTGGGCAAGTCACTTAACTTTTGTCAGCCCCAGTTTCCTCTTATGTAAAACCTCTTATGTAAAATGGGGATAATAATAGCACCTACCTCCCCAGGTTGTTGTGAGAATAATATGAGATAATATGTGTAAAGCACTTTGAAAACCTTAAACTGAAATATAGGGGGTAGCTAGATGGTGCAGTGGATAAAGCACCAGCCCTGCATTCAGGAGGACCTGAGTTCAAATCCAGCCTCAGACGCTTGACACTTACTAGCTGTGTGACCCTGGGCACATCATTTAACCCTCATTGCCCCCACAAAAAATTGAAATATAAATATTAGCTGTTATTATTTTTAAAACAGATAAATATAAGATGAGAAAGGCACTGTTAAGTAAAATTTAATCTGAAGAAAATTTGGAGAGCTTTAGTAAGGTCTACCTTATTAGCAGTGGCCAAATAAACAAGCAAACAAATAAATAAAAATTAATGTGATCCTAGGCTGCATTTAAGAGAGGCATAGGACTCAGGAGGTGTTGGTTTCAGTGTAGTCTGCCTCAGTTAGGCCATGCCTAGAATATTGAGTTCAGTTCTGGGCCTTACATTTTAGAGAGGTTATTGATAAGCTTGAAAACATCCAGAGGAAAGCAACCAAGGCAGCGAAGTACTTTGATTTCATGCTGTTTGAGCATCTATTGAAGGTACTGGGAAAGAGAAGACTCCTTGAGTAACATGATAGTCTTTGAGTGGATAAAGGGTCATCATGGGGAGAAGATATAGGCTTGTTATGTCTGGCCCCAGAGGACAAGGGCATCTCGGGAGAGATGAATGGGTAGAAGCTCCAAAGAAGTGGGTTGAAGCTCAGTGTAAGGACAAAAGCTCCGATGATTAGAATTGTCCAAGAACAGGCTGGCAGTGCCTCCCCCTCTTTAAATGCACTGTAGATGACCACTTGGCAGGATGTCATAGTGAGATTCCTCAGTTAGGCAGAGGCTGACCCAAGTGACTTCTGGTATCCCCTTCTAAGGCTGAAATTATCTCCCTCTGTACCTAGCTCTGCACACAGTAGGTTTGACCTGAGGGCTGGAGAAACAGGCCTACTTCATTGCCATTGGTCTAGAAGCTTGTCAAAACACTCACATTTTTCTCCAACTATGTCTCCAGGCCTGACAAACACAGACAAATAGTAGAGGATACTGAATTAACAAGAGCTGACATTTATATAGCACTTACTATGTGCAAGTAAATGTGCAGAGCACTTTACACATATTGTCCCATTTGATCCTCACAATAACCCTGGGAGGTAGGTGGTGTTATTATCCCCATTTTACAGATAAAGAAACTGATGAAGACATTCAGTAACTTATCCAGGGTCACACAGCCAGTAATGTCTGAGGCTGAATTTGAACTCCGGTGTTCCTGACTCCAGCTGCTATAAGGAGCTTGCACTATATCTGATTTCTGAGGAGGGACTGAAGTTTGCTCTTCTTAATTCCTTGTTTAGTGAAGGACAGAGAGAGTGCAAAACAAATGGAGAATGGAATACCATTTTGGAAGTCATTCCAATGGTCAAATTGATGAAGACCTGAACTAGGGTACTGGTAATGGGAAATAGAAATAGATAGTTGGGATAGACACTGAGAGGTAGAATAGACAAGATATTAAGTCTGTGGGGAGAAGAAAGGTGAAAGATGTCAATGGTTTCAAACCAGGGAGAACGATATGACAAATTACAAAGTTGAGAGAAAGAACAACACATTTGGTAGGAAGGTGAATTCAGTTTAGGATAGACTAAATTTGAATCGCCAATGGCACATCCAGGTGTAGATAATCTCTAGATAGTTGGAGGTGTGGGACTGGAACTATGGGACGTTTTCAGGGCTGGAAATAGAGATTAGCTTTGAACTAGTCCTGAGTCCCATCACCTTTTTCAGTCAATGGACAAACACATTGATTGAACACTGGCTATGCACTAGGCATTGTGCTGAGCTCTAGAGGTAAAAAAAAAAAAGGCAAAAGCAGTCCCTACCCTTCGGGAACTCACCTACCAATGGGGGGTAGACATGTCTATAAGGTATTCTCAGAGTCAATCATGGGTAGTGTTAGAGAAGTATAAACCCCTAGCACTTGGGAGAACCAGAAGAAGGTTCCTGCAGGAGCTGACATTCAAGCTGATTCTTGAAGAAACCAGGGATTCTCAGAGGCAGAGGTGAAGAAGGACTGCATCTAGGCTGGGGAGGGGAAGGGGAAAGATGATGGAGTGTAATACTCAAGGAAGAGCATGTAAACCAACATGACTTCGTTGGTGGACAGGATAAAGTCTAATAATATTATCAAGGTAGGATAGAACCAGGTTATGAAAAGCTTTAAATGCCAAACAAGTAACTTTAGGCAAGTCTAGACTAATTTTCAGTTGTTCCCTTCCTTTGGAAACTGACCCATAGAAGATGCTGATGACATCCCCTTCCTCTGAAGCTTATAGACAAACTGATTTCTTATGGACAGGATAAATAGAGGTGTGTGTGTGTAATGTATATGCCACATATATGAATAGAACCAGAACACAGTCGGAACTGTAGAAATTCATTGTTCCCCATCAGCCCTTTATAATTTGCCAAGAGCTTTCCTATAGAACAAAATTCTAGCTGTGAATTAGAACACTGTGATCTGGGACGATTCAGAATGCAGCATCCTCCAAAGAACTATGAGGAGTCCCTTGGGCCTCAGTCCCTTTCACAGGAATTTCCTTTAGTTTCCATTCTATCTTTCTTTAGATTTAGAGGTAGCTGAATGCTTTATTGTGGGCATTCCCAAAGAATAATTCCAACAGATTCTGCAAATTACCTTTGATCTTATAACCCAGACCAAGAAATAAGTTAAATCACTTTAATACTAGGAATCTTCTCTCAGCCAAGAATAATTCTTCTAAATTCCCTTTCTTTAGCTTATGAGATTTGTAGACTATAAGAATGTTTTGTGTGTTTTATTTTTCTATAGAGAAAAAAATCAAGAGCAGTAGGCAATACTACCACCATATAGGATGATGGAGAATTGTCTCTGGGGCTAACTATTCAAATCTTTACTATGCTTTACAAGCAAAAGAGTTCTGTAGTCTTATTATGATCTATGCCATTGTGTATTATGAGACCACCACATAGTTCTAGTATTTGATATGAAGAGTAGCCTTGTCAAAGGAAACAACAGGCAAGATTCATAGGAGTTTGTTAAACCACTAAGGAGGTATGTGGGCATTGACAGAACCCTGGGAGGGTCTGCTAATTTTCCATTATGATTTTCTAAATGATTTACAGCTTTTTAGCATCAATTTTGATCATGTGTTTGTAATATTTTAAAAATAATTATCAACTGGCAAACTATATTATCCATCAAAGATCAAGGCTTAACCATAATGCAAATTAGACTGAATTGCTGATTTGATGTTAAATATCATTTAGATCACTTGATAGTTTTTTTTCAGAATTTTCCCAGAAATATCATTTCTTACGTTCCTGTAGTGGACAGTATGCAGACTAGCTGTCAGGAAGATCTGGGATCAAACTCTGCCTCTGACATTAACTGGCTATGTGACCAGCAGCAATGCATTTAACCTTCAGTTTTAGTTTCTTCATCTATAGAGGGACTATACTTTAGGAGCACCTCATAGGATTGTGATATCTCAAATGATACGATGTATGGGAAATGTTTTGCAAATTTCAAGTGCCATATAAAATGTCAGTTATGATTCTCTTTTTAAAAAGTCATCTCATAAGGACAAAAATTGTTCCTTTCCTTTCCTTTTTTTTTTTTTAAATCCACAACAATTAGCATTGTGGCTGGTACATAGTAGATGTTTGATAAATGCTGAGTGAATAAATCAATGAATGAATTCTGAAAGTGTTTAGAGAAAGGAATCAAACTCTTTGTTCTCAAACACAAGTACTTTTGGGGGGAGGGGAGCTTTAATAGTATTCAATGATCAACACATGGGATAATTCAATCTGATCCAATAAATGTTTATTAACCTCGTACTAGGTGTCAGGCACTGTGCTAAGTGCTGGAGACACAATTAATAATAGTAATAACAAAATAGTGCCTGCTTTCAAGGAGCTTACAATCTAAAGGGGGAGACATCAAAAAAAGGAGGCAAGAAATCAGGAGTAGGGGAGAAAGACCAGAGGGTATCTTATTCAGTGGAGTTGGATCAGGCAGAGCAACAGATGCAGAGTGGAGTGAACCAAAGTCCATTTTCTGTCCTCTATAACAGGGCTTCTTAAACTGTTTGCACTTGTGACCCCTTTTCACCCGAGAAATTTTTATGTGGCCCCAGGTATATAATGTATATAAAATAGGCATACATAAACTTTTACTATTGCCAAATTTTTCATGACCTCCACGTTCACTTACACAATCCCACATGGAGTCCCAAACCATGGTTTAAGAAGCTTTGTTCAATAAAGGAAGGTATTGGGAGAAGTTTGATGCTCCACCCTCCAATCATTGAGGAGAGGAAGCTGAGGGGGGTGTTGTCAGTCAAGAGGTCATGATTAAAGATGATGAGCCTAACCTGGGAAGGGCAGCTTGTTCAGTTGGAGTTGAAACCAGGCAGAGCAGCAGATCATATAAAGGTAAGCTACATAGTTTGGATGCTTTTTAAAATGTTTTCTCCATGAACTTTCCCTTTCTACAGGAACTTCTATGTTCTTCTGCTTTTCAGAGAATCAATAATTGGTTAGCTCCTTGTATTGGCCTTTCTGCTCAACTTTCAGAAAATTCCCCCATGCAAAGATTGCTCTGACTTAGCAGTAACGACTTTCCATGCTTTCTATGCCTTGCATGCCATTAAGGACGCCAGCAACCAGTATACTGATTGGGATAAAATGCTAGTTATAGAAACAGTTGTACAAAGTGGTATTTTTTTATTAGGAAGATGCAAAGCATTCAGCAGTCCATCTGTAGCTTCTTTGGTAGGTGAATGAAGAGATCTGAGTAATATGAAAAGGAAAGGAATACCGAGGTAAAGGTTCATGCTTGGGTGAGGAAGTTTGATGGAATAACTATTTGCTTCTTTTCCTTCTCATTCTTAAGAGATAAAATGATATACTAATTTGATGATCTCAAGTATCCTTATAAGCTTCCTGAGTCCATCCTCTATAGATAAGATAAGATTAAATTATTTCATAGCCCTAATCTTCCGTTGTTTCTGAATGATTTTTATTCTATTTACTTTATCCCTGTTGTCAAGTGAAAGACTTTACAATATATTCAGACCAATTTTGGAGAAAACCTAATAGTTGCAAAGTTCTATGTTTCTTTACAATTGACATTTTCTCAGAAGACATAGGTCTTCTGAGTCTAGAAAGCAATTCGTGTTTTCTGAGAAAAAAACCCTTTTAAAATCCATGAGCAGAATTGCTTCCAAGGCTGGGTTTTATGTGTCAGTATAATACATGATAATATCACCCCCTTTGGAATTTTCACAAAACTATGTATTGATCATCCAACATATGGCTTTGTGTCTATCATCAGAGGACACCTAAAAATATGCAAACAAAAATGGGAAGTCCTATATGTGACCATAGTTGTGAAAACACAATTTAGTTTTCATTGTTTAACAACGGTGTTCCAAAGGCTCAGAAGAGGTCAACATTAGAACATGAAACTCCTAGAAGTGAATTTGTGAGATAAATCTGGTTAGGAGGTTTAAGTGGTCCCTGATACTAGGGGTGATGGGGAAGACTTTGAATGTTGCTTGAAAGGTAAAAGAAATTGATAAAGATGGTAGAGAGTACATTATTGAGAGCAAGAAAATAACATAGGAGACAAGCTTGCCTTAGTTTTTAATTTAGTACTTTCATAGAAACTGAATTTGGGGGGAAATCATGCATCTGTACTCTGACAATAGACACATTATCATAAATCAAAATTATATTGGAGATTTATTCAATAAAGCAAATTCCAGGATAGATCATGGGGACAACAAAAGGCTTCAAAAGAGAAATTTTGGGGAGAAATGAACAGCTCATTGAAAACGTACTGTCCAAGAATAGTATCCAGATTTCTGGACTATGAATTAAAATATAGGAATAATATATTCCTTCCCAGGAATGGAATATACCTTGTAAGCAAGATTCAGGAAGAACTTGTTTGTCAAGAAGAATCCTGGTATAGTGGAGAGAGAGAGTTGGTCTTTGAGCTAAGAAGTTTTTGCTAAGGCCTGTCAGTTTCACCTCTGCAACATCTCTCTAATATGCCTCTTTTCTCTCCTCTGACACTGCCCCCACTCTAGTCCTGGCTGTCTCATGAACAAGAAACTCTATCTCAGCCCCAGGCATTTTCTCTGGCGATGCCCCATACCTGGCTATGCTTCCTCCTCCAACTACTGACCTTCATGGCTTCCTTTAAGTCCCAACTAAAATCCCACTTTCTATAGGACACTTTCCCTATCTGCTTTTAATTACAATGCCTGCCCTCTTTTAAATATTTCCTCTTTATCTTGTATGTAGCTCTTTTTGAAAAGATTTGTTAATATGTTGCCTCCCCCCATTAAATTGGTAGGTACTTGAGGGAAATAACTGCCTCTTTTTGTATCCCCAGCTTAGCAACATAGTAGGCACTTAACAAATGTTTATTGATTGATTTGCTATGTGGCCCTAGGCAAGTTATTTAACCTCTGGATGGCTCAGGCTTCTTTTTTTATACTACAGGTTGTAGAGCAGGTGTCTCTTACATTGGTAGAGGACATTCCTCAGTAGGAGCTTCCTATGCCAATGAAATCATGGGCCCAGGTTTTTTTAAATTGTATTTATATAGAGTCTTGAAAATCTACTTAAAATATTTTCAAACTTAAAACTAAGTGGAATGATGGGAAAATAGCCTACATGTATCCATCAGCCCTGATACCACACAGGAGACAAAATCCAAGAAGGGAGACAATGATAAAACCCTATTGTCTCAAATGTCTACATACAAAGTAAGTAACAAACAATATCAGCTAGAGAGCCTGACACAAGAAAGTAAAAGTAAGCTTACAAGTATCACTTGGACTTTTGAGGTTGAGATTTACAGTTTATATGTGACTGGTAGGACAAACCTCATTCATAAGAAATGGAATAAGTAAAATGGGGGAATGGAGTTTCAGTGCATATTAGGGAGGTAGTGCCAATGTCTACTAAGAAGGTTATGCAAACAAAATTAATGCACCTTGATTAAGAAGTGATCTAATGGGGTGAAATCTTAGTATTAAATTTCTCAGATGAGAATTTGGCATCCCAAAATTATAATAAAGACAATTAACAAATAAGACCAAAAGAAATTCCCCAATAGATAAGTGGTCTAGGGATATGAGCAAATAGTTCTCAAAAGAAGAATTCCAAACTATTAACAAAGATATGAAAGAATGCTTCAAATCACTAATGATGAGAGAAATGTTCATTTACATAACCCTGCAAACTGGCAAAAAAAATGACAAAAGATGGGAATAATCAGTGTTGGGGGTAGTAGAAAGATAGGCACAGTAGAATGGTCTTGGTGAAGCTATGAATCAGTACTAGCATTTTGGAAAGCAAATTGGAATTAAGCAAATAAAGAGAACAAAGTGTTCATCGCTTGGAGATAACACTTTTAGGCTTCTACCCCAAGGAAGTCATTAATAAGAAGTTCCCATATACACCAAAACATTTTAGTTATAGTAAAGAATTGAAAATAATTTGAATGCCATCAACTGGGGAATGGCTAAACAAAGTGTGTTACATGAATGAATGAACTATTACTGTGCTTCAAGAAATGACTATCGTAAATAGAAGCATGGAAAGATTTAGATGAACTGATGCCAAGTTCAATATAATGTACAACTAAAACAGTGTAAATGGGAAAAGATAACCATGAGAAATCAAAATTCAATTTTGAAAAATTACAAAAAAAGAAGCATGGCTCAAAAGAAGAGAAGGCATCCTTACCCCTTTTCAGAGGTGGGAGATCCATGAATGTGGTACATTGTACATATCTTCAGACTTTTTTGATTTATTGATCAGTTATGCTGATTGGTTTTTTTCCTTTGAAATATTATTTATTACATGAAATGGCCCTTTTAGGGGGGAAGAGGTAGAATACTGAAGGAGAAATTATGATTATGCAAAAAATTACAAAAAATATATTTTTTAAAAAATATGAGAAGAAAGGAAGTAGTGGAGAGCACTTGAGTGAAGAGCAACAGAGGCAAAAACAGAAGTGATATTGTCATTGGACTATACTGCAGAGTATTTGCACAGAAACAAGAATCTAAGAGACCATAAAAGGAATCCAAAGCCTGGATGTTGTTGTGATGGAGAACCTACTTACAAAGATCCCTACTGGGACTCTTACTGTGTTAAAGGAGAACAGTTAATGATTCCTCGATCTGCCTTAATGTTAATTTCAACTTTCCAAAGGTTGAGGGACCAACACATGAAAATTCTGTCCTGGATCTGATTCTCATGAACCTGGTGGCAGAGGTAAAAACTATGGGAACATTAGAATCACATGACCATTCCATCTTAGAATTTTTGGTAAAGGAGAGAAAATCTGAGTAGAAGGAGATATGTGCCTTAGATTTTTGAGAGTAGAATTCAGAAGTTTCAGAGAAAGGACAAGTAGGGTTCTATGGCCTGTAATTCTTTAAGAGAAGCCAGCCTGTGAAGGATGGGAAGTTCTCAAGAGTGCTCAAATAATCAGCAGTTCTATTAGCCAGAACAAAAAAGTTGATAGGCCTACTAATTGCATCCTGCTCAGAGCATCTGGATCGGTGTTTTCAATTTTAGGAACCACGTTTTAGAGAAAATAATAGTTAGCTGAAGAACATCCAAATCATGGCAAAGAAAATGGTGAAGAGCCTGAAAACCTTGCTATACAAGAATCAGTTGAAGGAAGTAGGGCTAGTTAAGCTAGAGAAGACATGACTTAGAGGGATTATGATAGTCATCAAGGATTTGAAAGGATAGCATGTGAAAAGGGTGTAAATGTGTTGTATTTTGGACCCAAAGGGCCCATCTATGAATGACTGCTGGAAATCGCAGATTCTGCTTTGCTGTTTATAAAAACTATCCTAACAATTAGATGTGTCTGAAAGTGGAACAGGCTCCCTTTGGAGATCATGTGGCTTTATCTCCACGGAGGGTCTTCAGGCAAAGTCTATAGGAATACTTGCTGGATTGTTGGAGAGCAGATTCTTGATGAGATGGAACACATGTCAACTGTGGTCCCTTCTAATCCTGAGTTTCCCCACTGTACCCCCAAACCGTCAATAGCTAGGACATGGCAAAACAATTTATTACAAGTATGACCCTAAATATGACCCTAAGATACACTTAAATTATATTAATCATATCCACTTTAATAATTTTATTATCTCTGATTTTATTTGTGGATACTCTCCCTCCCAATACAAATAATAACCTCTACATAATTTTCAAGATAATCTCATAAGATACTATGGCCCAAAAAACTCCATCACTTTATGAACAAACCTCTGCAGTGAGCTTCTCTGAAAGTAATGTAGACCAGTCCTTGGATTAGAGAGGATTTTCTATGGTGTCTGTAAAATCTAAAGTTTTTCAGTTGACCAGAAGCTGTACTCCACTAGTATTGCCTTCAGGAGCCTAGGCTCACTTTCACACTACAGAGAGGCACAGGAGAATAGGAATTGAATGAAGAGGCAGATATTTCTTTGGGTTTTGTTTTGCTTTTGGCTAGAGAGTTCATCAGTGTATAGAAAATTCCTAGTATATTCCCCTGACTAATATTAATTAGTAACTCCTCTCTAATGAATAGTTCCACACATTTTCCTGGGGTACTGAGAAATTAAGGGACTTGTCCAGGGTCATAAAACCAGCATGTGTCAGAAGCAGGATATGAACCCAAATCTTCATGACTCCAAAGACAATTCTCTACCCGTTTCACCACCCCACCTCACATATACAATAAACCCTGTTAAATTGGCAAAAGGAAACATGTAGAAAGATTGCCATCCAAATATATTCTATGTGTGGGTACTTGATGCCTTAACTTCCCATTATCTGGGGGGAAATACATTATCTAGAATCCTTTATTCCCCAAATTACTAAGGAAGCAAGTTGTTATTTGGGGGCACCTAGATGGCACAGTGGATAATGAGCCAGGGCTGGCATCAGGAAGACTCATCTTCCTGAGTTCAAAGCTGGTCTCAGATATTTACTAACTGTGTGACCTGAGCAAGTCACTTAACCCTGTTTGCTCAGTTTTCTCACCTGTAAAATGAGCTTAAGGAGGAAATGACAAACTGCTCCATTATCTTTGCCAAGAAAACCCCAAATAGAGACATGAAGAGCTGGACACAACTGAAAAACGACTGAAAAGCAACAAAATTGTTATTTATGCAGTGGTAAGGACTGATAAATTGAATAAGCTAGTTAAAATAAAGTGGAAAGATATAGGAATAGCACATATCACTAGTTTTCATTTGTCAATTTTTAAAAATTCAACTTCATTTTCAGTCCCAGATTTTCTCCCTGCCCCATCTCCTATCCAATGAGAAGTCAAGAAAAACAGAGCTCATTATAAGTATGCATAGTCATGTGAAACAAATTCCCACCTTAGAAAAGGAGGGAGGGAGAGAGGGGGAGAGGGAGGGAGGGAGGGAGGGAGGGAGGGAAGGAAGGAAGGAAGGAAGGAAGGAAGGAAGGAAGGAAGGAAGGAAGGAAGGAAGGAAGGAAGGAAGGAAGGAAGGAAGGAAGGAAGGAAGGAAGGAAGGAAGGAAGGAAGGAAGGAAGAATATGCTTTGATCAGATCGCCAGTTTTAAAAAACTGAAAACACCATAAAATACACTATACTATAGTGGCACTAAAGACATTTTGTCTTTGGCATCTCAGAAGGTGCTTTAGGATCTCAGTTTGCCTTAGACTTATAATTATACAGTGCCATTGGGGAAAAAATAACTATCCTCATCTGAGATTTATGGTTACTTGGATTTTTGACAGAATAGATTTTTATCTTTGTTTATTTAACTTCTTCACATTGTCCAAAAATAGGAGAAAGTATTATCAGTTGGGAAATTCAATCTTATGTGTTTCTAAGAGTCTTGGTCTGTATATGGATGAGAAATGCTGTATATTTGACTAATTGTCCACATATTATCAGTTCTCTAGATATTTTCCTTCAGACATATATTTATAACATGCAGGTTTATTTATCTAAAAACTAATACAGAAGTATTTATAAAGCATAACCACCACATGATAGTTTGTAACTGTAACCCAAAGCCTGATTCAATCATTCTGCCGCAAACCAAATGTATTATGTACGGTATATAATTGAATTCTTCCAGATTGAATAAAGTAAGTGTGTATTCCTTCCATAATAGAATATTCTAAAAAGCATATTCTGTTCTTGCTTAAATATAACTTTGCCTTATTCCCAAATTCCAGTCAAGTTAAATGTCAACTTTGCCTTTACTGACAAATTCATTAGGGCCAAAGAAGGAATAAAAGCTCTACCCTTTAAGTAATCTACATTTTTTAAAAAAAGTTATTTTTACTAATATGGTAATTTTTTACATAATGGTACATGTATAACCTATATCTGATTGCTCCCTCCCTGGGAAGGGGAGGGAGAGAAAGAGGGATAAAAATTGGAACCCCAAACTATAAATAAAAATGTTTCTTACTTTAAGAAAAAGTTATTTCTATCTTAAGGTGGGGGTCAAGAAGCAAGGATACTGGATAGCACCCAGAGAAAGAAGTAAAAAGTAATATAGACAATTAAGACTTCTCACTTTGTAGTTTTGTTCCACTGCCCCCTCTGCCCCCCCCACTGGCATGCAACCACACAGACCTGCTTAGATTGAACTGGTACATTTAGGGAAGAGGAAACATAGACAAAGGTAGGCCAAATCACCATCACAAAAGCAGATTAATGCTGTAAAACATATATCCTTGTGTGTCTCAGTAAATAAAAGAAACCAAGGGCATACAATGAAAAACAAGGAGAATAAATGATGAATGGTTGGATGCATGGAGAGATAGGTAGATAGAGAAAGATAGATATATTATTCTCTCTAATAAGGTTGCAACCCACAGAACTAACTGGTTATGAAGACTTGTAAATACTAATGTTATTTAAATAGTGTTCACTTAAATTTATACCTGAATTTAATCCACTATGCATAATACTCTGTTGCACTTAGAATATCTCAAACTTATTCTAAGTGGAGTTTTGTTGTTCTTTTTAAATAGTAAGCTCCTGAAAGTCTTGTCCTTCCTTAGAAATAATTATAACATTTATGTCATTAAGTCTTTGCTGCTTGCCTTTCAAAGTTCTCTAAAGTGTTATCCCCCAATCACTCACCCCCCAGCTACTACCAACTACTAGCCTCATTAGACCAAACTCCTCACTGACCTCAAGAAAAGCATGCTAATCTCTTCTAACGGTAGACCAAGTTCAGATATCTCTCTAGACCACTCCCAATCCTATCCATATAATACCCTTTCTTTTTCTATTTTCCATATCAGAATCTAGGATGGGAAATATCAACACTGATATGTTTTCTGTAGTTAAAGTTATCCAATTCAAGATCATGGATAGTTGTGTCTAAATTTTGTAAGAGAGGGGGAGGAAGGGAGGAAGGGAGAGAGAGTGTGTGTGTAGAGCAAGAGATTGAAGTTTGTCTTCTATTTGAGAGGTAGCATACATCTGTAGAAATAACAGTTCATGGGAGTCAACACAATTCTTGGCCCATCTCTGCCACTGACTATGTGGCTTTCAGGAGTCTTTAGGTCTCAGCCTATTTATCTGTAAAATAAAGGAGCTAAGGGGCAGCTAGGTGGCACATTGGTTGCTAGGTTGCCTTGGATTCAGGAGTGCCTGAGTTCAAATCTAGCCTCAGACACTTGACAGTTACTAGCTGTGTGACCCTGGGCAAGTCACTTAACCCTCATTGCCCCTCCAAAAAATAAAACAAAAACAAAATAAAGGAGCTAAATTAAAATGATTATCAGTGTGCCTATCACTTCTTCTGTTTTATGAGTTCTTGTTTTCTGATTTCATGAGGTCAAATAATATTAAAATAGTTGCATCCTTTGAATAATAATGGTACTAACAGTTAAAAAAGAAAGAAATACATGGAACCTCTTTATCAAACTTTTGGGATAATAATGCTTTATTGTAAATGAACACATGGATTCCAGTGACATTTGTGATGCCAATAAGTATCATATGAAAACTTAAAATTCTAGGAATCAGAGTAATTCATGGAAATTCTATTCCCCAATTGTGACCTTTCAAGTTCTGTTTAGAGGTCTATGATCTCACCAAAGTTTCTCTCTTATAGTTATATTCAGGATTCCAAGACTAATAAAAGTGAGTATTAATACCACACTAAAATATAGCTTTTTTGTTTGAGTCGATGCATCTGTTAAGTGACCGACTTATTCTAAAGTTGTCTCTGAAGGTTGGTGGAACAAATTCCTGAAATCTGAGTGTTGGGGATGAGGTTTTTTATGGAGATTAGATTTGATTGATAGTTGAGCAGTGACATTGAAGATGGGGTTTAATTCTTGCATTAATTGTGTCAAATCCCCCATTAGGATATCACTTCCTTAAGGATAGAGTCTATCTTTCTTTTGACTTGTATTTGTTTTCTCAACCTTAATATAAGCCCTGGTACATGGCAAACACTTCATAAATATTAGTTGCCTGCTTAATGAGAAATATAATGTGAATGGGATGGAGCCAAGAGGGAAGAGTAAAGGCAGGAACTCACCTGAGTCATCCCAAATTCCCCTCCAAACAACTTTAAAATAATGCCTTAAGACAAACTCTGGAGCAGCAGAACCAACAAAAGAATGGGGTGACGTTTTCACTCTTCTGGTGTAAACCTGGTTCATTTATATGATCACTATGGCTTTTAAGGTATCAAATCAGCCCCAATTACCCTCATTCCTCTTGCTGGTAAATGTTATTCTGTGAATTTGGTGTTTCCCTGAACTTGCTACAGAACTGGATATCTGTCCATGCCTTTTCATAAGTGTATTTCATTCTTTTTTTTTTTTTTAGTGAGGCAGTTGGGGTTAAGTGACTTGCCTAGGGTCACACAGCTAGTAAGTGTTAAGTGTCTGAGGCCAGATTTGAACTCAGGTACTCCTGACTCCAGGGCCGGTGCTCTATCCACTGCGCCATCTAGCTGCCCCGCATTTCACTCTTAGTAGACAGTGTGGCATAGTAAAAAAAAATACTGGATGGAAACTTAAAAGAGTCATGTTTAGTCATGATACTTCAACTAATCAGCTGGGTAACTTTCAGCATTTCACTTCAACTTTGGGCATCTTGGTTTCCTCATTTTTCAAACAAGGAAGTGAGAAGGGAGGAAGCTGAGATTGGCAGCACAAACCTTTGCCCCAAAGTGTCTATACTTTACAGCTTACTCCCTAACATACTATCCTCATTTTAGTGAAAGAGATTTTGAGATGGAGGATATTCAGAGAGGTGGGAGCTTGGGGTCCAGGCAAGAGTTGGTGACTAATGAAAGTTTTGAGTAAATAGGTAAAGGTAGGTGAAGACTGAATAAAAATAAAGGTTTGAGGGCTTTTACATAATGGGGGAAGTAGAACAGAAAGTAGAGGTTGAAGTGGAAATTCATCATTATTAGCAGCATCATAGCTAGCATTTACATAGCACTTTAAGAACTGGCAAATGCTTTGCACATATTATCTCATTTGGTCCTCACAACAACCTGGGAGGTCAGTGCTATTATTACCTTCATTTTTACAGATGATGAAACAGAAGCTTGGTAGAGATTAAGTGACTTACCCAGAGTCACACAACTAGTAATCATCTGAGGCAGTATTTGAAATGAGGTCTTCCTGACTCCAAATCCTGTACTCTGTCCACTGTATCATCCACCTGCCTTTAGTGTTAGCCAAAGACACTGAAAATTTGGGAGAAGGGAAAAGATTCTCAAGGCAAAATTTTTGTTTTCATCATTGCTACTGTTTGAGGGATCTCTTCATAAAAAAATGCAATCTCTTGATAACTGACAGCTGTCAGTCATCCATGACTTACTCCAGCTGTTAACCAATCTGGAGTAATTTAAGAAAGTAAAGGCAGAGGCCTCAGCCATCATGGTATTCCGGTTATTTTTCATTTGGCTGTAATTAACCAGTTTGGTTGAAAATGTCCTCTTGCTTTGGCAGAAAATAGCAGCTGTTCAAAATGTTCCATGTGACAGTCATCCAATTCTATCCCCCCCCCCACAAAAAAATACCCACCATGTTCAAGGGGATGGGTCTTTCCCTTCCCCGATTTTTCCAATTACCTCTATAAAGATACAGTATGTAACACATGCAACAATCATGACTTTTTTTCCTAGAAAGATTCTTATTCTAATGGACCATGTATTAACTAAAACATAATCCCAAAGAGTCAAGAGACACCACAATTGAAACGTGATCGATGTTAGGCTATACACACTGTGAGGAAATCTGAAATCGTGGGAAATGCAATTAATAAAAGGAAATCCTTTCTCTTTTGCTTTCAGGGATTCTATACAAAAGCCTGTGAGTTCTTTAAGCAAGCTTTTGATACAACCACTGAGTTCATGGATATCCCGCTGGTGGACGAGACCAAAGTCCACTATGGAATTGCCAAGGCTCACCAGATGATGATAGCAGTCAACAGTTACATAGAATGTGCTGACTTCAGCAGCATCAGTCACCTTCTGACCTGGAAGAAGAACCGAAGCTACGTTTTCCCAGAACCCACTGTTGGTAAGACAGGAATCAAGAAACATGTTCATTTCCAAAATTGCTGATGGCAATGATTTGCCTTGTCATGTTTGGTTGAAATGTTTGCTGAGTTCTAATCCCTTCTGGATTGACCTTGTGCTACAGGGAAGTTAGATACACTTTGGTGTGATATTCTCATTGATTTTAAAGGAATTTCACAAAGAAAAATGGATGGTTATGATCTGTTTAAAAAGGTAACTTCATTCCCCACACTATATTTACAGACATACAGTTTATTCGCCAACCACATTATATTTATAGACAGCCAATATATTCACAAGTATTCACCAACGTGGACTGATCCATAAAGCAATGTGCATTTAAAACCTATTCTTACTGATCAAGAAAAAGACAGTGGTAGATCAAAATATTATTGCATATGTATTATTTTTATGAATGTTAATTATTTTTTCTATCCACTTTCCTTCAGCACTCTATACTTTTGGATAAGTGTCCATAACCTTCTTCCCCATACTATGTCCTCTTCCTAAAGGAATTTTGTACCTCATTTCTCCTGTCTGATTTTAGCCTCAAAGAAATTGGAGGTTAGAACTTTGATGAAAGTGAAAAATTATACCTGAGGTGGGATGACATTAGACTTTGTGTGATAAAGATCTGGGAGGCTTAGGGGATCACATCCTTAATGAATCAGTAATGCAACACAGTACCTTTTTAAAAGCTGCTTAATGCAATCTCTCAATACATTTAGAGAGTGACCCTGTCCTGAACACAGAGGAGAAAAGTCTTACTGTTCTCTGTGCTGGTCAGACCAAAGATAATTATGTCTAGTTCTAGGTGTCATGTTAGGGAGAACATTGACAAGTTGGCAAAAGTCCATAAAAAGGATGAAAAGTATGCTAAATAAGGATAATGGAGGCCATGCCCATACACAGGTTGGTTAAAAGAATTAGGGATCATTAGCTTGCAGGAGAGAAGACTTAGGGGTAATAAAACAGCTGTATTTGAAGGGATGTCACATGGACAGTGGGATTAGGCTTGTACTGCTTGATGTCAAAGAGAAAAACTAAAAATGCTGAGTGGAACTGGTAGAGAGGAAGATTTAATTTCAACATAAAGAAAATTTTCTTAACCATTAGAGCTAGCCAAGAGTAGAATGGACTACCTAGGGAGATAGCAATTTTCTTGTTACTTGGGATCATTCAGAAAAGCCTAGATGAGTATTTGTTGGTAGTTCTTGGGTCAGTTACAAGTTGGACTAGAAAGTTTTGAAGGTCCCTTCTACCTCTCATATTCTGTAATATAATAACACGTATGAACATCCCTTTATATAATAACTGTGCTCCTAGAAAGTTGTGTTCAAATCAAATCTGTATATAGCAAAGCATTTTAAATGCTTTAGGGGAACTTGAATGGAATCATCAAGAATGATGCAGTGGAAAGAGTGCTAAATGTGTGGTCAGTAGACCTGGCTTCACATCCTCACTTCTCCACTTACTATTGTACTTATGTGAGTTTGATCAAATCACTGAATTTCTTTGGCCCTCCGTTCCCTCATCTGTAAAATAAAGAGTATTGGTCTAGGTAGAAGACTAAGGACTAAGATCCTCTCCAGATCTAAATCTATGATCCTGTGGGGGCAGCCAGATGGCACAGTGGATAGAACACTGGCCCTGAAGTAGGGAAGACTTGAATTTAAATGTCACTTCACACACTTACTAGTCGTGTGACCCTGGGCAAGTCACCTAACCCCATATTGCCTTAAAAAAATAAAACAAACATCTGGAGCAATCTCAAGTGGTCCTGATGGCTCTGGAGGAGAGAGTGAGACTAGTGACTTTGCACAGCCCTCCCTCAAATCCAATTCACTGCAAGCCATGACATCACCCCCATGTCATGGTGCTTTGCAAAAATGAAGAACAAACAACAATAAGAATTTGAACAATTTGAAAACTAATCAATTATCACCTAATTTACTTTTTAGGCAAATGCAAAATGTGTGTGTGTGGTTTGTTTTTGTTCAGTCATTTTTCAGTCTTGTCTGGCTTTTTGTGACCCCATTTGGGGTTTAATTGGAAAAGATTCTGGAGAAGTTTATTATTTCCTTCTCCAGATCATTTTTACAAATGAGGAATTAAGGCAAACAGGGTTAAGTGACTTACCTAGAGTCACAACTAGTAAGTATCTCAGGCCAGATTTGAACTCATGAAGATGAGTCTTCCTGATTCCAAACCCAGTGCTCTATTCACTATACCACCCAGCTGCCCTGTACATATATGTACATATATGTAAACACATGTATGCATAGATACACATATACAGAATTTAGTGAGGATCTGTATTAAACTTTTTTTTTTCAAATTTACAGTTTCCCTATATAATTGACTGAACATTAGAAAGCTTTATGAACTCTTGAAAGCCAATAGAATGCCACTTAATTAATTATTAAAAAGGTCTTGTGGCCATCTTTTGTGGAAAAACAGCTTGTTCCACACACATGAGGACAAAATGAATGAAAAAGTTTATTAATAGAAAATTTGGAGATGTTAAGTAATTGTAATAACCAATCTTGGAAAAAAAGAAAAGAAAATTGCACCTCCCTCCTTTCATCAAAGAGGTAGGAGACTTTAGGTATAGAATATTGAGTATGCCTTCAGATCACAATCACTGTGATATTTGATTTTTTTCTCTATTATAAGTGAAGGATCATTGGGGATTTGGGAGGGGGTTACCTGAAAATGTCTGTAATATAAAAACAAAAAATATTAATAAAGCATATTTTTCAAATAAGTAGCTAAAACAAATGACTTGGTTGAATTTGGTATGTCCAAGTATCCAGAGACAATGATATAATTGTTAACCTGTCATTTTAGGGTATATCTTACTTAGATCCTTGAGACTGAATTCTAAGAAATGTGGGGATTGGTTATTGAGTTTGTGGTTCTTCTATGTCTTTGGCTTTGCCTCTTCTGTTGTTGTGCTTTTTAAAAAATTATTTTTTCTTTGGATGATATTTTTATTTTTGCAATTTCATGTAAAACAATTTCAACATTCATTAAAAATTTGAGGTTCCAAATTCTCTCCCTCTTCCCTTCCATCTCCCTGAGATGGCAAGCAATTTTATATAGGTTATACATGTGCAATGATGCAAAACATATTTCTGTATTAGTCATGTTATAAAGGAAAAACACAGACAAAACCCCCCACAAAAATGAAGTTTAAAAGTATGCTTTAGGGGCAGCTAGGTGGTACAGTGGATAGAGCACCAGCCCTGGATTCAGGAGTACCTGAGTTCAAATCTGGCCTCAGACACTTAACACTTATTAGCTGTGTGACCCTGGGCAAGTCACTTAACCCCAATTGCCTCACCAAAAAAATAAAATAAAAAGTATGCTTCAATCTGCCTTCAAACTCTATCAGTTCTTTCTCTGAATGTGGATAGCATTTTTCATCATGAGTCCTTTGGAATTGTCTTGGATTGTTGTACTGCTGAAAACAGGGAAGTCATTCACAGTTGAACATCATACAATATTGCTATTACTATGTACAATGTTGTTCTGGTTCTGCTCATTTCACATTGAATCAGTTTCTATAAGTCTTTCCAGGTTTTTCTGAAAGCATCCTGCTCATCATTTCTTATAACACATCACAACCATATACCACAACGTGTTTAGCCATTCCCCAATTGAAGGACATTCCCTCAATTTCCAATTCTTTGACACCACAAGAAGAGCTACCTGTTTATACCCTTTGATGTTTATAAATTGGAGAACAACTTGTCTTATAAATTTGACTTAGTTCTCTATGTCTTTAAGAAATGAAGCCATTATCTAAGTAACTTGATATAAAAAAAAAATCCCAGCTTTCTGCTTTCCTTCTAATCTTTCCCTCTAATCTTGGTTGCATGGGTTTTGTTTGTGCAAAACCAGCCACTGCTGCTGACTCAGTCAGTCCCAAGGCTTGCTTCTGGTTTGTACTGGCCATGGACCTGCTACCAGCTTCCTGGTGAAGGAACCTGGGGCCTCACTTCTGGCTTTTATGAGGACTCAGCACCTTGCTGGCTTGTCAAGGTGACCTGAGCCGGATAGTGCTCCACTCTCTCTCAGTGAGACAGACCTTTCTCCATGACTGTCTAAGTTGTCTTAGGCTGGATGATTGATTCACACCATCCTTTTGTTCTTCTGCTCCAGAAATAGTTTTGAGGTGCTAATTTAATGGTGCTTTGAAGGTAATTTGGGAGAACTCAGGCAATTCCTGCCTTTACTCCACTATCTTGGCTCTACCCCCTCTACCATGCTTTAGGGGAGCAACAGAAGGAAAAGAATTAGAATTCTTGTCAGTCTATTTGAGTACTCATTAGCATACTGTAGAAGGTCTGGCAGGGGATGAGCATTGTCAATGTATTTCATTTAGCCAAGAGGTGTTTGGTTTTTTTTCCCCCACCTCACCCTACCTCCCACCTTCCTCCCTCCCAACCACATTGTGGTGTTTCCTCCAAATACAGTCTGCCCACAGTAACTTGTTTCTTTTTTCATTCTTATTGTGCCTTGTATACCAAGTATGGCTCATTCAATAGTTTTCTAGAAGGTAGTGCTGGGGTGCCAAGACTTCCCACACCAAAGGATGCATTGGAAACATCTTATTTGACTAGATATGACTCAGACAAGGGAGGCCAGATCTAGAATCAGAAACAACAATAAAACTACCACCAATAACAAGTCTACCTAAGTAGCAGGTTCATGTTTTCTACCTAAAACAGAACTGCACCCAAATGGGCTAAAACATTTTACAAGTGAAGAAATAGCCTGCTCTGATATCATTCTTTTTTGTAGATTTAAATTGGAAAACAAAGTGGTGTTATGAAAAACACTCATTCTTTTCATGGGAGTGCGTGCTTGGCTAGGAATAGATCAGGTTCTATCCAAACAGTAATAAGAACAACTAAACAAACAAAAAAAACAAAAAACAAAAAAAATCCACTGTATAGATGTACACAAGTGTTTAGGTTGAAAAATTATTTTCATTATCTACCGATTAAGCAAAAATTATTATCTTCCCTTGGGAAAAGATGTCCATACCTGTGAGTCAACATTATATCTTGATTATCATTCAATTATCATGTGGGAGAGAGAAGGCTATGACAGCGCTAGCCCAATATAATACTGTCAAAGCAACAGCTATGAAAATAATATTTGCCAAACTGATGAGTTCTCAGATCTTTGAGCTTGACTCTCCTATGGAGAAGCATCCTCAAACTTGCTGCCGAGAGCTCCCGTGTACTCAGTAAAGGGCAGATCAAAGATCAGGAAGAGGCTGTATAAAAACTGTGCCTTCATCCTCCCCTTGGAGACTTCCAACCCCTCCAAACAAATCATTAGCTCACAGAGCCAGCAATATTCTTTTAAGCAGAAGGAACCTATCCCCTTAAGGGAATAGATCAGCGAGAGCACTCAGGTCTATAGATAAAACAGAGCTATGATTCATTCACCAATAATCATCCATCACCTTTATATCTTTCCAAGGGAACACAGAAAACACTAAGAGCCTTCCTTTTATTCTAATAGAATTCAAGGGGGTTGGAAGATGTCAACATTGCACATCTTCTTTCTTATGATAATAATGAGGAAGAGAAAATCCTTCGACCAAAACTGAGGAATTTAGGAAGAATTAAAATGTGTTCCCAGACCTCCACCACCTTCCCCCACTCCCCACCCCAAAAAAGTGTACACACTCAGACCCAAAGCCCTAGAAATGTCAGTTCTTTAGACATAGGGCTTTCCTGTAAATTCCTTTGGACTTCTCCAGAACAAAATATATTTTCTTTACTAGAACTATTATCTCTGCAACCAGGGGGAAATTCATTTCTTTTGCATAAAAGGCTAATAGATCTTGCCTTTTGGAGATGGCAGCTGTACATGTGGAAACAGTGGTATGCTGTGAAACAAAAGTGCCCTTCATTCATCTTAATAGGGACGTTAACCTAGAAGTGTAATTACGGCCAGTAAATGCCGACATTGTTAACCACTTCCCTGCTCTTCTCTCTATCAGGGGTATCTCTCATACACTTCCTTGGGGCATCCACATACAAGTCATCTTTTGACATTCCCGGTTGCTCTAAAGAAACAAGATACAAACACAGAATATGGAACCTGTTGAAAATACTGGTCATTCCAGTTTTGAAGACATTTACAATTTCCTATGTCTTTAAATGTCCAAAGTGCCATCCCAACTCCATTAGTCAGTATTTTTTTTCGTTTTTAATATTCATGTTTATAAGATTTTGAATTCCAAATTGTTCTCCCTCCCTTCTCCCCTCCCCAAGACATAGTATTTTAAAGGAAAGGCAATGTAGTATAATGGACAGAACACTGGAATCACAAGGACCTGTGTTTGAATCCAGCCTCTGACATTCACAAGCTATGGGACCATAGGCAAGAACCTTTCTGAGACTCAGTTTCCTTATCTATAAAACGGGAATAATAGCACAGTTAGGATCAAATGAAACAGGAGAAGGGAGAGTTGGGATTCTAATCAGCCTATTTAAGTACTTACTGGGATATTATATCAGATCTGATAAAGGATGGAATGAAACTTATTTTATTTTTATGTTAAATTGCTTTACAAACATTAAATCACTATGTTTATCAACAAGCATTTATTAAGTGCCTTCTATGTGCTGTGTACTATGCTTAGTTGTCACCATGACTATCATCTAATAATATTTTCTTCAAAAAAAAAATAAGGAGCCTAGAATCTGGCTCCCTCCAGATCATTAGAATATTAATTGAGAAGTGGACTAGGGCTTATATGGGGATGATTCTAGACTCAAGGTTCCAAGCTCAAATAGAAAAGGGGCCACTAAACCATATATAAGTATCCCTGTGAGTTGCATATTGACTTAGCAAACCATATATCAACATTAGCTATGTTTTATTGTATTTTTATCTATTTTGTTAATATTTCCCAATTACATTATTTTGGTGGGGCAATGAAGGTTAAGTGACTTGCCCAGGGCCATACAGCTAGTAAGTGTCAATTGCCTGACGCTGGATTTGAACTCAGGTTGTCCTGAATCCAGGGCCAGTGCTTTATCTACTGCACCACCTAGCTGCCCTTTATATACATGTGTATATGTATGTATTATATGTGTGTATAAATATACAAATATATGAAATGGTGCATTTGCCTGACAAAAGGAACTCTTTAAAGAAGGCATTCTCCAGTAACCTGTCTCAGTCCCAAGAACAAATGATGAAACCCACTTCCCTCCTTTAAAAAAAAGGGGGGGCAATGAGGGTTAAGTGACTTGCCCAGGGACACACAGCTAGTAGGTGTCAAGTGTTTGAGGCTACATTTGAACTCAGGTCCTCCTGAATCCAGAGCTGGTGCTTTATCCACTGCACCACCTAGCTGCCCCCCCCTTCCCTCCTTTTAAGAAAGAGGTTAGGGGAATATGGGTTTGGAATGTTATATACTTTGTCAGACAGAATTGCTTTATTGATCAATTTTGCTTAATCACTTTTCTTTGTTACAAGAGAGGGTTCAATTGGAACAGAATGAGCAGAAGGGGAGCTATTTAAAAACCAGGCAGTAATAAAAGGTTATTTCACTACATCTAGGACCCCTGATTTCCTCAGACCTCTAAGGGTATTATAGTCTTAGAAAGTTTTCACAAGGCTGAGAGAGGTGGCTTGGCTTGGCCAAAGCTGAATAGCTAGTAAATAATTGTTCCAGTTAGGATTTGAGCCCCTTTCCTGACTCTTAAGTATAGTATAGCCCTCTGAGTACTAGGCAAGGTTGTCTCTTTCCAATAAACCAGCAAAAGAGAAATGGGTGGGGAAGAGGATAGCTGAGATGCAAGTGGCAGTGTTTTCCAGAGGTAAGGGTTCTTTCCATAGGAGGAAAAGGCAACCATTTATTTGGCACAGCTATAATCAATTTAATCCAGCATCAGACAGCTGCCCTGGCTTAATGACAACAATTCGTGTTGAACATGTATTACAGATTGCAGCAGGCTGCCTGATTTATTTCTATCTTTCATTTATAAAAATACATAACATAAAAACTACATTTGTTTTTTAAATTTATTTTATTTTTAATCTATAGAATAAAACAAGCATTTCCATAACATAGCATGATAAAAAAGGATAAATGCACAGGAAACTGCAAATCTATTATGTACAACTTGATATTCCTTTTAAATATATGATAAAGTTATCATGTGAATGTCTTTATTTGTCTTTTTTCGTTTCTAATTCCATTATTCATATGCACATAACCTATAAGAAAATGTTACTATATATATTAGAGTTTATTCCCTATAATGGTCACAGTCTAACATTTATCTTTTTCACCATTTCAAAAATATGGTTATGAAGTCTTCGCAGGCCACACATGTGACTAATTTTAATTTAACTTAACATTGGCTTTCTGTGTAGTTTTCAAGTTCATTGTCTTCAGGTGTTCTCTGACTTATCAGTGAGCAAGTTGACTTTGGAGCTAGTTACTTGTAGTTTCAATCGAAATTATAAAAACATTATTGTGAATCACAGACCTAGAAATGGAAGACACCTGGTCTAATCCCCTCATTTTGCAAATGAAGATAATGGGACCAAGAGAGTTAGATGACTTTACCAGGCACTACTCTGGCTCCCAGGACAAAGGTGGTTAAAGACAACCTATGCAAAAGCCTATTTAAGTCATGAGAGCCAAGGTCTGGAGTCAGGAGGACCCAAGTTCAAATCCAGCCTCAGATACTTACTAGTTGTGTGACCCTGGGCAAGTCACTTAACCCTCTTTGCTTCAGTTTCTTCATCTGTAAAATTAGAAGGAAATGGCAAACCACTCCAGTGACTCTGCCAAGAAAACTCCAAATGGGGTCACAGAGAGTTGGAGGTGACCGAAGCGACTCAGAAACAAAAATTGAATTAGTTCTAAGAGTAAGAGCCTGAGAATAGGGAATCTGTTATATAATGTGGAAAGGAAGAAATAAGGATCCATCTTTTCCTAAATAAAATTTTGAAAAAGATTGCTTGCCTTTAAGATCCTTCTACCTCCTAACGCCCTTCTTTCTAGCTAGCTCAGTATGCTGTTTTAAGAACCGCCACCCTTTCTCCTTCCACTGTAGCATATTTCCATAGTCAGTCCTCCATGGCTGCCCACCTCTGCATTCTCTCTTCTTTGGGGGCCACATTCCATAATTATAATTACATAACAATCTGTTTCTTTTTCATTTTCTATTTCCGTTATTGCAGTCAGGGTGGACATTGTTTTCTTGGTTCTGCTCTCAGTTTCCTTGCCTTTCTGTGCAATCTTTCATGCCATTTATTTTCCACAGCTTGTTTATCCATTCCTCAATCAGTGATGATCTCCTTTGTTTCCAATTCTTTACTACTACAACAAATACTGCTGTGAATAATTGGTGTACAGGGGCCCTTCCTCTCTATCTTCCACTTCCTTGGGTGTCTTTTTCTAGCAGTATGATCTCTAGTTCAAAGGACACCAATGGTTTAGTCTCACTGTCTTAGAATAATTCTAGATTGATTTGCAGTAGACCAATTCACAGCTCCACCTACAGTTTTGTCTTTCTAAAATCCCACCAATGCACCATCTTGTCCAGAATAGAAGGGCTCACTTCTCTTGTCCAGACTTGTTTCTCCTCCAAAAGAGGGGGAAATTGTTGTTTCTTCAAAATTCAGCCTCTGTTTCTAAAGAGTTCTATCCCACCCAGCAGATCTTTAGTTTCCAGCTCTAAATGTCCTTGGCAAAGGCGATAAGAAGGGAGTGTATGTACTTGATTCCCCTGGAGGCCGTTAGGTGGTGCAGTGGATAGAGCACTGGTCCTGAAGTCAGGAGGACCTGAGTTCAAATCTGACCCAGACACTTGACACTTACCAGATGTGTGACTCTGGGCAAGTCATTTAACCACAATTGCCTCAAATCTCTAGGGCCATCTCCAGTCTTCCTGATATATACCTTGCCACAGGACTCAGATAGCTCTGGAGGAGAGAGTGGAGTTGGTGACTTCGAACAGCCGCCCTCCTTCACTTAAATCCAATTCACTGCAAGTCATGACAAAACTTCCAGATGTCATGGTCTTCTTTGAGAACAAGGATGAACAACAGCAGCAGCAATGATAGCTTGATTCTCCTAGTTCTCCCCACCCAAAAATTACTTAGATTTTTTGTTGTCTTATCTGTATTAATGTTGTGCCCCCCGACTCCCACCCAGTAGAATATAAGCTCTTTGATGGCAGGGGACTGTTTCCTCTTTTCTTTGCATTCTCATTGCCTGCCGCAGTACTTGGAATATAGCAGGCACTTAATAAGGGCAAATTGAATTACATTCAAATGAATGTATTGAACGTTCAGTTCAGTGAATTGAACTGAACTCCATTGAATTAGATAAATGTCTGAAGGCTAAGTACTCCTCAGGGACTAAATCATACTAAGATGTGAGCTATTTTTGGTCTTCCTAATTCTCCTGAAAGTACTTGGTTTGGTTTAGTTGTTGTTTTTTTTTTTTTTTTAAAGAGCCTGCTTGTGGACACAAATCAATCTAATTGGTTTCCACCATATAAACCAAAATTGATGTGATAACATTTATTTATATGTGATAACAATATGAAGAATGAAGGATGTTTATGCTTGACACTTAACACTAAGAAATACTATGATATTTTTGGACAAATTTCCATTTCCCAGCAGTAGGGTGAACCTGCCAGGGAGTCGACCCTGGAACTGATTTTCAGTGATGCTTCTCTTCTGCATCTGATTGCCAGTTGTCTGAAAGGTCCAACATACAAGATGGTTGGTTGCATGGAAGCTGTTCCTGGGGGAGACCACCCCCCTATACCCCCCCACCCCACCCACAGTTTTGTATGGAAGTTGTTTCTAACTCAGGAAGCACAAAGCACCACCTGTATACATTTAGTGCCGCCATCTTTTCTCGTGTATATTTCTTCCTTGTTGTTTTCTTATTCTGACCCTACCCAGAGGTGATGCCACTGGATGGGACAAGCAGTACAAAGGTTTCAAGTTCAGGTAGCACTTTAAAATCTGATTTTACAAAAGTAACCCTGGGTGCATAACTTATATGGGCCATGTAAAATGTGAATCTTTTTGCTGATCTCAACATAATCCATGAGGGAGTTGGGTAGGATAACTTGAGAAGGCATTTGGAGATAAATGTCTACCAGCAAACAATATATAAGATAATTCTAAAGATCAAAACCTATTAAAAAAGCCAAAGCAAACTTTCAGTCTAGCGGGGGTTGTTGTAAAGAATTACAAAGACATAAGATTTTTTACTCTACCTTTTGAATTGATCCCCTCTTCCCCTACTCCCCACTATCAGAGGCAGGGTTTTCTAACCAGTAGACAAGTTAAGAATGGAAAGTTTCCTTAGATAACTAATTCTCGGTTTATTAGGAAATGATAATGTAGCCTCATATCCCTTGGGTTGAAAGATCTTTTTTCTTCTTTTTTTTGGGCTGCCTCTGAGCGCTTCCACCTATCTGCTGGCTTGGTTCAATAAAAGAGAATTCTTGATCGCTCAAAGGAAACCTGCCTCACTTTTAGATTCTGCTCACAGCTCCTGGTTTCTGATAGTGGCACAAACTGTAACTCTCCAATACTCACCAAGAGAAAGTGAAGCAGGGTTGTGGGCTCACAGAGGGGTCCTTAATGAGCAGTGTGAGTGGCTCAGCAGGGGGATTGGGGGTGGTGGTGTTCATTAAATTAAGCTAGAGCAAAAGCCACACAGTTGGTCATCAGGAGCCCTGCTCTTGGGGGAGAGGGCCCTCTGGTTCCCCCAGCTTTTCTCATTTGTCCCTCATCCCCAGCTGGGGTTGCAGGGATGGCTAACTGATTTTCAATGCTTTAAGTACATATACCCTTAAGTTTTTAGTGCCTTCTCCCCATACCACAAAAAATATATATTTTTGTCTTGCTTTATGTTTATTCTATCTATGTCGTGTTTGCTTATCTGAATATATGTTTATTCCCCGGGCTAAAGTGTAAGTTCCTTGAGGGTAGGAACTATTTTGATTGATTTTGTCTTTTTATCTCCAGCACCTAAGATAGTGCCTGGCACAAAAAAGGGACTTAACAAATGCTTTCCGAATGGGATGTCGAATTTACTGATGTAAATTTCAGCCAGTGCCCATTTGGATGAGCAGTATTGGTGTCTGGTAAAGGTTCTGCCTCCTTCTTTATGATAAGAAGCATCGAGACACAGTGGCAAGGCAAATGGCGAGGCAAATGAAAGGATGCAATGTAAAGTATGGAAAATAAGGAAAATAATCTGTACAATGATTAAAACAATGTAATGGGGGAGGGGAATAGAAATGGAATGTAGTATGAGGATAATGGCCAAGTTTGACCTCAAAGAAAAGATCTGAGAATTTCCTTCCCTTTCTTTGCATAGGTAGGAAATTGTGATACATTTCATATAGTATCAGGCTCAGTAGATACAAGGGTTAGTTAAAATAATTTGCCCCTCCCCTTTCTGTTTTGTTCTTTGTAATAAGGGTGGGAAATTGAGAAGTAAAGAAAGTGTAAAAACAAAGAATCGGTAAAAAATTTTTATACATACTATTAAAAATGGAGGGGGGGCAGCTAGGTGGCACAGTGGATAGAGCACCGGCCATGGAGTCAGGAGGACCTGAGTTCAAATCTATTCTCAGACACTTGACACTTACTAGCTGTGTGACCCTGAGCAAGTCACTTAACCCCAATTGCCCCCCCCAAAAAAAAAATTAGTCCAGCCTTGGAACCTGCACTTAAGTCCTATCTCTGATATGTGTACTGGCTCTCTGACCCTGAGCAAGGGATTTACCCTCTTGGTATAGCAGACAACTATCTAAGACTCTATATCACTGTATTGGTGGAAAATTTTTCTGTGATTGACGTTCTCTATATCAATGATATCACAGATCCTGATCAATGAATGAATGAATGAATGAATGAATGAATGAATGAATGAATGAATGAATCTTCCACTCAGAGGAAGAGTTTATGTGGAGTTTTTTTTTTTATTTCACAAGTTTTCTCTTTGATGTGTATGACATTCTTTAATACCTAAAGTATAGAATGATTTCAAACACTGGCTTTCTTTGTCACTTACTTTACCTAAAGCATCACTAACTTATTGTAGAACCTGCAAATGTTTTCTTCCCATTTATCTTTTTAGTACTTCAGGTGTTTTTTCCCTACCACAATAACCATCAACACATATTCAGGACTGCTACAAATGCTTCCTTTTCCATCATTTCATTCTTCTCTTTCCAACTTTGTCATGCCTACATTAGGATCATATTGAGCAAGCCTAGCCAATCAGAGGTAGAAAGGTAGCCCTTTGAGGGGGGGGACAAGATTTCTTTACAGATTTGAAAGTATTCATTACCTCTCCTCATGATGACTGACTTGAAATTCAATCCCTATGTAATTTTGTGAAGTCTCTACTTTGCATCTCCACTAATTGTCTCTGTGGCTTGGGGGTGCGCATTTCTCAGTGGGAGAAATATTGACCTAGAATAGAATTGTCAGATGAAATGGTTTGTCATAGAATGTTTCTTGTTTTTAAAATATGCCAGCCCTCTCTGACCAATGCCATAGTCCTGGATAAAATGTGTCCTTTGGCAAGTATGGATGAGGCTTAAATTCAATTTTTTTTCTTTATCCTCTGAAATACTGTAAACAGTCAAAATTAAAAGCATTGATTGTTGTTTACAAAAGAAATTATTCTAACGGTGCTCTGAACTCCATGTCCTCTTCTCTCTCTCATTTCATTCTGTTCTTCAATCAAAAACCTGAGCCAATAGATGTGCTGGCATCCATGCCCTTAAGGCCAGCAAACTCGGACTTTGTTAGACCAATAGGGAAAACTCAAGTTAGCTCACTTGATAGCAGTGTGCTGTACCTTGGGGGGATCTGATTTATTGACTTCCACCCAGTGCACAGACACCCCAAATGAGAAAAAAAGGACTGGTTAATTTTTAGACTGCAGAAGGATGAGTCTGATCTTCTAAAATTAATACTCCAAAGTCTTGTGTTTTGGGGTATGAACAGAGATAGGAATTAAAATGTGCTCTGTCAGCTAGCCGAAGGATACTTGGCTCCTCTCATTCAAAAGCTTTGGTGTCATACAGATCCACTCAGTGATGGGACACTCTCCTCATTTTTCATACAAAGTTCACTCTCAATGTTAAGATAATGAGGACAAGATTTTTGTTGTTGTTGAGTCATTTCAGTTGTGTCCAACCCTCATTTAGGGTTTTCTTGGCAAAGATACCAGAGTGGTTTTCCATTTCCTTCTCCAGCTTATTTTGAAGATGAGGAAACTGAGGCAAATAGAGTTAAGTGACTTACCCTGGGTAACACAGCTAATAGGTGGCTGAGGTACGGTTTGAACTTAAGTCTTCCTGACTCCAGGCCTTGGCTCTCTATCTGCTGTGCCACCAAGATGTAGGACAAGATAACCTGCCCACACTCAAGGAAAGAAGTAATGCTGCCAGATCAATGATCAAAAGCATTATCAACAAAGCAGGCAGAAACAATTCCCCAAATCATAGAATTTAAGGTTAATGAATTTTCTCCTCAAAATTTCTCAAGCATTGATGAGCAGAACCAGGAGAACATTGTACACAGTATCAACAACATAGTGTGTTGATCAGCTGTGATAGACTTGATTCTTCTCAGCAATACAATGGTCCAAGATAGTTCCAAAGGATTCATGATGGAAAATGCTCTCCAAATCTAAAAAGAAAATAAAAGAACTGTGGAATCTAGATGCAGATTGAACCATAATATTTCTCCTTTTATTGTTTTTCTTTTTTGAGGTTTTTCCATTTTGCTCGGATTCTTCTTTCACAGCATGACTAATGCAGAAATATGTTTAAAGTGATTGTACATATATAACCTATATCAGATTGCTTTCTGTCTTTGGAAGGGGTTAGGGAGGGAAGGGAGGGAGAAAACTAGAAATCTTATAAAAACAAATGTTGAAAACTATCTCTACATATAACTAGAAAATAATAAAATACTTTTATGATAAAAAACAAAACAAAACAAAATTTCTCAAGCATATTATATACTATCTTCTGGTAGACACAGCACCAGGAAGGGGGAAGTCCAGATGATAAACAGGGAAACTTTGCAAAACCATAGTATCCCAGAATCATAGGATCCTGAATTTAGTGTTGGAAGGTACCTTAGAGGTCACCAGTTTGAAGTCCCTCATTTTACAGATGAGGAAACCAGGGCCCCAAGAGGTTCAATGACTTGCTGGGGTAAAACAACTAGCAAGTGTCTGAAGTGGGATTTGAACCCCAGTCTTCTGACTGAGTCAAATTCTTTCTCCGCTATACCCTACTGCCTGGATTGAAAGGTAGAAATTCATCTCCCTCTTGTGATAGATGAAGAAAACTGAGACCCAGAGACATTCTCCTCACCCTCTAACCCAAGTGTTCTCATCCCCTCTGTTACAATACCACAAACTGATCTTTGTTGGAATACGTGGTAAACCGGCTGAAAAAAATGAGTATTTGGAGATTGGCGTATTATTTAAAAATACAAAGATCCAAATAGCAGTAAAATCTGTCTCTAATCTGAGTGGATTTATCTGTTCCCTCACCCACACCCCGGGCTTTACATCATAATCTCATTTGAAAATGTTAAATCCTATTTAAAAAGAAATAAAGAAAATGCAGATTATTCCTCAATAATTTGATTGGCAGGAAATAGAGAACAAAACATTACAAGCAGCACTTTTTAATAATGCATCATGACTTACATGAATCTACTAAGTTTAGGCATACAATTAGATGACTAATTATGTTGAGAATGCAAGTGGATGCTTAAATAGATGACCATGCCCCTAGGCCCTTCCAGTTGTTTCTGCTGTCTCATTTAGTCATGCAAATGTTATTAAGCATCCCCTGTTAAAAATTTTCAAGGCTCTGCAAGTGTAATTGTATAGATAATTATACATAATCTTGTCACTCTCTATATCCACTATGTGTGTTTAAAAAAAAAAGAACCTATATATCAGCTTCCTACTTGGGAATATTCTTGGTGAATGTCAAGGAAAATATAAGTAAGATATGAAGACGCAGACCAAGCTCCAGCTCTGTTACTGGGAAAAGTTCTTGATTTTATTTCACACACTGATTTGAGATGGGGGGCGGGGGGAACAACAACCCACAAGTTTAAATAAGTTTAAATGGCCACAAAACAAACGTACATATTAATGGAAATGGGGAAGATTATACAAAATTAATTACCCTCTGCAAGAAGTACATGGAAAGTCCATCAGGTTTGCACAGAGAAGCAGCATGATGTGATTGATAGCTGGAGTCTTAGGCTGCAATGGCTTCCGAGTCCCACCTCCGACAGCATGCTGTCTTTGAGTTTTCTCATCTGTGAAATGGGGGTGATAATACCTCTGGGACCTGCTTACCAAGGTTGTCCTGCAGATCAAATGAGATATCAGAGCTGTATGAATTAAAATTTTATTATTAGTGCAGATCACAGCTATACAATATCAAAAACAAATATTTAGAGAAAGAATTAGGGAATTAATTTTTGATGTGAGAATGAGAGTTTTTCTATCATGCTAAAGAGGGTTTTAGATACAAAAACTTTCCAAGCTATCACTGTAGAACAGTTTGGCATGATGAGATCACATTGTTGAAAAACAAAACTCTCAAGTCTTTGTCCCAAAGAACTGATGATATGAACAGAGGGATGCTGAAATAGCTTCTTCATACTTGCCCCAAGGACACATAACTCCATGCACATCAGAGAATTTGACATGAAGTAAAATCCATTAAGTAAAAGAATAGAGTTTGCTTTAGATCCCTGTGTCCAAGTCATGCTGAATGTTTAAAAAATTGGGGATGAGACTAGCACAAATTCAGAAAAGGAGTTGTTTGAGTACCAATCATCAATTATCCAGCTAAGGAGCAGAGGTGAACCAAAAGATCAAACAATCAATCAGTCAATAAGCAACCAAACACCACAGGCAAACTGCCTGAAGTCAGAAGAGTCAGTAGTTGCCCCCCTCCCCCCCCCCCCCGCTTTTTTTTTTAGCACTTCTGCTCTACAAACAGAAATGAAAAAGAAATAGTCATACGAGGTGAGGATCATAGAGCAAAACTGGAAGGGACTCAAAATTAGGAATAGCAACAACAAAAATCTGCTATTTAAAAAGAAGGAAAAGGGGACTTGGGTGGGGAAGGTAGCTATTGTCAGGGTTCGACAACCTAACTTGACTAAAGTTAAATGTCTTCATGGAAAGTGCTTTTGGTGTTGGTGGGTTGAGTCTCCCCAGAACATGCATATTTGGCTATTTTTTCTTTTTTGTTTTGTTTTGTTTTCCTGGAATGTTTATTTATTTATTTTTTAATTAATAAAGTATTTTATTTTTTCCCATTACATGTAAAGATAGTTCTCAACTTTTGTTTATACAGGCTTTCCAATTTCAGATTTTTCTCCCTCCTTCCCCTCCCTCCCCCCCTCCCCTAGACAGCAGGTAATCTGACATAAGTTTTATTACATATATATGTGCGTGTGTGTGTATGTATATATACATATATACACATAACATTAAACATATTTCTGCATTAGTCATGTTATAAGAGAAAAATCAGAGCAATGACAAAAAAATTCAAAATAGAAAAACATCAGCACCAAAAATGAAAGAAATAGTATGGTTCATTCAGCATTTATACCCCACAGTTCTTTTTTTTTTTCCTGGATTTGGAGAGCCTCTTCTATCATGAGTTCCCTGGAACTCTTCTGTACCATTGCATTGGTGAGAAGAATATAGTCCATCACAGTAGATCAACACTCAATGTTGATGATACTGTGTACAATGTTCTTCTGGTTCTGCTTATCTCACTCATCATCAGCCCACGCAAGATCCTCCAGGTTTCTCTGAACTCCTCCTGCTCATTGTTTCTTACAGCACAATAGTATTCCATTGTATTCATATACCACAATTTGCCCAATTGATGGGCATCCCCTCATCTTCCAATTCCTTGCCACCACATAAAGAGCAGCTATAAATATTTTTGTACATGTGGGTCCCTTTCCCCTTTCCATGATTTCTTTGGGAAAAAGACCCAAAAGTGGTATTGCTGGGTCAAAGGGTATGCAGGGCTTTATCGCCCTTTGGGCATAATTCCAAATTGCTCTCCAGAATGTTTGGATCAGTTCACAGCTCCACCAACAATGCATTAGTGTTCCGATTTTTCCACAGCTTCTCCAACATTTATTATTTTCCTTTTTGTAATTTTATTGGCTATTTTTTCTACCCGCCTCCCAGCCAGGAATTGCCACAGTCAAGTCCAGGGAGCTTCAACTTAATACCCTTTTTTCCAACTATAGATAGATGACCAACATGAAAGTAAATCTAAGAAATGTCGAGGGCCAGACATTACAGTGATGCTACCCAATCAACAAAGTCTTTGCCTTGAATATTCATGCTGTATCTACACACACAATGCTAAGCAGAAAAGCAGGACAGTTTTACTTAAAGAAAACAAGTTTGGGAGACAAATATAAAAGTGGATCTTTGCTTGCTTTCATTTTTTGCTCAAACTTTGATAGCACAAAAAACTTTGATAGCACAAACTTTAAGACACAAAAACACAAGTTAGAGTTTCACATTTTTAAATGAATTGTAATCAAATACAATTTAAACATTGTTGTTCAGTCACTTTTGGTCATATCCACCCCATTTGACATTTTCTTGGCAAAGATACTGGAGTGGTTTGCCATTTTCTTCTCCAGTTCACTTTACAAATGAAGAAACTGAGGCAAACAGGGTTAAGTAACTTGCCTGGGGTTGCATAGCTAGTAAATGTCTGAGACCAGATTTGAACTTAGGAAGGTGAGTCTTCTGCACTCCAAACCCAGCACTTTACTGCATCACCTCACTGCCCAAACCTTTAATCTTATACCTGGAATATAATATAAGAATACTTCCTATAGAAAGGTCAGTATTAAGACCTCCAATTTCATCAATAAAGGGAACTCCAAGTGGAAACTCTATACACTAATGCAGATTAATAACTTGTCTGTAATTTATAGTAGTAGAATTTTTGCTTGGGGGAACTTAAGAAATTGTTTTGCCCATGAAGTTCATGAGAGACAGACAGGAAAGGATGGTATTATTACTATGGTGGCAAATGTAATATACCCTTAAACTCAAAACTATAAGCAACCGAAATTTTCTAATGTAACAGACATTCTCTGTTTCCAACACAGTCCCCTCTTTTTTGTTCTTTATATACTTCAGACTTCTTCTTCGTTGAAATTTATTAAGTTAAGAATTACAAAAAAGGGGGGGCAGCTAGGTGGCGCAGTGGTTAGAGCACCGGCCCTGGAGTCAGGAGTACCTGAGTTCAAATCTGGCCTCAGACACTTAACACTTACTAGCTGTGTGACCTTAGGCAAGTCACTTAACCCCAATTGCCTCACTAAAAATACAAAAATACAAAAAAAGAATCTGTCACAGCAAATATGGGACAAAAGCAAGACTTGAACCCATGTCTTTTGATTCTAAGACCAGCCCTCTAGCTACAATGCCATGCTGCCTTTCAAAGAAAGATTGTTAGCACTGCAAGGATATACCAGTGAATTCTTGACTAAAGGGTCAATAATAATATTTTAGAGTCAGAAAGAACCATAGCATTTTCAGTCTCCTCATTTTGTAGAGAAAACTGAATCCCTGATACTTGCTCCTCATCAGTGTCAGTGGATATAATCCACTACTAGTTGAGATATACATATACATATACACATGCACACACACACACACACACACACACACACACACACACACATATATATATATATATATATATATATATATATATATATATATATATATATAGTAGAATTGGCTGGCCCTGTCCTATTGGAACTCTAAAATTTTCAAAAAATGCAATTTCCAGGAAGTTCCAACACAATCACTGTAGGAGTGTGCAAAGTGTGTATTCCTCAGAAGATATTGTTGCATGGCTAATGTGGAAATGTTTTGCAAGACAGCAAACATTTTGTTGTTGCTGCTGCTGTTGTTTAATCATTTCAGTCGTGTTCGATTCTTCATGGCTCCATTTGAGGTTTTCTTGGCAAAGATACTAGAGTGGTTTGCCCTTTGCTTCTCCAGCTCATTGTATAGATGAGCAATTGAAGCAAACAGAGGTAAGTGACTTGCCCAGGGTCACACAGCTAACACGGGGCAAAGTTAGGATTTGAATTCAGGGCCTCTTGTTGCCAAATCCAGCAAACTTTCAACTGTGCTGTACAATCTCTCTAAGGACCAGATTTGGAATCAGGGAAATTTGAAATTATGTCTTGCCAATGACACATGTTACCTCTGAAGGAACTCTCAGGAATGTAATTTACCAAGGAATTCCGAAATTGCGCATCTAGATGATTAACAACAACAGCAACAATAATAATAATAATAATAATTTCAGATTGCTTCTTATAGCCCTGGTTTTTCCACTGATGCCTGAGTCTCAAGAAATTTTACTCTGAGAGTCCTGAATCATTCACTTTCATTTCCCTAAAGCTTCATTCACCATCTCTGACTTCCTTTCTTTTTTTTTCTTTTTCTTTTCTTTTCTTTTTTTTTTTTTTTGGCACAGGGCAATAAGGGTTAAGTGACTTGCCTAGGGCCACACAGCTAGTAAGTGTCAAGTATCTGAGGTGGGATTTGAACTCAGGTCCTCCTGAATCCAGAGCTGGGGCTTTATCCACTGCACCACCTAGCTACCCCTATGTCTATGACTTTCCAAAGCGAAATTCCCTTCCCTAGCCACAAAACCCATATATGTGTTGTTCTCCCCCCTTTCCCCTACCTCAATTGATTGTAAGGTCCTTGAGGCCAGTGGCTCTTTTGCTTTAGTATTTTTATCCTTATAGCTCAACATATAGAAAGCACTTTAAAATGCTTTTTTAATTCATTCAAGAGAATTTTATTTGAAAATTAGAAATATCCCTGGGTTGTTTTCCTAAAACACTTATCCTGTGATCCTTTCTATAGTGAGAAATGTTCATGGTGCTAGACTTTGATTCATACCTCGAGCAAATATTGAACACTTGCAATACAACTCTTTTTAAATGTGGAAAATAAAATTTATAACCCTCACCCTTGGAGTTCTACAATGTTTGTAGAATCATAAAGCAAAAACTAGTTTATCCATTCTTACCATGCATTGTATTTTCTCTTGACGTTGGTCATTGCTTAACCCTTACAGAGAGATATTTTGATGACAACAGCTACAGGCCATTTAAAAAAAATACATTCTATATTTTTGTCCCCATCCCCCATGGCAAGCAGGTCTCTTTATCTGTCTATACCTCACTTTCCTCCTTTCTAAAGTGAAGGGGTTAGAGTAGATAACCTGTAAAGTCTCTTCCGGCTCTAAATCTATGTTCCCATGCCTATCTGACTCAAACTAGGATATAACTGCATTTTTTTAATGGTTCTGAAGACCTGTACTTCAAAGGAATCGTCTATTATCAGTCGAACTTCCAAGGCAGCAAGGGGCAAAGTGAGTTCTTAAATGTTCCTGGGAAAACACGGGGTTAAAGTGGACTCTATTTCAGGAAGTCTTCAGTTGACTTGCTATGTAGGGAGAGGCTGAGCAGGTCTGGCTAATGACTTGTAGGTACTCAATCCTCAGGTCTCTCAGGTGGTTTCAGTCGATCAGTTTCTGCAGAATGATGAAAAGGTTGAGATAAAATAAACTGACAGTTGCTACTCATCGTAGGCAGCAGGCTGTACCCCAGCAGCTGAGACCCTGGGAGCCCTCTTTCTTAAACAAAGGCTTTCACTGCAGTAAGCAGTGAACTCCAAATAAAAAAAAATGGGGGCAGATTGGCAGCTGGTGACCGACAGCCAGGAGGAGGGAAAGGAGGGAAACTGGGAAACACAGCAATTGTTAGCTAATTAGAAGCCATTCCCACCTACTTAATACCAACCCATTAAGCAGAAAACACTTTTCATCTTCCTCTCCTGCTACACATGACATTATATTCCAATCAATACCCTCCCAGTGGCTGCCTCAGTGCCCACAAATGAATACATTGCAGTTTAAGAATGCAATAATTGAGCTGGGGCGCTGGAACTGGAAGCCCTTTCAGACAAGACATTTCTCTGAAGATCCTAATGTAATGTTTGTGATGCTCAGATAAAGAAATCACATCTGTAAATTGACAGCTGTCAGAAATTGACAAACACCAGAGAGAAGCTGTGCACGGCCTAGCATGCCGGTTGTGGAGATCGGCTGAGTCCCTTCCTCCCTTCCCTGCCCCCAGCTCACACATACTTGTGAGTAAACACTTAAAGGGAACTCAGATGTTTGGTTTAACAGCTCCTCAGCCTAAATTGTTCTCCCTTGGTGACCTTATCAGTTTTTATAGAATCAGTGACCAAGATGATTTCCTCATCTGTTCATCCCGCCCGAATTCCCTAGACTGACCCTGCCACTCCTCCTATATCTCCCACTGGCACCTCAGGCTCCACAACCAGATTTCAATTCATCTACTTCCTTCCCTAACATGCCCCTTGTTGAAACTTCACCATTTCAGTTGATGTCACCACTCATTGGATCTGTACCTAACAGCTTTTGTGCCCAAAGCAAGAGGCACAAAACACTTCTCAGATCAATTCTCCGAGCCCTCCCCCCAAAAAGAAGGATGGAGGCTCACTTGGCAGGCAACCCATTTAGTAGATTTACATTTTAATTTATTCTTGCCAAAAGGCACTAAGGGCAGTTTACTGAAAGATTGTAAGTGCTGTCAAAAAGCCTTTGAATTTCAGCACCCTAGTTAAAGCTATGTACCCAGGCTGGAAGTCTCTCCTTTATCCCCACATATTCCCATAGGCCACCGCCCCCCATACCTGGAATGTGCTCCCTCTTCATTCTCCCCCTTCAAAAGCATTCTTTGCTTTCAAGGTCAAGTTCAGATGATACTTCTTCCATGAAGCCTTCCCTGATGCCCCTAGTTGGAAATATTTGCTTCCTGCTTCTATTTTTCCAGAGTACTTTATTGAGAGCTTTCTTTTGCCATATCATTCTCTATCTTGAGTCATAATCATCTGACTGCATGCCATATCCATTGTCCTTACCCCTGAATTAGATATTAGATTGTATGCTCCTAGAGGACAGGGACTGTATTCTTTTTTTTTTTTTTTTTTTTTTGGTGGGGCAATGAGGGTTAAGTGACTTGCCCAGAGTCACACAGCTAGGAAATGTCAAGTGTCTGAGGTCGGATCAGAACTCAGGTCCTCCTGAATCCAGGGCTGGTGCTTTATCCACTATGCCACCTAGCTACCCCAGGGACTATATCATTCTTTTTTTGTTTGTTTTGTTTTTATTGGGGGGGGGGGCAATGGGGGTTAAGTGATTTGCCCAGGGTCACACAGCCAGTAAGTGTCAAGTGTCTGAGGACAGATTTGAACTCAGGTGCTCCTGAATCCAGGGATGGTGCTTTATCCACTGTGCCACCTAGCTGCCCCCTGACTGTATCATTCTTAATTTTTGTATTCCCAGTCCTAGCACATTGCCTTGATGTGTAGTAGAGTTTTAATACAGCTTTGTTGAATCAATAGACTAGAGTATTAGGAACATATAATGTTAGTTGTATGTCCTAAATGTGTTTTCCTGAAGATTCTTTTATTAGTCAAACTTTCAAGAAGCCTACCTAGGAAATTCTAGTTTGATTTATCCCAAAGAAGGTATTTATTATCAATTAGTGTATTGTTCTACTTTTTGCCACCCACAAATAGCCTGGGGCATCCATTTCCATTCTAAGGTAGGAGGTACTTATTTGGCAACCAAACACATCATCTTTAAATAAACATTCCTACTGTTGGGCTTTTGCAAAGGTTTATGCCAGAACACCCCCTACCCCAAAATCCATCAAAGAGAATCATAGTTCCAGGCAGAGGAGTATGGTTCCAAAAGTCATCTCATTATTTCACGTCTATGTCTTTTGCAAAGAGTTATTTTTCTCAACTTTAATATCAGTGTCCATGGTTGATGTACCAGAAGGGTATTCACTCAGTTGGTCCAATCAGTCAAGCTATTCCTAGAGCACTATTAGGTGGGACTGTCAGTTCCTTACAAAATAATGGAGAAAGTGGAGGGAAAATTCAGTTCAATGAAGGTAATTCAACATTTACTAAGTATATACTGTGTTCCGTATTTTTAAAATTATTGTTGGGGACTAGGTATTTCTGGCTAAATTATTGAGGAACTGGCTGGGGTTTCTAAAATACTGCTACTTATAAATTAATAGCTATTGCTCCCATTTTGGGCAGTAAGCATTTATTCTTAAAGTATATTAAATACTAGAAGAACACTGACCCAGTGACAGTGAACCAGAGCCTGAACCCCATCCCCACCACCATATTTCTAAGAGAGAGAGCACTTGGCCTCAAGCCCTCCATTACCTAATGAGGGGAGTGCTCACCAACTGAATGAGGGGCCAGTCTCCTCTTCTGTTGACTTTTATCCTCTCTTGATGGAGGCCTGTTTCTACACACTGACCAAAGCTTAATTGGTCAGCATCATTCAATTCCATTGATTGACAGTGATCAAGGTCTAGTGGGAGAAACTCTCTGAGGGCAAAGGAGTATTCAAATAAGTGTGGTTTTAATCTCCATATTTCTCTGAGCTAGTCAGAGTCTCATCTCTGTTGTACCTTCGGGCTGAATCTGAAAGAGACCAGCTTTAGCTCCTGAGCTAAACTTTCCAAAGTGGGGTCCCTGGATCCCCCCAAAAACATTATTAATAGTTATTTTCTCACAGTTCCAGGCACTGCACTGGGGGCAGAGGGCACAAACACTAAAAACAAAACATCTCTGGGGACTCCCTTCTCCAGGCAGTTCCTGGAGGCAGTAGAGCAAAGTCAATCACTTCTCTTAGAGTGACACAACTGATTCCTAGCCAACCTATGTGTTCTGAGTTCCCTTACCAATTCTCGGACATATAAGTAAAAAGAAACTGGACCTCACCATCAGACTCCTCCATAAGAAAGCACAATACCAAGCCAAGCATCCATTTCCAGTGGAAACTTTAAAACTGAGATTTGCACATAGTAACCTTCAAAAATCTAATTCTAATGGAAAAATCATAGAATGCAGAGTTTTGTTTCCTCTAAATTACTAATTTGATGACTTTGGATTAATTATTTTAATTCTGTCTAGTTCAGATTAGGCATTAATAAGACAGATCTAATAATAAAAGTGGTAGCATGCTTTTGGTATATGTTTTGCTTTATCCTACACTAAATTGCCCCAAACTGCTACAATTTCATCTTTAACTTCAGCTCGATTCTTGTTCCACTCAGTTCATCAATGATATTATGATATATGGATGTTATTCTACAAGTAATAATAATAATAATAGTTAAATGATTTCTGTACTCTTCAAAATGCTTTAAATATAAAATTTGGGGGGCAGCTAGGTGGCACAGTGGATAAAGCACTGGCCTTGGATTCAGGAGTACCTGAGTTCAAATCCAGCCTCAGACACTTGACACTTACTAGCTGTGTGACCCTGGGCAAGTCACTTAACCCCCATTGCCCCGCAAAAAAATAAAATAAAATAAAATAAAATAAAATGTAGCAGAGTGGTCACACCAGTACAAATTTCAACCCCTCTACAATACCTTAGTTTATGGAGTTGCTGAAGCCAGCTACCAATCACCTGGTAGCTAGATGTAATCATGAACATTTCTACATTTAGAATGACTTCCAGAGAGCCAAAGATACAATTCCAGAGTCATACTCAAAGCCTGCCTCTCTTGGCAGTGTAATGATTGGAATGATGCCACCTGCTGGAGACTTACTGTAGAAGAGTTCCGCCCATGAAGCGAAGGTCTTTGAGGGCAAGACCAGGAGTCTTTTCTTTGGCGTCAGGAAGTGACGCAGGCTAGTGGGAGGAGGAAGGAAGAGACTGGCGCTCGGTCTCATGCTCTTTCCTTTGGACTCTGGTGGAGAGCGGGGCTAGAAATGTGCTCTCCCTTTAATAGATAGGAATGTAGGCCTTTCTCTCTCTCTTTACCAAATTCTTATTCTCCTTAATAAATGCTTAAAAGTCTAACTCTTGCTAAAGCTTATAATTTATTGGCGACCACTCATTAGATATTTTAGACAGACTAGCTAGAATTTTAGCCCTTAACAGCAGGACCTTTCAGAGAGTTCTCTCTGATGGCATAGGCTTCAAGACTTCAGGGTCACCTCCATGCCACAAGGAGGGATGAAAATGGGACTTCATAGAAAGACTGAAGAGATGGAAAACTGTCATCACATTGTACACAGTAGCAGTCATGCTACTTCCAGTGTTAGATCTGCTTTAGAACTAGCTATCTCATGAGGCATGTAGCAGAATTAGAAGGATCCCACAGGAGAAGATTGGAAATGCTTAAGAATTTGTAAAATGGGACATATGATTAAAAAAAAAAAAGGTTGGGGCAGCTAGGTGGTGCAGTAGATAAAGCACCAGCCCTGGATTCAGAAGGACCTGAGTTCAAATCCAGCCTCAGACACTTGACACTTACTAGCTGTGTGCCTTGGGCAACTTACTTAACCCTCATTGGCCTGAAAAAAAATAATAATAATTCTAAAAAAAAAAAAAGGTTAAATGAGTATTTAGGCTAAGGAAAAGAGAACCTGCTTTCAAATACATGAGGAATTAACTTTAAAAGCAGTTTGTGGGGCAGCTAGGTGGCACCAGTCCTAGATTCAGGAGGACCTTAGTTCAAATCTGGCCTCAGACACTTGACACTAGCTGTGTGACTCTGGGCAAGCCACTTAACTCCAACTGCCTCACCCCCCCCCAAAAAAAAAGCAGTTGGCCACTGCCATAGAGAATAAAACAGCAAATGGACTTAAATTTTAATAATAAACAAAATAAACAAATAAAATATAAAAATAAACAAAAACTTTAGTTTATGTTAGAGAATAATAATGCCCCACTTTTCTAAAGGTCACATTTCCATTGACTTCAAATATGTTCCAGAGAACAACCCATAAACAAGACAGTAAGCAAAAGCAAGCAAACAAACAAAAACCCTGTCAAGTGACTATCAGAAAGTCCATTTACTTTGTTCCATAAGGGAAACAAAGCTATCCTCAGGACTTCATCCAAATGACTATGAAAAATACCATATGGTATCAAAAACAGAACACTCTGACAGTCCGTGAGGTAATAAGATAGTGTGGAGAGAGTTCCACTCTTGGATTCAAGAGACAACCTCTGGATTTATATAATGATTTTAAAGTTTTCAAAGTATTATACATATATTATCTCACTTGGTCCTCACAATAACCCTGTGAGGGAGGTGCTATTATTATTATCCCCATTTTACAAATGAGGAAACTGAATTTAAGAGTGGTTTAGTGATTTGTCCAGGGACACACAGCTTGTAAGCATCTGAGGAAGGATTCGAACTCAGATCTTTCTGACTCCCAAGTCTAGCATCCTATAAGCACTTGAGCAACTCACTCTCAGCCTGTTTCCTCATCTTAAAAATGAGAATGACAATTCCTGCAGTACCCACATCACAGAAATGTCATACAGTATTGAATGTAATTGTGCATTTGAAGCACTTTGCAAATTACAGGAATCATTTAATTATTATCGATATTATTATAATTTGTATAATGATATCAATTATCATTGTTTCATTGATAACCCGTAGCAGAATGAGAATAGAGTTGCAATCATAGGAGAAATTGCAGCAGAATTGCAGCAAAGAACTCTTTGGGGGGGGGGGAAACCTTGCACTTTTAGATGCCTTTTCAAGATGGACAGGTATAAGGTGCTCTTTCAGGTTTTCTGGCTTCGGGTTTCCATTGGCAAGAATTTTTGTGGACAAAAAACCCCACTATGTTATTTGCATCTCATTATGTTTATTACTGCAAGCAAAAGCATATTATACATGGTCTTCATTATGCTTTCTTTCCTTTGACATTTCAACTTAAATTAGGTCTATAAAAACATAAAATTTAAAAAAGCTAAAATAAGATATTTAGTTCATTGATAGTTTAACTCAGTGTTTTGAATGGTTTTCAAATGATTTTGTTTTTAAAAAATCTGCATGGAAATAATGCACTCAAATGTTAATTAAGTAGCATGCATTTAAATGCTAATTAAGTAAAATGTAATGTAAAGAAGTTTCTTTTTTCCAGTTACATTTAGAGATAGTTTTCAACATTTGTTTTTATAAGATTTCTAGTTTCAAATTTTTCTCATTCCCTAACCTCCCTCCCCAAGACAGCAAGTAATCAAATAAATTATATATGTACAATCACATTAAACATATTTCTGCATTAATCGTCATGAGAGAAGAATCACAGCAAAAAGGAAAAACCTCAAAAAAGAAAAACAACAATAAAAAACAATAGAAATAGTATGCTTTGATCTGCATCTGGATTCCACAGTTGTTTTTCTGGATTTAGAGAGCATTTTCCATCACGAGTCATTTGGAACTATCTTGGACCATGGTATTGCCGAGAAGAAAAAGTCTATCACAGTTGATCAACACACAATGTTGTTGATACTGTGTACAATGTTCTCCTGGTTCTGCTTATCTCACTTATCATCAGTTCATGCAAGTCCTTCCAAAGAAATTTCTATAAGTAAAATAAGGTGGTTTTTACAACTAATCCAAAGTGTTAACACTTTCAGTGATTCTTAACTTTCCTACAGACATATGTATTACACCAGTATCTGAGAACTTGTGTTCTTCCTGGAATTCAGCTCCTGTTACATGCGGAGTTAAATGGCTTTTTATGTCTTTAAGAATGGTTCTCATTTCTGATATCATTTACTTTTTTCAAGAAGTTGTTGTTTAAATTCATGATATTTTCATGGTATAACAACACATACAACATACTGTGTGTGCATGCCTTTACTTAATAAGACACATCATGTACAAAGAGGGAGTGTGAAGAGAAAATAGAAGGAAGAATCTCTACTCATAGAACTTAGAATGCTATGCATGACCTCTATCACTGCACAATCAGTTAGCAATAAGAAGTTACTCTAAATAGCACACTTCAACAGTTATCACAACTATCAAACTTATTGTTGTTATTGTTCAAAAAGAGCCATCACATCAGGGTGATGTCATGACTTGCACTGAATTGGAGTTAAGTAAGGGAGGGCTGTGCAAAGCCATAGAGACATCTGGGTCCATTGGCAAGATATGTATCAGGACAACTAGAGATGGCCCCAGATATTTAAGGCAATTGGGGTTAAGTGACTTGCCCAGGGTCACATAGCTAGTGTCTGAGGTCAGATTTGAAATCAGGTCCTCCCAGCTTCAGGGCACTGTATCATCTAGCCTCCCACATCAGACTTGCATGAAGCTGCCTACCCTCCTAGCACATTACAAAAATGTGAAGCTGGCCCATCTTCCAAAGAGTTAAATATTATCATTTGGAATCACCCAGTTTTATAAAACTTTAACTAAGAATTCAGAATGAGATAAATCCCTTTTATAGTATTCAATGAACAATTGTAAATTGGGAATACTGGAAAGCAATGCAGATTTCTGGTTCAACAATGTGAGAAGATAGCTTCACCATTTTGTGATTTAACAGCCAGTATGCTGTTACCCAATAGTTGGCCAGCCGTATCACATGAGTGTCTCTAGACAAAAGTCTACTACTATCACATGCGATCTAGTGTTACATCTAATAGCTACAGTCATTTTGAATAGTAACAGGCATAAATGATATTTTCAAATTTTCACTACTATAATGTGATATGAAAATTCTGTCATTTCTACTGTTGACAAAGTCACAGGTCCTAATGTGGGAAGTTTGGAAGTAGGAAGATGTGGGGTCAGGTCTGGCCTTGGTCACATATATCCTGGCTCTGTGATACTGGGTATGTCATTTAACTGAAAAGGGTCTTCAGTAAGTCTCTAAAACTGTTACCTTACTTATTCAGTGCCACACCTATTAAACAACCAAACATTATTTTATGGAGCTAGAAAAAATAACAAAATTCTTCTGGAAGAACGAAAAGTCAAGAATATCAAGGGAATCAATAAAAAAGTGAGGGAAGGTGGCCTAAGCAGTAGCAGATCTCATATTGTATTACAGAGAGGTAATCATCAAAACAATCTGATACTGGCTAAGAAATAGCGGGCAAGTCACTTAACCCCATTTGCCTCACTTAAAAAAAAAAGTACAAAGAAATCTAAAGGTAGAATGTTGAAATTCTAAACAAAGTGTTGGTCTAAATCACAGTTTTTAATCAATCAGTGAGCATTTATTAAGTGCTAGTCATTGTGATGGATGATAGAAATACAAAAAATAAAAATTAAATAGGTAGACCCTGCACTCAAAGAGCTTATTTGTCTATCAGTTTACAAAATTTAGACGTATAAGTATATACAAAATAAATATAGGACTAGGAACTGGATCTGTAATTTCACTGGCATAAAATTATTTCTATCATTGCAATTTGGTAACATATTTAGGGGTGTTTTGTAACTTTTAAAAAAATTCCTCAATTACATGTAAAAGATTTTATATCTTCATTTTTTACAATTTTGAATTAAAAATTCTCTTCCTCACTCTTCTCTCCCCTCTTGAGAAAGCAAGCAATTTTCTATAGATTATACATGTGCAGTCATGCAAAACATATTTCCACATCAGTCAAATTGCAAAAGGAAACAAACAAAAAACCAGAAAATAAGTAAAGTTTTTAAAATATGCTTTGATCTGTAGTCAGATTCCATCAGCTATTTTTCTGGAAGTGAATAGCATTTTTCATCATAAATACTTTGAAATCATCTTGGATCATTATATTGCAGAGAATAGCTAAGTCATTCATACTTGATCATACTACATTACTGCTGTTACTGTATACAATATTCTGCTAGTTCTGCTCACTTCACTTTGCATCAGTTCATATAAGTATTCCCAGGTTTTTTCTGAAACCATCCTGCTCATCATTTCTTATAGCACAATAATTTTTCATCACAATCATATACCACAACTTGTTCAGCCATTCCCCAAAATTTCAAATTCTTTGCCATCACAAAAATAGCTGCTATAAATATTTTAACATATGGGTCCTTTTATTTATTTGAAATCTTTGTGATACAGACCAGGGTGGTATTGCTGGGTCAAAGAGTATACACAGTTTTATAGGCCTTTAGACATAGTTCCAAATTGCTCTCCATAATGGTGGGATCAATTCACAACTCCACCAACAGAACATTACTATCCCAATAGTTTCCACATCCCTTCCAACATGTCATTTTCCTTTTTGTCATATTAGCCAATCTGATAGGTGTAAAGTGGTCCCACAGAGTTGTTTTAATTTGCATTTCTTTAATCAATAGTGATTTAGAGCATTTTTTTCATATGACTATAGATAGCTTTGATTACTTTGTCTGAAAACTACCTATTGATATCCTTTGACCATTTATCAATTGGAGAATGGACTTGTATTCTTATAAATTTGACTTAGTAATCTATATGTTTTGAGACATAAGGCATTTATCAAAGAAATTTGCTGTAAATTTTCCCTCAGTTTCCTGCTTTACTTCTAATCTTGGCCACATTGGTTTTGTTTTTGCAAAAGCTTTAATATAATCCACATTATCCATTTTATATCTCATAATGTTCTCTTTCTCTTGTTTGGTCATAAATTCTTCCCTTATTTATAGATATGACAGCTATATTCCATGCTCCCCTAATTTGCTTATGATATCACCCTCTATGTGTAAAGCATGTATGCATTTTGACCGTATCTTGGTTATATAGTGTGAGATGTTGTTCTATGCCTAGATTCTACCAAACTCCTTTCCAGTTCTCCCAGCAATTTTTCTCAAATTCTTGTCCCAGAAGCTTAGATCTTTGGGTTTATCGAACACTACATTACTATGATCATTTACTACTGTGAATTGTATACCCAATTTATTCCACTGAACTACCATGCTATTTCTTAGCCAATATCAGATTGTTTTGATTATTACCTCTCTGTAATACAATATGAGATCTGTTACTGCTTAGGCCACCTTCCTTCACTTTTTTATTGATTCACTTGATATTCTTGACTTTTGTTCTTTCAGAAGAAGTTTGTTATTTTTTTCCAGCTCCATAAAATAATGTTTGGTTGTTTAATGGATGTGGCACTGAATAAGTAAAGTAACAGTTTTAGAGACTTACTGAAGACCCTTTTCAGTTAAATGACATACCCAGTATCACAGAGCCAGGATATATGTGACCAAGGCCAGACCTGACCCCACATCTTCCTACTTCCAAAGTCAGCTCTTTATCCATTACACCACACTTCTCTGCAGATGTCACAAGGATAGTTAGCTTGTTTAATATGACACTTGACTTTTATGGTATGAACTTATCATATTTAAGCTGTTAACCTGAACCATCACACACTGTTTTCAGCAGACTCTGGTCGACCAAACTGTTATTCTTTCTCACCTTTTCTCCTTTCTTTATTGTGTTTGTATGTGTGTGTGTGTGTGTGTCTGTGTGTGTGTGTGTACAAATGTGTGATTTCATCTGTGTAGGGAAGGAAATCCCCACATAGGAATCTCCCCAATGATCCAAATCAATGACTTCTTTGTAACTTAGAGTCTTAGAGAGTTCTCCAGGACCTTAAGAGGTTAAATGGATTGTCCATGGTCCCATAGTTAGTATGTTGTCTGAAGCAGGATTTGAATCCAGGCCTTTTTTACTCCAAGCAGGACCTCTATTCACTATACCATATTACTTCTCAGTTGTTGGTCTTGTATAGTTCGCCACCTTCATCATATCCTAGTATAAGTTATCTGTTTTATTCTCATCACTTTAAATATTTTGGAAGTGGCTATATCATTTATTGTAATAATTCTAAGATATTATTTTCAGGAAATCATGGAAAGGAATATTTCACTCAGAAAAATTGCTAAATTAACATATTGATAACTATTCCCAAATTAACATATATTTTAAATTAACATATTATTAAGTATTGGAATCTTTTTAGTTAATGAAAAGAGGAAAACATGGATATTGGGTTCTCCTAGCTCTATCTCCTTTGCTTTTTACCCAGTCTTAGAAAGGACTACTTTCCATTATTCTGGTATCCTGAGATACTGATAGGTGCATTTTCGTAAATGCTCAGCTAGTGCAAATATAGTGAAACTTCGCATGGTTTCCCTTTTCCCACCCTCTCAGCTGAGAATCTGGACTCATTTTTTATAGAAAATTGAGACCATTCACCATAAACTTTCTCTTTCCCCTTCTTATCACCTATCACTCAGGTGCCTTCTGCAACTATCTTTTCCTTTATCCCTTATCACATGATGAGGTCACCTACTCCTTAGCAAGGCAAATGCCTGTATTTGTTCAAGAGATCCCATTCCATCCCATTTCCTCCAACAGATTGCCCCCTCTATTATCTCCACTCTTTTATTATTTTCTTTTGTTGTTGTTGTTGTTTTATTTTGTTTTGTGGGGCAATAAGGGTTAAGTGACTTGCCCAGGGTCACACAGCTAGTAAGTGTCAAGTGTCTGAGGTTGGATTTGAACTCAGGTCCTCCTGAATCCAGGGCTGGTGCCTTATCCACTGTGCCACCTAGCTGTCCCCTATTATTTTCAATCTCTCTCTTAAACTGGCTCATTTCCTACTCTCTACAAACATGCCCATGTCTCCCCTACCCCTTCTCAAAAATAACCCCTTACTTGATCCTTCCATCCACACTATCACCCTATATTTCTTCCACCCTTCGTGGCTAAACTTGAAAAGGCCAACTACAATAGATACAATAGATATCTCCCACTTTCCCACATGTATAGATTTGAGTGTGTGTTCCCCAAACACACACACACACACACACACACACACACACACACACACACATCCAGATAGAGGCAGAACAATGAAACCTACTCCTCCTTGATCTACCATCTCCTCAACCCTGCCAAAGTGATAGTGACTGTGCTATTATTTCAGTCATTAATTCTGGACTGACATTCAGGTTAGCTGAAATCCTTAAGTATCTGAGGATACTCATCATTAGGGCCTGCAAATTGGACTCTGTCTAATTTACTTAAATAACCTTCTATAACATCTTCCACAACTCCCATTTAATTTCCTGTATTCCTATGTCTGCCCCCTTCTAACTTACCTTGTAAACTTCCAGTCACAGATCAGACTAGACCAAAAGTTCCCAATTCAAAAATTCTAGAGGTGTCCTCTGCACTGGAGAGAAAAGAGGTAAAATGTTGGGGGAACCACTTTTTTATTTAGATTAATCAGCATTTACTAATTATACATAAGGCACTACACTAAGCAATACAAAGACAAAGATGTCCCCTACATTCAAGGGTGATATGTCATGTGTACAAGTAAGTAAATAGGAGGCATATATAAAGCAATGGCAGCTAGGTAGTTCGGTAGATAGAGGACTGGGCTTGGAGTCAGGGAGACTCATCTTCCTGAATTCAAATTAACTCTGTGACCTCAAAACAAGCCACTTAACCCTATTTGCCTTAGTTCTTCATCTGTAAAATGGGCTGGGGAAGAAAATGGCCAAACACTCCAGTATCTTTGCCAAGAAACCCCCCAAAATGGGTTGTGAAGGGTTGGACAGGACTGAAATGACTCAACAACAAAAGCAATTTCAAAATAGAAGGAGTTCTACTAACTAAGGAGGTGAAGGAAATGATATCTAATGAAATGGCAATGAACCCCCCTCAACTCTGAAGAGAAAAGATCTGATAAAACTCCAAAAGAACACTCTCTTCTAAGAGCAATGAAAACTAATGTTTGTATAAAGCTTTAAATATATTATCTCATTTAATCCTCACAGTCATCTTGTTAAGACTATTACTATCCCCATTCTACAGATGAGAAAACTGAGTGCCCAGAGGTACATGAAGAATAAGTACTAGAAGCAGGATATGAACCTAAGTCTTTCCTGACCTTAATTTTAACTCCATGATGGATCATTTTCCATTGCACAATCCTCTCAAGCCTTGATGCTTCAAAATTTTGACTGGAAGAGGTTACCCAGAGAGCCAGGTTAACCAAGGAGATGGGTCTGTAATTGTGCTCACTGTAGAGAGGCAGTACATTTGAAGGGTGGAGCTCCTATACTAAAGTCACCTGACTTTACTAAGCCTCAGTTTCCCCATTTGTAAAAGAGGTTAATGCTTGGGTTTCCAGTGTTACGTGGTCCATGTAAGGAAAGTGCTTTGTAAATCTGAAAGTTCCAAATAAGCTCTGAGAATGCATGTCAACCTTGGAGCTTCTAATACTTTTCAATGCCTCCAAACTATTCATTTCCCAGTATTTAACTAGCTGAATAAACATTAAGCCAACCTATTGATAATCAGATTTTCACTATTTCACATGGAAAAAAATTTTGCAGAAAGGAAATAAGTGCATAATTTATATATTTCCTTTTATTTCTTAGTTTGGGGTACAGGAAATTGATGCATCTATATAGGTACTTGGATTTGACCTAAATATAATAATCTGAGCCTGACACATGATGACTACCCTGGGCACTCCAGAAACAAATAAGATTAAATTATGCTTTCTGATTATAAAACCTGCTAACTTCTCTAGAATCTCTGCAGATGCAAAACCCCTCAACACTATAAATGGCACTGGAGTGATCAAGGGGAAATTGTGATAAGTTCAGAGCTACTGAAAAGATTATTCGACTAGGACACTTCCCTGAAAGGTTCCTTTTCTTGCTAAGCTGATGTAGTTATGGGAAGGTTTTTAAACTTTCCCCTCAGAAAGTAGTGAAAAAGCCGATGTGTCAATTCAACACAGAAGTTCATAACTTCCACCTTATTTTGACTGGCTGCCAGTTTCTTCTTCCATTAGGAGGTTTGAGAGAGATGTAAGGGAAGTAAAATGAGCAATTGGCAGTTTTCAGTGCCAAAGCCTGTGTTGGCTCCAGAAATATCCTGAGTCATTCTGGCAGTATTTTCTCTAATCTGTTCTAAGACCCTGGAAATGAAATGGATGGAAAACAAACAAGACAAAAAGAATCCTGTCACATCTGCTTCCTTTGTGGAAAAATGTCCCATCAAATGGATGGATCTTGGAATTAATGGATTGGACTCAAGTTTTATGGAATCATCCTAAAGCTCTCTATAGATTATCTAAATGAAACCCATGCTTGTTTCTAAATTCCCACTAAAATCTAGTCAATCCCTCATCGAATTTTAGCTATTTGATGCATTTATACCCTCCCTGATTGTTCAATACTTTAAGAGAATAAAATGTGAGAGAAATGTTTCATTTCTTCATTTGTGAAGGACCGACATTGAAAGATTACTCAGTCTGGGCATGGTGGATCATACCTGTAATCCCAGGTTACTCAGGGAGGCTGAGGCTGAAGTCAATAAGGTGTCCACACTAAGCCAGGCACCCATATGGTTGAACTAGTAGATTAACTCTGATATTACTCTCTCCATCAGTTGAATGTAATTTGAACAGAATTTTTTTCTTATTGTTTGTGGATGTAGTAGAACAAAAATGCTAAATTTGGAGTCAGGAAGATGTGAATTTGAATTCCTCCTCTAATACTCTGACACTACAGATAATTACAATAGCTGACATTTACACGGTATTCTTAGGTTTGGAAAGTACTTTATGGACATCATGACATTTAGGCAATTAACATCTCTGAGCCTCAGTTTTCCCCATCTGTGAAATGAGGAAGTGGATGAGAGGATGTCCAAGTTCCTTTCCAACCCCAAATCTCTGATCCCAGAACATGTAAGTTCCTTGAGGAAAGGAATGTTTCTTTCTTGTCTCAGTATCTCCAGAACATAGCCCAACTTCTGACCCATAGGGAACATAGAGTGAACTGTTTAATCTGAAAATACATAAAAGCCAATTTATTACAAAACATTTGTGTTGTTTCATGCCTACAATTACATTATGCAGTCCCTGTGATTAAATCATAGAAGGCAAGAAGCAAAACCCCAGAAAGGTGTTAGCATTCATCTTCAGTTCATATGGGAATGGTAATTCCAGTTCCCAAAGAGAAATACAGAAAGTGGATTTGTCATGATTAAGACTTTGTAACCTTAGAATGTTATAAGTGAGGCACATTTTTAGAAATGTACAAGCGTTTAGTAGGAAATGCAAATATGGCAGCAGAGGGACTTGGAGGGTTCTAACATCAGCTTATTTTCCCCTAGAAAATATTAAGTAATAAAAGTTAAGGGGAAAATAGGTGCTCCTAGCAATAATAAGTTATACTAAAGTGGAATCTTAGATCATCTTACAAGCATTGTGCCAGGAACTTCAGTTTTGTTAACTGCTCTTCGAAAAAACTATGCCAAGTTCTGACTGCAAATGAAAAAAGTTCGTTTTGAACATGTGCTGAATTAATAGTTAAATTTCACTTTCCATTTAAAATAATGTATTGGCATGCTTCCCACTATTATGGGAGACAATATATGGGTATGCATATACTATTATATATATATGTGTGTGTGTATATATGTATATATGTGCATATATATGTGCATATATATATCAATGTACTGCATGGATATTGGTATGTATAGCGCACATCTCCTCTCTAGATCTCTGTTTCATCATTGTTTTGTTGTTGTTGTTGTTGTTCAGTCAACGTCTAACTCTTCATGAACTTGTTTGGGGTTTTCTTGGCAAAGATACCAGAGTGATTTGCCATCTTCTCCAACTCATTTTGCAAATGAGGAAACTGAGGCAAACAGGGCTAAGTGATTTGCCCAGTCTGAGTCTGAGGTCAGCTTTGAAATCACAAAGATGAGTCTTCCTAACTCCAGGTCCCAACTCCAGGCACCAATTCATCATCAATAAAATAAGAGAGTGGTGCTAGACAATCCCTGAGGTCTTTTCCAAGGCTAAAACTATAATCTCAAATGCCAGCCCAATTGTGGATGGACAATTTTTTAAAAAGCCAATCAGCCCTGCTCAACTAAGGAAAATATTAAGGACCTTTGAGAACTAATCAAAACATCAACATATCTATTAGGGAAACAAAAATGGAGCCATCTGCACTCGGGAACAAAACCAAATAGATAGTCTTTCTCCATTCCTTATGAGACATTCAGGTTTGGAGAGATTTCATTCATCCTTGAGCAGGGGAATGATTTACCCTCTTATTTAAAGATGCAGTCAACAAAGCTTAATAGTTTTAGATGATGCTAAATGTTCCTCTAGGCAGGATCAAATGGGACAGTTTCTACCCACATGGGCCAAAGTGAACATATGTGTGTGTGTATATGTGTGCATATATACACATATATGTGGAGAGAAAGAAAGAGAGAGAACATGAAATTTTTCAAAGTACATGCACATCTGTTTTTTAAGATCCCTGGAAAAGTTATCGCTAGAATTGTGTTCAACCTGCCATTTACCATACTTTTCTGCAATCAGCATGAAGTCTTGACATATTCTACTCTTAAAGGAAGTTCCCCCACACAAAAGGTTAAGCAGACTTCCACAGTCTCTCTGGCTACAGAAGTCACTGAGGGCAAGATTTCATAGTTTCATATCCTAAGACCTTTTCCACACAGAGCCAAAGATATCACACTGTGACACTGTCATAATATAACACTGTCCAGTGACATCACCCTCCAAGAAACACATTATAGCACAATTCCAGTGTGTCAAGTTAGTGTAAAGCAGAAGTAGGAAGAAAGAAGTAGATTTGAATATGCAAATTAGACTGAGCCAGTCAATCAATCAGCAAGCATTTATTAAGCACCTAGGGATACAAATACAAAGAATGGAGATACAAAGGAGCTCATATTCTAACAGAGGATATATGTACAGGAAAAAAAAATGCAAAAAGAATAACTACAAGTTCACACTAAATGAAAGGTAGTTAAGTAAGTAAGACCCCAAAAGTTGGAGTAATTGGGAAAGGCTACATATAGATGTTAGTGCTTGAGCTGCATCCTGGAAGAAAGGCGTTATTTTTTTTTTAAGTTGAAGTGAGAACTCTAGGCATAGGGAATAGCCAATACAAGAGCATGTAGACAAGAAATGGAATACCTTTTGCAAGGAACAGAGGGAAGGTCAGTTTGACTGGACAAGAGAGTGAAGAAAGAGAAGTAATGCAAGTTGAGGCTTGGAATGGTGGAAGATTTGAGTCAAGGGGACCAATTTGGAGGCCATTGCAATAATCCAGGCAAGAGGTAATAATGGCATGAACTAAGGATATTACTACCTGAGTGAGGAGACAAAAGAATTTGGATACAAGAGATAGAATCAATTGGCAACTGAATGCATCCGTGGGATGAGGAAAAATAAGGAGTCAAGCATACCATCAAGGTGACAAACTTGAGAGACTGGCATAATAATGGCCCATTTCAGTAGGGAGGTGGATGGAAAGGTAATGAGTTCTGTTTTGGGCATGATGAGTTTGAGACGTCTCCAGGAAGTCTAGTTTGAAAGGTTCAATACCCAGCTGATAATGTAGAACTAGTAGTCAGGAAAGAGAATAGGGTTCTACTCTGTGAGTCATCCTTACTGTTGGGAGAGGTGATATGGGGATAGAAATAACAAGATTCAGCATCAGATTAGATATGTGAAGTGAGAAGTTGGGGATAATTTGCTAATGTTACAAATCCATAAGACCAGAAGGAGGGTGGTCCCTTTGATAAAAATACTGTGGTTTGGAACTGGGGAGCAGTAGAAGGGGCATAATCAAATATTTAGATAAGTTCATAAAAGTGGAAACTAAAAGGGATAGAATGTGGCAGTGTATAGAAGAGCAGGAGCAATCAACTCAACTTTTTAAGCAGGAAATGCTATTAGGGTCTCTAAAGTTTTAAATACGCAGGTTTCTTTGTAAAGGGTGGGATTGAAAATATCCTATACTATTTTGGCTCTGATATCTGAACAACATGAATAATGTTCTCAATCAATCAGTCAAAAAACCTTAGACAAATTATTTGAGAAAAGTCTTTGAAGACTACTGGATGTAGTAAAATGACACCAGACAGAAAGAATGTTCCAATAGGCTGACAAAACTTGGTCAAACTTGGTGTCATCTATAAATTATCAAATGAGTTGAGAAAGGATTCATTCGAGAATTTGGAGCAAATTTGGATTTCCAACATACTTTTTTTTTTTTTTTTTTGGTGAGGCAATTGGGGTTAAGTGACTTGCCCAGGGTCACACAGCTAGTAAGTGTTAAGTAACTGAGGCTGGATTTGAACTCAAGTCCTCCTGAATTCAGGGCCGGTGTTCTATCCACTGCGCCATCTAGCTGCCCCTCCAACATACTTTTGAGGGGAAACTGCTTGTGGGTGGTTTCTCGCTCACCCAGGCCTCAGCTTCAGTCTCTTTGGCCAAAAAAAGACCAAGGGAGCTTCACAGAGTATGAAAAATTTTGGACTTCCAATTAGTATCCCAGAAGCATACTTAGATTGTTTGGCATCAGGATCTGTACTGGTAGCTAAGGAGAAATAAACACTTATTCACCATGCTTAAGGGGAACTTCTTAAGTACCCCATCAACAAGAGAAAAAGACTTCTAGCACACAGGAGTTGTAAGCTACCCCTTTACTTCATGGGCTTTTTGCTTGAACTCACTTTCCACTGGACTATGTATGGACTTGTGGAAAAGTATGTCACCCTGACATTTGGGGTAGGAGAGAAGGATTTATAACAACTGTTCCTGTTGTATCATTGTAGTAAATAACCCTTTCTAAAGCCATATTTATTGCTGGCTAATATTCTTAGCTGATACTTTTTTTTTTTGGTGGGGCAATTGAGGTTAAGTGACTTGCCCAGGGTCACACAGCTAGTAAGTGTTAAGTGTCTGAGGCTGGATTTGACCTCAGGACCTCCTGAATCCTGGGCCGGTGCTCTATCTACTGTACCACCTAGCTGTCCCCTCTTAGCTGATACTTTTGTGTGGAAGCACACCAGTGGGGACTCAAGGCAATGACATTCTATCCCTTGACCCTTCAAGGTTATCACTATAAAAGAACCCCGAGGGGAAGATGTAGTTAGTCAAGCTCTAGGAATCTGACTTAATTGTAAGAGGGAACTGGAATGAGGATCTTCAAAGCTTATATAGGCAGAACTTTAAAAGAGTATTTTCATTTTAACTTGCTTGAACATTCTTGATCACGTTAATGAGTATGAGTCTAAGGAGGGACTATTTGTTTATTGTCTGAGGACTAACCTAGTTCATTTTGAGTAGCCTCATCACCAGAATAGCCACAAAGTGATCAATATTTCAGTGATAGAAAAAATTGAAATTCTTCTTGTAGGTCAAAGAGAAATTGTGATCTGTGTCATGTAAGGGGATATCTAGATTGACAAAGCTTTGGTACTTGAATTATTAAATTAATTATGATGTTTGATTAAATTAAATGAGTACATTTGAAGACCGTTAGATCATAAAGTAAATTTGTGCCCATTTTAAAATTGCTTAAGTTCAGAATTCTGATAAGTAAGGGATATCTGGAACTTTAACTTATCAAAGAGAAAAGCATTATTTTCCAAGTCAAGTGAAAATTTCCCCCTTTATCCCTCAAACAAAGAAGAGCCTATTTTAATAAATAAGACTGTTCTTATCTTTTCTATCAGCACATAAGCTCAGAAGTGGCCTACCACAAACTACTGGGAAATGACCTCACAAAAAAATCTTGGAATTTAAGTGGACTACAAATTGAATATGAATTAACAGTATAATATGGCATCAAATTAAGAGAATATACCAGCCTCAGACATTTGACACTTACTGGCTGTGTGACCCTGGGCAAGTCACTTAACCCTCATTGACCTGAAAAAACAAACAATAAAAAAAAAAGAGAGAACATAGCATCCTGCAATAAGGGAGTGACAGTCCCTCTCTACTTTGTTCTGGTCAGATTATATTTGGCATCTTGTGTTCTTCTGAAGAAGACATTTTTAAAAAGATATAAACAAGCCCGGAGACTATCCAGGGAAATGATGGTGAAGGACCTCGAGTTCATATCATATGATAACTGGTTGAAGGAGTTGGTGATGTTTAGGTGAGGAGTGTGATAACTGTCTTCAAGGATTGTCCTCTAGAAGAGAAATTAAAATCACTCTGATTGACCCTGGAATGCAGACCTGGGTTTAGTGTGAACCTAGCCTTAGAACAGTGCCTGGTACACAAGGGATGCTTAATGGTGGACAAACTGATTGGCTGATCATAGGTTAAAACCTATGAATCAAAATTGCAAAGAGGTCAATATAGACTTGATATAAGAAAAAACTTCCTACCAATTAACGAGCAGGCCTCCGAGTCAGAAAGACTTATGTTTAAGACCGGCTTCTGACATGGGCTAGCTGTGTGACCTTGGAACCTTAGCTTTCTAGGAAACGTTCTAAGACTAGAAAGTTGCAGAGCAATTGTTTTGGTGAGGGAGTTTGTTCAATGAAATTGTTCTATACCACTGAAATCACAAGTCCAGTCGAAATGCTCTTACCACCTCCCCCTCAAAAGGTGGTTTGTCTCTCCTTGGAGTGCTTCAATCAGAGACTGAATGACTGCTCACCAAATACATTGTAGAGGGGGCTTTTTCCAGACATGGTTTAGATTAGACAGCCATTAAGAGTGCCTTCTGACTCTAAAGTTCCGTGAGAAATAAGAGAGTAGGACCAAAACAAGTTCTGGGTCACATGTAGATCACATCCAGGCATATTGACCCAAGTATAAGTAAAAGAGAAATTAGGCTAATTACACACCCATAGTATGGATCAAGCACAGTCCTTTTATATTGTAAAATATCTGCAGAGCCTGAGATTGCCTCTTTTTGTTGTTAATAATGTATAAAGTGTTTTCAGAGCTATGCATTTTTCCCAGGTATGAATAGCAATGTCATCCTTTATCCTTGTGGTAGAGTCTGCAGTCCACAGTCAAGTGATAGCAGATACATATGCTGCCATTCACCTGTTTTCACACAGCAAAATCCTATAACCCAGACAGTAAGAGAAGAACTGTCAAAAACTAGGTAGTGAAATTCACCGGGGTGAAAATTGAATTCTGCAGTTAAAACTTGATTATTTCTTTGTATTTCCTATTGCTTCTAAGTCAGTGTCCATGGTGGGGGTGGGGGGAGATGGTCAAAGAAAATGCTTGCAATTAGTGCAGGAAGAAAGCACACCTCACATGGAAAGTAGATTTGGAACAAGAATCATAAACACCATCATTCGGGACCTGGATGGAAAATTCAAGATTCAAAGGTTGTAAAATGTGACCATAAGTAGAGAAAGACCTGAAGCCAAGGGCAGGATCTGCTTGCAAGCTAGCATTTTGCTGAGAAAGTTGGGCATAGTTAATAGGTTAATTTCTGCTTATTGAATAAGAGCGCCCAATGCTGATGGATCTCGTAATTTCAATGTTGGCGACGGCAAATATTTAGCTCATTATCAGTTTTAATAGCATTTTGCCGAACAAGCCTTTTCTTGACATCCAGAAAATACTATTAAATTTCCCCACATAGATACATTGTTATGACATGCAATAACTACTTGAATATAAAGGGGATTAATAATTTAAAAGGTGTTAACAAATTAGGGCCATCATTAAAAATAGACTTTGAACCATTTTGTAGCAAAATCAGATTGAGGTAATGCTCTGCTCTTATGATAAAGAATTACTGCATTAATTCTGCAAAGTGAACTTATTGCTCCTATTCGTCTCCAAAACCCTGGAGCATTCAAAGACAGGAAGAATGAAATGATCACTTCGTGGCTTTTTTTTTTTTTTTGCCAGGCACCACAGCTCTAATATTTCCATCACAGTTTCACGACTTGGCTTGCTGAGTTGTGCTAAGAGGAAACAAAACAAAAACCTCACAAATGTCATGTTTCCCCTTCTGTTTGCTTTAGCTGGTCTTATAAAATCAGGTCAAATTTTTTCAGGCAATTTATAATAATAAAGGAAGGATGATGTTTGGCTTGGATGGGCATCCGTGTTTGACTCGTAAGCCTAATTGTATTTTGCACCCGACTTCCTGAAATTTAAGATGAAACTTTAGGCACTGTTTCTTTCTGGCAAAATATTTTATAGAAGTCTTCCATTTGCTTGCAAGACAACGAAATTCTTTGTAGAAGGAAGTCACATCAGTTGAAAGAAGAAAAGAGCAATAGTTGGGGACTTTAGGGATTGCAACTAGATTGAGTTCATTTACACAGATAAGCTTTGCATACTACATAGTGTAATTGTAAGAGAGTTAGAATTCTGTCTGCCATTCACTCATGAGGGTGAATTAGGTTGATCATATTGCTAATACCTATCTGAGTTGTACTGCAATGAGAAATTTTCTTGGAGGGAGATGAGTCTAAGCAATTCAAGATCATGGTATTTCATACCTATCCCAAACTCCTGAAATAATGGTGTGCAAGAATGAGGGACCTAAGGCAGCACAAGAGCAATGAGAGCTGGGGAGGTGGGATTAGGGGGACTGAGAGATGGGGGAAAGGTATGAAAAGGAAGGTCAGAGGGTATCTGTGATAAACCATCTATTTCAAAATGTTTTGGCCAGCCCATCAATAGAAAACTATTTCCCTTCACCATTCTATTTCTCTTTCCTACTTTTCTATCAGCCCTTTTTTTTACCATATGAGATTCTGATTCCCAGGACCCAGAATTCAGATTATTCTTAGTTCATATTATGAGTTAAGGAAGCTTTTGCAAGTTGACCTGGGAGTCTAACAAGTTATAAAACACTGTTTCTAAGGGGGGAAATAAATTGTGCATTCCAAACTAAGAAGTTACAAATGAACTTTTGTAATGTAACATCTCATTATAAACTTCCATAATTGGAGGTCAAGTGGTGGAGACATCAAGGAGATAGAAAGGCATTTCACTGACAATCAGCATTTTTCTCCCCAACCTTTAAAATAAGACGGTTGAGCTCAATTATTTCTCAGTTCCCTTCTAGCACTAAACCCTATAATTTTATGAACCTACATAACAGTGTATTTACCTCAAAATACACTATAGATTTTTATAGAATTCCTGGAAGAAACCTAGAGAATCTGATTGAGCCCTCTAAGTGAATATCCATGGGAGACTCTCTTCTCATTTTAAAACCTTCAGGAATGAGGCTCCATAGCCTCTTCTAGTAGGCCACACTGATATTTTATCATTCAACAAAGTGTTTTTCATTTTTAATTGATTCCAGTGGTTGTAGCCAACTATAATCTCTCCTGCTTCAGCCAATCTCATTTGGTCTTCTATGAAAATGAAAAACAACTAATCACTTAGTTCCTTCTTACTCCCAATTAGAACTCTTTTACACACCTAAAGAATGAAATCTTGGGGCAGCTAGGTGGCACAGTGGATAAAGCACCGGCCCTGGATTCAGGAGTTCCTGAGTTCAAATCAGGCCTCAGACACTTGACGCTTACTAGCTGTGTGACCCTGGGCAAGTCACTTAACCCCATTGCCCCGTAAAAAAATTAAAAAATAAATAAAAATTTAAAATTTAAAAATTTAAAAAAAGAATGAAATCTTTCCCACTGGCCTATCTCAAATAGCCCCAGTTCTATTCGTTGTTAACCTTGGCATGGATTTTCTAGCCCATTAAAAATTTTTCATTCTCCTTTCCAAATACTCTTAAGTTTTTATACATCTTTTTTGAAATTCAGTGAGCAAAAGCAATGGCAGATTACCCAACCAACATACTAGACATGGATTAGGGGGACTTGAACACTTACACACACACACACACACACACACAGTGAGAATACAGACACAAGAGCACCAGCTTCCCTGCCCTGGAGGCCGGCCCTATTCACTGAAGTGAGGGAATATGGGAGGAAGAACAATAGATAAAAACCTTGGGACCAAGGCTAGGGGTGGGTGGTTTGAATCCTCCACAATACTCACAAGATCCAGAACTAGCAAGAAAATGATGGGGAAAAGCCAAGAAAAACTGCCCTATATCCTTGTTCTCCATGAGACAGTTCTCATCACTTTCCAATCTTAAAATAGGAATTCACAGTTAGTACGACAATATAAATGAGGTCACTAAAGGAAGCAGAACTCTACACAGATGAAAGACCAGTGACAACCCTGAAGAACAAGATGATGAAGCCTTCCTCTCTCAGTCTTCAGAGCTCTCTAAGAGGAGGGGTTGGGGGAGAAGGTACCAGAGCAGAATGTTGTCCACACTGTCATTTTATTAGGTGCTTTTCCTTACTTGTTTTTGTTTCATGGGAGGTGGAAATGGGATAAAAGGGGCTTTGGGGAAATTTTTATCGTTCAGTCATTTTTCAGTCATGTCCAGCCTTGTGACCCCATTTGGGGTTTTCTTAGCAAAAATACTGGAGTGGTTTGCCATTGCCTTCTCCAACTCATTTTAGAGATGAGGAAACAGGCAAACAGGGTGAAGCGACTTGCTCAGGGTCACACAGCTAGTAAGTATCTGAAGCCAGATTTGAATTCAAAGATGAGTCTTCTTAACTGCCCTTTCCTAGAAATGACAAAATGACAAAAGATATCAATAAAGTATATTAAAATATATAAATAGAATGTAAAGAGCTTGTACATAACATAAAAGAACAATGACCTTGCCTTCCTCTTACTGTTGAAATGTATATTTTGAAGTTTTTTAAAATATAACTTTTTTAATATCACAGACTATAAGGAAAGGCCTTAAACCCTAAAGTTTTGGTGTCTTGGGAGTCTCCCAAAGGATTTTTAATCCTCTATCAAACACCATTAGAAAAAAGATTATAATTAGGATCCAGCAAATCAAGAACAAGTAGTCCCCAAAAAAAGGCCTGTGAGAGGAAGTGATCCATGCCTACCTCTAAGCAGGGTTTGGGGAAACAATATGGCAGAGAATGCTAGCGTGATGCTGTAACATGCTACATGTTTGCTCTTTTAAGTCCGCTTCTAACAGAGATTCTGTCAGAAGCATCTAATGTATTCATTTTTTCAAAGATGCTATCACAGTGAGGATCTTTGAGTGTCTGTAAAGAACATACATGTAGGCCTTTATGAGAGCATCCCACTGGTTTATTGCTCCCAGCTTGTAGCTAACTCCATTTGGCTACAACCCCCATTTCCATATCCAGGGTCTTTTCTACATTATATTCACCCTAACTTTGAGTTTCTCTTACCATATTGTACTATTGGTTTTTTATCCCCACTGAAATGTATCCCATTTTTGTCAATAACAACAACAACAATTCTAATTTAGCTTCTCAAGGCAAATCAATATGTGTTTATGGTTGTACTAGGTGATCTTTAAGGTCTCAACTAACTCTTAACATTCTATGATACCATGATTCTATCTACTTGCAATGAAATGGCGAGTTGAGTAGGTGTCCTATGAATCTGATCAACATTGGGTTAAATCATTCTGGAGAATTCAAAGAAACTTCTTTTGCTTTATTTTAGTGGGGGGGGGGTTATGGATGTTTTTCCTGCCTGAATTATCCCCAAAACTTCTTGACTTCTCTATTTTATATTGCTGATTAAATGCGGCTTAAGAATCACTAAGCTTTGGGGCTGAGAAATGAGTGAGATACATAACTATATGTTATATAACTGCACATAACTGACCCTCCAAAAGAAAAGAGCCCTTTGGAGTTAGTTAAAATCTACTCAGGTATCTTAGTGTCAAACTCAGGGAAAGTGATTCTTATTCCAGCCATCTAATTGGGAATGAATGGAAATGTCTTAGACCTTACATACTTTAATAAGGATTTTATCTCCTCCAGTGAAGCATGGCTGCATCCTGTAGCAGTCATGATCTATATTGGAAAGGGAATTGATCAATGGTGATGATCAATGGTTATGATGATAGCTGACAATTCTATAGGACTTGAGAAGACTGCTTTACATATATGATCCCATGTGGTCTTCATAACAGCCTTATGAGGTAGATACTGCTGTCATCACCATTTTATAGATGGGGAAACAGGCTCAGAGTGGTTCAGTGACTTGCACAGGGTCACATGGATAGTTTCTGAGTCAGAATTTGAACTCAGGTCTTCCTGATTCTAAGTCTAGTATTCTAACCACCACACTACCTATGCCCTCTCGGCCAGTGGATCTGATTTTATAGCCTTCCATGGGTGACATGCATACCTACAAGATTCCACACTTTCTAATTCCACTCTGGGTCAGAAACCTTCAATTTGTCCTTTGGTTTTCTTTGTCACAAGAATCAGGGCCCTTGACCTGCCCATGATTGGTTGTGCCAGTAGCTGAACATTCCCCTGGAGAGATCAGCTTGGAAAACATTTCAATCAGCTTCACAGAGAGCCAATTCGCATCCTTTAAATTTACATTTATGAGACTGGGCTTCTCTTCCTACTGTGGAGTTTCATCCCCATTTAAAATGGTGACTCTGGGTACATGCCAAAATCGGCCTGACTTTCTGAGTGCTGCCTGTCGAATCAGGGCATTCTGGAGTGTGCAACATGCCGTAACAAATGGACAGGGAGCCAGAGTGCTTAAGTGGAAAAACACATCTCACATCCTCTTGGAAAGAGCAGATACTCAACATCAAGAGATGCTTTCAGAAGAGAGTCAGGGCTTCTCTGCATATGCTGGGAATTCATTTACAATTCTATCACCCCTTACCTCCGAAGTCTTACCCCAATATATGCAGCAAAAAATTAAAATCTGAATTGTAGATTCTCCACCTGTGTGTATATATAGATACATATACACACATATAGGAAATAAATACCCATTTCTAAATGTTTGACTTATGCAAAGATTCAAGCATTTCAAATATATTTTCACTGTAAAAATAGTTTTCTGTTTTTAAAAAGTTCACTTTCTTTTCCATGTTCATTTGCTTTAGCATGTGCTTACTTTTTCCTATAATTTCTAGATCTAAAGTCCAAAATGATAAAACAATGACATTATTTTTGTTTGTTTTATTTGGTTCAAACCTGTGATATTTCATGAGTGCGTAGAAATTCCCTTCATGGATGCCCCCTTGGTATCTGGTCAGTAACTTAGTCCTAGAGAGTTTCCTGGGGGCACTGGGAAATTTCATTACCTGCCTATGGGCTCCTCAGCCAGTATGTCAGATACAAGACTTATACTTTAGTCCTTCTTAATTTCAAGGCTGGCTCTATATCCATTATGCCAACCTGCCTCTCTTTTCTCTCCATCTATTCCCCTTGGAAAATATGGAAGCCTTAAGTTATAGAAAACTGGCCTTTTGGAGACATGCTCCCTAAAATTATCCAAATCCGTTCATTACTTTTTTTGATCTGCAGAATGAGAATAGTTTGTTGAAAGGATGACTTATAACTCATAACTGTAGTAAAGTTAGAGGATACATAAATATCTCTATAGGGGAGACACAGAGAGAGGAGGGGGAGAGAGAGAGAGAGAAGGGGGAGAGAGAGAGAGAGAAGGGGGAGAGAGAAGGGAGAGAGAGAAGGGAGAGAGAGAAGGGAGAGAGAGAAGGGAGAGAGAGAAGGGAGAGAGAGAGGAGAGAGAGGGAGAGAGAGAGGGAGAGAGGGAGAGAGAGAGGGAGAGAGGGAGAGAGGGAGGGAGAGAGGGAGAGAGGGAGGAGAGAGGAGAGAGAGAGGAGAGAGAGGGAGAGAGAGAGGGAGAGAGAGAGAGAGAGAGAGGGAGGAGAGAGAGAGAGAGAGGGAGGAGAGAGAGAGAGAGAGAGGGAGGAGAGAGAGAGAGAGAGGGAGGAGAGAGAGAGAGAGAGGGAGGAGAGAGAGAGAGAGAGAGAGAGGAGAGAGAGAGAGAGAGAGGAGAGGGAGGGAGGAGAGGAAGGGAGGAGAGAGAGGGAGGAGAGAGGAGAGAGAGAGAGAGAGAGAGAGAGAGAGAGGGAGGAGAGAGGAGAGAGAGAGAGGGAGGAGGGAGGAGAGAGAGAGAGGGAGGAGAGAGGAGAGAGAGAGAGAGAGAGAGAGAGAGAGAGAGAGAGAGAGAGAGAGAGAGAGAGAGAGAGAGAGAGAGAGAGATAAATGGCACTTGCCTGAAGGCCAGACTTAAAGTCAATGAGCCTGCTCATGCAAAATAAAATAATGTATCTAGTAAACGAGACGCTGATGGTCTCTAGAAGAAAAATCTCTATAGCTTCTATCCCTTTTAGCAGACCAACAAGGGAGAAAAGCACAGAGTGTTATCTCGGGATTCAGTCCTTTTGGAACTGAATTTGTTAAAGTACCTTTTTGTTCTTCAGTGCTGTATCTCCAAGCGTTGCTTTAGCGCAAGTCGGAAGGGGTTCCAGGTCTGGCAGTCACTCCTTTATTACATTTTGATTATCTTCATCTTAAATGTCAGGCACAAGCAAATGATGCTTGTGTCTGAGGATGATCAAAAGAAAAGAAAGACGATTTGGTGAATAAACCAGACATAGGCTTTCTCTACTATCCTAACTGTATTTTTATTCTTCAATGCTTTTTTTTCCTATTTCTTTTAATTTGCTTATCCTTTTGGAACAGCTTGTAAACTCATTAAACAGGGAAGCAGATGTCAGTAGGCCGACTTCAAGAATGCTACTTCTTGGGGGCAACTGGGGCTAGGAGTTATGATAGGCTCTGATACTGCCAAGCCCCAGGAGAGGGGATGAAGGCCGCTTCTCTCTTGAGGAGCCCCCCGAGGCTAGCTTGGAGCAGCACGCCTGCTTTGGAGGAAACTGTCAGCCCTCTGGGCTACAGGAATATGCTGTTTTTAATAAGTAGATACCAGGGGGAGGGCTACCCTGGGAAATGTAGGTGATGTAAAAACAAAAGATATCAATAAAAAACTATTTCAAAAAAATGCATAGCATGAGTCAGAGGCTATAAATGAGGACCCATTTTCTCTCCCACATCCCTCTTAAAATGCGATGGATCACAACAGGCAAGCTGAATAACTGATTCTTAGCTTGTCTTCCTGGTTGGACATTACCAAAAAACTTTAAATCCATGTGTTAAGCCTAAGAAAAAGCTGTTTGGTCGAGCTGCCTTTGAGCCAAACGTTTGCTCTCTCTACTATGAATTCCAACCGCATAGCGGCATTACCATAAAGGAGAGGACTGAATTGTGAGGCCAAGTTCAGGAAGCTGTCAGCATTGTCCTCCCCTCTGGCTTAGCAATAACCAACCGTGTTATTTAGTGTGATCTTTTCTCTAGAACAAAGTTTAGAACTTGCATGGAGGCGGCCTATAAATATTAATGTCCCATATTTGAAAAAGGAAAAAGCCACAGATTGAAAAAGAAGAGGCTTTCTGCGTTGGAGTCTGTTAGTGCAGCAGGATTGGAGGTCATCGTATGTGACTTCCACTTTCAGAACTCACTTTAGATGGGGACTAGGATAAAGAAAACTGATATAGGCTTTATTTCAGTCTTCACGTTCCTCCCCTCTGTCTCCTCTCAATCAGCCACTGAAAAGTTAGACCTCCTTTAAAAAAATATGTGTGTGTATAGATATACAGAGAGAGATGGTTTATATATGTTTATATGCATATACATACATATATACACATATACATATATTTATGTATGTGTGTATATAGTAAATGCATCAGAAAGTTACTAGGTAAAAGTACAGCTGCCCATTGGAAGTGCTCCAAACACAATTTGGACTTAACTGATCTTGCTCAATAGCACAGTCTTTAAATTTGGAATAAGCTGAGCAAAAATCCTTTTTTTCCCCTCATGTTCTGCCATAGCATGTGTATCTTCTACATTACTGTCCATGTGTATTATTTAGTAAAATGTGCTTTGAATTGGACAAAATATCAGTTGAACTTTTTGAGCCTCAATTCTAGGAGTGACAGGGTAGCCCATCGGAGGACTGGGAAAATTCCTCATCCTTTCCCCTAAGAATAAATGTGGCTGTTTGTAACTGATATCAAAGGAGAAATGCAGAACAGCTTCTGGATGGGAAATCAGAGAGAAGTCAAGTGGTTGGGAGCAGACATCAAGGAGATCAAAGCAACAGCAAAGGAAATTGGTTGGATGGAGGGTAGCTGTAAGTCCTAATAAGCTCTTAAGAAAGACATACAGTATCTGCCCCATTCTAATCATTAATACAAGAGGGGCTGGAGGAGTTCTAGGGACCTACAGATTTAACCCTGAATTACTGGAGGGGACCAGGATGGATTTTTTTTCAAAAGGGAGAGAGAGAACCAGAGACAGAGAGAGATAGAGACAGAGAAAAGAGAGAAACCCAAGAAAAGCTGACCCATTAAAATAACTGTACACAAACTACAGAAATAACTTTTAGCTAGATTCTGTCCAGAAGATTAAAGCTTTATTTTGATTGCTATTTCTGACAGCTGCCCTTGATTGAAGGGCAGGATTTATCTTGTACCAAAAAACAAAACAAAACCCAACCCATGTTGACCATCTATGTAAGTTGTAGCTGAAATTGTTTTAGTTAAAAGGAAGTAGCATCTCCCAATAGTCTGAGCAGAGGCATAACTGGGTATTTTTGCACTTGAAGTGACACCAACTGGTTGCCCTCAGGAAGTAGCAAGAAACCTTCCCCCAAATCAACTTTGAATAGAAGGGTGGCTGTTCTTCCTCAATTCTCAAAGAGGACTGATGACATCAGGCACAAGTCCAGCAGAGCTTCTGCTTCAAAAGAGTAAGGGGATGGGGGAAGCTAGGTGGTGCAGTGGATAAAGCACCAACCCTGGATTCAGGACTCCCTGAGTTCAAATTCAGCCTCAGACACTTGACACTTAATTAGCTGTGTGACCTGGGTAAGTCACTTAACCCTCATTGCCCTGCAAAAAAAAAAAAAAGAGAGAGAGAGAGAGAGAGAGAAAGGGGAGAAAACATCTGGCTGATTCCTCTTTTACCTAACCCTTCCTAACAATTAAATGTTAAGATCTGTCACCTTTCTATGCTTTTAAAGGACTATGGGTGTTTCTAGAGTACACTAAATTTAGCATCCTAGGCTAGAGCCCCAATTGCTCCATTCTCCTTATTTCTATGAGTCCTCGCCTGCCCTGCCTGACTTAAATCCAATTCACTTACAAGTCATGACATCACTCTCCCTGATGTCATGGTCCTCTTTGAGAACTAAGGACAAATAACAACATCATGAGTCCTAGCACAAGACTGCCAAGTTAAGAATTCTCCTTTCTGACCCTGAATTTCTTTCATAATGACTTTCTTTGGCTGAACTTACTCATGTGCAAAAGAGTGTACGTGTGTAGGCAGTACCTAGGTTCTGCAGAGCAACCTAAATTCAGAAACTCTTTAAAATACACACACATATATGTATGTATATGTGCATGCATGTATACACATACATATACACACATAGGTATGTGTTTTATTTGTGTATATATATATATATATATGAATTCACACTCCTTTTCTATTATATACATACCCAGTGCATTCATATGCATATATATTGAATTCCCACATGCATACAAAGGGAGTACTGTGGTTGTGGTAGGATTAGAAGGACAACTTTTCAAAGAAAACACACCAGGTTAAAAGAAATCATTCCATATCCCCCAAAGAGGCAGAGCAGTAACCGATTAACCGGTTGAAATAACATGTTTTCCTGAGATCCAATTAGAGCAGACTGAAGTTAAATAAATCCTCTTGAATGCACACAGAGTGAGGAACCTTTTAATAGAATTAATGCCCCTATGTATTTAGCAGTTGTGGCCTCATCTAGGGAGTTGTTCCTTTGTTTAGCGTAAGTAGCAGTGGGATCACAGTAAAAGAGATGGCTAGCCCTTCTTGGCTGTCTGCAGAGTAGATTGCCTTAAGAGACATTGAGACCAGCAGAGAAAAAAAAGAAATTACACTGATCCAATAGATATACTGCTGAGAGGTTTCTATTATATTCCTACCTCAGACATTGTACCACCATTAAATTCACACATTCAGGCCCTGGGAATCGGGCCAGCATGACAGAGAAGTTGGGCTAAAATGAATCTGCTATATTAGTTTTTGTGAGAATGATTAAGCTCAATGGGTTCAAGATCAGTCCTATTTTTCAAACAGTCAAAGCATTCAGAAGCTAGGCAAATAAAGCCAAATGTAAGAGAGGAGAGGAGAGAGAAGAAGCCAGGAAGAGATAAAATCAAATAGCCAAGTCAGCAAGCTACTAGAGTCCCCGATCTCAACCAGAAAACAACACAAGGTCACTTATTTGGCATAGTAAAATAAATAAATAAATAAATGAAAACTCGGCTGGCAGGCAATTTTTTTTTAATATCTTTTAAGGAGACTGCCCATCCCAGAGCATAATTATAATCAGAATTCCTAAAACGTTCCCCAAATTCCTAAAGGCAATCAGCTCCACTCAAATTAGTAACTCAGATAAATCACCATTAATTAGCTAATATAAGCCAGCAGGTGGTTTTGAGCCCAGAGACATTCCCTAGTTATTTAAATTATGTATACAACACTACACCAAAGATAGAGTAAGTGAGAGGGGAGCAATAGATACAAGTCTTATTTTTTTTTAAAGAAAGAAAAGAAAAAATCCTGTTTAGGAATAATGTCCAACTAAAATCTCCAATATTCCCAGATTTTACCCAAAGGATTACAAGGTAGCTTTTGACTCTCTTTCCATCCCACCCCCAGCTCCAATCAGATCATTCCAGAGCATTCTGTCCCCCTCCTACTATACCAATTATGCATGCAGTGTACAGAATATGCAATAGACTCTTACTTGAATATATTTGTTCTAGAAAGATTACCGGGGGCAGCTAGGTGGCACAGTGGATAAAGCACCGGCCCTGGATTCAGGAGTACCTGAGTTCAAATCCGGCCTCAGACACTTGACACTTACTAGCTGGGTGACCTTGGGCAAGTCACTTAACCCCCATTGCCAGGAAAAAACAAAAGAAAGATTACCAATTACTAGAGGATGGGCCCAGAAGAATTCTGTTTTGATGCATCATTTCTGAGGATACAGAAGACCCATCCACATCGTCTTTTTTCCCTGTTCTCTAATTGACCTATTCTAATTTATATGGTAGATGTTTAGTTCCTAGACTGCACTAAGAGGTGACAGGCCTGGGTTACAAGCCAAGCTGTGACTGTTCCCACCAGCAGTTTTTTGAAGTTGTCTGGAGTTAAAGATGGGTCATTTTGATAGACATTGTGTTTGACCATGAATGATGCCAACTTCTCTTCATCATTAAGGAGACCATCAAGCCTATAGTTTTTTTGTTTGTTTGTTTTTGGCAAGGCAATGGGGGTTAAGTGACTTGCCCAGGGTCACACAGCTAGCAAGTGTCAAGTGTCTGAGGTTGGAATTGAACTCAGGTCCTCCTGAATCCAAGGCCGGTGCTTTATCCACTGCACCACCTAGCTGCCCCAAACCTATAGTTTTAATAATGTTGAGAAACTCCTCCTAAGGATGAAAGCTTTGGACAGTCTAATCAAAGAACAATCACCAGTTGAAATGATCCATATACATCCAAATACCCAAATTCATTTTAATTTTTACTTAACCTTAGCTGATATATTTTTTTTTAATTTCACATTTGGGCAGCTCTTTTTGCCTTGGTGGAACTCAGACAATACAATACAATACAACATGATAAAACGTGACCAGTTGAATTCAGCCAATGCTAAGTGCCTACTTATTTGTTAGGCACTGGGAATAGAATACAAAGTTTAAAAAAAAAATAAAATTTTACCCCTTTCCTTAATGAGCTTACCTTCTGCTGATGACTTTGGTGGCTTGATTCCATTGCAGTATGATTACTCTTCTCAGAGACTTGGGTTTTAGTAGCCTATGAAAACAGGAGAGAATAAGTTCTTATATTCATATATAATTAAGTGCACACAAGCAGAGCCCCACCCAATTACGGACTTCAATTAGGCCTAAGTGGCACATTGTCTTCAAAGCCTGGCCCCTTCCTACCTTTTCCAGTCTTCTTAGATGGCACTCCCCACCCTCTACATTCTCCACCATTCAGTGGCACTGGTCTTGACCTTCCTCAAACACTAACATTCCACCTCTCAGATCCCTGACTTTTCACTGGAAATCTCCCTCATGTATGAAATGCATGTCCTGGCTTTGGTCCAGGGATAGAAGGGCCCAAGAGGAAGAAGTCCATTTTACCTTTGGCCTTGGATAGGGTAATTGAAACAAATGCCTGGGCCACAGACAAATGCCTGGGCCTTCAGAATTAGTGACAGTCCAAAGCTCCTTGTGATCCCCACCCCCAGATTTATCCCCATCCCCACAAAGGAATCCTTACATATGGAGCTGTGCAGCCTTAAGGATTGGAAAAAGGAGACAATGAGAGCCTCCCAACAATTACCTGAGAGCCATCACCTTCGTATAGCTGCTAGGTGGCTCAGTTGGGCAAGAACGCTGGATTTGGAGTCAGAGAGCCAAATTCAAATCTTTCCTCACATGATTTACTGGCTGTGTGACCTTGGGCAAGCCACTGGACATCTTTCAGTTTCAGAATCTGTAAAATGAAAATAATAATACCACCTATATCAAAGGCTTGTTGTAAGGATCAAATGAGGTAATTGACGTATAGTACTTTTCAAGCTTTAAAGCACTAGATATACTCTAGCCAGCTACTATCATTATTTCATAAAAAAAAAAAGAAATTTTTCTTCTAAGGACCCTACAAGGGGCTTGAAGGGAACATTCTGAATTTGAAAAGATTTAGAGGAAAATTTATACGGCAAATACTTCTCAACAAAAAAAATATAATATGTTAGCATATTTACAGTAGGGGTTGACGGCACAGAAAATTAAGACTATTTTAATTTCATGAATTTAAGGTTTTAATATGCTACTGCCTAATCTCTTCATAAATGCAAACTGTGTAAGTAATGCAATAATGCAAAGCTGATTACAAAGGCTGCATGGAATTGACAAAAAGTGTATTTAAAAGTGGGAATGTTTTAATATCTTTTCTTAAGTACTACTCCCTTAAAAAAAAAAAAAAGCATCAAGCCAGTCACAGCATCACGTGTTGCTTAAAGCATATTACCCTGCCCTTTGAGATCTTTTTTTTTATTTATAAAAATCTTCCTCCCCTAGGGCTAGTATACATGATCTACAAGCTGCAGGCTAAGCCAGTAAATTCTGTTCATTCTAGTATACTGAGCATTCTCTACCATCAATGATTGAGCTTGGAGTTTAGACAGTTAACTAGCTGTGTCTTCCTAATTTCAATACACAAAGAAAAACACCCCTTTTCAAATAGCTCGGCCTTTACTGCCCACAATGTGATATCACAGGGCGCCCACACTTCCAGTGTTCTTGACCAGTACTGTAAGTAACTGTCAAATGAATGCCGGCCAGCCCTGGATACTAGTGGCTAGGAACAGGAATAGCTTGGGTCCGGAAGTAGTCATCTCTGCAGGACTAGAGGAGGTGGGGTCGGAGTTGGGAAAAGAGCAAACCAGCACTGAAAAGAACCAGGGATGTGTCCTGCCCTGAGATCCAAGAGACTGAGGCTTATTTCTAGGGCTAGAATTCGAGGCCAGGGAGTCTGTGACAGTTCTGGAAGCCAAGATTTAAGCGCCAGAAATATGATCATTTGTATGACTGAACTTGATTTCCCCAAAGCATCAGGCTTTCTTACTACAACTACTGCCATTCTTGATCACCATCCTACAAACACTTCCTGGGGTTGGCATCATCTCCTTCTTGACTCACCTATCCCAGAGAGAAAGTCAGTCTATTTCAATCACAAAGTGTGAGAGAGGAGGAAGCGATATCCAGTCAGGCTAGATAGACAGATAGGTTGGAGTCAGATTGTATTATAGGACTTTAAAAGCTAAACAGAGGCATTTATATTGGATCCTACAGGCAATAGTAAGCCACTGGAATTGGTTGAATAAGGAAGTCAAGTAGTCAGACCTGTACTTAAGGAAAAATTACTTTTGAAGTAGTGCAAAATGGACCGGAATGGAGAGAGACTTGAAGTAAGGAGACTAATCAGGAAGTTGTTGCAATAAAATGAGGTGTGAAGTGATGAGGCCTGAACCTTATGAAAGGAGAGAAGTGGAGTCAGATGCAAGATATATTGTGAAAGTAGAAGCCACAAGAATTGGCAACTGATAGGGTGTGTTGGCTGAGGGGGAGAGTAAGGAGCCTAGGATAATGCCAATATTATGAACCAGGGAGACCAGAACGATGGTGGGGGGGCCTTGTTTGGAAGAGGGGAGGAATTTGGGAAAAGATGGTGAGTTCACTTTTTAGACATGAGTCTAAGATGTCCCCAAGATTCAAGATTCTGATTTGAAATAGTCGATTGGTCATGTGACACTGAACTCAGGGGAGAGCCTGGGTCTGGGTATATAGGTCCAGGAGATATCTGCTTAGAAATAATGGTTAAATCAGGGCAGCTAGGTGGCACAGTAGATAGAGCACCAGCCCTGGATTCAGGAGGACCTGAGTTCAAATCCAACCTCAGACACTTAACAATTACTAGCTGTGTGACCCTAAGCAAGTCACTTAACCCCAATTGCCTCACACACAAAAAAAAAATAATAATTTTTTTTTTTAAATGGTTAAATCAATAGCGTCTGAGGAGGCCTTGACTCCAAGTCCAAGGCTCTGTGTCCACAGTGCCACCTAGCTGCCAAAAAGAAAACAACTCCACACCACATACTTAATATTTACCATTTATAATAAATAAATGAAATAGATCCCCCAAATAATAGTGTTTCTTAGACAACTTCATATTTTGCTGTTTAAAAAGACCCAACAGTGTAGCGCACTATGTTGTCCCACAGTGAGAAGAGCTGTCTTTTCTAAAGATGGAAAGGCTGTCCTTGGTAGTCAAGTCAACAAGCATTTATAAAGTGCCCACCATATAAAAGGTGCTAAATTCTGAGGATACAGAGAAAGATTAGGAAGTTAGCTAGTTGCCCTCCATTCTGTTCTAAAATAGAATCTTTTGCATACTGAAGATTATTGCCCTAAACCCCAGGTACACTAACATTGCTGGGCAGCTCCTTTTCTTGTTTTGCTTTCTTTTTTCCTCCTACAACTCAACATCTGAAAAGTACCTATTATGTGGAATTCATTTTCTACCAGACAACCAAGGTAGACTCCCTGTAGGAGGTCATCCCTTACTAGCTGAATCTACCAGGACGTGAAGGTGTACCTTTTGCCTTTCCCTTTCTAACTGACTTCGTTTCTGGCAATTAGTCTCTGTTTTCTGTCACCTATCTATTTCTTCAAAATTTCCTGCAGAAATTCAAGGCATGGGCCCCCTCCCCTGGAAGAATTTCTGCCAACATTCTCCATCTCTCCCCATCTCTCTCCATCTCTCTCCTCTCTCTCCATCTCTCTCCATCTCTCTCCTCTCTCTCCACCTCTCCCCCTCTCTCCCCCCCTTCCCCCGCCTCCCTCTCTCTCACCTACCTTTCTGTCTCTAACTTCTCTATATTCCTCCATCCAGAAGCATGCCATGTGTTAGGTCAAGAATAAAGTAATTGCCCCAGTGAGAATCTAGACTACATAGCCCAACTTGTTTCTCCTTATCCACCACCCTCAATTTCTTGCCCAGTTCACTTTGAGCCGTCAGCATGGCCTGAACAAAAATGGGGAGCCCATCTCCCTTCCACCCTTGACAAAACGGGTCAGGGTTTTTTTCTCCTAAAAGAAGATTGTAGTTAAAGAAAATTCACAAATGCTAATGCCCACCCATCCTATCCCCCAACTCAGGGGCACAGAACAGAAGCAGATGTTTGTTTACAGAACCCCGGTGAGCTCATTAAGTATCAGTGAGTTCTTTGCTTTTGTCATCAGCTGCTGTGATTCACTTTTTTACCAGCTCTAATCTCCACTCTATTTATCAGCCTGGAATAATTTGTCTCAAATTTCTCCTCATTTAGAGTGAGTCATAACCCCAGCTCCTGTTGTATACTATCTCACAGGCAAAGAGATGTACTCTACCAGACCCTCAGGTCCCTAAATATTGAAACTGATCAAGTTTCCTCTTCCAAATGATCACTTATTGTAGAAGCCACTCAAAATTCTCCTAGAGATCTTGTATTTTTAATTTAATCTCAATTCTTGGTGGGCCAGCTACGTGGTCATGTAACAAAATAGCTGGTGAAACAGTCCTTCCAACTTTAGAGAAATTCTGAAATATTATTACTAGTGTAGTCATCTTCTCCAGCAGATTGTGTCTCAATGATCCCCTCCCTCTCAAATCTTCTATCTTCCCCTATTGACTGTTTCCTTCCATACACTTTCAATCATGTTCAAATGTCCCTCATTCTTTTTTTAAAAATCCTCCAGCAGAGGAGGCAGCTAGGTGGCGCAGCGGATAGCGCACAGGCCCTGGAGTCAGGAGGACCTGAGTTCAAATTTGGCCTCAGACACTTAACACTTACTAGCTGTGTGACCCTGAGCAAGTCACTTAACCCCAATTGCCTCACACACACAAAAAAATTCTTCAGTAGACCCTCCCTCTCAAACTATCATCCTACATTCTCTCCTCCCTTTCTCAACCAAACTTCTTAAAACAATTTCTATTCTCCCTGCCTCACTTCCCCTCCTCTTACTCATTTCTCAATTCCTTGCACAATCCAGCTTCCGACTCCATCATTCAACTAAAACTCTTCTTCCCAAAGTGAACCATGACCTCTTCGTTGGCAAATCTGATGATGTTTTCTTAATCCTCATCATCTTTATCTACACATCTGCTATCTTTGACACTTTTTGCCACCCTCTCCCCCCTGTATATTCTCTCATCTCTGGGCTTTTGTGACATTAAACTGAGTTTATTTTCCCCCTACAACCTCTTCCCTTTTCATTCCCTATTTCCATCAAAGCCACCAATATCTTTCTGGTCTCCCAGGTTCCTAATCTCAGCATTATCTTTGACTCCTCCCTCTCCCTCACCCCCCATATGCAATCAATTGCCAAATCTCCTGATTTCTACCTTCACAATATATCTCACATCCAACCCTTCCCTTCTCTCCACTTACACAACTACCACCTACCTCTGGCCCCAGGCCCTCAGCATCTCTCACCCAGATAATTATAACAGCCTCTAATTGGTCTAGCTGCCTCAAGTGTCTCCCCATTCCAATCCATCCAACCACATACTTCAGCCAAAGTAATTTTCCTTGCGTGCAGATCTGATCATATAACTTCTTAACCAACTTCAGTGTTTCTCTATTCCCTCTAAGATAAAATAAAAACTCTTCTGTTTAGCTTTGTAAGTTTATAATAAGATCTGACCTATCTTTCCAGCTTCTTTGAACATTATTACCCATCCAAACTCTGTGAGATCCAGTCAAATTAGCTTTCTCTCTGATTCTCAAACACAACATTCCATTTATCATCTCTGCACCATTGCATTGGCCAACCCTCCAGCCTGCAATGCATTCCCTTACCTACCCCTTATAGAATCTCTTTCTTCCTTTAAAATGCAGGTCAAACACCATCTTCTTCATGAAGCCTTTCCTGATGCTCTCCCTCCTCAATTGCTACCGCCTTTTCTCCCAAAGTATCTTATATTTAACTATTTTGTGTATATTTGTATGTATGGACTTTATAGTTATGATACATGTATGTATGTGTGCATATGTATATATATTATGTGTATATATATATATATACATATGTACTTATCTCCGACATTTGAATGTAAGCTCATTATAGAGATTATTTCAGTCTTTAAACTTGTATTCCCTTTATCTAACACAATGCCTGGCACATAACACTTTTTGCTTGTTTGATCACCAGTCCTCAAAGGGAAATGCTATAAAGGTGGCATATTTACATTTTACCAAAGCTTTTTACCAATGATACTCATACCATCCTACTTATAGAAGAGAGGCATGAAGAGATGATGGTACAGTTAGGTGGATTAAGGTCTAGTTGAATGGGCAACCCTAAAGAGTAGTCATTTCCTGTGGTTAACTCCACTTTTTATTTTTCTGCCCTGTACCTGCACTGTGTATTTTATGAAATATCAAACTGTACAACAGTATAATGTAAAAATGTAAAATTATATTTCTAGAGTCCAAATAAAAATCACTGTATAATCATATTTATTTAAAAAAAAGAATAGTCATTAATGACTTGATATCAACTTGGAAGGTCTCTAGAGATGTGTCCTTAATCCCATGTTATCAATGACTTGGATAAAGGTGCCATGTTTTTTCTTCTCTTTTTTTTTTTTGGTGGGGAAATGAAGGTTAAGTGACTTGACTAGGGTCACACAGTTAGTAAGTGTCAAGTGTCTGAGGCTGGATTTGAATTCAGGTCCTCCTGAATCCAGGGCCGGTTCTTTATCCACTGCGCTACCTAGCTGCTCCCAAGGTGCCATGGGTTTTTTTTGTCAGATCTGTAGATGACATAGCTAGGAGTTATAATAATTAAAACCCTGGATGACAGAGTCAAAAACAAAAAGAACTTGACAGTCTGGAACAGTAAACCAAATCTAATAAAATGAGGTATAATAACAGCAAATATAACATCGTGTTCTTGGGTAAAACTATTTTATAAGTAACAAGATGGAGGAATTTTGACTAGTTCATCTAATAAAGGATCTGTATGTTCAAGATGAGGTTATGGTGTGACTGAATAACCAAGAAATCCAGAGGGATTTTCAGGGCTACATTAAGAAGACAAATGTTGGGGAGCAGGGGAGAAGGAAATAAGAGAACCAACATATACAAAGGGAGAAAGAGAGCTCAGAAGTAAGGAGTACTAGTCTTGGAGAGACCACATCTGGGACATTCTGTTCAGCTCTGGGCACCACATTCTGAATCTAGAGAGAATTGAGGAAGTAGTGACCAGGATGGTGAAATGTCTCAAAAAACCTTCCAGGGGGCAACTAGGTGGTGCAGTGGATAAAGCACTGGCCTTGGATTCAGGAGGACCTGAGTTCAAATCCAGCCTCATACACTTGACACTTAAACTAGCTGTGTGACCCTGGGCAAGTCACTTAACCCTCATTGCCCTGCAAAAAAAACAAAAACAGAAACCTTCCAAAGGAGACTCAGTAGAAGGATCTAAGTCTGTTTAGCCTAGAAAGAAGACTTAGGGGGAATAGAATGGGGGAATAGATAAATGCCTTGAATTGTCTGAAGGGACATCAATGTGAAAGAGAAATTAAGCTTGCTCTGCTTGGTCCTTTAAAGCAGGAATATTGGGGGGGGGGGTTACAGAGAAATAAATTCTTGCCTAATATAAAGAAAACCCTAATTCAAGCAGTGCAGAAGTGGAAGGAAATGCCTCTGGAAGGAGTAGATGTCCCCTCATTAGAAGTCATGGAGCAAAAGCTGGATGATCACTTGTCAGGAATGTTCTAGAAGGGGTATGGGTTAGACTAGGGGAGGATCCCTGAAGCCCTTTCCCACTCAGATTCTGTAATCCTGATCTACATTCATAATTATCTCACTAAGAAGTTAGGCAGAGCAGACACTATATCCCTTTTGAAATGAGGAAGCTAAGTGTCTGAGGTGAAGACTTAGAAACATGTATTTTAAAGCTGGAGAAGCTGTTGGAGGTCATTTAATCCACCCTTATTTAACAGATGAGTAAAATGGGACCTCCCAGCAGCGAGTGCCTTCCCCGGGGTCATGTAGCTAACAAATGGCAGAGCCTGGATGAGAATCCGGGCCACTGCCTTCCTCGGTCCCCCTAGTGACACTTAGAACATCTCACTGCCTGGTCTTGTCCATGAGTAGAATTGGAAAAATAGAGACGCCCCTAACTGACTGGGCTCGCCCCCTTTCCAAATGTAGGAGAGGCTGAATAGATGTTCTTCCCAGCAGGGCATATGACTGGGGGAGGGAGGAGCCAAGGTTGAAAGCTTTCTGAAGACTTACAGGAGCTGAAGGGGCGCTGTCTGCCATCACAGCTGCCAGCCATGTCACACTTTTTGAGAAACTGGGTCACCAGCTGGGGAACCTATAGCTAGTTCTGTATTCTGAGCTCAGTTTACTCATCTGTAAAGTAAGAAAGTTGTTGAGATTACCACACTAAGGTCCAAATCTTAAAAGTATGACCATTGCTTAGTCATTTGACACGCAATCTTTGTAATTTTTTGAGATTAGTACCTATAACTTTAAAAGTTCGGGGGGGGGGGGGAGAGGAAGAACAGCTAGGTGGTGAAGTGGATAAAGCACCAGCCCTGGATTCAGGAGGACCTGAATTCAAATCTGGCCTCAGATACTTCCCTCTTACTAGCTGTCACTTAACCCTCATTGCCCCACCAAAAAAAAAAAAAGTTACAGGAGGAGAGGAGGGGGTTAAAAAATGCTCACATCTTATTTAATTATCTTCTTTCTCCTACTTTTTACTCCTAGTCACCTTCTCAACTTTCTACAAGTGCTCACACAGGCATCCACTCTCATAGTTAATAGGTGGCATAGGGGATAAAGCATAAAACCTGGAGTCAGGAAGACCCGAGTTCAAATCTTGCCTTGCATGTTTGCTAGCTGAGTGACCCTGGACAAATCACTTAATCCCTCTCAGCCTCAGTTTCTTTACCTGTAAAATGAGGATATTAAGATAATGGTTACTTCAAAGAGTTGGGGAGGGTTTTGGAGGGGGGGGGGCCTTTTTTTTTTTTTTTTTTTTTTTGCTGTTTTGTAGTTGTCAAATGAGATAATACCAGCAAAGCTCATCAAACTCAAATAGAAAGTAATGACGGGGCAGCTAGGTGGTGCAGTGGATAAAGCATCGGCCCTGGATTCAAGAGTACCTGAGTTCAAATTCAGCCTCAGACACTTGACACTTACTAGCTGTGTGACCCTGGGCAAGTCACTTAACCCCTATTGCCCCACAAAAAAAAAAAAGAAAGAAAAAAGATAAAAGAAAGTAAAGACCACTGAACCATATATAAGGATCTCAATAGGCAGGTGCATATTGACTTAGAAAACCATATCTTAACATTATTGGTGTTCTATTCTATTTTTATTTGCTTTGTTAAATATTTCTGAATTACGTTTTAATGTGGTTCAGGGCAGCACACAGGAGTATTGCTTGGGTGTTTTGACCCCACCTAGTAATCTTAAAACATTTTATAAATGTTGGATCTCGTCATTATAATACCCCTGTACAAAGAGCAGGTACTTTATCACCAGGGCTCTGTCTTCTGCCTCTTCCCTTTGATGGGAAAACAACACAGCTGTCATTCTGACCCACGCTATGCCCTTCTCTAGACAATATAGTGCCACAGAAAGAGGGTTGGAATTGAAATCTGAAGACATGAATGTATATACGAGACCAGAACAGCCAGGGGAGACAGGTTATAAAGGACTTTGAATGCCAAGCAGGACTTTATATTTGATCCAGGAGGTTATAGGGAGCCACTGGGGTTTATTGAGTTGGGGTGGGGAGGGAGAAGGGAAGACACCTGGTCAGGCCTGTGTTTTTAGAAGATTTTACTTTGACAGCTGAGTGGAGGATGGAGCGCATGAAGTGTGTCCAAGGTGACTCTGCAGAAGAGCTGGAATTCAATCTCAGGTTTTCTTATCTGGCACAATTTCCACTATATCACCAGACTGTCATCTTGCTTAAAAAAAATGAAGAAACTGAGTCCCTAGGTGACTTGGCCAAGGTCATACTACAGGTAATAAGTGGTAGAGATGGGAATCAGATAATATATCCCAAAAGACTTCATAAACCATAAAGTGCTATATAGATGTCAGCTATTTATAAATGTCATTAACATCACCGTCACCACCCATGCCCAGCAGCCTATGAAACACATGGAAACAGAAAAGAACCCGAGGACAGTAGTTAGACAGTGTGACTGGTTCGCTCTTGAATTCTTTCACTGTAAACCATCCACTTCTAATTCAATCCGACACGGCTAATTTTGGCATTAGAGTTTGGAATGAAAATCAATATCCATTTTGAGCTCGAGAAAGAGTTACTGTACCGTGGGTCGAGTGGGGCATTGCACTTACTCTCAGTGATCTGAAAAGGATGGCGATAGAAATTCTTCAATTGCTCTGGCTTAAGAAGTTGAAATGATTATTCAGATTAAATTTTTATCATCTTGAGGAAATCTCAAGAATCAGGATGAGCACCCTTCCAACCCTCTGTAAAAAGGCATTTGGCTCAGTGGTAAAGTGCTCTGCTTGGAGTCAGAAAGACCCGAGTTCAAATCTAATCTCAGACATTTACAGACTGTGTGACCCTAGGTAAGTCACTTAACTTCTGTTTGCCTCAGTTTCATCATCTGTAAAAACAAAGCTGTTGTGAGGATCAAACTAAATAATATTTCTAAAGGGTTTACTACAGTGCCTAGTACATACTAAGTGCTATATAAAGGGCGCTTCCCTTAAAAACAAATCTTCTCAATTTCTGGCCTTACTATTTTTGTTGTGGTGTAGTTTTTGTATAACATTTAGGTACTTTGGTCCATGCTGGTGGTCTATAATGCCTTTGATTAATACCGGGAGAGAATGAAAAGTGCTCTGGACTTGAGAACTGATTTCTCTTATCAAGTCAGGCTAAGATGTCAACTAATGCTCTTAATGAAAAATTTTAGGGAGGCAGCTAGGTGGCACAGTGGATAAAGCACTGGATTCAGGAGGACCTGAGTTCAAATCCAGCCTCAGACACTTGACACTTTCTAGCTGTGTGACCCTGTGACAAGTCACTTTTAACCCTCATTGCCCCACCAAAAAAAAAAAAAAAGAAAAAGAAAAAGAAAAATTTTACTGTGGGAATTTGTTTACCCAGTGTGTATTTTTAAGGTTCTTATTTGCTCAGACACTGGAAAGAGTGCTGACTCTAGAGTCCAAGGACCTGGGTTCAAATCTGGCTTCTGTCATTTTTATCTCTGTAACCTTGCAGAAAGTCTCTTAGCTTCCTTGATGCTCTGTTTCCTCCCCTTTAACATGAAGAGAGAGACCTAGATGACCTCTATCATGTCTTCCAACTCTATACATTTTCGATCCTATCAGTCTTTAAAATAAAAGCTACTCAAGGAAATTATCACCCCTACATCAAAAGAATTGCTTTTTTATCTAATTAACCTGTACTTATCCAACCTTTGCCTAAACTAGGTATTTAAAACCAGAATCAGTATAACAAACATAAAAGGCACCTACTATGTGCAAAGTACTGGGCTTGTAAAGAAGAAAAACAATACTCTCTGCCCTCAAGAAGCATGTGTCCTCCTATGAATTCCTCCACAAGATGTCAACCCAGGGGCAAGCTAGGTGTCACCCTAGGTGGATAAAGTACCAGCCCTGAATTCAGGAGGACCTGAGTTCAAATCCAGCCTCAGACACCTGACACTTACTAGCTGTGTGACCCTTAGCAAGTCACTTAACCCTCAATGCCCCACCAAAAAAAAAAAAGATGTCAACCCAGCCTAGTGGGCACCTCCCTTTAGTTTTCTTGACATTGTACAGATAACAGTAGAGTTCATGGCCCCTCCATCAGTGACCAACTCACCTTCCTTTCTAATGCTCATACATCCTTCTGGTGACACCCTTCCTGCCATTTTTCTTCATATATAGTGGTATACTTCATGTACTACCATATAGCAGGATATACTTGATGCCATCCTTAAAAATACTTCTCATCAATAATTCCTCTGATAAGAGCTTCTCAGCATGACCCTCTTCTTAGATTCCTCGGTCTTGCATCACCCAACCTTCCTACTTTTGCTTCATGCTACACCCATTTCCAAGCTCCAGCCAAAGTGGACTCCACCCCCAAACAGGTACTCCATGCCTTTGCTCGTATTGTTCCATCTCTCTAGACTCTAGACTCTAGAGATGCTGTGTATGTAGATATGTATGTGTGTGTGTGTGCGCGCGCACGCGCGCGCGCGTATGCCTATGAACCCCTTTCTCAGAATGTTTTTAAACGTAACAAAATATTATAAAGGAAAACAATCCTATTGAAATAGTTAACAAATCTATCATTTAAACCAAGTTCAAGTCAAGAACCCCTGCATCCGGAATGTCATTCTGCTCATACATCATTTAAAGGCCAAACTCAGTGTTCCCTCCTTCATAAAGCCTTCTCTGAGCTCCCCTCAGGGTCAGTAATGAACACTCTCCCCTCAGAGTTCATAAAGCATTTTTCTATGTACCTCTCTGATCAGGCATGTACTAAAGCCTTTTCTTGTGTTAAATTTTCAGTGTGAGCATTTACACCTCAGAAATCAGCTGACACTACAAATCAGGGTTTAATTTATTGCCTTATGGATTTCTATGCTTAAAAAAATGATAGAGAAAATTCTAACAATATAAACTAAACTAAACTTAAAAGTGTGTCATCAATATCTTCCTGGATAGCTGGTTCATTTCCCAGCAAATCTTTGCCTTCAAATCACTTATCATTGTTTGTTTATAGTCACCTGAAACTCCCTATAAGATTGTGAGCCCCCCAGAGCCGCAGAGTGTCTTATCTAACCTTTGCTTCTTTCTAAATCCCTATCACTCTATTCTGTTACAAAGTAGTTCTTTAATAAATGTTGGCCAAATCAACTTGTGCCACATACATGTGCTCATTTCTGTTTTTAAAAATGGAGATGGTGTGTTGCAGGGTAAAGCTTAGATGGGGTTGTCCTGACCACAAAACAAGGCAGTCAAGGCCATAACTAACAATCCTCTTAAAATAGTTTGTGACAATTAATAAGGTGTGAACCAGAGGAGGAGGCAGGGAGGAGGAGGGGACAGGTTACAGTTGTATCACGGGACTCGATGACTGACTGGTTATGTGGAACAGTCTTCTCCTTTGAGGGGGTGAGGGTAGACATGTCCAGTCTGTTCCCGTGGGTTTAGAATTTAGGGAGGCTTTCACTAAAGAGGCCAATCATGCTTAAAGCAATAGACCTTTATTGCTACACATTTTAACTCATTCGAGGGAAGGATTTTTTTTAAAGGGGGAAAGGATGAGGAACTCGGGGTGTGGGACATGGGGGAACCGAGATCATAGAATCATAGATTTAGAGTTGGAAAGGACCTTGGAGATCCTATCCCCTCCATTTTCAGATGAGGAGAATGAGGCAGAATGTGACTTAAGCAACCTAAAGGACCATGGAACCTCACTCGGGATCACATCTGGAGAGTATCCAAAGCAAGATTCAAATTTAGGTCAACATAAATGATACCACCAAATCTCCATCTATGGGGGGAGAAGTCTTTGAGCCTTGGGGGTAATCAGAGCTATGTCTTCAGCTAAAAGCTTGCCCTAAGGGGAAAGACAGTTCCTTCTCCAGGGGAGTAGGGACCGGGAACACCAGCTTCCCATGGGCAAGAGACTACAGGACATCCCAGGGTTACTGATAAGAAGGCTTGCTCCATACCTCCCCAGGCCCAGAGGAATTGAGCCCATTGGATAGCTTCCTTTAGTGAATTTTTCTTGATAACCAGGTGCTAAGGTTGGTTCTTTCTTCCTTAAACACTTTGTACCCAAGCTTGATTACTAGAATCAGGTGCAGTTGTAGCTCTTACAACAAACAGACAGGTTCTTTTGCAGACCCTTTTAGCCAACACCCCTAACCCTCCAGCTTTCATGTTGGAGATGGTCTATATAAAACCCCCTCATATCATACAAAATGAAACAGAGGCCCCAGAGGAAAGAAGTGAATTTGACATGGTGGGACTATCCTTCAACTCTTACTGAAATGAGAAAGAGCTGAGATAGGGTCAAATGGAGCCCAAAGCTCACAGATGAACAGACACCATAAGAGTCAGAAAGGACCCTGTCATCTGACAGAATAAGAAACAGAGGCCCAGAATTAGTGTCAGAGCGGGAAGTAGAACTCAGGTCACCAGACTCCCAAAGTCCAAAACGTTTTTAGCTGGGTTGTTGAAATTAGGCTTCCTTCCACCAGAGCCCCGGTATCACAAGATGAGCAGCTGAGCGGAGAGCCTCTTTCTGTTATTCAAGGTGTCTTCTAGCTCCAACCTTGCCCGCCCTGCTCCCGAACTCCTACCAGCTAGAATGTTTAAGAATCCAGCAAGAAAAAACTGGAGGGGGTAAAAAATTATTGAGATAGGGAAGAACAAACGAGCCCCCGTTGAAGGGCTTATCTCCCTCCCCCAACCTTAATTCCCCTAATGTCTCTCCACTCACTCCTTCCTAGGGTGGACTCTGCCTCCCTCTGCCATTACTTTCCATTTATACTGTATGTTTCTTGTATATACAATTCTTTTGCCTATTGTTCTTTTCTCTCCCATTAAAATATGAGCTTCCTGAGGGCAGAGACAGACTTTTGACCTTTTTTGTATCTCTAGTGCCTGGCACAGGGCCTAGCTCATAGGAAGTGCCTGTTGACTGAGTGCCATGGATGCCCCTTTCTACAAGAATCCCTAGGCATGAAAAAGCATTCTTCCCTTTTCTTCATTCCCCACCCTCCCCTGCTGGGGCCCTGGAAGGTCCCTTTCAACTCACAGGACTTCCTACCATGTTTTCAACCTGGTTCTCTTAGCCTCCCCATCAGAATCAGAGCCACAGAGAACTTAGAGAAGCTAAGAAAGGAAAACTATAGCCAAAGAGAAAAAGTACCAGGAATTAGGGGAGCAAAGAGACCCCCAGGAAGGCATGGGCCACTTTCAGGGCTGCTTCTCTTCCCTATCTGAAGGACCCTTCTTGTCTACAGACAAATGTGTATGTTGAGGGGAGGGGTAGCACTTCTCAGCCCACCTCCAATCCCAGGTTGTGCCCAGTGATGACTCTCTCTCTTCTCTCTCCCCAAGTAAAACTGACCCTGAAAGCACCGAAGGAAGCAGCTCACCCAACCAGGTCCAGAGACAAGCTTCTCTCCTCACCCCTAAACCAGGTCCCAACCGGCTTCATGCTGCCCTCTGATCTCCCCGACATGTTCCCCCTTCATGGGATACAAGTGCTTTCAGTGGTCCTTTAAATTTCCCTCCAGGGAACCAAACTCCTTCCCTAGCCTGGTTACAACACAAAAACCCAGGAGGAAGAAAGGGGAGTCAGTGATAGTTCTCTAGAAAGGTACCCCCTATAGAGCTTGATGTACCCACATTCTAGCAGGCTCTCATCATGCCTTGTCAATCAGCCAAACAAGAGTTGGGTCCTTTCACACCTTCACACTAGGTCAGCTTGTCAAGAGAAATGAGGGTCTTGGGTTTCATAGAGAGGGGAGTTTTGTTTTGTTTTGGTTTTTTCACTCAGTCACATCTGATTGGTTTCCCATTTCTGACGTCACAAGCCAGGAGCCAACCACTCATTGAGGATTGGCTGTCAAGGCAAGGGCCCAGCTGTCTATATGGTGGGGAGGATGGAAGGTCTTAGGAAGGGAAAAGGCAGAAATGACATCTAGTAGAAGGAGGCAGGTCCAGAGAAAAGTCAGCTTTTCACAAGTACCCAGAGGTTGCCAAATCCAGAGAATTATTTGGACTCTCACAACATTAAAAAATTCTACATTTTCTACACCAAGAGAATAACTGTCTGACTTTAACTCTGTAACGATTGGAATAACGCCACCTGCTGGATACTTACTGTAGAAGAGTTCTGCCCATGAAGCGAAGGTCTTTGAGGGCAAGACCAGGCATCAGGAAGTGACGCAGACTAGTGGGAGGAGGAAGGAAGAGACTGGCGCTCAGTCTCGGTTTTTTTTTTTTCCTGAGGACGCTGGCGGAGAAGGGAGCTAGAAATGTGCTCTCCCTTTAATAGATAGGAATCTAGGCCTTTCTCTCTCTCTTTACCAAATTCTTATTCTCCTTAATAAATGCTTAAAAGTCTAACTCTTGCTAAAGCTTATAATTTATTGGCGACCACTCATTAGATATTTTAGACAGACTAGCTAGAATTTTAGCCCTTAACAACTCCTCGGTCTGAAGACAATCTTTCCAGGCAACCTTACACCTAAACAATTCCAGAAAGGTTCAGTCTTTTGTTATAAATCATCAGAAGATATTTATAACATATCCTAGCTATAATCCCTTTCAGGAAGAAATTCTAAATAGCCGATCTAAATCTCTCCTGCCATTTGTTGAACCTAATCCTCTTAATTTCATCTTCAATGAAAATGAACACATCGGTATTGTCACCTCTCTAGTCTCCCCTTATATAATTTTTTTTTTCAGAGCATTAAAGCTGTAAGGGACCTTAGAGGTCCAAGCTTGGCCTTCTTTTCTCTAGTCTAAAAATCCCCACGTTTCGTTGTGCATATTCTCTGTTTATCTTAAACTATCCTAAAGTTACAATCATATGAGAAGTCTTTTGTTCCCCTTATGGGGGCAGTCTTTTTACCCCTTGGGGAACTCTTGTCTCTTGTCTACGTGGACAATCTTTTTCTCAAATGGCAGTCTTCCCCTACCCCATGTGGGTCTTTTTAAGTATTTGGGATGGAGAGGAGTGCTATATTTTGCCCTTGAATGTTGGCCTCCAATAATGTCACCATCAGTTCTCCATTTTGATTGACACCCCTGAATCACAAGAGCAGCCTAACTGGAAAAGGGGGGATTGTTGATCAATTATGCAGCAAATAATAACACAGAAGGGATATTGCGACTTGGGCTCAAAAAATATTTCAACCTGACCCGAGCAGAGGTCAGTCTGCAAAGGTGGATATTTTTTTTTCCTTCATGAAATGTTTAAGCCATATTTAGAAAGGATCCAGCCCAACCATAATAACCTTCTTCACAGAAAGGTTGAGATATATCAAAGGAATATTGCAATGGACTTATTTTTTTTTTACATGTGGAGAAAGGTGGTTGGCTGAACGTGGATTCGTATGAAGATCTGAACAAGGTCAAATAAATCTCAAGCTTCACACACTTTATTTAATGTTTCTTTAACTAAAAAATGCTGTCTTCCAAATGTGAAATCTTATTATCTTTCCACCAAAACCTTCTCTTCCTTCTGACTTCAATATGAATGACAGTAGTACCACCATTTCCCCTGTCTCCCATGTTTGAAAGCACAGGCTTATCTTTCACTCTGCCTGAGTGTGATTAGAAAGAGGCTTGGATCAAAGCGCTGCAGTTCAAATCCTGACTTTACTATTTATTCCTGTGTGATCATAGGGAAGTCACAGCTCATCTGGGCCTTGATTTCCTCATCTGTAAAGTGAGGGTTTCAGACTAGAGGCTCCCCTCCTCCATGAAAACTTCTCTGATCTACCCAATCTGCAATGACCTCCCCTTGCCCTTAGACCTCACAAAGCACTTTACTTATACCTGACTATGCATTGGGATAAAAATTTGGATATCAAATTTCTTGGCCTAGCTAAGGTGTATTGGAGTTATTTGTGTCTGGGCCATAACATGCATGGGGGCAGGGACCACGTGTTTTCTTAACTATCTTCCCTACTATGTAGCACCATACTCTGCACAGGACTAGCACTTAATTAGTGCTTCTCAAATGGAAATTGTTGAGATTCTCAGTGAAAGAAGAAACTGAAAATTGGGGGCAGGGGGAAGAGGCCATGGTATGATTTTAGCACCAGACTCATAAGGTGATAGACTGATAAACCAAAGAAAGAAAGTTGTATTTAATACATACCACGTGCAAAGCATAAAGGTCATAGAGATGCAGTGTGTTCTAGAGATGAACTTAGAATCACAGAAGAGCTAAGTGTGAATCCAAGCTCTACCTTTCCTCAGCAACCTTGGGCATCAAGACTAAGTCAACAAATCTCTCTGAGCCTCAGTTTCCTCCCCTGCAAAATGGTGATGATAATATTTCCATTGCCTGGATTGGGAGATAATGTTTAGAAAGTGCTTGGAAGGCCTGAGTTAGAAATTTGTCTCCAAATACTCACTGTGTGACCCCGGGGCAGACCACTTAACCTCTCTAACCCTCATCAAGAAAATGGGTATAATAATGCCTATCTCAGGGTTGTTATAAGGTTCAAATAAGACAACATTATGTAAAGATCTTTGCAAATCTTAAATGCTAACTATTATTATTATCATTGTTGTTATCATCATTATTATTATATAACATATCATGTACATTTTAGGACAGAGAAATCAGATTTTATTTAATAACATCAGAAAGAAAATCAGATTTCAAAAACAACATTTATCACCTATCCATTTAGCATGGAGAACAAATTAGCATCTAAATCTGGAATTCGTATTTCACATTAGATCTGTAATTTTCACATTTAATTCTATATTAAGTCTGGGCAGGGTTTCTTTTAGAGCTAGCAACTCTATTCACTATTTTAAAAACTAAATATTATATTAACCTCCCGAGCACATTAGGTTCAGATTAAAGTAGCCGAAGAGGGACAATAATATTTGCATTACCTACATTACAGGGTTGTTGTGAGAAAATTGCTTTGTTAACTCAAAAGCCTTACATAAGTGAGCTGTTTTTATTATTAAAACCTATAGAATAATTCATGTTTCCCTGGCTGAATTTCATTCATTCATTCATTCATTCATTTGCAACTATTGACTGAGCGTCTACTATAGACATGAAATAACACTAGGCTCAGTGGGGACCATGAAGATGTATCTAAAGCATGACCCCTGAAGGAGTTTATGATCCAGCAGGGAAGATAAAATGTGTAGAAAAAAACCTTTATTTTAAAAAATCATCAGAAGGCAGGTAGGTGGATTCGGGAGGACCTGAGTTCAAATTCGGCCTCAGAAACTAGACACTTACTAGCTGTGTGACCCTGGGCAAGTCACTTAACCCTCAGTGCCTTGCCCCCCCCCAAAAAAAATCATGATCATAATAGTTAACATTTATACAGTCCTGGGGGCATCTAGGTGGTTCAGTAGATAAAGCACCGGCCCTGGATTCAGGAGGACCTGAGTTCAAATCCAGCCTCAGACACTTGACACTTACTAGCTGTGTGACCCTGGGCAAGTCACTTAACCCTCATTACCCCACTTAAAAAAAAAAAAAAACAGGGGGCAGCTAGGTGGCACAGTGGATAGAGCACCGGCCCTGGAGTCAGGAGTACCTGAGTTCAAATCCCGCCTCAGACACTTACTAGCTGTGTGGCCCTGGGCAAGTCACTTAACCCCAATTGCCTTACTATAAAACAAACAAACAAACAAGCAAACAAAACCATTTATGCAGTCCTTTAAGGTTTGCAAATGCTTTTACTTCTATTATTTTTTTAAACCTAAGTTAACCCATGTGAGCCTATGAGGTATTTCAAGAGATCATTGGAAGGAGAGACCCGCCAACTAGAATGATTGTGAGTGACTTTATAAAAGAGCTCCAAAATGATAAACATGTGTTATTGTTCAGTTCTTTCAGCTGTGTCTGACTCTATGACCCCATTTGGAGTTTTCTCGACAAAGATACTGGAGTGCTTTGCCGTTTCCTTCTCCAGCTCATTTTACAGATGAGAAAAGTGAGGCAAACAGGATGAAGTGACTTATCCAGGATCACACAGCTAGGAAGCATCTGAGGCTAGATTTGTACTCTCTCCACTGTGCCACCTAGCTGCCATGAGGATGCACAAGGTTCCCAAAATGGAGATTGAGAGGTAGATTCTAGTTGGATTCTCATATAGCTGTAATAGCATGGGCTGTTCAGTAAGGAAGGCAAGGGAACAAATTGTGTTGCAAGAGTGACCAGGAGACCAAACTCTGCAATGGAGGATTAATGGTATCAGTGAGTAGCAGGACATATGATGAGGGCCAGATTGGTGGAGAGCTTAGAAATCCAGGCTACAGAATGTGCTCTTTGTTCCCTTGCTAAAAACCTCCAATGATTTCCCATTTTCCATGGAACAGACAGACATGATCAAAGCAATAGTTGGGGAGGATCATTCTGGCAGTAAGTAGCACGAAGGATAGAGGAGAAGAAGGAGGAACTGCAAACAAAGAGATCAATGAAGAGACTATTTATTGCAATAGTGAAAATTATCTAGGCCTGACTTAGAGGAGCAGCAGTGGGTGTGGATGATCAGAACCTACACACCAAGAAAATTACTTTCTTTAATTAAAGTCAGCAATCCTGGCTTTAAAAACATAACACTGGGCAGTTAGGTGGCACAGTGGATAAAGCACTGGATTCAGGAGGACCTGAGTTCAAATCCAGCCTCAGACACTTGACACTTACTAGCTGTGTGACCCTGGGCAAGTCACTTAACCCCCATTGCCTACCAAAAAACAAAAAAATAACACTACAGGTATTGGGTCATTCCAGTGTTTTCTACATAAAGAACTAGCTATCCAGGTAACAATCAGAGAATTCTGATTAACTACTCTTTCTTACTCCTTCAAAGAGACCCTGGTGAATGTCTCCCTCTTTAATAATGCTCTCTATGTAAAGACACTGGGCTCATTTTCCTTCCTGCGAGTTCTGAACCCTTTACTAGGCCTGGTTTATATTTTATAGTTCAGTAAAGGTGGCCTCAGAGAGCCATCATTGATATGCATAAAGCACTAGATTCTCTTTAACACCATTCAAAATATGTTGTTTGTATAGCATCTTAATGAAAAGTATCACTCAACACCAAGCAAGATAACAAGTGCCAAAGAGAAAAGGAGAATTTTATGACAAGATTTAAAACAAGGGAACAGGTCAGCAAGAGGGAAAGAAACTAGGGAGCAATCAATTCAAGGGCATAGTTGAAATCAAGTGAGTCTTAGAGCCAGAATGTTCTTCAATAGATTATAGAGTGTGGAATCTCATGGCGGTAAAGTGTCTTCCTCATCCATGGACCGGATTTATTTTATTTATTTTACCCATACTAAAAATAAATCATCAGAGTAGGATCATGGAATCACAGACCTAGAGTTCTACGGGAATTTAGGGTTATGTTGGTAAATGTTCAACAACCAGCTCTCCTGGGGGGAGGGGGGTGGAAAATGAGCACATAAGTTTAAATTGCATTACTAACATTTTCTCCAACATTTTAATTAAGTTTAGACACCCAAACAAACAAAAACCAAGCCTTGTATTGTAGCATTTGCCGGTTTCTTAAGTGTAAATGTTGACACTGAGAATTTAGTAATAGGCTCGAGCCAGCCAGTAAGAAGTGGCTTCAGCACAATCCTGACCTTAGAGGGCTTTCTGGCCCTCTCCATTGCATTCCTTTTCCACAAAGACCATCCTCTCCACTTCCACCCCGCTGGAACTTTGTACTCCACTCCCGGGAACTACCCTGGGTCTGGATTGGTGAGCTTTAACCTCATCTTGCCTGGATCCAAGACTCTACTGTGCTTTGCAGCCCTCCAAAGATCATTCAGCCTTCCCCTATTCCCATCTCTTCCCTCCCTCCCTCTCCAGCTCTCATCCGCTGTCATTTCTTAGTACAAAGTAAGCTCTTTGAGGTCAGGGACTTCCTTGCTAATGTTTATATCTGTTATCATCAGTGCTTAGCACAGTGCCTGGCCCTTAGTGAGAACCTAACAAATGCTTTATCTGTATGTGGTCCAATCCCTATCCTTGTAATGAGCCCTGGGAGTGTGAAGTGACTTTTCTAAGGTCCCATGGGATGTGAATGGCAAATCCAGGATATGAACAAAGACCCTGTGCTTCCTAGACCAGCACACTAAACAATATGTACAGGATGTTGGTTTGGTATCCAGTATTCTAGGCCAGTAAAAGATGAGTATCTGACAGCATTCACACAGAAGAGCCTAAGATTCGTCACTATCACAATTTCCATTCCTCAAGCTTAAACAATATAAATAGTATGAACCATGAAGAATGCCATTTGTTTACCCATAGCTCTTTACTTGTGAAGAAGTATGTCTTTTCTGATAGCCTGATAGTCTGAAAAAAATGTATTAAAGGGCATAATGAAAGAGGCAGAGACTTCAAAGGCAGGAAGACCTGGGTTCAGGTCCCACCTTTGATATGTATTTGCTGTGTGACCCAGATAAGTCATTTAGCCTTTCACTGTTAGGCATCTCTTTAACACTGTAAATTGCAGGGGCAGCTAGGTGGTGCAGTAGACAAAGAACGAGCCCTGAATTCAGGAGGACCTGAGTTCAAATTTGGCTTCAGACACTTGACACTTACTAGCTGTGTGACCCTGGCAAGTCGCTTAACCCTCATTGCCCCGGAAAGAAAGGAAGGAAGGAAGGAAGGAAGGAAGGAAGGAAGGAAGGAAGGAAGGAAGGAAGGAAGGAAGGAAGGAAGGAAGGAAGGAAGGAAGGAAGGAAGGAAGAGAGAGAAAGAAAGAGAGAAAGAGAGAAAAAGAAAAAGAAAAATGTAAATTGCAAAGAAAGGTACTGACCTTCATTGGTACAGAGACTTTCCTCACTTTGAATTTCTTTATTCCAAAGAAATCACAGGTGTAGTGCCTATCCCCCAACAGAAGAGCAACCTAGAATTCTTTCTCCACCTCCCTTTTCCACTATCATAATTCACCCCACTGAAAATTCAAAATTCTATAAAAGGCTCACCAGTTGCATCAATGGATGCAATTTTCATCCCTTCTGCAATGAGCCTCACCTTCCTTCCTAGTGACCAATACAGACTTCCATCCTTCCAGCACTACCCTAAGGGCATGGACTCCCTCCCAAAAGAAAAGGAGTGATCAGTTACTAGAAGATCAACCTCTCCTGGGACCTGCAGCGACTCAGTGACTCACAGCTGTAGCCAGTACCATGAAAGTGTTTTGTTTCTCCATATTATGATAAAGTCCCCCAGTTCCAGAACCCTCTACTTCATTGATTTTCTTCTCTTAAAGAATCTGTCACTGTCCAGATAAGTCTCATTCCCTTCTCTCTAGGAGGCTTGGTTCCAGAACACTCTAGGAACTTGCCACAAATACCACCTACACCCCACCCCCAGCTCCATCCAGAAGATGGAGTCATGTGAATACATCTTCTGGAGCCACTTAAGCATTGAGAAGCTCCATTATGGCTTCTCCTTTATGCTGCTTGGGTGAGAGCATGTGCAACCACAACACATTTGGGTACCTGCCTCTCCAAAGTTGTCATTAGTTACTCCTCGAGAAGCCACTAAATGTTGACCCCAAATAAGGATGAACCTACACACACACCCCACATATACACAGACACATGTACACAAATTTATATGATAAATATACATATATTATATATACATTATGCATGCTGTATATATCTAAATGGGGGTAGGAACAAATGTCCCCTAACCAAGAGTTAAGTCATGAATTTGACCAGAGCTGCAGGTAAAAAGCCATCCCCCCATATAGGCCAAAAATCAATCCACTTGGAACAAATCCTCAACCTTCACCCCTGACTATGGTCAGATGTAGGTGTAAATGTGCTGCTAGTTACCTTGCACAGTACATGGTCAATAGTGTTGGGGCTCAGTAAGCACTAGTTGAATGAATGAAAGAATGAATGGTTTTGAGTGACAGGAGTGACAGCCGCAATGATCAATCAACCAATCAATAAATATTTATTAAGCACCCAATGTACTCAGCTCTAGGGATACCTGAAGAAACAAAAAGTTCCTACCCTCAAGGAGCTTACAATCTGAAGAAGGAGACAACATGGAAACAAAGCAATCTGTGTACAGTCTAAATAAGAAATGATTAACAGTGGGAAGTCACTGGAATTAAGAGATAGAGAAGGCTTCCTGTAGAGGGTGGGATTTTAGATGGAAAGGAAGCCAGAACAGATCTTTCCTCAACATTACTAGTAAAAACTGCTTCAAGCTTTCATCCTTTTGACACTGGGTCAGATACATTATATTAATATTCTAAGGACAGCATGATATATGTGTGTGCGTCTGTGTATACCTTAAGATAACTGTCTCCAAAACCTAAATTTATTAGTTGACAAAGTAAAGTCAACAAAAGATAAAGAGTACCTTTAGTCACCAAAAAAAAAAAAAAAGAAAAGGAAAAGAAAGAAAAAGTGAAATGACATTTGTCCTTGAGCACCAGAGTTGCCGATAGGGTTCTGCAAAGCATTGGCGGTAATGGCCCAGGGCAGGTCTAAGATTTCAGGAATCTCTGTGTGCCTGGCTTTTATTTCTCATTGTCCTCACCTTCCTGGAGAAGAATGACGGATAGCCTTTCTTTGTGGTATCCTGGCTTTTAAGAGTACAGTTTTATTTATTTTTTATGACCAACCTCACACTTGTTAAGTGTAATTTTTGCTTTATATAACATAAAAAAGCATGTCTGTGAGATAGGAGCCCCATGAATTAACAAGAATGGCTGGACATAAGACAAGAAATCTTTTTAAAACGAATGTCCGCATTAAATACCTTGGATGGGTCAGCCTTCTGGGGATTTCTTTTAATGAAACCCAAGCACACCATTTCTGGTCTTCAGAAATAGTTTCTCTCAGGTTTATATTGAGCTTGTCTAACGGCATATTACATAAGTAAGGGCTTAGTTTGGACATTAGGCTTTTACATCCTGGATGCTTCCTAAATCCTTTTTTTGATCAATCTGATTTTGAACAGATCTCTATTGATTTCTTCTACACATGTTTATGGCATTTGTTTTGATATATCTGGGATAAAAAGCCAAATTAACAAGCATAATCAATTTTCTTGGTGATAAAGAACAGTCAGCCCTTTAGTACCTTGAAAATATTCTTCCAAGGGAAACACACACACACACACACACACACACACACACACACACACCAACAATAACAACTAAGGAGGTGTTGTAATAAATGGATCGATTTATTCAATCACTGGGTATAAAAACATTAGCCCTGGGAAAGAGCTTTCCTCTAAGAGCTTTAGCTGGTCAGTTTCACTTGTGTGGTACCAAATAATTTGCATTTTTAGAGAAATTTCATGTCTGCAGTGAGCTCTGTTGAAAACATGAATAAATTGCTTTCTTTCCCTCTTTTTCTGACTTTATGAAGCTGAATCCATTAGGGGTTGAGTCAAAAATATAATGAAATGAAGGCAATGGAAGGACATAATGAAAACCCTAGACTCGGCTTCTTCCCAGTCCAAAGCTCAGCTGCCCTCCAGCCTGTGTGTCGAGTGAGTGGTCATGGGGGAAGTGGGGTCCCCAAGGACAGAGGTTGGGGGGAAACTTATTTTTTAACTGCTACATTGGAAACAGGTCTCTAAAGCAACCAAAAATTAAATAATGAACCAAAGATTAAGAATTAAATAGACCAGCAGCAAGCGGCTCCCCACAGATTCAAACTCCAGTGAATCAGCACCGCCACGCTTGTTAATGTGACACAGTTGCCTAACAGGCTCCTGTGTTCCTCACCTTGCTTCCTTTGTGCATATGGAATTATCCTGGTGTCTCAACTGCACTGAAGACAGGCACCGACTGATCTTGTTACCAAGCATGCTGGTAGGCTCTTTTGTAAGGCAGTCAATGGAAATGAACCAATACACACGTCACTCTAGTAGAGACTCGGTCCAAAGGTGTTCATTTTGTGGGTCCCATTTTCCTTCTTTTCACTATCTTATGTTGGGAGTTTGAAAGGACTTTAGAGGTCATCTTGGACAATCTCATTCTACAGATGAGGAAACTGAGGCTCAGAGAAGTTAAGTGACGTGCCCAAGGTTACACAGCTAGTAAAATGGCAAAAGCCAGGTTTTTGAACTCAGGTCCTCTGAATTCAAACCCAGTACTCTTTCCTCTCATTATCATTATTCGATTCATTTCTTAATTTAATATATTTTAATTTTTACCCAATTACATGTTAAAACAATTTTTTTAACATTTGTGAGGTTTTTTTAAGTTTTGAATTCTAAATTCCCTCCCTCCATTCTCACCCCCTTCCCTGAGATAGTAAACAATCAGATGTAGGTTATAAGCATATACAATCATGTAAAACATTTTCCTATTAGTCATTTTGTACAAGAAGACTCAAAAGAAAAAATAAAAGAAAGTGAAAAACAGCATGCTCAGTCTATATTCAATCAATAACAGTTCTTTCTCTGGAGGTAGATAGTATGCTTCATCATTAGTCCTTTGGCGTTGTCTTGGATTCTTGTATTGCTGAGAATATCTGTCATTCACGGTTCTTCATCGGAGAATATTGCTGTTACTATGCACAACGTTCTCCTGGTTCTGTTCACTTCGCTTTACATCAGTTTATGTAGGTCTCTTCAGGTTTTACTGCAGTCATCTTGCTTATCATTTCTTATAGCACAATTATATTCCATCACAATCATATACCAAAGTTTGTTCAGCCATTCTCTTATTGATGGGCATCCCCTTGATTTCCAATTCTTTGCTGCCATAGAAAGAGCTACTATAAATATTGTTGTACAAATAAGTCATGTTCCTTTTTTATATATCTGTGGCATATTGACCTAGTAGTGGTATTGTCGGATCAAAGGGTATACAGAGTTTTATAGCCCTTGGGCATAGTTCCAAATTGCTCTCCACAATGGTTGGATACATTCACAGCTCCACCAACCATGCATTAGTATCCCAGTTTTCCTATGTCCCCTCCAACATCCAACATTTTCCCTTTTTGTCATATTAGCCATATTAGATTCGTTTCTATGAAAAATTTAATGGCGGGGAAGTACTGTAAGGTTCAATCTGCATTCATAATCCACAGTTCTTTGTTCTGGATGTGGAAAACAATTTCCATCATGAGTTCTTTGGAATTGTCTTGGATCATCGCACTGCTAAGAAGAGCCAAGTCTATCACAGTTGATCATCACACAATGTTGCCGTTACTATGTACAATGTTCTCCTGATTCTGCTTACTTCACTCAGCATCAGTCCACTTAAGTCTTTCCAGGTTTTTCTGAAATCTGCCTGCTCATCATTTCTTACAGCACATTAGTATTCCATTACATTCATATACCACAACTTATTCAGCCATTCCCTAATTGATGGGCATTCCCCCAATTTTCAATTTTTTGCCTCCACAAAGAAAGCTGCTATAAATACTTTTGTATATGTGGGTCCTTTTCCCTTTTCTATGGTCTCTTTGGGATATAGACCTACTAGTGCTATTACTGGGTCAAAGGGTATGAACAGTCCCATAGCCCTTTGGGCATAGTTCCAAATTGCTCTCCAGAAGAGTTAGAACAATTCACAACTCCACCAACAGTGCATTAGTGTTCCAATTTTCCCATAGTTTCTCTAACATTTATTATTTTCCTTTTTTAATATTAGCCAAGTTGTTTTAATTTGCATTTTTCTAATCAATAGTGATTTAGAGCATTTTTTTCATATGGCAATAGATAGCTTTGCTTTCTTGATCTGAAAACTGCCTGTTCATATCCTTTGACCATTTCTCAATTGGGGAATGACTTGCATTCTTATAAATTTGATTTAGTTCCCTATATATTTTAGAAATGAGGCCTTTATCAGAAACACTGGCTATAAAAATTGTTTCCCAGCTTTCTGCTTCCTTTCTAATTTTGGCTGCATTACTTCTGTTTGTAATTTAATGCAATTTAATTTTAATTTAATGTAATCAAAATTATCTATTTTGCATTTCATAGTATTCCCTATATCTTATTTGATCATAAATTCTTCTCTCCATAGATCTGAGAGGTAAACTACTCCTTCTCCTAAATTACCTATGGTATCGCCCTTTATGTCTAAATTATGTACCTATTTTGACCTTATTTTAGTATACAGTGTAAGATGTTGGTCTATGCCTAGCTTCTGCCAGACTATCTTCCAATTTTCCCAGCAGTTTTTGTCAAATATTGAGTTCTTATCCCAGACGCTGGAGTCTTTGGGTAAAATTTTTTGTTTGTTTGTTTGTTTTGGTTTTTTTGTGGGACAATGAGGGTTAAGTGCCTTACCCAGGGTCACACAGCTAGTAAGTGTCAAGTGTCTGAGGATGGATTTGAACTCCCTGAATCCAGGGCCAGTGCTTTATCCACTGCACCACCTAGCTGCTCCCTAAAGTTTTTTTAAAAAGAGAATTTTCAGACATGCGTGGTAGCTACAAGAAAAATCGAGATACACTGAGAAATTCCTTAAGATTCTAAAGTTTCAAAGTGACAATAAGACCAATTTTATATTAGTGCTTTTGTATCATGTCAGAGCTATTCCTCACCACCAAAGGGATCAAGAGGTCTTGCTCTATTTGACTTATTTTATATTATAGGTGCTTAAGGTAGCAAATACCTGCAATTTTGTCCTAGAATGTGCTTCTGATCCTCTGGGAAACTTTCAGCTTAACAGGCTATAAACACAGACAGAAGTCTTTGAGACAAGAACTGCTATGGGCTATGTATGTATATGAACAGACAAGAGATTGAAACACCTCAGTCAGCCAAAATCTTGGAAGAGAAGACCTGCCTGAAAACAGTCGAGCCACAGACCAGCCTGTGTCTGCAAACTCCCAAAGCTGTCAGTTATTCCGACTCCCTTGCGAGTCTTTGGATAAGAGTCTCCCTGACAAAGGAAAGGAGAAGACTGTATCAGAAAGGTCAGCACATCCTTGGACAGTGTGGCTCGCATGAAGTTACCACGATATTCTAAAGACCTACAGACTTGGTGAGATCTGCTGTGCCACCTTGGAATTACCAATGATAGCATGTGAGACCATGTTGATGTCTAATGTTGTTTTTACAAGACAACTTCCACAGGGCTAGATAATGATTTGTTGTTGTTCAATCATTTTCAGTTGTGTCTGACTGTTTGTGACCCCATTTAGGGTTTTCTTGACAAAGATACTGGAGTGGTTTGCCATTTCCTTCTCCAGCTCATTTTACAGATGAGGAAACTGGGTGAAGTAATTTGCCCAGGGTCACACAGCTAGTAACTATCCGAAGCCAAATTTGAACTCAGGAAGAGGAGTGTTTCTGACTTCAGGCCCAGGGCTTTATGCACTATGGCACCATCTAGCTGCCACAATAATGATGAATAATCAATAATGATGCCTAATCACTTCTCTGTTGAGTTATCAAAAGAGAGAAACAAGCAGAAGACAGAAGCCCTCTTGCCAATTGACTCATTGGATTTGAATGCAAAGCTAGTGAATTCAGATTAAAAGTTTGGCTCTAGGGGGCAGCTAGGTGGTGCAGTAGATAAAGCACTGGCCCTGAATTCAGGAGAACCTCAGTTCAAATCTAGCCTTAGACATCTGATACTTACTAGCTGTGTGACCCTGGGCAAGTCACTTAACCCTCGTTGTCCCACCAAAAAAAAAAAAAAAACAACCCAGAAAAAAAAAAAGAGTGAATGCTGGGGCAGCTAGGTGGCACAATGAATAAAGCACTGGCCCTGGATTCAGGAGAACCTCAGTTCAAATCCAGCCTTAGACACCTGACACTTAGTAGCTCTGTGACCCTGGCCAAGTCACTTAACCTTCATTGCCTGAAAAAAAAAAGTTTGACTCTACTTTGTCACTTTGTAAGAGTGAATGCTGGGGCAGCTAGGTGGCACAGTGAATAATAAAGCACCGGCCCTGGATTCAGGAGGACCTGAGTTCAAATCTGGCCTCAGACACTTCACTCTCACTACCTGTGTGACTCCGGGCAAGTAACTTAATCCTCATTGCCCTGGAAAAAAAAAAAAAAGAGTGAATACTGGCAAAGCAATTTGGAACTCTCCATACAAAGTCAGCAAACTGTGCAAAGCCTTTGACCCAGCAACATACTACTGGCCCTATACCCCAAAGAAAGGAAAATGACCCATATGTACAAATATATTTATAGCAGCTTTTTGTGATGGTAAAGACCTAAAAACTAAGAAATAGTTATCATTTGGAGAACGACTAAACAAATTATGGTATGTGAATGCCATGAAATATTGTCATGCAATAAGAAAATCACAAAGGGGATGATTTCAGATAAATCCAGAAAGACTTGTGTGACCTGAGGCCAAAGTGAAATGAGCAGAACCAGTAAAACAATTTATACAATAACAACAACATTGCAAAGACAAACAACTTTGTTGCATTGAGAAGAGTTCTTAAGTGTTTCAACCAATCATGATCCTAGAGAACTGATGACAAAGTGAACTGACTACACACCTCAAGAAGCATACTTGAGATGCGGAATAAGACATTTTCAGACATAGCTCATGTGGACTTTTTTTCCTTCAGGAAGGGCTACTTTTTTTTTTTTTTTAATGAGAGTGGGATGGCAAGGGGGGTTAGGGAAAGAGTAACCAAAAGAAAAGAGTCAAAGATGCATCTCTTTTTCCCAATGGAGAAAAAAGAACAGAAGCAAGGCCAGACAAGCAAGACTGCTTTGGAAGCTGTATGTTGTGCCTATTATATACTTTAAAAGAAAAGCAAACTATATAGGATAGAGATTTGGAGTTTCATGGACAATTTTCTTTTTCTGTTCTACTGTGATGTATGTGCAAATATCTATTCTATTAAGTGTTTAAGTTCTAAACAAAAATTAAGATTTTTTTTAATAAAAAGATATAAAGGGGGCAGCTAGGTGGCGCCATGGATAGAGCACCAGCCCTGGAGTCAGGAGGACCTGAGTTCAAATCTAGCTCAGACAGTTGACACTTACCAGCTGTGTGACTCTAGGCAAGTTACTTAACCCTCATTGCCCCACAAAAAAAGGAAATATCAATGCCCATCTATATTTAAATGTAAGTGCCAAACATGCTCCAAGGGCAAATATAAAAAGAGATAAAGGGCTTGAACCCAGTCCCTAGCCAACCAGAGAAAAAGAAAGGATTGTTATTAATCCATTACCAGTCCTAGAAAAACTACTCCAAAAGTGCATCCCTAATTGTTAAGTATTCCCTATCCTCATTTTGTATACAAAAGAAAAGACTCTTCTTTAAAAAAAAAAAAAAAGAACAAAAACCCTGATAACATTTCCAAATCAGTAACATCTCAAAATATCTCTTTGTCTGAAAGTGTTTGTGATAATTACCCCCCAAAATAAATTAGGATAGGATTCATGCTTATCTATCAGAGCCTAGCCATGCATGCCCCTGGAGGAACAGGATAATCCCCTCTTTTTCTTCTCCTGATTACTCAACAGAGCATAAATTTTTTGATAAGGTGTGAAATAACCTCATTCTGGGTCCTTGTTACCCTTTTGACTTGGCCTTTTATTCTGCTCTGGGTGGGACAGCTTATACTTTGTGGAGAGGAAACTGAGGTAAAGCAAGCAGAGAATAAAACAAGGGAAAGGAGGCAGTGTCAAAAGCCACAGACAGGTCAAATAGAATGAGAACTGAGAGGGAGAAAAACACAGCAGATTTAGGTGAAAAAGATGATTGATAAGGCAGGGTCCAGTAGAACTTAAACCTTTCGAGGAACTTTTTTTTCCTCTTTGTATATGTATGGTGTCCCAGAACCTAGCATCATGCATGGTATACAGTAAGTGCTGAAATTAACGTTTGTTGAATTAACTACATAAGTCTCTGAAGAGTTGTAAGTGAAGGCCCACCAAAGTGGGAAGAGGAGTCATCTTGACTGTTTATGAGCTAGGGTATGAGACCATCACATTTTCTGCCGAGTTAAAAAGACTTGTCCTATATTTGATGGTTTGTTAGGTTGAGTGCTTGCAAGGGAGCTAAGGACCCCTAGAGAGACATCAGTCAAATTGTGATGTTCCCAGGAGAGATCCTGACTAAAACCATCAAGCCATCAAGATCTAACCCAGTACTCAGAAGCCCACAGAGCACGAGTCACACCTATCATACTTTAAACTGATAGTATATTTTGGAGACCTACAAAAAATATACCTAAACTCGTTTTTATATGTTCTCCCATTGTTGTGATTAAGCCGGAAAAACTGTATGGCCAATATCTGAAGAGTAAACGAAGTTAAATATTTATTCAACCCTTGGAAGTGATCTTATTATTAAGCCCCACTGACAGGTTTTCCTCAAAATAAAGCTTGGGGTTTTGGATTGGTCTTTTGAATTTTTTTTGTTTTGTTGTGGAAGGTTGTTGTTGTTGTTTTCCACGTTAGCTGCCTTGTAAAGCCTCTCTCTCTAATTAGGCTGTTCTCAGAGCATTGATTTACCATCATTGATATACGGTGCAGCCTTCTGAAGAGATAATGTAATGTGATTGAAAAATACCAAGGAAAAAACTTCAGAGAGGAGTTCTTGATACTCTTCAGCTCTCGGCAGGGGGAGGTATTATTCTCCTAAAGTAGAATCTACTGCTCTAAATAAAATCTCAACTACCAAACTAAAACCTAATCTCACCATTAATAACAGTGGCATGACGCAAACAGTTACTCTCAGCATTTGAACATTTCTTGGGTGTAGTAAAAGTGTATTTGCCCCATAATCAATTTCATAGAACATAATTTGTGTTTTACTTTTGTTAATAATCGCCCTCTGAATCATTTTGATAAGGTTGGCAGAAAGTCCAGCCTTTTAGCACAAGGTGATCAACTTTTTGACAATAGCAGGGCCCAGCCTTACTAATGGAATAATAGCCTGCAGGGTCTGGCTAAATGATATACGGGTATAATCAACCTCTGTGATGACTATTCAAAAGTAATCCCTTTAGCTTCCAACTGCAGCATATATTTTACTGAGGCAAAACCACACAGTGGATACAATACAGCCTTCATATCTGCAGAGTGTGTGTGTGTGTGTGTGTGTGTGTGTGTGTGTGTGTTGGACACCACAAGTTTTAAGGTAATGGCCACTGTATATTCATATGAGCCTAGAATAATACCTTTGATTTGTTGGAGAAGTGGGGAATTAACTACCAAGGGTCCTATTCAGTAAACTCTTATGTGGTCCTTATACATGGTTTGCTGTTTGCACTGCTCTGGAAGGAGGCCACTTAAAATGCTTTGTAGGCCCAAGTTACAAAAATCTATTAATCAGGACATCTGCCAAACCTTCCAAGGAATGCTATCTCCTTTTCAACTTGGTCCCTCACACGCTGCATGTCACATACATGTTTTGTCCTGGAACTCTGAAAGGTTAAATGAGCTAGAGGCCCATAGCTAGTAAGTGTCTGAGGTAGGATTCGAATGCAGATCTTCCCATCTCCAAGAGCATCACTCTATCCTCTCAAGCCAGAAGTCATCTTCCAATTCTTTATAATACCCCTGTCTTTCCATTGAAGTACCCAAGCCTTCCATTTGTTGGGTCTCCTCACTCCTTGACTGGCTTGCCTCCTTTTCTGGTTATATGTGTCAGAGAATCAGACTCTCAGAGTGGGAAGGGACCTTTGATATCATCTAGTTGAACCCATGCCTGAACCAGAACATCCCTTACAACTGCTCATTCAGTCTTTGACTGAAGACCCCCAGCCAAGAGGATGTATGTTTAACAATTGCCCTAATTACCAAAATGTGGTAGCGCTAGTGAGACCAGGGTCCCCCAGTCTTGGTTGTTTTGGGGTTACCTCCACTCACAAATGACTATGGTTTTGGCAAACTTTCCCATTTATTTAAATGTCAACCTTCCTTTCTTAACAGAGCAGTCTAGAGGTTCCAGAGACCAGAGGCATTCCAGTGTACGCTCAAAACAGGAGTCAAATGCTGACAGGTATGGCATAACTTAATAAAATCAGGAAAGTCAACAAGGACTTACTGAACATCTAGTGTGAGCAAAGCACAACTGGGAGGCAGCATCTTTGTAGCTTGGCCATGGTTCTTAAATTGTATCTTCTCCCACCCCCACCCTCAACCCTGTGTGATGGACACTGGAGAATTTCATCTTCCAATGGAACACATGGGCTTTCTCTTAGCACACAAAACATACTTGCATGCCGAGGAGATATTCCAGCATTTTAAAATGATGTGACTGCACATTGTGTTCCCCTACATACATCATGCCCTTGCCAACTACCGTCTTTGCCCATCCTTAGCCCCAGCTCTGATGCAAGGCACTGTATGGTTGCTAGTGACAGGGAAATCAGTTTAATTTCATATTGGATAAACTGGTGCAAATTCAAGATCCTTTCCTTTAAATAAGGCTTCTTAACTTTTCCAAGTGCCATGCCCTTCTTTGGCAGTCTGGTAAATCCTATAAAGGACTTCTCCAAATAAGATTTTTAAATGCTTAAAATAAAACATGTAAAGATCACAAAAGAAACCAATTGTATTGAAATACAGTTCCCAAAATTTTTTCAAGTTTATGGATTCCCAGTTAAGAACCCCTTTTCTATAGAACTTCAAACATATGTTTAATTTCAAATTCAAACAAGTTAGGAAGTTTTTCCAAAATAGCTATTTTTTTATCTTTTGAGATACCTCAGAAACAACTGAGTTTTTTAAAAATCAGATTTGGAATAGTTATTCTTTTTCTTAATGCCTCAAATCAAAATGAACTCACATAATTAATTTTTCTTTCAGCTGTCAGGAGAAGGAGTGTGATTCTTGAAGTGGGATGGACAGCCAGAAATCAAGAAGATATAAAATCACCTTGAACCTTGAGAATTTTATTAAGATAGGAATATCAGTGTAGGCATAGGCTGGCACAATAAAACCCACCATGATTATGTTTTTATACAATCGTGCAATTCACAGGAATCACCAATATGGTAGTCTAGACTATTGAAATCCATGAAAATAAAATGCCCCCCCCACACAAAGACTAGGGAAAAAAATCACTTAGTAAGAAAATAAATGACAACATTAAAACTGTCATTTTTTTCTTCTGCCTCAAGAATAGTGACACTAGGAATTAAAAGTATAGTTAATTGTTTCACATAACAAAATAACTGTAAGTAGATCAATTTAAGGCTTCTTCTAAGCTAACCCCCCAAAAAAGTACTTGCTAAAATTCCAGAGATGCTTTTCTGTAAGGAATGAATCTTTTTGCAAAAAGTAGCACTCTGTTCTTCAGGGCTGTTGCAAATAATTCATTGCCCTGTGTAGAAAACCCATTGTCTGTTGTCTTAGCTAATGATATGTAGCCTCCTCTGCCCAGATTAATAGTGATCAAGTGCAATCAAGACTTATAGAAATCTAGAGTCTGGAGATCCTTAGAAAAATCTCGGGCTCCTCTCCCTGATAAGCCCAGCAGGTTAGAAGGTTTAGTTGAAGTGAGTAGTAGAAGTCACTGATAATTTTTTTTAAGTACAGGAGATTTTTGGTTTTTACCATTTATGGGGTGATAAGTGCTAGAGTACTCTGTGAATATGTAAATCTATTAAAATGATATTATATTGTAATAAAGACTTTTTGCCCCTTTTCCCCTCTCATCCTTTGCTTCTCTATTTGGCACTGTGATTAAAGCTACACCAGAAGACATTTCTCATGCCTCCTCATGCCATGGAGAAGAGTCCTCAAAGCCATGCCAGTGGAGAGCTGCACCTCTGGCTGGTCTTTCTAAACCAGAAAGGCTCCACATGCCAGCATACAGTATGCTTACTGCCTGAGAGACAAGACTAGCATAGTTCAGAGACTCCTTATCGGCTTGTCCAAAAACCTAACACTGGCCCCAGGCACAGCCAGCCTCAGGACAATGAGGTTTTTGGTCCCTGTCTTAGACAGAGGAGGTGGCAATCTATTTCAGTGAAGAAAATAATCCCAAAGATTCAATCATCTGGCTTCTAAAGTATCAAAGAAGATTAAGGGGTATGAATTAAGCTGAAATTCCTTGACCTACTGAATATAAAAGTACTATTAGCTTTAGGTCATCACATTACAGTTATCCCTTCTACATTGGGGGGTGGCAGAGTAAGGGATGTGGGACCCCCCCACCCATGATCTGGGAAATCCAAGTAAAATGTTTTGGCCCAGAGAAAATGTCTGAATTTTTTCCTTTTCTTTCGTCAGGTGCTTTTAGTATTTTAAGAGATAAAATATGTTGATGCACAATGCTATACATGTATTTTATGCATTTCTGAGTTTCTAAACTCTGTGTGGTTTGCTGGCCTTCACACATCATCTGTGGCTTCCACGAAACTTCTCCAAAATTCCCATTTAGTTTCTTATGCCAACCCATGATATATTGAGACCTCCATGGGGAAAGTTGTGATGTGGAAAGGATAACTGTATGCTAAGAGAACTTAGGGATCGAGTAGTTCCCCTAAATGATTCCAAATCATAAATGCAGAGAGAACTGTGGATGGAGCCAAGATGGCAGATGAGAGGCTGTGACTGCCACAAGCTCCTGATAAACCCATCCACTCACCCCAAAATAATGCCATAAGACAACCCCTGGAGCAACCTAACTCACATAAGAACAGAGACTATTTTCCAGCCAAAGATGGCAACTGGGATCACCTGCTGATTGGGCCAAGAGAGGCACTCAGCGTGCAACCCCAACCCAGCCAGGAACAGGCAGCTCTTTCAGGGCCTCAGAGTCTCAAAGAAGGAATAACATACACAATCAAGTAGGTATAGTAATAGATTGTGCCCTGAGGGAAAGTGGGAGGGGAAGGAGATGGGGGAGGGGAAAGGCAAAGGAAGGAAGGGCAAATTAGGGGAGGGGGCAGTAAAAAACAAAACACTAGGAAGGAGAGGATGAAGGAAGATATTTACTCTATTTTCTATCAAGGGAGGGAATAAGATGGAGGGTAATACAGTTAGCAATAGTAACTGTGAAAGAAATGATGAGCAGGATGCTATCAGAAGGACATATGAAAAATGCAAACCATCAACAGAGGAAGGACTGATGGTATCTGAATACAGATTGAAGTATAATTTTATTTGTTGTCTCCTCTTTCTAAAGGTATTTTGTCTACTTTCTTTTACAACCTGACATATTGAATTGCTGGATTTCATAAGGAGGGATGAGGAGGGAGGGAAGAAGAAAATTTAGAACACAAAGTTTTTAAAAATCAATGTGAAAAGTAATGATAAGCAGGAGGAGTTCAGAGAAACCTGGAAGGACTTACATAAACTGATGCTGACTGAGAGGAGCAGAACCAGGAGAACATTGTACACAGTAACAGTAACATTGTGTGATGAACGATGGGGATAGACTTGGCTCTTTTTAGCGATACAACAGTCTAAAACAATTTCAAAGAACTTCATAATAGAAAATGTTCTCAACATCTAGAAAAAAAGAACTGTGGTTTATGAATGCAAATTGAACCATACTGTTTCTACTTTGGGGCTGTTTTTTTTTTTTCCTTCTTCTTTGAGGTTTCTCCCTTGTGCTCTGATTCTTCTTTCACAAAATGATGTTCGATGTGATTGCACATATATAACATATATTAGATTGCTTTCTGTCTTGGGGAGGAGGGAAGGTAGGAGAAAAATTTGGAACTAAAAATCCTATGAAAACAAATGTTGAAAACTATCCTTATATGTAACTGGAAAATAATAAAATACCAAGTAACATAAAAAGACAAATCATAAATGCACTAAGAACAAGAGTATGCAGTCAGGATGTTATAAGGAGCCTTATTTTTGATCTAGTACACACACACACACACACACACACACACATCATGGGGCGCAGAACACCCCAGAATTTCTCTGGGGCACACCGAGGAATCTTCTCCTTGAGAAACTAAACCAGAGGACAGATAACGCCTAGAGAGATAAACTGAACCAAATCGGGCTGAGCTAGCTTGGGATTCCTACCCTTCATTCTGGTCTCCCTTACCCTGGGGAGATAAATTTGGGTGTGGCTTCGGCCTTTGTGTTCTGAAGAGGGATCTGTAGCCACCCCTCACCCAATTCCTTTAGTCACTACCAGTGGGGGATGGTCCTCCACTCCTCACCCAATTCCCCCAGCTACCACCAGTGAGGGATGGTCCTCTCTCACTAAAGGAACTTTTCACGGGCAGATGGGCCACCCCCATCAGTCCCCTATAAAAGTACCTTCCAGTCTCCTGTTCGAGGAGATTTGGTACCTCTGAGCCATGTGCTTTATGCCAAATCTCCCCATGAAAAGTCTAAGGATTTCTTTCATGGTTTCCCTCCCCCCACCCTTCCCTTCCCTTGCTCCTAAATAAACTATCACCTTATCCTAACTGCGTTTTGTGTGCAAGAGGGTGTAATTCTTTAAAGAGGAATTCCCAAGAACCCCAACCCCAAACCGTACCCCATTTCCCCATATCACACACAAAATCTTATAAGGGAAACCCAGAACGAAAAAGTGACTCTTGGCTAAGACTGCATCACTGATTTCCTATGCCATCTATTAAAATGGCAAAACCATAGCTATTGAATTGACAAAACCAAAGGCAGCATGGCATAATAGAAATGATACTGAATTTGGTGTGAGGGGACCTGAGTTTAAATTCCAACTCTGCTTCTGTGTGACTTTGGGCAAGTCCATTAATCTCTCATTTTCTTATATTGAAGTGAGGGAATGGGGTGACACTATAAATTTCCTTCCAGCATTCCCTTTACTCCCTCCATTCCCCAATCCTAGAAACCCAGTGTCTTCATACTGGTCCCCATCTTCTATGTACTTCTATGAGTACACTACATTCTGAAACTTTCCTCACCCTTATACCTATAAGAATTCACTTGACCCCATTCTACTTTCCAAGGCCTCTTTAAGACATAGGATAAAATGTTTATCTGATTTTTATGTTATCAGCATTATTGTTATTATTGTTATTCAGGTCTTATTAAGCTAAAAGAGGCTTCAAGAACAGTTCAGGCAATGGACTGTATCTGTCATCTAAATGAGAACCAGCCTAGTTAAATTCAGAGAGGTTCATTACAAGAACACTGGCCACAGGTAATGATTTTTTTTTGGCACAGAAATTCATGAAAATCTGCATCAGGGCAAGGAGTAGTGACACCAATTAAGTTGTGATCTCTTAAGTATTCAAAGCATAATTCAAGAAAAACCTTATCTTTCAGAAATGAAAAGGTAAAGGAAAGGGGGAACCTTAAGCCCTAAATTCCATCTGCCTTCTAATGCAAGTTTCTAACAGGTTACATTATTCATGGTTATACATTTGTATGTATACATTTGTATGAAGACAGGATTAACTCTGGTCAAAATAGGAGGAGGGGCAGCTAGGTGCCGCAGTGGATAGAGCACCAGCCCTGGATTCAGGAGGACCTGAGTTCAAATCTGACCTCAGACACTTAACACTTACTAGCTGTGTGACCCTGGGCAAGTCACTTAACCCCAATTGCCCCGCAAAAAAAAAAAAAATAGGAGGAAGGAAAGTTGGAGTTTTCTGTTGTTTGTTTTATATTGGAGGGGGGTTTGCTATTTACAGATAGATGGGTAGATGGGTAGTTTGCTGGCTGACTGAATAGATGGGTAGATAGATATAATAAAGATAGGAAAGTGGGCTAAGATGATGAAGAACAATGACCTAGCCCCCTCCTCTTAGTGTACCCTTACTTACAATTGTTTACATGCCAATCCAGAGAGTGTCTTGGAAGTAAAATGGATTCTCAGATGTTGTATATGGCTTTTCTGGGATTTCTTATACTCACTTATTCCATCTCTTATCTACACACGTTGGTACTGGTTCTTTCTCCTACCTGAAATGCACTCCAACATTACCTCCAGACATTTAATATCCCTATTTCCTTCAAAACTCAGTTCAAGCACTGCTTCCTATAGGATGCCTTTCCTGATCCCTTACCCCTTAGCTGCCAGTGCCCTCCTCATCTCTCCCCCCAAAATATACAACTTGTATTTATTTTTTAAAATCTATCTTGTAAAGAAAAATAGACCTAATCAAAAGAGACCATCAGGAAAGCTACATTTTGATAAAAGGTACAATAAACAAAAAAGCAAAAACAAAAAAATGTATATACCTTTCCTTGTATCACACTACTTTGGAAGCACCAAAAACTTGCAGACCCCCAAAATTAGCTCTGAAAACAGCAGCATGAAAAATCTTGAAGCTCCCTACCCCAGGTGAGCAGAGTCCAACTTTAACAGAAAGTTCAAAGTCAATAAATAGGCTGAGAAAATGAGCAATCAAACAACAACAAAAAAATACTTTGACCATAAAAAGCTACAATGGTGGCAGGAAAGACCAAGACAAACTCAGAAGAAGATAACAATGTGAAACCAGCTACAAACAAAGCCATAAAAACAATATGAATTGGACCCTAGCCCGTCCAGAATTTCTGGAAGAGTTAGAGAAAGAGAAGAGTTGTACAGGAAAATTTGTGAAAAGAAATTAAATTAATGCAAGAAAATTATGAAAAGAAAATCAAGAGTTCTAGAGGCAGAGTCAAGATTGCAGGATGAAACCAGTAAGCTGCCTCAGCTCTCCCAAATTTCCCTCAGAAACAAAATTTAAATTAAGCCTCTCAACAGATTCTAGAGCTGTAAAACCTGCAAAAAAAAAAAGGCAAAGTGAAATAATCTTCCAACTTAAGATAACCTAGAAGATCTTCAGAAAAGTTCCCTCTCATCTGGGTAAAAGGGGAGCACAACTCAGTGCAGAAGCTGTCTGGGCAAGTCAGCAAAAGGCTCTTAGTCAAAGCAGAGATTAGCAGCTAAGGACCCTTGGTTCTAGCTCAGCAAGCTAATGGCACAACCAGTCAGTTATGAAGTACCCAGCCACAACATAGAAGGCAATCTGCCAGCTGGAGTATCTGATACCCAACAGACCCAACTAGGCTGGGCCACTCCAGTGCAGTGAATAAGCTATAAGCAACTGAAGCCTCAGAGAGAAAGCCAATACCTGGGCCCCTGGCCCCCCAGTAAAAGAAGCTTGAGATAGTGCACATTGTACTCCAGGAGCAGAACTCAACTTTAAAAGGTACAAAAGAGGCTAAAAATGAGTAAGAAACAGAAAAGAACCCTCACCATTGAAAATTACCATGTTGGCAGGGAGGATCAAAACATACACTCAGAGGAGGACAACAATGTTAAATTGTCTTAAAGGGGAAGAGGAATTGGTCTCAAAACCAAAAAGCCCTCTTGTAAGAGGTCAAAATGGATTTTATAAACCAAATAAGAGAGGTAGAAGAAAAATTGGGAAAAGAAATGAGAGTTATGCAAGAGAATCAATAGCTAGGGGCAGCTAGGTGGCACAGTGGATAAAGCACCAGCTTTGGATTCAGGAGGACCCGAGTTCAAATCTGGCCTCAGACACTTGACACTTACTAACTGTGTGATCCTGGACAATTCACTTAACCCTCATTGCCCCACCAAAAAGAGAGAGAGAGAGAGAGTCAATAGCTTGAGAAAAGGACAAAAATTGACTGAGGAAAACAACTCATTAAAAAATGCTATTGGCCAAATGCTAAAGGATGTGCAAAAGCTTACTGGGGAAAATCATTCCTTAAGAAGCAGAATTGGGCACATGGAAGCTAATGACTCAATTAGATAACAGGAAGAAGTAAAGTAGAATCAAAAGAATGTAAAAGTAAAAGAAAACATAAAATACCTCTTCAGAAAAACAACAGACCTGGAAAATAAATCCACGAGGGACAATCCAAGAATAATTGTACTGCCTGAGGACCGTGAACATAAAAGAAGAGCCTAGACAGCATATTTCATGACATTATCAAGGAGAACTGCCCCAATGTCTTAGAATCAGAGGAAAAAATAGTCATTGAAAGAATCCACCGATCATCTCCTAAAAGAGGCCCCACAAGGAAAACTCCAAGGAATACCATAGCTAAATTCCAGAATTATCAAGTAAAAGAGAAAATACTTCAAGCAGCCAGAAAAAAAAAACCAACTTAAATATCAAGGAACAACAATAAGTATTACACAGAACCTGGAAGCTTCGATATTAAAGGATTGGAGGGCTTGGAATATGATATTCTGGAGGGCAAAGGAACTGGGATTACAACCAAGAATGTACTACCCAGAAAAATTAATCATAATCTTTCAGGGGAAAAGATGGATATTCAATGAAATAGGACACTTTAAAATTTTTCTAATGAAAATCCCAGAACTGAAGAGAAAATTCAATCTACAAATACAAGACTCAAGAGATGCATGAAAAGGTAAAATGAGGGGAAAAGCAAAACATGTTATTCAATAAAGTTAAAATGTTTCCATCCCTACACAGGAAGAATATATTTGTAACTCTTGAGAACTGTATCTTTATTAAGGCAGGTAGGAGGAGTACATACAGACAGAAGGTATGGGTATAAGTTAATTCTGATGTGATGATATTTTTAAAAACCTTAAGGGGTAAGAAAAAGGATTATACTGGGAGAAGAGGAAAGGGAAGGCAGAATGGGGGTAAATCACATCACATGAAGAGGCAGAAGAAACCAATTACAATAGAGGGAAATAAGAGAAGGGTGAGCATTGTTTTGACCTTACTCTCATCTGATTTGTCTCAAAGAGGGAATAACAAACACACTCAGTTGGATATAGAATTGTATCTTACTCTATAGGGAAGTAAAAGAGGAAAGGGGAAAGAAAATCATCATAATCATAACTGTGAAGGTAAATGCAATGAACTCTCCCATAAAACTGAAGTGAATAGGGGGCGGCTAGGTGGCACAGTGGATAAAGAACCGGCCCTGGATTCAGAAGTACCTAAGTTCAAATCCAGCCTCAGACACTTGACACTTACTAGCTGTGTGACCCTGGGCAAGTCACTTAACCCCCATTGCCCTTCAAAAAAAAAAACCTGAAGTGAATAGCAGAGTGGATTAAAAACCAGAATCTTACAATATGTTGCTTATAAGAAACACATTTGTAGTAGAGAGATACACACAGAGTAAGGGTAAAAGTCTGGAGCAGAATATATTACATTTCAGGTGAAGTAAAAAAAAAAAAAGCAGGGGTGGCAATCCTTATCTCAGAAAAAGCAAAACTTGACCCAATTAAAAGAAATAAGAAAGGAAACTACATCTTGCTAAAAGGTATTATAGACAATGAAGTAATATCAATACTAAATATGGTAAAGAATTAATTGTTATTTGAGGTTTTTATGCCTGGGGCTCCGCACACCGCACAGTGCTCCACCCACTGGTTGTAGCCATTGCCATGGCACTGGCACCTCACATCATCACCACTTGTCAATGCCTACATGGGCCTGGCAAAATTATAATGACTGGAATCCTAGTGAGGACAGTCATGTGGCTGTCAGAGCAGCCATCCAATTGGCTGGGGACTGTGGGGTTTCTGGGATTGGGGGAGGAGAATTTGCCATTCTAGCTGGACGCTGGAAGGAGACAGGAACTCTGCTGTGTATTCTCAGCTGATTCCTGGACAGTGGTATTTCTTCAGGTTGGATAATTTCCCTTTCCCCATTTTATTTCCTTTCCCTTGATCCTACTGATCTTGTTTGTGTGTGTGTGTGTGTGTGATTTTTTTTAAGTTTGTTCTTGTTAAAATAAATTCTATTCTGTTTTGAGGGAGGCTGCTGGTCTCCTTCCTTGCCCCAAAATTGCTTTGAGCTACTTAGCTAACACTCCTCAATTAAAAATTGGTCCCCACAATATATATATATATGTGTGTGTGTGTGTGTGTGTGTGTGTGTGTGTGTGTGTGTGTGTGCAACAAGTGGTACAGCATCCAAATTCTTAGAGAAGAAGTTAAGCGAGTTACAGGAATAAATAGATAGCAAAACTATATTGGGGGGGGACCTCAATCCCCCCCTCTTAGAACTAGACAAATCTAATTACAAGATAAATAAGAAATAAGTTAAGGAGGTGAATAGAATTTTTGAAACATTAAATATGCTAGATCTCTGGAGAAAATTGAATGGGGATAGAAAAGAATATATCTTTTTCTCAGAAGTACATGGCACCTACACAAAAATTGACCATGTATTAGGGCATAAAAACCTCACAGTCAAATGCAGAAAGGCAAAAATAGTAAATGCATTCTTTTCAGATCATGATGCAACAAAAATTCTGTGTAATAAAGGACCATGGAAAGATAGACCAAAAATTTAATTGGAAACTAAATAATCTCATCCTAAAAATCATAGAAACAATCAATAATTTCATCCAAGAAAATTTTTAATGTTTAAAATAAATATTTTTTGAAAAATGAAATCTATCTTGTATATATATATATATATGTGTGTGTGTGTGTGTGTGAATATACATTTTGTATTTATCTAGCATGTGCTTATTTATTCACATCTCTCCTGATAGAATACAATCATAATAATAACAACAAGCATCTGTATAATGCTTTAAGATTTGCAAAGTTTAATCCTCACAAAACCCCCAGGAAGGAGGCATTATTATTATCTCCATGTTAGAGATGAGGAAACTGAGGCAGACAAATGTTAAGTGACTTGCCTAGGGTCTCACAGCTAGTCAATGTCTGAGGGTGTCAGGACTTCCTGAGACCAAGCCCAGTGCTCTACCCACTATGCCATCAGCTACCTCAAAAGCAGGAACTGTTTATTTCTGTCTTTGTATCTCTAGAATCTAGCAAATGTCTGGAACATGGTAGGCACTTAATAAAATACATATCAATTGATTTATTTCCTTAAATGACTATGGCTCAAAACAGAACTTTTAAAACATTGTTTTATTTATGGAATAGTCTTATGATCCCTATTTTGAATTTTAGAAGCATAGAGGTGAAATATTTTATATTTCTCCCTTGAGAATAAAGTTACTAGAAAACATGGAAAAAGTGAGTATCCATAGATTAGAGAACAACTGGACAAATTATAGCACATGAAAATTATGAACTATTTTATTATTATACTGAAAGGAAATTACTAATATGAGGAATCTAGAGAACTCTGAGGAAACATATACAATGTATAGCAAAGGAAACAGAACTAGAAAAGAAATATACACAGTGACTTCGATAATGTAAAGGAACACAATACTAAGAAGCTGCTAAACTTTGATTAACTGTAATGGCTAATCTAAGACCTAGAGATGAGATGATGAACCACACCTTCCTCCTCTTAGTTAGAAGGATGGGAGAAGGGGGCAGCTAGATGGCGCAGTGGATAGAGCACCGGCCCTGGAGTCAGGAGTACCTGAGTTCAAATCTGGCCTCAGACACTTAACACTTACTAGCTGTGTGACCCTGGGCAAGTCACTTGACCCCAATTGCCTCACAACCCCCCCCCCCAAAAAAAAAGAAGGATGGGCGAATATGATGCAGAATGTGCAACTTCATTGGTTCAGTTTGAAGAAATTATTTTCTTTGTTACGAGGGAATGTTCAATTGAAATGATTATGTGGGGTTTTTTTTTAAAGGCATCAATAAGCTTAATTTTTTAAAGAATAAGGATGCTTTTAATTTTTGTTCCTCTAGTTTTATGGTATAAAGGATGTTCTTGTGCCCATCAATAAAAGGATCCTCATCTCAAGCACCCTTAAGGATATTTCTCTTTTTTAGAAGGACAGAGATTTATTCTCGGGAAAGGTCTAAGTTGGGAATCATTTCAATGAGGACAACATATGCTTAATTTAACCCACAAGCCTTTTTGGTAAAAGCTAGCTTATTCTGGAATCTCCCTTTGAAAGAATTTTGAGGATTCTGACAGAGAGATCTGAAAAATGTTGTGAGATTATCCTTATCCCAAATGCCCACATCTTTGAAAACACTCCAGAAAATTAGATGTGCCAAAGATAAACCCGTCAGGAAGGTCAAAAGAAACCAGAATTTATTCTCAAATGCTAAGTAGCAGCACAGTTATCCCTTCTGTTAGATTTAATCAAAAGGTTTCTTGGGCGCTCCCTCCGTAAATTTCAATTTGACTCATCTTTATTTGTAAAAGTGAAAACAAATCTGAAAAACAAAATCAAGGTTTTATGGATCACAGATGCAAATCACAATAGGCTCATATGTGAGTTCTCATCCATAAAAGGTCTCTCACTCATCGCATAAATAATGCAGTGCCAACCACTCACTCATAACCCAAGAGTCTTTGCTGTGGCCTCTAATTTCTTTTTTATCAAGATGCTTAAGGTATAGCATTCTATTGTGTAGCACAATTATTTCACTTTTACTTTTTTGAGAGGATAGGCAATTGATCATGGAGGTACATTCCCTTCCCTTTTTTTGAAATCCATGCCTAATAAGATTCCCTAAAACTGCTAAAAAAAAGTTAGTCTCCTATGTCCAGATATGTGAATAACATGCACATTCTATATTTTATATAACCCTCCATCCATTCTCATTGGTACAAACAGTATAAACCTCAATGGGAGAAAAAAGAGAGAGGTTTTACTCTCTCTGTGTGTACATTTTTATCTATATATCTGTGTATGTGTGTGTATGTGTGTGTATATATGTATGTATGTATGTATGTTGTTATAACTTCCTTTAATTCCTGCTCTGATGCCTCATTATAGTATAGAGGTGACTTTTCCTGGGCTCTCAAAGGCCAAGACAATGGTGCATACTTCTGGCAAGTGCTAAAAAGTTGGCTTTCTAACTTCATAGTTTAAAAAAGAACATTTTGAAAAGATAGAGAGGGGCAGCTAGGTGGTGCAGTGGATAGAGCACCGGCCCAGGAGTCAGGAGGACCTGAGTTCAAATCCGGATTCAGACACTTATCACTTACTGGCTGTGTGACCCTGGGCAAGTCACTTAACCCCAATTGCCTCACCAAAAAAAAGAAAAGATAGAGAGATCTTTGTCTAACTTCTATTGTCATGTTAAGTTCCATTCAACTTGCATTTTTAATTGCCTACTATGTGCCAAGCACAGGGCTAGTCACTGAAGATGCCAGGAGAAAAGAAATAGTCTCTGGCCTCATAGAACTTACATTCTATTGCACATATAAGTAAATACAAAGAATACATGAAATGGTTTCAAGAGGAAGACAGAAAGACAGCATTACCAATTTGGGTACCAGAAAAGGTATTGAGTAGGAAATGAAACTGCAGAAACCTGTCAGAAAACAAAAACAAAAACAAAAACCTATAACATCTACTAGTCAGGAGAGCAATATGCCTTTTTCCAGTGCTACCTTATCTGAACACTATTTACAGCAAATATTTTGCCATCATTTTTGCTTATTAGCTTTTGAATGCATATACTGTATAGAAATGATAAAGTAACACACGGGTTGACTGTAACCACAGAACTGTGGGTTTGGGGATGCTTTGCATTTTTTTTTTTTAGCACAGGAAGCTAAAAATGGTGGAATCCATGTAACATTAAAGGGAGAAGCAGCCTTGATTGATATGAAACAAAAAAATTGCTTCCCCTTTTTGAACTTCATGTTGCTTTTATGCCTCATTCCTAAAATTATCCCTTAGATAAAAGTTTCCCAAAGATTCATACCTACCAATGTGGGAGAGCTGGGACACTAATCCACTGTTGGTGGAGTTATGAAAAGATCCAACCATTCTGGAGAGTAATTTGGAACTATGCCCAAAGGGCTATAGAACTGTGCATACCCTTTGATCCAGCAATACCACTGCTAGGGTTTTTTTTGTTGTTGTTGTTGTTTTGTTTTTACGCAGGGCAATGAGGGTTAAGTGACTTGCCTAGAGTCACACAGCTAGTAAGTGTCAAGTGTCTGAGGCCGGATTTGAACTTGGGTCCTCCTGAATCCAAAGCTGGTGCTTTATCCACTGTGCCACCTACCTGACCCCTACTGCTAGGTTTATATCCCAAAGACATCCCCAAAAAGAAAGACCTATTTGTACAAAAATATTTATAGCCGCTCTTTTTGTGGTGGCTAAGAATTGGAAATCAAAGGAATGCCCATCAATTGGGGAATGGCTAAACAAGCTTTGGTATATGATAGTGATGGAATATTATTGTGCTATAAGAAATGACAAGCAGGATAATTTCAGAAAGGCCTAGAAAGACTTGTATGAACTGATGTATAGTGAAGTGAGCAGAACCAAGAGAACATTGTGCACAGAGACAGCAATATTGTTCAGTGAAGAACTGTGAATGACTTAAATATTCTCAACAATACAATGATCCAAGACAATCCCAAAGGACTATTGATGAAACATACTATCTACCTCCAAAGAAAGTACTGATATTGATGGAATACAGACTGAAGCATGCTATTCTTCACTTTCTTTCATTTTTTCTTTTATTCAAGTTTTCATATGCAAAATGACTAATATGGTAATCTTTTATATAATTATACATGTATAACCTATATCTGATATAGGTTACTGGCTCAGGGAAGGGTGAGGGGAGGCAGGAAAGGAGGGATAAAAATCAGGATCCAAAACTACAAACAAAAATGTTTTATTATTTAAAAAAAATTTAATACTTATCAGCTTTAATTATAAACTAAATTTATTCTCCTCTAACCATTAAAAAGAATCTGATTTTTTCTGAATTATCCCAATGTTAAAATATTGTGGGTTCTTGTTACAGAAATTGACATGTACGGGGCATCCCAGAAGTCTTAGTACAATTTAAAAATTAACTTAAACTGCACTTAAGCTTTTGGGAAGCCCTATATTTTAATACTTCTATGAATCTGGAATGTCATCATTATGGACACTGCTGCCACCAGTATGGATCACTATCCATCTATACCTTTCTGTCCTTTGTCCCTGTTCTCCCATTGGTCATCTAGGGCAAGGCATCTTAAATTTTTTTCCACTTGTAACCCCTTTTTGCTTGGGAAATGTTTACGTGACCCCCCCCCAGGTATATAGGTATATAAAATAGGTACATATAACCTTTTACTATTGCCAAATTTTTCATGACCCCCACATTCAGTTACATGACCACATATGGGGTCACAACCCACAGTTTAAGAAGCTTTGATCTAGAGCATGTGTGGAAGGCCTTTCTCTAGGTTCTTTAACATTATGTGGGTACCCATAGTATACTGGCATAATAACACATGCCTAGGTGTTATTTCTCATTCTTACTACATGATTGGCCACCTCCTTTTCTATTTTGAAATAGTCTGGATTCTATTATCAATTATTATATTCACTAAATAGCCAGCTCTCCATATGAGACTGCGTATTTATTTGTTCTGTACATATATGTATACTTGTCTCCCCTATTAGAATGTTACCTCTTTACAAGTAGGGATTATTTTATTTATTGTATACAATAGCATGCCTTTGCCTTCCCCCCTCACTTCTTCCCCTAGGTCATCCAAGCAACCATCAAGCTGCTTGACTACTCACAAGTGGGTGAGATGGGAGTCACCAACTCTATTCTTTATGATGAGATAAAGGACCATTGGGCCTTACCATCTTCCCTAACTCTACCTCCTAAGATCCTCCAGGCCTTAATCTTTCTCTATTCCCCACAGTGCCAGCATTTTCATTTTACCTTTCAGATTACAATTTAGCAATACCTTCTTATCCTTTGCAATGCCTATCCCTATTCCCTCATTGGTCCTCTATAGCATCTTTGCTGAGGTTTTCCTCTGGGTTCTTTAGAATTTCGTGATGTTCAAGTGATTAAGGCCTGAACTAAGGTGGTAGTTGTGTGAGTAGAAAAGTAGAAGTCATGAAAAAAGCATTGTAGAAGTTGAAATATCAAGATTTGTACTGTCTGGATATGTGAAGTGAGGGAAAGTGAAGGGTCAAAGTGAAGGTGAGGTTAGGAACCTGGAAGAATGGTGGTGCTTTCCACAGAAATAGGGAAGTTCGGAACATAGGTAGCTTTGGGGAGAAAGATAATGGATTCAGTCTTGAACATGTTGAATTTGATGAGCATCCATCCTAAAACAGATAATAGACGACTAATGATGTGGAGCTCAACTTCAGGAGAGAGATTAGGGCTCATCATAATACATACAATAGTCAAACCAATGTAACTGGTGAATTTGTGCAGAGAGCAAAGAAGAAGAGAAGAGGATACAGGACAAAGCCTTGGGGAAAACCTTCAATTAGGGGGCTTGATGTGGATAAGCTAGAAAACGGGCAGCCAGACAGGCAGGAAGAGTACAAGGAAGAAGTAGTTTCAATAGAAGCCTAGAAATCAAAGAGTATCCAGAATAGAAAATAATAACCCATTTCAAATATGGCAGAGAGGATAAGGAAGATGAAGACTAAGAAAAGATCATAAGAGTCAGCAATTAATATATCACTGATAATTTGGAGAAAGCCATGTCAATTGAGTATTGAGATTAAATGCCAGAATGCAAAGGGCTGAGGAGAAAAAAATAGAGATAATTAGCATAGAAAGCTTTTGGCTGAGAAAGGGAGAAGAGACACAAGATGGAGGCTTAAAGGGATGGGAGGGTCAAGTAAGGATTCTTTAAAGCTGTGGGAGATGATACCCCAAAGAGAATGGGGAAAAAATGGGAAGAGACCCACATGTACAAAAAATATTTAGAGTAATTCTTTTTGTCATGGCTGTGGTAAAAAGTTTTAACAGTCGGTTAGATAATGGAGAGACGCCAGTTGTTTTTTAGGACCACCCTTTTGGGGAGGAGACCAACAGCATGAGCATGTCCACCTGCGACGCACACCAGATTGCCTGCTGAGCACTTGACTTCTGGGGTGCGAGCTTAAAAGGCAAGGAGAGAACAGAAGTGGGGCTTTTTCCTGATCCACTGGTCTCCTGGCTGCACTGCACAGACAGACACGGACTGGAGTTTGACTCGGCCCAGCTCTCAGTTAACAGCACGTGCTTGACTCGGTCTCTCTCCCCAAAGGTGGCCTTTGGCTTTTGGTGAGTTTTATACAGAATATAGACTAAGCCTAGACTTAAGACGATTTGTATTGTATTTCTACTTTCCTATCCTTCTAATCAACATCACCTTGTGACTACCATACAATAAGAGCTCTATCTAGAAAACCAGAAGCTTCTTCCATTTACTAGTCTGGGAGATAAATTAAGGGAAAGGTTAAGTAGGGTAGATTTATGATCTAATATCCAATTTTAATCTCACATGGCAAAGAATTGGAAGTTAAAAGGATGCCCATCAACTGGGGAAGGGCTGAAAATGATGACATGTGAATGTGATGGAAAACCATGGAGCTATAAAAAATCACAAAGAGTATGGTTTCAGAAAGGCCTGGGAAGACATAATCTGAATTGATGCAAAGTAAAGTGAGCAACATCAGGAGAACAATTTACACAGTAACAGCAATTTTGTAAAGCTAATCAACTGTGAAGACTTAGTAATTCTGTTCAGCCCAGTAACCCACCACAATTCCAAAAGCTAAATGATAAAAAATGCTATTCCACCTCCAGAAAGAGAAATGGTGAACTCAGAACAACCACAGCTCACAAAGTTTTGCTGCCTGGTTAATTAGCAAGTTGGCCTGGGGTTATCTATGGACCAGAGAGCAGGCCAGGCAGGTGAAGAACCTGCCCCTCCTTAAATTGTATCACCTGTGACCCCCTGAAGCTTGGGACAGTACAGTCTGGAAACGGTGCCCCACTTTAAGAAGGAATTTAAAAATTCAAGTAAAAGGCAGCCAAGATGAGCAGACAGAGAAAGATGCAGACCATAGAAAGTTTCTTTAGTGACAAGGAAGATCGAGGTGCACCCTCAGAAGAGGACAGCAACATCGGGGCTCCTACATCCAAAGCTTCAAGAAATGGTGGACTCAGTGTACAGACTAAAGTGTATTTTATCTTTCTTTTGGCTTGAACATAGCTAATCCAGAGATGCGTTTTACATGACTTCAAACTCATAATGGGTTTCATATTTCTTGTCTTCTCAATGATTGGGGGATGGAGAGAGGGATAGAATTTGGAAATGAAAATAAAATTAAATTGAACAACAACAGGAAAGGAGAATAGAAAAAGCAAACAAGAAGGAGTTCTTTGAAAACTATATGCTAGTTCTCTGTCTTCTCTGCTCTATGGCAGTTCTTCATCTTTGCCCCTCACCCACTGAGAATGTACACCTGCACCAAATTCATTTCCACCCCTACTCTTGTGAGGTTTGCCAAGTTGACTGTATTTGCAGGGGTGCTAAAACAACTAGAGATCCCAATAGGTGAAAACCTCAGCATCTTGGCAATATCAAGTCCCTTGATCTCATTTGACCCCAAATGTGGCTTCCAAACTGGCACCATCTCATGGGACATTAGCAATAGCAGCCAAGTTCAGTGGAACTGGGGCTGCCAATGTGGGGTTGGGATGGGGGGCTGCCTCCAGAGCTCAGACTGAGATCTCTTCATTGGTTATGGCAGGAACTTCTCCCTGAAACAGCAGTTCTTCTCCTATGGCATCCAGGGGTTTGCCCTCTCTGGGGCCATGGGGCTCTTTTGCCTGATGGTGGCCTTCCTCATCCTCTTCACCATGGGATGGAGCCATTTCTATTCCCTAACATTTCCAGACATTCCTCCTCCTCCTCCTCCTCCTCCTCCTTTTGCTTCCATGTCTTTTGCAGCCTGTGTGTACTGTTAAGGGGTAAAATTCTAGCTAAACTGTCTAAAATATCTAATGAGTGGTCACCAATAAATTATAAGCTTTAGCAAGAGTTAGACTTTTAAGCATTTATTAAGGAGAATAAGAATTTGGTAAAGAGAGAGAGAAAGGCCTAGATTTCTATCTATTAAAGGGAGAGCACATTTTTAGCTCCCTTCTCCGCCAGCGTCCCCAGGAAAAAAAGCGAGCCTGAGCGCCAGTCTCTTCCTTCCTCCTCCCACTAGCCCGCGTCACTTCCTGACTCCTGGTCTTGCCCTCAAAGACCTCCCCTTCATGGGCAGAACTCTTCTACAGTAAGTATCCAGCAGGTGGCGTTATTCCAATCGTTACAGTACCTCCCCCTCCCCAGGCAGCCCTGGAGAAAACCATTGGTTCAGAGTTTGACAGGGGAAGACAAATAATGTATTAATAAGCTTTGGGGGGGGGGAAGTTATGCATTGAACTTGTTATATACTTAAAAAGAAAAGGAAGCTTTATAGAATAGAGAAAAAGTTTCATGTATAATCTTCTTTTTCTATTCTACTTTTTACACATAAATTTTTATTTGGTGTTTGTTAAGTTCAAAATAAAAATATAAAATTTCCTTTGAAATCAAATGTCCAGGGGCAGGTAGGTAATACACTGGATGGAACACTGGCCCTGGAGTCAGAAGGACCTGAGTTCAAATGCAGCCTCAGACCATAACTAGCTGTGTGACTCCAGCCAGGTCACTTAACTCCCAATTGCCTCCACAAAAGAAATAAATATAATTTTTAAAATCAAACATCTGGCTCTTGACAAATTAGGAGACTGATTTAGTCAATAAGTACTATGTTATTAATTTTATAATAATAATATTCTTGGGTTTTTTGTAGGAAAAGTTGTGAAACTGAAGTGGGTGTTTTTTAGTATGCATTGTTTTTCTCCCTGGTTGTTGTAGGATTGTCTCCTTATCAACAATAATGGCTCTGCATAAATTGAATTGGGGGGTTTTCTTTGTTGAAAAAAACAAATTTTCTCCTTGACCTCTGGCTTCCATCTTCTGCTGTGTCTTTCCCTTAAAGAAAGAGGAAGAAGAAAGCCTTTGGGGAGCAGGATTTCCATGCTCTGCATTTCCTGCTTAATCTCCAGCCATCAGAGATAAGAAATATACTGAAATGGGGCTCCCATCTGATCATTTGACTGTATGCCTCCCATCTTACCACCAGGCTCCTTTGGGAAGAGGAATAGTGCTTTCCACTCAGTAATGAGCATCCTCACACCTGGTCATACCTTACACATCCCAGTGATTTTGAACCCTTGTAGATCCTCATCCAAATCACATTCACCATCCCCCAAAACCCTATAACTTACTCCTATCCCCCTCAACCTTCCTACCACAAATTCCAACCAAACACACATTGTACTTCTACTGTGTCCTCTGGAATGCATGTTCTGTAGGTAACACATAAATTTTTATCCTACTTTATCCTAAATTTCTCTCTTCTTCTATCTTCTGTTACTGAAACCTGGATTCTTCCCTGAAGAGACAGCTTCCAGTCACTCTTCCCAGGACTGTCTGCACCTTCACTTATTGAGGTGGACTCCCTAGTTGAGGTGAGGGAGTTGGAATACTCCCAGCTCCCCATTGCCACTTCCAGGTTCTCTCTCTACCCCCATCACTCAGTAAACTAATCCTCTTTTGAGATTCATGATGTTCAATCTCTACCACGCAATTAAAATCCTAGTAGCTATTGTCTAGAAATCTCCAGGTTACTCCCCTTCCTTCTATCATGAGTTTGATTAAATGGTTCACAATTTTTCTCTCCTCTCTAACTCTTTGTCCATACTGTGACCTCCAGTCTCCTGAGTCCTCAATTCTCTTCCAGGCCATCTCTCCTGCATTAGCCACCCTCTCTTTTCCTCATCTTGATCCCCTGGTGAACCAATTCAACTCTACACTGTCTTCTCCTCTATTGGGTCCATAGCTCCTCTCAGTATTTCAATGATTGCACTCTGTCGAGCCTCAACCTCACTCAAACCAACTACCACCTTCCCTCCTACATGCAAGCTGCTGAACAAAAGTGTAGAAAATCACACAGCCATTCGGATTGGTTCCATCATAAGTTTATGTTACATGACCTCAACTGGGCTATCATTGCTGTCAGGTAATCCTACTATACCTCCCTCATCAACTCACTGTCCCTACCTCCACAGCAGCTCTTCCAAACCTTTTCATCCCTTTTCAAATCTCCTATGGCTCCCCCTACTCCCACCCTCTAAGCTAAGAACCTAGCCTCATATCTCACTGAAACAATTGAGGCCATTCACTCCTTCTTCTCCCTTCTTCCTTATTTCATATCCTTCATATCCCTTCTGCCACCATCCCCTGCTTAACCTCTATTTCACTTATGAAATAGCCTTTTACTTCACCAAGGCTAATCCCTCTACCTGTTCAAGTGATGTCATTACATCCCATTTCCTCCAACAGATTATACCCAACATCATCAACACTCTATCACTTATATTCAATCTCTCATTGTTTACTGGCTCTTTCCCTACTGCCCACAAACATGACCAGCATAGAAAAAGCCCTGTTGATCCTTCCAGCCCTGCTAATTACTGCCCTATTTCTCTTCAGCCCTCTGTGGTTAAATTTCTTGAAAAGGCTATCTACAATAGGTGCCCCCACTATCTCTCCTTTCATTATCTTCTTAACCTCTTGCAATCCAGCTTCCAACCTCATCTTCCCATTGAAAGTCTTCACTCCAAAGTTACTAGTGATCTCTTAATTGAAAAACCCAATGGCCTCTGTTCAGTCCTCATCCTTCTTGATCTCTCTGCAAAGTCTCTGACAGTGTCAATCACTCTTTCCAACTTGAGATTCTCTTTTCTCTAGGTTTTTGGGGACATCACTCTCTCCTTGGTTCTCCTCCTACCTATCTGACCATTCCTCATTCTCCTTTGCTCAGTCCTCATCAGGATCATGCCCTCTAACCACAGGTGTCCCACAAGGTTGTTTGTTTGTTTTGGGTTTTTTGCAGGGCAATGAGGACTAAGTGACTTACTCAAGGTCGCACAGCTAGTAAGTGTCAAGTGTATGAGGCCGAATTTGAACTCAGTTCCTCCTGAATCCAGGGCTAGTGCTTTATCCACTGTGCCACCTAGTTGCCCCTGCAAGGTTTTGTTCCGGGCCCTCTTCTCTTTTCTCTCTATACTACTTCACTTGGTGACCTTATTACCATGTGAATTAATTAAATCACAAGGATTTAATTACCATTTCTATGTTGATAATCCTCAAATCTATCTATCTTGCCCTAACCTCTCTGCTGACCTCCAATCTTTATCTGCCTTTCATATATCTCAAACTGGATGCCCAAATTCTACCTGTAACTTTTCCCTTGTCTTTTATGTTTCTAGGAAATTTTCTTTGGTGCATTGTGGAAATATAGCATTCATATCATTATCTGCTTCATGATTTTTCATTATTTCCAATATGACAATAGTTAAAGTACTATCTATGGAGAACAATAAGTTCCTTATAATTCTTATACTTTTTCTCTTTGAGCTTTTCTCCAAGTCCATTATTTTTATCACATTGGTTTCCAAATCTTTTTTTTTTCTTTAATTTGAGTAATCTGGGATTTTTGTCTGCTTCCACTGTCCTTCCCTTCTGTCTTCCAGTAAAATGATTCTACTTTTCATTGATTCCATTGCTGTGTGAGGGCCAAATTGATATATGGAGTGTTATTTGGGTGACTTGCCTTAATATTGGGGTCCCAGAAATAATGAGGGAACTTTTAGGTTCACCCTCCCCTCTGAACTGCCCTTTTTAGGTATTTCTCACAGGCCAATAAGAAAGGATCCTTTAAGCTTTAGTTCACAAAAGGATCAGATTTTATTACTTGGGAATTAATTAAACAACAAAGGTGAAACTAATAAAAATCAAAGAAAGGGAAATAGGAAAATAGAAATACAGATAAATACTCTTAACTCTAAACTTAACCTATGCAATCCCCAGACCGTTTCCAATTAAACTAGTTCAAAGGAATTTAGGGTTTTTCATAATTAACTCACCAAAGCCTGGACAGTCTACAGTTGCCCTCGCCTGCCAGGAAAAACAGGCGCCCGGACAGAGAACTCGAGCCACCACCACAAGGGGAGAAGTCCCAGAGAGCGCGTTCTGGAAGAAGCCTCTACCTCCCTTCAGAGAGTGTTCAATCTTTCCTCCCCCAAAAGAGGAGGTCCTTCAAAAACTGCCTATGGAGAGTTCTCCTTCTGACCTCAGTAGCATATGTAACCTCAGGGTGGGCCAGGTGTGGCCCTCCCAAATGAGTCAGCCTAAAACTGCAATATTAATCTTTACTACAAATAATTTTTACCACAGCTGTTTTTTAATTCTCCACATGTGTTTCTAAACTGTTGCTTCTTCACTTTGTCCTATGTCTCAGCTCTAAGCAGTTCCTTACTTATTTCTTTTTTGTGATTTCTTTTGCTAATTCTATTTACTCCCTTAATTCTTTCTTTGGCCCTGGCTATATTATCATGCCTTGAGAAAATTCTTTGTTTCTGGCATGACTCTTTAGTATATTTTTCCTCTGCTATTTTTTTTGTACTGTATCTTTTAATTCTTATTTTTTCATAGTATTGGAATTCTTTGCTTTGTTCATTCCTGTTAGTGATTCTTAAGATTACTTTTTTGAGGATTTTTGATAGTTTTGCTTCTTTGGGGGGTTTCTGCTGTATTTGAATAGAATATTGAAAAGGTAGGCTCCCTTGTGATTTCTCATTCTGCCCTATTCACAGAAATAGTATAGACTTTTAAAGGAGACACTTTAAAACCTCTCTCACAGAATTGCCAAGACAAGTATAAAATAGTATCTGGACTATAGAAACATCATTATGCTCATAGGTTTGATTGCTGGCATAAACCACCAAATAAAAGAGATAAAAGTCAGTGAGAATTGAAATGTGCATGTGAATCAGTCTCTATTAGAGTAGGTATTGTAATCCACAAACCTTGCTTTTTGGGGATGGGGAAAGAAGAGTAAAGCTCTAACCTCTAGACATATCCCTTCCTTCCTTTCTTTTCTTCCTTCCATTTGTTCCTTCTTTCCTTCCTTCCTTTCTTTCCTTCTTTCCTCCCTTCCATGCAAGAATCTTCCCAACCTAGTAGTAGACTAATTTTAATCATAAATTTCTGCTTCCTCTCTGCCTCTCTTAACCTGCCAATAAAATCATTCTCTTCCTCTTTGGCATGTGCCTACTCCACCAAGAATCATATCACAGATAGGGAAACAAATCACAAGGATCTGATTGAGACCATACCCTTCTACTCATGTTGCTGACCTGGCCTAATGCATGCAGTGGCAACAGAACCAAGTATCTCATCCATAAAACTGGGAGGGGTTATGAGTGTGGTGTAACTTAGGTCTGCCAGTTCCACAGTAACATCCTACAGGACCTCTGTATGTTCCTGCCAAGCCCTAGCAATTAACTAAGACCCTGGCGATATTTCTGACTTTACCCTTCCCTACCTTGGAAGTGTTGGCCAATGACCTAATCTGGATGATGAGTGCTTACCTAAGTAGGGTCTTTCCTCGGTTGCCCCTTCTTCCCACTCTGTGTCCCCTTCCCTATGTATACCTCTCCAAAGCCCCAAGATTTCCCTGTGTGAGAAGTCACACACTTGCTAAAGGCTTCTTGCTTTGAATATCATTGACCAGTTATTGTTCTACAGCCTCCCCTTTAAGTTCCAGGGCAGCTGCAGAGGGCTAGAATGAGAACAGTAGTGTACAGAGTAAGAAGAGGAAGGAAGTCTATGTATTTTAGTCCTAACCAATGAATGGTTTTCAAAAAGTAATGCCAGAGTAACTGAAAGGTCATTCTCTCCTGGAGAGAATCCATTCATTCATCTTTTTTGCCATCCAAAATAAATATCATTAATATCCTTTTTTATTGTTAGAAGGCAGAAAAGAAATGGAAAAGCATATTATATTTGCAAATAGAATGCTATACGTTGATTTCCTTAATCATTCACATCACATTTAGAATGACCTTTCATATTTCATGGGAAGGTCAAAGACAATTAATAAATACAACTTCCTAAGTGATATTCATCATTGACTTGATCTGGCAATGAAATAATTTTCTTTCCCTTTTGTAAGGGCTACCCTGCCAAGAATCGACAAATATCTTTTAATGGACATATATACATATATAAATATATCTTAAATATATTCATATATAAATATGTTCTTTCCTGGTGGGCCATTTAAAGCCCTTAACAATATAACTCCAAACCATCTAGACCAATTTCACATTATTCCCCTAATGCACTCTGTGCATTCCAACCAAACTGGTCAGCTTAATGTTTCTTGACATCCTATCATATAAAACTAGGTGGCTCAATGGATAGAGCACTGAAGTCAGGCAGACCTGAGTTCAAATCCAGAATCAGACACTTTTCTAGCTGTGTGCCCCTGGGCAAGTCACTTAACTTGTATTCGTCTCCATTTCTTCAGCTCTAAAATGAGGATAAGATCACCCATCTTTCAGGGTTGTTGTGAAGGTCAAAAGAGATATTTTTATAACACTTAGCAAAGTGCCTGGCACATAGTAGGCACTTAATAATGATTTTTTTCCCCTTTCCTTCCTTCCTCCCACATGCCTATCTTTGAACATGCTTTGCTGTAAACCTAGAACACTTTCTCTATTCACTATCACTTCTCTGAGCCCGTAGCTCCCTTCAAGGCTTAGTTCAAAAACCACCTACAAGAAATGATTTCCAGGGGCAGCTAGGTGGTGCAGTGGATAAAGCACCAGCCCCAGATTCAAGAGGACCTGAGTTCAAATCTGGCCTCAGACACTTGACACTGTGTGACCCTGGGCAAGTCACTTAACCCTCATTGCCCTGCTAAAAAGAGAGAGAGAGAGAGAGAGATGATTTCCTGATTCTGTTAGTTATTAATGACCCTGCTCAAATTACCCTTCATTTATATTGTGTATATGTATACATATACACACACACATGCATATAGCTTTTGCTTGTCTGAGAACATGTTGTTTTCCTCCTATAGCATGTCAATTCTCCGAGGTAATAAGCTGGCTTTTGGCTTGATTCCTAGGACTCTAAAATCATCAATTTTGAGCTAGAAGGGACCTCGGAAGCTGTCAGGTCCAGTCCCCTCCTTTTACTGCAGAGGAAGTGGATCCCCGGGTCTAGCATAGTGCCTTGCTGCTAGTAAAGTGATTAACAATTTTATTAGATTGAATTGTACAATTATGGCACTCCATTCTCTGCAGTGATGCTTTTTGACATGTATTCTCTGAATTTTAAAAATTAATCCAGGGGCAGCTAGGTGGCGCAGTGGATAGAGCACCGGCCCTGGATTCAGGAGTACCTGAGTTCAAATCCAGCCTCAGACACTTAACACTTACTAGCTGTGTGACCTTGGGCAAGTCACTTAACCCCAATTGCCTCACTAAAAAAAAAAAAGAAAGAAAGAAAGAAAAAAAAAATTAATCCAAATCTGCCAGTTGTGCTTTCTATGATGCAACAATGAAGAACATCCCAGCTGGAAGGAAGCTTGGCAATCCCCCTATCCATTTTACAGATGAGGAAAGTGAGGCCCGGGAAGGTGTAATAACTTGACCAAGATTACAGTGCCAGCTGATGCAGGCCTCCTTCCTCCTGATCCTGTCCACTCTCTGCCACATTACACTGTCATCCTCTTTGAGGGTTTTTTTTAATCCTTAGGTTCTCTTTGTTCATGGGCCCATTTCTACAACAAATGTGCCTGGAATAATCTGCAATACAATTATTTCCTATACATCCAAAGGTGAAGGATTGCTTTTGTCTTCATGCAGTATTTCTACTCCATCACCAACAACCTAAGAATGGCCAACACGCCCACAGATTTGCTTAGGAGACAAATGGGAAACCTAGACGTTTATAATAGTAAGTTGTCATCTCTTACTAGAGACATAATTCCTTTTAGAAAACTTGAAATTCGTCTCACCACTGCAGATGGATCATCGTCAGCCCTGCCTTTCACATTGTTCTAAAAGCTCCCATTTATATAGCGCTTTGAGGTTTGCAAAGCATTTTACATATGTTATCTCACTTTATCCTCACAAAAAAGCCTGGTAGGTGAGTGCTATTATCATCCACATTTTAGGTTTGAAGAAACTGAAACAGGTTAAATGGCTTGTCCAATGTCACACAGCTAATGTGTGAACCTGGTCAAACTTAAATGTCTGAGGCACGATATGAACTCTAGTCTTCCTAACTCCAAGTGCAGTGTTCTGTCTACTGTGATACTTAGTTTATCTTTAAGAAACTTGCAAGGGCAGAGTAGTGGCCCTGGAGTCAGAAGGACCCAAGTTCCAATCTAGCCTCAGACAATTACTAGCTGTGTGACCCTGGACAAATCAAGGAAGGAAGGAAGGAAGGAAGGAAGGAAGGAAGGAAGGAAGGAAGGAAGGAAGGAAGGAAGGAAGGAAGGAAGGAAGGAAGGAAGGAAGGAAGGAAGGAAGGAAGGAAGGAGGGAAGGAGGGAAGGAGGGAAGGAAGGAAGGAGGGAAGGAGGGAAGGAGGGAGGGAGGGAGGGAGGGAGGGAGGGAAGATGCTAAAGGATCTCAGATAATAAGGTCATTTAATCCCTACTACTAGAGGTAGAATGACCCACATTAAGTTGCTATGGCAAAAGAAAAAGCATCACTCAGAGACCAACCTGGTGATAAGCCTCTCTGAAATTAGCTAAGCTTATTGTCCATTATAAGCATGGTGTTCAGCTGCATTCTTTCTGGCCTGGTTGGACCCTTCCAATGGAAAAGATACCTAAAGATTTCAGGTTCCCCTTCCATCCTAGCATCATGAGTCATTAGAGTGGGCCTCAGGTAGTTATCATATATGTGTGTGTATGTATACAAATATATAGCCATATGAACCCCAGGAAAATTTACTGTGACAATTTCAAATAGGAAAATCTTAGGAACATAGATTTATTAAGTATTAGTTAAGAAGTTCTTTTTTAATCTAAAAAACCCAACTAAATTAAATTTCCTATGTAAGCCACCATTAACCTGTTACAACATGGCTACAATAATTGGGTTTTTGTCTATTTTTACTGTTCAAACATTTGCCTGTGGTTTAAATTTTCCAGTATAAAATGCAAGAAGTATTCCTCATCAAGTGAACTTTGAAAATGCTGTGTTCAGCAAAAATGCAAGAAATATTCATTTGGAGAAGGTCTCGCCAAATGAATTAAATACTAGTAAAATGTGTGCAAGCAATCCCTAAGGAACAGAAGAGTCTGTGTTTCTATTTTCATCCATGATAAGGGGAACATGGACAGAAAGGTTCTCAGTCCAACCCATATGGGTTGGACTGCTGCCCCTCACTAACAAGACATATCCTCCTACTCAGAGACACAGGTAGCTAGTGTGAAATGGAAGGACATTTCACTGGGTGAGGAGGATACCTGTGCGCTAGTGTGAATTCAGTACCAATTTTTTAAATTGAGAGGATCAATTAAATTCAATCTGAAAAAACAAGTTCACACACCCCAGGTTATGTAGCCCTCTAAGGTAGGTTTTATACATACATGCATATACACAATATTTTATCATTGTATTTTAACATCATTGGTTTCCTTTGTAATCCTCTGTATTTTATTTTACACATTTAAAAACATTATTATGAGAAAGGGCCTAGTAGGTATCATTACTGTTTTGTTCATCTAAATTCATAAAACTCCTAGCTCCACAGCTTTTTTGTGGTGGCTAAGAATTGGAAATCAAAAGAATGCCCATCAATTGGAGATTGGTTAAACAAGCTGTGGTATATGCTTATAATGGAATATTATTGTGCTATAAGAAATGACAAGCAGGATGAATTCAGAAAAAACACAGAAAGACTTATATGAACTGGTGTATAATGGAGTGAAAAGAACCAAAGTTTTGTACACAGTAACAGCGATATTGTTTGATGAAGAACTATAAATGACTTAACTATTCTCAACAATACAAGGATCCAAGATAATTAGTTCTCAAAGAACTAATGATGAAGCATACGATTCACCTTCAAAGAAAGAGCTCATAGTGATCAAACACAGACTGAAAGATATCATTTTCACTTTTTCATTTTTTTCTTTTATTTGAATCTTCTAATATGTAAATATTTTACATAATTGCACATGTATAACCTACATCTGATTGCTCATTGCCTCAGAGAGGGAGGAGGAAAATAAGGGATAGAATTTGGAACTAAAAACTAATGTTTATTTAAAAATAATAATAACCCCCTAGATCTGTATACCCAAGTTAGGGTTTGGGGCAACCAGATAGATCTTTTAAGATGATTTATTATTATTGATAATATATGTAACAGATAACTACAATACAAAATTAGGATATGAAAAGGGCAAATAGCATTTTCAAATAAAGTATCATTTTAGATTTGAGTTCACTTCTGGAGAGGAGTAGTAAGCAAGGGGTGGATAAATGTTAGTAGAGGAAGTGGAGACTGAGCTGAGCCTTCTGCATCAGTTCATAGAATTCTTTCCATACTTCCATGAATTCCTCATAGTCTTCATTTTTTATGGCACAATTACAACAGCTGGAGGAGGGGTAAAGTTTACTCTAAATGTAGCCCATGTAAATTCAAAGGCTGCTTATCTCAATTCTAACTCCCACTCACAAAATAGATCCTGAAAATTTGGCTAGCTAGTTTCTCCTCCAGAGTACTAGACTTTTGTTTTTTGTTTTTTAGTGAGGCAATTGAGGTTAAGTGACTTGCCCAGGGTCACACAGCTAGTAAGTGTTAATTGTCTGAGGCTGGATTTGAACTCAGGTACTCCTGACTCCAGGGCTGGTGCTCTATCCACTGCGCCATCTAGCTGCCCCAGAGTACTACACTTTAACATCAGCTAAAAATGCCACCAGTATGCTTCTACCCATGAACATCAGTTGAGAACCAATTTAGTCAACCATCCTTTAAAAAGAAGCATTTACTAAAATGGTACAATAAGAATAGTTGGTATAAACCTTTCCCCAAAATGTGTAGGACACACTCTCCTACAAGTACCTGCAGAGTATAAGGGAAAGTGGTCTCAAGCTTAGTGACCACATGGCAAAAAAGAGTAACTCACAGCTAAGGGTAGCTGGAAGTTCTTTCCCATTCATGAAATACTCAAGGAGTTCCCTCTTAGTATAGCAAACCTACATCTGTTTTGACCTTGGACCCTCAAGCAGACACTGAGGCTAACTGACACAGGGACACAATTTAGGACCCTGATGGAAAATAAGAACTCTAACATCCTCCAGTCATTACCAATACAAGTCAAGCCAGTAAAACATGGTAACATCTTTCAAGCTACGCCCAGCTCCCCACTAAAACCCCTGTGAGGATAGTAAGAAAATGGGCTAAATGAAACAAAAATCATTTCTAGGAGAGCTGCTTGCTAAAGAAATCAACAAACATTAGAAGACTTAACACAGTGAAGAAGTACTACGAGTTAAAAGAATCCCAGGACTGAGGGCAGCTAGGTGGTGCAGTGGATAGAGCACTGGCTCTTGATTCAGAAGGACCTGAGTTCAAATCCGACCTCAAACACTTGACACTTACTGTGTGACCCTGGGTAAGTCACTTAAGCCTCATTTCCCCACAAAAAAAAAAAAAAACCCAAACAAAAAAGAATCCCAGGACAACACTCCAGAAGATAATGACTTGGCAACAATTATAAGTAGGATGCCAGAAAAGAGAGCAGATTGGCCCAAGTCTCTAAGAGTAGAGAGAATGCCTTCTGAAAGAAATTAAGGAAGAGGCAGGAAGCTGAGTTAAGAGTCCTAGAGCAAAAATTTGGATGAAGAATAAACCGTTTAAGTAGAAATTCATGAAGGTAGTTGATGCCCTGAAAAACACAATAAAGAGAACTCAAAATTTGAATGATGAAAATATGTTACCCACCTCCTGACGTAGAAGTCATGGGATCAAGGTGCAGGGGGAGAAATATATTTATGGATATGGAAAATGTTTTTTTGATAGAAGAATTGGTTTTTTTTTCTTTATTAGAGGACAAAGAGGAGTGGGGGGAGAGAAACAACCTAGCAGGAGGAGGAGGAGATGGAAGAGAAGAAAGAGGAGAACAACAACAACAAAAGAGGTACATTGGAGCATATTTTTATATGCACAGAAGGAAGTTTAAAGGGAAACATGCAGAACAGCTTTGAAAGTAACATGTTCAATTTTTACTATACTTTTTTTTCAATAGAGATTCACAGTTCTACATACAATCCTTTTCTGGGTTATATGGAAATAATAATCTTTTGGTGGTTCATTAAATTCAAAAGAAAAAGTAAATTAAAGACCAAAAATAATCAACAATAAGAAGAAATACTCAAGTTGAAAAAATATAATATTTACTGTCAAAACCAACTCTCAAGGAAAGCAGGACTAGGAAAGAGAATTTAGGCATCATCAGGGTCCGAGAAGCATACTCAAAATATTCAAATGGTTCCATGAGCTCATCAGTTCTGGAGTTTGCTTCAACAATACAGGTCAATACCCATCTATGGCTACATACCTAATGTCATTCTTGTTCATGTCCCCTTTTGGGGTGGGGGGGGGGAGGGTAATGAGGGTTAAGTGACTTGTCCAGGGTCTCAAAGCAAGTGAGTGTCAAATCTGAGGCTGAATTTGAACTCAGGTCCTCCTGAACCCAGGGTCAGTGCCCCCCCCCATTCATGTCCTCTAAAAACAGGTGTTCTTAACCTAGGACCAGTGAACTTATTTTTGAATATGTTGATAACCGTATTTATACATTTAATAGCATTATTCAGAGGAGTCACCAGACTTCTAAAGGTTTCCCTGGTATATAAGAACCCCTATCCTAAAAGTTCATCACAGGGAGTCTACCTAGTGTGTTGGGGGCCTTCCCCAATTTCTCTGGACATTGAAAGTTTTACTACTGGAACGTTCTGTCATCCCTAATCCTTGCCACATGACCATCTTCTCCTTCTCATCCTTTCAAACAATTCCTTGGTGAAAACTAATGCCTCATTGTGACATGGGAGTGACCCTAGATTCTTAAAGCTTTATATCATCAGAGCATAAATTCTGCCAGGTTCTACAAAGCTGGGGCCTTGATGTGGAAAATCACACGCAGCCTCTGACCTTGTCTGTCTCAAACAGACCCTGGCCTTGCTGTGTCCCAGTTACAGCTGCAGGCCTGTAATCGAAACCTTCTGACCTTGTCTGTCTCAGATAGGCTCTGGCCTTGAGGTACCTCAGCCACAAGGACTGGCCCCACCTTAACTACTGACCTCATTCTTATGTATTCCTGTAGTTATGACTAAACCACTAGACACCACTATGCATCCTTTGTTTGGTGAATAACTGACCTCATCTTTGTTTGATAAACTTGACATTATACCACACCTACTCTTTTTGTATATAACCAGGTGGGCTGCAAGACTCAGAGCCCACTGTTGGAGGCCTGAAACCCCCTTTGGGCCCGCGTGTAATAAACTCTCTCTCTCTACCTCGAGTACTTGGCTGAGTATTTTCTGTGTCAATCGTGCCATAACAGCCTCAGTAACAAATCAAATTATTTCTGAGAATCGGCTAAGCTAACTACATAAAGGAACATTATCATCACATCGGCAACCCGATGAGGAATTTTATTTTTGACCATGGCAATTCATGAAACTGATGACACAAAAAGTATGATGAAACAAAATACCTGAATGCTATATTCATGTTAATAATAAAAGTATTCAATGTTAGTGTAGAGGGGAGTTCAAATGGGAGAGAAATTGTGAATCAACAAGATTTGGCAGTTTATTAGACATGAATGAATGGGGGGGAGGGAGGGAGGGAGTAAATAAGTGAATAGAAAAACATTTATTAAGAGCTTAAAACTATGTGATAAGAATGTAAGGAAGAAAATAAAGGAAGAAATCAAAGGCGATTTAAAGATTTCCAGGAGGGGTAAATGGCAGAAGTCACGAGTGACCTCGCAAAGTACATATGCCTGGTCTCTAAAGATTTATTGTCAAAATATCCCTTTCAAATCTTAGAAAACTAAATCTTGCTTTACAAGATCACTGAGAGAACTACTATATTAATAAAAAGTCACATTTAGCGGATAGCTAGGTGGTACAGTAGATAAAGCACTGGTCCTGAATTTAGGAGGACCTGAGTTCAAATCTGGCCTCAGATACTTGATACTTACTAGCTGTGTGACCCTGGGCAAGTCACTTAACCCTCATTGCCCCACCAAAAAAAGTCACATTTAGATAGCACTTTGTGATGTCTATAATACCCATCTTATTGCAATACTGTGAGGAAGTAAAATATTATTATCCCCATTTTACAGATAAAGAAATCGGGACCTGGAGAATTTGTAATGAGCTGATGGTCATATATCTAATAAATAACAGAACTAGGCTTTGAACTCAGGCCTCTCGGCACCAAGTTCAGCATTCATTCTACTATACGTGATGTAGCTTCTCTGAAGTCGGTTTGTCTGAGATTGTTTGCGTAAGACATTTTCTGATCTGATACATGGAAGATAAAAGGCTCAATTAAAAACTCCCCAATTAGTTTCAACTCCTGATTTTGGAGCCCACAATAGCCTAACAAGAAAACCTTTTCAGGAGCCCCATGAGAGTTCAAGCTTGAACTCACTTCAGAATCTGGATCATTATGTTCTCTTCATAAATCTTTCAGTCAAATCTCCTTTCTTTCTTCACATCCAAAGTGGGCTTTTACTTCATTAATTGCTAAGAGGGTTCAACATTGGCTTGAAAAGTCTATGATAAGATAGGCTCCACCCATTTGAGTATAGTTAGGAGAAACATGCAACCCTTGATCCTTGAATGAGGGCTGAAAGGCCAACACACTCATTTTACAGATGAGGAAACTGAGGCTCAGAGACTTGTGTGGGGTTACACAGGTAGTCACAAAACCAAAATTCAAACCCAGTCATTTGACTCCAGAATCCACACTCCTTCTGCCTTATCAGGTGAATGTTATATAAATATATGATAGATACATAGAAAAGCAGGCCCACAGACAGATGCAAGAGAAAATGACCATTTGTTAGGACTTGTTTCTTGTTCCATAGGTGAAGGGAGACATTCTCTAGAATTTTCTTTCTCCTAGTGTTAATTCCTGTTAGCAGCAACCCACGAAACTCAATTTACCACATGATTTACAAAAGTGGTAGATTAAAGAGTGATCATCTACATGATGAAATGAATGGTTTTTCCTTTGACAAAGAAATTAAAATTTTAAACAGAAACCCTTAAGTTAAGTAAACATCAATTCCTTGGACAAAGAGGCTGGGTGAAAGGGAAACTAACAGACACTACCAAATTAACATCAATTCAAAATGAAGACAAAATGATATGTCAGAGTTGTAACTGGGGTGGGCCAACCAGGACTTTCCCCTCAAGTGCCCAAGTCTTTTAGGAAAGCAATTTAGTGCAGCACCTAATTAGCAAGGAAAAAATAGTTTAAATGGGAATCTATCAGACAATTTTCTCACTCTCCACCCCAACTCTGTAGCCAAGATGAACATCTCCCCAGCCCCAACCCATTATCTTCGCCCCGACCCCCACCACAGACAGAAGCCTCTCCAGTCTCACAGTGTCCAGGGTCTCAACAAATGAGGACCAGCTCTTCCAAACAAACCCCAAAAGTTGCTCACTGAATTTGCCTTTAAAAGTTGATTGGAGGGGTGGCTAGGTGGCGCAGTGGATAGAGCACCAACCCTGGAGTCAGGAGTACCTGAGTTCAAATCCGGCCTCAGACACTTAACACTTACTAGCTGTATGGCCCTGGGCAAGTCACTTAACCCCAACTGCCTCACTAAAAAACAAAACAAACAAAAAAATGTTGATTGGAGGGGCAGCTAGGTGGCGCAGTGGATAGAGCACCAGCCCTGGAGTCAGGAGTACCTGAGTTCAAATCTGGCCTCAGACATTTAAAACTTACTAGCTATGTGACCCTGGGCAAGTCATTTAACCCCAGTTGCCTCACTAAAACAACAACAACAACAACAAAAAAAAAAAACCAAAGTTGATTGGAGGGGCAGCTAGGTAGCACAGTGGATGGAGCACTGGCCCTGGAGTTGGGAGGACCTGGGTTCAAATCCCACCTCGGACACTTGACAACTTACTAGCTGTGTGACCCTGGGCAAGTCACTTAACCCCAATTGCCTCATACCAAAAAAAAGGGGGGAAAAAAGTTGATTGGAGTGCAGTGGATAACCAGCCCTGGAGTAAGGAGGACCTGAGTTCAAATCCAGCCTCAGACACTTAACACTTACCCCAACTGCCTCACCAAAAAAAAAAAAAAAAAAAGTTGATTGGAGGACATGCTTCATGGTGCTTACCCTGAGTTTGGCCACAAACCCACCTAGTTACAGCTCTGCTGTAAGTCAATGGGAAAAATTAATTAATTTGATTTTTTTAAGTCCATTTGCACACAGATACACAGGAACTCATCTATCGTATAAAATGATGTGTTGTTTTTTAATATATCATGTAATCCATTTCCCACTGAAAATGTAGCCAGAGAGAGACTGGCAGACCCTCAAATGACCTGTACAAATAAATTATTAGCATTGTTTTTCAAATGTCCTTTGCCTTCTCTTTTCCTAATCTTATCTTCAATTTTTATCTTATCCAGAGTCTTAATTTCTCCCAACTCATCAGGCTTTTATTTATAATTAGATATCCATTTAATTACAAAGCAATTTGGAACACTTTGTGTAGAAGATAATATGCAAAATAAATCATTACATACACATCTGCAATGAAGCTCCTTCCATACATCTGAACTTTTCATTTGAACATCAGTGCCAACTGATTTTCCATGTCCCAGAATGATATCTACAGAGACTTCCTTAACAATAGCTCAGGCATTTTAATGGCATTCACTAACTTAACAGGGAAATTTGTCAGCCAAATTTTTAGCATCTATTCTCAATCATGGTTTACTCAATTTAGATTAATATGCTACACTAATACCTGTTCTTTTTAAAGTATTGTTACTCGCTTAGATTTCTAACTGATGTGTTCTTAAACCCAGTGTCATCTTGGTAATACAAATGTAAAGAAATAAAAGAAGATAAACATTCTCCATTGCCTTCCCTGCCTTCAGACCAGTATCAGAAAACCCAGAAATGTGTTAGAAATCATAGAATGTCTGCAAAAGAGGAATCAAAAGGGCAACAAAAGCTTCAGTTTAATGCAAGATCATTTCTGATCGGGGCAGCTAGGTGGCGCAGTGGATAAAGCACTGGCCCTGGATTCAGGAGGACCTGAGTTCAGATCCAGCCTCAGACACTTGACACTTACTAGCTGTGTGACCCTAGGCAAGTCACTTAACCCTCATTGCCCTGCTAAAAACAAACAAAAAAAGATGATTTCTTATCCAGTTCAATTCAGGAAACAGAATATAGCTGGAAAATTCCTGGCCATTTCATTATAGAATATTTGAGACAGAAGGGATCTTAGTGACAACTGTCCTCATTTTACAGGTGAGGGAACTGAGGCCAGAAAGGTCATGCAGGTTACCCAAAATCATACAGCTAATAGTGGGGAGCACTATACAATAGTGGAATGAATGGCAACAAACTTGGAATCTAGAGACCCAGGTTTGAATTCTAGCTCTCACTCTTACTAACAAGTAATTGTGGGTGAGTCACTTAACTTCTCTGCATCTCTATGCTCTTCTTTGTCAAACTGGAAAGATAATATTTGTCCTGTCAGCCTCACAAGGTTGTTGTGGATTGTAAACAAGAGCTAAAGTGTCCTGACTCAAAGTTCAGAACTGGTTCCATTATACCATACTGTCTCTACAGGTGTGTGTACGCATATTATATATTGTGTGCATATGCATAAATACATGTATTTGAACATACAGACACCTAAATATATAGGTATGTGTGCACTTGTGTATATACACAGATGTGTTTTATATGTGTGTATATGGATATATGTATTTCAATATATAAACACCTAAATATACATGTATGTATATATTGTTGTGGTTTAGTCATTTCACAGTCATGTCCAACTTTTCATGGCCCCATTTGGGGTTTTCTTGGCAATGATACTGGAGTAGTTTGCCATTTCCTTCTCCAGCTCATTTTACAGATGAGGAAACTAAGGCAAACAGGGTTAAGTGACTTATCCAGGGTCACAAAGCTAAAAAGTATCTGAGGGGGCAGCTAGGTGGCGCAGTGGATAGAATCTGGCCTCAGACGATTAACACTTACTTACTAGCTGTGTGACCCTGGGCAAGTCACTTAACCCCAATTGCCTCACTAAAAAAAAAAAAAGAAAGAAAGAAAGTGTCTGATGCCAGATTTGAACTCAGGTCTTCCTGACTCTAGGCCCTGTGCTCTACCAACTGTACTACCTAGCTGTCCCTTTGTGTATGTAAGTGTGTATACATACATAATTGTGTACATATTATCCCCAAAATTTTAAGTCAATGTAGACATTTGGAACACTTTATATATAATTTCTATATCTCAATTAAACTCAAAGATTTAGGAGGGGCTCTGTCCTATTCAGTCCATCTCCCCAACCCTGCCTGCTCCCAACACAGAGTTTTACACGTAATAGACACTAATAAATATTTGTTAATCAGATTTAGTTGAGTTCTAAATCTAATTTAATATATACATAGAGATGCATATATGATGTGTATTATATACAAAATATAATTTTATATTATAATTGTCTATATGTATGTATGTGTCTATATACCCACAGACACACATATATATACTTATACATATCTACATATACATACATATAAATGGAATAAATATAGAAAGCAGGGAGAAACCCTAGGAAAGATTTGGGGGTTCTCTTTCTCTGGGATTGGGATGATATAGCAGGAAACAATTCAATTTCATTTCATTCATAAAGCACTATTATATCACAATTAGGTAATACAAAGGTAAAATCAATATTAAGGTAATGGTTCAATTTTTAAATACTGAGACTATAACATAATTCTTTCAATAAAAATCTAAGTCTAAGTCAAATAACCTAGGCTGCTATGTACTCTCCCCCACTCTCCACTAAAGCCCCTCTCTCCCCAAGTCTGGACTAAAGCATTTGAGGACCAGGCTTAATCCTAAGGGAGCATTCCAGGACCAGGTTCAGTAATGGGAAATCCTGACCACTGGGGGAAAAAGGGGGGTTGGGCTCCTTTTTTTAACTATGTGGCTCATTATACCCCTATGCCACAGTTTCATAGAAAACAAAAAAGTTCAGGTTTGGCTACTTATTGCTTAGGAGGCAGCTAGGTGGCTCAATGGATAGAGTTCTGGGTCTGGAGTTGGAAAAACCTAAGTTCAAATCAGCCTCAAACACTTACTAGCTGTGCGACCCTGGACAAGTCACTTAATTTCTGTTTATCTTAATCCACCGGAAAAGGAAATGGCAAGCCACTCTAGTGTCTTTTCCATGAAAACCCCATGAATAGTATGATCCACAGGGTCCCAAAGTTTGACGTGACTGAACAACAACTTTTTACTTATGTTTGGGTCGCCCCAAAAGGGGGGTGGGTAAGTATATTGGTACTCAAGGAACAATATAAATCAGGCATAGAACACCTATTAATTTCCTGCAGGGCAGCTAGATGGCACAGTGAAAAAAGCACTGGCCCTGGATTCAGGAGGACCTGAGTTCAAATACGGCCTGAGACACTTGACACTTACTAGCTATGTGAACCTGGGCAAGTCACTTAACCCTCATTGTCCCACCAAAAAAAAAAAAATTTCCTGCACACAGAAGAAATAGTAACAAAATAAAACAATTTTAAACTCCCAGCACACTCTGACAAAGACTTCAAACAGAATATAGTAACTAACATAAAAGCTACTTTTATACTTTCTGGGAGGTTGAGACAAACATCTAAACATGAAGCATTTCGTGGGACTACTGAATGGACATTTTACAATTCACCTCAGCTCTGCATCGTCCAAATGATTGCCTGCAGGTGGGTGTCTTCTGGCAAGTGGTTGGGTGGGAGAGGTTGGGCTTAACCTTCATCTGGTTGTTCACTTCTCCTCCAAGAAGCATTGTACCAGATTTAAAGGGGGCACCTCCTGTACCCAATACCTCTTGAACTCACAAGGTGCCTCCAAGATGGGAAATGTCCATCTCAGAGTTGCCACATGGTTGCTTGATCAGAGGACTTTTCTTTCTCTTCACTAATTCAAAATATTGGATATAACAGTCCTTCCTTTCTTTGTAATTCAAGAAGACTTTACGATTCCCTTGGTCAGATCCTAGAGTAAAGGTAGGGTCAATGTGGGTTTCAGGAGACCTATTTTTACTGTAACCAGCCCAAAGGGTCTGCTTCAGGCCTAGGCCAATCTCCTATAAACCAAAAACTAATTTCCTCATCGGTGGGCCTCTGTGGTTTTCTGTTTAGTGCTAAGCCTCTGAAAACCTAAGGACAGAGCATTTAAAGAGATGTGAACAGTTGTGACTCATTCAAACAACGCTGGAAAGGGTGCTAAGACCAACACTCTTAGAAGGCCTGTGCTGTGAAATATTTAACAATCAGCTCTCCTAAAAAAGCACAATGGCTTTTTAAGACTAATATGCATTATAAAGATTTTCTTGGGGGGCAGCTATGTGGCACAATGGATAAAACACCGGCCCTGAATTCAGGAGTACCTGAGTTCAAATCCGGCCTCAGACACTTGACACTTACTAGCTGTATGACCCTTGGCAAGTCATATAACCCCCATTGCCCCACAAAAACAAAAAACAAAAACAAAATAAAGATTTTCTCCATCACTTTCTTAAAAATAGGCAATCAACAAAAACAATACAAACTGTGACATAGAGCACTTGTCAGTTTCTGAGGTAAAAAGGCTCACACTGAAAATTTAATGATTGGCTCTCTGGGTTGACTCCAGTATAGATGTGTACTTCGGAGTTATTGTGGGTTAGGTTCCAGACCACCCAAACAAAGCAAATATCATAATTAAGAAAGTAACACTTTTTTTGTCTCCCAATGCACATAAAAGTTATGTTTATACTATGTTGTCGTCTGTGTGTAAAAACAGTGTCACATACCTTAATTTAAAAATACCTTACTGCTAAAACATGCTAACCATCATCTGACCCTTCACGGAGTTGTAATCTTTTTGCTAGTGGAGAGTTTTGCCTTGATGTTGATGACTACTGACTGATCATGGTGATGGTTGCTGAAGGTTGGGGTGTCTGTGACAATTTCTTAAACTAAGACAACAATGAAATTTGCCACGTTGATTGACTTCCTTTCATTTGAACACTTAGAGGGCATTGATTTTTAATTGGCCTGATTTCAATACATATTGTCGGGTCTCTGGAAAAAGGGAAATCTGAGAAGAAGGAAAGAGACTGGAATAGCTATTTGGTGAAACAGTCAGAAAGCATGCAACATATATCAGTTCCACATCTTAAATGCACAAAATTCATGGGGTCCCAAAACAATTATAATAGTAACTCAAAGATCAATGAACACAGGTCACCATAAAAGATATATGAATAATGAAAAAGCTTGAAACATCGAGAGTCTTACCAAAATGTGAGACAGAGACACAACGTGAGCACATGCTATAGGAAAAATGGTTCTTATAGACTTACTTGACACAGAGTTCCAACAAGCCGTCAATTTGTAAAAAAAATATATATATATCTTCAAAGCTCAATAAAGCAAAGTACAATAAAAAGAGGTAAGCCTGTTCTCCTGCTCATAGACCAAGTAAAAGGCTATGAGATATGCCATTTACCCATTTCCTGGATGACATATCACAGAACCTACTTTTCTTCCTTTTTCTATTTCTCTAGTCTCTCTACCTCTGCCTACATCTTTATCCCCTCATTGAATGCTTCCCACTTTTACTCTCCGTGTATCACTTTCCCTGTATATTTCTCTTCCTTTTTGTTTTCCTTTTTTTGTTCCCCTCCTCCCCTCTCTCTCCCCTTCCTTTTCTGTCTGTCTCTCTTAATTGTTTGGCTTTCCCTACCTCTTTTTCTTTCTACATCTTCTCCTCTTGCTTCCTTTCTCATCTATCCTCCCCACCTCTTCTCTTTCTCTAAACAGGCCATAACATGCAACTTGGTGAGGAAGAAAGTCAAGTTGCACCATGTATTTTATTTATACTTAATTGTAAAAGCAGGAGAATTTTATATTTTTCTGAGAAAAAATAATTTTTGTTTATATGGGCCACTCAAATGAGTTGGTTTTCTCAATCAAAAGCTCTCAGCAGAATAAAGATATTCTTCCATCCTGACTTCACCATGTAAAGACAATATAACCTATTGACCTTAGATGGGCTGTATATAAATTGCTCTGATGAGATCCCAAATTTCATGATAATAAAGCCATAAAGCTGATCTCTCAGATCCAATTTTTGTTCCAGATGGGAGGACCATAGTCACAATCATTTTTTTACAGAATACCAATAGTTTTTCATCAAACACTCCATAGATGAATAACTATGTTCTGGTGGGGGGAATTATTACTCAAGAAAAATATTTGATTTCCATGAATCAATGTCTCTGAAGGATTGTTTAAACACACAGTGTTACTGACTACAACATTTATCTGACCTCTTCAGTCCAAATGCCTGCATTTGGATTCCAAGACACACCAAGTAATTCTAGAAAAGGTCAGGACTAACATGTGGACCAAATGTCTTATTCTTATTTCATCTAGATGTGACAGTATGACATGCTTTAGTCCACCTGCTGATTTTTGGAGTCCCAGGATGTTTGTGACACAAAAATGTATAGATTTCTACCCTTTTCTTCTAAGAATTACCTAGCAAAAGCTCCTAGAAATTAGCCATATGTATTTCTTACATCAGACACTTGAAATAACAACATTCTACTTTTCCATTTTCTATAGCTCTTATTCACCTGGTTTACAACGAGTTGGTTTTTTGTTTTGTTTTACACAAGCAAGAAGGTGATAGCCCCACCATACTCTATAACCTAGTTAGAGTATTTGGAGTATTGTGTTAAATTGGGGGGTACTACAGTTTACAAAGGGTAATGATAACCTGGAAGCCATTGAGAAGAGGAAAAGCAGAATGGTAAATGGCCTTGAGACCATGTGATAGTTAGGACTGATTAAAGGAACCAAGCTCATTTAGCTGGTGTCTTCAAGCATCTGAAGGCCTGTAATGTGGAAGTAAGAATAGATTTGCTCCATTTGACCCCCAAAGGGTAAAACCAAAAGTAAGTAATGGAAATCATAGAGGCAAATTTAAGTTTACCTTCAGGGAAAACTTCCTCACAATTAGAGCCACTCAAAAGTAGAATGGGAGTAGAAGTCCTCCAGTGGAGGGTGGCTAACCAGTTGCCAGGTATGTTGTGGTAGAAATTGACTTTCAGGTAAGGAATGGGTCAGATGATCACTGAGACCATTCCCAACCCCAGAACCTGGTGAGATTCTGAAATCGTATTGGTCAAGGTCCTCATCTGGCAAGATAAAGGAGATCCTCAAAGCTTACTGCTGTAAAATGTGAACAATAGTACTATTTTTCTGCTTCCATTAAATATGCCACCGTGGAGTTCTATTAAACTGTATAGTCAGGGCCAGATGATAAAACAGAGATAGAAACAAAAACCCTCATAGTAGATTTCAGGTTTTTAAAAATCAACTTTACTACATGTAACGGAAAAAATAAAATACCTTATATGTTAAAAAAACATAAAGCCGCATGTTCAGTTGTTTTAAATAAATAAACCAGAACTAATTTTTTAAAAAATCAACTTTACAAGTGTAGGAGAAGGGTGCGTCATCGTTGTCATCATCATCATCAAAACCAACACTTATATATCACATCTACTTTGTGCCCAACACTATGAGAAACACTTAACAAATATCTCATCGAGCCTTATAACAACCCTGGGCATTGGTGCTATTATCATCCCCATTTTACAGATAAGGAAACTGAGGCAAACAGAAGCTAAGTGACTTGCCCAAGATGTGTCTGATACTGGATTTTAACTCGGATCTTCTTGACTCCAAGCCTGGTGCTGCTCTATACCATCTGAGAGCCTCTAGAGAGGCCCCATGAAACAAAACTAGGAATAATGAATACAAGCTGAAAAAGACAGATTTAGGCTCCTCACAAGTAGAGCTGTCCAAAAGTAAACTGTGTTGCCTTGAGAGGTAGCAGTTCTTCATAACCAGACATCTTCAAGCAGAGGCTGAATGGGGGCTTCTGTAGTTTATCATAGAGAGGATTCCTTTCAGATTGGGGTTGAGATATATATATATATATATATATATATATCACCTCCAATTCCTCTGGTCTCACCTAACTGATATAGACATTCCCTAGGCTCATCTACTCCGATTTTTCTTGAAGTTAAAGCATAGACTAAGGTTTATTACCAGTTCATGATATTCTTGAGGGCAGAGAAAGACCCATTTAAAACACAAGGTACTAAAAAAATACAAAAAAAAACCACAAGGTACTTCTTGTTAGAGGTATGCAACTTCAGGTGATTAACACATATTAATTGAAGCCTTCCTACATGCCAGTTGAGAGCAGCTAGGAGTCACAGTGGATAGAGCATTGGTCCTAGAGTCAGGAAGACTCATTTTCCTGAGTTTAAATTGGACCTCAGGCACTTACTAGCTGTGTAACCTTCAATAAGTCACTTAAACCTGCTTGCCTCAGTTTCCTCATCTATAAAATGAGCTGGAGAAGGAAGTGGCCAACCACTCTAGTATCTTTGTGAAGAAAAAACCAAATGGGGTCATGAAGACTCAGAAACAGCTGAAAAATGAATGAACAATATATGTCCCCAAGGTTATGTTGGCATAGCAGTATCGGGCATATAGTGGGTGCCTAATGGATGCTTCCTGTGGGATGCCAATTTTCCCCTGGCAGAACGTAAGCTGCTTGAGAGCAAGAAGTGTTTCATATTTTTTTCTTTGGTATCCATAATGCACAGGCTTGGATCTGACATAAAGTAGTAGTAATAAATGCTTCATCGATCAAGAATAATCAAAAGGGGACAGCTAAGTGGCACAGTGGATAGAGAGCACTGACCCTGGAGTCAGGAGGACCTTAGTTCAAATCTAGCCTCAGACACTTAACACTTACTGGCTGTGTGACCCTGGACAAATGAAGAAGGAAGGAGGAAGGAGGAATAATAAGAAGAAGAATCAAAAGGTATCTATCATTCCAGAGCTATAACAATGATGGGGGCAAATAGGGCTTTTCCCAGGGTCCTGAAATTTAGTGTGTACTGACAGTACTTAGTCATTCAGCAATGTAAAACAATTTAATTTAGCACTTTGCTAGCAAGAATGACTGGGGAAAATAGGAAGCTAGTAAATAAGGCCTTCACCCCCCTGACAGAAGCACCACAAATGAATTCCTCTCCATTCATACCTTTCCTGGGGTTTTTGTCCACTTCAGGGAAATATCTTTAAAAGTTGATTTGAGGATATATTTCATCTCCTACCGCCATCTGTCTCAATGGAGGCAATGGCCACATGGCTAAGATCACAGATCCCACTCAGGTGTGTCTTTCCAGCCCACCTACCTAAACCACCAAGCATCAAATGCCCTCATTGCTCACAAGGAAACACCTAATGGTCTCTCAGTTTGTGACCTACCAGTTAATTTTTTTTTCAAATTTACTTGCAATCCATTTAACTTTATTCTCCCAGAACTAATTTCACAACTTAAGATTTAGTTAATGGCTGAGAAATCAATAAGGCACGTGTCCATCTACATGTGCCATTGTGATGCCAAGATTAACAAGAATATTTACTTTTCATAGACTTCCCGGGGTTGGGTTTTGTTTTAAATTCATAGTCTCTTCTCTGGTGCTTGGACCCATTTAGATTCTCTTCCAATACATGTCCATACATAAAGATGAATAGTATAAAACCCTTTTATTAGTGATATTGATTTTAAATTTAAAACTGTTGAGAATAAATTGCTCGTTTCAGAAAAGCCAGAGGGAAAAAGAGGAACTAGGGAGTTCCATGTAAATAAGTACTCAAAGGTCTTGTCATTCTCCTTCTGTCATTTGCCTTGTCATTCTCATTCATTTCCAGGAGGAGATCCTATGCAATCAGGTAGGATTCTTGTCTCTGAACCTCAGCTCAAGGAAATAAAGAAATCTAGGGCATGGTCTTGTCACAGCAGATGTGTCCCAACATGCTCAGATCAGGTTACTGGAATAATTGCTGCAAGTGCTTTATTCCTCCCCTTAATGTACTGCCAAATAAACAAAAGAGAATAGTCTTTTCTAGAAACTGGAACTGATAAGGAGAATGCACAGAACAGCCATGAGGCAAAAGCCCTGCCCATGAGGGGATGATTCTGTGGCATTCACTTTCAGGTAACTCTTCTCTAGTCCTCCAAATTCAATTAACAGGAGATTCTCTCCTATTCAATTCACACAAGAATCCCTTTCCTATTCCACATTTAAAAGAATAAGGAAGGGGGCAGCTAGGTGGTGCAGTGGATAAAGTGCCAGCCCTGAATTCAGGAGGACCTGAGCTCAAATTTGGCCTCAGACACTTGACACTTACTAGCTGTGTGAACCTAGGAAAGTCACTTAACCCTCGTTGCCCTGCAAAAAAAAAAAAAGAAAAGAAAAGAAAAAAAAGAATAGGGAAAAAGCAAATTATTTCATTGGTATATGGAAACCTCTGGAGAGGAAGCTCCCTCTCCTAATGTAGCTTCTCTGTCTTAGAGACTTGGTTGGGACATTAAGTAGATATGTGACTTGTCCCAGGTCATGAAGCTAGGTTGGGTCAGAGATGGATTTGAATATAGGTCTTTCAGACTCCAAACCCAACTCTATTCACAACCCAATTCTGTCCTGTTACACTTTTTTTTTTTTTGGTAAGGCAATTGGGGTTAAGTGACTTGCCCAGGGTCACACAGCTAGTAAGTGTTAAGTTTCTGAGGCCAGATTTGAACTCAGATACTCCTGAATCCAGAGCCGGTACTTTATCCACTGCGCCATCCAGCTGCACCCCCCCCTTACACTTTAAAGAGGAAACCTGTGGTTTATCCCTAAAAGACATCTTGGAACACCATGGGGGAAAAGACTAAAATTGAACACAGCCAAATTACACAGAGTTAAGCCTGAATGCAAGGAATGTTAATGGTTTTAACCTAAATTTTTTCAGAAATTATTAAATAGTACATGAACCAATGCAAAGTGAAATGAGCAGAACCAGGAAAACATTGTACACAGTAAGAGCAATATTGTATGAAGATCAATTATGAACAACTTAGCTATTCTCAGCAATGCAATCATCCAAGACAATTCTGAAGGTCTTATGATAAAAGGTGCTGTCCATCTCCAGAGAAAGAACTGGTAGAATCTGAATGCAGATTATTTTTCTTGGGTTTCTTCTAGACGGTTTTCTTTCACTGCATGACTTACATGGAAATGTTTTTTGTATGACTATACATGTATAGCCTATGTCAAATTGTTTGCTTCAAAAATGGGGGAGGAGGGAGGAAGAGAATTTGGAACTCAAAATTCGGGGGGGCAAAGAATGTTAAAATTGTTTTTACATGTAATTTGAGGAAAAAAACATTTTAAAAAAGAAAAAAGAAATTATTAAGTAGACTAAGACCTTATTTGGCCAGCATAATCAAGAAATGTAGTACACATAAATTTACACCAAGTAGAAACCCCTCAGCCTGTCATTTAGATCCCACCACCACCTGGCTCCAATCTTCCCAGACTTATTTCATATCAGTCCCCTTTTACACATTCCTCCCTTGCTTTCTACAAAGCTCAGCTCATTGTACCTTATCCTGGAAGCCTTCCCTGATCCCTTCAGCTGTTAGTGCTCCCTCCTTACTCAAATTATCTTGTGTTTATTTGTATGTGTATATGCTATATGCCCCCAGTAACAATAACCAACATTTATTAATTATGTAACAAATAATAATTAAGAACTAACATTAGACATTTGAAAGTCTATAGCATACTTGATGTATATCCAGGATCAACTAGAAAATCCTCTGCTGTTCAAAGTTTTTTACAACCTTGGCCTCTTACCTTTCAGTCTTTTTCCACCTTACTTACTCACAAGTACTCTGATCAAGTGACTCTGGTTTCCTTGTTGTTCCTCCAGTAAAATATTCCATCTCAGGGCAGCTAGGTGATGCAGTGGATAAAGCACTAGCCCTGGATTCGGGAGGACCTGAGTTCAAATCCAGCTTCAAACACTTGACACTAGTTGTGTGACCCTGGACAAGTTACTTAACCCTCATTGCTTCCCAAAAATTTAAAATAAAAAACAAACAAACAAAAAAAGCCCTATTCCATCTCCAGACTCCAAGCATTGACTGTCCTTCATGCCTGGAATCCTAAGAGCTAAAACCCCACCTTCTACAAGAAGCCTTTCCTCCTGATCTCCCACTTACTTTGTCTATATCTTGTTTGTACACAATTGCTTGAATGTTATCTCTGCCAATAGACCATGAACTCCTTGAGAAGAAGAAACATCTTATGCCTTTCTTTGTTTCCACAGTCCTTAGCAGACAACCTGGCATACAGGAGATACTTGATGAATGCTTGTTGACTGATGGACTGCCACTTTCTCATCTGAGACTCACAAGAAATCTGAGACGGGTATCATGGTGATTATTGTTCCTGTTTTGCAGATGAGGAAACTAAAGCTTAAAGAACTTAAGTGACTTGAAAAATTAATCTAGGGATTTGAACCTGTAAGCATTGGATAGAGTGCTGGGCCTGGAGTCAGGAAAATTCATCTTTGTGAGTTTAAAGCCAGCCTCAAATACTTACTAGCTGTGTGATCCTGAGTAAATCACTTAACCCTGTTTGTCTCAGTTTCCTCATCTGTAAAATGAGCTGGAGAAGGAAATGGCAAGCCACTTCAGTATCTTTGCCAGGAAAACCCACAGGGGATCATGAAGAGTAGGACATGACTGAAAAAGACTGAAACTTCCTCACTTCAAGTCCAGCACTTTATTACAAATGCTATCTCTCAATAGAAGGAAGGCTCCTTGTGAGGGGTACTGCTTCATTTCTCTTTTTTGTATCTCCAGCACTTTGCACATAATGGTGCTTAATGAATATTGATCTAATAGAATCAGATAAATGAATTATCTAAGTTCTTGAATTACCCATGTACCTTTTTTTAAAATGTTAATAATTTTATGGAAATTTTTTGGAATTATAGTTTAGAGTTTCCTACCTCCTCAAAAGATGTTTTAAAGAAAAATAATAAGATTTTTTTCATGAATAAATCAAGAATTCAAAGTTGAAAAACAATATTACTTTTAAAATTCTATCCAGGAATAGCTACAATGGTGGGGAGCGGGATGAAAAGATGTGGCAACAAATAAAAATTTCAGAATAAACATCCAGGAAATTGTAATGGATGTAGGTATTTAATATCTGCAGGATCGATTTAAAATTCATTTCTATCTAGCTACAAAGACACACAGATCTGGATCCAAGAAACTTTCATTGAATATAACCGATTTAGAATTTTCAGGTCAGGGAGGAATGTCCAATTTAATATTGAATGTTCATTATGATTAAGTTATGCCAACTGTAAAATGGGGAATTTATATTACAAACACTTTAAATTGAAAATATAACATCTAAATGAGACAAGCAGATCTCAAAATACTATGTTATTTTCTTCATTGAATATTCTCAACATTTATAAAGCACAATGCCTCACACATAATAAGCCCTATAAAAATGTTAGTTATTATTATTGAATATGAAAGATACTCAAATGGAGTTGGGATCTCACTAATGGGGATAACTCCTACCACCATGTTGATTGTAATCCAACTCTGGCTACACATCCGGTGCCTGTTTGTCCACATGCTCCCACAAGGGGTCTAATACCCCTGGGATCATTCTTACTTTTCTCTTAACATCATGAGGATATCACAGGAGTGAATGAGCAGTCTCAGTTATTCCTCACTCTCATCACATGACAAACCAGCAGTGTGTTTGGTAAATGTTTAACAACTGGCTCTCAAAAATAAAATGTGCACCAGACACATTTTTAAGTTTAATTTACTTAAGTTATTAATGTTCTCCTTTACTTTCTTAAGGCTAGACAATCAAAAAACAATAAATCAAACCCTGATTTGTTGTATTTGCCGATTTCTGAGGTTTAAATACACTGAAATTTAACAGTTGATTCTCCCCAGCCAGTCTGAGCTAACTACAGCTCATCCCTGTTACCAGGACCCTCTGTCCTGAGCATAAAAGTTGTAGGACTTGGGAAAGTACATTAAAGATCATCTAGTATAAATAAATCCTTCATTATACTGATAAGTGAACTGACACCTATAAATGACTTGCCCCAGTCACAGAGATAGTAAGTTACTGAACCCATGTTTGGACTGGCTCCTCTTGTCAAGACCAGTCCTCTTTCTACTGCATCACACTGTTTTCTCGACTCTTTTCCATTTTAATATGGCAGTGCCTTTATTGCCACTAAAAATCTAAGGCTTAATTTATACATCAAGGATCAATTAGTACAACTCCACTGACACAGATTGTTGTAGTTCAGTCATTTCAGTCATGTCCGACTCTTCATAACCCCATTTTGAATTTTCTTGGCAAAGATACTGGAATAGTTTGCCTTTTCCTTCTCCAGCTTATTTTACAGATGAGGAAACTGAGGCAAACAGAGTTAAGTGACTTGCCCAAGGTCACATAGCTAGTGTCTGAAGCCAAATTTGAACTCAGGAAAATGAGTCTTCCTGACTCTGCCCCAGCTTTCTATCTACTGCACCGCCCTAGCTGACAGAAATTACAACCCTTCTCTGACTTGGTGGATGGTCCTGGAGAGTTGCATGACTCCCAAATAAAGGAAGGGAGTGAGGGAGGAAGAAATCTTTATTAAATAAATACCTACTATGTGCCAGGAATTGTACTACAAATATTACCTAATTTTATTGTTTGCATTAAGAAATGGGAATGAAAATGGTTTATGTAAAAAGGAAAATAGTTGCTTGTTCAGATTTAAGCCTAGGCTTTACATGAAGTTCATGTTTAATATTACTTATAACTTCCACCTGATAACTTCCACTTCATAGAGAGGGAAAGCAAAGCAAACAAACAAAAACCAAATAGCAGTGAGCTATACTTCACTGCAACCCATTGCGACAGAATGAGGGCAGCTATAAATGCAGCTGCTTCAAGTATTCCTGCTTAAAGTTATATGAGTCAACTTCTAAAGAGGCCTTGATATTCACCTGGATGGCCTTTTTTGTTCACAAATCATCAAAATGAATTTTTTTCCTGCAAAATTGTTTCCTTCCACATGAGATTAGTCCTAAAAGGAAAATGCCATTTTACTGTTAGCTTTTGAAAATATGGGTTTCTAAAGATGATTTTTAAAAAAAGAAGTTTTACTAACCTCAAAAAGGCTAAATGTGATCTTCCCCCAATGATGCTTTGTTGGAAATCATATGAAATTGAGTCCCTTCCCAGGTTTGTTTGTTATTCTATCACATTAAAGCTCAACTGAAGATTCTGTTATTCACTTTTGGAAAATATAAATTGGGAGCCAAACTTGAACCTTTTGTGTCATGGATACCTGAGATAATGCTGAGTGTCTGCCACAATACTCTGCTTTCCACCTCTTACTTTAGGAATTCTGATCGAATCAACATTACCATTGTTTGGGGAAAAGATGAATCAGTCACTTGTCCTACGGCTCCACTCACCATCTCTTTGATTTTTTTCATGACCAAAACATCCTTCCCTGATCATCACACCCTTAATAATGTCATTCCTCCCCTTATCATTTGAATGTAAACTTCTTTTTTTTTGGGCAGGGCAATGAGGGTTAAGTGACTTGCCCAGGGTCACACAGCTAGTAAGTGTCAAGTGTCTGAGGCTGGATTTGAACTCAGATCCTTCTGAATCCAGGGCCAGTGCTTTATTCACTGTACCACCTAGCTGCCCCTGAATGTAAACTTCTTGAAGGCAGTTACACAAATTCAAGAAGTATGTGGCGGTTATTTCTTACATACTGGTGTAAGCCAATATTTTATGGTAGCCAATGCAAAATCCTAAGTCAGAAGTATGAGTAACATTGCTTTCTCTAAGAAATAATTCTGTGACATATTAAGTTCCTACCTCAGGTTATATCTTTGCATTTTTTATTGATGTCTCTTGTTTGTGAGTTTATTTTCTTGGTTTTAATAAATCAACAAGCATTTATTAGGCTACAAATACTGCACTAGGGATACAAAGCAGAAATGAAACAATTCCTGCGCTAAAGAAGTTTTATTTCTAACATTGTAGTCATTTCCCAGAATTACCATCCTTACCAAATTGAATTTCCCCTTTCCTTGGGGAAGAAAGAAAAGGGGGGAGGGAAAGGGGGGGAAGGGGAAGGGAAGGGAAAAACAGTTGGACAAAACTGACCTAGAAAGCAACCACGTCTGGAAGTTTATGTAATATTCTTTACCTATAGTCTGCTACCTTTCTGTGGAGAGGAACAAAGTATGACTCATCATTTGTTTTCCAGAATCAAGATTGTTGACTTCAACTAACCTAAGCTCAGCTACCTATTAGCTTTGTTTTCACTTATAGCAATGTAAGTACTGTGTCTCTTATTCTCCTTATTCTACTTTCTTCACTCGTCATCAATTTATACAAATCCTCCCAATTTTTTTCTAGAATTCAGATGTAGCAATTGATCAGATTGGGGTGGGAGTGGGTGACCATGGTGAGAGGGCTGTGGGTGAGAGTAAAAATGAGGGTGGATGATGACTCCTAGGTTTTGGACAAGGGTAAATAAAAGAATAGAGGTGTCCTAGAAAGAAATAGGAAAATCAGGAGGAAAGGTAAGCTTAGAGGGAAAGAGAATGAGTTCTCTTTTGGATATGCTGAGTTTGAGGATAGAGGACATGCCAGTGGAAGGCATTAAGTTAGCCATTTCAGAAGTTCATTCCTCTCTATCAAACCATTGGATCACAGATTTTCAGCTCAAAGAAATGGAGTTCATCAAGTCCAATCCCCTTATTTTACAAACAAGGAAAGCAAGGCTTATAAAAATGATTTATTCAAAGTCACTCAGCTCCTAAGTAATAGAGTGGGATTTGAACTGAGGTCCTCTACCTCACCATGTTGCTGCTTCTTAGGAATCTCCAAGGTTTATGCCTCAATGTTTAATAAGCAGCCACTAATATAATTCAGAACCTAAATAATTTTCTTTAAAAAACAGGGAAGACCTTTTTATGTAGAATAAAGGGGACAAAACTAAGACAATGACAACATTAAAGAGGAAAAATAACTTTTAAAGACTTTAGAATTCTGATCAATACAAATGAAACATGACAGCCACCTCCAGCCAGGGAAGGGATGTACTGAAAATGCAAGACAAAATATATTTTCAACATAGTCATTATGCAAACTTTTTGACTTACCAATGAATATTTGTTATGAAGGTTTTATTTTTCATTTGTTTATTGTCTAATGAGGGTGGGGCAGTGGAAGGAAAAATAATAAGTGCTTATAAAAATATTTAAAGAAAGTTATTAAGAGGATGATCAAAGAAACAATGATATGTGAGAGGATAGGACCAAGAGTATCAGAAGGGATTGGTGAAAAATACACACACACACACACACACACACACATATATACACACACACACATAAACACATCTATATGTATGTATAAAATATATTTACATATATGTGTAAGTATTCACAACAGCGCCTACCTCTCAGGGTTTGCCGTGAGGATCAAACAATATAATAATTGTATAGCACTGCATATAATAAGCACTATATAAATGTTAGCTATTATTATGTGTATATGTATCATGTGTATATCTAGTGTATTATATATGTTTTAATGTGTGTATTTGTGTGTATTTGCATATATGTGCATACATATACACACATATACTTTGGTATATGTACACATATGTTCATGTATGTACTTTAGTGTGTGTAGAGTTGTGTTAATTTTCCAGAAACAATGGTCATGTTGATGTGATCAGAGTTACCAAAGTAAGAGGTGGAAAATAGGATTGTGGCAGAGACATTCAGCATCATCTCAGCAAAGTAGCTACGATACACAAGGTTCAAGTTTGGCTCCCAATTTCTATTTTCCAAAAGTGCATAACAGAATTTTCAGTTGACCTTTAGTGAGGTGGAATAACAAACAAACCCAGAAAGGGACCCAGTTATACTGTCAGTAAGTCCTATAAACTACCACCTGTCCTGGTTCTACTTCATAAGAACCATTTCTAAAGAAGCCAAGCAGACAACTTTATTTTTTTTTCCCTTAGGAGAAATGCATTCAATAAAGACTGTATTCAAAAATGGAAATGGCAAAATGTTGGGATTCTTGCCCAGTCCTAATATCCCCTGGAAATCCTCCTCACCATACAATGCCTCAAGAGTGAACTGAGTCTCCCCAGACACTTAAGCTTTTCTAATGGGGAGCCAGGGACCTGGTAGGCTAAGAGAAATGCTAAACTAAGTGAGCTGCATTGAAAAGCCCTCATCTTTTATGGGTCTGAACTTACTTTTGGAAGCTCTAGTGACAACAGGATCTTGTTCATTAGCAAACTGGAGAAAGGCCTGAGGACTCTTCTTTTTCCCTAATGTCAAAGTGAATTATTAATTAACTCATGCCTATTTAAAAACTCACATATACCCAAATAACAGCACCAGATTATGACTAAACAATCTGGATGATTGGGAGGAGAACCGAATTTAACCTCCACATTGATAGGGCTCATACAACTAGAGAGACAACTATAGTGTAATATAGAGGGGGTCAGGAGAGCCCTGGGTTCTAATTTTCCCTTCCACACTAAATAGCCATTGAATCTCTCCGAGCCTGTGTTAACTCAAATTTAAAGTGTAGATTTTGGTTGGGGAAGAGAAATAGAAAGGTCTGTACCTCTGGTTTCATCATTATGGAGAATGTCCAATATAAAAACGCCTTATAGCAAGGCAGTTCCGCAATTCTCTAATTTGTAGTCTTAGAAAGTCACCCTGGAGACACTGAGAGTTTCAATGACTCACCATCGGCCACACAGCCATCATGTGTCAGAAACAAAGTTTGAACCCAGGTCTTCAGGCTTGCAAAGGCAATCTTCTATCTGCTCTGCCAGAAATATCCACTCTCACATGTGATGGCAATAAGATTTAAAGGTTATTAGTCGTTAAGGTCTCCCCGTGCTGAGTCATTGGTTGAACAAAGTTGAAGGAAGAAATTCCATTGGGAACCACTGGATACTGCGTGGCTACGTTTTGTTTTGGGGAAGGTGCCCAAACTCTGCCCTCCTCCCATAAGGCTCTCAGAAAGAGCCCTGTCGAGGTTGATTTTATCGGGAGAGAAGCTCTTTACCTACTCTAGGAACCTCTGGAAAGAATGGAAAGCAGAGCAGATGAACCTACTGGAAACAAGACTCCCAAGTTCTGTGTCACTGAGTTGTCCTCAAGTGACTGCCTTTCTGGGATCTCAGCTGTTGGGAAAGACTGGGGGCCTTGGATTTTCCTAGAACTTGGGTGGTGCCACCTTAATGCCTGTCTCTATTTTCAATTGAGGAAAGTGGAGAAAGAGGAGAGAAAAGGGGGAGGGGGTGGCAATGAAAGTCAATGAAGAGAACTAACAGCTGTCTCCGCATTCAGTTAACAAGCATTTACTGAGTGCTTATTGTGTCAGGCACTGTGTTAAGTGCTGGGGATACAAAGAAGCAAAAACACTCATTCAGCAAATAACAGCTCCTACTTTGTGAAAAATACTGGAGGTAAACAGGCCTGGCTCTTAAAAAGTTTGCAATCATTAGTTGGGAGAAAACGCGTAAGCAAATAACTCTCATTTATTCATCAAGCATTTATTAAGGTTTATTGTATGCAGAGAACTGCGTATTAGTAGAAGCAAGATTAGGTAAGATGTAGTCTCTGTCCGCCCTCCACAAGCTTCCTTTTAGTTTAGGGACACGGAGCCCTTGGTTAGAAGAGTGGTAGGAAAAGTGCCAAAAAGGAATTCCAGGAAGAAAAATTCCCAGAGGAGCAGTGAGGATGCTTCCTAGGCGAAAGGAGGCAGTATCCAGATGGCATTTCAAATGCCAAACTCGTGCCCCAACAGACTGAAAAAACCTTCCCCTATCAGCTTTTGGCTAAGGGTTCTGGACGCCTACCCTCCCCCACCCCGGTGAAAGAGGAGGTGGATGGAGAGGGGCTGAGTTGGCTGCCGGCCCGACGTAGGCCCTAGGGCAGTCAGTGGGCGAAGTCGGGAAGCTCCTCTGGTCCAGGCAGTTGTCCCTGAGGAGTTGAAAAAAGATCACGAAGAGGGCAGGCGATGGGATGCTGGCCGGGAACAATGAGGCCGAGCAGGCGTGGCAGGCAGGCAGACCCCGCGCATGGGGGCTGTGAGTTCTCCTCTCCCTCTCTCTCTCCTCCCTGAGGCCTCTGCCGGCGTAGTCAACCTTTCTTTGCGTCCGCCTCCCCGGTGTAATTTTGCCCGGTCTGTCCCCGGTTGGTTGCCTAAGGCCACTGGAACATAGGGGGAGAGGAGGGTACGGGGAGGGGAGGGAGGAGAGATGCGGGGATGGGGGGAGAGGATGGAGGGGGAGAGACACAGAGAGGAACGGAGAGAGAGAGAGAGAGTGGTGTCATGTCTACCAACTGGGCTTTTTCCTGACCCAGCCACTCATCTGTCACCACTGTCTCATTCCTGTTATTTACATCTGTCTTTAGCATTCTAATTACTCGCTTTATTACTTTAGCCTGGAGGAATCCTGTAAAAAACAACGGAGATGAGGATCCAACCACACAATAAAACTGCCCAAAATCCCCACTGCACATTATACAGAGCACTTGAGAATATTTGTGCTGTTATATGACCTCAATATGTCCTTAAATTGATCTTATTATATCTTTCTTTTTCCCTACTCTTTCTCCTCGTGGAGGTAATGAAGTCCTTTAAAGGTGCGCAGTTGAAAAATAAAACTGCTGGTACAAATAATGGCTATATGTTGGGGTGGGCAGGGAAAGGGGGAGTGTTCCTCTGGAACGCTTCAGAAGGGGCTTTTGGGGACGTGCTTACGCTATTTGGGACTTGACCCTCCTCTACACTCAGTACTGCTGTGCCATAATAGACCCCGTCCGCGCTGCCACCGCCCCCCGACGCCCCCCTCCCCACATGTGTTATTTTGCCTTAATCTAATGAAACAGAGCAACCCTCCTACCCGAGCTTGCACAGGGGCGACAGAGTCTTGAAAATTTAGTGGGAAGAATAAAATGCCTAATGTATTTCATTACCTTGCATTAATCTCTGTGTCCCCAAGAGGCCTTAGGAGGGGAAATGAATTAAGAGGAGAGATGGAAGTGGGGTTCAAAGATCATAGTTTTTTTTTTAATAACGTAGGATTCAGAAGGGGGAGGGGGAAAGCTTGGTAGATTTGGTTGAGTTCTGGCCAGTGGGGTGCCAAACTGGAGGCTTCTGGGTAGATGGAAGATCTGAACCCAGAGCCAAAGGTACACCAGGTTGAGGAAAGCTGGAAGGAAAATGTGGGCTCCTAACTATTATTTATTCCTGCTAGTGGGATTCCTATTGCACTCAGTTGCAATTTTCTGGGCTGCTAATGGTTTTCTTTATTGTGTTATACTAACATAATCTTCTCCAGAAAAAAATGACACAATATATGGATTTTTAGATAAATAAAAGGCGTAATTTATTGGCCTTTATACTCTTCTGATGGAGTGGTTGATAGATAATGTAATAACATGTACATAATTAATCGGGTTTACTGTACCTCAGTCAAATTACGTTCACAAAGATAGTATCTCTCCTTCTCTGTGCCTAGCTTTTCTATTGGCTCACATCCTTCTTGTCCCCTGTGGGGAAGAGGGCAGTGAGTAGGGCTGGGAGTGGTAGGTGGAGATGTTGGCACAAGGAAGCGATCGAATTCATAAAAATAGTGAGTGTTGTCTAAGAAAAAAAGGTCCCAGCCAAACTCATTTCCATTCCCCCAACCCCAAACACACACATAGACTGTGTTCTGTGTAAAAAAAAAGGGGGGGGGGGACAAGGCCAATATATAGACAGAAACAATAGACAGGAAGTGCTGTTGGCAAGGCCCAGGTTATCTGCCTCGAAGAGGGTCCATGAGAAATGAAGGGCTGTATAAATGAGGTGAAATCTCAAAGGTAAAGGTCAAGTCCCTCCTTTCTGTTAGCTGTGACAAGATCTTTTTCAGGAAATAGACTTTATAAGAAGGTTCGTTAAGCTTTTTGTTCAGAAGTGTCTGCCGTGTCCAAATAAAACATGCATTTAAAAAAATTAAATTACTGGTATAAACTTTAGGTTGGGGGAAGGTGCACAAAGCTCTCATGGACAGGAGACCCGTTTGCTTGCCAGGTCTGTGAGCTAAGGGCTTGGAGGAAAATCATTTCCTGAAAAACAAGGGCCCCTTCCACCCCTTGCCTTGGCTCCACTCAGTTGTCCATTCAAGGCATGGCATGCTTGCTCTTCCAAACTCATCTAAATTACATCAATAACAGGGCGCACTCTTTAATGAGCTCTCAACTTTAAAGACTTGAAGGATATTAACAAGCCGCTTGACAAATGGTGCTTAGAAGCACATTAAAGACGCTGCTAATGGAGCGCATAATGACGGCTAATTTTCGATCAGATATAAATTAGAGCCCCAACAGTTATTTGCCTTAAGGACTTTATGTAAATGATTCTGTTCTGTATAAACTGAAAGGCAAAGAGAGCCCCGCCATTTTGGCAATCCTTGGTGCTTATGATTAATAGATCTGCAGCAGAACTGGGCAAGACAACTGATGGCATTTCCATCTAAAAGTCAGTGTGTTTGGGTAGTAAATAAGAGATCTGCAGAAGACAGCGTGTGCCTCATCTCCACTGGGTGGGGGTGGGGGTGGAGACAAAAAACAAAAACAAAAAAAACAAAACAAAAAACAACCTATCCTTGGAACCCTTTCCCTGAGATTAAGGAGAATATTCGAAGCACAGAGACAAAGTCCAGGCCTGACTTTTTCTGTCCCCTACACTCAAACTCACAATTGAATCACCTCTTGGGACCAAACACACCTCTCTGCCACCCAGGTGCACAGCCTTCCAGGGTCACCCTCAAGGGCACAGTCAAAAAATGGCTTTACATGCTCCACATTGTGGAAATCCCTCACTTGGGATATTTCCAGAGTTTTACAGCCATGAATTAGTTTCATCAGATCTCATGCATGTGTTAGCCAATACCAATGATCTTTCTGCCACAATGGGAGGGAGGGAGAGAAACATATAGAGACATAGAGAGTGAGACAGAGACAGAGGCAGAAAGAGACAGAGTGAGACAGAGACAAACAGCAACAGAGATTGGCAATTAAATAATGCACCAGGATCAGGAGCTAGCACAATTTACACGAGAAAGGAGAGCCCTAGAATCATGTTTAAGCTAGAAAGGGCCTTAGAGATCAACCTTCTTATTTTACATATGAGGAAACTGAGACCCAGGGACCTGTACTTGCCCAAGATCTCACAAATAGCAAGAGGCAGAGCTGGGAACCGATTTAGAGTAACCTAGGTCCTCTGATTTCAGGGCCAATGCTCTTAATACCTAGATAGGCTCTGTTAGCACCTAATAGCTCTTTCTGGAATGTTAACTATTAAAATTTTTTCAAGGGGTGGTATTTGGGTCATAACTGTTGTTAACACTCACTCCACAACATTCTCCAATTTAAAAGGTGTTTCTGAAGTCACTAGAAAAGATGAAGGAAAAAAGTCCTAGCACTAAGCAAGTTGCTTCTCCACTTAGCCACTAGTCCCCTCACGACTGTTGTCAAGAAAATAAGGGGAGGGTTTGCAACCCACAAAGCTTATTACTTCTCCAGGTCTCGGGTTCATCACCCACACCTGGCTACACATCCAGGCAATGGGATGTAGCACCCAGCTTCTTTGGGACTCTGTGTAAACAGGGGGTGGCAGGATCCTTCCCTGGAGCAGGAAGGGGAAGAATGCATGTGAGAAAAACATCTGGAAGAACCTGTGTGTTTATCACCTAAATGAAGCAAACTGGAGATTACCTGGCATTCCTTCCTCTCCCAAGAAACCTTTCTTGGAGGGGAAAAATGCACACATCAGTGCATATATCTAGGTGCAACATTCTTTGCTTCCTGCTTCTGATGAATATAGATTTCAAGGGATAATAATTATAAATATCAAAATACCTAGGCAGGTCTAGCGGAAAGAGTGTTGGATGTGGAAAGAGGAGAGACCCTAGTTCCAAACCAGCCTTTGACACTCACCAGCTATTTGACCTAGGGCAAGGGACTTAGCCTAAATTTCCTCGTCTTTAAAACATAGATAATTCTGCCTGAAACACTTACCTCAGAGGATGATTGTAAGGATTAAGTGAGAAAGCACTCTGTAAATATGAAAGCATTCTACAAAGGTCAGCTTTGTTAGTACACATGAGGAAGGGCCTCATAACCCCTAGGTAATGTTTCACGTGAGTATTGAGATTCTGTCCAGAGAAGCAGGCTGTTTCTTCTCTTAGCTTCATTGAGATCCCCATATTGGCGATGTTTCCTTGACTTGTGCCTTTTGAGAGAGAGAGGAGGAGGAGGGGGAGGGAAAAGGAGAGGAAATGGGACAAGTGGCTTGGCCATTAAAGAGATTTTGCCTAAACTTATTAAATCATCTTTTTCTGGAAGTAAACTGATACCTAATGGTCATGTAGCTGGAGCAAGGTTACTTCTTACTGCCATTACTAAGTTACAGGGTAAATTCATACTGGGGTGCAAAAAATGAAATTCTTCCAATTTTACCTTAATTCTCTTTCTCCTTGTCTTTCTCTATGGTTGTGCGCACGTGTGTGTGTGTGTGTGTGTGTGTGTGTTTCTGTTTGTCTTTAACTCTGTCTTTCTCACTATATCTCTTTCCTTTCTGCTTCTAAGATTCCGGTATGCACACACACACACACATACACACACACAACCCTTCCCACACATGCAGAAAAATCAGAGAGAGGTCTATTATGGAATTATTGTACTTTATCCAAGCAGCAGAGGAAACAAAAGACAAATGAGTTTCAATAGTCTTGCCCTTGACCCTAAGCACAGAGCAAAGAAAAGGTGGGTAGCAGTGAACTCATTTCTGGAACTTGACACTTTTGAAGGGCTCTTCCCAGGTTCTTCACTATGAGTGTCCAAACTGAATTGAATTATGGAAAGAAATAAGTTAATTCTACAAACCTTTAGAACTCTGTTAATGGAAGGATGAAAGATGTTACCTCTACCATTTTAAAAACTTGCTGACAGAAGAAGCTGGGTTTGCCAATTTGGGGTTTGCCAAAGACCCCTGGCTTCCATGAGTTTCTTTCTTTTGGGTCCTGCCCTTATTGAAAATTGGAAAGATTGAATCTTCCCCCCAGCCCTTAAATTAAGTGCATTTTTTTCTTCTTGTGTATCCCTTTATACTGAATAGCAGAAACTACAGGATCCCTGGAATCTCAGTGCTAACATGGGTACCTTTGGCATAACAGACAACCTCAGTTTGAGTTACTTTGGCTAAATGGAGAGGAACATGATTGCCAAACATTAGTGACTTTACTACCTTCCTGTCATTTCCGTAGCTTTTTTGGTTTGCCCACTCTCCAGGGCTTGCTACACTTCTGCTTCTCCCTGAAAAGTGCAGGACTACCAGGCCCTCTTTCCTAGGCCAATGGACAATACCTCTTCTGCATAGCGGCTTTCTTCTTCTTCTCCTTCTCCTTCTCCTTCTCCTTCTCCTTCTCCTTCTCCTTCTCCTTCTCCTTCTCCTTCTCCTTCTCCTTCTCCTTCTCCTTCTCCTCCTCCTCCTTCTCCTCCTCCTTCTTCTTCCCGGGCAATGAGGGTTAAGTGACTTGCCACTGTCACACAGCTAGTAAGTGTCTGAGGTCATATTTGAACTCAGGTCCTCCTGAATCCAAGGCCTGTGCTTTATCTACCATAGCACCTAGCTGTTCCCAGGAACTATCTACTTCTTCTACAAACTATGAATCAAAAGCAAACATACTCTAATAGCAGAGAAAAATGATCAGTGAAATCCACTGACTCATATACAGAAAGAAGAGGCAGAGCCTTGCAACAATATCCTGTTTAACAGCCATTTGAACTCTACAAAAGTTGCAAAGCAGATATCCCATGTAACCAGTGGTTCCCTGTCTAAAGAGTTGGAATTAGGTTGGTTGGTCGGTTTGCTGGAAATTAGAAAACAAATAAGAAATAGATTGGCGAGTTAAAAAAATCGTAAATTGTTGTGCCTGTGGTGGGGGAGGGGGAGAGGGAGGGAAGTATATCTAGTGGGAAGATCTTTTGACTTGGAATAGGGGATCTGATATCAAATCAGATTCTGCTCCTCAGCTTCTGTGTGACCTGCAACTTTCCCTCGCTTTCCCTCTCTGATTCTCAGTTTTCCCATATGTTAAATGAGGGGGTTTGAACTAAATGTCTAAAGTCCCTTCTAGCTCTATGTCCTATGAGTCTAAGAACCCCACAGTCCTCAGAAACCTACAGTGCTTCTCACTCAGGAGGAATAAAATATGGCTTTAACTTCACCGAGAGGAAAGGTTGCCATCCTTTAAAAAGAATGATAATTCACATTTATGCAGAACTTTAAAGTTTGCAAAGCATTTACCTTAAAATAGCCCTGTGAGGTGACGAGTGCAAGTATTATTGTGCCCATTTAAGGACGGGGAAATTTAGGCTCAGAAAGGCTTAATTAGCTAGAGCATATTCACACAGCTAGGAACTATGGGAGGCTTCAGGGTTGGAACTAGGTCTTAAAACATTGGGTCCAGTGCTCTTAAGACTCCGGGTCAAGGATTCAGGGCTCTTTTCCCCATCTGGCTGGTAACACAGAGGCCATTTGGCAGAGTAATGGGACTCTTCAACTAGGACTAAAAACACAGGTTATATTTCAAGTCAAGTCAACAAACATTTACTAAGTACCTACTATGGGCCAGGGGTTGTGCCAGGTTCTCGTCAAAACAAAGGCAAAATATAATCCCAACTCTCAAGGAGTTCTCTCACCCTCAGCATATTTGGGGTCTTAGATGGAATGAAAAAAAAATTAGGGGAATTTAGCAAAATAGACTGCCAAGTCTCCCGTAGGACACCAGGAATCTACCTCCTCTCCCTTAAGAATTCAGGACTCCCTGAATCCCAATTTGAAGCAGAATCGTGGATGTAATCACTACCTGCTCCTCTCTCTCTCTTTCCTACCTCCAACCTGGCAACTTGCCCTAACCTTTCTGGGGTGCCATCTATCCCTATTCTTATTACCCAGAGATCACAGTCATACTAGGATAGGGCCACTGAGCCTATGCTATGGAATCAGGTAGGAACAGAAACTCTTTAACCATGCATCCAATATCTAACCAGTCAAAGGCTCCATCTCATGGGTCGAATGGGTCAACTGGAAATCAAAGAATCAAAGAAATTTAAGTTATATTTGTTTTAAAGGCACAAAACTGCCCACTTTGAGTCCCTTCAAAGGAAAGTAGGTATCTTCCTTAGGAAGAATGAAAAGGATTTTATGGAAGCTTAGCACTAGGAGATGGACTGGACCTCTAAGTTCCCCCATATTTGTGTGTATTAAACAGGAGGAAGGGGGGAAATCTCCAAAGCAGAAAGCTGATCTCATTTGCCTTTAACTCTCTGCCTTCTCTCCTGTCATTCTACTGGAACAGATGCATCAGGACCTAACATGTGCCTTTGCCACGCTGTAATGTGATTTCCATCAAGCTGGCCATTAAGCATCATTTTACAGCTCCCCCTCCAACTTCAGCTTCCATGGTGCCCTGGGGCTCAGTCAAGGCAGGTCCACAGACCGGGAGACTAGGCAACCAGTGACCCAGCTCAGTTTTACTCCCTCCACCTAGCAGAAGAGGACTGCTGACTGACCCTGCTGGAACTAAAAGTAAAGGGATAGATAGATTTGTATGAAGGAACCCGACAGGCAGGACACAATGGCTTATTCAACACTAAGTCCATAAACAGGACTCTCAAAAGGAAAACTTAAACACATTTATGGGGAAGCAACAGATAACTAACTGTAACTTGAGAGTACCAGGTTTTTCCAAATCAACCCAATAACACATCATCAATACGCCAGAGCCCTGGGTAATTTTGCCTTGGTGATTTCATCCAGTTTAGTCAAAAGTACATAGTGTAATCAAAAATTTGGGTTTCTTTTTTCCCCCAAAGTAAATACTGGAACCTTTTAGGAGAATGGGATTATTAGGGAGTGTGTGCATAGCATCTATGTATCTCCTGGGATCTAACTCAAGAGATCCTTGGCTTACATGAATTCATCTGCTAAATACAAACACTGTGCTCATCTGAACTTGCTACAATAATTATTTTTAATCTCTCCCTCCCCCGCAATAACCCCTTACTAACTTAGAGACAACTTTTTGTCTTGAAGGAAATTACTCAGGAGGGAGTAGGATTAAGTGCTAATTTGAGAAATATGGTTATCTCCTATAAATTGTTTTGTTTTGTGGTGTTTTACCATACTAACCTCATTAAATTACTCAGAAAAGCAAACTGTTTGAAAAACTAAAGGGTAAGCAGATCATAACTGCACCCCCTTGAAATGGAGATGAGGGAGAGGGGCTTGTTGAAGGACCGTACTCTGTTGAAGGATCCTCTCTCCTGAGGAAAAGGCAAAAAGAGTTTATGAATCTGTGTGTCAAAGAGAATGAGAGTAAGTGTAGGGGGAGGGATGGAGAAAGGAGTGAATGGACAAGAAAGAAGGGGGAAGAGAAAAAAGAAAATGATAGGAGAAAAGCAAGATATATGGGGTGGGTGGAGAGTGAGGGGAGAGGGAGAGAGGAGAGCAGAGAGAAGAAAGAGAAAGAAGGGAGAGAGAAGAGAAGGGAAGAGAAGAGGAGGGAGGGAGAGAGAGAGGGAGGAAGAGCAAGAGGGAGAGAGAACGAGAGAACGAGAGAGAGAGAGAGAGAGAGAGAGAGAGAGAGAGAGAGAGAGAGAGAGAGAGAGAGAGAGAGAAGGGAAAGAGGGGGGAGAGAGTTTCACATGCCCCAGAGGCTCTGGGGTAAGAGGGCTCCTGCTTTCTGCCCAGTGACAGCTGGAGTAATGGTTGTAGTCCCAGTGCTGGGGCTTTGGATTTAGTAATTACTGTCCAGCTTTCTCAGATCAGGACTTTGGAGGGAACCTGCTCCCTTTTCTCCTCTTTTTCCTCCTATTTATTTAACCACCATTTCTACCCCTGGGCAATGCAGAACCTAAAGGGGGGGAGGGGAAGGAGAAGTGTTTCCCGGGGGACTCCAGTCTCACCAAACACCAGAGCCAGGGCGATTCCAAACTCCCAGATTCCTCAATTTCTACTGGCAATTCCTGACCTGGACAGACCTCTCCCCCGGGACCTCAAAGTCTATCCTCCTGTTATCTTCTCTGAAGGCCTGTTCTGACCAGAGAAGGGAATATATTGAGCCCCGCCCCCCTTAGAGTTTTTCAGTTCAGGCCCTCAAGAGGGGTGGATGTTCCAGTAAGTCTTTGGGAAACCTGTCCTTTTTGACAAGAGACTGATAAGGCAACAGTACCCCAGTCTTCAGGAAGGAAAGAGGGAAGGAAGGAAGGAAGGAAGGAAGGAAGGAAGGAAGGAAGGAAGGAAGGAAGGAAGGAAGGAAGGAAGGAAGGAAGGAAGGAAGGAAGGAAGGAAGGAAGGAAGGAAGGAAGGAAGGGAGGAAGGGAGGAAGGGAGGAAGGGAGGAAGGGAGGGAGGGAGGGAGGGAGGGAAGGAGGGAGAAATGCAGGGGGCAGATACACATTTCACTGGGCCTGAAGGCAAAGGGCTGGCTAATGGGGCGGGGGGGGGGGAGGAGAGGCGGGGGGGGGGAGGCAGCGTGGGGGTGGGGAAGAGGACCTGTCTCAGCTCTCCTCTTACTCCTCCCATCCTTCCTCCCCCCCACCCCAAGTCGTTGGAAGCCTCACGTAGCCAGGGATTTTTCAGAATAATTGATGGGTCCAGTTCTCCAGAGCTTTCCCGGGGAGAGCGCGGCAGACCGCGCTAGAATTTAAATAGACGTGATTAGTAAAATGTGAGGGGCCAAGGCGCCCAGGCCGCCGCTCTCAATCTTGCTCTTTCTCTTTGACTCTCAGATTCTCCGGCTGGCAAGACGTCTGCTCCGCGGGCCGCTGGGGGCCCGCAGGGGGCAATGGGCAGCTCCTGGCCCGGGGCCCGGGGCAAATCCGCCTTCGGAAGGGGAGCGTCTCCAACCGCTCCCCCCCCATCCCTTGCTTTCTACCTCTTGCACCCTGATACAGCTCCCCCCGCCCCCTCGCCCCTGGGAGGGGTCCACGGGGCGTGGGGGAGGGAATTAGGAGGTGGGGCTAGCTGGGGAGGGGGGAGGGGGGGAAGAGCTGCTAGTAGTTCGCGATCCTCTGATGCCGCGTAAGCCTGCCAAGACTGTGGGTAAGGGTTCTCGGCTGCCGCTTCCTAGCGCACCCACAGCAGGGGCAGAGTTGGGGTATGGAAGAAGGTTTCTCTGTGATCCTCCTCCCTTCACTCCCCAGCCGCTCCCCAGCGCCTGGGCTACTTCCTTCCCTCGCCTCCTGTCTCTGCAGCTGGGACCCAGAGCAAGCAAACAGGCAGGCCGGCAGGCAGGCAAGCAGGCAGGCAGGCAGGCAGGTGAGAGAGCGCGCTCCGCGGGCCAGAGCCAGCGCCACTCCCGCCCCTAAACCTCACCAAAGGTCTGCACTTACCTAAAAGCTTGGAAAGCTTGGGATAAAAAAAGGTCCCCAGCCAGGGAAGAGCTTCTGCCTCGATTCTTTCCCACATCCCCACCTCATCGATTTGTTCCTGAAAAAAGGGGGCTGCGCATTCTTATAACAGCTACAGCCAATTAATATTGCATTAACTCTATTTAAAAAAAAAAAAAAGCCAAAGCACCGGAATGCTGCACCCTATCAAAGCTATCTATTATTCACGGAAATGTAATTGGAGACCTAAGATGTGTGTGCGTGTGTATGTGTGTGTGTGTGTGTGTGTGTGTGTGTGTGTGTGTGTGGTGTGTGTAACCAGGGCAATGTAGAAAAACACAATCGTGACAATATTCCAAAAAGGAAGGGGATCCGGGCGTATCTAATATTTAATTTCAAGTCTGTGGTTTTCTAATTCGAGATTAAAAGCAGTCACGTCTTTGAAGCCAGACACTTGGTATAAATGTACAGTTAAAATATTCTATTCCATGGTCCCCAGACGGAGCTCTCTGCTCGTCCCAGGCTTCATTAAATTTTTATTATCATCCCAGGCTGGAGCAAGGAGTGAGGGGGAAAGACTGGAAAGACTGTCCATCTAATTGCGATTGATAAAAAAAAAAAGCTTAGCTTTCCTCTCTCCTTCTCCTCCCCAATTTGATAAATTAACAGCAGTTTTCTTTATCCGCCCTTCATTAGGAGAAACTGGTAGGCACGATTATAATATCATACAAACACACTTTCCAACAGGCACACAGGGTCCAGAGTCTTCTCTGTTCTTTGAGATTCTGGGGGGAGGGGAGATAAGAGGAAGGGTGGGAGGAGGATGGCTTCAGAAAGTGCTGCCTGTATGAAAAAAGATGACATCAGTTCTGGAAGGTTTCTGGCGAAAGATCAACAGAGAAGCGTTTGCACTAAACTGGTTCTTACCATTCAGAGATTAAAGCTTATTGTTACCCAACAAAACAAACAGATGATGATACCCTGCTTCCCACTTGGGCAGCCTTTCTAGTGCATAAGATGAAAGGAAAGAGGGACATAGTCCTTCTACTTCTTCCTGGCTTCATTCATTCTGTTTATTCCCCTCACCCAGAATCTACCAAACCCCTATACACCACATACCTACATACATACGTACGTACGTACAGTAGCGCAAAACGCTTGTTCTTCGATTCTACCTTCGCCTAGTGCAATTAACCTATGTTAGACCAGGCTACTTTGTGAATGTAGGGGTGGGGAGTGTGTGTGTGTGTGTGTGTGTGTGTGTGTGTGTGTGTGAGAGAGAGAGAGAGAGAGAGAGAGAGAGAGAGAGAGAGAGAGAGAGAGAGAGAGAGAGAGAGAGAGAGAGAGAGAGAATTCACGCCAATGAGGACGTTAAAAAAAATTTTTTTTTAAGAAAGCTTCTCGTCTTCCGGGCATTAAAGGTAAAAAATAAAAGCCACAGAGTTTTCCTTCTGAGCAGCTCCCTATTATCACGTCGCCACTTAATTTTATTTCCATTCTCTCCAAGTTAAATAGAAAGACTGGCTCACAGGGGAGCTGCCATGTGGCCACAGACTGGGGATGTCAAGCAGAGAGCCTCGCTGTGGAAAGTTAATTTCAATTCCCGAGGAGGATTTCACATTCCGGCTCGCTCTGACCCACAGTAATTAGCTGAGATAACTAATGATTACTTACTTATTCCTTGTAATTATCTGGATTTAATAATTCGCTGTGTAATTTATTAATTCTCCCATAATAGCCTTTCAGTACTGGGAATGGCTCATTTAAAGGGGAAAAGCGGAAGAAGTTTCAAGATTTCGCTCCTGTTGCAACGTATTCACTCGCCTATTGACGAATTTGGCTCTTCTGGTGGTTCTAATTATCCTCATTATGAGAGAATCTTGTTCTCCCTGTTTGCCATATTAGAATACTACGCTTACTTTTTTCCCCTCTCCTGTTGCTGCTGGTGCTGCCATTGGAGACGAAAATATCAATACTCCTCTTTCTTTCTTTTTTCTCTCTTTCTTCTTTCGTTTCTTCCTTTTCTTCCATTCTTATTTTCCTTTTCTTCCCTTCTTATCCTTCCTTTTCTCTTTTCTTCCTTCATTCTTTATCTTTTTCCTTCTTTCCTATTAGTATTATTTTCCAAGTGAGATAAAGAGCATTTCAGTCAAGAATGTTAAAGGCGTATTTCCAGTACTTTGAATTCTGCGCTGCATAGAAATATCTGAACTTCATCGCAGAAACTGCTTGAGAACTTAGTCTACCGATCTTCTGAATAATAGATTTTAAAGAAAATCAAGGAGTTTTAGAAGTTCCACATTTCCCCACCACTACCACATCATAAAGAGCTTTCCAAGTGGACTAAACACAAGAATTATATTTAAAAGGAAAATCAACAACGATGTTTTACCTAAAACGGGAGGGGAGAGGGAGTATTTGGGCAGAAGCTTTGCAAACACTGGTTTCTCAAGATCTGTTCTTGAGAGGGAAAGCCTTAGTCATGTGTTACACATTGAGAAAATGTAATTGCTAGAAAAAAATTAGAATGTACGATAAGGTTTATTACTTTTGAGTATCTCATTGGCAGCTTCAGATCTCCAGATATCCCCTAAGAAATCTTTCAGTGAGGTTTGTCTAAAGAAAGAAATGTACCCCCTGGGTAGCTAAAACATCAGTGACATAGAGTATAAATAAACAGAACGTCTAAGTGGGGATATAGTGTTTTAACTGAGATATAGTGTTTTCATGTAGTAGCTAAAACTACTCTTTCTAGCTGTCAATTGTTTTCTGTTTGTATCCACATGACCATAGTGAACAGAATCATAGGAAATAGCTTGATTTTTAGTGTCTTTTATGTAGTTTAAAATAATTCACTTGAGGCTGAACTTTCGAGCCTAGGGTACCAGTGCATGTATATGAATATGCTTATATAAGCATCCCTTTCCCACACGATAAATATAGTCTTCTAGTAGTCTTGGAGAATGGCTAGAAAATGAATCCTATAAATGTTTACTGATTGGACTGATGTGACAATGACATTCCATCTTATCATATGATCAGTTACCGTTTTGAGTATTTTCAAACCATCTGAGGTCCCCAGGGTCTAGATCAACCATTTGCACACAGTTGGTGCTTAAAGATATTTAGACAGCATTTTGTGCATGGATTATTCTCCCTCCCCTTGTTACTTTAACTTTCTTACTCTTTTATCTAAGTCTCAACCCCTACTCTCCACATCTTTTACCTTAACTTGGGATTTCTCTGCCCCCTTTCTTTGCTAAAAAGACTCCTTGAAGAAAATTGTTTTATTTGGCTATCTTCACTTCCCCACAAAACCACCATACTCATAGAATTATAAGATCAAAGATTGGGAGCTGGAAAATATATTAGAGGTCATTAAGCATGTTTAATTAATAAGGGGCAACAATGTCTTTTTGAAAGCAAAAATACATTTTGGGGGTAAAAATATAAAACTCTGTATGCGAGTCTTAGTTACCCAATTATAACCTAAAATGTTTTAAATGGGGGGGGGGGCCTAGGCAGCACAAGACACAAAGAAACACTTGGTGAATCAGGGCAAATGACATGCTGCTATCCCAACTGTTGAAATGGCTGAATTGTTACTAATTTTTTCACTTTATTCATTGTTACAACCTTGAACATGTAAAGTTTATTGCAAGTCCCAAAATATATTAGAAATTTTTTATGAGGAAAGCAATATTTTTTTCCACCACTCCTACCTCATCTCATTCAACACATTTCTCCATTGCTACTTGCTACCTGGGTTCCTCTTTTGATTAAAATGTGATGGCTTTATTTGTAAAATAAAGTATTTAGACATGCACACAATAAATACCTCCTTCCTCTGGTCCCCACTCCCAACCAAACAAATACACTTTTAGTAGCACTGTCCTGGGGAGAATTGGGTGTTACATTGAAGAAAAATTTCATTCAAAATTGGGAAGCCTGTCCTCCCCTTTATGAAGGATTCATTTCCATTTGAAAGAGAGACTCGAGTTCCTCCACTCTGGGATAACTCCTAGAATAGGAGGACAAACAAGGCTTACAACTCAAAAACACAAGGCTTGGGGCTTTTCCACAATCTGTGCTCTGTCCATGGTGCTGAATAAAGGCCTTGACTCAGTGAAATTGAACAGTAAATCCGGAAGGCCAGGAATAAAGAGAGAAGAGACAGACTAAATGAAGGTGAAGGATTTTAGCTCTCAGAAACTAGAATGAAATAAAGTCAGCAATAAACAATTAAATAGACACCCTATTACTCTTTTCTAAACTTAGCAAACTTTTAATAATTCTTTCCTTTTCTTCAAAGTCCCTTTTCCTTGTCCCCCAACCCAGGCTGATTCATGAATATAAAGTGTTTCCTATATTTTTATATTTGCAGGATTCACCCCTTCCCTTTTTCATTAAGAATAACCACGTTCCCCCTTTATCTTCCCACTCTGTATCCCTAATGGGGTTTGTCACATCTGTAAAGCATACTCAAGTGCCACTCCAGCATTTATTGACAGTCTGAATTACTAAAATGATTTTGAGTAGGGGAATCTGGCATGCCTCCATTTAGTCACTGACATTAAAAACACCTTGAGGGAGTTTCACTTTACCGGAGACCATGGGTTAGATAAAGCATAGTCATGGGGTGGAGAGGCTAGGGAGTATAAGGAGGAAAACCCATTGGTCTCTTTTTGTTTGAAGTGCCAAATATAGTTGTTATTTTGAACAATTACTATTTTCTATCAATATTATTAAATACATTTCAGAGCCCTCTTCATAAAGTGTTTACAAAACGCAATCACTCTGTAATCTGAGATTGCCTGAAAATGATTAAATTGAGGCTCACTGTTGAGCAAAAGACTGGGGTCAGAGAAAGAACTTCTTTGTCTCCATTCTGCTTTGGAGAGACCTCTGCCAGCTCCAGTGACTCCCCTCATCAAAGCAGAATCACCTTTTAAATATCCCCCTTCCCAATCCTTGTTTCTCCTTCATTCCAACCCACCACCCCACCCGACCCCAGACCTGCTAGCTTCCTTAAGTGTGATGAGAAGTGCTGTAAAGGAGGGAAACATGAAGGGAGGAAGGGAGGCCCTTCCAACCCAGACTCATTCCCCTCTAGCCTGTCACTAGTCTACTCTTTAAGAGCTGTCAAATGGTAGGGAGCTGCTGGAGGGTCCTATGCCACATCTAAGGTACCCTGAGCTTCATAACTAGCCACACCCGGTCCCCTGGCACTGCTCTGAAGTGATCTGAGCAGTCACCTCCCAAGCTTCCCCAGTTTGCTTCCTCTCTAAATGCTGGAGAGGGGAGGGGCAGAAAGGAAAGATGATTAGGAAACGTTGTTCATCCAATATTTTCCATTTACAAAGCAACTCATAGATGCCTTGTTTGGTGTCTGGAGGAGGCAGATGGAGGAAACTGCCTGTATTTGGAGTCAAATGCTCCACATTATCCTGGCAGAAAGAGAGGTTCTCCAATATACTAAGCAGTAGAATTCTGTGTCAAAGAGCCAGTAATTAATTCAGCTTATTCATTCTCTGCTACAAAACCATGGTCCTACCTGGACCTAAAATAATCATCACTCTAGAAAAAAAGCACCAAAATTGTCATAGTAGTTTTCCAAGCACTTCCACAAAAGAATCATCAAATTAATGATTAAAGCAACAATTTAACATTTAAAAGCAATTTAATTTCAATAGCATATTTTGATGAAAAAACAGCATACTTTCCAATAAAACATTAAAATCTTTTCTTCATTTAAAGACAATTGAACAACATCGAAAATAACTTAATACATGACTATATTAAATAAACCTCCTATTAACAAAAACAATGAAACCAGCTCATATACAGAACTTAAGACTTCAGAAAGTCTCCATTATAACAGCAGTACAGCGAAATCTGTAAGAATATATCTATGTGCATGTTATTTTGGATGAAATATTTACAATACCTAAGGTACTAGAAGTTGCGTACCTTATTTTGTTGTTGTTGTTTCAAAAGAATTACACCAAACAATGTGAATTTACAAGCAGTGCACTGTCCCTCTAATAATTAAAATTTGGCTTTTCTACAAACAAACCTCCAAAGGGATTGTAAGGGGGGAAGAGGGGAAGGATTCCTGATAATGTTTTTTTTTAATTAATAAACAAAATATAGGATAACTGGGAGGTCAAAATACTGTGAAATGGTCTTGAAATCTAGAATGACAAACACCAGGAGGCAAACCAAACCAACCATTTCTTTTCAGCTTTAGAGCAGTGTCTGTGTGCTTGTGCCTATGAGTGTGTGAAAGAGAGAAAGAAGGGAGGGAGGGAGGGAGAGAGGGAGGGGAGAGAGAGACAGAGAGAGAGAGAGAGAGAGAGAGAGAGAGAGAGAGAGAGAGAGAGAGAGAGAGAGAGAGAGAGAGAGAGAGAGAGAGAGATTGGTGGGGACAAGATGGGAATCCCCATTAAATATGTAAGGAAGTAAACAATACTTTGGACAGTGAATCAGGTCTATACAAATAACGGAGGACATCTATTACAGAGTGTCAACGAGTCACAAATAAGAACACTGCCAGGAAAAACAAAGGAGAAACAATTTTCATTCAGAGTGGGAATTTACACGTGGGCCAAAATGAACAGTGTAGAAGACTATATAGCTTTAGGAATTCGACAGTCTTCAAACTTAAACTTTTCTGGTGTTCACTATCTACACTTTCCCCTTGTTTTTTTTTTTTAAACCAGACTTAGATTAAAGAAGTTTAATTAATCATAATGAGCACAAATTAAGTTGCCAGAGACATAAATGAATAATTTACAGAGGATTGTTTGGCAGTAATCTAATAATAGCTTTTAAAGATCAGTGAACACAGTAGGCAGCTCCTTTTCTAAGCATTAACACTTCAGAGGAGAACGAGAATAATAACCACAGTAAAAATATATTATATATAATATACAGTGTAAATGCAGAAAAATCTGCCATCTCTCTCTTTTTAAAATCAAAATACTTTTGAGATGTCTCTATCATGTTAGGGGCCAAACTCTAGTTTAAAGTTTCAGTCCTGACACAATTTTAATTTTCTGAAAAATAGCTGCAAAGTGTACTTTTCAACTGGAACAAGGGTCTTTAAGAATAAAAACAAATCTTACTTGATCGTTCTTCAGTCTTTTAAAAAGGATTTTATATCTGCCTTCAGTCAGTGTAAGAGTATTTGAAAGAGCAGGGTTGCCTTTCTAAGGGATGTGGAGAAGGATAACATCGTTTAAATTTGAAAATTCAAGTCTGGTTTTCTTTCTTTCTTTTTTCCTGTTTCTTCATTCCCCCCAGTTTCAAAAGGCTTATTCAATAGCTCTTTCTCCTTTGCTCTCTCTGGTGGAATCAAACACTGAAATAATTTCTTGCCGACAAGTAAAGGTGGGGAGGAAGATGGGGAGAAGTGAAGTGGAGGAAGGAAGAGACCTTGGGGTCGGAGAAAGGGAACGAGTCCCAAGAGAAATCGTGGGCCTTTCAAATCCCAGCCGAATATTTCATCCTTTTCTGTTTCTGCCTCTGGTTACAGAACCAGACTCGCACCACATTTTTCTTAAGGTCGAGTTTCTCTGCAATGGCGGCAATTTTCTCAGAGGAGGGGCGAGGCTGGATGGCGAAATAGGCTTCGAGGGAACGCTTCTCAGGAGCAGCTATGGACGTGCGCTTCCTCTTCTTCTCAGCCCCATTGAATAGCTCGGGTTTGGTGAGCTTTTCTCGGTGAGACTTCTCTGCCTCTTCTAGCCAAGCCTGAAGGATGGGCTTGAGAGCGATCATGTTGTTGTGGGATAGAGTGAGGGATTCGAACCTACAGATGGTGCTCTGGCTCAGAGAGCCCACCCCGGGAATCTTGAGGTTGGCCAGAGCGGAGCCCACGTCCGCTTGGGTCACCCCCAGCTTGATGCGCCGCTGCTTGAAACGCTCAGCGAACGCTTCCAAGTCCCGCGGGTCGGCGTCCACGTCGCTCATGCAGCCCATGTGCGAAGGTAGCCCGTGTGCGTGGGCCATGCTGAGAGCCGCCTGGTGCATAGGATTCATGGTGGCCATGTGCGGGGCGTGAGCGGGTGTGGACACCACTGATCCGTCGGGCCCCGTCATGGCCCCCAGGGCCAGCCCCGGCGTGATGTGATCCAAGAGCTCTCCCTCCAGCGCCTGGTGCGGCTGGTGGTGGTGGTGGTGGTGATGGTGGTGGTGGTGGTGGGTGCCCGAAAGGGCAGAAGGGTGCGAGATGGGCACGGAAGACGACGACGCGGAGGAGGTGCACGGGATGGTGTTCATGGTGTGGTAGGTGGCGTCTGGCTTGAAGGGGCTGTGATGGGGCGCGTGGTGATGGTGGCTTTTGGTCTGCGAGACGATGTCCACGGCAGCCAGAGCTTCCGCGCGGGCCAGCAAGCTCTCATCCAGACCACCGAAGATGTTGCTCTGTAATTGCAAGTAGAAGGCACACATTACTGACTACAGGGAATTAGGCTCTCCTCCCCGCACCACCTCCGCCAGTGCTCCCGCCTGACCGCCCGCTGCCGCCAGCCAGCCAGCCAGCCAGCCCAACTAAACCATCTTCGGAAGATTAGGAAAGAAAAAAAGAAAGAAAGAAAGAAATCCTGGTAAAAGAGAGAGGAGAAGGGGGAGTGAGGAGAGAGAGAGAGAAACAGAGTGGAGGAGGAAAAGAGAGCGCCGAGACTACATAACACCCAACACAACACAGCACACACAGAGAGGCTACATCCCAGGTCATCAAAATTAATATGAAAGACCAGATCCACTGAATACATAAGTTGAGGGAGAGAGAGAGAGAGGGAGAGAGAGAGAGAGAGAGAGAGAGAGAGAGAGAGAGAGAGAGAGAGAGAGAGAGAGAGAGAGAGAGAGAGAGAGAGAGAGAGAAGGAAAGAGAGCGAGGGGGGAAAAATTGGAGGTGTGGGGTGATTTGCTGTGCAGACATGAAAAAAACATCAAGCAGATAAAGGGGGCTGTCAAAACGTGCCTTTAAGGGGTGATTATGCAGAATACATACCGGTGGGGTGGGAAGACACGCTCGCCTCATCGCCTCGGAACCTCCGCCGCCCCCGCTGCCACCACCGCCGCCGCCTGCACCGCTGCTGCCGCTGCTGCCGCTACTGCTGCTCCGGCCCCCGCTGCCGCCGCCGCCGCCGCCGCCCCCGCTACTAGTATTGCTGGGAGAGCTGGACGAGGGTGCCGCGGACGAAGAGGTACAGGGAGAAGCGGAGTGCAGCGCTGAGTATTTGGGCTCCACATGCAGGCTGCTGCCGTGAGGCATGCTAAAAGCCTGCTTGCTGTTCAGAGACATCATCATCATCTTTCCGGCCGCCCCGGAGCGCAAAGCACCCGCCACCGGGACGCGCCGACGATGCCCGGAGCGGGGAAAGGCTAGGGAAAAGTTCGGGTGGCGGCCAGCAGGCTCCGCTTGGAGACCTGAGTGTCGCTTTGGGGCAGCGTGGGTCGACTCCGCTCCTGCGGCTGCCGCTGCCTCTTGGTGTTCCCAGACTCCGCTCTGCTCTGGCTTCAGCCCTTTCCTCTCGCAACTGCCCCCCAAGCCTCCGGCCGGCCGCGATGTTATACTTCCTTCGCCTTCCCCCTCGCTCCCCCTCCTCCTCCTTTCCTTGCCAAGCTCCTACAAGGTTTGTTCCTTTTCCCCTTTCTCCCTCCTTTTCTCCCTCTGGGCTCCGGGTCTCTCTTTCTCTTTCTCACCCCCCCCAACCCCCCCACCCTCAACCCCCGCCTTCTCCTCTGTCACCAACACTACCACCGACTGCCTCCTCCTTTCTCCTCCTCCTCCTCCGCCTGCGCTCTTGATCCCAATGTTTCTGGGCTGGCCCCCTCCCTGACTCCCACCCCCACCCCCACCCCCCCTGATCTCCCCACTTCTCCCCTTAGTCCAGGCCCCTCCCCGTTTCCCAAGGAAGCACCAGTGCCACTGGGAAATGCCCTAGGCGACTGCCACCAGTCCGTTCAGTTTCTTCTGTACCACCCCGCGCCACTCGCCCCCCCCCGCCCCCCCTCCCCTCTACCCAAGTAGGAAGAAACTCTGCAATGAAGTTGCCTGTGGAGCCAGGCTCGGATTACCAATAGAGACCGGCTTTCCCTCTCTTCCACGGTTAACTGTTCCCTCTCACCCAGCTCTCTCTTCCCAACCCAAGTACCAGGTTCCCGCCCACCCCTCGACACTGACTGACTCCGGTTCCCGGCCCCCGATGGAATGAACAGCTGGAGCAGCTGCCAACCAGCCTGTTCTCCCTGCTCTCCTCCGAGCGCTCTTTTGTGCAGCCGCCGCTACTGCCTCAGTCTCGAAGCTCAGCCCCGCGCACCTTGACCCGGCTGGTGCCTGGTGCAGAAGAGACATCAGGGTATTTGGGTTGTGAGTCTTTCTCTCTCCCTCGGTTTCTAACTGCTCTCAGCCCATTGGACAGCGGCAGGTCGGGCCCTGGATGAGAGTGCGCATGCGACTACCCCCTCCCTCTTCGGCACCCCCCCCCATACACACACACAGCGCGCCTCGCCTCCCTTCCCCCTTCTTTTCCTCCTCCTCCTCTCCCTTTTCTAGTATAGTGAATGTGAATCTCGTGTGGATACGCTTGAAAAACCTTTCACTGGATTTATTATTCTTCATTAACCACAATAAAAGAGGGGAGGGGTTGGGTACAGGGGAGGGGGGAACCAAAGATACTACATAGCGCATGTGTTGAACGCTCCCGGGTTCCTCCTACACACACACACCATACCACACCACACACACACACCACGTACCCTCGGGGGCTAGCACAAACCCCACTTATCTTCATTCCCACCGCTACACCCAGCGGTTAGCTCCTATTTTTAGCGGATATCCTGCCAGACACCCTTTTTTGCCCGGGGGGTGGGGGGGAGAGTGTTACTTCTGTGCCTAGACCGGGTTCCTTCTCTAAGAAGTGGACAGACTTCTAGCTCCAGTTGCAAAGCTAGATGTGACCCCCCACCCCACTGCCTCGCCTCTTCACCCCTATCTCCCACGGTGTTTTGTTGGGGGTCAGAGGGGATGGGAAAGTAGGCTAAGTCTTCGTAAGGTCTCTTCCCAGGTCCTCACACAGGGTGGGGGGAGGGTGTAGTAAAGGACTCGGGCTCACCCCGGGAGTGCTGGGCAGGAATAGCCCAGCGGGCAGGGGCGTCAGGGTAGCCGGGAGCAGGTGCAGGCGCATCGCCTAGGGAGTGGCGAGCAGGTGCTGAAGCAGGAGGCGCAGCTCGGGGAAGCGCCCGCGCTGGCGCTGGGGCAAAGTCGGAGCGAGAACAGAGCGGGCGCTGCGTGGGAGGGAGGGCGGGCGGACCGGACGCACCCTGAAGGAGCAGGCGAGGGCCGGTCCCCCACTCCTTGGGTGCCTCCCGGAGTGCAGGACTGCGCCCTGGCTAAGGAGAGCATAGCTTTTCAGTCCCGAAGTCCTTTCCCACCTCTCTCGACCAGGGCAGGCTAAAGTTTTCGTCTGCAGTAAGTCGGAGCCGACTCCTCCTGAGGTTGGCTGGCAGCAGCTTAGGGCTCCTTCTGATTCCTCCACCTGGGCTCTGGATCCAAACGAATTTCATTCACTTCCTGGGCTGTCGGCCGCCTTAGTTTGTTTGGTTTGTTTGTTTCCCTTTTCCCTGTGTGGGCTAAGTGCATTAGCCATATAGCCAAGGGAAATTCTGCTGGCTGTCTGGTGGGGCTGCGCGTGCAGGCTGCGCTGGGGAGGACCGCAGGGCCCGGGGCTGTTGACATGAATGAACCTGGCTCGTGCCGGCCTCCTGCAAATGTGTGCTTAGGTGTTTAATTTCGACCTAAACTGGAGCCCATGTAATTTTCAAGGAAATAAGGGAGGAAAATGACATTGTACAGCTTTCACTGTCTCCAGCTTCGAGAAATGAAATAAATCAAAGTTAAAAGCTTGAGTATCATTTAATTATAGTGTGAATAGCGCTTTGAAAGAAGTAGAACAACATCTCTAAACAAATTATGACCGGGCCAGGAAGGAATTATTAGATTGAAATTTCATTTAGGCTCGGGAGACATCGCGCTTCACTGTGTAATCTGCTACGCCTCATCTGATTTGTATGCTTAATTCAGCTTGACGAATTTATTAGTTTTCATAATAGTGAAAAAATGGAGCCGCACTATGGGCTAATGTATTGTGTGTACTATAAATTGTATGTCATCGGTGAAAGGCTGAAGTCTATAGAAATCTTTTATTAATGACGGTATAGGAAGAAGGATTTTCTTGCCAGCCTCAGAGAGAGGTTCACGCCAAAGCCTGATGCTGGTTGTCTTGCTAGCCTTATTAACATATCGCCGTACTAATTAGGGTACTTCATCAATGATATAATTTCAAACTTTAAATTATATTCTAATTAAAAGAGTTGTCCAATTTGCTTAATCTTCAAAAGGCTTTGGTTGGTCTAATTAATAAACTGTTGAGCATCTCAGATGTCGAATAAAAGAAAATCCATAAAAATGTAGTGCCTGTGTATGTGGTTTCATTCGGACTTGTATAAAGTCCAAATTAAATAAGTTGGCGTCAAAGAGGGGAAACAGTTGCCAGATGCCCCCATTCACCCACCCACCCAGTACTTTGGATTAGAAGACAAACTGAAATTCAAAATCTGGATGTTAACACAATTTGTGTGTGATTTTGTCTAGAAGAACATCACGGAAAACAACAGAAAAAGTCTTCTCTCCCATTAGGTGCCTAATTAGATGTAAAGGGAACAGCAACCCTGAAATGTTTAATGAACATTTTTTTCCCTTGGCAAAGCACTCCACGCTGAACTTGGAGACCAAAATCAAATATTTGGGGGTGTTGAAAACCTCTCCTTCTCCCCTCCCCCTTCATTGAGCTTAATTACTTGCAATAGTTGTTTTAATGTATGTTGTCACCTGGGAGTATTGAGAAATGCATATCGTTAATATGAATTAATCTTGATTTTAATAGCAACTGACAACTGATCTCCAAAATGCTAAACACTTGTCACCGCTTCCTATGGTAAATAAGGTATTATAATAAATTCATGAAATAAAGAGACTACTGGTGAAAGGACTGGACAAACTTTATTTGATGTGGAATGGCTTGACGAAAACCACTTTAACCCAGTAAACTCCAAGGAGTACCTTTCCGATAGGGCCAGAATCGGTATTTCCATACAAGTCATGTTGCTAATTTCAGTTGTTCTTTTCACAGATGCCTCTCTTGCTGGAAGGGGGTAGGGATTTAGTAGTCAAATTATCTGAGATTCAAATCATTCGTGTTTGGCTGGTAATCCAAGAGTTTATTCACCTGTTATTCCCTGACCCCTAAAAAACATACTTGTTAAAAAAAAATCAAGTTACAAAGTCAGATTCCTCCCTTTCTCACTCAAAGTGAAAAATGAACAGCAGCGCCCAGAAGTGATTCCTGTGCTGCATAGGAGGGAAAATGCAATCTTCTCCCAGCCCCGCTACTTGCAATCTCCGCCTCATTACAAGAGTGCCCAGAATACCAACATGCTCCCTGTGATATCGATAAAACAATACACCGAGAGTTTGCCCACAAACATCGCTCCAAAGTGCATACACTTGTTTCGGACTCTCCTCAATCGTTGGGATACATGCCCCTAGAAAGTTTCGGAACAAATCGAAGAGGTTGGACCAGCAGCTCAAACCCCAGTGAACTTGACCTACAAAGCTTCCGAGCTTAATTGGCTACCTGTCCAAAGCAAGTATACACAAACCGCTCAACATTCCTTTACGTGCAACGTAGAACGTGCACGAGATTTGTTTTTGTTTTAACTCAAAGAAATGGGAAAGGGATCAACTGCCTCACTTTCCTGGGAGAGCCTTCATGCCGGGCCAACCTATTGTTTGACAATAGCTTCTGGCTTCGTCCCCTGCCAGCTGCAAACAGATGTGACCCCGAGGGCGTCCTAGAGCAGATGCAGGAGAGGCTGGGGAAGGTTTGAGGGTGTTGTCACTGGGCTTCTCTCCCTCCCTTCACCCCCTGTAGCCACTTTGGAGCAGGCTCCCGGGACAGTGAGCTTCCTCCCTCTTAAGAGCCTGACCCACGGATGTCCAGAACCTGGGAGAGAAAATCCTTGTCTTCTTTCCTGTATCGATGTCAGATTTATAATTAAAACTAAAAACAAATTTAATATTTTACTAAACCTGATGCATTTGGGGGAAAAGAAATTAATCCATTAAGGGCACTCTGATTTTGTTGTTGTTTTGTTTTAGGCAAACAGTGTCGAGTGGAATTGATTGGGAAAGCCTTTCCAAGAGGACACTTTCTATCGGGTTTTCATTTCAATCGAGGATGCGGATGGCTCTCTGTGGCCTTGCACCTTACCTTGTTTCTTGGGTATTTAGGGGCAGAGGGTTCAGAGTCTGCGGCAATTCCTTTGAAATGAATGACAGAGGAGTGCACGGGCCCTCTCGACTTTCTAGGTTTCCATTGGGGGCGAGGTCAAAGTCAAGCAGACAGCTGCCTCCCAGAAGGCAAATTCTGGTCCGAGACCACTCTGGAAGTGCCATTTCGGAGCCTCCCAGGAAGCCTCCAACAGAATTCAGTCCAGAAAACAGGGACAGCCCCGGCCCTGGGCAGGGCTGGACTGAGGAAATGGGCTGAAGTAGGATGTGGAAGAGTTTGGGAAAGCTTGATAAACTACCGTAATCACTTCCTTGTCACTTGTTCCTCCAAAAATCTCTTTCCCCCTAACCTTCCAAACTTCTCTCCCCACACATACATCCTAATCCCAAGATCTCTCCCTGTTTTTGTCCTAACTTCCATTCTTCCTTGGACTTCCAGTGCTCTTTGGGGCCCCAAATGCCTCACCGAGTCTGGGAGCAAGAGGAGGGAGGCCCCAGTTCTTCAAAGGATGCTAACACCGCACCGCCCCCCCCCCCCGCCTCCCGCCCAAGGACCGAAGGCCGCAATACATCAGGCACTTTCTGTCCACCTCGTCCCAGCTCCTTACACCAGAAACTCTCATTCTGCTCTGTTGGTCTATCCCGAAAAAGTTGGGACTCCTTGACTAACGTCCTGGGAAATGCCTGCGTGTAGTCATTCCTTCTACCTACTAGACTTGGATCCTCGCTTGCTCACCCTCCTCTGGGAGGCAAGCAGGACTGCGGGCTGAAGAGATAGTCAGAGAAAGGGTAAGGCAGACGGCGCAGAGCAGGAGCTCAGCTCGCTCTCGGCTTCTCCATAGAGAGCCCTGGAACCCTCGAACCTCTCCTTAAGGGTGGGAAAGTCACTGTCTCAGCAGCGCCTGGAGCTCTCTATTTGGCCGAGCAGAAGTGGGATGAGAAGGAGGGGAGGCAAAAAAGGGGGTGTCCTGAGAGGAGAAATTGTTTAGCGCTCAGAGCCAGAGTGAGGCAGGAAACCCCTAATTTCCCCCCTCCCCCCCTTTTAAGGACCACTTTCCAGGTTTCAGAGTTGGGATATGAGGCCTCGTGGTGGGGAAGGGGGTGGGGGCGTGGGGGGAGCTAAGGTTCATTTCTCCAGGAGAGGAGAATAAGGGCTTCTCCCAGACTCTCTCTCTCAGGCTGTTTTTTTGGAAGACTCTGAGATGCTGAACTGACCCGCTCACGCAGGGTTTGGAAAAGAAGAGGAATTGTATTTGGGATTGAATAACAAGAACAGGAGAGAATGTTTAACTCTGAATCACCTAGGGACATTAATCTTGGGAGGGTGAAGACATTTTAAGGACCTTGCATGAACAAGGAAATTAAAATCTGCCTGTGGTGGTAAGAAGCAAGAATCGGGGATTCGCAAGGGAGAGGGAGCGCGGGCGCGCGCGCGCGCACAAATGAACACGTACAGATTTTCACACACACACACACACACACACACAGAGGTCACACTCAAGCATACCAACACACACACACACACACAGGTCACACTCAAGCATACCAACACACACACACACACACACACACACACACACACTAGCCCCTAGTCTTACTCCTGCTCACCCCCTTTCTGTCGGGTCTCCACAACAAATGCATAATTTCCTTGGCCCGAAGGTCCTGCCCCTTTTACTCTCACCTCTGGCGGAGAATTTCCTAAATCTGTGTGTTTACCTTTCCCCAAAGTTAAGTCCAGTCACGAAATCAAACTGAAAGCATTGGAACAATCAATGAAGACTTTTGCAATTTTTTTTTTGACTCGTGCTTCCTGGCACTAAAATAAATGCAAGAAATCGAAACTTAATTACTTGAAAGAAATCCAGAAATCCCTCTGCATAATTTATCCAGTCATTTTTAGTAGAGTTCGGGTTCAGTGCATTGCATGTTAACCCTATACTTTTCCCAAAGATCCAACCCTATCCTTCCTCCCCATCCATTCTCTTACTGTCCCTTTTCCGGTCAGCCTCATTTCACTTTGCATTCATTTTCATGCACTGGGATCGTCTTTCCAAAAGCCACCAGCCAAAATAGTGGATGAATCTCTGATGGTGTTGGTTTATGTGTTCATTTAAGCCTCTTCCTCTCTCCCCAAGCCTAGTAGACCCCCCCCCTTTTTATGGCTTGCAGGTCATTATTTGAATTTGGGGGGAGTTGATTATTTTACTGATCCTGAAACCAGGCCTCTTAGTAAATACAAGTCTGGACTATTTCTCTGGGGAATATTGTACCATCAAAAAGTGCCATTCTGCTAGTGATGGAAAAATTGATTAAAAGGTGGATTTTTTCCCTCTCTAGGGACAAAGTCTCTTTTCTATAGTGAAGTTAACCCAGCTAAGGTAGAGCTAGGATGTCTGTATCTCTGGCTCAGTTTACTTCTCAAGATACTTATGAGCAATGCCCCACAATCTGGGTGCATATTTCCAAAACTGGTTCCCTGACTGCCTCGTTTTCTTTCTTCCCCTTTTCAAGGCTGATCTCTTGGGAGCTACATGTCATAGAGTATCTAATCGCTAATGTGCTAAAGAACTAGTTCAAAACTAAAGGGCATGATGATTAAAAAATAAACTTTTTTATTTAAAAGGGATGAATACAAAGGCTTAGATCTTTTGGTAAAATAATCAGTTTCTCTAGTGCAAGATGTAGGAAGTATGGTTGGAGGGGTGGGATCTGGAATTTTTAGTGATTTGAAAACTCTCAAAATGAATCAGCGATATAACGGAGGCAACCAGAAAGGCAGCAGGGCTAATGAAAGGCTGCCTCCTGTAGCAGATCTGGTGCTGAGTGGTTTCAAAGCCAAGAGGATATTCAGCCTTAGAATTCTGCCTTAAACTCTTAGGACATGTGTGGCCCTGGTCAAGTCATTTAACTTCTCTAAGTCTCAGTGTCCAAATCTGTAAATGAGGGAATAATATTGCCTATCTTACAGGGTTCTTGGGAGAGCAAATGAAATAATACATGCAAAGCACTCTGAAACCTGAAAACTCTGAAAAGTGCTATATCAATATGAATGGTTGTTATTGTTATTCTTATTCTACCACTCAGTGAGGAGTACTAAATAAAATAAGTGTCTCTTCAGTCAGTCCAAAGACCTGCCTTTGATAATCTGGCTGCTAGACAAAGCCTTCCTCAAACGTCACTGAAAATATACAAGTTTGGCAATGATTATCTAATACTTGGTCCAGTGAATTTAAGCAACCCAGTATTCCTTGAATTCATTAGTATTGTGAGTCTGTCTCCTGAAAAGGAAACTTCATCATAGACACCTCATAGAATCTGAAGTAATGTTATGAAAGAATGAAAAATACGTTGGGGAGCTGCTTGGAAACCAAAGTACATTTTGATTTAACTTACATTAACAGAAATGTAATGTAAAAGTGAAGGGATCTAACAAAACCATTAATAATTAAAAAATAATTACAGATAGTCTATCCTTACTATTCATAACCACTCAACACTTCAGACAAAGAAAACGGAATACTCTTAATGTGACTGGGATGTGAGCAGCCTACTAATAAGAAATTAACCAAGGACCATGCATTTGTCAGAGTAGACTAGCTCTCCCTCCCCACTATCCTCCATTCCCTCCCCTGACTCCTCCTCCCTGCATATTAGACTCTCAGGGTTGACTATGATCTTCATATTCTTCTGGCCTAGAGACTGAATCTCCCACAGTCCACACAATGAAATTCTCTTGGACAATTTTATTTTATTTTTGTAACAATAGTTCAAAATTTCATCTAAACATGAGGGTCTATCTGAAAATTAGAGACACCCAAGTACCATAGCCAATAATAGCTATTTCTGCTGTACCTACTGAGCACTTAGCTTCTGCATTTGCCTATTTGGGGTGGAATGTGTTCCCTTCCCTTGAGCTGCTCAAGTATTCAAAGAACAGCCTTATTTCCTCACTCGTTTTGCAGAACACATTTTGTTACTAGGAATTGTAGAAGCGTGATATAGTAGAAAGCTCGCTTAGCAATCAAGAAATCCTCAGTCTAAGTCTTGCTTCTGACACACACTGGCCCTGTGACCAATGGCCAGTGATTTAACCTCATCTTGTCCCCAGGCAAGGGTCTAAGACTATAATTTGAGGCAAGTTGCTGATCTGCATCAATAAAGGGACTGTCCACCAAGGAGTTTCCAATACTGATGAAATCAGTGGTCCTAACTAAAACAAAAACCACAACATGGGGCAGCTAGGTGGCGCAGTGGATAGAGCACCGGCCCTGGAGTCAGGAGTACCTGAGTTCAAATCCGGCCTCAGACACTTAACACTTAACTAGCTGTGTGACCCTGGGCAAGTCACTTAACCCCAATTGCCTCACTAAAAAACAAAAACAAAAAAAACCCCACAACATGACATAGTGGATGGTAAGCTGGCCTTGGGTTCAGTCAGTAAGTTTTTATTAAGTGCTTACTCTGTGCAAAGCACTGTGCTGTATCCCAGGGATGGGGAGGGGCGGGGTGGACCTTATTCAGGTGTTTGTTGGAGCTCTAACCTTAAGATCATATTCTAATGTGGGAGATGATATACCCCCCAAAGTATACATAAGATATATGTGTATATACCATCACTGGAATGTAATCCCAGAGGGAAGGAACTGGGTGGGGTTGGGGGAGAGGAGACTGGAAGAGGTCTTTTGAAAAAGGTAAAATTTGAGCAGAGTTATGAAAGAATTCAGGTAATCCAGGAGGTAAAAGGGAAGAAAGAAAGGATACAAGACCTTGGGCAAGTCATTTAATCTCTCAATACCCCAGGCAATTCTCTTAAGATTGTAAAGCTGTGGAAGAGCTGCCTAGCTGTATTAGTAGAGAGAATTTTAATAGAGTTTCTTCCCATATAACAGTGAAATCATAGATCTAGTCCAATAATAAATGACCAAATGATCATTTAAAAAAGTATTAGTAATAGATTGAAGTATAATTTTTTGTTAGTTCCTTTTTCTAAAGTATTTTTGTCTGTTTTCTTTCACAACCTGACTAAGGTGGAAATGTTTTGAATTACTACACAAGTATAACTTATATTGAATTGCTTAAGTTCTTAAGGGGGGGAGGGAGGAAGGAAGCGAATTTGGAATACAAAGTTTTAAAACTTGATATTAATTTTTACATGTAATTTGGGAAAAAATTCTAAATAAATAAAAAAGTATTAGTAACAATATTAATACTATTACCTTAAATCAGGTTATCACTTTACAGTTTTTAATTAGGTTTTAAACGAGATTATCACTTTACACTTTCCTTACACTATGTCTTTTAAAAACTAGTGGGAACTACAGTTTTACTGTTTATGAATAAAATAGACCTATATTATCCTTTTCTGTAACCTACCTTTCTTTCCTTTTTGGTGTTTGTATCCTCATATCCAAAGGCCAGAAAGCCATTTTATATCTGCTTTCCCATACTAGGACTTTTCAGAAAGTGTCTGTGAAGAAGGTCTAGTCAAACCTATTGTTTTAGCTTTCATCTGGCTTTATTTTGTATCAGAGACACAGGAGACTGAACCTGTAGAGCTTTGTTGATGTAAGCTAGAGCATCAGAGAAATTGAAGCAGTCTGGTGCAAGGCAAACTTTGTTACCTTCTTTCAGAGATAAAGGAAAATGTTATAAAAGGAAAGATTTGCAGACTTAGTACTAGAAGGTAAGGAAGCCACAATTGACCCTGTCTGGGAAGACATCAGGAAGTAGAAACTTACTGTCCATGAGAAATTTTCCTCATCAAAAGAATCTCAAGTTTTCTTTCTGAATCCCCAGTTGAAACAAAACCAAACCACTCCCCTTTTTAAAGCCACACATCCTTTCATTTTCCCAGAAAGCTGCAAAGAGAGATGATGAGTTGAATTCATAGAGTAGGAATATCTTTTCAAAATGAATACAATTAATTCAATGAAAGAGAGAATGTTTATTTTCTATATTTTAAGATGAGGAAAATGACATTTATTTGTACGAAAACCAGCTTACCTATAGTCATCCTCACTTATCCCCCCAAATATACATAATACCTTAGATTTATTTATACAAGGATTCTTAACTTAGGATCTGTGAACATGAACATGATTATTTTTAAAATATAATTGTTTCCCTTTGTAATCCTATGTGTTTTATTTTGTACATGTAAAAATATTATTCTTAGAGGGGGTGTATAGGTTTTCAGAGATAAGGACTCCATGACAAAAAAAATATTAAGAGCCCCATGTCTATTCAGATCCTGACTATGCAAAAGAAATATTTGAAACTTTTCAGGATCCATTGCTTGATGGAAAGGGGCTTAAAAGAGAAATTCGATAAACTAATTATTCAATACTGAAAGCAATAGTCTGTTTTGTTTGGACTTTTTAAAAAGAAAGCCATGTGACTCTTATGGGAACAATAAAGTTCTAGGATGGATCAACAACCCTGTCATACTGAAGCCAGGAATAACACCTTCAAACTCTGACTGGGAAAGGACAGAGCAGGGATGAAACTAGTAATGTCAATAGAGAGAGTTATCTATAATGGTTCTTCAGGCCATGGCAGAAGGGCCCCCATAGTTGTCATTGAATCTTCACTCCATGCTCCAAGGACAACTTAAGCAGCTCAAGGGTTCAGACTGGGACGAGAGAGGGAGCATGAGATCGAAACAGCTCTCTCTCTCTCTCTCTCTCTCTCTCTCTCTCTCTCTCTCTCTCTCTCTGTATATGTATATGTATGTATATGTGTATGTGTGTGTGTGTGTGTGTGTGTGTGTGTGTGTATATATATATATATGGCTCCAGAGAAGGAGTGGGGCAGAAAGGAAGGAGTATCAGCTATGGGGACAGGACAGGACTTGGTAGTCACAGCCTATTGTTTAGAGAAAGACTAAGCCAGAAAAAAAACACACACACACACACACACACACATGCACAGAGAGAGAGAGAGGTTTTCTGTGCTATAACAAAACTGTTTTCATATTTGTAGTTCCAAAATTGATTTTTTCCTTTTCATCTCCCATCAATCACCCATCCACATATATCAAGACACGGTTCTATTACCTTACAAATGCTTCAGTAGGAGCCTATATTTTTGTGATTAGAAGACTACATGCAGGTATAGCAGGGTGCTGTGAGGAGGAGGGTATATGAAGTGGAGAGGAAAGCTAGCAACTCCCACTTGTGTGGATCCCACCTCAGGAACAGAGGTATCACTGGTCATTTCCAGCCACCACAACCTTCCTACTTTCAAGTTACTCTCCTCAGATCCACCCTGAAGGAGAATTTTTGTGAGCATTTGTAAAAGGGAACAATATAGAAAGCTGATGTGAATAACTTGCACAATATAACCACACTGACTTTTTTAAACCTACATTTTTAGTCTAGAAGAAAAAAATATCAGATCCACATGTCCTGATACACACATGCATGCACATACATACATATGTGTGTATGTATATATATACACACACATATATTTGGGGGGGCAGGGAAATGAGGGTTAAGTGACTTGCCCAGGGTTGCACAGTTAGTAAGTCCTGATATATTTTTAAGTTTATCAAAGGCACACATATGTGTGTATTCTATCTCATAGGTCCTGAGATTCTAGTGGGAAGGAGGGGAAAAAGTTTCACTCCTAAACATTTTATGAATTTTATAGTTATTTCAAGGAACAGAATGGGCTTTAATAAATGTTTATTTGAATTTAATTTAAAACCCAACTCTTCTTCCTCCTCCCTGTACCCAGCTTCAGAAGTCCCATTCTCCCTTTATTTATTTATTCTTCCTTATTCACCCCAGTTCCCTTTCCTCCCATGAACTTCAGCTATCCATAGTAGAGAAGTCAGATAATTTTTAGTAGTCAGTCTACATTCTGGTTTGCATTGGGATGCACTGGTAGATAAATTTCCTCTTCCCACATTTGGCTGATTATAGGGACAACTTAATAAAAAAATGCTGATGAAAGGAATGATTTTCTTCTCCTTGCTCCCTTCCCTAGGCCCCCAGAAAAACAACCAGAAGAAGCCAGAGAATGGATCACTTTCCGAGGAAAGGAGTCCAAGGGTTAAGCATGAGAAGGAAGGAGACGGAGGATAGGGAAGGGAAAAGTAGAAAGTTTGAAAGACCAAAATGACTTTATTTTGCATTATAGGGTGCATTACAAATAATGAATTATCACTAGAGTGAACCCTTTGTGAAACTAACATCCCATGGCCCCCACTTATTTTTAATTTGTTTTCTATCAAATGTGCCATGCTGCTCCTTCTTCCTATTTTGAAATCAATACCAAAATGCAGCCATTCAAGATCTGGTTATGCTGGGCCTTCTTTATTCTAATTCCCCTCCTCCATAGCTTTTATTCCCACAAATGAATTTTATTGTTTTTATTTAGTTCTAACAACCTCCTTGGTAATTTAATTGGCATAACACTAATTCTATATATTAATTTAGGTAGTACTTTCATTTTTATATTGGCAAGATCTAACCAAGAACATTGAATATTTCCCAAATTGTCTTTTATTTCCACAAGGATCGTTTTGTAGTTGTATTTACATATATCCTGAGGGGATGTGGTCTTTACCAACCCAATTACAGGAAGATATAATCCATTTTAGGAGTATGGTCTGTAGTGAGGAAGGGTAGATCCAAAACTAAGTTGCTCTAGGGCTCTTGGTCTTACTAACAATGAACATACATTTATCTGGTCTGACTGATTACCTTAAAAATGTCTAATCACAGCTTCTGGATAGTCTCTGCTTCCTCATTCTACAGGTGGGTCATAAATATTGTTGTACTACAGTGTCCCAACTTGGATAGAGGAAACTCGGTTCATTTGAATGGTCAAGTTGTAGCAACTAGAACTGAACTGCAGATTTATCCTGAATAGAAGCAGAAAGTAGAAGAATCATGGGACTAATTTGAAGGATGATTCTACTTTTTTGTGGTCCATGGAATTCCATTTAATCCAATCCAATTTATTAGATACCTACTATGTGAAAGGTACTGTGCTGGGTGCTAGGGTTAGAAAGATAGAATATGCAACAATCTCTGACCTCAAATAGTTTGCATATTCTACTAGGGTAGGGGGAGAAAGGGATGACAAAAAGAAGTAGAAGTAGTATGTGAGGGTTCATCTGAAGAGTCCCTGATAAATTGGATGAATTCTACAATCAACTTGACAATTAGAAAGATCAATCATAGTTCCATAGGACTCGTGATGAAACATGCTACCCAACTCTTGGCAGAAAAGGGAACAGCATGTTAGGTGCCCTCAATGTGCAGACGGAAGGATATTTTAAGAAGTATGGCCAATACAGGAATTTGCACATATTTGTTATAAGTATTTTACTTTTTATCTCAGTGGGAGAGGAGGTGAGAGGGAGAGAAAAATGTTTAATCTAATTAATTTTTTTTCAGACCAACTTTTGAGATTATAGGATTTGAGCCTTTATTTGGAGGAAACTGAAGAGTATCTCCCCATGAGGAGGCCAGAGAGGGAGGCTATAGCCACTGAGACCTTGCTGGGAAGACATAGAGAGCTGCTGATTGGTTTCCATTGATTGATTCTGCCATTTATTGGGACTCAGGAAGACAGACCCTTCCTTGTTAGAGGAGCTGCCCCTTCCAATCATCTATAAAAGGAAATTAACAACAAACCGGCTTAACCTCTCTTTGACTTCCTTTTTTACCTTGCCCTGTTCAGAAGAAAGATCACCATGGAGCAGAGAGGGCCTGATTCTGGGAGAAGAGAAGTATATGTCTGTCCACTATGCAATCTGCTCCAATTCTGGAAAGTGAAAGCGGCTGTCTTGGAGCACCTCAGAGTTGTGTGTGCTTGCAGACAGCCCACAGAGAGAGATCCCAAGGGGGATGTGTGCCCACTTAGCCAAAGAGGTATTACATGGACAATGTTCATGAACCATTCTGTGTAGAGGATGGAGGATTTTGAGTCTCTAGATAGCATTATCTTGTAATCTAGACTTCTAGATAGAGAAAGGAGACTTCCTAGGCAGCATCAGCCTGGTGGGAGTGGGGGGGGGGTGGAGGGGAAGATTATCTCCCAGTTTCAGGAGTTCAGGGATTGGCCTTTCTAGGAAAAGAAAGGAATTTCTTGATTTCAGAGAAAGAAAAGGATAGTCCACATAAATGTAATTCCTGCAGCATCCTCCTTGGAGGCAAAAAAGACTATGAGTCATTTAGTTAACACAAGAACAATGGGAAGGAGATGGCTTGTAGGGCAGCCCAAAAGTTGAATTTGCCTTCAGGAAGGGGATTGAAACCACATGGTGATACTACCAGTCTATGGTATTGGAAGAATTGTGTCACATTCTTAGGGAAGGCGATTGATCCAGCAGAATGGCCAAGGGTTGCCCTCCTAGCAATCCCAAGTTCAATTTCTTTCTGAAGGGATTTGATCAGTTTATTTGAGTGATTTCTGTGTTTCTATATCTGTTTATGAGTTCCTCTGAGTCCTTCTTGCCTTCTGAATTTTCTGTGAAATGAAGTAAAGGCTGGACTACCCACATCCATTGCTACCTTGCATGCTTGAATGGGAACTGGAATCCTGGAACCCACATTGGGAAAAACATAGACATGGAAAAACATATACGAATTATACTTAGACCTTTTCAGGAGTAACTCCAGATAGAGACAAATATAAGAGAGAAAAGAAGTCTCTTGTCAGTCAGCCTCCAGAATTGGCCCTGGTCTGTAAGACCCATGGAGGGCCAGGGCTATGGGTTACAAGTATAGTATTATAATGTAAAGTAGGTAAGATAGGTGCTATAGTATAATATAGATAGGTAGATAGATATAATATAAGGTGATGGGTACAAAAGAGAGAGAAAATACACTAGAAAAATTTGATGAGGGAGAGAAAATTTTTGTCTGAGGTTGGCTCAAGGAAGGCTTTAAAGGAGAGGTAGTATCTGAGGTGATGATCATTGTAGAAATAAGATTCTAAAGGACAGAAATGAGTTAGTGCCTTCTGGATAGGGAGTCAGGGGAGGCAAAGCGCATCCTGTAAACAACATCAAATTAGAGGAACAGCTAGAAGTCTAATTCTACTGGAATATAAGTATATGGAGGAGAGAAATGTGAAAAAAAATGTTTGAAAAGGTATTTTGGAGCCACATTGTATGAGGTCTTAAATGAAGGGCTTATGTTTTATACCATTCTAAAGATTTTAGAGCAAGAGAATGACATCTGTGTTTCAGAAAGATCATTTGGGCAAAAGTGAATTGGGGGACTAAATCATCCAGATTGTTATGTCAGTATTTTCTTCCACTTTAACCATAATATAACTTCTGTGACTGTTTAGTTCCAAATATCATTTGAGGGGGATGGGAGCACTCATTTAGTTTCAAACAAAGACTAGACTAATTCAACTTGTAACTTGTATTAAATTACTAAATTAAAGATATTGAGAAATGTTTAGAAGAAAAATATGACATTTTATTCCTGTTATAGATTAAAAACAACAACAACCACCATGTGTGGGTAGAAGACTGCCAATGTATTAATTAGATAATGGAGGGGCAGCTAGGTGGATAAAGCACCGGCCCTGGATTCAGGAGTATCTGAGTTCAAATCCAGCCTCAGACACTTGAAACTTACTAGCTGTGTGACCCTGGGCAAGTCACTTAACCCCCATTGCCCTGCAAAAAAAAAAAATAGATAATGGACACAAAACCCTTCAGGGATCACTAAAAAGCTATACCATGTCCCTGAAAGTTTTATTGCATGGAGTCTTGGACTTTGTGGAAAAATATAGAAAATTTCAAATGTTCAAGCAACTTCTTATTTGAGGAAATGCAGAGGGCAAATTAGCCTACTGAGATCATCCATATCAGCTCTTTCTGTTTCACAAAATCTTTTAAATCTAGTCCAGTTCTGCATCCAGTAGGTTAAATACGGGCTTCACAGAAAACTTTGGAGGTATCATGCCTTGCACCAGATGTGTTTCATGATGGAGATGGGGTATTGTTTTTTTCAGAGAAGTTAAATGTCACTATATCCTTGTTGTATATCTTTGCTGGGTTAACGAAGTGAACCTCCTTTGTTAAATATTCAATGACTTTCGAGTGCCTCATTTCATCCCAACATTGAACCAGAATTAAGAGTGGTACTAGGATTAGAGTTATGTCTCCAACACTGTGCTTTGGGATAGATCCGACTCAGGCCAGTCATCTGGACAATTAGGTTCAATATCAGAATAAGACAATTGTAGTTATCAACGACATCAAGCAGTCATCAAAAGAAGAGTTACTTAGCCATAGGATACTCATCAAGGATCAGGATTGAGGACACTTTGAGTTGATTCTACTCAGAGAAGCTCTCTCACCTGAATTGCCCATTATTTTCCACTAATCAAGCCTCAAGACATAATTCCAGCTCCAGACTGCTTGGTATTCTGGAGACCAGGGAGTGATGTCAACAGCTCAAACCTTTAGTCCCTTGAGCCAATCAAGTCTAGAGGTCTAAGGAGAAAATGAAAATTCTACTGAAAATTGCATGAGTCAGGAGTTTGAATATTATTCACAATTGATATCCCAAAATATGATTCCTTATTCTGGATACCTTCCTCTGAAAAAGTTTCATGTACATAAAATGAACAAAGCATGTGTCACCATTGAGACTAGTCTACCATTGTTACTATTGGAAACAAGTCTTATTCCTAAACAATACAGTAGGGAAAGACACATTCATAGGATCATAGATTTAGTTGGATACCTTAGAGGAGGAAATGGAGACCCAGCAAAGTAAAGTGATATCATAGGGTCCTAATTGTGGAACTGGAAGGAACCTAGTCCAGAGGTACCCAGCATATGGCTTCCATGCTGCCTTTAATACTCCCAACTGTTGACACATCTAAACTAGATTAAAATACAATTGGGATATAGTAAACAAAATAAATATTTAAAAATAAAAGAAAAATAAATTTTAAAATGTAAAAAATAGAATTAAAAAAATAAAACAATATAAGTAGATGTAATACAATAGACCCTACTATAAGAAAATAATGGGCTTTGCCAGCACCCAAAGGCCCCAGATTGATTGGATTGACTGACTTCACTGATTAATGTACTTAAAGTTAATTAACTTAAAATAAATTTGATTGAAACCACATCTGCCTGACTCTGAAGAGGGTGTGTTCTCAGAGACTGTGGACTCTGACCTTAACATGGGACTGACCTCAAGTCCAGTGAACCAATGGATTTGGGTGATGCTAGCCAATTAGTTTGAAGCAGTGTGTATGAATCACCTCTCCTGAAGACTCAGGGGAAGCTGGGATGGGCAGTTTGTGGCTCAAACAGGCTGTTGGTGTCAGAGGACTCTTGGAAGAAGCAGGCCTGGCTGAACTCTTATCTCTCCTCTAGGATAGATAAGTTTCTTAACTTTCTGAACTCCACGTATTCTGTCTTTACTATGCTTTAATAAATGCTTATTGCTCCCAAACTGGTGCTAAAGCTTCTAATTTATAAGTAAACCCTAGCTAGCTTTCTTTGGGACAAGAATAAGGTGACCACACATTAGATTTTAAACGTCACGCTACTTAATGTGTGGTTTTATAAATCACTCTGGGGCCAGCAGGAATCCTTATATACTGATTAGCAGCCCCACTTTTTCAGGCCTCCCTCCTCACTTTACAGATGGAGTCAGGAAGATTAAGTAATTTGTTCAAAATCATGCAAGAAATAAATAGGAGATACAATAGTTGTTGAGTTCTTTGAGCCCTATAAATAAGTGCACATTTGCCTCCACTTCCCAACATATTTTGTCTAAGCCAACCCATTTGTGAGAAAAAAAAAACCCAGCAATGTTGAAATAATAGGGGAAGAACTTGACCAAATATGAGATCTCACTGGGCTCTAATGTAGAAATAACAGTCCGGAACAGCCACATATCTTGAAGAAAGTCAGAAGTCATCAACCATAGTCAATCAGTCAACAAACAGTGAGTATCTACTATGTGCAAGTACTATACTAGGTTCTTTGCTTAGCAGTGCCAGACACCTAGTAGGCACTTAATGCTAGCCAACTGACTGTGAGGATTCAAAGATATATTAAATATGGTCCCTGTGCTGTAGGATCTCACAATCTATTTGGGACAGCAAGTAGAACAATTTAAATGGTGAAGTAGCATACATCACAACCCCCAGGTTCAGGGTGGGATATTGTGTGGGGATGGAGGAGAGTAATCATACTTATACAATTTTGACTCAAAAGCCCCTTCAATATATTCTATGCCAACATACTATGGACTATTAGTCAAATCATAAAATGCTTAATTAGGACAGAATAAGAAAATAAATAACAAGGGCAAATTCCCTCTATGCAATGGAGTACAATTTCCCAAAGATCCCCACCTCCTGAGTGAGAAAGGACCGTCCATGATCCTAGGATTGCATCCTGGTCAAACACTTCTCAGGGCTCCGTTTCTCAGCAAATAGCTGTGCTTCCCTGTAGCTACCTGCTCCACTCTGCCCCCACAGAGGGAGTTTTTCTCTGCTTTGGAAAGCTTCCCTTTGGTACTTTCCCTACTAAACAGCTGGTTCCTTCTTTCTCACTGAGCTAAAGTCAATCCATTAATATTTATTAAACACCTACTATGTGCCAGGCAATAGGCTAAGTATCAGCAAAAGAAATACCAAAATGAAATTGATTCTATTGGGGGAGATAAAATGTATGCCTAGAAGCATCTCTAGAATGTATACAAAATGAGGGGAAGAAATGTCCTAGCAGCTGAAGGGATAGAGGAAGTTTTCATGAGGAGGGTGATGCTGGAGCTGGTTGTTCTTTATAGGAAGTCAAGGATTCCAGGAGAGGAAGACAAGGAGGGAAGCACATTCCAGGCTTAGGAAATAGCCAGAGCAAAGGCACCGAGATGGGAAAAGGGAAATGGGAGGGTTAACATCATGTGTGGAGAATAACAATGGCCAGATGGTAGAGTGGGTGAAAGTAAGCGATGCTTAAGAAAACTGGGAAGGTAGAAAGGGGCCAGTTGTGAAGAGCTTTTACTGCCAAACAGAGGAATTTCTATTTGAACCTAGAGGCAGTAACAGAGAGCCCCTGGAAAGTATTTGGGGAAAGGAAAGACATGGTTATACTGATTTTCACATAATCAGCCACTGTTTTTTTTTTCTACAAATGGAGCCCCTCTCCCCCCTTTCAAAAGCTCTTTTGTTTAAACTTATGGAAGCTCTAAAAGGGGCCACTAGATGGTTCAGTGGATAGAACACCAGACCTGGAGTCAGGAAGATCTGAGTTCAAATGTGACCTCAGACACTTACTAGTTGTGCAACCTCAAGCAAGTCACTTAATTCTGCTTGCTTTGGTTCCTCATTTGTAAAAGGAGCTGGCAAAGGAAATGGCAAATCACTCTGTTATCTTTACTAAAAACAAAAACAAACAAACATGACTGAGGAACAAAACATCAACATGGCAAATCTGGATGAGAAAAGTTTTCCTATTTTCAGAAAATGAGCAGACTAATTTCCCCCCTGAATTAAGAAAAAAATAATTGAACCTTGAATGAATTTCATATGTAGGTTTAGTATTTCCAGCATATCTATAATATAGTCTATTTTCTAATATATATACATACATATGTACATATATATGTATATGTGTGTGTATATATATATATATATATATACATATATATATATATATACACACACATATATATATATATATATATCTTAGCTGTAGCATTTTATTCTCAGGCAAAAGCTTTGCTTGACAAAGGCCAGGTCAGGGCATTTATAGAATAACATAATGACAGAATGATAGCATCCCAAAGTTGGAAAGGACTTCAGAGGTCATCTGAGCCAACTCATAGCTAAACAAAGAAACTCCTTAGCAAGTGTCCATCCAGCCTTTGCTTGAAGAATTTCTGTAGATGAGTCAAGAGAAACCAAAAAGAACTTATATCAGACCAGGGAGAAACCTTCCCCCAGGGCCCTGGGGAGCCACAAGGTGGGTACCAGGAATAGGGACACAGGGGCCTGTGTCTCTATTTCAGTATTCTTTTCCACGAATGGAGCAATGAATGGATAGAGCACTGGATCTGGACTCAGGAAGACCTGAGTTCAATCCAGTCTCAGAAACTTATGAACTGTATAACCCGGGGGAAAGACACTCAACCTCTCTCTACCTGAGTTTCCTCATTTGTAAAATGGTGATAATAATAACATTTGCCTCCCAAGGTTATTGTGAAGATAAAATGGAGTAAAATTTGTAAAATTATTTGCAAACCTTAAAGAGTTAAATCCCAGAAATCATTATTACAGTTCCTACTTCTTCAGTTGATGCCTCAAGCAGCTCTCAACAGATATCACCAGTTGTTGCTTCTCATTGCAGTTTCCAATGACCTTCTTTTTTGTTATCTTTGTTAATTAGACCTGCAGATTAGGTCTCCTACATTTCTCCTGAATTGCCAGAATATGATAGTTGTTTTCCTTCCCAAGGGATCAGCCCTCTTTCTCCAGGATCTTGGGCTGCTTCTGATATAGCTCAAACTGCAGCTCTAGGTACAGCTCTACCTACCCTATCCTCTAGGTTTAATAATTATTTAATAACTATTAGTGTAATATAATTGTTATAACATGTAATATTATATAATGATTTAACAATTTTAAAGTACTTTTAAAAACCAGTCATAATCCAGTATATCAATAGTGAACCCTAATTTGTATCTGAGAAGAGTATTGAAGCAGTTTAGTCAGGCAGTGCTAAAGGTGGCTCCAATGATAGCTTTTTCAGAATTTCAGAATCTGACCAACATAGTAACCATACCTGGTAACATATGTAACATTCTATACTTTGTAGTTTCTACTGATAAGAGGAAATTTAGTTTTATCTTCTGTTCTCCAGGACCACTGTATTTTGCTTCTTGCATTTAATCTAAATTCAGGTGCCTTTTAGTATTGTTTACTCTTATAGTTATTGTGTATATTATTTTCCTGATTCTGCTTTCTTCTCTCTGTATCAGTTCATGCAAGTCTTTCTCTGTTTCTCTGAATTTCTTCTATTAACATTGCAAAGGTCATATGTTCTTTTTGATAGGGAAAACAAAAGTAAAGAAGGATCAAGCAACTTTGCTTTTATTACCTTCAATAAGTAAGCCCGTCCTTTCTTTGATGCTTCTTTTTTCCCCAATAGAGCTTTATTAAAAAAAAAAAAAAACCTTTTGTCCTTGGCTTTCCTCATTAGCCTCATCTCCCTTTAAGCTTTAGCACTTCTGATACTTCCTGTACTATACCAAGCCATGTCTCTGTTACCTGCCTCTTCTGTCACATTCTAAACCAATCTTTAAAAAATACAAATTGGCTGGGGCAGCTAGGTGGTGCAGTGGATAAAGCACCGGCCCTGGATTCAGGAGTACCTGAGTTCAACTCCAGCCTCAGACACTTGACACTAGATGTGTCACCCTGGGCAAGTCACTTAACCCCCGTTGCCCTGCAAAAAAAAATAAATACAAATTGGTGAATTTGTCTCTCCAGATAATTCCCATTTCCCCCCTTCACTGTCTCTCCCCACCTCCCCTCTTCCTTTTTTGTCTATAGAATTTCTTTCTTGAGAATTTCTCATCCCTCTTCAGCTGGCATCCTCCATAGAATTATAGTACATATAATCCTACCTAACTTTCTTCTGAAATTTGCTCCTCCAAAATATAGGGTGCCTGCCAGACCATGCCTGGCTTTCTCTTCCTCTGTAACAAATCTGAGGAGGGAGTCATCATTTCTCCCCAAAGTTCCTATCATATTCACCCCAGCAAGCAGTTCATTCCTTTTATTGAGAACCAGACTCAGAATAGAAGTTTCTTTTTTGGGGACCTCCATCTTTTGAACAATGACATTGCATCAAGGCATATCAAGAAATTACTGACTGCCCTGCTTCAGGCTGAGAGAGTTACCTTAGATCTCTAGACAATTATAGTTCCCCATTACTACTATTTCATGCTTCCACACCAAGTTAGTATAAATATATATTTAACCAGCCATTGGTAGGTACAGGAAGCTATCGTTCCTATATTTTCAGATCTTACATTCTTTTCTGAATCATTTGTCTTCAGTTTTCAGGAGTGATGACAGTGCTACCTGTGCCCCTAAGGTCTTTTTCAATTGCTTGCCCAAGACTTCTTAGCACTGCATTTTAAGATCCTTCTTGACAATGGAACTTGTATCCATGTGAATCATCAGGAGTGGGAAGTGGTGATTGGATTGGACAAATCTTGGAAGTTTCTTTGTCAAACTCAAAATGTATGCTGCAAGATATGCATGCTGCATCCTTATTAACTAGCTAATAAGTAGCTGCCCAAGTATTGTCTAATTAGGGAGTCACTAACTCCCACTGCACATCTCTTATTCTTATCTTTACTGGGTACTCTCATCTGCCATCATACCTCAAGACATTATGATGTCATTGGTCCTCTTCAAAAATGAAGGATGACCAACAGCCAACATAAGCTAATTCTTCCTCATGGTGTTGCACTCTCTCCTTAAGACCTTGTACTTTCTCTTCTATGAGACCAGGCTGCCCTTTGAGAATATGAAGCATTCTCTTATTTAGCCATGACATACTCTTGGCAGATTACTGAAGAAATGTTCTTTTATTGGGAATGAGATCCTCAATCCATAGCTCCCCTGGTGAAATGCTGTGGCACACTGATTGTGGAGGTCTTCCACTATTGAGCAATCACTCCACTCACCTTGGTAGCCACTAAAATGCTACATCCATTTCCCTTTCACTAATCTCTAATCTCATCTCAGTAACTCTACTTAATTATCTTGTTTTATCAGCTTCCTTTTCCTCAAGTTCTTTTCCCTTCTTAACCTTAATCCTTCTTTTGCTTTAATTTCTTTTTCGCCTTGGAATCAGAGGACTTAGAGTCAACTCCTGATTCAACCACTTGTATCTGTGTGACCTTGGGCAAACCACTTAACTTCTCTGGATCTCCATTTCTTCATCTGAAAAATAAAAGGGTTGGACTGAATGCTCTCCAAGGTACCTTCTAGCATGAAATCTATGCTCCTTAGGCCCTTCTGATTAGTTCCATTTCGAATTGAACTTTTGCTCTTTAGCTATAAAATGTCTCCTACTTCAAGTCCTTAAATTATAGTTCATCTCCTTTTTCAGGTCCCCCCAGATTTTCTCTCTAAAAAGTCAATCTCTGGATTTTCTCAGACTTTCTCAAATCCTCCATATTTTCTTTGAAATGTATCCTTTTCCCCCTTCATCTCCTCTGTCTTCTTCAACTCAAGTCTTGCTTTTACTCATTCTTCTCCCATCAAGTCTGGAAACAGAATCTCTGGAAACAAGAAAAGGTGGTATCACTAGAGGCAAAAATGCCTCTCTGACTCCAATATTGATGGGTTAATACTGCCTTTATAAAAAGGTAAGAATATAAAGCAAAAATTGTGAAGGGAGGGGCAGCTAGGTAGCGCAGTGGATAAAGCACCAGTCCTGGATTCAGGAGGACCTGAGTTCAAATCCAGCCTCAGAAACTTGACACTTACTAGCTGTGTGACCCTGGGCAAGTCACTTAACCTTCATTGCCCCACCAAAAAAAAATGTGAAGGGAATAGTCTGATAGCACCAGGAGCAGAGGATCAGTTTTCCATTGGGAAGATGAGAAGTAAGTAACTATAGTCAAGAAATCTTGGACTGTTAACAGATTGCCACTCCATTTGTTTTTAGAAAATCCAGCAACTGAGTGTTACTTCACCATAGTGAGTGGGTGCATTTACATACACACTAAAAGACAAATGAAAAATTTACTCAAGCTAAGAGTTAGATACCAAACCTACAGATTCTCTGACCTTTCAGGTGGAGTATGTCCTGTGCAGACACATCTTCACTATTTTCTTTATTTCTCTGGAAGCAGTAACTTGGTAAAAACAAGTGGTTGGGGAAATCATAGATCTAGAGTAGTAAGAGACCTCAGAGGTCACCTAGGCTAGCCTTATTCTTTTATGGATCAGAAAATTGAGGCCCAGAGAAGAAAATTTACTTGCCCAAGGCTACATAGGTTGAAATCAATCAATCAACAAGCATTTATGAAGCACCTATTATATACTAGATGCTAGGGATAAAAGACAAAAATAGAAACCATCCTTTCCCTCAAGAAGTTTGCATTATATCATGGGAGACAACACATACACACACACACACACACACACGTGTGTGTGTGTGTGTGTGTGTGTGTATAGCAGAGGTATTGTTGTTAGTATTTTGTTTTCAGAGAGAACCAATGGCAACATGAATGATGTCTTGACTTGCTAGTGAATGGGATTTAAGTAAGGCAGAGATGCACAAAGTCATCAGCCACATTCTCTCTTCCAGAGACATTGAAGTCCAGTGGCAGGACAAAAATCAGGATGACTAGTGATGGCCCAGGATGCAGTGAATGACCTTGTCATCTTCGAAGTCTGACCAAGCTCTAATCATTCCACAGCACCTGCTTCAGTTGCTTTCATGGCCATTGGAACAAAATTGTTCCAATCTTCCCATTTCTCTGCAGGAAGTCTTCACATACTTGGGATAGACATTTCCCCGACTCATCGATGCGTTTGAGGCCTTCCAGTTACTCTCAACCTGGTTTAGCCCATCTGCTGACATGGTTTTTACCAAGGGGTGGCCATTGAGCATCATGCTACAGCTTCCTAGAGCCACAGGTGAGAAAGTCAGGAGACAGTTGGACATCAAAAGTGGGTGAGCAGCTCTGAAAAGGGCTCAGCAAGCCCTCACACACACCAGAGGTGCTAGTCCTCCATGAATATCCCATAGACCCCTGGAACTATATGCATGTGGCAAAGGTAGGACTGAATCCAGTTCCTTTGAACTAAAATTCCTTCGGCTCCAGATCTAGCACTCTTCCTATTCCCTCCTGTTTGGCACTTGTGCATTTTAAAATGGCAGTAATTAGTTTCTTCAAGGGAACTATCACTTGTGCTAGAAGAGCAAGGAGCTGCCCTCCTGACAAAGCCAGCATTTTCAAGGAAATGGCTTGAGGGCTTAGGCCAGGGAAGTGAACCCTGCATGTAAAAGGGCTGAGCCTTTGATTTAGAACATAAATTAATTATTAGCATCCCAAATGGAATTCTTTCTTTGCCCTGGGCTTGTGTCTGCTGGACATTTTGTACAATTTGGCTTTTGGGGAGGAGGGAAAGGGAATAAGTTGAGCCAAAGTATCCCTCCTGAGCACCGACTCATATTTCTGATTGATTGGGTTCCCACTGTCAGAAAAGAGTGCAGAAAAGAAAAGAAAAGAGTGCAGAGTATAGGTTTTAGACATGAAAATAACATGGTCAGCCTGTCATGAAGATGTTCTGCAATCCTATTTCTTGTGACCCTTTTTTAACAGTGAGAATGATAGGTTAAAAACAAATGCAGGGGGGCAGCTAGGTGGCACAGTGGATAGAGCACCGGCCCTGGAGTCAGGAGTACCTGAGTTCAAATCTGGCCTCAGACACTTAACACTTACTAGCTGTGTGACCCTGGGCAAGTCACAACCCCAATTGCCTCACTAAAAAAAAAATTTAAGTAAATAAATAAATAAAAAACAAATGCAGGGAGGCAGCTAGGTGGCACAGTGGATAAAGCACCAGCCCTGGATTCAGGAGGACCTGAGTTCAAATCCAGCCTCAGACACTTGACACTTACTAGCTGTGTGACCTTGGGCAAGTCACTTAACCCCCATTGCCCCACAAAAAAAAAAAAGAAAGTAAAACAAATGCAGGCTATGGAGGTTTTATGTATTTGTTCTGTAAACTTTTCCCCATATACACATCTCATTTCTCAGGCAATAGTATGCCTTTGCACAAGTGGCCATGTCTTGAATTCACTCAGATCCTTATCTCTAGCTCACATTATTCCTAGTTTCCTTGAAACCATAGTTCAGCTTGTACTTCTTAGGTAAATTTCTTCCAGATTCTTCCAGAACTCTCCTTCATGAAATTACTTCTTATTGCTTTGTATGTACTTGTTATTTCTATACTCTGGTACAAGTTACTACTTAAGGGTGTGGTGATTAAATATGAGAAAGTTTCTGGGTGATTTAATAATTTTATTAATAGGCTATCAGGTTATTAATAAAAGGAAGTCTATTGGCCATCTCTCTCAGGCCAAAGACCCCTAATGGTGGTGGGGTCTCAGTTCATATACCCTTCCAACTCCAGGAGGTCCATCACATAGCAATCAAATCTAATTGGTTAACAACATTCAAATCCAATTGGTTGACATGATTGGAGATGGGTTATATTAAAATGAAGTCTAAGAATATGTGACTTAGGTCACTCAAATCTTGACAACAGAGAAGGAATGTGTACCCCTCAGATAAAATAAATTCCATCCAGGTGTAGTTGTACAAGCCAAAGTCCTTCAGTTATCCAGACAAAAGAATCTGTTTCCACCTAAGGCTCCATTGTAAGCTTGGCTTGGTCTTGACCCAGATGAAGAAATTTTATGTAATCACTCAAGGAGAACTTGCCTTTGAGTGGGGGGAGGAGAGAGAAAGGACTAAGAAAGAAGGAGAGATCACTGGTTCCCCCAGGATATCAATGATTAATAATTATTGCTTGCAATGGCAGGGAATACTTTGCCATATCCTGGGGAAAGAGCACAGTTAGTTCCTTTTTAGTTGATTTGAATATTTATAATACTCAGAATAACTTAGTCATTCATAGTTGTTCTGCAAACAGTATTTCTGATACTATATACAACATTCTTTTGGTTCTGCTCATTTCACTCTTCATTATTTAAGCAAGTCTTTCCATGTTTTTCTAATATCATTAAGCTCATTGTTTCTTATGGAACAGTAATATTCCATCACAATTGTATACCACATGTTTAGACATTTCCCAATTGATTGGCATGTCCTCAATTTCCAGTTCTTTGCTACTACAAAGAGAGCTGCTATAAATATCTTAAAACATACAAGTTCTTCTCCTTTTTCCCTGAACATGACCTAGTAGTGGTATTGCTGGGTCAAAGAATATACATAGTTTTATAACTCTTTGAACATAATTCTAGAGTATTCTCCAAAATTATTGGATGAGTTCACAATTCCACCAACTCCCCTCAGAGTTCTAAGGATAGATAACCTTATTGGGTTGGTAGAGGTATCATTTCTAATACTCTCTCTCATAAGTGTCTATCCAGAGTGTTGCCCCAATATCATGAACCAGTTACCACTCCCCAGTGTCAATTACCAGTTGGTATCTTCTTAATATCAGTTATCCTAGAAATACTTCCTCAATATCAATTAACTGATTAACAATAATTAATTTATACAAAGAGATATTTATTGTGAAAACATAGCAAGAGCCAAAGTACAAAATCTTTCCAAACCAAGAGCCCACTCTCCTCTACCACTTTAGTACTTGGGGAGCATACACTCGAATTACTGTCCCTTCTAGGTATTAGATTTTCTGATGGACAAGTCTCTAGCTTGCTTGCAATACATGGAATCTTAACTCCTGGGTTGATTTACTGATGAGATGAATCCAGCTGGTAGTTCCTTAGTGCTAGCTTCTCACTGGACTCCACTGCTACCTACAAACTTATGTTATTGAACCTCAGATGGCTCTTTTGACCATTTGAAGCTCACAACATTATAACTTGGACCATTCTATCTCTGATACTCCTTCACCTAAAAGCAGGATATATAAGGTACCTCAGAGACAAAAACACCTAAATTCTAAATATCCATAGCCATATGGTGGGCCAGCTTTAGAGGGCAGGCAACTAGTTCTATCTCCTTCCCCACTCAAGTGTCTGCATTTCTTGCCATGTTCACAAAGAAGGAAGAGAGAGGGCTTTTGTCTGAGCCTTTCATAGGCACACTCAACTCAGCTGTGGCCCAGTAGCTAATTAAAAAGCTATTGGTCAGGGGCAGCTAGGTGGCACAGTGGATAGAGCACCGGCCCTGGAGTCAGGAGTACCTGAGTTCAAATCCAGCCTCAGACACTTAACACTTACTAGCTGTGTGACCCTGGGCAAGTCACTTAACCCCAATTACCTCACTAAAAAAAAAAATTAAAAAAAAAAGCTATTGGTCAGAAAGTATTCTTTTTTTACTTGTGTTTTTCCAGTAACATGTAAAGGTAGTTTTCAACATTCATTTTCATAAGATTTAGAGTTCCAAATTTTTCTCCCTCCCCTCCTTTCCTCCCCCCCTCCACAAGACAGCAACCAATCTGATATAGGTTATATATGTACAATCTATAAGTCATATTTCCTTTTTTTTAGTATGTGTTCAATCAATATCAGTTCTTTCTCTGGGAATGGATAGTATGCTTCATTATTAGCCCTTTGGGATTGTCTTGGATCATTGTGTCACTGAAAGTAGTCAAGTCATTCACAATTGTTCACAGAACAATACTGCTATCACTATGCACAATGTCCTCTGGTTCTGCTCACTTCACTATACATCAGTTCATGTGAATCTTTCCAGATTTTTCTGAAATCATCCTGCTTGTCATTTTTTTTTTGTGGGGCAATGAGGGTTGACTTGCCCAGGGTCACACAGCTAGTAAGTGTCAAGTGTCTGAGGTTGGATTTGAACTCAGGTCCTCCTGAATCCATGGCCAGTGCTTTATTCACTGCTCTGCTTAGCTGCCCTCTGCTTGTCATTTCTTATAGCACAATAATATTACATTATGATCATATACCACAGCTTGTTCAGTCAATCTCCAATTGATGGACATTCCTTTGATTTCCAATTCTTAGCCACCACAAAGAGTTGCTATAAATATTTTTTGTACAATTTTCTTCCCTTTTCTCTTTTCCACAATTACTATTGTTAACTATTTTTTCCCTCTTTCCTATTCTCTTCCCCATGATATTTACTCTATTATCTATCTTCTTTCATCCTATCCCTCCTCAAAAGGGATTTGCTTCTGACTGGCCCCTCCCCCAATCTGCCCTCCCTTCTTTGCCCCTTCTTTCTTATTCCCTTCCCCTCCTATTTTCCTGCAGGGTTATATAAATTACCCAACCAATTGAGTGTATATGTTATTCCCTCCTTGAGCCAATTCTGATGAGATTAAAGTCTTTGAGCCAATTCTGCTGAGTGTTAGGCTCATTTACTGCCCATCTTAAATAGATTACTCCACCCAAATAGGTGTGTATATCCCTCTTGAGCAAACTCTGATGAGATTAAGGTCTTTGAGCCTATTCTGATGAGAGTAAAGTTTATTTACTGTCCTGTTCCTCCCCCATCTCTTCCCTCACTCCATAAGCCCTTTCCTATTTCTTTCATGTGGGATTTCACCCCATTCCACCTCTCCCTTTTCCCCTGCCCCAGTGCATTCCTCTCACCCCTCAATTTTACCCTAAAGATGTCATCATGGGGCAGCTAGGTGACACAGTGGACAAAGCACCTACCCTGGACCCAGGAGGACCCCAGCCTCATGTCTGGCCTCAGACATGAGACACTCACCAACTGCATGACCCCAGGCATGTCACCCAACCCCAAACACCCCACAGAGATAAATAAAAAATAAATACTTGGCAGATATCATCCCTTCATAATCAATTCCTACCTGTGCCCTCTGTCTAAATTTATTTCTATCATCTGCCCTTAATACTGAGAAAGTTCTTATGAGTTAGACGTATCATTTTTTCATGTAGGAATGTAAACAGTTTACCCTTTTAACATCCCTCTTAATTTATTTTTCCTGTTTACCTTTTTATGGTTCTCTAGGGTCTTATATTTGAAAGTCCGATTTTCCATTCAGTTCAGGTCTTTTTTTCACGATTACCTGGAAGTCCTCTTTTTTCACTGAAGTCCCATTTTTTCCTCTGAAAGATTATACTAAATTTTGCTGGATACGTGATTCTTAGTTGTAATCCCAATTCCTTTGCCCTCTGGAGTATCATATTCCATGCCCTCTGATCCTTTAATATAGAAGCTGATAGATCTTGTGCTTTCTTGACTGTGACTCCACAGTACTTGAATTCTTTCTTTTTGGCAGTTTGCAATAGTTTCTCCTTGACCTCTTAGTTCTGGAATTTGGCTATAATATTCCTGGGAGTTTTCCTTTTGGGATCTCTTTCAGGAGGTGATTGGTGGATTCTTTCAATTTCTATTTTACCTTCTTTTATTTTTTTAAAGTTATTTTATTATTTTCCAATTACATATCAGGATCATTTTTCAACATTTGTTTTCATAGGATTTTTAGTTTCAAATTTTTCTCCCACCCTTCCTTCCCTCCCCACTACCCAAGATGGAAAGCAGTCTGATATAGGTTATATATGTACAATCACATTAAACATATTTCTACATTAGTCATCTTATGAAAGAAAAATCAGAGCCCAAGGGGAAAATCTATTTTACTTTCTGCTTCTAGAATATCATGGTAATTTTCCCTGACAATTTCTTGGAAGATGATGTCTAAGCTCTTTCCTTGATCATGGTTTTCAGGCAGTCCAATAATTTTCAAATTATCTTTCCTGGATCTATTTTCCAGGTCAGCAGTTTTTCCAATAAGATATTTCACATTGCCATCTATTTTTTTATTCATTTGGATTTGCTTTATTGTGTCTTGGTTTCTCATAAATTCACTAGCTTCCATTTGTTCAATACTAATTCTCAGGCTATTATTTTTTTTCTTTTTTCTTTTTTTTTTAGTAAGGCAATTGGGGTTAAGTGACTTGCCCAGGGTCACACAGCTAGTAAGTGTTAAGTGTCTGAGGCTGGATTTGAACTCAGGTACTCCTGACTCCAGGGCCGGTGCTCTATCTACTGCGCCACCTAGCCGCCCCCTCAGGCTATTATTTTTATCAGAGAGCTTTTCCATTTGGCTTTTCAAGCTGTTGACTTTTTTCTCATGTCTTTCCTGCATCACCATCCATTTTTTCATCTACCTGTCTAACTTTATCTTCAAAGTCCTTTTTGAGCACCTCTAAGGCCTGAGACCAAATCATATTTTTCTTGGAAGCTTTAGATGTAGGGGCTCTGATGTTGCTATCCTCTTCTGAGGGTGCACCTTGATCTTCCTTGTTGCTAAAGAAGCTTTCTATGGTTCACAATTTTCTCTTCCTGGTCATCCTGTCCATTTTTTCACTTGACTTTTAATGCCTTCTTAGTGTGGGGTCCTGCTTCCAGGATATACTGTTCCAAGCTTCAGGGGCTCCCAGGTGTTATGATTTAATGAAGGGCAGTTGTTTCACTTGCCTGGTCCTTTCTCTGGTCCATAGATAACCCCAGGCCAACTTGCCAATCAACCAGGCAGCAAAACCTTTTGTGCTGTGGTTGCTAGCTCTGACGAGCCTTCACCCCTCCCCAACCTGGGCCACCACTGCTCAAGGTTTCTTCCTGGTTCCCTGTTGGGGTAGGACATCCAAATCCCCCCTTAACCCTTGCATACACCCATGTATACTCCCCCGCCACGAACCCTGGCCAGCCATTCAGCCCTCTCCCCAGATTGTGAGTTTAGTTCCAGAAGACACTGGCACTGCAGTTGATTTGGAGGCTCAGGGATAAGTTTCTCAGGTGCAGCCTGCCTGGGCCTGTATTGCTGTTTGCATGATTGTGGGGCTGGACTCCACTCCCAGCCTGGCTCTCCCTTCTGCCAAACTTCCAAATTGTCTCCAGCTGAAAAATAATCTCAGCCATCTTTTTGTGGGTTCTGCTGCTCCAGGAGTTGTTTTCTGGCAGTTTTTGGAGGTTTTGGGGGGCTAATTGTGTCAGGAAGTCTGAGAGATTACTGTCTTTCCTCTGCCATCTTGGCTTTGCCACCCAGAAGTCTCATAAAGTATTCTTTCATTCTAACTTCTGCCCTTTGGGCTTCATTTTTCCTTCCTTTCTTCCTTCTGGATTTTCCCTTGTAGTTGAGAAGATACATGATTACCAATAATGCAGCTATCCTTCTTCTCTTTAAAACCAATACAGTAAAGTGTCTGACATCAGAGAAAATAGTGGTAATGTGTCAGAACAAGAAAATATTGATGCCTAGATGTACTGTCATTTTATCCCTTACCTTGCCTTAGCCTTGGTCTCCTTTGGGACTACCAGTAGGCAGGTCATTCCATAGTAGTCCTGTCCCTAAGTACTTGTAGTACAAATAGTGATTTATATAGTTATTGGAAAGACCACTAGACATAGAGTCAGCAAACCTGAATTTGAACAATAACATTCTAGAGGGGTTTACTATCTTTCCAGGGTATTTAATCTAACACTTGACAGAGTCTCTCCCAAGCCTTGTAAACAATTTATGACTTCTCCCCACTTCTGGCACTTCACAAATATTCCAGGTCAAGATGTACACTGGTCCAAAATGCAAGGCATTTAGTGAGATTGAGTTGATGATCCAATTAGCTAAAAAGGCTCTTTCACTGAACAGCAAACACTAGAGAAGGAAATACATTGGCAGACATTTCTCCATGTCCCTGCATTCATAGAGACATGCCCAGCTCTGCAGCAACAACAGCCTAGATCTTCAATAACTATTTTTGCTGAGAAGAATGTTGCTATAGCATCCTACAGAAAAAATTGCCAGAGTTTCCAGATAATTCTGGGATTATGGCTACAGTTAGTATTGACTGTGATAAGGAAAGTGAGATCCTTCTCCACATAGAGTGCTTTCCTCAATTATGCAAGAGGTGCATGGTCTAGAGGCTGGGTAGGTGGTCTGGGGGTAATAACAAAATTATTAATCTCTGATTTCATTTATTAAGGACTCTTATCTTAACATATGCCTTATTGGAGGAGAACATTTAAGGACTTATTTTACTCTACTCAGGGAACAGAAAAAATAATCAAATATTCACATTGGGTTCTTGTGTTCTTTGAATCTTTATAGTCAATTGTGAATCTATAAGGATGCAGTCTTCTATACAATTATTTGGGGAAATTTATCTATTCCATTTTTGTACCTTTATCAAGGGTATCCTCAATGTGCATGCAGGTCATTCTCATATATTTAAAAGGGTGAGAAAGTAGGCATATAGCTCAGTAGATATCTAAATATCTACTGATTACTAAATCAATACCCTTTTAGGGATTTCACAGAGTCTGAGACTTTTTCCTTTTCTTTTTCTTTTATTTCTTTTTTTTTTTTTTGGTACCTTCCCCTCACAGAGAAGGAAAATTATTACAATTATTCTCAATGTTTTTAGGATTGTCTTACAAGTCTGGAATTTAAATGAGTGATTAGGGTTAAAGATTTAAATTTGAGAGTTATCTATATAGAGTTTCAAGCATTGCTCATACAAGGTTTGTTAGGAGGGTGGGTAGGGAATCGGGGTAGGGGGTAGAGAGGAATGGGTGCAGGATTGAATTTTGTGAAGAATAACAATAGTTCTTCTGTGATGGGTAAGGGGAAAAGAGTGAACAATGGTACTGAGCTTTATAACAATAACAATATAATATTATAAATAACTAAAGTTTTCAAGGTAAGTTCATCTATGACAACAGTTGGAGCTTAAAAGTAACATCTACTGATAGGTTAAGAGGGGCCCCTTTGTGATTTGGATATTACTTTATCCCTGATCTTACTGGGAAAACCAGCTTATACTCACTATAGCTAATGCTTGCTGATGGTTTTAGATTGATACTACTTATCATTTTGAGGAAAGCTCCATTTATTCCCATACTCTCTGGTGTTTTAAAAATAGGAATGAGCGTTGTATTTTGTAAAAACTTTTTTACTGCATCTATTAAAATAATAATATGATTCTTTTTATTATTGATTTGGTCAATTATGCTGATAATTTTCCTAATATCAAACCAGTCCTACATTCCTGGTATAAATCCTACCTGGTCATAATGTACATCTGAAGCTGTTTTTACAAAAACCTGCTTATACAAGGGTTAGTCATTTGATCCTGTAAGCTAGATATGTCTGTCTCCTATAGAGACCATTTAATTGAAGAAAAAGTTTTCAGAGAACCTGAATTATCTAGCCTATTCATATTGACCCTTTTATCCATATAAGTGATCAACTAAAATGAAAGGATTGGACTAAATGATTTTTTAGGTACTTTAAACTCTAAATCTGTAGTCTTATGACCATCCCCCCCCCCACTTTTATTTTCAGAAATATCAACTTACTTAAGGATACTTTTGTCAATTGAATCGAAGGACATGAATTTTCATGATTACTACCTCTGCAACATTGAGGGGAATCAGTTTATGTCCTTGGGATTAAAAAGTATCTTCACTTATAAAATGGCAGCTTTGATTTGATGATTTCCAAGATTGCCTTAAACCCAATTTTCTTATGGATTTCCATATTGTTTAGAAGGATATAGGAAATCATCCATATTGTTAATGGGATGCATTTCAAAAGTTCATTTATAAATTGATTGTTTGGTACTCATTGCATATCTTCCCATAAAAGCAATGTTAAAAGCTACACTTAGACTCCCAGGCTAGCCCACAAAAGTCTGTCTCCTGTGTTTGTCTTCAAAGTTTTATCATTGACATACAGGACACTTGTAGTCAAAAATCATAGAAAACAACACTTTGTACACTAGAAAAAAGAACAGAAAAACAATACAAATGAATATAAATAATGCTATTTCACATATTAATGCTTAAGGAAAAGTAGATTTAATTAAAGAAGAATTAGTAGGTGATGGAAGATTTTGTGGAGATTATGAAATGGATTCTTCTATGCTTTAAAGGTCTATGACATTAATTCCTTATTTTCAAAGGATCATGGGACATCAGAGCTTGAAGTGGCCTTCGAGGACATCTAACAATCCCCTCATTTTAATGGGAGAAAACTGAGACACAACAAAGTCAAGTGACTTACTTAAGGTCATATGGATATTAAATATCAGGCTCAGGATTTTAATCTAAGGTTTCTGACTACAGATTTAGTTCTTTTCCCACTGTACCTCTAAATATGTTCAACTTCATTTGAAACTACAACAAAGTGGCTTTCTTTTTTCTCATCATATCATGTATCACTAGCACTGCTTCACACTTATCAAACAAAAATAGAATATTATTTTGTCTAAAAAAATGAAATAAAAAAAGGTAGAAAGGGAGGAGAGAAGAAGCTCTGTGTGTGTGTGTGTGTGTGTGTGTGTGTGTGTGTGTGTGTATGAGAGTCTGCCAGAGCTGAAGCACTGTGATAAAGGCAGAAACAAAATTAATACCTATCAAAGGAATATCCCCGAACCCAGGCAACACTTGCATCCTTTCATGCTCATATAACTAGTTCTATCCACTTCTTAGATTAGCTTATTTTATTTTATTTTATTTTATTTTTTGTTTTGTTTTGTTTTGTGGGGCAATGGGGGTTAAGTGACTTGCCAAGGGTCACACAGCTAGTAAGTGTCAAGTGTCTGAGAATAGATTTGAACTCAGGTACTCCTGAATCTAGGGCCAGTGCTTTATCCACTACACCACGTAGCCGCCCCCAGATTAGCTTATTTTAAAAATGAATGTGTTTTGGTTTTTATCTAATAGTCATTTTCCAGTATACCTACCTACCACATCCACTCCACCATCATGACCACCAATGCCACCATTACTGGTGAATCTCCCCTTGTAACAAAGAAAAACAAAATTAACATAATCTAGTGGCTGCTTCTGCATATACAACATTCCATATCTGTAGAGTCCCCCATTTCCCAATGAACCAATGGATTAAAGGGGCATTTATAAAGGGCTCATTATGTGCCAAGCACTGTGCTAAGACCTGCAGATACAAAGAAAAAAGCAAAGGCTGGTGGTGTTCAATCTAAAGGAGCTTATATTCTAATAGGGAGAGACAAAATGAAATCAGGGGAGTAGTGGCCAGGGTGGGATACTTTAGTCCTGAAAGTTACTGTGATGGTTGATTGACAAACCCCTTCCAGAAGCAATGGCAGGGTTGATTTGATCATGTTTCCATTACTAGGAAGGGATGGGAGTGAAGGATAAGGTAACAAATTCACTGGAAAGGTGGCTGGCTAGAGATGGCTCTAGATTAGCTTTTGATAATGACTCATCCACAAATGCCCTTAGGGGAGTGATTTCCCAAATCCTAGTTTAGAATTTTATGACATGAAATATTTTAGGCATATAGCAATAACTGTTTCCACCCAGTGTAGGAAAAGTCCCGATTCACCACCAAGGGGTTTGGGGGTGGGAAATTTTTATTTCATCTCGGAAAAAACAAAAACAAAAACAAAAAACAAAAAATACTACCACCACCCCTCTCTCCCTTTCTACTTTCTTTGGAGATTCAGGAAGACAGAACCTGGGAAGCCAGGGGCACAGTGACTTTCCTTCAGAAGGAAGAGAAGCTAAATGAGACAGAGGCCCAACAGCTACAAGCTTTGCATATTCATACTTCTCAATTGTTAAGCATTAGAAAATTCAGGTAATGAGCATGTGATAACTCAAGCTGCCTTGGTATTGCTTGGGGGTTTGCTGCTCTAGTGTTCTCTGGGCAGAAACTGTTCTAAATCGAGTCACTCCCCACCCTCCCCCCTAAATTGAATCAGCTCTTGTACATTGAAGTTTTCAACATCACCCATAAGATTTTTAAGGGCTTGTCAAAAGAATCTCTGTAGTCTCTAGCCATGAATAAAAATGATTTCAGATATCATCTTTATCTCAAGTTTTATTTCATGGGATTAATTTAATTGATGGAGCTGAACTGGATAGATTTTTATGTGGTTGCTGGTAATAAGGAGAATATTGATAGTTTTAAGGAAAGTCAGTTGTTGTGTGTACTCTGAATGATCCCATTTACTCACATGGCCCTAGACCCTTATTGAAAATGACAGGACAGTGATATCTAGATTAACAAATCCTCCATGAGCTCAGCTCCTTCATTAGGAATTTTACCCTTTTTTAAAACAACAAGCAACACACTTATAAATCATGTGAAGTAGAACTGTCCATTCACAGTTCAACATCTCAAACACTATAAAATTAGCCTGTCTAGACATAACTAAAAGTAAATCAGGCCATCCCATGGCAAAAAGGAAGTTACTGACATTTGTCTAGCACCCTCCCAGATTGACAGGATGAGTCCCAGAGGGTAACTGACTATTCCTTCTCTTAGAATTCTAGAGATTGTGTCTTCTAATAATATTGCTCACAGGCCACCAACCACTGTGCTCCCCTCAATAGCAATTAAGCAGTTGGCAACAAATAGCCTTATAAAAGGAACAATTATTGGGAAGATAGAGCAAGGAAGAAGTTACAAAAAGCTCCCCCAATCCAGAGGCACATTTTCCAATTTCTCTCACACAAGGTCCCTTGGAAGAGTGGGTTCAAGCTTAAAGTAGTTCTTTTGGGGTTTTGTTGTTGTTATTGTTGTTGTTTTAGTGAGGCAATTGGGGTTAAGTGACTTGCCCAGGGTCACACAGCTAGTAAGTGTTAAGTGTCTGAGGCCGGATTTGAACTCAGGTACTCCTGACTCCAGGGCCAGTGCTCTATCCACTGCACCACCTAGATGCCCCTAAAGTAGTTCTTTTAAAAAGTTCTTAAATCAGAAGCTTATTCTCCCACATGCTTCACAGAGTCCATATGGGAAAAAGTGGGCACATACAGTGAAGAAACACATATATAAGGAACATGTGTAACTCCTTGGCATGAGTATGCTTTTCTTGACACAAAGAGTCCCCACTAAGTTCACTTCTATTTGTGACATTAGTGATAGATGAGTTGCTCCCTTACTTAGCTGGACTGGCTCCTTGAAAGATTCAGTGTCCTGGCAGATAGGTCAAGGAGTTTGATTCTCAGAGCTTACTCCTCATTGGGCTCTGCTACTACTGCTGTTGACACCTCCAGTGGTCTCTACCACTGACTCCGATTGCTTAGGGGATCCCTGAAGGATCTTTGACCTTTCAAAGCATGCAAAGTAATAACCTGATCAATTTTCTCTCCTGATACACATGAACCCCATATCAAGAAATAATAAACATGAAACAAATGAAGGAAATGCCATGTACTCATGGACATTTGGCACCTGGGTGGGGAGATAAGGCTGTCTCTGCTCCTTCTCCCACCCAAAAACTCACATTAGTCTTCTTTGAGCCATAGCTACCAGGGAAGAGAATGAGAAATCATGTTATCTGGCTTGAACTTGTGTATGTACTCTCAGTTCCAATTCAGCCTCTATTGAATCATTAGTCCTTCTTCATCTTCAACCAACTAGAATATTTTTCATCATCACATAGACCTAACTCCTCAGTCATTTGTGGCAAGAAATTTTCTCTCCAAAGCCATGTTGGGTTGGCAGCAGGAATACAATGTTGCACATGCTCTGACATGCTCTGTCTAACTCAGGAAACACAAATACACAAATATTCTAAGGACTGGACTCTCATTGGCCAGCCTTCCAATTACATTTATTTTCTTTATCATTAGTCCTAAATCTTCTCTTTGTCCCTGCAGGCAGCATAGTTTAGTGGATTAGAATTCTGGATTCAGAATCAGGAAGACCTGAGTTGAAATCTTGCAATCTGGGTGACCCTGGCAAATTATTTAGCTTTTTGGTGACTCAGTTCCCTCATCTAAATAATTGACCCTATTACTGATTTCTATTCTGCTCTCTTCATTCCCAGTCCCTTAATCAGAACAGAGAATATCTGCTATTACTCATATTTATTAGTTGATTGATTCTACTTCATTGTTATGAAATGAAAAGGACCTCCAATATAATTCAATTCAACAATCATTTATTAATGTTTGTGCTATGTACCTATTATAAATAATAGGTACACAATACTTATTATGTACAATGCAGTGTTCTAGATGATGACGATAAGAAAGCAAAATTAACCTCCAAATCCTATCATCAAAGAGTTTACATTCCACTGGGGAGGTGCAATGTGCAAAAAGGTATTTGTAGTATAATCTAAGGAAGGAAAAAGCACCAACAGCTAGAGAAATGAAAGGGCTGCCATAAGAGGTAGCACATGAACCAAGCAATCAAGGTAACTTTTTTTTGTTGCTTGATCATTTCAGTTGTGTCTGACTCTTCATGACTCTATCTGTGGTTTTCTTGGCAGACGTACTGGAGTAGTTTGCCATTTCCTTCTCCAGCTCATTTTACAGATGAGGAAACTGAGGCAAAGACTTGCCCAGGGTCACACAGATAAGAGGTGTCTGAGGACAGATTTGAACTCAGGAAGATGAGTCTTTCTGACTCCAGGTCTGGCACCCTATTGCATCACCTAGCTTCCCTTTAAAGGCAGTCAAGGGTTCATTTAGAACCAGAGGTGGGGAGGGAATACTTTTCATACATGGGGGACAGAATTTCAGACATCAGGAAGCAGGTAATTATGTAAATTTTTTTTTTCAGCAGGAGGAGGAGAAAAAGTTGATGTGCTAAAATTTTCCTAGACCCATGTTCTTTAATGCTGACATGATGTCTAGAACAGGAATGAGATCAGAAGGGGTGATCTTATATAGGCCACTGCCACCCTAGGAAGTACAAGAACTCACCTTTCTATGTTTTAAGTTGTATACAGAAATACAAATCTCCTCTTTCAATCAAGAAAACTACCCTAAAGAAGGCAGAACACCCACCTCCCATGTATCTACTCCAGCAAAAACCTGAAATTCACTACAGATTGTCAATGGACAATAGGAAAAGGGGCCACTAACAAAACCCACTCAGGAATAGGCAAATGCGCCCCATGTCTCCCAGATTAATCAAAGACAGACCAGAGATACATGTCGCTCAGGTTATGTGTATCAAGAGTCAACTTTAAATTAAGAGTCAGCAAGAACACAGTCCTCCCCACAAGGAAGCCTAAGGTTGTCAAAAAGCCCAGGGTGGGGAAACTTAGAAGACAGGTAGAGACCCTGAATGGCACAGCAGTGCTCAGACTGGGAAACTTCAAGCACTCCGTGGTGTCAAAGTCCCTAGAGAACTCTGTCTGGAGATGTCACAGTGGGCCTTGAAGATACAGTGACTCTCTGACTCTCAAAGATTCATTCTAACTTAACCCTAGGAAGTGGGGGTCAGCACAGGAACCTACATGAACAAGGGTGAGACCAAGCAAGGCCAATTCTTCTACTTGAAGTTGTAGCAACAACAGCAGCAGGAGCCTAGGCCTGGCACAAAGCTCCAAGTGAGGAATTAGGCTGGAGAAATGAGTCAACCAAAGAAAACACTAACCAGTATTTTTTATTTTTTTTAGTGAGGCAATTGGGGTTAAGTGACTTGCCCAGGGTCACACAGCTAGTAAGTGTTAAGTGTCTGAGGCCGGATTTGAACTCAGGTACTCCTGACTCCAGGGCCGGTGCTCTATCCACTGTGCCACCTAGCTGCCCCTAACCAGTATTTTTTAAACATTGTAGATGGAGAGATCTCTGACCAAGAAGTACAGAACACCTTCATAGCAACTGTAAGCAGGGAATCAAAGGGAAAAAAATAGATTTTTCATGAGGGCTAATATGAACACCTAGAAGAAATGAAGCAAGAGATCACAAAATTAAATAAAAGTGATGTAGGAGGCAAAAAAGGGGTTAACAGAAAAACCTAAGACCCAAGCCCTAATTTAGATATGATCTCTAAGAGGCACTCAGACCACAGTTAATGGATAATTTAAGATTTGGGAAACAAGTCAGGGCCTAGGTTCTCTTACCCACATTAATCACCACCCATAACAAAAACATAAAGAGGCAGGTCAGACAGACCTTAACTATAACAATGATACACTGACAAGGTATAGAAATTCAAACTGGAAATAAATGATAAATGAAGATATTTTGAAACTAAGCATGGGAATAAAAAGTGACATGCGCAGAAAAGGCTGAATTTGTCCTCAGATTCACCTTATGATGTGTAAACCCCCAAAACACACCTCCACGGAAAAAGGTACCCACCTGGGGGTTGGCTTAGGACCCCAGGAACTCCAAATTAGGATAGGTCCTCCCCTGTACCGCCCTAAGGTGGAGATTATTATAATGGGACTGATAATCAATTTATCCATATTATAAATATAACTATCTTTTCTTTCTCTGTTGAGAGATACCTTTTCCATTTTTCTGGTTTCCTCCCCGTGGGCACTCACAGTACTGAATAAAACTTGGGAAACTGAGTCACTGAGTCTTGTAATTCTTTTGGGACGACTCATGATCAATCTGACCCTTAAATCCTTCCCAGATCAAAAGCACTGGAAGAAAGAATTGGAAGAACAACAGCAAAAAAAAGACATAAACCTTGCCTAAGTAACAGATAACCTCAAAACTAGAATAGACCAAATGGAAATCAATGATTCCATGAGAAAGCAAGAAATATTAAAAGAAAATCAAGAGATTGAAAAAAACAAAATAATAAATAATAAAAGCAGTTGATAATAAAAACAACTGGCCTGAAAAATAGATAAAGGAAACATAATTTAAGAATTGTTCATATGGAAAATGCCCTCCCTCCCAAGTTAATTGGAACTGTCTGAGATAAATATCTATGAGGTGGAAAGGGGGTTGGGAGCCTGGGAAAAAGTCTGCCTCTCCCCTTCCCCAGCAAACAGCATCACATGATAAGGGAAACCCAAGACTGGTCATGTTGGGGAGGAGTTTAGAGGGCTGTCCCTCCTCCATTGATTATACTGCATTCCAATTGGCTAGTTCTTGGTTCTGGTCTTTGGCACACAGATTGTGGCTGAGGAAGAAGGGAGGGGCCAATAAGGAATAAAAAGGCTTCACAAACTGCTATTTTTGCACCATTCCACTAGGGAACAGCCCATTCTCTTGAGAATGTAAATAAAGACCTTTTATATTTCCAACCAGAAATCTTAATCTCATCTTTTTAGCCAAGAAATCATTTCCAAATATACCTTTCTCTTCTGAACCTATTATGATAATAGCACCTGCAACTCTAAAGTCTTCATTTCCTTCCACTTCCACCCCCACCCCAGATTTTCATAATCCTTAGTAATGCATACTGCTGTTGTAATCATTTAAATCATTCCATGTGAATCATCATAAATGTCATCAGATGCAACCAATCTTGGGGATTACCAATCATCACTCCTTGTTCTCTTCTTTCTCTGATCATTACTGAATGACCTCTCACCTCATGGGACCTGTGGATACACATCCTGCTTCTTTGAACCACAATAACCTTCCTCCTAAGATGTTCTTATTCTCCCCTCTACAGAAAGATCCATGTATCTTTTCTTTAATTTCCAGTTTTCAGTGGTTCTTCTTCCTTTCTTTTTTCTGGGTCATCTTTCCCCACATTCCAGCCTAGTAGATCAATTTTTTTTTCTCATGATGCAGTATTATTCTCTGCCATAGAGAATTACATCACTCTGAAGGTTCAGGTTGATGAGATAGCCAGGAGACTCACATATATCCATGTCATTATAAATATAAGCTCTGTACACTATGTGGCATACTCAGTGGAGAATCTCCGTACATCCATTGAGAACCACCCTCTGCTTTTTCACATCCTTTTTTCTTTTTTGTTTTCTCCTTGAAGCACTTCTGTTTTCCCAAGAAAGACTTCCTTTTCTTTGACAACCTCCAAGGAAATATAATCCTCACAGAATCACAGAATTTCAGATTGAGAAGGTACCTCAGTAACCATCTATGCCAACCTACACCCCCAAAAGAATGCTCACAACATCCTAAACAAGTGGTCATCCAGCCTCTGCATGAAAACCTCCATTAAGGGGAACGTATTATCTTTCTCCGTATCAAATGTAAATTTGCCTCTTCACAGTATCCACAGTTTCTCCAACAAACATTTATTAAACACTTGCCAAATGCCAGGTACTGTGCTAGGTGTTGGAAATGCAAAACCAAAAGTGAGAGAGACTCTGTTCTTATATATAGTCTAGTCTGGATATTCTTTATATCACTGGTTTCTTCAGTGACATTTTCACTTCCTTATTTGGACTAGAGTCCAAATATGGTGGCTTCTCTGTCTTTAATGGTAAAAAGTTTTATTAAAAATCTTTATAGATATTTTCCATTTTTCATGTATCTGTGCCCTCCTTCCATTTGGGATTACATAGTTTGTTATCATTATTAATATTTTGCCAGTTTCTTCCTTCTTACTGTTAAATGAAGCAATACTGTTCATCACTTTCCTTTATCCTTGTCTAGAATATTTAGCAAACTAAATTATATTCTATTTTAGAGGAAAAGAGCCCTTGATTATCATATATTTTTTGTAACAAAGAGATCAACTATTTACTAATTTATTTTCTAGTCCTGTTCTTCCCATTACGACAGTTGATTTACACCCATTAAACTTCTTTAGTAAATTGTTATATTCTGTCCATTGATATATGTTCTGGCTTTTCTTCATTTTTAGACATCATTTGAATTCTTTCTTCTAGTTTTGTATTTTTCATTTTTCATTCTTAACTTTAATGGTTACTCTCTCAGCTTGGTGGTCTACATTTTCTCTCTGTACAAAGAATGCCTCATATAAGTAACGAGTCCTTTCCTATTTCTTACAATAAAATCAATCTCATTTTTGTAACATTGCTTTGTCCTCATCATGTCCAGTGCCAACCGACTTTCGTTGAAAATGATATTTATCATATACAAACATTAGGCACAAGAAATTCAACTGTATCTTTTAATTATTGTTGTTATATTCCAAGGGGGCTAGAGGTTCATTTCTGGGAGGTTCCCCATCAAAGATAGAGTATAAAAAGTCATCTAGCCTTGGAGGCATTACCATCTTTGGGATAAGGTGAACACTAATTTGGCACATTTCCTTTGTCTTCAATCTTAAGCAGTTCATTAACTCTTGTGTGGGTCAGTCAGCAGTAGGATAGGGCAAGTTATTCACAGGATTGCACAGGGATGGGAAAGTTGTTGTTGTTGTTTGCCCTTCATTCTCGAAGAGGATCTTGACAGATGTCATGACTTGCACTGAATTGAATTTAAGTGAGGAAAGGCTGTGCAGAGTCACCAGTCTCACTCTCTCCTCCAGAGCCATCAAGTTCTGGTGGCAAGATACGTTATCAGGACAATTGGAAATGGTCCTGGATATTTAAGGCAATTGGGGTTAAGTGACTTGGCCAGGGTCACATAGCTAGTAATTATGTGAGGTGAGATTTGAACTCAGGTTCTCTCAACTTCAGGGCCAGTGCCCTATTCACTGCAACACCTAGCTCCCCATGGTGGGAAAGTTAGTTACACAAAGGAAGAATTGAAGAAATAAATGCTTTTCCCACTTTTCTTCTCTTTGTGGATCTTCTTCATACAGAAAATCAGGCTCAATGTGTTGATGTTTAAATTACTGCATCAAATACAAGTGATTAAGGACTATAATCACCACCACCCCCCAAATGTCAGTGAAGATTAATTCTTTGGTTAGTTTAGAATCTGAGAAAGAAACAACATGTGAGTAGTTGGGGGAGATGATAGTAATGGCAAGGAACTGGTTATGGTTTTTGTTTGTTTGTTTTGTTTTTTTGTTTACTTTTAGTGAGGCACTTGGGGTTAAGTGACTTGCCCAGGGTCACACAGCTAGTAAGGGTCAAGTGTCTGAGGCCAGATTTGAACTCAGGTCCTCCTGAATCCAGGGCCAGTGCTCTATCCACTGCACCATCTAGCTGCCCCTGTTTGTTTGTTTTCAATTACCAGTAGAATGTAAGGTCCTTGAAGGCAGGTGCTATTTTTCACCCGATTTTTGTATCCCCAGTGTCTAGTATGTAACAGGCAGTTAATAAATTTGTGTTGAATGAATGGATGAATGAGCTTGAGTACTTGAAACCCAGTCAGTCATTCACCATCAGGAAGATGTAGCTTTGAAATGCAAGTTTGTCCCCTATTTAGGATGCTATACATTTGTCTTCTCATCAAATTCGGAGTCCTTTTATTATTAGTGAATATTTTATTTTGTGTTATTTATTTATTTATTTTGCAGGGCAATGAGGGTTAAGTGACTTGCCCAAGGTCACACAGCCAGTAAGTGTCAAGTGCCTGAGTTCAGATTTGAACTCAGGTCCTCTTGAATCCAGGGCCAGTGCTTTATCCACTGCACCACCTAGCTGTCCCCTATTATTAGTAATGACCATTATAAGAGCTCATATATATCAAGTGCTTTAAAGGTTAACAAAGCTCTTTCCTCACAATAACCTAGTAAGTATATGGTATCATCTCTACATAGCAGTAGGAAAGCTGAGAATCAGGAAGTTAAATGATTTGCCCAGGGCCAAGAATCTACTAAGACTCAAACCCAGGTCTAATTCTAAGACACTGGAATAAAAGAACATGAAATTTTAGATCATTGACTGGATTTTGTTGTTGTTGTTTGTGGGGAAGGGGAGATTACCACTTCAGTGAACTGAAAATTAGAAACTGAAGAAGCTAAAGTTCTCAGTGTAGGGAAGGAGAAGTTAGGGAGAAAAGGAAAGGCAAATGTTTAAATATAAAGTGAAAACTGGTAATGCCTCCTTTCTCTCCATCCCCCACCCCACCTAAATCAAGAATTCTGTTCCAGTTTCCCTTAGCCCTTGCTAGTCAAAAAAATCAAGCAATACAAAATCTAGTCTATTTCTCTGCCTTCAGGCATGACTGCAACTAAACCATTAGGGGATGCAAATTAAATCCTTCCCTGACTAAATCTTGGTATATAACATATGTTACAGGCCATATGCACAACTCAAACCATTCACAAAGGGCCTGGCCCATCCACCCATTTGTGTGTGGGACCTGTCCCAAAGTAGAGATAAGCTGGAATATGGGCACTGAAATATATTTCAAAAACAATTTTATTGATTTAACAGATAATGAGTTAACAATGAAAGCAATTAAAAATCATTGAGTTATTAAAAATCTATCATTAGCTTAATTGTTTTTGAAACCAGTAAAATATGTTTTTAACTTTGTTGTTTTTGAGACCCGTGTTAAACTTTTTCTTTTTGTTCTTGAGCAGTTCTCATTAGCCACTTTGCAAATAGGCTAGTTTTAAAATATGGGTTCAAACATATGCATCAAACTCATATGTTCCTTAATTCCCATGTTGCTTAACTTCCCCACCTCAAAGAACAGTCCTTTTAGAAGTTTCCCATGTCTAAAAAATTACCATCAATTTCTTTTCCCAGGCTCTCAAAAAAAAACCAACAACCCAACCCACAGCTTCTTGACATTGCCATCTTTCTCCACCCTCATTTCAATTAGGGTAACTGCCAGCTGTTAAGAGAACTAGTTTAATTCCAGGACCCTAGAGAGGAATAAATGTTCCCATATGACCCACCAGGGCAGAAACTAAGATCTCTTAATTTAGTGTAGCCTGAGTAAGGCTGTGCCTATGGATTTTGTCATTCCTATAGTTTCTAGGGTTCAGACATGATGGTGGTGGTGGTGATGCTGATGCTGGTGGTGATGCTGATGCCAAGGAAAATACAGTAATTTCAACAATATAAAACATTTTAATGTTTACCAAATATCACATAACCATAGGAGGGATGATAGACATCAGTCTTCCCATTTTATAGGATAGGAAACTGAGGTCCAAAGACATTAATAAAATCTTAAAATTAGGGTTGGGGGGGCAGCTAGGTGGCACAGTGGATAAAGCACCAGCCCTGGATTCAGGAGGACCTGAGTTCAAATCCGGCCTCAGACACTTGACACTAGCTGTGTGACCCTGGGCAAGTCACTTAAGCCCCATTGCCCCGCAAAAAAAAAAAGGGGGGGTTGGAAGGGAAAGGCAGTTAGTGCAGCCTCCTCATCTTACAGATGAAGAAAGGCTAAAAGAGATTAAATGACTTGCCTAATGTTACACAGGAAATAAATGACTTAAGATACAGACCCAGGGACTGTGATTCTACATTCAGTGCAGTCAATACACTGACCATGTTCCCACAACTAGAAACTAGATATACACACATCCTCTCCCCCTCTCCCCTCCTCTCTCTCTCCCTCTCTCCCTCTTTCTCTCTCTCTCTCACACACACCATAGGCATGCACACATACACACATACACACATGCGTGAGAACATGCACAGCTTGATAAATTTATTTCAAGGCAGCTAGGTGGTACAGTGGATAAAATGCTGGATCTGGAACTAGGAAGACCTGAGTTCAAATCTTGCTTCAGACACCTACCCTATGATCCTATGAAAGACTTTTTCTTTTTTTTTTTTCTTTTTTTTTTTGGTGAGGGGAAATGAGGGTTAAATGACTTGTCCAGGGTCACACAGCTAGTAAGGGTCAAGTGTCTGAGGCCGGATTTGAACTCAGGTCCTCCTGAATCCAGGGCCAGCACTTTATCCACTGTGCCACCTAGCTGCCCTCTATGCAAGACTTTTAACCTTTTTCAGTCTCAGTCTCCTTATATATGTACAATAGGGATGATAATAGTATCTACCTCCCAGAGGTCATGAGGATCAGATGAAACATTTGTAAAGTGCTTTGCTATTGTTATTGTTTGAAAATAGCCCTGGCTTTGGAGACAGAGGACTTGGGTTCAATACCTGTCTTGGATGTTGACCTGTATGACCTTGGGTGTGTCATTGAACCTCCACGGACCTCAGTTTCCACAGCTATAAAATGAGGGACTTCAATTAGTTGGCCTCTGGGGTGTCTTCCAGATTTAGATCAATGGTGACATAAATGTGTTTGGGTATCTTTCAGTGCACTACTAGCTGAGGAAGTAAAAGGAGAAAATGATTCCATTTACTCCGCTGTCAAAGGAGGGAGCTGGACTCAATGACTTCCACAGGTTCCTTTCCGGTCTAAGTCTATGATTCTAAATTATTTTCAGTCCATAATGTAAATCCTTCATGGGAAAATGGAGACAGTCTTCCAGGTTGCCTAGCTTGAGAGAAAGACATTGAGACACCTATTTTTAGGGAGAGGTGAAAGAGTAAGGGGAAATACAGAGGAAGGTCAGAATATGGAATACTTCAGATGAGGGTAGAAGGTGAGCAAATATGCTGATGGTACAACCCCCCCCCCACCAAATGTTTATGAAAATGGGAGCAGGACTCACAAATGTAAGGTACAAAGTTGCCCTAGACTACCCTCAATTCCACAATTTATTTAAAGCAGGTTAAGGTGTGTGGTGGTAGAACTGTGTGATAGGAGAGGATGAAATCCCACATCTGGCTCATCAGAAAAGCATCCATGCTGGCTCATAGCATCTGAGCCATGGCTAGGAATTTTTGAACTTGAGGTAAATTCAGCTTAGGGGGGAGATGGAAGTGCCAGGGGACCAGTAGAAGCAAGGGGAACCATCTGTCCTTAGGTGTGGTCATGATAGGAGAGGGGGCACCCATTCAACCAAAGGGTGTTGTCTGCACTCCTCCAGGGCTGGAAGGAAAATTAAGGTCTGGGAGAGGGCTACCAGTAGGTTGGGACCCTGGGGATGGTGGCTCAAGAAGATAATCAGATGAATAGAATGAGGTGCAGCTCTCTGTATTTGGTTTCTCTTGTGCCTTAGGATATGGAGGATGTCAGATGAACTTAATTATGGTATCACTGAAAGTTAGGACTGAGACTCACTAAAATGAACAAACAAACAAAAAGGTTTCATTTTCATTGAGGTTTATGACTGTTCTGAATTCTTTATGGATTCTTCTAAGGAAAATAACATTTCTCTACTTTAATCTTTTCCAGAGAGCTGATAAAGAAAGCTTCCTTTGCCTACTGAAATAGATATATATCCTCCTCTCCCCGTCCTGGAAACAGAGGCTGATGATATTAACTTAACGAATACAGACCCTGGTGTTTTCTTTTATAAACACCTCAAAGTGCTCTGAGTCTCTCTGGCTACACTTGTGAGGACAGATTCGTTCAGTAGAACATTTGGAGGTGTTTTCAGAGAAGTAGTGACCCTGGGAAATTGAGAGTATCAGATTTGCCCATCACACTTAACCACACACCTTGTGGGCCCAATAATTGTGGAACAGTGAGATAGTAGACCTTTTCGTGAAGGGAAAGACAACCTTAAAGTCATGCTTTCTGCTTTCAGTTAATCCCCTAAAAGGATTTGCTTTCCCTGGATAGAACTTTCCCTACGCCATGTTCAGGGGGACAGATTTCTCTTTGCCATCTGCCCTCCCTCCCACCACATCCCCATTTTCAATGATTTAGGAGTTGAAAGCTTGTAGCCAACAAAAGCCTAATTTCTTTCCCACAAAATATTTTGAAATGTAGAGAAAAGTAAAAGCTAAGAATCCTCTCCCTTTCAAAATGTAATTTAATGCAATATCTAGGAAAACTCTGACTCTGTGACATGGAAGGGAAGCACCATTTTCCCTTATAGTTTTTTTTTCTAAATTAAGCTGCTTATTAAATTAGTAATGCCAGCTTTCACTTGTCCTCATCTCCCATGTCCAAAGGATTGTCATATCTGGTTGAGTTTATCTCTACTTCATCTCTTACTTCAATCCCCATTCTTTATAAGCACACAGGTCTTGTATCACCTTTCACCTGGACTCTTCTTTTAGCCTCTAGCCTTTCCCCCCTTTTTTATCTATCCTCCACATAGTTGCAAAATTAACATTTTTAAGCTAACTAGCATTTATATATTTAACTTTCATATTTAAAGTCATATCTGGTCTCGGATCTTCCTGACTCCAGGCTCAGCACTTCATCTACCCTACTACCTAGCTGCTGAAAGCACAGGTATGACCTTGGTTAGGTTCTTTTCAAGAAATTCAGGTGTTTTCCATAGCCCCTGGGTTAAAATACAAATTCCTCTGTTTGGTACTTAAGGCTACTTTATTAACTTTGTTGCAAAATCTGGCTCTGTGTGTCTTTTTAGGCTTCTCTAACATTACTGTACTTCATTCACTCTACATTCCAGCCAAACCAGCAAATCAACTAGCATTTATTGAGTGTCTATTGTGTGCTAGGCAGTGTGCTAAGTTCTAGGGATACAAAGAAAGGCAAAAAACCAAAAACCAAAAACCCCAAAAACCCAGTCCCTGCTCTCAAGGATTTCACATTCTTTTTCTTTTCTTTTCTTTTTTTTTAAGTGAGGCAATTGGGATTAAGTGACTTGCCCAGGGTCACACAGCTAGTAAGTGTTAAGTGTCTGAGGCCGGGTTTGAAATCAGATCCTCCTGAATCCAGGGCCGGTGCTCTATCCACTTCGCCACTTAGCTGCCTCAGGATTTCACATTCTGATAGAAGAAACAATGTGCAAAGAATTTAGTATAAACAAGCTATATACAGGTATACCTTGGAAATGTTTGGAGCTTGGTTCCAGACCACCCCAATAAAGCAAATATCACAACAAAGTGAGCCACATGAATTTGTTTGGTTTCCCAGTGCATGTAAAAATTACATTTATACTATACTGTAGCCTGTTAAGTAAATGTATCTTTAAGAAATAATGTAGGGGCAGCTAGATGGCGCAGTGGATAGAGCATCGGCCCTGGAGTCAGGAGTACCTGAGTTCAAATCTGGACTCAGACACTTAACACTTACTAGCTGTGTGACCCTGGGCAAATCACTTAACCCCAATGGCCCCCACCAAAAAAATAAATAAAGAAAGAAAGAAAGAAAGAAAGAAAGAAAGAAAGAAAGAAAGAAAGAAAGAAAGAAAGAAAGAAAGAAAGAAAGAAAGAAAGAAAGAAAGAAAGAAAATAATGTATTTATTGCTAAACAATGTTAACCATTATCTGAGATTTCAGATTTGCTGGTAGAGGGTCTTGCCTCAATGTTGATGGCTGCTGACTGATTAGGGTGGTGATTGCCAAAGGCTGGGGTGGCTATGGCAACTTCTCAAAATAAGACAACAATGAAGTCTGCCACATGGATTGACTCTTCCTTTCACTTAGAGGCCATTGTAGAGTTATCAATTGGCCTAATTTATTGCTGTTTCTCAGGGAATAGGGAAGCCTGGAGGGAGGGAGAGAAGCAAGAATGAGCAGGTTGGTGGAGCAGAACAAACACACAGCATTTATCAATTAAGTTCTTTGTCTCATATAGGTACAATTTGTGATGTCCCCCCAAAATTACAATAGTAACATCAAAGATCACTGATCATAGATCACTATAACAGATATAAGAATAATGAAAAAATCTGAATTATGAGAATAACCAAAATGTGACACATAGACCCACTGTGAGCACTTTCTGTTAGGAAAATGGTGCTCCTAGACTTGCTCAAGGCAGGATTATCACAAACCTTCAATTTGTCAAAAATGCATTACCTGTGAAGTGCAATAAAGAGTAAAACGAGGTATCCCTGTACAGGACAAATTGAGGGTAGTCTCAGTGGGAAGGTGCTAAGATTAAGAACTGGGAAAGCCTTCTAGAAGAAAGTGGGATGTTAACTGAGATTTGAAAGAAGGCAGGGAAGCCAGAAGGGAGAGCTGAGGAGGGAGACATGAGGGAAAACCAGTGAAAGTGCTCAGAGACAGAAGAAGGCAGGTTGTGTTCAAGGAACAAGGAGACAAGTATTACTGGGTTGCAGAATGCTTGGAAGATGGCAAAATGCAATGTAAGTCAGACACAATTTTAAGTTTTTGTACTATCACCAGGTGCCACTTGTTCATTTGACCTCCTAATCATGTAGGGTTTAGTTTGGTTTTTTGTTTGTTTGTTTGTTTGAATTTTCTGCTACAGAGCTGTAGAGTTATCAGCATAGAGAATTCCTGGTGTAGAAATTTCCTGCACAGATGCAAACCAGCAATTTGTACATAACTTCCAAGTCCTAGAGAGTTGCACAGTAACAGTGAAAGGTCAGTCACCTTCTGGTCATACAGCTAGTTTGTGTCTTAGGCAAGACTTGAATGAGGTCATCCTGACACCAAGATCAGCCCTTCATCTACTATATAAGCCATCTATGAATATACTATTATTGATATCAAATGAATTTCTAGATTATCCTTCCAAGGTAAGATGTTTGTATTTTATCAGGAGCTTTTAAAAAATCAAACCCATGGGGAACAGTGAAGAATACAAGCACTATTTTCCAGTTGCCACATCTATTTTAAACAAATCTTCCTCTTTTTCGATTCAATGTTCTCTTTGTAAAGTGGGGTAAGTGGGGAGAGGACATGGAAAGAAATGGAGGTAGGTTTTTTTTTCCTTTGGGGTTTTTTCTTTGTAAAATAACCAGAAGAAAAAAAAGTCATGTAAATATCTTATTTTCAAAAAAAGTCTCTCTGGGAGACAAAATTATTAAAATAAGAACATGTATGCCTTATTATACCAAATGTGTTTATATAAAGCTAAATCCATTGGTGTTTGACAAAGTAGTGATGACCACTGATTAGTGAATAAAGCTTTCTTCTTATTCAGGGAGATTATAGGGTAGAAATGCTAATATCAGTGTCACATAAATTTACCCACAGCCTTGAAGTTGTATTATACAAATAGAAATATAACCCCCAAGCTATTCCAAAAGAAAGAACATCAGAAAAGAAAAATTCACAATGTACCTCAAATTCAGAAGCAGCAATTTGATAATATCTGATCCAGCACTGACCCTCTGGCCTGAATCTTTTGGGTTTGTGGGTTTCCACTTTTTCTTAGCTGCCTGAATTTCATCATGCTGCAGACATCCTGGTACCATCTCAGCCTGACTTTTTGTTTCTAATTGTTTGTTTCCCAATTCAAACCTTATTCTCTGTGCCCTCAGGAAGGGTTGTCTTTTTACCACCTGACCAGGAAGAATATGATAATTGTCTTGCTTCCAAATAAAAGGCTTGCAGCCGACAGTAGGATCTCTTCCAATGTGGTGAACCCCTCAGAAACTCAGTGAGTCCTTCCTTGGGCCTCTGATTTAGGGAGAGGCCTAGCCTGGTCAACCTTCATTCCTCTCTTGGTTTTGCTTCTGATGTTCCAGACTTTGACATCATGCCTTAGCTACCACCTCACCATGGAATGTTCCTCTGTGCATTGGGCCTCTCACCCTGGAAAATCCATTGGCCTCTACAGCCTTCTTATCCTGAAACATCTCTCTACCATGGCAGCCCCCTTCTTCAATTGGTGAATTTTTCCCAGTGCCTCTTTTGGGGAGAAGTGCCTTGACAAATTGACCTTCATTACCTCCCACACTCCCCCAGGCCCACTTCCCTCCTCCCCCTGCACCCAATACACACACACACACACACACACACACACACACACACACACTCCACTCCCATCTTCTGCTCTGCTTCTGACTTTTCAGACTTTGACACAATGATTTCCTCAGATACTCAGGGAGAATTTGGAAATCTCCTTAGGTCAGAGATTTGGAACTCTAGCAAAAGGGATAAAGGACCTTGAGAGAGTGTGTCAGCTCTGTAAGTAAGGACTTGATCTGGAATATTCCTGCCTTGTTGGATCATGGAATGATATATTCGGAGCTGGAGGAGTTTTGAAAGGGCATGGTAGCACCTCTTCACCATAATGAAATTACTTGGGTGTTCCTTCTTATGTGGAAATATGTATCCATTGAGTACCACTTTTGGGGAAGGGGACACAGCCACACTTGTGACTGATCCTCTGAATCTGCCCACTATGAATCTGTTGCCTGACCAAGGTAGAGAGGAAGAAATCAAAATTCAAGAGTTACTATGTCAGATTAATAATTTTAAAAATCCTTGTTGATTGGCTGACTCACTGCACAAATATGAAGGTCCATCCAGGCAGGGACATACATACGGACTGATTGGCTTGCTACTATCCCATGGCCCACCTATTTCTGACCCTCGAGATTGAATTTCCAGAGTACTGAGTAATGGCGAATTTGATATAAGTTATGATGGACTTAAAGGCATCTCAGTGGATAGAGTGCTAGACCTGGAGTCATGAAGACCCAAGTTCAAATCCAGCCTCAGACACTTACTAGCTCTGTGGCCCTGGGAAAGTCTATCAACCTCTGTTTGCCTTAATCCACTAGAGAAGGAAATGGCAAACCACTCAAGTGTCTTTGCCAAGAAAACCCCATGGACAGTATGGTCCGCAGGGTCACAAAGAGTCAGACATGATTGAACAACTGAGTAACAAATGGAGAACTTGGAAGCCTCTTCACTCATGATGAATTAACAGGCATTTAGGGGACTCTTCATTTTGTTTGGAAAAAGGAAGAGAATATCTGTTCCTATTCTCTAAGAAATGGTCTCTCTAGGCTAGTTCTCCTAGAATATACATTATTGGAGTTATTGCACATGCCTCTTCTTACTTTGTTTCTGTTTCTTTGCTACTACCAAAAACCAAAATAAATATTTTGGGGTACATATGGTAGTTCCTTTTCTCATTGACTTCCTTGAGGTATAAGTCTGGCAGTGGAATCTCTTAGTCAAAGGGTAAGCAATTTTAGTCAGTCTCATTGCATCATTCCAAATTACTTTCCAAAATGACTAGAGCAATTCTTAGTTCCACCAATTGTCACCTTACCTTTTGGGCCTCAGTTTACTCAAATGTAAAATAAGCAGGTTAGGTCAAATGATTCCTAAGGTACCTTCCATCTCTAAATCTATAGTTCTATGTCCTCAAGGACTAGGGTCATGGCCATGGTAGTGGAGAGAAAGGGACCATACAAGAGAATTGACAAGAACTGGAAACGGATTAGATTTGGGTGGTGAATGAGAATGAAGAGTTGAGGATGATTCCTACATTGTAAACCTGGATGTTAGAGAGAATGGTAGTGGCCCTGGCAGGAATAGAGAAGTTAGAAGGAAGGGTGTGTTTAGGGTGAAAGATAAGTTTTGTTTTAGATATTTTGAAATTGAATTTTCTATGGGACATTGAAATGCAGGGCTGGAGCTCAGCAGAAAGATGAAGCCTATATAGGCAGATTTGAGACTTGATGATAATTAAACCCATGGGGGCTGATAAGATCACCAAGAGGAAGAATGTAGGGGAGAAAAGAGAAGAGGACCCAGGCTATTGCCCTGGGTGTATCACTAACCACGATAGGACAGGGTTACCAGTCTTGCAAATGAGGGAAATTTATAGCTCAGGCCCTTCTTCTCCCTCCCCTCCCCTGCTCCCAAATTTGGGTTACTATGAACAGGGCCAATCTTGCAGATGGACCCCAAAGGATCAATTATCTTTTTGAATTCTTACCCAGACCACTTAACAAATGTTTGTTTTATTCAATTTAATTTGTTGAAAAGACCAATGGTTGGAAGTTCAATTTGGAAAGAAATCTGTAATAATTAGCGCTATCAAAAAGTGAGTAATTTCTCTTATAAGTTAGGACACACTAGCTATATTCAGATAGGGGTTAAATAATAATGTTTGGCAGAAACCATTTCTGCATGGGACAGCTAGGTGGCACAATGCCAAGTCTGGAGTCAGGAAGACCTGAGTTTAAATTTGACCTCAGACACTAGTTGTGTAACCCTGGACAAGTCACTTAACACTTAGTTTCCTCATCTGTAGAATGAGCTGGGAAGGTAAATGGCAAATCATTCCAGGATCTTTGCCAAGAAAACCCCAAATGGGGTTACAAAGAGTTGGAAAGGACTGGAAAAACAACTGAACAGCAACAAATTTCTGCATGGGATGGGAGATTAGGCCAGATGACCTTTCAGGTTCCTTTTGTCTCCAAGATTGCTAGGATTCCACGTTTCTAGCAGTTACAAATGGTTTTTCACCGGGCAAATTAAGAAAGTTTTACATAGTGAGACTTTAGTCAACTTAAAGAAATTCTCCTTGACATGTATACACACATAATACATACCACACACACACATGTTTTCATATATGTGTATGCAAATGTACATGTGTATGTGTGTGTATATACACACATACATATACATATTTAGTCAGAGAGAAAGAGAAAGACTAGTGTAGTAAAGTGGGCTGAGAGCTAGCTTTGAAGCTGTAAAGACCTGGATTCAGGTCCTACCTTTGACATAAACTGGATGTATGACAAGGGGCAATTCCCTTAATTATCTCTTAGTGCCTCAGGCACTGACCAACATTGGTAGAGAGAGTTTCTTCACATGACATCTTGCAATATGAATAAAATTATAGGTCCATGTATATATGTCTGCTTTTATGCCATTGGTTTCACAATTATATTGTTTGCCTTTTTTCTTAGAAATACCTTAAGAATAATGAGTCTAGTCTCTTCAAAAGTTTTAGGAGGGAAAAAGAAGCTCGATGTTCTCTTAGGAAGAGAGTTCACTGCTCTGAGTCTTGGGTTTGACCATACAAACTGTAAAGGACTAGATATTGGGCTTAATATTCCTAATGATATCACATTACTTTGGACCCTGGTGATGGATAACAAAAGAGCATAATGCTACTATCAATGACTCCAAACTATCCATTGTGAAGGAAGTTAGAATGACTCTAAATTCTTGCTATATTGAAACTGAAAATATTTCAAAGGTACCTGCAACAAGAAAGATATATGATTATAGTAGTAGAATTCCTTCATTTTTCATTATTGGAGGGTCTTGAACTATGATTTCAACAGTAGGGGGAAAGCCCCAGCCTCTCCCCTTTGAGGCTGACCAGCAAATGTCTCTTGTGCCATTGATAGTCTTAGAGAGGTAGGGATGTAGATGGAGATAGGATGGACACTGAGAATATGAGTGATGTGTGCAGGGTCATATGGAGGGGGAGCAAGTATGTACTAAGCTATGCTACCTTTCATATACTTGTATACACGTACACACACACACACACACATTTTTTTTTATCAGACATATGATTTCATCAGTGTAGGAAATACCCAATGAGGAACTTTCTTCTCCCAATATAGTTTAGCCCTTCCTATAAAACTTACCCTTGCAGAGAGTTCTTTAGGCCCTAAGAGGTTAAGTGATTTGTGCAGGATTAGACAGTATGTGTCAGAAGTTAGTCTTAAACATAGGTCTTCCAGACCCCAAGGTCAATTCTCCATCCATTAAACCATGCTGTTTCCCATATATTGGGGGGGGGGGAGTGAATTGAATGTGGGAATAGATGGGAAGATAACATGAAGAAAGAGATTAGTGCCTGGCATATATTAGGTACTTAATGCATGTTTATTGATTGGTTAATTATTGTTATGAAATTCTTTCCCCCTCAAATCAAGTGATTCTGAATACAAATGCAGGTAAAGTCTTTGCTCTGGGCTGTGTTATATGTAACTGAAGTAAAATTATTCTAGTTGATTCACACCGTATCTTTTGTTTTCTCGTCCACAGAAAGGGTTTCTAATTTCAGAATGTGAAATAGAATTTTTTTTAAAAGTAGTCCAGTGTTCAGGAATGTTTTACTTACTATTTTAATAAACCTTTGTTTATGCCTAGAGGTGCCATTAAATTACCAGACAGACATTAATATACAGCACACTGGGGATATGGCGTGGAAGCTGTGATTATTGCTGTGTGTGTCACCTGGAGCTCACTATTGTCTCTACCCAGAGCTGCTGGGCAAGAGATTAAATAGAGAAGGATCAGAGTTTGTTTTTATGCTGAGGACTGTTTTTCTGCCATGCTGGGCAAATGGATGGCTGCTGTTGATGAGATACTTCAAGAAATCTCACTGACAGGTTTCAAAAAGTGTTTAACTTGGTCTGAGAGGCTCTACTCTTCCTTTAGATAGAGAGGTTACTAGAAACATCTTTCATTGGGTTAACTCTGGAGTACTGAGTGGGGATGGATTGATAGATTGATGCCAGTAAGACTCCTGAAGGGCAGGACTTTTTGTTCATTTTTCTTCTTCTTCTTCTTCTTCTTCTTCTTCTTCTTCTTTTGGTGAGGTAATTGAGGTTAAGTGACTTGCCCAGGGTCACACAGCTAGTAAGTGTCAAGTGTCTGAGGCCGGATTTGAACTCAGGTCCTCCTGACTCCAGGGCCAGTGCTCTATCCACTGCATCACCTAGCTGCCCCTCATTCTTCTTTTTGTATCCCCAGCATTTAGCAATGTGCCTGGCACATAATATGCACTTAATAAATAAAATTGAATTTATAATAATTTATAATAGTGTGAATAATTTGAATTGCATTTCTGCTGAATAGCATAGTTTTTTCTTTACTGGTCTAGTACTCAATGCTTTTAATGGAGACAAATGCCACTGATAACCAGACAATTACATTGAGGCACTTAGTAACCAGTTGGAGCATAGCCATGAAACTGGAGCCTGGACATCAGTCATTCAGTTAACATGCATCTATTAAGAATTTATTATATGCCAGGCCCTATGCAAAGCACCAGGAATACAAATAGAAGCAGAAAAAAGACAGCCCCTTCCCTCAAGGGTCTTGCAGTCTTCTACAGAAAGACAAAAAATAAAAGGGAGCTGAAAAGGAGTGGAGGAAATGAGAGGGAGAAGGTACCCAGCTCTGGGACTTGGTAGAGAAAATCCTGTAATGAGTCATCAGTGCAGCCAGGGAAAGGATGAAGACATGATCTGTGTTTTCTGTCTCTGTCTTCTTTGACTCTCTCTGTGTGCCTTGCTTTACCTGTTGCTCTTTCTCTCTCTCTGTTTTCTTGTCTCTCTTTCCCCTCCTTCCCCCATAACTGTGATCATTGATCATTCCCATTGTGGAAATTCTTACCACCAATAAAGACCAGTGACCAGTCCATCATTTACAGTCTTAGAATCTTATGTGGAGCTCTCAGAGGTTAAATAACTTGCCTGGGGTCACCAAGCTAGTCAATGTATGTCAGAGATAGCGCTTGAACCCAGGGCTTCCTGATTCCATGCCTGGCCCTCTATCTGCTAAAACATGCTGCTTCCCCTCAATTATTTTCCTTAAAAAATCAACTAGATTTTTATTTCACTGATATAGTTCTTTGGTATAGGGAAATCTCAAATGAGGAAACTCCTTCCATCAATGCAGCTTGGGCACCTGCTCCACAATGTATAGTCTTGGAGAGCTGCCTTGGGGCATTAGGAAGTTGAGTGGTTTGCCAAGAGTAACATAGCCAATATGTGTCAGAGGAGAGATTTGAACTCATCTCCCTGAGGCCAAAGCCTCTATCTGCTATCCCACACTACCTTTTTAGATCTCTTGTTACATACTTACGTACGTATGTACATACATACAAATATTTATTTTCCATTACATTTTAATCCCATAATTTAAAAGATAAATACCTTAAAGCATCATAGGACCACAGGATTTAGAGCTGGACGAGATCTTAGAGGCCATCCAGTCCTACCGTTTCATTTTTACAGATGAGATGTTCAGGCTCACACCATTAGAACATATTTATTTGTGCACATGCACTTATTTAAGTATATACAAAATTCAAGAAATATGCTAAACAATTTCTTAACTTAAAGTTCATAGGATCCCAAGAGGTCCGTGGAAAGATTTCAGGAGATCTGTGAACTTTGATGGGAAAAACCATACATTATTATTTTCACTAAGCTCTAACTGAAATTTTATATTTCCTTTATTTATAAATTGTTTATCAAAAACACTATTCTAAGGGGCAGCTAGATGGCACAGTGGATAGAGCACTGGCCCTGGAGTCAGGAGGACCTGAGTTCAAATCCAGCCTCAGACACTTAACACTTACTAGCTGTGTGACCCTGGGCAAGTCACTTAACCCCAATTGCCTCACCAAAAAACCCCACAAAAACAAAAACAAAAAAAACCCCACTATTCTGAAAAAAGAGTCTCTAGATTACCAAAGGGGTCTGTAAGACAAAAAAGGCTAAGAATCCATGAATTCAATCAATTAACAAACATTTATTTAGTGTTTGTTCTATGCCAGGCACTGCACTAAACATACAAATGAAAGTGGGGGGAAAAAACACAATCCCTGCCTGAGGAGGGATGGGATAAGAATGGTCTAGCCACCATCCTTTTTTTTTTTTTTTTTTTTTTGGTGAGGAAGTTGGGGTTAAGTGACCTGCCTAGGGTCACACAGCTAGTAAGTGTCAAGTGTCTGAGACTGGATTTGAACTCAGGTCCTCCTGATTCCCAGGCCAGTGCTCTATCTACTGTACCACCTAGCTGCCCCTAGCCACCAGCCTTTAATGGAGGTTCTGGAAGGAGACTTTCAATCAGAGGGAAAAACAGGAGGGGCAGCTGTGTGATTTGCAGGGCTCAAGTAGGCTTCTAAGATGAAGATATCTCTGGGGCATGGTAAAGAAAATTTGGCATGCCACCTAGTGTTCTTCCATTAAAGTCCTGGTGTAAGGTCTTGACCTGGCATGAAGATGTTGCTTACTTCTTGGGAGTTATTCCAGCCCAAGGCATGCATCAGTGGGTCTTACTAAGCTAGATAGACTTGGAGTGTAAACCCAACAATAAATTATCATCCAAGAGCCACAGCATCAGGGGTTGGTAGAACTGAACTGATTTGAAGATATTATGCCGTGTACTTTTCCTTTGTTTTACTGACTGTGAGCCAGAGTGTCTTGGAAGCATCATATGGCATGTTTTTGTATGGCCCTTTCATTAAAAACGATTTTTATGTTTTTAGCTTAAAATATTAGTTAAAACTTAAAAGGTAAGACATTAAAATTTGTAGTTTAAAATGTTTAAAAATATTCTTAGGTCAGCAGTTATACAAAAACAGGCAGCAGACTTGATTTGGCTGCAGGCTGGAGTTTGCTGTCCTCTGGTCTAGCTGGAAGAATGAAAGCATTAGAAGCAGAAGGCTTGTGCTCAACTCTTGGCTCTGACTCTTGCTGTGTGAGCATGGGAAGGCCAGAGCATTTTTGAGCCTTTGTTACCCAAGTGCAAAAGAGATACAATGACATTGCTACTACCTACCTCACAGGGTCTAATTATAATTGGACTAGATGAGAGCATCTTTTGGTCCATTATAAATATCAAATTAGGTTCTGTCAAGAGCTTTTAAAACCATTGTAGCATTTTACAGTGAACTCTACATACTAGGAAATCTTGTAACATGTGATCTAAGAAATTCTCACAGATTTACTATTTAACTAATTGTATTAATGCCAGAAAATAAGCAGCAACAGCTTCTGTGAGCCTCAGCCTCCTCCTCTGTCAATTGAAGATGATGTTACTTATCTATGGGTATGCTGGAGCCAGCTTGAACCAGCTTGCTAAAGCCCATTGCTAAATTTTCAATATGAGCATTTACAGGTCAGAAATTGGCAATAGCTACAAATCAGGGCTTGATTTACTATTTTATTGATTAGTAAGTGTTAATAATGCAGATTAAACTTCTAAAAATGTATGTGTACAGGTATCCTGGATGTTAAATATTTACCAGCATCCTTCCCACTGCTCCATCTCCACCCATGCCTCTTATTTCACTTATTATGAGGACAGAATAAATAAATGTGATATGAAAACACGGGGCAAACTATAGAGCCTCAAGTACATGCAAAGTACCATCAATGCCCTCCAAAATCTGGATCCTTATATTTGATATAAGAGGTAGTTTTTAGAGAGGGAAAAGTAAAATCCTACCCGGTATTATGAATAATGTATGCTGTATCTTATGTAAATTAAAGAAAGTTCAAGTTTTAAGAATAGTTGAATTCCACATGGGTTTTAAAAGATAGAATTCTCAAAGGGGGGGTTAAATTCATGAGCAAATCAAATCTGTTTTTTTTCTTATAGAAAGTAAAAAGACAAACACCAAAGCTGATGGAAAATTGCAATCTCTTGATTCTATCCCTCGATAGTTTTTAACTTTGTGTGAAATAGTATAAATGAAAAACAATATTTTTCACTGCAGAGGACAGCCAAAATTGTGGGCCAACCAAAAAGACAAAAGAGAGGTTTCTGGTGGGCAGAAGGGGACTATAGCATACAACCAATGAAGAACTGTATACGAGAAGCAGAGTAATTATTGAATTAATTAGTATTATTCAGAGATAGACGTCAGGGAAAGGAGCTGGGCTGCTTAAGAGGAAGGGCAACCAATGAACAGTCTACCCACTGTGTTTATGCCCATATAACATGAAGAAATCTAGAGGATGACTACTAGTATGCTGGCAGGGGGTGGGGGGAATCCCCAAGTGGATTAATGCAAAGAATCTGGACAAGAGTTGCCCGAGTTAAATAGGAATAGATGAATTGGTACTGTTTCTACTTTTTAGCTGTTTTTTTTTTCCTTTTTGAGGTTTTCCCCATGTGTTCTTCTTTTTTCACAATATGACTAATGCAGAAATATGTTTAAGGTGATTGTACATATATAACCTATAGCAGATTGCTTTCTGTTGTGGGGAGGGAGGAGAAAAAGGTGGGAGGGAGAAAAATTTGGAACTAAAAGTCTTTTCAAGAGGACCTGAGTTCAAATCTGGTCTCAGACACTTGACACCTACTAGCTATGTCACCCTGGGCAAGTCACTTAACCCTCATTGCCCTGCCAAAAAAACAAACAAAAAATCTTATGAAAACAAATGTTAAAAACTATGTTTACATGTAATTGGAAAATAACAAAATACTTTAATGATTAACAAAAGAATAGATGGATTGGAATCTGTATTGTTAGAAGTAACCGTGCCGTGGAGGTCACTGATGCATTAAAGTTCTGAAGATGAAAATTTAGAAGCTTTTTTGGGGGAGGGGTTCCTTTTCAATTTTAACATTTAAAACCTGGTACTCCACATACTAGCATTCACAGATGTGGTTTAATGGAAATTATGGAGATTCTGACAACCTAGAGTTGTACCATCCATTCTCCCACTAACAAACTTTGTAATCTTGGACAAGTTACCTCTCTGGGCCTTCATTTCTTCATTTAAAAAAATGGAGTTGGGCTAGATTATCTCTAAAGTCTGTTCTAGTGCTGAAATTCTGTGATATCTCAATAAGCCTCTTGTAATAGGTGAACTAGTCAAGAAGAGGATTGTAGACCACCTGATATCCATCAGATGGGCTACATTCACAAAAATGACCAAAGAAAAGAGAAGGAAAGTAACAAATATTGGAGAACTCTGGGAAAATAGATACATTAATGCATTGTTTGTGGAGCCATTCTGGAAAGAAATTTGGGACTATGACTAAAACGTTTCTAAACTGTGCACACCCTTTGACCCAGAAATACCACTACTAGATCTATGCCCCAAAGAAATAGAAGAAAGACAAAAAGGTCCTATATATACAAAAATATTTATAGCACCTCTTTTTGTAGTGGAAAAAAACTTGGAAATTATGGGAGTGTCAATCAATTGCCAATTGGCTGAAGAAATTAAGATATATTAATATAATGGAATATTATTGTGCCATAAGATATTATGAGAAGCTTGGGGAGACTTGTATAAACAATGCACAGTGAAGTAAGCAGAATTGGGAGAACAATTTATGCTGCAACAACGACATTTAAAAAACCATTTCAAAGACATAAGAATTCTGATAACTGTAATGACCAGTGATGATCCCAGAGGAACTATGATGAAGCATGCTACTGACAAAGGGGTGATGGATTCAGGATGCAGAAAGAGACATGTGTTTTTGGACACAGCCAGTGTGAGGAATCTGCTTTCCTTGACTGTGGATATGTTACAAGGGTTTTGTCTTATTATTTTTCTTTTGGGAGGGAGGAGGGAGAACAATAAATGTTTGATAATTGGATAAATTAATTGTTAAAAGGTGTGGGTGGGAAGGAGGGGAGTGTAGAATCCACAGATGACCCCAACTTCATCTATTCTACCTCATCCAACCTTTCTCTAGCCTCAGTTCCATTGGTTCAGAAATTGGCAACTGTCTTTCTTTTGATTAATTATATCTCCAGAGCCTGACAGTGCCTGGCACATCGTAGGTGCTCAAGAAATGTTTACTGGATTGGATTGACAGGGCTTTTGAGACCACTGAACCCAGATTCTATTGACAAAGTGATGCTCTCTTTATATGAACTGAAGTCCAGACGACCCTTCTCTTTCCTTGGTTAACACCAGTAACATTGTAATATCTCAAAAGAAACTTTAACTTAGGGTATAGACTCTCTTTCCCATACTCTAAAGAATAAAAATGGCAAGTTTATAGGGTATGGATCAATTTCTCATCTAGCCTCCACTGTCTAGCCACAATACCCAAACCCACTTTCCAGTTCATGCTTGTCTGCTCCTCCCACCTCTTCCTTCAGCCTACCCTCCTCTCACACTGGAGGGCTGGTCACATCTACCAGCTGGGTAGAATAATAGGTGGTTAATTGGTTAATGGGTTGCCCCCATTAGAGAAAGACATCGTTACACTTGGATAGCCACACATTATCATTCAAGGGTAAGCCCCAGACCTATGTAGCCCCATCCAACAGCTGTTTTCTTTTCTTTTTCTCTCCAGAAGGGCAATGGGGTCATTTCCCAAACTCCTTTTGTCAATATTAGTATAATCAGCAAACTTATTTATTCTTTGAGTCATTTATCAGTAAAAGCAAGCCATCAAGCTGATTGAATTCCAAGGTGCCCAGGGAGTTAGACTACTACGAAAGGATTATCCTACTTCCTTTAATATTCAGCAAATTGAAAATAAATTTAGCTGGAAATAGCTAATCTAGTTCACAGGTGACCCCTGTTTGAAGTTGGTAATTTGGGATTTAGGACTAAGGTAGTTCTTCACAGAATCAGAGGCAGAGCTGGAAGAGATCTTAGAGCCCATACAGACCAACAGCCTCAGTTTCCACAGAAGGAACCTGAGATCCAGACAAGTAGAATAACCTGCCCCAAGTCCCATGGCTAGTAAGTAACCCAGGTGCATTTGCTTCAGTTCCAGCCCCCTTTCCAATGTACCCAGCTAAATCCTTCTTTGGCCATTTAGCACGGCTTCCTCTGACAGTGATGGACTTGAAGCCTTGAGACAGAGAAAGGATTCTGACGATGGCAATGAGCCTCTCTCTGGCCCTACCACCTTCCATGCCCTGCTCCCATTCAGCCTGATAGAACTCCATGCCCCGGTGGGCCTGTAGTTTCCAATATAACTTTAAGAGGCCATTTTCCTGGTTCTGTTCCACTTTCTACCACTCACTTGCCTCTCGGGCACTTTTAAAGCATGCATGTATCGGCAGCTCCCGTCTGGAAATGGGGGCTGGAGAGTTCTGGAGGGAAACAATACCAATCTACCTTCCCACACAAGAATGTGATGAGAATGGATGAAATAATGTTCCTACCTTACTTTAAGATCTGAGTATAAAATGCACCTTTGTAAATATGAAGTATTTTAAGAGGCCAGTTATTGCAACTTCTACTTATACTAAAAATTGCTGACTGCTTTAAGCCTGGGAAGTAAACATATCAGTTTGAAATTCAAGTACACTTCACTTGGGAGCAGCAGCAGCAGGCTGGCAGCACACCAGAAGGTCTTTACTATCATGCGGCTCTATTTTTTAGTTTAAATCTTTGCATACAGCTCCAAAGGCTGTATGTTCTGCCCTAGGGTTATTTCAAGACAAAGGGTCTGATCCTGATTGAATAATAATAACTCACACTCCTGTGAAGCTTTTAGACTCACAAAGTACTTTCCTCAAAACAACCGAGGTAGTTAGTATAGATATTATTATACCATTTTACAGATGAGGACACTGACAAAAAGGAGAAACGTTAGTTGACCGCTTTCTGTTCACTTGATGTCAGAGGCTTCAAACCCAGGTCTCCTGACTCCAGGCCCAGAAGTCTCTCCATTATATTAGGCATCCTCTGAACAGGGATTTAGGAGAGCAGGATTAGTTCTAGAACCTGTGAAGGGATTCTGGTCCATTTAGAGAGAGCTAGAATACAGCAGAGTATGATCTTGAAGGTTCTGAACTGCCAGGTTTCTGATCAAACTTTGAGTAGATTGAAGCCCCCAGAGGCCTCTGTAGCTAAGCCATTTCCCCTTTTCCCTTCCCACCCGACTCCTTACCCCCAAGGCATCTGATTAATCCGTTTAGCAAGGTAAGTAATAAGGAATATGTCCTTCCTTCCTACACAGAGAGGGACACTCTCCTGGAGGGTCATCATCATTGGATGACTAACACATTTTCCCAGGGACTCTCTATACTCCTGGCATCAGTCAAACATCACAGTGGAGTGGATAACTTGAGGTAACTCCATTCTGCAAGCAAGACTCATGTCCATGAGGTGGCACTGAAATGATCCCAGGTAGCCCTATAATGGAATCAAACTCTAGAGGCATAACTGTGGGTTTTCCAAAGGCCGGCTGTGTCCTTGAATGTGCAGATATGTTAGCCCCATGAAGCTATGATGTTCTAACATAGGGCTTCTTTAACTTTTTATACTTGTGAACCCTTTTCAACTGAGAAATTTTTACATGTCCCCACATTCAGTTACCCCATATGGGGGCATTCTAAGGGGCAGCTAGGTGGTGCAGTGGATAGAGTGTCAGCCCTGGAGTCAGGAGGACCTGAGTTCAAATTCGACCTCAGACACTTGACACTTACCAGCTGTGTGACCCTGGGCAAGTCACTTAACCCCAATTGCCTCACCAAAAAAGAAGCAGCAGAAGCTATGTTCTAACATACCCCACGGGCATTAATATGTTAAAGGAGATGTCTAGGGGCAGCTAGATGGCACAGTGGATAGAGCACCAGCCCTGGAGTCAGGAGTACCTGAGTTCAAATCCGGCCTCAGACACTTGACACTTACTAGCTGTGTGACCCTGGGCAAGTCACTTAACCCCAATTGCCTCACTTAAAAAAAAAAAAAGGAGATGTCTAACAAAGGATGTCATAAGACATCATGTTCTGCTCCATCAGTGTCTGGAATGAGCAATAGTTGGGTGGTAAGATGGAGAAGTTATCAGTGATGAAGTCCAAAGACAACATAGACACATGGGTTCACATCATATCCACTGTCATTCTTCTAAAGAGGCATCACTAGTGGATGGAGTGCTGCATTCTCAAATGAGGAAGACTTGGTTTAAGTCTCAACTCACACATGTGGCTTTTGGCCAGTAGTTAACCTCTTTGTCTCTTCAGTCAATTTCCTTTGATTTATTAGATAGTAGCTGGGCTACCATGAGAGTTTCACTCTGCTGAAATCCGGAACCCTAATGGCTCCAGAAAGCAGGCCGCCCAGCCCAGAGTTAGAAGGAAGTAGATGAGATTAGGAAAAAGTGGTTCTAGGACCAAGACTGGCCAGGTGTCTATGGCAGCCAGCTCAGCTGACAGGGAGATGTATGGAGGTTGCTACAACAGACCTGGCTCCAGAGGAGCATCAGGTGAGCTGAGCATGCCCTGTGGAGAAGGAGAAAGCCTGCCTGCCAGGCAGCTGCAGGCAATCGGTGCTCTCTTTCAGTGAGAGGTAAAAAGGGATGATGCCAGGATGACAGCTGCTGAAACGATTACTATGACAATGGCCTCAGCATGCTCACTCACATGCCCATCATCTTTGTCTCAAGTTCCCACTATAGAATGGTTCTTGGAGAAGAAAGAGACACAAGGTATGAGGAGGGGAGACAAGAGGAGAGGAGCGAATGACTGTGAAAAGGAGAAGAGAGGAAACAAGAGAAGAGAAGGCATTGAGAAAAGGGCTTGGCACTCAGTCAACATTCGCTTATTCATTCTGAGGTCTCTTAGGGCTCTGGATGCTAGGATCCTCATGATCTCATGAGGTGATCTCTAGTCAATCGAGTTAATTTATTTATTAATATACATATAGTCCTAAAGAATTCCTGAGTGATTATAATACCTGCCTACTGACAGTGAGAGCATGTGGGCCGATGGTTGGAATCTGGAATTTGGAGTTACAGGTACTGGATTTTGTTCTTGGCTCTGGTCCTGTATAAACTCAGGTGAGATATTAACCTCTTTGTGACTCTACATCTGTAAAAATGTGGGTGATGGCAGCTGTCCAGGACAGAGGAATTAGTTGGCTGTTAGTCATTAAACAATCAGAGGCATTTCCCCCCATTTTGCATCTGCAGTCCAATCTATTTTAACAAGCATTTATTAAACATTCCTATGCACAAGACACGGCTAGGTGAAGGCGATACAGAGACAAAATGAAAAATAGTTCCTACGCTGAATGAGCTTGCATTCTGTAGAAGCAGCTTATGTTCTCTTTCTGGAAGATTGTTAGGGACAATGAGTGGACATATTTGAGACTAAACCAGTTTGGAATTTGAGGTTTTCTCTTGAATTCTTGTTCCCTTGAGATATAGTTGAGAAAAAGTGTCCCTGACTGACCCACTGGAAAATGGACAAGTCAACTTTATTGGGTAATGATATGAGATTTTTGTGCACTTCTTTAAATAGTAACTATAGGACCCAGCCCATCCTTTGGTCTCCAAGATTTTAGGCATGCTAGATAGTTGACACAAAATCCCTGGCAATTCAATGATGAATAAAGAGATAAGTAATAGAGATTCATGAGAAAGAGAGGTGGCACAATGGATAGAGCATAGGGCCTTGAATCACGAAGACTTCTTCCTGAGTTCAAATCTGGCCAAAGACACTTACTAACTATGTGACCTTGGACAGCTCACTTAACTCTTTGCTTCAGTTTCCTCATCTAAATGAGCTGGAGAAGGAAATGGCAAAGCACTCCACCATCTCTGCCAGGAAAACCCAAATGGGGTCCGACATGACTGAACAACTGAGGTTAAGGTGACAACTTAAAGGCAAGTTTAGGATTTGCAGCTTCCAGGATTTCAATTTGATTTTGTTCCCATAATCTCTTCTTCTCAATTTATAAGAATGTTAAAATAAGGTATCACCAGGTATTGTTTGGAAGGGGGCTCATTTGCAAACCTAATTGAACCAATAAAATCAATCTAATGTTCATTGAAAGTAGGCTCTGTGTGTTATCGTCTTTTGTCCCTTAGTTCTTGAAGAGGCTCGATGACAGCTCAAGAGGGATGATGTGTGCATCCATTGGATTTAAGTGAGGTACAGCTGAACAAAGTCCTCAGCCTCCCTCTCCTCCAGTCATTGAAGTCCAGTGGCAAGACAAAGGTCAAAATGATTGGCCATGGTAGAGGATCAGCCTGTGTGTTACATCTATCTTAGTATCCCTAACACCTGGCAAGAGCCTTGCACATAGAAGGTCCTTCATAAATGTTGGATTGAACCAAACTAAATTAATTTTAAAAGCCACAAAACATGAAAATAGTCTCTGCATTCATCTTAGTTAGGCCTCCAACTCCTCATCTCTAACATGAATGGGTTGGAGGAGATCATTGTTCAGATACATGGGTATTTGGATTAGATAATTCCTAAGATTTCTTCCAGTTCTGAAATTCAGTCATTCAATGATGTGACACTCAAAGGGAATGTGAGGAGCTGCCATCAACCAGTTTTCCCTGGTCCACTATTTTGCTTAACTCTGGCCTATACCCAAAGTCTGGCCAATAGGGATAGAAGGAAATCTCATTTGGCATGGAATCACATGCAAATAACAACTAGAATATAAACTTTTGGAGGGCGTGACCATATCTTAATTTTTTATTATTGTACATGACAATGTTAGGCTCCTAAAATAATGGGTTTAGAATTAGAAAGGATATTTAGCATTCGTCTATCTGTGAGGGCCAAAATTTGATATACGGAGCGTTATTTGAGTGACTCGCCTTAATATTGGGGTCCCTAAAATATGAGGGACCTTTTTAGGTTCTCCCTCCGCTCTGAACTGCCCTTTTAGATATTTCTCCCAGGCCAATAAGAAAGGAGTCTCTAAGCTTTAGTTCACAAAAGGATCAGATTTTATTACTTGGGAATTAATTAAACAACAAAGGTGAAACTAATAAAAACCAAAGATAAGGAAATAGGAAAATAGAAATACAGATAGTTATTCTTAACTCTAAACTTAGCCTATACAATCCTCAGACCGTTTTCTATTAAGCTAATTCAAAAGAATTTAGGGTTTTCCATCATTAACTCACCAAACACTTGAACAGCCTGCCAGACCAAGAACTAGCCCCTAGGACCGCAGTCGCCACACCAAGAGCCTAGAGTTCCAGAAGTCACTCGAGAGCTAGCTTTCTGGAAGTGCCCTCTAACCTCCCTTCAGGGAGCAGTCAATCTTTTCTCCCCCAAAAGGGGAGGTCCTTCAAAAGCTGCCTATACCACAAATAATTTTTACCACATATCTAATCCCCTCATTTGTACATAAGCACCATATAAATGTTAGCTATTATTATATACACAGGCCTCAATAGTTTTGATTTCCATTTTAATTGTGTTTTAAGTTTAATGGTGTTTTAGAGTTTTAAGGGACACTTAATCTGATTTGATATCCCAGTATTCCTTAATATGTAGACCAATTTTAAAATGTGATTTTCTGAAAGGTTGGCTATCAAGAAGAATAGTGCTGTTCAGAGGTGTTGAACATGAGGCCTACAGACCCCATGTGGCCCACATCAAACCAGATTAAAATGTAATTGAGAAGGGGGAGGAGAGAAAAGGAGGGAGATCATTTGGAATTCAAAAATGTAAAAATTAATGTTAAAAAAATGTTTTTACATGAAACTGGAAAAATATTTTAAAAAATAATTGAGAAATATTTTTAGAAACCAGTGAAAATACAATAAAACATAGATATATTTTTTGTTTGTTTTGGTTTTTATTTTTTTGCGAGGCAATGGGGATTTTGTGACTTGCCCAGGGTCACACAGCTAGTGTCAAGTGTCTGAGGTGGGATTTGAACTCAGGTCCTCCTGAATCCAGAGCCAGTGCTTTATCCACTGTAACACCGAGCTGCCCCCCATAGATAATATTATATCCTAAAACTAAGTCAATATGCATGTACCAATTAGTGGCTCCCTGTTTCTTTTTGAGTTTGATACCATGGGTGTCAATGATATACCAGGAGAGTCAGAGACTTGATTTTGAATCACAGTGGCACTACTTGGGTGACCTTGGGCAAGTCAATTCCCTTCTCGCTAGGGTGACTTTAAGCATCTCTAAGATCCCTTCCTAAAAAACCTATGGTTCTCAGTTAAATTTTAGAGCACCTGGGTTTTCAAAAGTCCAGCAAATAGAATTGGGCATGTGAAGGATTTTGCCAATATCCAGCATGTTTATAAAGAATGTTCTTGAGAGACAGAAATAAAGAAGGTGGAGTATTTAGAAAATACTTGCTTCCCCTCCCCCATATCCAAATAGCCTAGAAGGATCCCCCCAGGCTTTCTGGAAAGCAACACACAGTTTTGTGATTCTGCAAATCTGAAAACAGCAGAATTGGGCTTTTTGCCAAACTATATTTATCTTAAACCAATTAAGGATTTCACTGGGCTGCCTGGGTTAGGTAGAGGTTTGTTTGTTAGGTTGATTCAGACCGGTGATTTCCAGAGGTGGGAGGGAACCCCACATGTGGGAATTTCCTCTACCTGAGTACACCTATCTATAAACTTATGTAATTTCACTCTTGAGAGAATTGCCTGGGGCACTAAGAGATGAAGTGACCTGTCCAGGGTCACAGAATTTGTATGGAGATGGAGATCAGATTTGGATCCTGGTCTTCCTTACTTTAAGGCTCTACCCACAATGCCACAATTCCTATCAGGTGGTTGGATGGGAGAAAAAAATGTTTTCATCTTCATCAGTTCATAAAGAGTGAATCTTTTATGCTCCTGCCCCCAACCCCTTAATGTTTTCACTCTTACACTTATTTAGGTCTTATTGGACGGTAAGCTCCTCAAGAGTGGAGAATGTCTTTTGCCTCTTTTTGTACCCTCAGCGCATAGGCGGGTAGTAGGTGCTCAATAAAATGTCTATTGATTGATTACTTAGAAATCACTTAGTAAAATGTTAATTAAATTGAATTGTGTACTTTGACGGGTTAATCTGAAGAGCTAATGGGACCTTAGGTTATATTGAAAATTGTAGTGTCTTGGGGGCAGCTAGGTGGCGCAGTGGATAAAGCACTGGCCCTGGATTCAAGAGGACTTGAGTTCAAATGTGACCTCAGACACTTGACACTTACTAGCTGTGTGACCCTGGGCAAGTCACTTAACCTCCATTGCCCCGAAAAACAAAACAAAAACAAAAACAACAAAAAAAATGTAGTGTCTCTAGACCCAAAGACACAGGTCAGACTTCATGTCTAGTATCATGCTTGGTTTGGAGCACCACATTTTTATGAAGGACATTGACAAACTAAGGACAATGGCCAGGAAGGTAACATACTTTATGACCATACCACAGGAGGATTATTTAGAGAAACTAGGAAAGTTTAGGCTAGAGAATAATAATTAATGATGATAATAGCTGACATTTACATAGTGCCTACCATGTGCAGGGTATGGCGCTAAGCGATTTACAATTATTATCTCATTTGTTCCTCATAACAACCTTGGGAGGTAGGTGCTATTATTATCCCCATTTTACAGATCAGGAAACTGAGGCAAATAAATGACTTGCCCAGGATTATATCACTAGTGAGTATGTGAGGCTTGATTTAAACTACTCTTCCTGACTCCAGGCCCACCTCTAAGGGTTGTTAGAAGTGTGTGTGTGTGTGTATAAACTTGACAGGGCTACTTGTGACTATTGAAAGGTCAGTTACGTAGAAGAGAGTATCACCATCCTTCTAGTCTCCCAGGTTTGCAATCTCAGAATAGTCCTGGATTCTATATTCTGCCTTGCCCTACACATCCAATCAATCCACAAAGCTCGTTACTTCTACCCTCACAGCATCTCTCATGTACTCACTCCTCTCCCCTTGTCACCATCCACGTTTTGGAGCCACCGTCATATTTTAAGCCCTCATCACTGCTTGCCTAGACTGTGGCCATGGTCTCCTAATTGGATTCCTTGCCTCGTCTCTCCACTCCAATTCATCCTCCATATAGCTCGCCAAAGCCACTTTCCTAAATCGTAGGTATGATCATGTCAACACTCCCCCCCCCATGCTCAATAACCTTCAGAGATTCCCGGTTACCTCCCCATGAAATACACAGTCTATTGGCTTTCAAAACCCTCCACAACCATGTACCAGCTCAACTTTCTACTCTCATTACAGATTACTCATCTTCCGATACACTAGTTTACCAAACGATCTTCTTGCCATTCTTCACACAGAGCACTCCATCTCTTACTTAGTGCCTTTGGACCAGCTATCCAAATACCTGGAATTCCTTCCCTTCTCCCATCCATCTTAGAGAATCCCTCATTTCCTTCAAGATCCAGCTCAAACACTCTCCTATATAAAGGCTTTATTGATTCCTACAACTGCAAGTACCCTCCCTCCTTAAATTTATTATGTATTTATTCTGCATATATGTATTTTTCTATACTGAATTGTAAGCTTTTTTTTGGTATCCCTAGTGCTTAACATAATACCTGGCACACAGTCAGTACTTAATAAATGCTTGTGATTGATCGAATGATTACTAAGGGTATATCCTGCTAACTCTCCCAGGCATTCTACATAAACCCTATTACATGGGATTAGATTTGTCCTGCTGAGGGTAGAACTAGGAATAATGAGTTTAAATTTCCAAGTGGCAAATCTGAGTTTCATATCAGAAAAATTCTTAACAAATAGAGGTAACCAAAAGTGCAATGGGCCACCATGGGAAGTAGTGAGGTCTTCCTCACTTCCTGTTCTAAACAGGAAGCTAGGTGATCACTTTTCTTGTCAGATAAAAAATTGAGAAGATTCTTGTTTCAAGTACAGAGTGGACTCTAAGACCTCTTCCAATTCAGAGCTTTTGGAAATAACGTTCTTTCATAGTATATACCTCAACCACATGACACCTTCCCTCCCCCATCCCCTTTCAGGGACCAAAATACTTGTCCAAAATGACTACAAAGATGTCATCCTTTGCTTAGTTAATCTACTTTCTCCAAGCCATGAGGGAGCATAAGGACTTACTCTTCCATAAAATTCTAGTTCTTAGAATAGCACCATCAAAGCAGGGAACCTGAATGAGGTTTTCAAAAGGAGATTCCAGTTTGAAACCCAGCAGGTGACAAATTCAGCCCTGCAGCCCTCTGGGGACTTGGCTACTAAACACCAATATATCCTAGAAACATTTATTTTGTAAGTAATGTTAATGATATTCTGAGAGCCTTGTGTTTATTGTTTAACACTGCCATCATTTATTGATGACTAATGGCCAATAAACAAAGCCCCCTGCCTCAACTCGGGCTTCTAGTCAGTGTTTATGGATTAGGCCCATTAGTCTCCTTTTGAAAGCCACTGGGAGAATGCAGCTGGTGCCCAGCCTGAGCAGAGACACAGGAAAGCAGCGTCTGCCACTCAGGTACAGACAAAAGAGGTGAACTTGTAAGGGCTGGGACCACAAAAATCAGTAAAATATTGTTGCCATTATTCCCTAGTTACCGTTCCCAAATAGAGAATGGGGGAATTTAACCTTTGGATCTAGTGGTTTGTTGTGTTCGGGTAGTGAAACTTGGAGTCAGAGGACCCGAGTTCAAATCTTAATTGTGGGACTGGAGCAAATGGCTCACTATTTCTAAGCTTCAGTTTATTCGCGTGTAAAATGTAGAGGTTGAGCCAGGTGGATTCTAAGATCCCTTCCTACTCCAAACTTATATTGGTGATGATCTAACAGAAGGTGTATAAGTGCTTCTCTAGGAGAAAGTGTTACTATATTTATTGAATGAGTGGTTGATAGTTATACAGGGTGTCCCAAAAATCTTAGTGCATCTTTAAGCTTTAGTAGCTTAAAGCTATGCATAGCTTAATTGATACGAAGAGAAAATGGAAAGAAAAACCAAAACCAAAACCAAAAACCAACCCTATCCAGGCTTCAAAAGAGCTATTAAAACTTAAAGCTGCACTAAGATTTTTGGGACTCCCTGTATAGTGTTTTAAGGTTAGCAAAAGGGCTTTATCCTATCTCACTTAAGCACCACAATAAGCCTGTGAGGTATACACTACAGTTATTATTGTACCTATTTTATTTTATTTTATTTTATTTTTAGCATGTGGGACAATGAGGGTTAAGTGACTTTCCCAGGGTCACACAGCTAATAAGTGTCAAGTGTTTGAGGCTTGATTTGAATTCAGGTCCTCCTGAATCCAGGGCTGGTGCTTTATCCACTGTGTCACCTAGCTGCCTCCTATTGTGCCTATTTTAAAGATGAGGAGACCAAAGCTCAAAAATGTTAAGTGACCAGTCCGTGCAGGATCACAAGGCAAAAAAAAAAAAAAACAAAAAACAACACCCCCCCCCCCCAAAACAGAGGTAGGATTTGAATCCAGGTCTTCCTAAGTCCAAGTACAGCACTCTATCCACTATATCACACTGCTCCATGAGAATATATTTTCTAGGAAAGAAAGAAGATTTAGTTAAAGAAATGGTAAAAATGGGGAAAACAGAGTATTGGATAGAACATTGCTGAAAGTAGAAGGAAAAAGGCAGATTTTTGAATTTACGAGGGCTAGTAAATGAATTATTAATGAAGAGTTCATTTTAGTTATATAATCCCATTTATTATTTTTAAGAATAATAGGAATAGTTTGTCATATAACATATATCAATGAACATTTATTAATTAAATAAATTAATGAACATTTATTAAGTGCCTGCTATGTATAAGATTGGGCAGCTAGGTGGCACAGTGGGTAGAGTGCTATGCCTGGAGTCAGGAAGACTTTGTGAATTCAAATCTAGCCTCAGACAGTTACTAAGCTGTGACCTTGGGCAAGTCACTTAACCCTCTTTACTTTGGTTTCCTCATCTGTAAAATGAGCTGGAGAAGGAAATGGCAAAGCACTCCAGTATCTCTTCCCAGAAAACCCCAGATGGGGCCATTAAGAGTCAGACACTACTGAAACGACTGAACAACAATTGTTTAAGGAAGCATTATCCTAGGTACTGAGGCTACGAAGACAAAATATAAATAAAAAACAAAACAACAGTCCGTGCCCTCAAGAAGCATAGAACATTTACACAGATTCATACCCCTATCTATAGATATGGACTGACAGACGATAGATAGATAGATAGATCGATAGATAGATCGATAGATCGATAGATCGATAGATAGATCGATAGATAGATCGATAGATAGATGATAGATAGATAGATAGATCGATAGATAGATCAATCAATAGATAGATAGATCGATCGGAGATGGAAGGGATAGACATCATCTAATGTACTCCTCTCATTTTATAAATAAGGACATGAGGGCCCAGAAAGGATAAATGAGCTTCATAAGGTCTCACAGGTAGTAAATGGCAAAATTAATACTCCAACCCAGGTCGTCTGACTCCAAATCCGCGTCTCTTTTCAGTTGAATAATTTGAGAAGGGAGAGAGCACTAGCAATTTGAGGGGGATCAGGAAAGACTTCCTTGTATAGGAACTGATATGTAAGCTTCTATGCCACAAAAGTTGAAAAGAAAATGAGTACAAGCCTATATTTACTCTTAGGTGCCTCTGTCTCTGTAATATACCGCTTACACTGTGGTGGGAGCAAGATCCTAAGGCTTTACCCTGTGCATCTTTTCTTAAAAGACAACAACTATTCTTGAAATGGATTTGGCTCAAGGAACTAAGGCTCAGGCTGTTGACCTGGCTTACTGGTCACCTGGATACAAAAAGCCAAGAGGAACTCCAGTTGGGTCCCCATGCTTGACTGGTAGACCATCATGGGCAACACATAGGCAGGGGAGCTGTGCTCAGCTGAATCACCTCTGTGTCCTTACTGAATGTTGTTGTCGTTGTCGTCATGTCCAACTCTTCCTGACCCCATTTGAGTTTTCTTAGGATTTTTTTTTTGTGGGGCAATGAGGGTTAAGTGACTTGCCCAGGGTCACACAGCTAGTAAGTATCAAGTGTCTGAGGCTGGATTCGAACTCATGTCCTCCTGAACCCCACCCCCCCACCCCAATTTGGGTTTTCTTCGTGAAGAAACTGTAGTGGTTTGCCATTCCCTTCTCCAGCTCATTTTACAGACAAGGACACTGAGGCCAACAAGGGTTAATAAGTTACTTGCCCGGGGTCACACAGCTAGTAAGTATCTGAAGCTGGATTTGAACTCACAAAGATAAGTATTCCTGACTCTGGGTCCTCTATCTACTGTACCACCTTAGCTGTCCCTATCCTTCCCTTTCTATGGCTAAGTAAATCTCCTTTGGTTAACTGTCATGTCTCCTTTGTTTCATTTCATTCTGATCCTGAAACTAAACTACCAGAGGGGGAGCCTAGTCAGGCCTGACCTGTAAAATGTGTGTGTATGGATGTTACTTGTTCCTATGTAAGGTAAGTTCCTCGTGGGGACAGACTGCCCTCACTTAGGACACAGTTTAATAAATGTTGTTGATGGCCTGATTTCAAAAGCCACAGCACTGAATTTTGTTAGTGAGTTAGTCAACAGCATTTACTAAGCTCCTTCTATATACCAGGTGCTGGGGGGTACAAAGAAAGGCAAAAGACATTCCTTATTCTCTAGGAGTTCACAGTCTATTCAGGGAGAAAACATGCAAACAACTATATACAAACACAAACACACATATACATGTGTGTATGTGATAAATTGGAGATGACCAACCAAGGGAAGGCAGGAGAATTAAAGGGGATCATTAAGGCAGATGGCCACTTCTCCTAAAGCATTAAATGGCATTTAAATAGGTCTGGATCTGGCTGTGCAATTATCTGTACAATGTACAAATAAAATTGATTTTATTTTTCGTATGAGCATTTAAGACTTATTTTCTCATTCTTATTTATTGTTAGCGAGACTCCTCCTTTTAAAATTCTACTTTGGCTCTTTCTAAAAGGACTGAGAGACGCCTTTTCCCTATTTTACACGAGTTACAGGAATCTTGTGGGTTTGACGTCTTTTAGCACAGGTGTGTCTTGCTGGACTGCTCTTAAGCAGTACGTATGTTTATTCTAAGAGAGCAGTACAACTGTTTTGGGCAGGAAGAATTATGTACCCATTGATCTCATCAAGGAGAAAGTAGCTGAAAGGCAAGCATATAGACTGTGGCTCACCAAAATGAGAATTAGCTCAATCTAGTGAGAAACTTTAATAAGTTTGAACAATAACTCATGTCCACTACTTAGGCAGACAAGGCACGTACACAGACAGGAGACATTCAGGGCTGAGGTTAAATGATAATAACAATAGCTAGAATTTATACGGTGCTTTAAGGTTTTCAAGTGCTTCATTATATTTTAACTCATTTGATCCTCACAACAACTCCACGAAGTAGTACTCCATGAAGAAACTGAGGCTGAGTGACTTGTGAGTAGTTCAGGATTATAAAACTAGTAAGGGGCCATCAGTAGTCATCATGACTTATATCTTGCTACTGGACCCAGATGACTCTGGAGGAGACAGTACGGCTGATGACTTTGCCCACCTTTGCCTCACTTAAATCCAATTCACTCGAAAGTCAAGATATCACCCTTATGATGTCATTGGTCTTCTTTGAGGATGAAGGATGACAACAAAAATGAAACCAGGAAGCAGCTGAAGCAAGATCTGAACTTATCTTCCTGACCCCAAGTTCAGTATTCTACCCATTGTGTCACCTAGATGCTTCCTAAATAATTTTTTGTTTGTTTGTTTTTTTGCAGGGCAATGGGGGTTAAGTGACTTGCCCAGGGTCACACAGCTAGTAAGTGTCAAGTGTCTGAGGCCAGATTTGAACTCAGGTCTTCCTGAATCCAGGGCCAGTGCTTTATCCACTGTGCCACCTAGCTGCCCCCTCTAACTTAAAAACAAAAAACAAAAACAAAAACACAAGTTCCAAGAATTTTGTGAACTTGACATCTTATAGTTTTTGGTAAGAGTGTATCTTGGAAAAATTTCCCCAAACACTCAAAAGTTCTGCAAGTCCTTATTTCAAGACCGAAGTGTCCTAAACTCTGAGGTTTCACCTCACGCCTAGCCGACGGATGAAAATGACAACAGAGACTGAAATAATGCTACAGGGTGTACAGGGGGAAAGGGGGACTAACCACAGTGTTGGTGGAGCTGTTTGACTGGGTCCAATCATTCTGGATTACAATTTGGAGTTATTCAAGAAGAGTGACTAATTCACCTATCTCTCTTGGGACAGATCACTTCCTTTCTCTGGGATGAAGTTTGTTCATCAGTCACATGAGGGGGTTAGACCAGATGATCACTGGGGTCCCTTCCAGCTTTAACATTCTATAATTTTAAATTTCTGTAAGTCATCCAATCACTGGAATAATGGAAATTTACTCAACATCACTGGGCCTCAGTTTCCTCATTTGTAAAATGAGGGGCCTGGGATAGATTGATCTCTAGGGGCCCTTCTACCTCTTAATCTTTAAGATTTGGTAGGAACTGTATAGGGCCTCAACACACTTGACATTTGGCAGTTTTAGGAACATGATGGGACTAACCAATCAATGCCATGGTCTGCTCCTTGTCCTATTCTGGGAAGCAGTGGGTATCTGTTCTATTCCTGAGGATCCAGCTGAGTTATTTGGGGGAGGGGGCACCATTTCTATTTTTACTCGATTGTAGAGTAAGGTATTTGGTCCGGTGAGTTTGTGTTTAATTTGCTTTAAACAACAGAAAATGACCACGACTGATATTTTTGCTACACATGACAGCTCTTCAAGCTTGCCTTTTTAAAAATCCCAGTCATGCTTCATTAACGGTGCCAAGTTCTGTCCTTTGTTTTGGGTTCATCCACTTTCTAAATCCTTCTGTGATATTGTAATGCATGGTGTGTTGGCTTTTGTTTCTTCCACTCTTTCGATCCTTCATCATTTATTAATGACACAGATTGTGTGATGAAGAGTTGTCAACATTATCATTTTTCTATATTTACAGGTATAATAACTGCATTGAAGTGGGTTTGTCATCTAATAGCCTTTAAATGATCTCTCTCTTTCTGGCTGCATCTCCCCTCCATTATTTACTCTGCCTCCCAACAGCTTATCATCCGAGCCTGTCTACTCTTCCCTTTGTCCTTAATTTCCTGAGACAGGTTTCCACTTAAGAGACTGAGAAAATATTAGACGAAGAGATTCCACAAACCACGGGAGCATAAGGTCCTCTACATTGAGGCACATTCATATGCCATAGGTTAAAAAAGAGACAGCATCATGACATCCCCCAAACAGATAAATACACAGCTTCTCACTGTGGTGGGGCCTCAGCTCAAAGCCAAGCAAAGGCATTTTACCTGTAGAACTCTCGTCAGCACTTACAGAATAGAGGCTAGATGCCTCAATTTCTGTGTAGAGAATGTAGGCAGCATTGTCTAGTGTGTCAAATATCTCTCTACCTTTCAATTGGAATTCTTATACCTATGGAATATCAGTGTAAATTATGAGAGATAAATATTAGATAACACAAATTCATAGATTTAGGGCCCTTGTTGTTCAGTTATGTCAGATTCTTCAGGACCATTTTTGGGGTTTTCTTGGTTTGCCATTTCCTCATCCAGCTCATTTTATAGATGAGAAAACTGAGGCAAATAGAGTTAAGTGACTTACCCAGGGTCACACAGTTAGTAGGTATCTGAGGATGGATTTTGAACTCAGGTCTTCTTGACTTCAGGTCTCACACTCTATACACTGTGCCATCTAGCAAAAGAGGAGGTTTCTTGCCCCAAATGATAGAAGTAAATAAGATAGCTGTGACAAATAGATAAAACAGTTATCAAGTTATCAAGGATTTAATATATGCTAGGCCTGTTCTAAGCACTGGAGAGATAAATTCAAGCAAAAAAAGAGACAATTTAAAATTCCTATTCAATCTTTGCATATTCTCTTATATACTTGAAGACAAATAAGATCCTTCCGTCTCCCCACCACCTCCAAGCACCCAAGGACTCTCATTAGCCTGGTTATTCTTCCCCAGACTGTGTTCAGGTTACTGACGTCTTTCAAAAAATGGGGGACCTACATTTTAAAACACTTTGTAGAAAAGTCAGTAGCTACAGATAATTCTTATATATAAAGAGCAGTGAGATGCAGCATATCTTTAATAAGGGAACCCCAAAGGGGAAAAAAGAGAAAGACAATCCCTGCTTTCCAGGAGCTTACATACTAAGGGGAAGATAAAACATCAAAAAGAGGTGAAAGGGTCTTTTATTCCTGTAAAGCACACTGGGTTTATTCACATAGATAAACTCTTGAACATTTATTCTGTCCACCATTACATTTTTGTATTATGCTCATGTAAGTAAGCAAACATTCTACTGAGACTGGTAAAATTAATCCACATCTTTGTTGTTGCTATATCTAGACAGGAGAGAGCCGAGTCAGTAACTTCTTTCAATGGTGATTTAACAAAGCTAGTAATTTTTGAATGTGCAAAACGCATCCCAGCTTTGAAATGATTGTTTTGGAAACAGTCAAAGAATCTCAGAGTAGGGAGGGACACTAAAGGTCATTTTGTCTAATATATTAGTAACAATTTCCTCTACAACAGTGTATTCAGGAGTTTCTAAAAGCTGACAACTGGTCATCCAGACTTCCCTTCAATACCTGGAGAGGGGATTGATGGTCTGCCCAAGTGACCGTTCCTGGTTTAGAGAGTTCTGATTGAGGGGAAGTTTTTCCTTCAATCAAGTCTACACTTTCCACCATGCAACTTTCATTCATTGCTCCTAGTTTTGTTTTGTCTTGTTTTTGAGCCAACAGGAAGGCTAATCCTTCTTCTACTGGACAGGACTTCAAATACTTGAAGATAAATAATATCCTTTCTACTCCCCACCACCTCCAAGCACCCAAGGACTCTCAGTAGCCTGGTTATTCTCCAAACTTTGTTCAGGTTACTGATATCTTTCAAAAAAACGTGGGACTTGGGGCAGCTAGGTGGCGAAGTAGATAGAGCACCAGCCCTGGAGTCAGGAGGACCTGAGTTCAAATCTGGCCTCAGACACTTAACACTTACTAGCTGTATGACCCTGGGAAAGTCACTTAACCCTAATTGCCTCACCAAAAAAATGTGGGACCTATATTTTAAAACACTTTATAGAAAAGTCAGTAGCTACAGATAATTCTTATATACAAAGAGCAGTGAGCTGCAGCATTTTGCCTGAAAAAAACTTGCATGCAACAAATGGCTTAAAAACTTCAATTAAGAAGGTTATATAATCAGAGGAGTTGGGTTGTGACATAGAATTAAACTGCAACAAGTTATTGGGGACAAAAAAATGAACCAACTGGGTTGTGATTATAGCTGGCACCTGATTTGTGAGAATAATGAATCCCCTTGGTCACATGTATTCAACTATGTACTATTTAAAGTTATAATTATGTAAAATACAGTCATTGCTTCAAGCTCAATGAAAACTTACTCTTCAAATTATTAGTCAATTAATGAGCATTTATTACATACCTACTTCCATTTGAGAGCTTCAGAAGGTTAGTGGTTCCACAAATGATGCTATAAATAGGTTAGGTGTGATACACAGTAGAGAGATGCATCTGAATGCCTGCCCTGCCACAAAGTACCTGAATGATCTTATAAAAGATGCTTAACCTCTCTGGGTCTTCCTAACCTGTATACGAGAGGTTTGGACTGAATGATCTCTCAAATCCCTTCCAATTTTAAAGCCTATGATTTTATTTATTGATTGATCTAGATCTCTCAAAGGGACTCAGTGAGGTTTTATGGAAGAAACATTGGTCGGAGAGTTGGGAGAGATGTGGGTTCAAATCCTATTTTTAAAAAACTTACTAGGTATGTGGCCCTTGGCAAGTCATTTTCCTTCTCTGTACTGTTTCCCCACCTGTAATATGAAGGGGTTGGTCCCTTTGAGGTGTCTTCAGCTCTATCCGTGGTTTTATAAAAGCTCTCAGCTACCAAATAATTCTCCAGTTTGGGGCCTAAACATATGGTGGGAAAAATGATCTAATAAACCTATATTTTTTAAAAGTTCAGGAAGGGGGGCAGCTAGGTGGCGCAGTGGATAGAGCACTGGCCCTGGATTCAGGAGGACCTGAGTTCAAACCTGGCCTCAGACACTTAACACTTACTAGCTGTGTGACCCTGGGCAAGTCACTTAACACCAATTGCCCCGCAAAATAATAATAATAATAATAATAATAAAAACAACTTTAAAAAATTAAAAAAAAAGTTCAGGAAGGTAGTTAACAGGAGTAGGCTATTTTAAGCTGATTGGCTAAATAACCTTGGAATATTTCAAATTACACTTGAAGTGAAAACTGGCTTCTGGAAGTTGGTCATACTTTCTTTGGGACACATCCAGGAAAAATGGTAAAGGAAATGTATTCTTTTAACTCTTCCCCTATTTTTTGCATGCTTCTTGAGTTCTTTAAATGAGGTAAAAGATGCTCCCTGAAGCCACCTTCTTAGAGCAAGAGAGGTGTAGGAGTTGTCCACATAAAGATTGCCAAGAAGGGGAGTGGAGAGAAATGCAACGATGACAGTCAGTAACGGGTCAACCTAGGAGAGCATGACACCTCTGAAGCCAAAGTCAGATGGAAGTCAATTTGAGAGCAGCCAGCAAGCCAAGGAAAAAAAGATTGAAAAAAATGTCCACCGTATTTTCACTGTACTTGATGATTAAGAAATCATTGATGTCCTTGGGGAAAAATAGTTTCAGTGGAGTGAGGGGACAAAAAGCCAGCCTGGGGCAGTTAGGTGGCACAGTGGATAGAGCACCGGCCCTGGAGTCAGGAGTGCCTGAGTTCAAATCCGGTCTCAGACATTTGACACTTACTAGCTGTGTGACCCTTGGCAAGTCACTTAACACCAATTGCCTCACCAAAAAAAAAAAAAAAAAAAAGCCAGCTTCTAGGTGGTGTAAGTTGATAGTGTCGGACCTGGGGTCAGGAAGAACTGAGACAAGAAGGTATAGATACCAACACTGAGAAGCATTGGAAAAAGGCATCCTCTTAGGCTATTTTAGGCACTACCTCTTTTGAAGAGATTCGTTGTGGCTTGGATCTTTATTGTAACTATTAGGGACAGCTTCGAAGGTTAACTCAAAGGCTGTCTAAAACACTAGATACCTTGTCCTTCTAACATGACAGATCACCTTTGCACACACCCACCCTGGCATTAACCCAAATACGGGAGGATATACTTCCTTGAGGGTGTGGATTGTTTTTCATTTTTGTCATCGTATACTCAGCATAGTGTGTGTGTGTATTTTGGTGGGGGGGGGGAGGGTAGGTTGGAGCATAGAAGGCTGGCCTTGTAGTTCGGGAGGTGTGGGTTCAAGCCAAATCTCTGGCACATACATACTGGCTATGAAACCCGGAGAAAGTCTCCCTATGACTATAATTTGTCCAAGAGCTGTTCTTCTGCATTAGTCGAAGAAGTTTCCATACTCAGAGTTCCTGACATTAGTGAAAACAACGATGTATTCTCCACCCCAAAGAATCCAATTTTTTTTTAAAGAAAAACTCCTTTTAAAATTCTACATTGGCTCCCCCTAAGCAAAGAGCACGGGCTCTAGGGCAGTGCCTTGCCCATGGGCATTAGAACTGGTCTTGTGGTTTTCACCAGAGGTGCACCTAAGTACCACCGGCTCTGCAACTTAGAGCCTTAGTTTCCTTAGAGCACTGAGGCTAGTAACAAACTCAATTTTTTTTCCATTGGAAAATGGGAGAGCTTCCCCTCCCTACCCCCCAAACTCTGGAAAGAGCCACTCTACACATGCATGGCCCGCCGGCTCCAAGCCAGCCAGAGCTTGGGGGGGCGGGGAGCTTGGAGAGGGGTTCCCACGATGGGAGCCCGTCTCCCTTCTCCTCCTCCCCCCGCACCGTTCAGCGAAAGGCTGCAGAGCGAAGCCTCTCCAGCACCTCCGACAAATTGCAAAGAAAACGCGTTCGGGCCCTGGTTCCGAGGGCTTCAGGGCAACCTCTTCCGCGGCGAGCCAGGGAAAACACGGGTGCCGGGCATCAGGAACTGCAAGCAGGAGTCCAACCCTCCTCGCCGGCTCCCACGTCAAAACGCCGGACGTCAGAAGAAACATTGTAATGTATCAAAACAGCGCACCCCGCGAATCTCCCCGGCAGCTGTTGCAGCTGGATTCCCCTCCCCCATCGCCCACTCTAAGTAAAATAAAACCTTCCCCTCCCCCCCAACTTCGGGCCGGGCCAAAGGAGGACCAGCCTCCCCTCGGCTGAAAGAGGGGCCCTCACTCTCTCTCTCCCTCGCTCGGGGTATCGGCTGCAGCAGCAGTTCCTGCGCCTCGCGCTCGCCGGTCAAACAACCCACAGCTGCACCCCCCCCCCCCCCCCGCCTCCCCCGCGCCCCCGGATAGGGCGCTCAGTCGCTCGGCAGCCCCGCGGGAGGGAGGGAGAGAGAGGGAGGGCGCGTGCGTGCGCGCTCGCGCCCGGGCCCCCAGCCGAGGTGCCCGCGCTTCCCCGAGCCCCGGCCGAGTTTCGGCGGTTGCCTTTGCGAGTCTATTAGCAGGCGCGTGGTAGCGATGGCGGCTCTCTGGGAGACTTCCCCGTCACTGGATACTACTCCTCCCGGCCCGCCGGCGGCGGCGGCTCCACCCCACCCACTCCCGCCCCCCCTTCGCCTTTAGTTTACAAGTAGCAATTTCCCCGGCTGGTGCCGCGGGTCCGGAGCGAGCCGGGCGCGCGCCGCGGGGCGGGCGGGCGCAGCAAACACTCCCTGGAGAAGCCCAGCAGCGAGCACCCAAACCCCCAACCCACCCGCCGGTCCAGGCCAACATGGGGCTGCTGGAGAGGCTGGGCAAGGAATGGTTCATCCTCTGCATCGTGCTGGCCATCGTGCTGGCGAAGATGGATCCGTCCGTGGGGGCCAAGGGCGGTGAGTGCGGCCCCTTCCCACGACCCACGCGAGAATCCAGCCCCGCGAGGAAGGGAGGCGGCGCTGCCCAAGTGTACGCACCCCCGCCTGGGGAGGGGGAGGCTCCCCGCCTTAGCTCTGCACCTTGATCGAGGTTACCCCGCGAGAACTAACCTCTCCCCCCCCATCCTCGTGGGAGAGTCGGGGTTACCTGTGGCCTTGGACTTGCAGGAGCAGCCCACTGTTCCAGTGTCAAGCTGCAGGGGGGTAGACCTAGTGTGTAACTGACCCACTCACAGACCGAGAACCTCAGCCAGGAGCCAGAACCCATCGGGTGGGACCTGGCATTGCCCTGACTCCTCGGGGTCCCTGAAGGTTTCCACCACGTGGAGACCTGAACTTCTTCAACCTATTGTCGGGTGCCTCCCCTTCTCCTTCTGGGGAGGCCGGAGGCGAGGAGGAAAACGTCCTGCCCTCCACCTCCAGGCTTCATTGAAACGCTCAGGCAGACTGACACGTTGCATACTCATGCAGGGGCACTACTTCCGTGTGCTCTCATCCCGGGCACCTACTGATTACAGCTCGAGTTAGTAACTCACAGAGAGGTGGGTTAGCTCTGTTTGCCAGTTTGTGTCCAGCTCCAGCTCAGTCTTCTAACAGAAAGGCTAGCTCTACCTCCCAAGAAAGTCTTTGTAGAGTGTGGATATTAATTGGTTAATAAAATGTAGCCGGGGTTGAAACTGTCAGATCCCAGATAAGGGGAGTCTTGTATACATGGGGCTAAATGGTTAGACGTTTGTCTCATTAGTCCCTCTTATCTCTTCCTTCTCTTCTGTTCTAAAGGTAGAGTGTGACTTAGTAACAGATAAAATTACACTTTTTAATCTAATCAGTTTTTCCCATTCAAGAAACTCCTAACTTAATTTCAGTGTTTGATGGGTCTTCTTGATCCGGTGTGTTGGTGTCTAAATTTTCATCCGGAGGTTTGAAATCCAAATGCTCATTGGCAGTCATTTGTACTGTTTTGATAAAAGCAGTTAGAAATGAATGAAAGGTATTTGTTATTCCTGTCAGGCAGCAAAGTCTTTTAGGCGCCTCCACCCCCAAGTTGAGAAGTCAGCTTCCTGGAGAACTTCTTGAAGTAGACAGCATAGAGAGCTTTTCTGTTTTCACCTTCTTTAGCGTTAGTTACTTTTCTAGTTTAATGTATTATTCTAGAATAACTGTGAAGATCAGTTCTAGGAAGGAAATAGAAGTCTGAAGAAGGGATGTCCCTTACCTGACAGCTAATTGAGGCAAGAAGTAGGAATCTGTCCACCAGAACTTTGTCACTTTGTGGAAAGCAGGGCTGCCATTGCTTTGTTCTGTTGGACCTAGAAAGTACCACTGATTTGCCTTTGATGCAGATTCTTTGTGACCTGTAGGCAAATGCTGTAATTTTTGTCGTTTTCTGTACAATGAAGACCACTCCTTTACCTCTCAGGTAAGAACAGATGTTGAGTCAGGAGAGACCTGCTGTTGGCAATTACTGGCTGTATGACTGTGGGCCAGTCACTTAATCTTTGTGAGTCTCAGTTTCTTCTTCTGTAAAATGCACAGCACCTGCCTCTACAGGAGGTGTTGTGGAAGAAGAAGTGAGATACTGTAAGGTATGTAAAATGCTTTGCAAACCTTTAAAGCCTAAATAAAGGTCAGCTATTATTCATGAGGGTTGGACAGAGTGGGGAGGGAGCGGGGTGACCTTTATAGCCTGAACTGAAATGTCTCTAGTCAGAAGAGACTGGTTTTATGCAGATTATAGGAAGCATAGTATATCCTTGCTTCAGTTTGCCTTGTGTAGAAAGTACCATTCTAAATGACATCCAGGTATCTGGGTGGTAACTTTGGAAGACAACTTTAGGAAAGTCTGCCAGGCCATTAATAATGGGAATCCACCAGGTGGGTGTTGACTTATTTCTAGAAGCAATGTTCTAGTTTCCTGAAAGGGAGGTGTACTAGCTGGGAAATAAAATGAGGTCTCTATCAAATCTCTGGAACATGACATGAGAAGAAATCTTGTGGGTCCAGTGTGACTTTCAAAGTTAAAAAAAACACACAACAGTCTGTGAACTGGGTGTTTGTCATTTAGAGGCTTAGTTTAATTAGATTAAATCCCCCTCCACCTTAAATCACCTGTTATATTGGGCATATATATATATATATACATATATATATGTTGACTATAGCATCTATTCTTGTAGCACTGGTTGCATGAAAGTGGCAGGTATAAGTCATGTGTGTACATTCACACTCATGTATACATACATGTACAATGCATGTGTATAAATATAAAAAGTGACTGTGTTATATACACATATATAAAACATTATTATGTCTCTTTATCTGTCTCTCCATAATGTGCCAAATCCTCAGATGAACAAAACATTAGATAATCATGTACAACTTATAATTCCTTTTTCTTCTGGTCACATATTACTCACTTTCTAGAAATAAAGAACTTCATTTTTTGCAGTTTGTATTTTTGGTCAGAGTAGGGTTGAACTAAAATGATAAATTAACACAGTTTCAGATTAAATTTCTCCTCTCTCCCTCAACTCTTCAGCTCTCTTCTGAACATGATTATCTTAAACATCCCAACCACTTTAAATAAAACTAAATTTTAAGCCTCTAAATTACCTACCAAAACAACCCTTGGAAGCTGGGAGAGAAGGAATGATCATATATGCCTGACACCTGCCTCTCAGATTGAGAGTTCAATTTTGAGGGTTATTCATTTCAACAAAAGCCCATTATAGTAAAACAACTTAGACATCTCTCCAAATAGAAGCCTGATTGTTAATTCATTTGTGAAAAGTTTTGGTGGATGGCCATATTTGTAATTTTTGTAATGAGTACTTGGCTTTCTCTCCAATGATGGTTGAGGTTTAGTCCTGGCTGTATGCAGTATTGTATTTTTACTTTCAAAGGGGATAAAGAATGCCTGCTGCCCAATTTAAAAAAAAAAATAGCAGGCTTGCCATAAATATAGTGCTTTCAGGTTTACAAACTCAGTTTACTAAACTGAGGCAGACAGAGGTTAAGTGACTTGCCCAAAATTACCCTCAGCTGTTAACTATCTGAGGCTGGATTTGAACTCTCATCATCTCCACTCCAGGGGCATCTAACTGCTCACAATCACTCTGTGAGTTGATTAGAATGGATTTAAATTACAGACTGTGCTGCACTTGGGCTAGTGGCTTGAATTCTTTAGGTCTCAGTTTCCTCTTTGGTAAAACAACTGAATTGGAGTTTAAGGTTTCTTCTAGCAGCTTCTATGAATCTAAGTTGAGGGGCTTCCTGGAGGAGAACTCCCCCTCAAATGGTGATTAGAGCTCAGATGCCTTAAGTCTTAGTCCCAAATGCCCCTCATTGAATCTGGCTGCATTTTAACAAGTCACATAGTTAGAGGATGAGAACAGTGTGCCGTGTTAAATGCAAATATTACATAACTGCTGGATATGATACATATCAGTCGCTTTCTGGACCAGAGTCAGGAAAGCTTGGGTATAAGTCTCCTCCTCACAATTACTCCATTTGTGATCACAAGCAAGTTAGTTAACTTTTCTGAACTTCAAACAGCGATCCAAGACTGTGTGTTGTAGATGCCTTCTGATCTGCTTTCCTGTAAGGAGTTCTCAGAAATGAAAATTACAGGTCCTTGATGCAGTCAGTTCCTGGTTGTAGGTACTTGATATATTGATAGTCTGGATGTGATCTAACCTGCTCAGAAATAAGGGATCATTGATACCTGTAAGCACAGAGCTTCCCAGTTGTATTCACAGAAGGAGAAAGGTAGCTTTCTTCTTTTGAAATACAGAGTAAGTTTCTGGTTTCCAGTTGTAGATTTCATTAGGTTGAATGATTACTATGAATAAAGCATGAATTCTAAAAAGGAAGTCACTTTTTTTTATTTACAAGTCTGTACAGCAAAAAAAGAAATGCTTCATGCTGTAGGATTGTGACATAGACACTGCAGCAGAGTATGTTGGGTTTCATTGAGTTGTGAAGTTTTCTTCAGTAGGCACTTGCTGGCCATGATCTCCTGAAAGTGCTAGTTGACCCACGGTATGCTGAGGGTATAAAAAATCTATATTCCTAAAGGCCTTTTTTTTTTTTTTTGTGAGGCAGTTGGGGTTAAGTGACTTGCCCAGGGTCACACAGCTTGTAAGTGTCAAGTGTCTGAGGCTGGATTTGACCTCAGGTCCTCCTGAAAACAGGGCTGGTGCTCTATCCACTGTGCCACCTAGCTGGCCCTATGTTCCTTTACCTATAAAAAAGTACTGTGAATTTAGTGGGCTTATATCTACATAGGATCAAAGAATTTTAGATTAGAGGACTTTAGTTTGTCAGATAGTAAACAAACAAACAAAACCATTTATTAAATGCTTGCTATGTGCTGGATACTGTGCTAATCATTGGAGAGACAAAAAGAGGCAAAAGAAGGAACCCTGCTATCAAGGAGCTTATGGTCTAACAGGGGAGACAACATGTAAACAAATATGTATAAACAAGATATATACAGAATAGTTAGGAAATAAGTGAGAGGGGGAAGGCACTAGAATTAAGAGGGGCTGGGAAAGGCTTCCTGTAAAAGATATGATCTTAGCTGGTGCTTAAAGGAAGCCCAGGAAGCCACAAGGTGGAGATAAGGACAACTAGCCAGAGAAAATGCATGGAGTGGAGGGATGAGTATTTTGTTTGTGGAACAGCCAGGAGGCCATTGCCACTGGATTGAAGAGTATGTGTTGGAGACTAAGGTGTCAGAAGATGTGGGAGGGGGGTCGTCTAGGTTCTGAAGGACTTGGAACTGCAGAGGATTTTATATTGGATCTTGGAGGCAATAGGGAACCCCTGGAGTTTTCTGGTAGTAGGGTGACATGATCAGGCTTGCATTTTAGAAAAATCACTATGGTGGCTGAATGAATGAAGGATGTATTGGAGTGGTGAGAGACTTGAAATAGAGAGGCTCGCCAGCAGGTATTGCTGCAATCCAACTGTGAGGTGATGAGGGCCTGCACCAGAGTGGTAGCAGTGACCGGTGAGAAAGGGACATGTTCTTGAGATGTCTCAGAGCTGAAATCAGCAGGCCTTGGCACCAGCTTGGCTACGGGGCCTGAGAGAGAGTGAGGAGTCCAGGATAGCTCCTAGGTTGTGAGCCTGATAGATCGCAGGATGTTGTTGGCCTTTACAGCAACAGAGAAGGCAGGAGGAAGGGGGGGGGTTAAGGAGAACGATGAGTTTAGTTTTAAACCTGAGGGGTTTAAGAGAGCTACTGGATATTCACTTTGAGTTGTCCGAAAGGAATCTGGAAACATGAAGACTGGAGATCACCAGAGAGGTTGGAGCAGGATCCATAGACTCATTAGCATGGAGATGGTAATTAAGTCCATGAAAACCAGTGAGGTTACTAAACGAAGTAGAATACAGGGAGAAGAACCCCTAGATAGATCTCGAGGGTGTGATCTGGATGAAGATCCAGCAAAGGAGACAGAGAAGTCGTCAGGTAGGAGAACCACGAGAGAATGGTGTCCTGAAAATCCAGTGAGAAACAGAGAGAGTGATCAAGTGTCCAAGACATCAGCAAAATCAAGGAGGATGAGGATTGAGGAAAGAACTTGGGATTTGGCCGCTGAAAAATCATTGGTAACTTTGGAGAGAGCTATTTAGACAGAAGCCTTAGGTAGAAGGGTTAATGAGAGGGAGAGAAGAGAAAGTGGAGGCTTGCATTGTAGATGACCTTAAGGACTTTATTTTAAAAAGGCAGCAGAGATACAGGGCCATAGTCATGGGGGATGGAAGGGTCAAGCGAGGGTTTGTTCAGGATCAGGGAAACATGGGTGCGTTTGTAGGCAGCAGGGAAGGAGTCAGTAGACAGGAAGAGATTGAAAATAATTGATAGAGTAGGAATGACAGTGGGGTCAATTTTGGGGGAAGAAATAGTATGGAATGGGATCTTTTGAGGAGGTAGAGGGACTAGCTTTGGTAAGAAGTGAGGCCATCTCATCATATGACACTGGGGTGAAGGAGGAAATGGTGGCAAAAGGAATCTGAGTTATATGAGATGAAGGGAGAAAAACAGGGAGCTCATAGTGAATGGCCTTGATTAAAAATTTTTTTTTTTGTAAAATATGGAGCAAGAGTCTTAGCTGGGCTAGGTAGCCATGAGAGATACGGGGAGACACAAAAGGTTTGGAAGAGCCACTGTGGAGAGTGGGATAGTGAATCGATAAAGGAGGTATAATAGGATAGCCTAGCTGCAGCGGAGGTACAGTTGAGGACATGTAACATAAATTTGTGGTGTACCTAGTCAGAATGTTCGTGTGATTTTCTCCATCTTTGTTCAGCAGCACAGGAGTAGGAGGAAAGGCAGGAGTGATCCAAGGCTGAGGCTTGGCGGAGCACAATCATCGAAGTAATAAAGGGGTAGGAGTAGGTACTCAGCAGAGGAGAGGAGACTGTAGAGTTGAGTTGGCTTATCAAGGGGTCAAGATGGGGAGAAGAGGAGGGGAGATGGCCTGGGAGCGAATTGAGGAGTCAAGGAACTGGAAGTCATGGTGTAGACAGAGTAGAGTTTGTTGAGGGAAGGAAGATGAAGAGATAGAAAATCTTAAGAAAGGATCCAGTGAGGCAGAGTTGAGGAAGGTGTATGTTGCAGCTATGGGGGATGTCCAGTGCAGAGAGAGAGAGGGAGAGAGACAGAATAGCACCATTTATGAGGGACAGAGAGAAGGCTAGTTTGGGTGTACTCTAGGGTGCTAGAAAGGGAGTATAATGAAATTGGAAGGAGAGATTAGTACCAGCTTCTGAAGCACTTTAAAGGCCAAAGAGAGGAGTTTAAATTTTATCCTTAAGGAAACAGGGAATCATTGAAGTTTATTGAGAAGAGGAGTGGTGGTCGGGCTTTTACTTGAGGAAAGTTACTTTGGCACTGTTGTGGAGGATGGATTGAAGTGGGGAGAAATTTAAGGCGGGGAGACCAAATAAAAGGCTATTCAAATAGTTTATGTGGTCTAATAAATGAAGTGGTGGATGTAGGTGTAGAGAGAAGAGTTGGAATCAAGAGATGTGGAGGTGGAAATGGTAGAATTCGACAACTGACAAAATATGGGGAGTTGAGGGAGAGTGAGGAATAAAGGGAAGGATGAAGTTACAAACCTGGGAGACTGGAAGAATGGTGATGTCTTTTGTCAAAGTGAAATTTGGACTAGTAGTGGGCTTTGGAGGAAAGATCATGGATTCTGTTTTGGACATGTTGAGTTTCACATGCCTGTGGGACATCCAGTTTGAAACTCTAGTAGGTAGTTGGTAATGTGGAACTTGAGCTCAGGGGAGCAACTGAGTGTGGCTATATAGACTTATGAATCATATGCATGAAGAATTCCATGGGAATTGATGGGGTCACAGAGAGAGAGACAGACAGACACAGAAATGGAGAAGGGAGAGAAGTGCCCAGGACAGAACTTTGGACTTGGAAACAAAGCCATTTGCTAGATGGGAGTTGCTGTTCCATGCATTATTTTCTGGTCCTGGGATTTATGTTGGTAATCCCTTATGCTATGTCTGGTGTTTTGCAAGATATAGTTAAGACAAGCATGTTTTGGTGGGGAATTAGGAGAATACCCTCAGTGCTCATATTTATGTTCTTTCTAATTCTGGGAGTTGTTGACCAAATAGTTCTACCTCATGAACTTTTGTTGTTAAGTTGTTTTAGTCATGTCTGACTCTTCATAAAGCCATTTGGGGTTTTCTTGGCAAAGATACTGCAGTGGGTTGCCATTTCCTTCTCCATCTCATTTTACAGATGAGGAAACTGAGGCAACCAGGGTTCAGTGACTTGCCCAAGGTCACACAGCTAGTAAGTGTCTGAGGCCACATTTGAGGTCAGGAAGATGAGTCTTCTTGACTTAGGCACTCTGTCCACTGTACCACCTACCTGCCCAAACTGCAAGTTCTGTGTGGATCACTTTGTTATATTCATTCTCTCCCTTTCTCTCTCTCTTTTTTAGGACCACTGAAGCCTGAACTGACTATAACCTACATTGCTGTTTCAGCCATATTCTTTAACAGTGGACTGTCACTAAAAACAGAGGTATTGTCAACAAAAAGGGATCGTGAAAACCAGGAGTCAAGAATATCTAACCTTAGTCATCTGTTTGGCCCTTTCAGTGACCTTGAATAAATCTGTCTGTCATGGGAAGTATATAATAATAACAACAACAACAAATAGCCCCCATTTATGGAGTATTTGTAACAAGCTTTATACTCCTTATCTCACTGGATCCTTACAATAATGCATAACCACTTAGAAGCTTTACAGTCTCCATACTCCGAGTTGACAGAAGAGAACCCAAGCTTGACCCCTGTGGTGCCTTACTATAAAGTGTTCTGCTTCAGTATTAGTGAAGATAATAGGAGTTCGTCCTAGCAAAAGGGGCCAAGTTATTGCATGTTCTAGGAGGCCTGCGGGATGATCGTCTTTTCATTGGATTGCTTTTGAGTATAATTGATGTAGCAGTGGGACCGATGTTATCCTGGGCCCTTATGCCTTCTGACCACACTCCTTGCAAAAGCTTAGTTTCAGCATATTTGAGCTGCTATGTGCAGGGCCCTGTAACTTCTGGATGGTTTGTATAGGCTCTTTACAACATGACATTCTAACCCCTGGATCCTAGATTTAGAGTTGGAAGGCACCCTTGAGGTCACTTAGTCCACTTTGTGGGTGTTACCCGGGCTCACCACTAGCATACTTGTGGAGCTGTTTCTAAATGCTAGTCCATGTTTTAAGATAAACAAACAAATGAATGTATTTTGTTGTTGTTCAGTCTTGTCTGACTCTGTGACCCTGTTTGGGATTTTCTTGGCAAAGATATTGGAGTGGTTTGTCATTTCCTCCTCATTTTACAGATGAGGAAACTGAGGCAAACAGGGTTAAGTGACTTGCCCGGGGTCACATGATCTATGTTTGAGGCCAGATTTGAACTCAGGTGTTCCTGACTTCAGGCCCAGCGTTTACTGAGCCATCTAGCTGCCCTGCTAAAACACACACACACACACACACACACACACACACACACACACACACACACACACACGGCAGGGCAGCATGGCATAATGGTTAGAGTGCTGGGCCTAGTGGATAGAAGACCTGCTTCAGATACTCACTCACTGTGTGTGCCTAGATAAGGCATTTGCCCTCTGCCTTAGGCAAGTTCTGGTGTTGTGATAAGGATGTTGGACTTAGAGTTGGGAATGCCCAGGTTCAAATCCTGTCTCTGATACTTGTGAACTGTGTAAGCTTCTAATCCTCAGTTTCTTTATCTGCAAAACAGAAATAGTCATAGCACCCATTTCCCCCATTTATTGTGAAGATCAGATGAAATAATAATGAAGGGCTTTGTAAACTTAAAGCATTCTCTGACCATGAAATAGTATTATCTCCTCCTCATCTGTAAAATGAGTATTGGGAAGTAAGTAGGTGATCTGAGGTCCCTTCCATCTCTAAATTTGGGATTCTGCTAGGTTATAAATGAGTTGTGACCTACATTGGCAGAGGGAGGTTCCCACGGATGTATCCGTGTATCTTTACTTTTAAGTCACAACACATTATCTAGCAGTAATAGCCATTGTTTTCCTAGTGATCTAGATGTTTCTGGGCAAAGAAGTCCCTAAATGTGAAAGTGAAGAGAGATTCTTAAGTTAGAAAGAGGAGTTTGTTCTAGAAGAGGGTAAAAATCTGGAAAATAGAGAAAATTTACTCTTGAAGAAATAGTTAAAAGCAATTGTTCTGTTACAAATCAGTCAATGTAGTGGGCTCCTACTATATGTTGGGGCTTCGAGGTAGCAAAGTGGATAAACCTCCAAGCTCAGAGGCAGGAAGACTTATCTTTGTGAATTCAAACCAGCCTCAGACACTTACTGTGTGATCCTGGACAAGTCGCTTAACCCTGTTTGCCACAGGTTGAGCCAATGGATTCCATTCTCAGTTTCTGAATTTTACTAGTTCATCTTTTATACTAAAAAGAAGTGACAGGAATCCAGAAGTCTGAGCTCATGAATGACATTGGTTTCTTGTTCTTAAAGCACTTGTTGAAGTGGCCACTAAAATGGTATGGCACAGAGGTGAGGTCATAGCAGGGAATGGCATTTTATTTAGGGGCTAGCTAGGTGGTGAAGTGGATAGAGTGCCAGGCCTTCTGTCAGAAGGACCTGAGGTTAGATCCGTGTGGTTGGGTACTAGTCACCTCACCCTGTTTGCCTCAGTTTCCTCATCTGTAAAATGAACCAGGGAAGGAAATGGCAGACTGCTTTAGTATCTTTGCCAAGAACATCCCAAATGGGGTCATGAAGAGTTGGACCCAACTGAAAAACAACAATAACAACTTACTTAGCCCAGGAACTAATTATCTTTTCTCACGACACCAATCAGTCCATTTTCTTATTCTGTTTACTTAGCTGGGTATATAGAGAAGAAGATGGGGATGATGGTAGAGTGCTGCAGCACAGAAAGGCCTGGCCTGGGAGGCGGGAAGTCTTGGCTTTAAATCTTGCCTCTGACACTTCCTAGGTAATAGTGTGATCCAGCCAACCCCTTTGAGCAGGTGCCCATCTCTGTTAAATGGGGAGGATGATACCATTAGTTTTTACCTTCTGGTGTTGTTCGGAAGCACCAATAATGTGTCAAGTGCTTTGCAAACTTTAGAGGACTTTATAAAGTTGTCCTTCACTGGTGCAGTAGATAGAGCCCTGGGTTGGGAGTCAGGAAGATCTGAATTCAAATCTTGCCTCAGACACTTACTACCTGGATGACCCTGGGCAAATCATTTGACTTCTATCTGCCTTGGTTTCCTTATCTGTAAAATGAAGATAAGAATTGCACCCATTTCCCAAGGCTTTGGGGAAGATGAAATGAAATAGTTATAAAAATATTTTGCAAGGTTTAAAGTGTGATATAAATGTTAGCTGCTCTTATTCTTGTTATTATTGTGTCAGTCAGCAAACTTTTATAAAGTGCTTGCTACATACTAGCCACTGTGCTAAGTGCTAGGGGTACAAAAAGAGGAAAAAGATAATCCCTGTCCTCAAGGACCTTGCAATCTGATGGGGGAAACATGATGATGATGGTGGTGGTGATGGTGGTGGTGATGGTGGTGGTGATGGTGGTGGTGATGGTGGTGGTGATGGTGGTGGTGATGGTGGTGGTGATGGTGGTGGTGATGGTGGTGGTGGTGGTGGTGGTGGTGGTGGTGGTGGTGGTGGTGGTGGTGGTGGTGGTGGTGGTGGTGGTGGTGGTGGTGGTGGTGGTGGTGGTGGTGGTGGTGGTGGTGGTGGTGGTGGTGGTGGTGGTGGTGGTGGTGGTGGTGGTGGTGAAGAAGAGATGGACAAGAAGGAAATTTCCGGAAAGGGAAGCTGGAGCCAGGGTGTGAAGGGCTTTCAGTGACAAGCTGAGGAGCTTATATTTTATCCAAGATCAGTCAGCCAGCTAACATTTATTAGGCACCAACTATATGCTAAGCACTTTGCATTGGGGAACAATTTGTATGATCTGGTACGTATTTGAATATGCAATTCTAAACTCTACCTGCCGATCTGCTAGGGGTACAATGGCTAGAATGTTGGATTTCGAGTAAGGAAGGATTGAGTTATAATCCTGACTTGGACACTTGATTAATTGTATAACCCTGGGTAAGTCCCTTAACCTCTCTTAAACTCAGTTTCTCTCTATATAAAACAGCGATAATAATAATACCAACTTCCCAGGGTGGTTGTGAAGATAAGATGAGATTGACATATATAAAGTACTTTGTGAACCTTAAAGCACTAGAAAATGCTAGTTCTTATTAGTAATAAAATTTTGGATTTCATGTTTTTTTAATATGTGAAATCTCGGTTTATCCTCTTGAATATATAAAGTCGGTATGGAGAATATCTGACTTTGGGACACTGTGGCAATTTTGAAAATGTTCCGGCCTCCACGATAGTTTCTAGGCCCAAGAGCCAATATCATGGACCCTCATGAATGAGTGACTTGGTAAATATCGTGCTGGGTGCCACATTGTTTCACGCCTCTGGCATAGGACCCAAGGCCTAACCTCAGTTCATTCTGTTAGTGTGTCTGAAATGCTCAGGGGATCGCACTTGGATGCAATTTATTTCCAAGAGAGACGAGAATTTGTGTTGCTTGGGCCTCCTCTGAAGTAGAGGAGGTTTAGTTTTGTGTAACTTTGGGAGCTTTGATCAGGCCTAGAGATGTCTCTGGTCTCATCTTTGAATAATAGTTATCATCATTAATGATGATTTTTATATCACCTGAAGGTTTGTAAAGTGCTTTTCATATCTCATTTGAAGGACAGGAACAACATTTTAATAATAGCTTAGGTTTCTATAGTGCCCTTAAGGTTTGCAAAACACTTTGCATATATTATCTCATTGGATTCTCATAATAACCCTGGTAGATATGTGTTGTTGTTAGCCTCATTTTACAGATAGGTCACCCAGGATAACAGTTAGTGAGTATCTGAAGGAAGATTGGAACTCGGGTCTTCCTAATCCCTAGTCAGGGCACTGAAGACTCCAGACATCTTGGTGGGATGGGTGTCAGATGGAAATTCTGCTCTGTTCTGATGGGGTTTGAGGGGCCTGAATTCCCAGGGGTCCTTCCTTTAGTGTAACCAGGCTAAAGCTCCTAGGACCTTTGAGAAACTCAATAAGAAACCTCACTGTAGCTTATAACGAGTTTTAGCGATTGCGTCTTGGATCCATTTCCTCTCCTTTCTTCTCCAGTGAGGAGGAAGCCAATGCCTTCCAAGCCAGCCAGTTCCACTTTTGAATAACTGTAATTGTTAGGATTTTGGGGGTCATGTAATCCTGAGCTCCCTTTCCTCCCAGAGTCCTTAGCCTAGTGACTTACCTAAATGGAAGAAATTCCAGTATGGACCTGGAGGGAGTCCTTTGACTACAGAAATGTCATCTGTCTAGCTAGAATCAGAATATTGGCCATAGGGTGATTTGTTTTCCATTATCGCAACTTACTGAGAGGTCTGCTGATACCCTGGAAGGGCTGTAAATTCTCTCAGTTGATGAAAATGAGTGTGGCATCAACACATTGTTTGCAATAACTATTTATTTGAATGGAAAGAAGAGCCACAGAATTACTGTAATATTGGGCATGGAAGTCAGGTGACCTGGGTTTGGTTTTTGATACTTGCTAGCCCTGTGATTGTAACCAGTTAATTTTCTCTCTGTGATCTTCAGTTTTCTCATCTGCAAAATGGGAATGACTATGTTTGCGCTGTCTCCCATGTAAGTTTATATAGTTGAACCTTGAACTATTTTAATGGTTGACTAATTGTGCTTCTTTTTTTGTTTTGTTTTGTTTTGGGTTTTTTTGGTGAGGCAGTTGGGGTTAAGTGACTTGCCCAGGGTCACACAGCTAGTGTTATGTGCCTGAGGCCGGATTTGAACTCAGGTCCTCCTGAATCCAGGGCTGGTGCTATTTGTGCTTCTTTGTGTGTGAAACTCAATAGGATATTTGTGCTTTGATTTCACGTATCTTTTTCATTGTTTTTTACTTTAAAAAATCATTATCAAATCCAGTAAAAATATTACTGATTTGAATTAACTGAAGGTGAAGTAGAGCAGGTGAAAGATCAGTTTGAATTGTTGACCATGAATAAAGGTTCTCAACCTGTGGTCTATGGATCCCCAGAGTGCTGTGGATAAAATTCAGGGGGTCAGTGAACTTGGATTGAAAAAAATTACACCTTTTTTGGGGGCGGGGCAATGAGGGTTAAGTAAGTGACTTGCCCAGGGTCACACAGATAGTAAGTGTTAAATGTCTGAGGCCGGATTTGAATTCAGGTCCTCCTGACTCCAGGGCCGGTGCTTTATCCACTTTGTCACCTAGCTGTCCCCTACACCTTTATTTTTTACTACTACCTGAAATTTATTTCTTTTAATTACTCAAAAACATGATTATGAGAAAGGGGTCCATAGACCTCACCAGATTGCTCAAGGGGTCTATGGCAGAGAAAACTTTGAGAAGCACTGGTCTAGAAGAAGGAAGGCCTGCAGTGTTGGGTAGACTCTTAGCTGCACTGGAAGGGACTGGAATCACATGGCTTGAGAACATCTGGATGGGTTAAGGCCCAGGAGTACTAACACGGATGCAATCATAGAGCCATCAAGCTATTTAAATATTTTCAAGAAGATACAGTGATACCAACCAGTGACAAACTATTATTACCTGGTTACAGTTGTAGTTAAGTTGGTTTTAATGACTAGATAAGGATCATTTATAACCAGCATAGCATTTTTTTTTTTGCAAATTGGTGCTCATAAATTGTTTAAAAGAATTCAAAGCATTAACAAAATGTACTTCTTCCCTTCTTTGCTGGGGGGGTGGAAGGGGGAGGTGGTGGGCTATGGGTGAGGAATCTCCTGTCTACTGTTAGGTATGGTTAATTCTTGTTAGTTTTGCTGAACTACTTTCTTCTCCTCTTTTTCTCTTTTATTCTTTATTATAAGGAATGACTTTTTGTATGGGGGAAAGGAGAGAAATATATTTCAAAACAAAAGTGATGTAAAATCAAAAGATAGCAATAAAAATTAAAAGCCTCCCAGGAAAAAAACAAACAAACTTCTCTGTTAAGTAGGTTAAAAAGTCACCCTGAAAACATTTTTATAGTAGTATTTTGCTTAACATACTCTTTTCTCTTAGATTAGCAAAGGTAAAAAGCTCTTCCCTTGTCTAAATTAAATTGGTTGTATTTTCAAGATAAATTAGTCTGTTTTAGCAATTTAAATTAAAACACCTTATAAGCACTCTAGGGAATATTTTCTCCCCTTAGAGTCCTATCTATTTATGGGTTTATTTTTTTTTAATGTAAGAAATGAATTACAAAGAAATACCAAAATAAAATAACTGGGTTTATTGAACTTTCTGTACATATCTCTCTTCCAAACTATTTTAAAATGTGTTTTTCATTTTTTTTCCAGGAGCTGACTAGTGCTTTGATGCATATAAAATTACATCTTTTTGTTCAGATCTTTACACTTGCATTCTTCCCAACAACAATATGGTTTTTTCTTCAGTTGCTCTCAGTTACATCTATCAACGAATGGCTTTTAAAAGGGTATGTTGAAAAAAAGCAGTGCATTTGTAAAAGTGTTCTTTTTTGGGGGGGGGTAGGTGGGGTAGCTGAGGAGAATTTATTTCAAACCAGTTTTTTTCATGTTTTAAACATATGTAGAAGTTTATTCACAGAACAGATATTTATTTTCTTCAGTGAATTTTTCCCTTCTGTGCTAAGAACACCAGTTGTATTAACAAAGGACTTTTTTTCCCCAAAAAAGTTTGAAAATGTTGTCTCAGATTTAAAGATTGGTGTGTTCATTTAAATGCAGGTGTTTAAAATAAATTGTACTGTCAGGTAGTGGTGTAATAAATGGAAAGGAAAACAAAAATGGACTTATAATGAGGAGGCTTGTGACGCAGCGCTGCTGGTGCTGCCTTGCTTTGACTTTGGGGGAATCACTTACTGCTGTGTGTCTGTTTCCTCAACAGTAAAATAGAGATAATCATTCTTTGTTTGTTTACTCTTTTTTGTTCGTTTTGTTTTTTTGTGTGAGGTTCAAATGAATATAAAGTTCAATTTGAAAAATATAAAGTGGTAATTGAAAATACTGGTTTTGCTCAACAAATAATAATAATGATGAAAGTTTGTATAGCATTTTAGATTTTATACAGTGCCTTCCTTACAATCACCCTTGAGATAGATAGTACAAGTATGATTCCATTTTACAGACAAAGAAACTGAGAGTGTAGGTGACTTGTAGGTAATCGCCCAGTCACTAAGAGTTTGAGGCAAGTTTTAAACTCCTGACTCCAAGGTCTAGTCATGCTGACTTTATTATACCTCTCAAGTAATCTACAAATATTTATTGTGAACCCCACTCTATTTATTATGTTATGTATAATATCCCTAATTATTATAAAGAATTATGACTTGACTATTCTCAACAATACAATGATCTAAGACAATTCCAAAGGACTATTGATGAAATATACTATCCGCCTCCAAAGAAAGAACTGATATTGATGAAACAGACTGAAGCATACTATTTTCACTTTCTTTCATTTTTTTCTTTTAATCAAGTTTTCTTATACAAAATGACAAATATGGCAATGTTTTACATAATCATACAAGTATAACCCATATCTTATTGTTTGCTGCCTCAGGGAGGAGGGAGGGGAGGGAGGGAAAGAGGGATAAAAATTGGAACCCAAAACTATAAATAAAAATCTTTATTATTTTAAAAAAAAGAATGAAAAAAAGAATTATAGCTTATAGTCTAACTAGAAGCAGTTTATCTATTTGTACATTTAAAAAATGATAAAAGACAGTCTGGGGGCAGCTAGGTGGCGCAGTGGATAAAGCACTGGCCCTGGCTGGATTCAGGAGGACCCAAGTTCAAAGCCGGCCTCAGACACTTAACACTTACTAGCTGTGTGACCCTGGGCAAGTCACTTAACCCCCATTGCCTCTCAAAAAAAAAAAAAGACAGTCTATGGAACAGTGCCCCAAACTAAACCTCTACAGTATAATTGTAAGTCACAAAATTTCCCCCCTTAATCCTCACCTGAATTTCAAGCGTATTATTCCAATTGCTTATCATATGCTATTTTATAGTCTTAACCAAGGAATCGAAATGGCATTATGCTTTGGGGCATTACATACTATATGTTACATGCTTTAGTTCACGCTTTTATCTGAACCATTACTTGTGACCCTTCTACCGCCGACCCCACCCCGGCAAATAGCTAATGAGCAAAATGTGTTGGTCTTCAGAAATGTTTCCTTTGATTCTTCTGTTTCTTGAAAAATAAAACTGTCTTAATATTTATCTGTTTTCGTCTTTACCTTGTAACACATTTACTTTATGGTTATTTTCAACTCAGTACCTTAAAAAAAAAGAAAGGTGATTTTTGATTTTTGTTACAAGTTCTTTTTTTTTTTTTTGCTGGGGAGGTGGGGATGGGGAGGGATGGGGCAGAGGTAGTGAGAGAAGTGTCTAATGTTTCCTAGGAAGCAATGAAGCAATTGTATGTTTTTGGAACTTCAGATTCAAGTTTGCTGTAGATTCTTTTTTGTTTGTTTGTTTTTTGCGGGGCAGTGGGGGTTAAGTGACTTGCCCAGGGTCATAAGGCCAGTAAGTGTCAAGTGTCTGAGGCCGGATTTGAACTCAGGAACTCCTGAGTTCGCCCCCTGCTGTAGATTCTTTGACTAGAGAGAGTCTGCCTCCAGTCCTGCCTGTTCAGTCCAGTTCCTATAAGTCCTGCAACAAAGCAGGAGAAAAACTTGGATCTTTGAAGATTATCATGCTGTAATGTTAGTGACTTTATGATGATTACAACATCTGCAATACTTTAAAAATTGGGTAATGGTCTGAGCACGGACAAGGCTACAAGAGGACTCATCTAATGAGGTGGAAAAGCGATAGCTTTGGATGCCAAAGTATATGATAAACATGGGGAATAATACACTTAATTGAGGCACTGAAAATTTTTTCTAAAAATGAAAGTAAGCTATCTGTCCTATATAATTATACAGGATAGAATGTCTTCCTTCTAAATTCCTTTTAACAGAACAATTTAAAATTTTAGGTTTCTGTTTGAAATGCTCATAGCTGATGTGACTAGAATTAATATCACAGTCATTTTCTTCTTTATTGTGGTACCTTGTTGTAACTCCATAATAAATAACATTCACATACCCTGAGAGTACTTCCCATTTTTTATACAAGCTATTCTAAAAATTGTAGTGCTGTTTTTAAGCTTTTAAAAACTGTTTAAAAAAGCTTTTGGAACACCCTGTATATTTAAGAATTTAAGTCAAGTCACCAAGCATTTATTGAGTGTCTGCAATGTGGCTGGCACTAGGCTAGGCCTTGAGGATACAGAGAAAGGCCCCTAAAAGTCCCTGCTTTCAAGGAAATTACAGCCTAATGGGAGAAACAACCTTCAGACAACTATGTGCCTATTAGATGCATAATAGATAAGGGAGAATGATCTTAGAGGGAAGAGCTGAGATGGGCTAGGAAGAACTGAGATGGGCTTCTGGCAGAAGGTGGGACTTTAGTAGGGATGTGGAGGAAGCCAGGGAAGTTAAGAGGCAGGAATGAGGAGGAAGAGAATTTCAAGCATGGCAGATAAATGCCCTCTTGGCAGAAGGTCAGTCTTATGAGAGGCTCTAGCATAGAGGTTAGGGTCATTGGATAACAGAGGGGAGGCAGGTATAAAATGATTGGAAAGATAGGGATTGACCAGGTTGTAAAGGGTTGTTTCGTTGTTTTCCAGTTGTGTCCAACTCTCTCTGGGTTTTCTTTGGGTTACTAGTGTGCCATTTCCTTCTCCAGTTGCTTTTACAGATGAGGAAATGGAGGCAAGCAGGGCTAAGTGACTCAGCCAGGGTCATGCAGCTAGTAAGGGTCCGAGGCTGGATTTGATCCAAGGCCTGGTGTTCTATCTTTTGCACCACCTAGCTGCCCCCAAGGATCACCTAGTCAACATTTATTAAATGCCTACTATGTAGCAGGCAATGTGCTAATCACTGGGGATAACAACAAAGACCAAAGTCTGCTCTCACTTTCAGGGCTCCCAGTCTCCTGAGGGAGGCACCATGCAAACAATTTTGTACAAACAGAATTGTATGGAGTTACAGCCCTTACAGTACAGGATAAATTGCAGACAATCGGCGGGGGAAAGGCCTGAGAATGAAGGGAGCATGGGCAAAGCTTCCTGCCCAAGGTGGGCTTTTAGCTGGGACTTGAAAGAAGTCGGGAGGCAGACATTCTAGGAACAGTAGACAGCCGTGAAAACCCCGGAGTTGAAGTGTCTGGTTCGAGGAACCTCAGGGAAGTCGGTGTCAGTGGATCGCAGCCTGGAAAGGTCCAAGGAGTGGGTTATGGAGAGCTCTGAAAAGCTGAGGAGAGGATTCGATCCCGGAGGTCGTAGGGAGCTACCAGATACTCTGGGGGGAGGAGGGTGTGTGTGACATGGTCAGATAGTCGCCTTCAGGGCCTCTTTTGGGGTCCTATTAGATGATACAGGAGAAGTTTCTTTTTTCCTCATCGCTTATCATTTTACCTGGGCTCCTTATCCTCTACCCTCTTGGCTCTTTCAGGCCTTTACTCTCTCCGTTATCCCATCCTTCTCTATGATCTTTAATGTTACTTCCTCCATTGGCTGCTTCTTCTCTGCAAGATAGACTGTGATCCTCATCTTGAAAAACGTTTTTCCCTTTCGGCTGCCATCCTATATCCTATAACTGTATGATCATAGATGTTCAAGATGAAAAGGGCGTAGAGGCGGTCCCCCCTCATTATTTGAGGACATTGAGGCCCAGAGTAGATGAGTGATATGCTTAGTCTCTCTTTGATTTCCCTACCAAGCTTCTTCAGTGTCTGGTTTATACCACTGCCTCATTTTCTCAGATCCCAGTTGCACCAGGCAGTTTGGCTTCTACCCCATCATTCTATTGAAGCTTTCTCAAAGGTTACCTCTTAATCTTCATGATCCATTGGCTTCTCTCTGCCTTTTCTTCTTCCTTGCCTTCTCAGGGACATGCCTCATTATTGAACACCATCTCCTTCTCAAAATACTTTTCTCCTTTAAATCCTCAGACTGAATAAAATTTAACCGGAAGTTCTGACCTCATTTAAAACTCCAAAAGTATGTGGAGGATACTACTCAGAGAGACCAGTTACATTTAGTTTGCTTGTGTCCCAAAATCTTTTTGACTTATTTTTTTAACTGTGTGATGCTTTTAATGTCTTTTCAAAGAAATGAAATAAATACTTTTTTTTTTTTTAAGTGAGGCAATTGGGGTTAAGTGACTTGCCCAGGGTCACACAGCTAGTAAGTGTTAAGTGTCTGAGTCCAGATTTGAACTCAGGTGCTCCTGAATCCAGGGCCAGTGCTTTACCACTGCGCCATCTAGCTGCCCCGAAATAATTACTTTTAATGCTTAGAATTGCCTAAAGTGTAAAGTCACACACATTTGTGCTAGTCAAGAGAGAAAATTCTGAGCCCATCTATGTGGGGTTTCTTGTTCAACCTTTTGAGTCCTGCTGCCCAATGTAGAATGTAAGCAGCTAGTAGATTGTAGCACAGTGGACAGGATGTTGGATTTGGTGTCGGGAATGCCACATTCAAATCCTGCCTCTGACACTTATCAGGTGAATGACCCTAGCTGGATGAGTCTTTTATATTCTTTCTTCCTTGGTTTCTGAATCTGTAAAAGTAGACACTTTGCAAACCTTAAAACAGTAGATAAATGCCTAGCATTATACTCCTCTAAAGGCACTGGTATTTGAGTGTACATTCACATTTCTCTATTTTCATTTGCTCAGCTCTCAACCAGTTGAGTGGATGAAGTGAAAACCTTACTTATATATTATTTTATATTTTATTTTTCAGTTTACAAACAGTTGGTTGCATGCCGCCTCCTGTTTCTTCTGCAGTGATCTTAACCAAAGCTGTTGGTGGGAATGAGGTGAGTCCTGGGGCCAACTTATTTTAAAAATAAAATGGGTATTCCTTGTCAGTACATATTTTCCACAGAATCTTAGGGTTGGAAATGACCTCAGGTGCCATCTTGCTTAATTGTCCAACTAGATCATGAGTCCTCTCAAACACATTCCTGACAAGCAGTCATTCAACTTTTGTTTGAACACCTTCAATGAGGGGGATGCTACTACTTCTCAAGGCACCCCAGGACACTTTGGTAGAGTTCTGATTGATAGAGAGTTTTTCTTTGCATCAAGCCGAAATTTTACCTCTTTAAATCTTCTGCTCATCTTTTCTAATTCTGCTCATAAGGGTCATATCACAGAGCTGGGGATGGGCAACAAAGGATGGGGTGGAATTTACCATAGCAGATTTGTTTTTATTTCTTGTAAAAAATAATTAATTGATATCGTTTTATAACACATTTATGATTGAACACAATCCCTTTTCCTTACTTCCCTCCTTAGCAAATTATGAAAGAAGTAGGTGCATTCATATGTTAGGATGATGCTGAAACATATACTAAAGGGTAGAATCTGGGATTCATGAAAAATAAAGAAGGGAAATGGATAAATTAAGGATGATTTCATGATGTTTGATGAAGTAGTATAATGGATTAAGGAAATTTAGTAACAAAGGAGCCCAGTAGAACTGGATTTTCTCCACCTTTAAGGTGATAAGCAAAAACTAAGCTGGTTTATAACAAAATTGGAAGAAACTAGGATGGCTAAAGGGGAAAAAAATAATCAAGCAGTGTTAAAAGCTGTTGGAGTGATTTCCAAAGGGAAAATTAGGGAATTTTTCCAGAATAGTAATAATATAAATTTGGGGAAAGTCATCCAAACAAACCTGGAATGAAATAGAAGGCTGTGTCTGTGTTACACAGACATTTGCAAGATGACTGCAGGTCTCAGTTTAAATGGTTATTAAGTGAATATGGTTCTATCTCTCACCTGTGTAAGGCTTCCCTTTGTTGATACAAGCCATATCCCCTCGTACTTTTGCAGACGAGTTAGTGAGTTGCTAGAGTCCAAAAATTTCAGCATGTGGTAGCCCAAGATCAGGGGCATCCCTGAACTTCGTTGGGTTAGTTCTTCAGTGACAAACACAAAAACAAAAGCAGAAGGCATTAACAATTTAAAAAATTGTGCAGGGTGCTTTCAGCTCTTCTAGGACACCCTAGAATCTAAGGTGATGTTCTTCATACTTTGCCTATCAACCAAAATTGATTAAGTCATAGCACATACATGAAAGTAGAAGTGACAACAGAAGGAATGAAAGTGAATACTATATGTTAGGTGGTTGAAATAAAAAAAAAATTACTTTGTTTTAAGCCAACCAACACATTATTGATCAGAGGCTGACAACCAATAGAATGTCTAGCTGGACCAAGCTCTTTATACCACCTCCCACCATTTGGATTCATGCTGTAGAGACAGACATAGCCATGGTGCCCCAGGGACACAAATGACAATGGGAAAATATGCTTTAGTTCTATCAACCTTAAGAGGGGGACAAAGGAAATTATTTTTTATTAAATGGAGAAAGAGAACCAATAACAGACGGCAGATACTTTTTATAAAAAAGTCAATCGTAATTTGATAACCAGAGAAAGCTGCACAGGGAATTGGGGATAGACCAGGAGGAAACACAATCAAGGTTACATAGTTGATTGTCCTTTCCTTTCCTTTCTTCTCCTTTCCTTTCCTCTCTTCTTTTCTTTTCTCTTCTTTTCTTTCCTCTTTCATTGTTTTTACATTTAGAATTTTGTGGGTTGGCTGCTTTATATAAAATAGTGGGAGGAAATTAAATGATTGAGGCAAGATTCACTTTAATTAGTGCAATGTTAGGAAATATTTGCAAATAAATTTTGGTTTATTATTAGTAGTAGATAGAGAAACATTTTTTATCATTTTTTCATTTTATCATTATCTTCATTTTTATCAAGTTATGTTTTAAAAGTTGTTTTGTAAATTACTTTGGATTTAGAACACATTTCTCATAAAAGTAATATTTTAAATGGTGGATGGGTTTTGAGGCCAGTCTTTTCTCTTCTATTTAGTCTATAATATAGCAGTACTATTCTTTCCCCTGTGTGCTGAATTTGGGGAGTGGGAAGCCATTCAATGCAAAAGCAAGGGAGGGGAGAAAGAAGCAAATTGGCTTCTTTCTTGGCACCATGCCAATCTCCAGCAAAATTTGAAATGTTCAAAGTTGATCTTTGGTCTTATTCCATCTTCCAGAGTACCTTTCTTTGAGACTTAGTAGCTCACATGTAGATGAATGGAAAGTTAAACATAATCATGGTTCATTATCTGATTAAAAGCCAAATGATGGCTGCAGGAAATAGGTGCTCTTTTGGGATGCTGGCCGGCCGGCCGGTCAGGGAAGGGTTCATAGAGGAGGCAGTAGTTGATCTAGTAGGACTTGGTCAGTGAAGAGATGGCAAGGTAGATAGACAGCATGGAGGAAGACTCTGGGTGAGTAGCGCAAGTCTGTAGAACCCTTTGTCTGGCCCAAGTGAAAGTTTTATGTTGAGAAATACTGATCATAAGCTTGGAAAAGTCATTTGGCCCCAAAGTGCATAGGACTTTGATGACCAGGCGCAGGAATTTGTGTTGTATCCTGTGGGTTGGTTATGGGGAAAGATGAGATCCCAGGATAGACTCATTTTTATAAGTCTTTTCATTTTATCTCTTGTGATATGGCCATTTACATTCTAGCAAAGTGTGATCTACTTAGATTGTTCTCCTGGGAGATCAATGTACAACTGCTCAAAAGGTTGGATATGAAGAGTAATTATAGACAGCTCACTGTTAAATGGGGAGATTTATCCAATGATGCCCTATGGGGGAGGATAGCCAGTTGTGAGCCCACGATTAATTCATTTTCTTAGATAATGGAATAGAGAATGAGCTCTTAAAATCCAGAGGTTTTACTAACTTCCATGGAGGTTCCCTAGAATTTTAGAAAAGATTAGAATTAGAGTGCCCCTGATCAATTTGGAGAAGTGTTTAGAAATAAACAGGCTGGCTCTCATTGTAGAAAAATGAAAAATATTCATCTTTAGGAAAACATTATGTAAATTACCATAACCGAGAATAAATAGAAAGTACCATTTGTGACCATATTTTTCTTATTTTGCAATTGCTTTTTTGCCTTTAAAACATTTTTATTGATGTCTTTTTTAAACATAACCTATATTTCTTATATATCCCTCCTCCCTCTCCCAGAGAGCCATCCCTTAGAACAGTGACTCAGAAAATAGAAAAAAAAAGAGTTCAAGAAAACTAACCAAATACATCAACCACGTCTCACATAAGCAGTGTTCCATGCCCATAGTCCCACACTTCTGCAGAGAAAAGGAGGAAGTGTATGCTTATCATGTCTCTTCTTTGTGGCCAAGTTTGATTATTTTGGTCAGCATCCAGTTTCAAGGATTTTGTTCTTTCCATTCACATTATTGTAGTCATTGTAAATATTTCCCCCTGGTTGTTCTTATTTATGCATTACTTTATTTTAAAATTTTTTTATGTTTTTGCTTTAAGCTTAATGACTTTTTTCTTTTTAAAATTTATTTTATAATATTTTATTTTTTCCAATTACATGCAAAGATAGTTTTCAACATTCATTTTTGTAAGATTTTGAGTTCCAAATTTTTCTCTCCCTCTACCCAGCCCCATAGCCAGCAATCTGATATAAATTACAATCATGTTAAACATATTTCCCCATTAGTCATGTTGTGAAAGAAGAATCAAAACGAAAGGAAAAAAACACACAAGAAAGAAGAAACAACAACAACAAAAGTGAAGATAATGTGGTTCAATCTTCATTCAGATTCCACAGTTCTTTTTCTGGATGTAGAGAACATTTTTTTATCATCAGTCTTTTGGGATTTTCATGTATCTTTCTTTGTATTGCTGATAAGAGCTAAGTCTATCACAGTCGATCATCATACAGTGTTGTTGATACTGTGTACATTGTTCTTTTGGTTCTGCTCACTTCACTCAGCATCAATTCATGTAAGTCTTTCCAGGTTTTTCTGAAATCTGCCTGCTTATCATTTCTTATAGCACAATAGTATTCTATTACATTCATATACCACAGGTTGTTTAGCCATTCCCCAATTTATGGGCATCCCCTCAATTTCCAATTCTTTGCCAAATTATGCATTACTTTAAAACATTTTTGATACCTTCTTTTTTATGTCAGAATCATTTGCTGATATTACCCCCCTGGGCCCCACACTGTGCCCTTCCTTGAAATAAACAAAATTCTTAAGAAAAAACAACAGATAAAATGATCATGTGTGATGATAACCTAATTCCTCTGCCTTTTTTTCTAAGAGGAAGAAAGTGGGTTTTACCTCAGTTGTTTAGTACCAAGATTGTTCCTTGCAGTTACTATAAAGGGAGTGCTTTTCAGTGTTATTTTTGTTTACGTTATTGTATATTCTCATGGTTCTTCTTGCTTTACTCTGTATTAATTCATACATGTCTTCCTAGGTTTCTCTGAATTCCACCTATTTCCTATGCCTGATTTACAGTAATATTCCATTATATTTACTGTGTGTGTGTGTGTGTGTGTGTGTGTGTGTGTGTGTGTGTGTGTGTGTGTGTATCTTACAGCTTATTCAACTATTCTACCTTATGTGGGAACCCGGTTTATTTGTGTATTTTTGCTACCATAACAAGTGATGCTACAAATTTGGCGGTTATGTAGGAACTTATTTTCTTTGACTTTCTTGGAGTATGTACCAAAAGTGAATCAAAGGGTTAAAAGTGAGTGTTTTTTTCCCCCCATAATATGTTAATGAAATGAGTTAGGGATCTTTGTAGGCTTTGACAAGGAGTAATGTAAACTGGTAAGATATTTGTGATAGAATAAGGTAGGATGATAATAGTAAAAATGTCAGGGAAAACTTAGATTTAGTTAATAAATTATGAATCTTATACCAATTACACATTGTATTGTTGGAATTATACCATCACTTCAGTGTTTATTATATTATACAACTTAGACATAATTTTTGCACAGTGACTTTTCACATTTGTCAGTTCACCCTGCTTAATTAACAATTTTAATGAAAGTACTGTGTATTGGTGCTGCTTGCTAATTGCGTACTGTATTGGTTACCGTTTGGGGTCACAACATGAGAAGGCTTTCTAATTTTCCTGAAAATTGTTCCTGGGGAAAAATGACTTGTGTTTTTAAGTTTGATGTCGTATGAGTGTAAGGTGTCATTCTAATTAGAGGTTTTCATTTGATTCCTACAAAAGCTGTATATGCTGCATTTATTTGAAATGAAAAAGCCTTTTGTGTTCAATTCAATTCAGTAATTCTTTATTAAACATCTACTGTGAGCAAGAATAACATCGTATTTGGAGTCATGAACACTTGGGTTCAAATCTTGGCTTTGCCACTTAAAACCGGTGTGACTTTGGGTTAATTTTCTTACTTCTAGGCCTCAGTGTCTTCATATATAAAATGCGAAGATAGCCTACATTAAAAAATAATGATAGTTAACTATTATTATTGCATAGCATTTTATGGTGTGCAAAAAACTTTACAAATGTCAACTTATTTGATTATCCCAACAACCTGTGAGGTGGGTGCTATTGTTATTCTCATTTCAACAGATGAGGAAACTGAGGCACGCAGAGTTTAGATGACTTGCCCAGAGTCACAAATCTAGTTAAGTGTCTTAGGCTTGATTTGAACTAATGTTTTCTGATTCCAAGTCCTTTGCTCTATCTAGATGCCTTGTAATTTCTTAGGTTTCCTTCTTGCTCTAGATTGATCATTCTTAAAAGATGAAATAGGCAACTAATTTACATTCTATGGGGAGGATACAATTTATAGGTAAGTAACACTACTACTAGGAAAATTGAGGAGGGAGTACTAACCAACGGTGGGAATCAGAGAAAGTTTCACATAATAGTCACACCTGAGGGAAGGTAGACAAGACTTCTGAGGGGTGAAGAAGAGGAAGAGAAGTATATCCTCAGCATTGGAGAGGGCTCTTGCAAATGCATGTAGGTGAGGATGTTGTCATGTTGAAGGAAGACCTAATCTTCCAGTTTGGCTAGAATAGAGTTTGTGAAGGGGAGCATCTTAAAGCAACATCGTTGATGGAAAGAATGCATGTATGAAATGACATTATGTAAATTCACTGTTCATACTGTCTCTTAAGGTTGGTTCTATACCCTTGAAATATACTTAGATATTAGCTTTCAAAGGATTTTTATCAGCGTAATGCACATTGTTATTTACATTAGTGTAATGTATGAATAATTTAAATTTTTAAATGGTTCCATGTTTGTTTCTCATAAATATTGGTTCATTTCTTTACTTTTTTATTTTTTTTGGTAAGGCAATTGGGGTCAAGTGACTTGCCCAGGGTCACACAGCTTGTACGTGTCAAGCGTCTGAGGTCGGATTTGAACTCAGGTCCTCCTGAATCCAGGGCCGATGCTTTATCTACCGTGCCACCTAGCTGCCCCCATTTCTTTACTTTTTAACTGTCTGTGGTACTATTTCCCTATGTGCCTTTCTTGACTTTATCAATTATTTTGTTACCTTATCTGAGGTTGATTTCAGCTTCTGCTTTTTATAGTAACTTGAAGCATAATAGATTTTGTTCCATCCCTTTAGTTCTACTCTGAATGTGTCTTTATATTTTAAATATATTTCTCATCGTACTGTGCAGCAAATTGTCGGTATGTTTTTCTTATCCATTGCTTTTCTTGGGAAATATTTCTTTGAAAGTTTGTTTTGTAACTTCACAGTTTTTGTTAGTTTTTCTATGTACCAGGTAGAAGATGTAGGTTGACATATTACCATATAAATTGGCTGCACTACTGGAAAAAGGAGGGTTAATTTGTTTGGGAGGGGTAATTAACTGAAATAAGGAAGAAACATTTACAGACAACAGTGCCAATAAGGCAGTCAAGAGATCACTGCCCTTGGAAGGAAAAAAGTCAAGGAATCAATAAGAATTTATAAAGCACCTGTTATAATTTATAAGGCAGACCTTCTGTTAGGTGCTGGGGATATATGAACAAAGAATAACACAATTCCTCCTCACAAGGGACTTATTTTCTATTGGGGGTGACAACAAGTGCATATTAAAATACATCATAAATATGAATTGTATAAGTGCACAAATGTACAAAGCAGTTAGAAAAATAGGAGCTAGGTACTTGAACTCTTAACAAGTCCTATGTCTTCTTGGATCTTGCAGTTTTTCCCAATATAGCTCAAGACAGATCATGCATAGATGTATGCTTGTTGAAAACTGTCTCTATGTATATTACCTTTAAATATAGTGTCATTAATGTTGATAAATTCAGAGTTATAATTTGGGGGAAAATAAAACTAAAGAAAAGAAAAAGTGTGTTAACCTTACTTAGTTTTAGCCACTGCTTGAGGCTTAGGTTTCCTTCTTTGACTTATGAAAACAAAAGAAAAATGGATAGAACCCTAATTCAATGCCTAGAGGTTTTTTCCAAATCATATTTCATAAGCCATTTTAAAGCTGAATATGCACATTTAAATATACAAAGTGAGAATTTTGCTAGCAAAGAACTATAACTGAGGAGTGTTATCAATTAGGGAATGATTGAACAGATTGTTATATGAATGTGATGAAGTTTCAGAGAAACCTAGGAAGACTTGTATGAACGGATGTAGAGTGAAGTGAGCAAAACCAAGAGAATAGTTTATGTAATGACAGTATTGTAAAAAAAAAAACAAAACCCAAAATAATCTCAGAGACTTAAGAACTGTGATCAGTGCAATGACCAACCACAATTCCAATGAAGCATGCTACCTACTTCCTGACAGTTGATAGACTACACATATTTTTAAAGATATAACCATTGTTTTGCTTGATTACGCATCTTTGTTACAGGGCTTTTGTTTTTCTTTTTCAGTGTGTGTATGTGGGGGTGTGGGGGTGGTGATGGGAGGAAAGTATATTTGTTTATTGAAACAAATTAAATTTAAATAAAAAACCCTGCAAACTCAACACTTTCTCTACTATCTTACCCTGCTTTGAGTGTTTGGCTGAAGGGAAGGATGTATTTCTAGTTGTACTTTAATTGGAATATTTTCATTGGTAAATTAAAGGGTTTATAAACATTGATAGTCTATCAGAAATTCATGACACGGCAGAAAAGAAATACTTTGATCCTTGCTCTTCATGAAGCAGGAAGGTAATGAGTTGAAAATATATGTGTTTTCAGTTCCATCTTCAGGATTAGTTCCCCACTCTTTTCAAAGGAAACCTCAAGTGTCTCCTGGGCAAAGAAAATTATTACATGAGGTGAACTCTTTAAGTCATAGACCAAGGTCGTGGCAGCTGGAGTGTATTTCAAAAAGGTTTTCTGTCTGCTTGGAAAGCAAATGAAGTTCTCATTACTAACTTTAAAATTACGCTTATGAGAGAGTTTTTGTTGGAGGTGAAAGATCAAGTTCATCATAGACCAACTAGAGTCTGAAAGTTCAGTGTCTGGCATATCATCACAGCATGAAAGATTGCCTGGTGATTGTGCATCATCAGTGGGGAGTTAATAGTGCGAATCCTAGGCATGAAGATGAGATTCCTTAAAACATTTATAAAGGTAGTTACTGTCAGGTGGAATGCTTGTGGCATTTCAGAAGCATGAAGTTCTTTCTTTCACTCTGGCTCTCTGGCTTAGATTCAATAAGCCACCAAGCCTTTCTGGTTTTGTTTTTTAATTTAATTTTCCTGTAAATTTTATTTATTTTTTATTCATCATGCATTATTTTACTTGTTTTTATTTTATTTTTCTGTAAAAGGTTTAAATAATGAGCCAGATTATCTTTAGTGCCCCTGGCCTTAATAATAATAATAATAATTTTCCATATAATAATTTATATAGTGATGTCAGGTTTACAAAGTTGCTTTATGCACATCATCTCTTTGGATCCTCACAGTAACCCTGTGAGGTAGGTGCTGTTATTATCCTTACTTTATGGTTGAGGCAACTGAGATTTAGTGGCTTGTTCAGGCTTATACATTTGGGAAGTGTCTGAGGTAAGAGTAGAACTCGGGTCATCCTGATTTCAAGTCCAGTGTCCTGTGTAGTATTCCATGTGGTCTCTAGTATCACTCCCCAGTGGCATACCCGAGGAACCTGGTGCCCCAGTGCTAGTGGAATATATGATAGAGATTGTCTTGTCCAACTTGCACATTTCATAGATGGCCAAGATCAGACCCAAATGGCAGAGCTGAGATTTGACCCCCAGTTATGTGATCTCTGACTCAGGACTCTTCTTATTATGCCATGTAGTCTCCTTGGAAGGAGGGGGTGGTGACAGCACTCTGCTCTTCAGCCTTTTCTTTGGAAGAAAAAGATGGAATGTCCCTTCTTTCAACACTTGGGCATCCAGAGCAGCAGCATCTGGAGACAACAACACTTTTCCCCACTCCCCCATCTGAGACAACTTCCCTGTCACATGTTTTGGGTCAGACTAGGATGCTTGGAGGCATCAGGAGCCATGCTTCCTGATAGATTTTATGTGCTTCATACTACGCTGCTACTGTAAGCATAGTTATGGATTTACTAGGAGGTCAGGTGTTTTGAGGAGGCAAATTATCTCTTACACACATATATGTGTATATATACATATATGTATCTATTAAAATTTCCTATACATAATATGGACATACACACATAAATGTATTAAAACTTACTGTACACAATTGGCACAGAAGTGTTTTCATTTTCTGAAATGATGATTTTGAGGATTCTCAGTGTGGAGATTAGCATCTCTCAGGTGGCTAGTAGTCTTGTTGCAAACAGATCTGGAAGATGTGAATTTCAGATCTGGGGGCTGCTTATTCGAAAAACTTTTTGGGAATCACAGACTCCCATATTTTTACAAATACTTTATACTGCGGTTTAATTCCATGACATGCCCTCAAAGGATCATAAAACTAGAAGGGAGTATAGAGATTATCTAGTGTAATTCCTTGTTTTATTTTATTTTCAAGTATCTTATTTTAATTTTATTAACAAACGAGTTTAATAGACTACACACATATAAACACTTTGCAAACCTTAAAGTACTATATACAAATACTTACAGTTATTATTTTTAAATTATTATTTTACAAATGAGGAAACTAAGATCCAGAAAGCTTAAGTGATTTTTTTTATGGTTACATTGCTAGTAAGTAGCGCTGTCAGGATTTGAACTTAGGTTCTTCTGATCTCCAATTATATGACCTGCATCATTCAACCTCCCTGCAGTAATTGGCTCTTTGCCCCCAAGCTTTCTGTCTGTCAGCTGAGGATGGAAAGTTCTTTCAGCTTCTGTGCCACCTGCTTTCCCCTTTACTCGTGATTATCCACTAAGTGCTAAAGCCATACACTGAATTTTTAATTTTCCATGTAAATTATGTCCTTGAATCATGATGCAGACCCACATGTATTGAACTCTAGGATGGATGGCTCCACGCTTGATATTTTGGGTCTTGTCAAAATATTCCAGTTCGATTTGAGTATTTGACTGAAGGGAAGGATGCATTTCTGATGAGACAGTGAGACGACGGTCTCATGCCATCAAACCTTTGGCTTCCAGATCAGATATTTATGATCCCATGGGAACCACTCTATTGGGTCACTGCTCTGTTGGGTGGTCAGTGTGTTGTGCATCATCTTTTCTGTGTGACACTTTCTCTGGCAGGGTGCCTTAAATACTTCTGTCAGCTCTGATCTCTTCTCCCTGTCTAATAGAATCAGTGATATTTGGTCCAGCCTCATGCTGAAGGACATTATTGTACCATGAAAACCTGAAAGTTCCCCTGCCAGAGAGCCCTTTTAGGAAGCAGGATAAAAGGGGCGAATAGTCAGCAGCTGAACAGGGAAGTGTAACAGCTAATATCAATGATAGCTAACATTTATGTAATGTTTTGAGGTTTGTGAAGCACTTCACATATATTATCTAATTTGATCCTCACAACAATCCTGAGAGGTAGGTGCCATTTTACAGCTGAGGAAACTGAGGCAGAGAGATGAACCGATTTACCCTGGGATCACATAGCTAGTATGTGTCTGAGGCTGGGTTTGAACTCAGGTCTTGCTGACTGGAGGCCTAGCACTCTATCCATTGTGCTGCCTAGCCACCTAACTTCCTATATTTATTGATGAGGAAAAAGTGTCCCAGAGCTGGGAAGGGGCCTCATTTATGCCAGAGGTCACAGGGGTAGGAGACAGCTGAGTCTTCCAACTCTAAATTCAGTGTTGTATTCACTATATTACAGACTCCAACTCCTGATCTTTCTCATTCTCTCTGTCAACCATTGGACTGTTTGGTCCGTAAATTAAGAATCTGAGTTACTGGTGTGAGGTGACAGTCCTCCACAAGAGCAAGGGATATTTTCTGGATGTGCCTTTGGGGTTTAGAAAGCAACAGACTAGATGCCGAGCTTGGGATGCCCCTGCCCTTCCCCCATGCTTAAAAAAACAAGCCCTTATTTGACCCTGTCATCCATGGCATCCAGTAGCCATGGGCAATCACCAAGGTTTTGTCCAGGCTCCCTGCTCCCCTGCCTTGATACACTTAGGCTTGTGATCTCACCAGCTCCCATGGGCTTAATTATTTTTTTAAAGTATTTTATTATTTTCCACTTACATGTAAGGATAGTTTTAACATTTGCTTTCATAGGATTTTTAGGTCCAAATTTTTTTCCCACCTTCCCTTCCCTCCCCCCTCCCCACGACGGAAAGCAATCTGATATAGGTTATATATATGTACAATCACATTAAACATTTTTCTTCAATAACCATATTGTGAAAGAAGAATTGGAGCACAAGGAAGAAGCCTCAAAAAAGAAGGAAAAAACCAGCCCCAAAGTAGAAACAGTATGGTTCAATCTGCATTCATAATCCACAGTTCTTTTTTCTGGATGTTGAGAACATTTTCTATCACAAGTTCTTTGAAATTGTTTTGGATCATTGCACTGCTGAGAAGAGCCAAGTCTATCACAGTTGATCATCACACAATGTTTCTGTTACTGTATACAAAGTTCTCCTGTTCTGCTCCTCTCACTAAGCATCAGTTCATATAAGTCCTTCCAGGTTTCTCTGAAATACTCCTGTTCATCATTTCTTACAGCACAATAGTATTTCATTACATTCATATACCACAACTTGTTCAGCCATTCCCCAATTGCTGGGCATTCCCTTGATTTCCGATTCTTTGCCACCACAAAGAGGGCTGCTATAAATATTTTTGTACATGTGGGTCCTTTTCCCTTTTCTATGATCTCTTTGGGCTACAGACCTAGTAGTGGTATTACTGGGTCAAAGGGTATGAGCAGCCTGTAGCCCTTTGGACATAGTTCCAAATTGCTCTCCAGAATGGTTGTATCAGTTCACAGCTCCACCAACAATGCATTAGTGTTCCAGTTTTTCCACAGCTTCTCCAACATTTATTATTTTCTTTTTTTGTCATATTAGCTAATCTGATAAGTGCGAGGTGGTACCTCAGAGTTGTTTTAATGTGCATTTCTCTCATCAATAGTGATTTAGAGCATTTTTTCATATGGCAATAGATAGCTTTGATTTCTTCATCTGAAAACTGCCTGTTCATATCCTTTGACCATTCCTCAATTGGGGAATGACTTGCATTCTTATACATTTGATTTAGTTCCCTTATATTTTAGAATGAGGCCTTTATCAGAAATACTGGCTGTAAAAATTATTTCCCTGCTTTCTGCTTCCCTTCTATTTTTGGCTGCATTGCTTCTGTTTGTACAAAAACTTTTAAATTTAATGTAATCAAAGTCATCCATCCTGCATCTCATAATATTCTCTATCTCTTGTTTGGACATAAATTGTTTTCCTTTCCATAGATCTGAGAGGTAAACTACTCCTTCCTTTCCTAACTTACCTATGGTATCATCCTTTATGTCTAAATCATGTACCCATTTTGATCTTATTTTGGCATATGGTATAAGATGTTTGTCTATGCTTAGTTTCTGCCATCCTATCTTCCAGTTTTCCCAGCAGTTTTTGTCAAATACTGAGTTCCTATCCCAGAAGTTGGAGTCTTTGGGTTTATCAAACAGTAGATTACTCTAGTCATTTACTACTGTGTCTCCTATGCCTAACCTATTCCATTGATCCACCATTCTATTTCTTAGCCAGTACCAGATAGTTTTGATGACTGCCGCTTTATAGTATAACTTCAGATTTGGTTTGGCTAGCCCACCTTCCTGTGCATTTTTTTTCATTAGTTCCCTTGATATTCTTGACTTTTTGTTCTTCCAGATGAATTTTGTTACTATTTTTTGTAACTCTATAAAATAATTTTAGGTAGTCTGATTGTTTTGGGCACTGAATAAGTAAATTAATTTAGGTAGAATTGTCATTTTTATTATATTAGCTTGGCCTATCCATGAGCAATTGATATTTTTTCCAATTATTTAGATCTGATTTTATTTGTGTGAAAAGTGTTTTGTAATTGTGTTCATAGAGTTCCTGGGTTTGTCTTGGCAGGTTGATTCCCAAGTATTTTATATTATCTACAGTTACTTTAAATGGAATTTCTCTTTCTATCTCTTGCTGCTGAGCTTTGTTGGTCATGTATAGAAATGCTGATGATTTATGTGGGTTTATTTTATATCCTGCAAGTCTGCTAAAGTTGTAAATTATATTAAGTAGTTTTTTAGTTGATCCTCTAGGATTCTCTGAGTATACCAGTATATCATCTGCAAAGAGTGATAGTTTTGTTTCCTCCTTGCCTATTCTAATTCCTTTAATTCCTCTTTCTTCATCACACAGCTAGTAAGTATCAAGTGTCTGAGGTCAGATTTGAACTCAGGTCCTCCTGAATCCAGGGTGGGTGCTTTATCCACTGCGCCACCTAGCTGCTCCCTCTAGTATTTTGTTTTTGTTTTTTGCGGGGCAATGAGAGTTAAGTGACTTGCCCAGGGTCACACAGCTAGTAAGTGTCTGAGGCCAGATTTGAACTCAGGTCCTTCTGAATCCAGGGTGGGTGCTTTATCCACTGCGCCACCTAGCTGCCTCTAGTGTTTTTTAATAGGAATGAGTGCTGTATTTTGTCAAATGCTTTCTCTGCATCTATTGAGATAATCATATGATTTTGGTTGGTTTTGTTATTGATGTGGTTGATTATGTTAATAGTTTTCCTAATGTTGAACCAGCCCTGCATTCCTGGTGTAAATCCCACCTGGTCATAGTGTATTGTTCTGGTGATCACTTGCTGTAATCTTCATGGGTTTAATTACGATATCTATTCAGATGATTCCCAGGGATGTCTATTCAGCCCTAACTCCTCTCCTGAGCAAAGGACTTTGTGTTTGCCTTTGTATCCCCAGATGTCTGGCACATAGCAAATGCTCACTGAATGCTTATTGGCTGGATTACTGACCAAGTGAAAATTTCAGTAGGTTTACCCAGGGTCATTGACTCACTTGTAGAGGCTGAACCTGCTGCACTTGGGGTCTTGATTGCCTCCTTCATCAAGACCTGTCCCCATCTGCTCCAAGCCCCAGGTGTTGGACTCCTCATGCCCTTTAAAAGTGTAATGGAAGCACAATTTTTCTTTTGGATTCAGCCCCTGGCTTTCCAGATACTTTTCCTGCCTTAGATTCATAGACTGCTGCAGATGGAAGGTGAACTAGTGTATCTTGCCAGTTTGCAGGAAGCCTCTGGGAAGGCCAAGCTTCACAGGTCAAGCATTTGCCAGAGCCCCCTGGGAAGCTCCTGGCAGTGTCCTCTGTCAGGGAAGATGCTGCTTGTGCCCGTGACAGGAGCACATCGTCCCGTCCATTAGCCTTCCTGGCCCTCTGAGAAAGGCTAGCTTTGTATCCAGAGGACCTGGGTGCGGGTTCTGACTGTGCCTTTGTCTGTTGTCTGCGCAGTCTTGTTTGGGAGAGTCATTTCAACCTCTATAAGCCTTAGTGTCCTCAGCTGTAAAATGAGGGGGCTGACAAGATGATCTCTGAGGTCTCTTCGAGCTCTCTGCCCTTCGAACGCTCTAGGGATCCGATCAGCCTTTCCCATAACTTCCTTGCTGCCTGTGCTCAGCTGAGTTAACTGCCTTGATCATCTGAGTCGTGCATACTGTGACTACTTACCGTGACACTTGATAACATAAAGAAATTTGTGGTTGATGGTGAGTTGTTTTAGTTTTGTCCAACTCTGTAACTGCTTTTGGGGCTTTCTTAGCAGAAATACTGGAGTGGTTTGCCATTTCCTTCTCCAGGTCATTTTACAGATGAGGAAACTGAGGCAAACAGGGTAAAGAGACTTGTCCAGGGCCACACAGCTAGGGAGTTTCTGAGGGCAGATTTGAACTCACATCCTCTTGACTCAGTGCTGGCACTCTATCCCCTGTGCCACTTGGCTCCCCAACAGAAACACTTTCACGATAATATGAATGGTATGAAAAACACAGAAATGAATAACAATAGCTAACACTTGTATAGTGATTAAGGTTTGCAAAGCACTTTACAAATATTACCCCATTTGATGCCCATGACAGCCCTGGGAGGGAGGTGCTATTGTGAATCTTCTTTTTGCAGTTGAGGATACTGATATGGGTTAAGTGACATACCCGGACAATTTCAAACTCAAAATTTTTTTAAAAAAATGAATGAATGTTGCAAAAAAATTTGACAGTCCCTCTCTTTTGAAAAAAATTTTTTATATTTATCTTATACATTAATATTTTAGTTTCTTTTCTCTGCTGCAAAGTATTGCCCCAGTCGTATGGGACATTAAACACAGGCTGTCTAAGTCACTGTGAGTCACGTTAAATTCTAAGAGTCTGGAGAAAGTGGTGATTCAGGTTAGCCACAGGGAAGCTGATAGATGCTGTGCTTTTGGCCTGTTCTGCTCTCATCCTCCTCCTGTAAATATTGTTCCTTCTTTTTATAGGTCGTTGTTGGGTTTGTTTGTTTTGAGGTTTTTGCTTTTATTGGGGGGCCCTAGTGGCCATTAGGTTTTTTCCTTAAGAACTGGAAATGTTGGCTGAAGTTTTGTCTGTGTCTTTTGATACCAGGACTGCCCCCCTATTTGAGGGGGGTATGTTTTCTTTATTCCTTGGTATACCCTCATTTTTTTTTTGAGCAAACAAACCCCACCCCAAAACCTGAACTAAAAATGTCTTTCTTTACTTGTTTCTTAGATGTATGATGGTCATTTGTTATTTTACAGTGTGCTGTGGCAACTGCGACACTTCATCATTTTAGTAACCTTTATTCCATTGGTTACAGCATTCAGTTTACAGATATTTATTAAGTGCCTACTATATGTAAAGCCTTGGGCTAGGACCTGGGCTAAGGAGACAAACATGAAGTGACTTCCTGCCCAGGAGGACTTTATTTCTACTTACCAGTGGCAGATAAAAACATGTACATAGATAAGGGAATTTGGGGAGGGAGAGAGTACTGACACAGGGTTGGAATGCTGAATTCAGGGAATGGCAAGGAGGACAGTTTGGCAGCAACCTAGAGTGCATGAAGGGCAATAAGATGAAATAAGTCTAGAAAGGTAGGTGAAAGCTAGATTGTGAAGATCTTTGTGTATCCGATGGAAGAATTTGGATTTTGTCTTAGAAATACTGGAAAGGCAGCATATGGTAATGGATAGAGTCTTGAACTCAAGAGCCAGAAAGAGCTGGGTTCAAACTCCATCTGTGACTCGTACTAGCTAGGTGGCCCTTGGGCAAGTCACTTAATTTTCTTAAGTTTCTTCTCTGTAAAATGAGGAGGGTGGATCAGATGGCCTCTCAGGTCCCTGCTAGCTCTAAGTGAGATTTTGGAGCTGGGGGGGGTGGGGCGGGGGGGGGGGGTCATCTTCAAATTTGTGTCTTAGAGTTATAAAATTTAGTTCTGCCCCAAGATACTCTCAAAGATTAGATGTGGCAGAGCATTCCCAGTGAAGCAAAATTGTATCTGTATCAAAGTCCTTTTGCCACCCTCCAATAACAACCTTACTGGTGTGAGATTTAAAATTGGATATGCAAGCATTAAACTCCCCCTTTAACTTTTCCCCTTATATATATCTCCCAGACCACTAAGAAAAAGAAGCCTCTGAGCTTTAATCAGTGAGGGATTAGCTTTTATTGTTTGGGAATTAATTAGACAACAAAAAGGTGATACCAATTAGGGAAATAGGAAAGTAGAAATACAAATGAATAATCTTAGATCTAAGCTTAGTCTGTATTCCATTATAAAACTCACTGAATCCCAAACTGCCTGCCAGGCCAAGAACCAGCACACACTGCTGCCACAGCTAAGCTGAGATGCCCTAGTGAGAGAGCCGACTTCCGTTCCACCCTCAGTTTTTTGTTTTTTTTTTTAGTGAGGCAATTGGGGTCAAGTGACTTGCCCAGGGTTACACAGCTAGTAAGTGGGTGCTCTATCCACTGCGACACCTAGCTGCCCCCCCCTCCACCCTCAGTTTTTAAACTGCCGTCTGTCCCAGAAGCACAGCGTGCTTGGCCCGCTCTCCCAGCAGCAGCAGGCGCACAGCCGTTCGTCGAGGTCTCTTCCCCAAAAGGGCAGTACTTCAAAAGCCATTTCAGTAGCATGTGCTCAACTCTCAAATTATTAAGCTAAAACTTCTGTTTTTTACCACACTGGACAGTAACCAAAACATTTCTGCCTTATGCCAAAGTTCCCTCTTCAGCTCAACTCTTTGGGTCATCAGGATTTTTTTTTTTTTTTGGGCGGGGCAATGGGGTTAAGTGACTTGCCCAGAGTCACACAGCTGGTAAGTGTCAAGTGTCTGACTTGAACTCAGGTACTCCTGAATCCAGGGCCAGTGCTTTATCCACTGCGCCACCTAGCCGCCCCAGCTCAACTCTTTGGAAGAGGCCTTGGAGCAATAGAAACAGGGTACACTAATAAACTGTATACTAGGATGGCCTGCATGCAGGCCATGTGTTAACTTTGAAAACCACATCTTGACATGATCCGTGTTTTTTATTTTTATTATGTTAAACGTCTCCCAATTGAAACAAAAATTCGCATCAGGTTTCTCTGATAAAGGTTTCATTTCTTTAATACCTTGAACATTGAGTCACATTTATAATAATAAGAGCCATTCCCCAACTGATAAATGGCCAAAGGCTATATATAGCATGAGAATGGTGCTGTGACAAAGCCCTTGTGTAATAGAATTTCACTGATATTTTTTGTAGTGGTTTACAGTGTGAAAATAACATACTTCTTAATATAGATGGAACCCCTTTAACAATTTAGCCCTCAAAAGGAGCTTGTGAAATGGTGTCTGTTGGAATCCCAGCAGGTGAGTGAGGGAAGAGATGCTGAGAATAAAGATAGCAGACGCTTCTGTAGGACTTTAAAGTTTGCAAAGTGTTTTATATTCATGTTCTCATTCGAGCCTCACTGTCAGGTAGGGATTGCAGCGATGATCCCCATTTTCTAGGAAATGGAAGCAAAGAGAGCTGCAAGGATTTACTCTAATGACACAGCTAGTGTCAGAGGTGGGATTTGAATCTGGGTCTCTCCCACTTTCAATGACTTCCCTGTATCACACTATCTGGTCCCATGGCAATCACTTTTTCCAACTCCCCGATTTTATAGATAAGAAAACTGAGCGTCTGAGATTTTAGTGATTTTTCTAACCAAGGGCATAAGGGAAACCTGAGATGGGTACTTGTGCTCCTGACACTTTCCAAAACATCACACTGTTTTAGGTATAGTTCTTATTTGTAGGAGGAATTGTTCAATATTGCTATTTTTCAGCTAATACAGTTCAAATCTCCACATTAAAAACCTAGCTTTGTAGAACTGCTAATTTCAGATTTAACCCTACAGTTATTTCTTTTTTCATAGAAACTTTACCTATTTAGTTTCTCAGGCAAATTTTAATGACAAAGTTATATTGTGAGGTAGGCAGATCAGTGAGCTATACAATGCCCAAAAGGGCGTATTTGTATGTTTAGCTAGTATGTTATACCTTCTTTCTCCTGCTCTTCTCATTTCATTATACCACTCTCTTCTGTTTGGCTCACATGCCACAACATAGTGAGTCATTCTTGCAAATCCTTTGCCTGTTGGGATTCTGAGGTGCTGGGACCAGGACTGCCCAGTCACAGAACTGAATGATACCTTGTTGGTTATCTAGTGTAATCTCCTTATGTTTACTGAAGAAACTGAGGTCCCGAGATGTGCCCGAGATCCCAGGCTTAACAAGGGGGTGGGGGTACTGCCACTACAGACGGCAGTATAGGCATCCAGGAAGGGGATAGAGAGTTGGAGGAGCCTTTCATTACTGTAGGTTAAAGCAGTCAGCCAGATAGTCAATGGAGAAACACACAGAAGAGCCCTTGTAAGACAACAGTTAGGAGAGCAAGGTCACGTATCCGTTTTATAGAGGCAAGATAGTGACACAGGCAGAGGCTTCCTGCCAGGGAGGGAACTCACCTGGGGACACGAACAGCCTCAGCTGCCCCCCACCCCCACCCTGTCCCACCCTTTCACGGCATTGGATTCCACCAGCATTTTTTAAACATCTCCTTTGTTCAGGCTCTGTGCTAGAGATGTAGAGACAGAAGCTAAACAGCCCCTGCCCTCAAGGAGATTACAGTCTACTGGGGATAAACAGCAAGGACACAGTCAAGTAAATATGAAATATGTAAAAAATAAATACTACGCAATGACAGGGTAAGCAGAGCACTATAGTGAGGGTTAACCATACATTTTCTTTGAATCTGGGAAGAGAGCTGTATGGGTAACTTCTTATCTGAAAATAATACTGGTATTTTTAAAAGAGGACTTTAATTCTGTACCTCAAACTATTTTGGTTAAAGACCCAAATGCTGTCCTGTGGCATGGGGGTCTGGAAGGCAGGGGGTAAGCATTTATCTAGTGTCTACTGTACACCAGGCACTGTGCCAAGCAAATGTTTTCAAATATTGTCTGATTTGATCCAGCAACCCTGCCATGTAAGTGCTTTTATGATCCTCATTTTACAAGAAACCAAGACCAAGGTGAAATGCCTCTGAGATTGCCAGGGGTCACACAGCTAGGAAACGTCAGGGGCTGAATTTGAATTGGAATCTTCCTGATTGCAGGCTGGGTCCTCTATCCATTGTTGCACATAGTGACCTCATAGGAAAACCACCTCCTCCCTGGGCATGCCCGGAAAAGAATGGCTGAATTTGGAAGCAGAGGGCCTGGATTCTGGGTTACCTCCATTTCATTAGTTTAAAACGGATCTCCAAGGTCTTTTCCTGCTGCAAATCCATGATCATAAGCTGTCCTAGCTTGCTTTCTCCCCCCAGCCACCCCACAGAGGAGACATTGTTACAAGGATTGGTGAAAAGTCTTTGGTTCCCACATATGCTCCCCTTAGACAAGCCCATCAGGGAGGGGGATAGTTTCTTAATTACCTTAACTCTCATTTCCTTGTCAGACTACTATAACGTACACGCTTGGTATATGTATGGGGAGGTTCTGGTCTGTGCTTGTGCCATGTTACTTGGACCTATTGTTCACAAAGACTTGCTTTTCCAGTGTCTATTCTCTGTATCCTGCGGGGGAAAGTCCCCTGTATCTGGAGTTAGAACAGCTGGGTTAAAAAATAGCTCTGCTCCTTACTGCCTACCAGACCTTGAGGTCCTTTCACTTGTCTGAGCCACAAATTACAAACTGGAATTTCCTAGGAGTACCATCAAATTCACAGCAGGGACCTAGATCCTATCTGTTGATTAGTAAACATTTATTAAGTAAGTGCCTGCTGTATGCCATGTTTGTAATGGGTTTTGTTTTTTTCTTGTGTACTCCATCTGGGGTCAGGGTGGAACGGGAGGGTAAGAAGGCAGAGTCTGACTGGTTAGAGCAAAGGAAATATTTAAAATCTAAAAAAAAGTGAAATCATCTCTGGTCTCAAAGAGCTTAAAACAGGCCTTTTTTAGTGTAGATTTCTCTGATTCTGTGAAGAAGAGGAGAAAGAAAGCAATGACAGGGAAGAGAGAGGAGATAGAAGAGGGGGAAGAGGGAGAGAGGGAGGAGAAAGATAGGAGAGGAGGGGGAATAGAAAAGAGAATGGGGAGAGAAGAGAAGAGGGAAGAGGAAAAGCAAGGAGGAAGAGAAGAGAAAGGAGAGAAGAGAGAGAGGAGAGACAGAGCTTTTGCCAGTTTGAAGTTCTTACCCTTTTGTGGTTGATGAACAGTCGCTCCGTGAAGAGATCAAGAAAGTCCTTTTGGGAAAAAAAAACTTTCATTGGAGCTACATCCCAAAGGGAACCAGAAGTCCCTGCAAGGAAGATGATCATCCCAGGCAAAAGCCCAACTGGAAAATGGAGTGTTATCATTGGGGACCAGCAGGTACCCCAGTTAGGCTCAACCATAGGAGGAGTAATGTGTGATGATCTTGGAGGCAGTTTGGGAAGGACTTTTCAAATGCTATCTAGAAGAGTTTGTGTTTGATCCTAGAGGCTGTAGGGACCTGGCCCTTCTTGAGCCAGCTGGGCAGACTGATAGTTATGTCACACCAATGTCCGGAGTGGTTTGCATCCATGGTTTACTTAAGTAGGGATTAAAAACAAACCACAGTTAAATTGAGTGGGAGAGAGTACATCCATGACCCTCAGCATGCTCTGTAAACCTGACCTTTCATTACTTGACTTCCTTTATTAAAATACTTAAAGGATCTGTGTTTTTGTTCATGGTGCTATTACAACTAACACAGCTGACAAACTCACTCATTTTGTAGATGGAGTATCAGAATTGCTGTGGCTATAAAACGTCATCTTGTAGTCAGCTTCGTGATATTTTGGCTCAGCCTTCTTTTAAAAAAGTAGCAATGAGTGTTTAGTTTATTGAAATAAATGCATAGATTATGGCAAGTGTTTCTTTCCTGAGAACAACTTGCATTATTGGCTGAATTAGGCTATTCTGCTTCTCTTTATCATCTAGGTCTGAGAAGATCTCTGTCTAAACCTTAAAATAACATACAGATGCCAGCCATTGTTACTGTTGCTGTTATTATTATTGTTACTGTAAGGACCATAAGCTTCCCAGGCTGAGTCAAAGGTTGGTTGCTCTCTGTCATGGTCTCTACATTCCAGCCACACCAGGGTACTTGCTCTTCCTCATAAGCACATTCCATCTCCCCCGTGCTTGGTATGCTCTCCTGCCTGTTAGATCTCCTAGCTCTGCTGAAGTACCACCACCTTGCAGACACCTTTCCCAATTCCCCTGGTTGTTAGTAGTTCCCCCCACCCCAACTTTGTATTTATTTCTATATATCATTCTTACTTCCCTCTGAATATGTTATATCGACTCAGAAGAACATAAGCTCTCTGAGGACAAGCACCATTTTGTTTTTGTATTTGCATCCTCAGTGACTAGCCCATACCTGCCACATAGGAAGCACTTAATAAAAGCTTGTCTATTGATTGAATCTAAGTTTCTGACAAGACTTTTATGGTGCTTCTAGGAATTCCCAATCTATATTTTGTGAAATGTTACTCTGGGATGAAAGGCAGAGCGTTTCTTTTTTCTTTCTTTCTTGATATATAAGTTTTATAATAAAATAGAAACCACTCTTCTCTGTAGGGATGCTGAGCTAAACTGGGCATTTTTGGACAGAGAGAAGCTTAATGACCTATTGATTTGAGTGAAACGCAGTGGGAGTAATCAGAGGGAGATTGGGTAAATAAGAATTAATCAGAGCTCCCCCTTCCAGGACTGGTGAATGAGAGCAGGACGATCCTGGTTCCAAATGGGAGATCGTTGGTGGGAATGGATTGTGGTGACGATTACTCGGGAATCTAAAAGGAGAGAGAAGCCCATCTCGTTCCCTCTCTCCCTAACCCCTCCAGAGACAGACTGGTGTCTAGGAATTTATCTCCCTCTGTCCTAAAGAGATCAGACCCATAGCCAGGCATCCAAACCTGTTGAATTAAAGTCCAAACTGCTCAGCACGACATTCAGTGATCTCCACATTTTATCTGCAACCTGTCTTTTTTCCAGGTTTATTTTTCACCACAATAAACTCTGCCATTCAGCCAAACCGGACTACATTCTCCTCTCTGTCTGTACCTCAGATTGTCTTCCCTGTCCGTCTGCTGTTCCCTGTCTGGAATGGACTTGCTTTCCACCAACCCCTGATTTCAGCCTTTCAGAAACCTTATCTATCCTTCAGATTCATCCCAAATGACCCCTTTCTTGCTCTCTCTAACCAGTTATGATCTGTATGGTCATCATAACATCTTTTCTTGTCCATTGCATATTTGTATAATTTGTCTTCTCTGTTTTGATTGCAAGGTCTTTGAGGGCAGGGACCAGGCTCTCTTCTTTTGTCTCTTGAAGGGTCTACACTATGCTCAGTCAATATTTGTTGAATTGAATGATAGAGGTAAAATAGGGGGCAGCTAGGTGGTGCAGTAGATAAAGTTTCGGCCCTGCATTCAGGAGGACCTGAATTCAAATTTGACATAAGACACTTGACACTAGTTGTGTGACCCCGGGGCAAGTCACTTAACCCTCATTGCCCCACCAAAAATAAATAAATAAATACATAATTAAGAAGTAAAATAGAGAAGGTTCCCTCCGTTCCAGGTGATCTATTATGAGAACAGAAACAACAAAGCCCAAGAAAAACCCACTTTTGATGACTCAAAGCAATAAAAGTTGAAAGTTGGAACATCTCTGGAATTTCTCCCTTTGAAGCAAGAGTCTGACTAACGATTAATAATGGTTCTTGTTTTAAAAGCTCATTTGAGGGGGCAGCTAGGTGGCACAGTGGATAGAGCACCGGCCCTGGATTCAGGAGTACCTGAGTTCAAATCCGGCCTCTGATACTTAACACTTATTAGCTGTGTGACCCTGGGCAAGTCACTTAACCCCAAAAGCTGATTTGAGTAAATGGTCAATGGTGATGGTCTGTGGTGGGTTGGTGACAGGGATGTGGTTATTGTGGAGCGTCTTTCCTGAGCTAGGACGTTGGATGGGAAGGGAGTCATTAGGCAGGTGAGGTGAAAGAGGGTTAAGCCTGAGAGGAAGGCTGAGGCGAAATCTTATGATTTCTGCCGTGCTTTTACCTATGTTATGCTAAGGCATGAAGGAGGTTCCTTATTTTTGGCTCCGGTATCTTTCCACAGTAAGCTTACATTCTCTTAGGCAGACCTGTACACGAAGAAATTTAATGCAAGGAAGAATGTGAGTAACACAAAGGAGAGATCTAGACAAGGTGCCCTAGAAATGTTTGAGGAGGGAGAAAACACTTTCAGGTGTGGGGAATCAAGGAAGATATACCTCAGGAGGAGACAAGGTAGCAAGAGAAGTATTTCAGCCAAGAGCACGGGGGTGGAGTCATTAACATGTTAGGAAGTGGAAGAGCAAGGCTAGTTTGGTAATGGCAGTGGTAGGAGAGAATAGCCCAGTCTGACTTGAAAGTAGAGTGCATGAAGATAACGTAAGACTGAAGAGGCAAGGGGGCAACTAGGTGGCGCAGTGGATAAAGCACTGGCCCTGGATTCAGGAGGACCTGAGTTCAAATCCGGCCTCAGACACTTGACACTTACTAGCTGTGTGACTCTGGGCAAGTCACTTAACCTGCATTGCCCTGAAAAAAAAAAAAGGGAATAGGTGAAAAGACTGAAGAGGCAGACTGCTGCCATATCTTTCGATTTAGGAGTTTCTAGTTCTCATACATTAGGAAGATTATTTTCACGGCTTTGTGAATGAAAGACTGGATAGAAGGAGATCCATTATATAGTTTAGGTGAGAGATGATTAGGACTTGGAACTAGGATGAAGACTGGGTAAGTGGAGAGGATAATATTGGTGATAGAGAATGGAGAGATAGAATCTGAAGGACTTGATAGGTGATTGGATGGGGGGAGGCAGGGATTTGATAAGTGCTTGGGTGGGGGTGGGGGGAGGTAGGGTGAAGGAGCAGACATCTAACTAGAATCAGAAAAGACCTTCGAGGTTCATCTAGACTAATCTCTCATTTTCTCTTTCTTTCTTTCTCTCTTTCTCTCTTTCTCTCTCTTTCTCTCTTTCTCTCTCTTTCTCTCTCTTTCTCTCTTTCTCTCTCTCTCTTTCTCTCTTTCTCTCTCTCTCTTTCTCTCTTTCTCTCTCTCTTTCTCTTTCTCTCTCTTTCTCTTTCTCTCTCTCTCTCTTTCTCTCTTTCTCTCTTTCTTTCTTTCTTTCTTTCTTTCTTTCTTTCTTTCTTTCTTTCTTTCTTTCTTTCTTTCTTTCTTTCTTTCTTTCTTTCTTTCTTTCTTTCTTTCTTTCTTTCTTTCTTTCTTTCTTTCTTTCTTTCTTTCTTTCTTTCTTTCTTTCTTTCTTTCTTTCTTTCTTTCTTTCTTCTTTCTTTCTTTCTTCTTTCTTTCTTTCTTTCTTTCTTTCTTTCTTTCTTTCTTTCTTTTCTCTTTCGCAATTGGGGTTAAGTGACTTGCCCAGGGTCACACAGCTAGTAAGTGTAGTGTCTGAGGCCGGATTTGAACTCAGGTCCTCTTGAATCCAGGGCCGGTGCTCTATCCACTGCGCCACCTCGCTGCCCCTAATCTCTCATTTTCAAAGATGAGGATCCCAAGGTAAGGAGAGTTTTTGTCACTTGTCACAATCACCTGGGTACTAATCGTGCATTGGGATTTTCCTCTGACTACCCAGCACCATTTCGTTTTACTTTGCTGTGAGTGTCTGGAGTTAAAAGCGCTAGTGAGAGGAAGCTTCAAGAGGGGAGTGATTTACAATGCATGATAAGGCTGAGGATGTATTGAGTTTCAGGGGTTGTCGGGCCATTTCACGGAGACTCCCTACAGATAGCTGAGATGAAGAGCTCCAGGGAGAAATCAGGGGCAGACCTAGGGATTTGGGAGTCATCTGCACGGCGATGATAATTGACCCCTTGAGAGGGGATGAGTCAAGGGAGAGTATACAGAGAGGACGAGCCTCGAATGGGGCCATATTGGCCATAAAGGGATTTAGCAGGGAGTGGCACTGCCTTCAATTTGAGGTCCATAGGATCAGCTTCATGTATTTGTCCAAGGGATTGTGCATATGATATTTTCCAGTGAAGCTGATATCTGTGCTTCATGAAATAAAAAGGGACTAAGGTAACAGTGACATTAGAAGTCACCCTGATGCGGCTTTTTTCAGTCTTACCCCCATTTCACGGCCCTGGTTTCATAATGAACTAACCGTGCCAAAGTGCTGTACTGGCTCTTTAAAAACCCCCGAGTTTGAAAGGTGTATCGGCTGTGGCTAATTGGTGATGAATTAATCATTTCTGCCTTGACAGCTTATTTGGATGACCTGGAAGTGAGCAGTTTGGGGGATTGAGATTTTCTTCTTGAATGTCATTTTATTGCTTTTGGGGTTTGTGATTTAAAAGTGAGATTTTTTCACCTTTGGTATCTATTGAGTCACAGTTTTAGTAGAATAGCTGGGAATCCATAGTAGGAAGTTTTATCTTAGGAAGTCTTTCTTCTTCCAGGGGTCACTGAACTCCCATTTCTTAAAAAGAATTGTTGTCTCCCCCTTTCTATATATACATTCATTCATTCAGCCAGCATTTGTCAAGTGCCTGCTCGGTGTCAGTTACTGTGTGAGGTGATGAGGATATGAAGACAAAAACAGACCCTGCCCTCAAAGAGCTTACATTCCACCTTCCTATCTATCCTAATGACAACACTTTTACATTTTTGAACCTCATAATTCAACCCTGAGAGACTCATCATTACCAATTTACAGATGAGAAGCCTGAGGCAAAGAGATGGAGTAGCTTGCCCATGATCACACAGATGGTGTCAGTGGCAGACTTTGAACCCAGGTCTTGTTAAAACTCTGTCCAACATTTTATCCACTAGGCCAGAGGTGTCATAACTCCCTATTAGGTCTGAACCAGATTAAAATGTAATTGGGAAATGTTTAACAAAATAAATAAAAATACAGTACAACATAGGTAATGTTAATTTGTTGTTTTCTAGGTCAGTATTCAATGGCAGGGATCCTTTTCCAGTCCTTGCTCTCAAAATCTATTCTTTTCTCTTTTTTGGGGGGGGGGGAAGAGGAGGGCATTGAGGGTTAAGTGACTTGTCCAGGGTCACACGGCTAGTAGATGTCAAGTGTCTGAGGCCAGATTTGAACACAGGTCTTCCTGAATCCAGGGTATGTTTTATCCAGTATGCCACCTCACTGCCCCCTCAGGGATCCTTTTCTACTTGAGTTTGGTCATGATGTCTCATATCTTAGACATTGAACTAATCTTGGGCATTGTTTTCTTACACTGGCCTTCTCTCCTTCACCCAACAGTTCTTGTTCTTCCCTTTTTTCCATAAGAACACTGATGATCTGCAAACTTTAGTTTAGAGTTTGTAGATGATCCCAAGGGACTTTTATTTGAAAAGTATTCATTCAACAAACATTTATGAGCATATAATGTGTGTGATAAGCACTGTGAGAGATACAGATATTAATAAAACATGGGCCGTGCCATTAAGGATCATACAAATTAATGATCTGAACTAACTTCATTTGGGGTCCATAAGAAAAAACTCTGACTTAGTCTTCCCATTTGCTTATCCTAGGAGGCAGCTAGGTAACTCAGTGGATAAATCCCTTGGAGTCAGGAAGACCTGAGTTCAAATCTGGGCTCAGACACTTTCTAGCTGTGTGACCTTGGCCAAATCACTTAACCTTGCTTGCTTCAGTTTCCTCATTTGTAAAGTGAGCTGGAGAAGCAAATGGCAAACCACTCCAGTATCTCTGCCAATAGAACCCCAACAAACAACAGCAACTTGCTTATCCTACTCAGAAGGCTTGAATTGGAATCCACATTTGCCATTTAGCTGTGTGGCTTTGATCAAAAGGCAGCATAGCTAGGAAGATTGAGTTCAAATCCCCCCTTAGACACTCAGAGAGCTGTGAGACTCTGAGTCTCTTAATCTCTCTGAGCCTCTATGATGTCATTTGTAACTGGGGATAATAGCAACATCTACTCAGTAGGGTTGTGTGAGGATCAAATGAGATAATTATGTATATATAACTCCTTTCAATCCTACCAGATCTCTTAATCTCTCTGACCTTTGATTTTCCTCATGTGAAAAATAGATTTAATAGTGTTTGGATCATGTTCTTTGTAGTATCCTCAGAATCAAATGAAATAATGTGTATATGAAGTATTTAATAAACTATAAATCATCAGATCAACATTAGATTATCATTATTGTTACTGTTCATCTTGTGGTCATTGTTATTTGATGGAGTTCAGGTAGAAATGGTCCTGAGACAAGTTGCTATGTTGCTATTCTTTTATATTTAATATTTTGTAGATTGCTGCACAGGTGAATAACTGTTTCTTGTAATTGAAAAAAAATTGGCGTGTAGGCCCACCAAAAGCATCCTTGATATGACTTCAGTTAGTTTACAAGATGGCGGGGATGCTAGGGATTTTGAGCTTTTTATTCTAGTAACGTGGCCATTGTGAATATTTGGTATGTTTGATATCTATTTAAAATGTCATCTAAATTTTATTATGGATCAGGGTAAGTTCTTCGATTGTGGTCCACAGTTCTGTTCATTATAATGCTCTGATTTCTGTACTGTGATATTCTGAGCTCTGCATTTGTAGCATAGGGATTTGTTGTCCGTTTAGAAAAAGCAGTGCATTTCTTTTTGTTTTGTTTTGTTTTGTTTTGCAGGGAAATGAGGGTTAAGTGATAGCAGTGCATTTCTGATGAACAATTCTATCCACCAGGTTATTCGTGCCTTGCTAGATAGTTTGTAGATGCTACATTTTTATAGATTTCAGTAATGTTGCATATTTTCTGCCTTTTTTTGGTATAATCTGAATTAATGAACACATTCTAACCCTGAAGGGTGATTGATCTGTAATTTCTGGTGGTGATGACTGAGTTGACATCTTTTACCCCTCTACTTTGATAAACTCATCCACATGATTTAGCCATTGGTTCAACATTTCTTTGTTGCCACACTGTTGGTTGGGTTTCTGTGACTTTTGTCCATGGAGGACCTTTTGATGACCTTCGTAGCTGTTTCATAGACTCTATTTAGAAATAAACCATTTCCAGTGACTTTGACCAATGTGATAACCCACACCTATTTTCAGCCTTTGCTCTTTCTTGTTGAAGTGATACCCATTTGTTTCCAAAGTAGTGTTCCCCTTTTCCAGAATGGTTGATGCTAGGTGTTAGGTTTAATGGAATATTCAGGTTAATAAAGGCTTATTAACCTTAAATGCCTGTTTTAGAATACATTAAAATTCACTTAGCATTAATGTTCTGCAGAATACTTTTTGAAAATCCTTTGATGATTGGGAAGGCCCTTGGGTGAGACTTGGACCCAGGACTTGGGCTGTTACAGTCCTGGCTTTGTCACTTACTACTTTTGTGATTTGGGCAAGTTGTTTGGACTAAGCAGCTTCTGAGCTTCCGCCATTGCCCTGTGAGAATGTTTGTAGTGCTCTTGGAGGGTCAGGGGTCATGAGGTTGTTGCTGTTCATTCATGTCCGACTCTTTGCGATCCCATTTGGAGTTTTCTTGGCAGAGATACCGCAGTGGTTTGCTGTTTCCTTCTCTAGCTCATTTTACAGATGAGGAACTGAGGCAAACAGGATTAAATGACTTGCTCAGGGTCATACAGCTAGTAAGTGTCTGAGGACAAATTTGAACTCAGGAAGACAAGTCTTCTAGTTTTCCAGCACAATGCTCTATCCACTGTGCCACCTTGCTGCCCTGTCAGAAAGACCCTGGGCTCAACTCCCTTCTCAGACCCTTATTGTCAGTGTGACCTTGTCATTTTAAGGTGTGGATAATAGTGACATCTACCGAACTGACAATTGTGAGAATTAAATGAGATGCTGTTTACAAAGCCCTTTGCAAACCTTCAGGTGCTTATAAATGTTAGCCATTATTATTATTATTATTATTGTAAAATTTGCAAAAAAGTTTTTTTTTTAAATGTAGGTATTTCAGCTTCGTGACTGTACTGGGAATCCTAGGTGAAAGCCAATCAATTAAGCTTATATTTACAGTATCTCCATTAGATGAGAGAGGGGGAAGCTGGCGTGGACCAGCAGCAGCCCAGCCTCTGATGCTGGGCCTGCAGCTCCAGAGGCCCCGGGAAGTCTTTGTGAGAGCCTTTCTTGGTCGCCAGCTTAGCCTAGACATAAAAACCTTTTAGAAAACAGGGTATTATTTTTCAGCAAATGTTTCTCACCTTGGTCTCGCATCTTTGGGGAGAGGAAGCTGCTTGAAATAAAATACCTCGTTTTATTTTTATTATTTTTCCTTTGTCCCCTCCCTTTCCCCAGCATCTTTCTATTCTACTGGGGAGGATTTTCATTAAAAAGAGAAATGTGGTTGTTTAAGATTTCCTTTCTCATGTTTATACTGTCTTGAAATTATCTGTCCGTGTCATTAATCACCATGGAGGTAACTGATTTCAGTGGATGTTGTTGCTAAAATGGGGAATTGTGAACTCACGAGAGAGAGGATAGGATTTGAAATACAGTGTATGGCAAAAGTCACTCTGCAGCCTCACCTCTTTATTAATGCAAAGAAAATTGAAACAGAAAACAGAAAACAAGCCATTTCTTCAAACCAGCCATGTGAATGAGGTGCCTCATGATTTTGTTTACAGTGACTTTTGTTTTTCCATAGGCAGCAGAATAAGCCTCTCTCTATGATTTTAGTGTCAGCAAATTTTGGAATATTTCTCATTCAAATGTATGTATATATGGGCTAGAAATAGGTATTTGGTGCAAAGATAGTAATTCAGGATAATCCCTTAAATTTTAAGAGGAAAACCTAAGAAGTTGAGAAATTGGGAACTTCTCCCTCCTTGACTTATCTTGTATTTGTGTAACCTCTTTGTGTAAATTGTATCCTTGGACCTCAGAAGGTATTGATTTAGGGATCGAACAATAATCACTAAAAAGGTATTAAAATGTTGATGATTATTTGTTGCCCTGGGAAAAATATCGATGACCTTTGTCTCTTCCCCCAAAACCTCTTTGTGCTTGAGTCTCCTTTATTTGCTTTTAATGCTCACACCTCCTCTCTTTGGTTGCTCCTGGTATCTCAGAGGCACACTTAAAAAGAAGCCTCCTTTACTCAAAATCCTTCTGGCTGATTGGCAGCCAAGGTCCTAAAAAAATGTTAGTAAGAAGAAAGAGCAGGGTAGGTAGGGAGTTGGGATAATGGGAGCTCAGCAACTCTATTTTGCAAATCTTAGGCATTATCCCACAGTTTTGGTGTCACCTTTCAGCTGACAATTAAAATCTTTGTTTTATCAGTCATCACCCAGCCCTAACAGATGGGTGCAGAAGCCATTTGATTTGTATCCCCCCCCTACTCTTAACTTTTCCCTACACATTGTAATTTTCCGTGATTAACATTCAGTGAATTTTTAAAGATGATTGATAGTCTTTAAAGATGGAATATATATGTGTATATCCTATTTAAATTATTCTTGAGCAAAAAACCATACAACAGAACAGTCCCTAATACCCCCATAGAAATTTGAAGACAATTTTCGTGCTCTAGTCCACTCAAAAAAATCTGCTAATATTGTCATGTTTTTTCCCTTGCCAGGACCCTCCTTGCCTGGTGTCATTTCTTGAGCTCTCGTGGGATGAGATTAGTCTAAAACAACAAAGTAGCCAGATGTCTGGTTCTGAGAGAGTCCCAGAGGCCAGGCTACGGTAGGCAACAGAAATCGCGTGGGGCTGAAGATCAAAGATACCTGAGAATTACTTATGGGCACATAGTATATGTCATTCCCATTATTAACAGTCTGAGAAAATTTGTATCCCTAATTAACCCTTTTGTTGAAGTAACCCTAATTTCTGTGTATTTCTTAGTACATATTCTTTTTAGGGGTAGAATAATAACACCTACAATGATCTTGATAATGATAATAGTAATAAAACTCAGCAACTGTACATCTACCCAGAAAAAATGAAAGAATTTAGGGACTTGGTAGAATTTCTAAACATTTACTGTCATTCTCATCTCAAATAAGGCCATTCAGTCAATCAATTACATATCTCATCTCTTATTTAAAAGCTTAAAAACTCTGAGCACCCATTCAGGCAGATAACTGTTTGTAGTCGAATCACTGAGCCTTACTCTTAAATATTATTGTCACAATTTAGGTATTGTTCTTGGTAGAAATTTTAGAGCATAACTCCCTTTTCTTCAGCTAACTTCTGATGATATCTCAGTGGAAGGAAATTTGTTAGTGATTTGCCACTTTCTGTCTCACTTGCTATGGTATTATTGAAATGTTCATTAAAATCACTATTTTTTCCTCACCTGTTGGTGTTATATAAGCCCATCTGTATCTTATATATATGTATATATTATATGTGTGTATATATATATATATTATATGGATGTATAAAATTTGAGGACTTAGGCTATTTTCAGTTACTTGGGTTCTAGATGTTGGAAAGCTTTTAGGATTAATTGACACCCCTGGGCATGTATAGACATCTGATTTTTGCCTTTGATGTCTTAGCCTCTAGATATAAGTATCAAGACAAAGCAAAAGATGCCCATTGACCATGGTAAATGATTTGTTTTGCACTTGGCAACATTGTGGAGCAGAATCCATGCACCATTTTTCCCCGTGTTAAACTATAAACCCCTGGCAGCAAGGGCTCATTAGCCTCCTTTAACTCTTATGGAATGACATTCTTTAGGAGCAACTAATCCACATACACAAAATCTATAAAGGTTTCTTCTGTTCTAATTGAATCTATCTGTTGGCAATTTGGTCCCAAGATGATGTTGTTATTGTCTAGGGGTCAAGAAGCTCCAAGGAGGGTTTTGTAGGGATTCATTGATTTTTCTCTTTGGATGATGATGAATTAATTCCTAGTTTATTTTAAGCATTTAAGACAAAACAGAACTTAATAACTGCACAAAGCACTAAAGTTCCCCCTGTACTTTTTTTTTCTAGAAAAGAATTAATAGCAATGAAGGAAGGTTCATTTGTATTCTTCCTCTTCACACTTGTATGCATAGCTGGTTGTTTGTACTTTGCACTGTGAACAGTGCATTGGAGGCTTTTAAAAACCGGTATGGTTGCTGGCTTCCTGTTTTGAACATCAATTTCAGTGACAAGAAATGTAATTTTTTTTTAAAAGCCCAGGTCTCCATTATTAGCATGCTCAATCAGATCAAGCAATATTCCTGTCTCACAATATAAAGTAGATTGTCCCATAGAGTCGGTCATAGTAGGATGTGATCTGTATTCATTTTCACAAATGAGGATGGGCTCCCCAAGATTAAGTTCACCCCCAGCAGCTCCAGGCTACCCTAATATGAACTCTCCTTATTTCTTCTCAAAACTTTATCCTTTTAAACTTGATGCCGAGGAAAGGGGAAAACCATAGATAGGAAGATATTACTTCTGGCAACTTCCTTGCAGGGCAGTTAAGATAAATTTATTGATGTCCTGAGCAATCAGTGTATTTTTGTAAATATAAATTTACTCAGTGTAGCTTGGGTTTATTCATTGTCCACAACTGCAACCACTTCTGTGTATCTTTTTACTGTACTTGGTACTGAGTATATATATTTACTTACTTATCTATCTATTTATTTGTTTGTTTATTTAATTTATTTATTTGGTCCTTTAGTGGATTTTTCTTTTTCTGGTGTTCAGTGTCACTGTAGAAAATGAGAAGGAAAGGTAAAAGCACCAGTCTTTCCGTTTATACAATGGAGGTTATGGGCATCAAGGCATGGTAGCACACTACAAAGTATGCTGCCTTGGAGTTTAACATGGATTTAAATACTAGGTCTGTCACTTTACAGTCCAGATAACCCCTGGCAAGTTAGTTCATTTCTCTGGGCTTCTCTTTCATCATCTGTAAAATGGGGGTGTTGGACTTAACATCCCTTCTAACTTCAAATCTGTGAGCCTATAACCTTTTTCCTTTTCCTTTCTTCCCTTCTTCTTTTTCATTTTGTTGCTCCTCTTCCCATTTCCGTCCAATTTCTTCTTATTCTTTCTTATTCTCCCTGACCCTGTCCTCCACCTTTTATCATTTCTATTCCAACTTTCTAGGAAGAATCTGGATTGAAATAGGGGTTAATTGAAAGGGATAAGCCATTAAGATTCCATCTCTATCTCTTCATGTATGCCACCCATATCCCCGATGGAATGCCTTTTCTTTTGTAACCAGTTTAGGGGTTAATGATGTTAATGCTATTTCTCTACCAATAATTTGCAATGAGATCATGCATTTCTTTGGAATTAAGACAAATGCAAATTTTAAGTTGGCTTTGTGAGTTGGAATGATGGTCTATTTCTCATAATATAAAAACCCTCGTAGACTTGGAAAGGTTCATAGTAGGTTTAAGCAGGCTGCCACACGTTACAGAGGATTATGATGAAGAATAAAGGATTTCAAACAAACGAATGAATGAAAAAGAATTGGCCACAGGGTAAGAATGAGGGATGTTGTGGAGAGCTTGTATTTTCTATTGCCATCCTCCTGAAGTCAAGGGAAGGTGAAGAAGGCCCCGGGTTGATGGACAGGTCCCTAAAGCTTTATGTTTCTTTGCGGGGTTTATTGGAGGACAGGAGTTGTAAAAAATGACCAGGCTTTGAAGGGAGTTAGGTTTTCATCCTCAGAGGAAACTCCCACAGCGATGAGTTTGCAGCTCCATTGGAGGAGTTGAATAGATTTGGTGTAGGGCATTGGGGGCTCTTCTTCTTGGATGACTCTATTTTGAAAGGTTTCTTTGACTCTTGTATATTTCTGGTTCTTATTTTGTAGTTTTTTTTTCTTTTTCTTCTCTAAGCTTTTTGTGTAAGAGGCCTGAAGTCTGTTTGGGTTTAGGATCGTTGTCTTGGGTTCACAGTTGTCTAAGAGGCTGAAGTTGCAAAGTGATAGGACCAAATCTTGGTAGGGGGAGGGCTTGATATGCCTTTGTGATACTTGTTGGGGGCATCCTAAAAGGAGGAGCTTGGACCAAAGCTGATCAGTTCTTGAGGCCTTAAAACTTGCAGCTTTGTTAACAAAGTAGTGAAAAAATAAGGAGTAGAAATCAGAGTCTCAATGCTTACTTAACAAGTCATGATGGAAACAGAATGTTGGGTGCTTCTATCATAAGAAAATCTGAGCAGCAGGCCAGAAGGACATCTTTGCAATGGTCTTGATTTCCCGCTTTCCATTGGAGTGCTACATGGTTAAATATGAAATGAAACTGCAACTGATAATCAAATACATCGAAATAATATTTGAAAAACAGGACTTCCTAAAGACACACGTTTCAGTTATATTAGCCTGGGGATTTTGCCTGGAGAAAAAAATGTATATGCCTCAACAGCTGAAGGGCTATTCAGGGAGAAACAAAGTAAAATGGCATCTATTTTACTGTGTAATTTTTGTATTTCATATGTAGTCTTATCCTTGGGAGAAATGACATGAGCATATACCAGCTGGAAACTATCTCTGAGGCCAGGTCTACATTATGAAGCAAAGTGAGTTACCAAAAAAAAAAAAAAAATCTTCGGGTGTTATACAGAACTCTCCCTAGGGTTGTCCCTGCTACTCAGTGAAGTAGATAGGATACATCTGAAGGCTATCAAGAATTGCCTACTTAGGAACTGAAAGCCCATTAGAAATTAATTAGCGGTGTGACCTTGCTTAAGTTACTCCACCTGTGTGGGCCACAGCTTCTTCCTCTGTAAAATGAGGAGGTAGAATGAGATTATTTCTTTGGGTTCTTTTCAGTTCTAAATGCCAATGATCCATGAAAAGGATGTGTGATAATAGTACAGAGTCATGGTGATAGAGTCAGGGAACTAGGGTTCAAATTTGGTTCTGCTACTGTCTACTTACCGTGGTCTTCCCCTCTCCGGGAGTTAATTTCCTCATCTGTGAAATAACAGGATTGGGCTAGACCATCTGTTGTCAAACTTTTTGGTCTCAGGACCTCTTTATGCTTTTAAAAATTATTGAAAACCTCAGGGCAGCTAGGTGGCGCAGTGGATAGAGCACTGGCCCTGGATTCAGGAGGACCTGAGTTCAAATCCAGCCTCAGACACTTGACACTTACTAGCTGTGTGACTCTGGGCAAGTCACTTAACCCCAGTTGCCTCACCAAAAAACCAAAAAAAACCCCCCAAAATTATTGAAAACCTCAAAGAGCTTTTGTTTATGTGCATCATGTCTATCCCTACTTACCATATTAGAAATTAAAACTGATTACTTTAAAAATGTTTATTCATTTAAAAATAACATCTTTTCTAAAACAAAGAAATTCAGTAAGAAGAATGGCATTATTTTACCTTTTTTTGCAAATTTTTCTTAATGTTTGGCTTAATAGAAGATAGCTGTATCCTTATATCTACTTCCTATATTCATTCTGTCATGCCATGTTATTTTAATTGAATTATATGAAGGAAATGTGGCTTCACAAGGTAATTAGTTGGAAAAGGATGGAATATTTTAATGGGGAAATAAGGTTTTAGTAGTATTATGAAAATAATTTTGACCTTGAGGATCCTCTGGGGTCTGTGGAATATACTTTGTGAACCTCTGGGCTTTATGATTTCTACAGTTTCCTCTAGCTCTAATTTCCTTTGATTCTATTAGATAGCTAGGTGGTAAAGTAGATTGAGGGGAGGGGCTTGGAGGCTTGTAGACTTAAGTTTAAATCCTGATTCAGAAACTTACTACTTGTATTAACCTGGGCAAGTCATTTAACCTCTGGTTTTCCTTAGCTTCCTTATCTGTAAAATGAGCATCATAATAGCACCTATTTCTCCAGGTTGTTGTTGTGAGGCTCAAATGAATGAACATATATAAAATACTTTTGTAGACCTTAAGATTTTGTATAAAGGTACTTCATATATAGAATTATAATATGAAATGTGGGGGGAAAAGTGTTTCAAAATTAGTCCATTGTACTCAAACAAAAATGTATATTTCTTTTGTGTTTTATTCCCATTAAAAATAGGATTTATTTCGTCATTATTCCATTCACAGTATTTTGTCTTTGTAGTGGTGTTTTTTTAACTCCTCTAAAGTGGAGTTGTTAGTGCTTGTATCAGCATTAATGTCTTAGACCTGAAATCCAGAACTAGATAAGGATTCTTTCAGAGCAATCCAGAGAAGTACTGTTATCCTGGTTGGAGAAGCTGAGCTTGGAATGGAAATAGTTAAAAGTGCAGAGCAAAGGGAATACTTAGATTTCCATTTTGTATCCCTGTTCTCTTTTGTTTACCCTAAAGTGTAAGTTTACTCCTTTCAAGAATTATAACAGACTCTAGGTGACTATATATATATCCTGCCACCAAATAGCAAGTGTTGGGGGTTGTTGCTGTTTTTTTAATCAAAAATCAAATTTCAGTTTCTAATGACCCAGAAGATGCATTATGTTTTGTCAAATCATGAGAATTTATTTATAAAGAGATTTGGAATCCCCACAAGGTCAGAAAAGGGATTATAATTTTGCTGTTTAACACACATATAAGCATTAATATTTATAATTGAGTTTAATATTTTGTATTTACAGTTCCATCAATGTGTAATGTAATATAGTGGATTTTCAGAAACCATTAAATAGCCCAGAATTGACCCACAGAAGAAGACAAATTATTATTATTTTTCTGTTCTTTTTATATTTTCCCCAGATTGCTTGGTAAAGGGTATAGTAGGCAAATTCCACCATGATGGGGGCATCTGTCCTCTGTCTTGTATGTCTAGTAGTTACCCCAAGAGCCAATATGTTACCCAGTTGTTAGCTTCATCTGTTGATGTAGTGCCAAAGTAGTTATTGCTAAGCCAACAGGAGTAAGTCTGATGGGGAAAATCTGGGTTATTTGTCGGATAGAACCTTGTTATTTACTTTTTACCTAATTATTTGAATGCACATAAAATGTATTAGATTGATTTCCTTAAATAATAATGTTAGTACTGTAACATTTAATATTCATGGAAATGTTAGATAAATGCATTTTTGCTAGGCTAAAGGATTCATTTTTTATTAAAATATGTACAAAACCAAGACATAACTTGCTTCTAGAAAGTCATTTTTTGGGAAGTATGTGAGCGGTTGAAAAGGTTTCCTTAATAATTGGTGACTCTCATGCCTTTAAATAGCTTAGTTTTGTGTAGTTCCAAAAGCCCTTATTTTATTTGGAAGAAATTGTCAGTTACATGCCTTCTTCATGTGAATGAACTTTCTTTTTAAGGGGATATGGGCTAAGGAGTGTGTGACAACTGAGTATGTGTAATTTGGTGAGCAGAATTTGATTTCAAAATGCTTCCTTGTGGTGTTTTAAGGATCTTGTGTCATGTGTAGTAAATAAAACCTTTTAAATGGCTGGTTCTCTTATCTTTTTCTTATTTGACATGAACAGTGACTTGTGGGGGGTAGGGGGTGGGGGAAACACAGAGATTCTCTTAACTGAACGGTATTGAAATAGAACCTTATAGAGGACAGACAACAGTGAAAGCTAAGGGGAAAGGGCAACGGGGAGATACTTGTGTTATAGCCTGTGTCTTTATATTGTCTTCAAAAAGGAAGAAGTCACTAGGATAAAAGCATCATGGGGTATGTGTTAAGATTGAGAAGGTTAGTAGGCATAGATTCCTTGGTGAATTAATGGTGTGAGAGTAGCATTGGCTTATCTTTTGTTATTCCCCTCTTCTAGCCAGTGGTAATGATTGGCTGAGTTTCCAAACCAGTGTGCACAAAAGCATGTGCTACATGTGGACAGCCCCTTAAAACTGGATCTATTTAGGTTAGAATAAATATCAGATTGTGAAAAACCACCAGTGTAGAGTTTCTTTTTTTCCTTCTCCCTTTTTTCTTCCTCCCCAGAGGAAACAGTGATGGCCACTTCCCTTACCCTCTTATTGATTGAGATACCTCCCAAAACCAGCCTCCCAAACCCTTAGCTTGACCCACCCATGTTTTTCTGTGTTTGGAACACCTATCACCACCTTCACGCTCTGGCCTTCAGACAGGCTCGACTTTCAGAAGTTAAAAGGCAATAAGTCAATCCCTTGGAAACGATGCAGAGACGCAGATTCGAATCATAAATAAGGAAACGCATTGAGTACATTAAACAGACATAGAGAAATGGATTTCTGTCTTTTGTAGTAAGGTAATTGGGCACCGCAGCTTGGCAGGAGCTGCTGCTATCGAGCTGCCTCTATCTGCCACCGGTTGATAGGCAGGTGATAAAGGCAGCTTCCACTAGGGTCTGCACAGGAGGCCTACCTAATATGCTGTCTGCCCTAAGGGCCTATGGGAACACAGTTGGATTATTATGTTAATGCATGAGCCTCCTGCCCTCTTCCTATCCCAGCTGGGTTCCCTGTTGTTAGGGCCTGCTTTGCACTGACAGTGGAGTAATATGCTTCATGATTGAAAGGGCAAAGGGGTTTGGGGAAAAAAAAAGAATAAGACTGCACAGATATGCAAATGCTGGAAGGAAGTCTGGATTGGGAAGATTTTTACTAGAGGTAGAAGGGAGAAAGTTTATGAGGAAGGATACAGTCTCGGCCTCCTCACTGGGTTCTGTAAACTCTTCATTTCTTAATTAATTTCTTGGTATGCTGAATTTCCCAACACCAGCATCAGGCCCACTGAAGTGCTTACCAAAGCAGGCATTTAGGTTGATTTATTTTAAACGAAGGTGCTGCAATGCATCGGTACCTGTGTACAGTGCTGACAGCGGGATATTTTTCAAAACCTTCATTACTCTTTCAGAATCTGCATTTGCTTCTTACACTGTATTTTACAGTAGCGTTTTTTAAAAAGACATGGTGGCAGGTTTTATTTGCTATTTTTTTAAGCCACATTTAACATCACCTCCTGCCTTCCCCCTTCCCCTTTTAAAATATAGGCTTTAAGAGATAAGGAGAAGAATACTTTATGATAATGGCTGCTTCAGTGGTGGTTCCGTTCCCAATGGGGTGCTAGTTGCTGCTCCAGCTCTTTTTGATAGGCTGATCATTGATACTTTGGTGGAAATCCAGCTCAACAATTGTACCGAGGGGAACTTCTTCCCCAGGAGGTTTGCCCTCGGAGTGGGACTCCCAAACAGCTCTTACCATGAACTTCCCTTGGAAGAAGGCAGGTAGATGTATTCCTATATTACCATACTCTCAAGTGAAAAGTCTTCTCGTGCAGAATGGTAGGAGAAGCTTGTACATGGTTGGTTAGTTGTAAATTCTGAACCTCACTTCAAATACTTAGTTATGTGTTATTTAAGAAATGAGTCTCTTCAGAAGGAAGGTGAGTGCATACTGGCCTGAAAACAGAATGACAACAGGGGAAGGGCCTGGGCTTTCCTACAGGGTAAGATCACTGTATGATTTAGCGTGTTAATACATGGATTCTACCCTCTTCTGGAATTATGCACCCTAGAAATGTTGTATGCAGAAAAAGCTCAGCATAACAGTCATGTAAGGGAGGTAGAAGTCTCATTCTCCAATGCTGTCATTTAACACCTCCTCCCCTCCCCAGTGGAACTTTGAAAATTGGCTGCTTGTATTTTGCCTAGATCGGCACCTGTGGTATTCTTTCTTTGATGCCACGTTTCCTTTGCTAGCCTTGGTTCGGGCAGTTATATACTTCTCCGTATCGTTAATGATTGTTTCATGCTGTGGCAGAATTGTGTGTGGGGGGGGGGGCCGGATATAGATGGGAGTTGGGCAGGTGTGACTAGGGTGCGATCTTCATTGTTAGAGGGAATACCCTTTTCATTATGGTCACTGGTACACTTGGGTATGATCGAGTCACAGATAGGGCCATAGATTCAGATCTGGAAGAGAACTTCTTAGAAGCTCTCTAAGCCAACCCTCTCATTTTACAGATGAGGAAACCGAGATCCAGGAAATTCAGTGACTTCCTTGAGTCAATAGATAGTAATGAAGTAAGTGGTCTAAGAGCCAGCATTTAAACCCAAGTGTTCTAACTCCAAATGCAAAGCTCTTTCCATCACATCGCTGTCCCCTGAGCATTCTCTCTTATTTCCTTACGTGTATATCTTCAGCAATTATCTGGTTGCTTTAACTTTGAGCCTTCCCTGGATGCTTAATGGTGATTTTAGGTTCTAGATGAACAACAGCATTGTTTTGCATCAGGGTTTTTCCCCTTGCGTCAGTAAGCATCATTTCAGCAAATGGAGAAGAGAAATTGGGGAAAGAATATCCTAGGACCTGACTTTGAATCATAGCTCTGCCCCCTACCACTGTGAAGCAGGTCATCTAACTTTGATGGGCTTCAGTTTCCTTACTTATAAATGAAGAAGTTGGACTGGAGAACTTCTAAGGCACTTTCTAGTGCCAGATCTATGTTCTTAAAGAGAGATTGTCATGTACATGCCAAAATTTGTTGCTTGCATGTCATCTTGGACCCTAACTTGCTGCCCTTCCCCTAATAGTCTGCCAACTTTGGATTTATAAGGGAAATATGTATACTATAGGAAGAAAAGTCAAGTTACTATTTTTACCGTTGATCAAGTTGGCCTAGCATACCTGTGTCAATAAGACAGATTTTGTCTCCAGACTTGATGGAGTTTTGTGTGATGTTTTTTGTTTAAGACCCAAATAAGCTAGTAATAGTAGCAGTATTAAGTTCATGAACTTTTTTTTTAAACTTTAAAGGAAAAATTAAAATTATGGTGCTGTCTGTTGAAGATGTCAAGCCATTTCTTTGGGATTTTGGTAGGGGAAGCAATTGATTTTGTCTTTGTACCTACATTTTTTTTCCGTTCTCAAAAAAAAAAAATCTCAATTTTAGTCCCTTGAGTTCCATAATAAAGTCTTCAGTAGTATATGTTTTTTATTAAACATCTTTTTTGGACTCCAATTTGCATTTCAGATAATATAACAAAATGTATGTATTTCAAATATTCATTGCATAATTGTGATTAGAACATGTAATCCCTCAAAAGATGTTAATTGCAATTTAAATTTACGTTGAATTTAATTAAGTGAGTTGGGGATTAGAAAATAGATGTAAGGAGTAGTTAAGGGAATACATTTTATAGAAAAGCTATAAAGCTCTTGTGATTTTAAGGCCAGAAGGATGAGGAGAAAATTGTGAGGGAGGAGAAGAGATAGGTTAAAAGCCAAATACAGAATAATAGCTTAATTTAAACAGCTTCAAAAATTTTAAATTATACTGACAATCTGGGTCATGAATTTAGTCTAATTGATGGTTAAAATGAAATTGAAATATCCTCGATTATATCTTGAGGCATTTTCAAGTTCATAGTAACACATTTTTGATGTGAGTCATCTGAATTTTTTGGAAGATAGTTTATATATGTACACATATTGTATACATGTGTAGATATCTTAAAATTTTTTATTGAATTCTTTTCTTTTCATATCACCTTTCTTTCTAATGTGTCCTTCCTACTATGCCCATCCCCTCTTAGAGAGTTATTCCTAATAACAAAGGGAAAAAGCAGTTCAACAAAACCTACCAAAACACCAGTCAGGTCTGACAATACATTCTGTGTTCTACCCTATAGCCCCCTATCTACACAAAGCATAGATTCTTGGGGAATAGGTGGTTTACATTTAAGCAGTTAATTTTTTATTCTATAAGTCTTTCACATATTCAGATTATTAATACTCATACTAGATGGCATTTACATAGTACATTAAAGTTTACAAATAAAGACTAGTCCTATTAAAGGGAGAGCTTCTGGTCCAGAAAAGGAATAATCAAAAGGCTCAACAATGTTTTACAGGGGAGGTGTCAAACATGCAGCCAGAAGGCAGCTTTGTGCCCTGAGCCAGATTAATATGTAATTGAGTGAGATTTAACAAAATAAATAAAAGTAGAATAGAACATAATGTTGTTTTCCCTTTTTTTTTTCATTTCCAAATTCTCTCCCTTCCCTGTCCCTTCTCCCTCTCAATGAGAAGGCAAGGAAAAAAAACACTTACAAATATGGATAGTTATACAAAACAAATGTCCATTTTAGCCATTTGCTCCTCCTCCTCCCCTAAAAAAGTTGAGAAAAAAAGAAGAAAAATATCATGCAATATGCACTCTGAGTTCATTAGCTTTCTTTCTTGAGATGAACAGCTTGCCTCATGATGATTACTTTGCAGTTGTGATGGGTCATTGTGTGTGTGTGTGTGTGTGTGTGTGTGTGTGTGTGTGTGTGTGTGTGTATAAGGCAATCGGGGTTAAGTGACTTGCCCAAGGTCACACAGCTAGTAAGTGTTAAGTGTCTGAGGTCAGATTTGAACTCAGGTCCTCCTGAATCCAAGGCTGGTGCTCTATCCACTGTGCCATCTAGCTGCCCCTGGGTCATTGTTTTGATCAGAGTTTTACTAAGTCCTTCAGAGTTGATGAACTTTACGATATTGCTGTTACCGTATTGGCTAGTCTCCTGGTTCTTCTCACTTCACTCTGCATCAGTTTAGGAATCCCAGGTTTTTCTGAAGCCATCCTCTTCATCATTTCTTCCAGCGCAATAATATTCCATCCCATTCAGATACCATAACAGTATGTGCTTTTCTAAGTCAGTAAGTAACCAGCAGGGTTTCTTATGTATGCAAACATAAATACATAAGACCCCATTTCCATTTGAGTTTGACACCGCTGTTGTAATACTGAAACCCAATTTCTTCGCTTCTTTTGAAAGCATAGGAAATGTTTGGCTTCTCTTGACCCACCCTTGAATACAAGGGGAACTCTATGGAAAGCTCCATTTAAAACATAGATTAGATTTTAGGGTTATAGATTTAGAGCTGGAAGAGGTACTCTGGAATCCTCAGATACCCTTAGGGTCCCTGGATGAATTTCAAGGGGTCCAGGAACTTGTCTGGGGAAAAAAAAAAGAAAAGAAAAACCTGACATCTAAATTTTACTAACCTTTGGTTTCCTTTGTACTGCTTAATCATTTGTTAAATATTCACAGGGAATTTCAAACAAGCATGGTATTATTACAATAGTAACTTTTAAAATATTACATTGAGGGCTTAAGCAACCTATAAAGACTCAAGGGCTAGAGTGTTTTCGTTTCTGTTTACCAAGGAAACACATCTCTGAAAAATTGCTATAGTCAGAAGTAAGCTTTAAGAGGAGACTGGATGATCTCTGTCTATCCTGACTGATCCGTTGTCTCATTTCTATTGATAGACTTGTAATGAATACTAATATGATAACTCGTATATCTGAATAGTGATTTCTTCACAGTGACCCTTTTAGGTAGGTAGTGCAAATGTTAACATACCCATTTTATAAGTGAGGAAGTTTGAATCTCTGAGTTAAGTAACTTTTCCATAGCCGCAGAGCTAGAATCTGAGGAATAATTCAAACATAGGTCTCCTGACTGTAGTATGGTAAGTAACAAAAAACCCTCATTCATTTTCCCTTGGTCTAAGGCCATCTCATAAATTCCTTCTTCGCCCAATTTTGCTTTCCTGAGGAATGAGAATGAGAATTATTAGTAGATGGCAAAGAATTGGAAATCGGGGGAATGCCCATCATGGGGAATGGCTGAACAAGTTGTAGTATATGAATGTAATGGAATACTATTGTGCTGTAAGAAATGATGAGCAGGCAAATTTCAGAAAAACCTGGAAAGACTTAAGTGGACTGATGCTGAGTGAAGTGAGCAGAACCAGGAGTATATTGTACACAGTAACAGCAACATTGTATGATGATTAACTATGAAATACTTAGCTCTTCTCAGCAGTGCAATGATCCAAGACAATTCCAAAGAACTCATGATGGAAAATGTTCTCCACATCCAGAAAAAAGAACTTTGGATTCTGCATGTAGATTGAACCATACTGTTTGTATTTGTGTTTTTGTTTTTTCTTTCTTGAGGTTTTTCCCTTTTGTTCTGATTCTTCTTTCACAGCATGACTAATGCAAAAATATGTTTAATGTGATTGTATATATATAACCTATATCAGATTGCTTTCTGTCTTGGGGAGGGGGGAAGGGAGGGAGGGAGGGAGAAAAAGTTGGAACTAAAAATCTTATGAAAAGAAATGTTGAAAAATATCTTTACATGTAACTGGAAAATAAAATACTTTTATGATTTAAAAAGAGAAAAAACAGAAAGAGAATTATTAATAGAATTTAACCTACATCTCTAGCATCTCACCAAAATGACCCTGTTTGCCAAGAGAAATTAATGATGGTCTTCTTTGGACTAGGTACACTTTTTTATATCAGAGATATTTAAGTTGTAGCTATAGTATGTAGTGAAACAGGAATGGAGACTGGAAAGAGCCTTAGAGGCCTTCTAGGCCAGCTACTTATATTTTATAGTTGAGACATCTGAGGGCTAGAGAAGAAAAGACTTTCTGGGGTAACATAGGAAGTAGGGAAGCTTGAACTTGGAACCAGAGTCTCTGACTCCAAATGCAGTACTCTAATTCTTTCCCTTGAGTTAGTGTCTTGTCTTTTCTGAAATGACTTTATGTTACTTTGGACATCCTTTTTTTGTGTATATGTCACTTTCCTCCTGCAGAAAGTAAGCTTTGAATGCCCGGACTGCTTCTCCTTTTTGTAGCCTAACACAGTTCCTGATACACTGTGTGTTTAGTAAATGTTGACTGAATCAGTTTGAATTTCCACTAACACCACAACATTTTAACACCCCACTCCCTACAGCCCAGGGAGATGTTGTGTAGTGTTTCATTTCCCCTAATCATATCCTGTATCCCAGGCTTAATGCACAATGAATAGCATTTTATTTTTCCTTCTACTTAGATGCCGTCTCCTCTAAAGCTAGTGATCACCGAAATGACAGTAACTGATGGAACTGTTTATTTCAGCACCGCCCCTTCCCCCCCCCCCCCCCAGGCCAACGAACAACATGGCGAAGGTTTTGGAACAGGATCTAAAGGGCAACATTGGGAAAAGATGCCCTGTTCCCTTATTCCTCTTGAATGGAAAAATAATACACTTTGGAGCTACTGAATGTATTGTTTAACTAGATCACTAATCGTGTTATAGATGATGTGTCTCCAGAAGGGTTTGGGGACAAGACCTTTAAGTGTTTTTTTTTTTTTTATCACAGCTTAACATCTCTGAGAATTTGAGCTTAAATAAGAGTGTGTTTGGGAGGCTGTTATTACACTGTATCCTTCTGAGACTATCTTCTCAGGTAATTTTTTTTAGAGAAAGGCACTTATAGATATAAAACGTTTGACCAGAAGGAAGCCTCAGGTTGGCAGAGTTACTTATATACCATTGTTCAGCTGGGCCCTTTTATTAAATCATCTCTTGGCAGCCCATTAGTTGTGGTGATACAGCTGTTCCTTGGCCCACTAAGCAAATATGCTCTCAATCACAAACAGGTGAACTAACTTAAAAACTTAAAAATTTAAAAATTTAAAAAGAGACCCAAGGGGCAGCTAGGTAACAGTGGATAAAGCACCAGCCCTGGATTCAGGAGGACCTGAGTTCAAGTCTGGCCTCAGACACTTGACACTTACTAGCTGTGTGACTCTGGGCAAGTCACTTAACCCTCATTGCCCTGTCAAAAAAAAAAAAAAAGACCCCAAATTAAAAAAAAAAAACCCCAGGTATTTTTCATGCCTCCTTCCTATTTGACTAGTTTTCTTCCTTTTAGAGAGATTCTTTATGAAATGCCCAACACACACACACACACACACACACACACACACACACACACGCATGCATGTCCATTTTTCATGGACCTGTTTCTTTAAATGTCGGTGTTGCCCCTAGATTGTGCATTCCTCCCCTGCATTAGAGCCAGAGGACTTGAGTTTGAATTGTGGCTCTATTTGTTACTTCTGTGATTTGGAACAAGGCATTTAACTTTTTCCAATGCTCAGCTTCCCCAGATGGGCTTAGATTAAGTGACATGAGAGAGAGGGGGAGGGAGAGAGGAAGGAAAGATTAGATGGATAGAGATAGGTCGGTGGATGGATAGATGACAGAGCAAACATTTATGTAAAGGATTCTGAAAACCTTAACGCACTATATAGTTAGTTATTATTAATTAAATGCTTACTGTGTACCATGTTCTTTGACAAAGATTGTGCATAGAAATTAAAGCAAGAAAGACTTGCTACCCTCAAGGAGCTTACATTCGAATGGGGACAACGCATAAAAGAGAACTAGAAAGGGGCATGATCCCAACACAGCATGATGTGCAGACCAGTTATGGGTAAGAGCAGGAAAAAGCTCACCTCTTAGAACTGAGTGTCCCAGGGGCAGGGCCCAGAATTGATTTGGAAAGGAAATGAGGATGCAGACAGCAGCATTTGGAGATAGTGGTGGTGAAGTAAAGCGGAGGCCTGCGATTTGAGCCCAGGCCACTGATCTCCAGATCCACTTACGGCTTGTATTTTGTTTTTTTCATGAGACTGTGGCTGTCTTAACTTCAATTACAAATTGCTGCTATTTCATACATATTCATGATTGTCTTTAAAAATACTATTTCAGACTTTGTTAAAACATTTTAATGAAAAAGAAAGACATTTATGCAGTGTGGATTTACCTATCTTGAGCACTCCTTGTCAGCATCATATGATGTCTCTCGCTTCATCAGTGTTTGGAAGCTTCTCTCACTGATGCAGCCTGTAATGAGTCTTAGAAGATTGCCTGGAAGTGCTGAGAAGTTAGAAGAAATGATCATGGTCACACAGCCAGCATATATTAGAGGCAGGACTCCTACACTGGGCATCTTCACTGACTCTCCCCCGGGACTTGGGATTCTCTCCCTTTTCATCTGTGCCTCCTGGCTTCACTGACCTTCTTCAGATCCCAAATAAAGCCTGACCTCTTTTTTTTTTTTTTTTTTTTTTTGGCGGGGCAGTGAGGGTGAAGTGACTTGTGCAGGGTCACACAGCTAGTGTTAAGTGTCTGAGGATGGATTTGAACTCAGGTACTCCTGAATCAAGGGCCAGTGCTTTATCCACTGCACCACCTAGCTGCCCCCCCACTTCTTTAGAATTCCTTTTGTGATCCCCCTTAATGCCACTGTCTCCCCTCTGTTCATTATCTCCAGTTTATCCAATATATATCTTACTTATGCCTAGAAGTTTGCATGTTGTCTCCTCCATTAGACTGAATTTCTTGATAGTAAGGACTGTCTTTTGCCTCTCCTTGTATGACTAAAGCTTAGTAGAATACCAGGGTACATAGTAGGTGCTTTATAAATGCTAGTTGAGTGACTCAAAGCCAAGTCTTCCTTACTCCAAGGCTAGCACTCTTTCCTAGACCACACTGCCCCTCTCCAGGTATCTACTTTTTATAAAATAACTGTTTTGAAAAATCAGGCCAAACAGTTGCCAAAATATTGCCAAGACATAAAGTTTTCTGTTGAGTGAGTGTCAGTCATTTTATTGTTTTAAGTAACCCTCACTTTTTCCCTAGGAGAGAATTATAAAATTTTCTTAGAAACTTAGAAGAAACCTTATATACAAGAAAACCTTATACATTTTGTTATATTTTTGTTCTTCACATGCTAATTTATTAATAAGTTCTTATTGATACAATGATGTATCATCTTTTGTTGCCTTTAATTATTCCTCATAATTTTATTCCCTCATGTAGTTTGAAGTCCAATTCCATTTTAACATTTGATGTTTTTTTCAAAGAATAAAAACTCTTTTCTCTCCCTCTCACTGTTGATACCTCTGACCTAGTCCAACTCTGAATTTTACTAATGAGGAAGATGAAATCTAATACTTTGGATTATAGTTGATAGGATTTGAAAATTGGAAATGTTAGAGGTCATCTCATCAAACTCATTTTTGTTTGTTTTTGTTTTTTTGTTTTGTTTTTGTTTTTTTTTGTGAGGCAATTGGGGTTAAGTGACTTGCCCAGGGTAACACAGCTAGTAAGTGTCAAGTGTCTGAGGCCGGATTTGAACTCAGGCCATCTCATTTTTATAAGTGAGAAAACAGATCTAGCATTTTGGATTATAGATCATAGAATCTTAGAATTGGAAGAGATGTTAGGTCATCTTGTCCAACTCATTTTATTAGTGAAGAAACAGGTCTAGCACTTGGGATTGTAGGTCACAGGATTTCAGAATTGAAAGCTATGTTAGATGTCGGTTAGCCCAACTCCTCATCTTATAACTGGGGAAATATTACATTTTAAAACTAAGCCACTATGCTGCCTGCAGGGAATTAGTGGCCCTGTTTCTATTTGAGTTCGGCACCACTAACGTGGATGATTTGGACTTTAGGACAGCCTGTTGAGAGATGATCTCTGTCCCTGAAAAATAATGTAAGCTGTCTCCTACCTTGAATAGTTTAGGGTTAGTCTTTCTTGGAGGCAGAGGGCTGGAGCAGATGATCACAAAGGTCCATGTAAGTTCAGTGATTCTATTATAAGTTATTTCCCAGAAGATAACAGGAAAGCTATTTTGACTGTTAATGAAAAGCTGATGAAAGAGTTATTGCTAGGGGATTGATCCATGACTCTCTTAAGAAGCTCCGAGGTCTCAAACCTAATGGATGGCTAAATAGCATAGAGTTATATAGCTGCATTCTACTAACAGTTGTAGGAAATATGGAATATTTCAGCAGAGGTGTTCAGGTTTGCAGATGTCTGTTTGGGAGCAGCTCCCCCCCCCCCACACACACACTCTATTTTGAAGAAACATCTTTTGGGAGAATCAACCTGCAAAAACTCTTGTTAATATGCAAGATGGCTCTGCTAATATAGGTTATGTGTTGGCTTAAATGGAACATCAGTGAAAAATTATTAGCGTGTTTAGTTTGCATTATGGCTTCTGTTAAAAAATTGAAGAAGAAATGCCCTTTAAAAGAGTATTCAGTAGCAGATCCTGAGTTGGAAATGTATTTGGTTCTCATTCCTGGTTTGGATTTTTTTGTTCGTTTTTTGATGGGCTGTGAGTATTACTATTTCAGAGAGTGCCCTCGATGTCTGTGAAGTCACATATTCATTAAAGAATTCCATTTTTACACCAGAAATAATTTTTGAAAATACTTGGGCCTATAATTTCATCAGTTTGGGGAAGTCCCTATGTATATGGAGAAGGCCCATCCAACTAAGCAGATAAACATCTTATCTGTAACCTATAATTTTAGAGCATTCTCTCTGCATACTGAAAGTTTAAATGATTTGCCAGGAAGACAGACATTAAGTGACTTTCCCAGGGTAACATGGTAGTGTTTGAGACTGGATTTGAACTCAGATCTTCCTGACTCTAGGCCCAACTCTCTGTCTACTGTGCTTCCCAGATGCCAAGGATCAGAGAGCTTGTTATGTGTCAGAAGAAGGACTTGTGCCCAAAATTTTCCTCATGTCAAGGCTGGCCCTTTATCCACTAAATTTTTTTTTTTTTTTTTAGTGAGGCAATTGGGGTTAAGTGACTTGCCCAGGGTCACACAGCTAGTAAGTGTTAAGTGTCTGAGGCCAGATTTGAACTCAGGTACTCCTGAATCCAAGGCCAGTGCTCTATCCACTGCGCCACCTAGCTGCCCCTATCCACTAAATATTAAGAACTAGACTTTAATTTACTGTGGGACATTTTAATTCAGTAGCTGAAAATAAGTCTAACGGACTCTGCATTGAGAGGTACATGTTAAGCCTAACAGAAAAAAGGTTTTCCATTTTGATTCAGACATTCAGTTCCCCCAAGCTTAATATTGTCTCAGGCAAGGATGCCATTGGTGGGATACTGGGTGTTATGATGTGGTGGTCCTCCCTGAAATAAAATTTAAAAAGATTAGGGAAATTACACCTTTCCCCCACCCCCAAATATTATTGTTGTCCTTAGTGACTGATTACAGATCTAATCCTCTGCTATTGTCTACTTCTAATGGCTTGGAGATGACCCTTAATTCTCAAAGGTTGTGACACAAACTCAGGCCATTTTTTGAAAACTAATGTGGAGCTCTAGGTTCACATGTTATTAAAAACAGTGACTACAGTTATTGAAATGGTTTTCCTGAGCTTTCAGGAATTACTTGATTCAATTCAACAAACTTAAAAAAAATGCTTATCCATGTGCAAGGCTTAGGAAATTTGAAAGTAAGGAATGTCATCAAAGATGTATATGATTGAAGTGGCAGCTAGGTGGCACACTGGCCCTGAAGTTGGGAGGACCTGAGTTCAAATCTCACCTCAGACACTTTTGTGACCTTGGGCAAGTCACTTAACCCCAATTGCCTTAAACATCCAGGGCCATCTCCAATCATCCTGATATCTATCTATCTATCTATCGCCACTATACCCAGATGATTTTGGAGGAGAAAATAAGGTTGGTGACCTTGAACAGCCCTCCCTCACTTAAATCCAGTTCACTGAAAGTCATGACATCACCCCCATGTCGTGAGAACAAAGGACGAACAACAACAAATATGATTGAAAAGACGGTTCTATGTATGGTGAAGGTGAGGGGGAAACCATGGACAGTGTACATTTTTTCCCATTGGTTTCATCATGATATCAAAAGAGAAGTAACTTTGTATATACAACATTAGTAGGGAAGCCTCTGCCCCCCCCCCAACATATGTATGGGAAGATATGAACAAGTCACAAAGGAAGGGTAGACGTGGATAAATTGAGGGAATACTCTGATGAGTGAGATCACAGATTTCAGCATTGGGTATGTTTCGGTACACTGTGCTAGGCTCTGGGGATGCAATTGCAAAAATGCGATGGTCCCTGCCCTCAAAGAAGTCATGTTGTTCTGGGAGATACAACATTTACAAATATAAATACATATATACGATATTTAAAGTTATGTAAATGGTTTCAGGTGGGAGAAGGTACTAGCAACTAGAGGGAGCAGGAGCTGTATTTTGAAGTAAGCTAGGATTCTAAGAGATGGCAGAGGGTGAATGAGTTTCAGGAATGGGAGCCAGCTTGCCAGAAAGGCATAGAGATGGAAAATAGAATGTTGTGTGTGTGAAACTCTAAGTGGGTTAGTTTGATTGGAATAAAGAGTATGTGAAAAGGGATTATTTGAAAAAAGAAAACCTGGAAATTTAAATGGGAGCTATACTATAGATAGGGTTTTAATTGTCAGTTTCAGGAGTTAGACCAGCATTTTAGTAATATCAATTTGGCATCTGTGTAAAGGATGAATTGTAGAGGGACAGTCTGGAAGCAGGGAGGCCAATTATGAAATGGTTGCAGTTGTCTAGATGAGAGTTGATGAAGTCCAGAACTAAGGTCTAGAATGTGTAAGGAGAGAGAATTGATGGATTGCAAATGATATCACAGAGATGGACTTGGACATTTATCGGAAATACAGAAACAACTATCTTATATTACTGATGTATATGAAAAAATGCATACAAGAGAATATCCAAATTGTTGCAACCTTTGATTCTTTTTACACCTCAACAAAATCTATCTTCCTTATCGATCTGATTGTGAGAAAATACTTTTGCATGCAAGATCTAGAAGCAAAGTAGGCATCAGACCTTTAAAAGGTGGTTGGAAGTGTTAAAAAGCATCTAACTTGTCTTGGAAGGGCTAGCTTGAACAATAAATGATTTTGGTTGAACAGGTAAGATGTTATTTGACGTGAACCATTTTGTCGCAGGATTTCATTTATTTATTTTTTGGTGGAGGTTGGGGTGTGCATTTTAAGAGTTATTTAAGAGTCCCTGCGTGCCTAGAAAATAATCTGAATATATGTTCCTTTTTTCAAGCCACACCACACAGTAGGTTATTCCATCAATGCAAGAGAATGACTCGGAGCTGAAGCTGGAACGATATGTAAAAATACAGCTTGTGAAAGATTTCCTTTATTAACTGTCATCATCCACAGAATATATGTTCAAATAAACGTTGTGTAATAACTAAATTTGAGATTAATAGGCCCCTTAAGAAACAGCGAAGTCATTCAGAATAGTCAGTGAAAAATAGTCTAGGAGGTGGAAACATGCACATATTGTCCTGCTTACATGCTCTCTTTGGTGTCATTCCCATTTATCACTGTCGGCCAGCTCTGTTCTCATTAAAACACTCTTGCACAAAAGCAACTTAATTTTCTTAAGAGGAGAGGACACCTGATTCAATTTAGCACCCAGAACCAGTAACTGGAATATAGGTTTTTTTTCTTTGCTGAATTGAGATGAATAGGTACAAACAACACTCCCCTGCCCCATTCCCTACCAGTTCACCCTAAGATGATGAAGGATATTAAAGACCTTTTCTTCCTCTGTTATCAGTAAGCAGACTGGTGTAGAAATAGACCAGGCTCTAAAGAAAATGTGGCATATTAATGAAAAAGCAGGCAGCTGCCAAGGATTGAATAGGAAGTGAAAATAAAAATCTTGGACAATTCTTGAACTGTTTTTTAAGACAGAGAAATGAAAATGGGCTTTGAAGGTATTGTGCCCATTCATTGGCCCACACCTCCTCAAATTCACCTTTCTTAAGGCACATGAAGACCTTGTGATGGTTCTACAACGTTCCTTTTCTGGTTTTTGGTGTGAAGTATAAACAGCATTTCCTTAATAGTTGTTTTTAACTTGCCTTTGACTAAGGTTCTAGTTTTCTAAGTAGCGGGCTCAAGCCAAGCAAGATCACCTTTCCCTTTAAATTCAAATATGGAATATGAAATTTACTTTTGAATAGATGTCTTGTATGCTTAATTTTCTGTGACACGGATCAATAATAATTGAACGCAGTTGAACACACTGCACATATTAGTGGTTCGTTCAACTCAAGCTGTAGTTATTGTGGGATCTATACCATGACAAAAGACGTCATTAAGTAGGTAACATTTAAATGTTTTGGTCAGTGAGGCATTTATTACCCAGCAAGGGAGGGAGTGTGCTTTTGGCTGTATCCTTTTTGTTCCATTTTATTTTTAAAAATTAGTCAGATGTTTAGGATTTTGAGCCAGGAAAAGTGGGTAGAGACCACCTAGTTCCACATTCTCATTTTACAATGAGGAAATCGGAGCAGAGAGAGAGGAAGTGACTTGTCTGGGTTCACACTGGTAGTCAGTGGCAGAGATAGAATTAGAACTCGGGTCCTCTGAACCTCAGATCTACTGCTTCTACCCCATGTTGCCTCCACTAGCACTGTAATTGATTGAAATGTAATTGGTGGAGGAGCTTTCCTTCATTATGTAGTATAGGGGGCATATATTTCTCTACCTTGAGTGAATATATCATCATTAGCATTGCATAACTCATTGCAAGGTACTTTGGAATGATTAAAAAGGAAATTAACCTGTGCAGAAACAGTTTTTAAAAGTTTGCCTTAGAAATTTTGTTGATGCGTCTTGTTCGTTGACATACCCTAGTTATTTCTCCGTATCTATCCCCATTTCCCTGTTCCTAGTTGAACCCAGCTACCTGATGCAGTGCAGCAGTATTGGTGACCCTCTACCCTGCAGCCCCCTGCCTCTCTGCTGAGGGCAAGAAGGGGGTTTAATCTTCTGCTTTCTGGGAGCCTGCTTGGCAGTTGTAATTAAAGGGAACTCTACTGTCTTTCAGGGTTTTCCTTTACACTCTGCAGCAGGACGAGCAAGTCTTCCCCTTGGAAATCAGGAAGGAAGGAGACGAGCATTTATTAAGTGCCTACTATGCTAAGCCACTGTGCTAAATGCTTTACAAATATCATCTCATTTGATCCTTACAACTTTGGGATGTAGGAGCTATTATGATCCCCAGTTCACAGTTGAGGAAACTGAGTCAAGAAGAGGTTAAGTGACTTGTCCAGGGTCACACAGCTAATAAAGGTTAGAATCTGGATTTGAACTCTGGTCTTCTTGACTTCAGGCTCTGTATTTTGTCCAGTAACTCATAGTTTATTAGCTAATGGCTCAGGGATTAAATTGGAAATATTTTTAATTTCTTATTTGTTGATTTCCAGCTCCTGGCGGGGGGTGCCTGTCACATAGTGATTGCTTAATAAATGTTTATTGATTGACGATTGATTGATTGACTAACCAATCTTGAATTTGGACTTAGTATATAAAAACATGAAGCTCTAACACGTGAGAGATTGGAGTGGCAGAAGCTCACATAGGGAATCCCTGAAGACTTTAAGTTTTTTCCAGGATAGAATCCTGCTTTTATCCTCTTTCCCCTACCTACCTTCACCCTCTCCCCAAATGACTAAAGGGATGTTTTCTCCTCTATAATTTTAGACGCTGATATAGCCAGTGGAACTAGAACACAATAATTTCATTGTCTAAAACTTATTGGCCATGTTCAGATTAACTGCCAGGAAGCCTTTTCATGTCTATCCCTGCATCCTGATTGCTCTTTTATTCTTCCTTTCATCAGTGTTCAAGTACTTGGTTTGTACGGAATTGTGCTAAGTCAAAATTCATAATCGTGTGTGTGTGTGTTTTCTCAATTGCACTGTAAATTCCTCTGGAGCAGGGACACTGCCTTTTATTTCCTTTGTTCTCCCCTCCGTGAGCAGAGTGGGCATTTAATAAATGTTGTTGGCTGATGAGTGTTAACCATAGTATTTTTGAGTTCCCTGTGTACAAACTTCACGGGCCCATTAATGTTTTGGAAGCTCTAAGTTACAGCGTATGAAATATGATATGTATGATGTCTCCTGGTGCATTTGGACAAAGAAAGATGATAAAATGTGCAGCATTTTTATTTTCTCTCCTGTGGAGATGCTTGATCAAATTTGACTGTGAAAAAGACAAGGAGGACAGGGCTGTGCTTCAACAAACAGCACTTCAGTTGGGGGTGGGGGTGTGGGTGGAGGTGGGAGGAGATGGGGGGCTGAACAGAAGCCACTTGGTAGAGTGGGAAGAGAGCTCTGAGTTCAGAATGAGAGAAGCCCTATCTTCAGATTCTGACTGCTACTTAAAGACCTCTGTGACTCTAGGCAAGTCATAGCCTGCCTGGTCTCCATCTCCTCATTTAGAAAAAATGAGAAGGTTCTGTCAGATGGCCCCTGAGGTCCCTTCTGCCTCTCCCCTATTTGTGTTGTATCTCCCATTAGAATGAAAACTACTCGAGGGCAGGGACTTTTCACTTTTGTGTTTGTGTCTAGTGCTTAGCATACTGCTTGGCACATAGAAAGTGCCGAATTAATGTTTTTTCCCTTTAATATCATAATCTAAGTCTATAGCTATAAAACTAAATCTTGGATGGAGAGAGTAAAGATGATACCTTTTCATCATTGGTTATGCCCACCACCATTTTCCTGTTTTCCAACCCAGATTGGAACCAATGTAAAGTGGTAGCAGAAGCAGTCGCTGCCTCCAACTCCTTTGCTGTTGTCAGCCCTTAGAGACCTTCCTTGGTCCTTGACTTTGAGTACTCACAGGAGCAGAAGAGGGAAGACCAAGCTGATGGTGGACATTAGAAAGCAGGAGGGACCTGACTTTAACATATTTGCCCTGTCATCCCTGCCCATCCAACTGTGGTGCCTAGTATAAGGTGGTACTATCAGAAGAGAGGGAATTTACAGCATCTTCAGACTGGGCCTCATGATGCAGTGAAAAGAATGCTGGTCTTGGAGTAGCTGTGAGGGAGGGCTGAGGCTGTGGCTCATAGTTGAGCTACTTTAACACTTAACTATATGACCCTGGGTTAGTCTCTTCTCTGAGTCTTTTAAAAATAAATTGTAAAATGAGAATATGAATACTTATACTTCCTGTATCACAGGGTTGTAAGGAGGTGCCTAACCTACCTTTCCCCCACTTATCTCTACACTGTCTCTTACATCTGTTCCTCTCTTTGCACACACAGTAAAGTAACTCTAGGTCTCCTTCCTGGACTATTATAATATGTACCGAATGGGTCTGTCTGCCCCCACTTTCTTCCTGCTCCACTCCAGCAGATGCCAGAAGAATATTCTGACCATGTTACTTCCAGGGTTCAGAATTCCTCGGGTGGTCCTTAGATCACAGGTAACTGTTTCTGAGTCCTTTGGCCGCCTGGTGAAGCTTCTGGTAGGACCCCTTCTCAGAACAGTGTTTTTAAATGCTCGAATTAAAAAACCTAAGGTTACAGAGGAAAACAATTCTATTGAAAGTTATTTTTTTGAAAAAGTTCATCAAGAAAGCTTGCTCTAGGATCAAATACAAACTTCCCAGACAGGTGTTATAGGTGTTCATTCTCAAAGAGGACCATGACATTTGGAGGTGATGTCATAGCTTGCAGTGAACTGGATTTAAGTGAGGCAGGCCTGTGCAAAGTTACCAGCCTCACTCTCTCCTTTGGAACCATCTGGGTCCAGTGGCAAGATGTGTATCAGGACTATTGGAGATGACCTCAGAGGTAGTGGGAGACCTTGCCCTTTTAAGCTAAGACCTTTCTTAGGTCTCAACAATGAATGAATGAATGAATGAATGAATGAAGAAAAAAGGAGGGAGGAGGGAAGAAGGAAGGAAGGAAGTTTGGGAGGGGAGGGCACTCAGGGTTTCTGGTGGAAACAGAAACAGTTGCTATTTGTACTCACTGTAAGCCATTAGGATCCCAAACAATAGCCAATCAGGCTTGGGCTGGGACCCATTGTTAGCCAATCTATGAGAGTCCAGTGACTTGAAGTTAAATGTGGTCCTCAAAAGCAATCCAGGCTATGAAACTCAAATTGTCCTGCAAGGTTTCAGCGAGATATCTATCTATCTATCTATCTATCTATCTATCTATCTATCTATCTATCTATCTATCTAGAGAGAAATAGAGATAGAAATAGAAATAGAAATAAATAGAAATATTTCTTTGGGCAGAGCACCTGCAAATAAAGGTGTGATTCCCTATATGGACAGAGGAAGGAGAAGGAGAGGAAGAGGAAACTGCATTGCCCAACTGGAGCCTGAATAAGACTAGAGCTAGATGGTAGAGAAAGGAAGCTAAGTGGCACAGTAGATAAACTGCTGGGCCTAGGGTCAGAAAGACTCCTCTTCCTGAGTTCAAATCCAGCCTCAGACACTTACTATCAGTGTGATCCTGGGCAAGTCACTTCACCCTGTTTGCCTCAGTTTTCTCATCTGTCAAATGAACTGGAGAATGAAATGGCAAACCATGCCAGTATTTGCCAAGAAAACCCAAATGGCATCACAAAATGACAAACAAGACAGAAATGACTCAACAACAAAAGATGGTAGAAGGCTTTGAGTGCCAGACTGAAGATTTTGTATTTTTTCCTAGAGGCTATTGAAAATATTTTGATCTGGGAAGCGAATAGTTAGATCTGTGTTTTAATAATGGACCTTCCTCATATGGGCTTTGCCCTGTAGTCCTTTGTATTGTTGTTATTTGTATGTGTCTTATTCCTCTAACAGATTTTATGCGCCTGGAGGGCAGAAAATGTTGACGCATTTTTATTCTTCCTGCAGCCCATAGCTTGTCGTTTACTTTCAAGAGATATTTGTTGAATAAATAAGAAGGATCATAATTGAAATTCAATGGTGATTCTTTTTTAATCTAAAAAATTCAGATGAATTTTCATATGCCCTATGATGATCATCATTTCCAAAAGCATTTATTCATTACTGATTGCTCTACAAAGCAAAATAGGCTTGGCCCCTGACTCATAGGAGCTCATCACTGGTGTCTATCTGACAGTGACAATGTGAAAGAAATATGAATGTTGTACATGAAACAGATTTGCTAAAAATAGAAGCATGCAATAGGTAGTAAGATCATGGCATCTGCAGTCAGAAGGCTTGGCTTTGCTTCCAGCTCTGTCACGTATTGGCAGTTTATGTTGGACAATGTTCTCTGCCTCTCCAGGTGCCTCAGTCTCTAAAATGAGGGGCTGGACTAGGGGATGGCTAAGGTCCCGAGTATATCTGTAGGCAAAGGGTTCAGTTCTATGGTAAGTGAAGGAGTTTTAGAGGTTATATGTTCACTTTTCTTATTGGTTAAGAAAACACATACAGGGTCTCAGTCAGAAGGGGTCTCAGACAGCATCTGGTCTAACCTGTATCCAAACAAGGATCCTCCCCTACAGTATGTGGTAAAATGACCTTGGCTTGAAAACCCCTGGCAAGAGGGCCTCTACCACTTTCTGAAGCCGCCAGTTTCACATTGGGTTGCCTCTAGTTGTTGTTTCCTAATGTCAGCTCAAAACATGCCTTTCTAAAAGTCCTGTCACTTCTAGGCCTGCCCCTTGGGGCCAATCAGAAGGAAAAAGTAGTTTCTTTTTCACATGTTAACCCTTCAGATACTTGGATAATTATGATATTCCCCCCTGGGTCTTCTTTTCCTTAGGCTAAGTACCCACATTTCCTTCACCTGTTAGTACTACTACTGTTACCACTGGCGCCACCATCACTACTACAGCAATAATAAATAAAATAATAAACACTTCTACCAACAATAATAGTAATAATAATAAATCTTCGTGTGCCAGGCACTGTGCTAATTGTGTTACAAACATTATTTCATTTTATCCTCACAACAACCTTTGGAGATAGGTCTATTATCACCCCAATTTCATAAAGGAGAAGTTAAGTGACTTGCCTAGTGTCATACAACTAGGAAGTGTCTGATTTGAACTCGGATCTTCCTACTCTAAGCCCAGTACCCTATCACTGTGGTGCTTAGTTAATATGCCATGAACTTGAGGCCCTTTACCTTCTTTTTTTTTTCCTTTACTTTCTTAATTGTCCTCCTTTGCATTTTTTGTTTGCCAGTGTTCTAAAAAATGATGCCCTGAAATGACCCCCATACTTGGGATGCAGCTTGAGCGTGGAAGAGAACAGGACTCTCACCTCTCTCAGCACCCTAAATTTCTCTCTTTTTTTTTTTTGATGATGCGACTAGGGTCAAGTCACTTGCCCAGGGTCACACAGCTAGTAAGTGTTAAGTGTCTTAGGCCAGATTTGAACTCAGTTCCTCCTGACTCTGTCCATTGTGCCATCTAGTTGCCCCCTGCCCCCAAGTCTCTCTTAGTCTAATATCTCATTAGCTATCTTGGTTTGTCACATTGCAAGAGGGCTTTTGCAGTCCACTATAAACCATCAGATCAGCCATCAAGTTTCAAGATTTAATATGGGAAGGAGACAATTTAGTGAGGGAGAGAGGGGATGTTTCAGGAATAGGATAAGAGACTTGAAGGTGGAAACGGGATGATTGGACAAAATGAGCCTGTGAAGAATGAGAGGCCTGATTTGGAAGTGACAGTTCAGGGAACTGTCTTGAAGGACTTTGAAGTAGAGAGAGTATGTGTCTTCTCTTCCTGATCAGAATCTCTTTTTTCTGATAGGCCTTAGACAGGGAAGGAGATTGTTTTATATATAAAACAAAGGTGCCGAATTGATAGGATAAGGCAGAAGTTACAGTAGTATGGGTTGATCACAACATTTTAGAATTGATAGGTCCTTATTAGCCATCTAGCATGTTCAAATGGTCTGTGATGTCATTGACTTGGGGATTGCTTCCAAGCATGGACAAGTCACTCATCTGGGTCTGCTTAGCTTGTGTAACTCTTGTGCCTGTTTTCTAATAAGTCCAACCAACATGGAGGGCATCTTTCTTAGTTTCTCTTACTGCTCTAATAATCTACCTGTCATTTTTTATTTTTGCCATGTGAACAAGTCATCTTCTCTTCCTATAATATGATTCCTTTTACTCCTGTTCAGAACTCCTCATTAGTCATCTGTTACAACCTACTTTGACCCACCGTGAGCCACCAATTACCATTTGTCTCAAATCCTTGTTCTGTGTCCCATTTCTCTTATAACTTTCTCTCACAGAAGTCATAAGTAGGATCTGAAGAATGTCTGGGAACTTTTCCTCAATTTCTCCCAAATTGTTGTTCTTCCCCAAACTCAGTCTCTAGCCCTTTTTCCTGGTCCAGAGCTGTCCAAGTCGTGTTCACAATTTCCTTAGCTCAAATTTTTTTCTCTTCTGCTTCTCCCTATAACCATTCCCTCAGAAGCCAAAAGTCTATTTAGATATTAAGTGTTCCTCTTCTATTGCTTTGGCTAACCATCCATTATTGAAGTTTTTTGTCTCACCATACTCCTTGAAGGTATATCTGTATATTCCTCACAGAAATTACCACAGTGCTTTGCACAAAGTGGGTGATCAGTATATGTTGAGAAATTGATTCCTGCAAGAGCCTCGCAGCTTTCTCTGTTGTCTACCCACCCCATCCTACTCTATATATACCAAAATTTATTTTAATTATATCACTCCCTTGATCATAAACTTACTATTACCATGTTGCCTGTTAGATCCAATCTGCCTAGCATTCAAGGCCTTCTAATTAACCCACCCTTCTTAACATCATCTAGAATTATTTCCTCTTCTGATTCCTTTGCTCCATCCAGGCTGTTCTCCAGCCAAATTTCAGCATATGTTTCTGTTCTGGCCAGAAGCTCTGAGTGTCTTTCCCTTCCAGATTGATTCTTTTGTGAAGGCAAATTAAGCTACCCTTTCCCTTAATTCCTACCTAGCCTTTAAATACTGAATGGATGTAGCCTCAGACAAAATGAGACCTGGGAAAGACCTTAACTTAAAAAGACCAAGGTCTCCCCCTGCATCTGGGGACATCGCCAGCCATCCTGATCTGTGTCTTGCCAATTGACTCTGATGACTCTGGAAGAGTGAAGTTGGTGACTTTGCACAGCTCTGTCTCACTTAAATCCAGTTCACTTGCAAGTCAACATATCCTCCTCCTGATGTCATTGGTCTTCTTTGAGAATGAAGGATGAACAATAATTTGTGGCTATTGACTCATTGTTTGGCTTGAAGGTCAGAGAAGTATCAAATTTGACCCAAAGATTTCTAGTTTGCCAGGATGCATTCTTGCCTTAGGCAGGTCATGGGACTGGAATAGAAATGACTGAATAGTAGGTAAGACAGACCTACTGAGTGAAGGAAGGGAGGAGTGTGTGTGTGTGTGTGTGTGTGTGTGTGTGCGTGTGTGTGTGTGCACGTGTGTGTGTGTGTGTGTGTGTGTGTTTGTCATTTCAGTGTCTATATACACAGGGCATCTCAAAAGTCTCAAAGCTTGAACCAACGCTGAGACTTTTGGTATGCCCAGCATGTTTCTGTTTCTATTTCATGTGTATATACACATGTTTTTTGTTTTTATTTTTTTTGTGGGGCAATGAGGGTTAAGTGACTTGCCCAGGGTCACACAGCTAGTCAGTGTCAAGTATCTGAATCTGGATTTGAACTCAGGTCCTCCTGAATCCAGGGCTGGTGCTTTATCTACTGCACCACCTAGTCCCCTACACATGTTTTAAGGAGATAAAACATGATTCTTTCATGGAAGGAGCTTTCATTCTAAAGATCGCATTATGAAAACCTGTATTTGTGCTTATTTTTTCAGGTTAGGGTTGGACTGGGTCACAGAAAAGCAGGAAAAAATGAGCAAACTGTATAGGTAGAGTTCCCTGTGGGTGAGGTGCATTACCCACTCTACAGATTGGTTAGTTTTGTTTACAGAACTGATCACGGAGTTACCAGAGATATTTAGGTTTGTGTTCCCAGTGCTTTGCCCAGTTGCCTGGCATAAACTAAGCACTTAATAATAAACTCTTGTTGACGCGACTTGATTTGGCTTGATGGGATTTTCATTGTAGCTCCTGTTAGTCAGTCTCAGCCCCTGACTAGTCTCTAAGGTTTGTCTAGTCTTTCAAGGGCGCAGAACTGGTCCAGATACACAGTCATAGAGCATTTCTTCATCTCTACTTAAAATCCGTAAAATTGCAGCAAGAGTTATCAGAAAGTATGAAAAAATCTAGTAATAGTAGAGACAATTAAGACCACCGAGGGAAAATCCAAGTTTTGAAAAATTCTATAGATTTCTAAAAATCAAAATTCTCCTGCCATAGCATCTGCAACACAGCATCTCTTTGTCGCACTGTACTGTGCTTTTGAGTGCCATAGGGCAGAACTTGAAGCAGTGAGTGTAAATTAGAGGGAGAGGCAGATTTTGGCTCAATATAAGAAAAAGCTTTCTAAAAATAAGACCTATCCAATGATAAAATGAGATGCTTCATGTTACAGTGAGCTCTTCATCGTGGGAACTGTTTGGGCAAAGGTTGGATGTTGTAGGAAGGATTTCTGCAATGGGTAAGAAGTGGGACCTTGAAGGATTTCATGCAGCTATAAGATTCTGTGCTGTTGACCTGCTTCGTAGTAGGGGTCTGATCTATTTTGACCTCTTGAGAGCCTGACAAGGCTAAAACTCTGTTGCCTTGTTTCTGTATCCATGTTTTGTAGGAAATTTATACATAAAATGAGACTTTTGGTAGTCCTAGATATTCTGCCCAGTACCAAGCAATCATGTCCTATTAGGTACATTTATCATTTGATGTATGGGAATTAAACATTGGTCATTTCTGGGTAGAGCTCCCCCAAACCAAAATTCACCTGTATTTATAAGCATAAACAAAACAAATGCTTGATTGCTTATTATTGTTTGGTGCTAATGAGGCCAAGATCATGTTGGAATTGAGCTCCATTTTCACTCAATTCTGCTTAAGAAAATGGATGTAACTATAGACTGAACCCATTTCACAAATGCCCACCATTGGTCATGAAGAGGATCAGGTGTGTAAATGAATTCAAACCATCACTGCTGCTGGAAAAGATTCCAAAAAGCTCAGTAGTACTTATGTATACACAGGAAATTTATTATTGTTATTATGTTAATATAGTACAAAATAGTAATAGAAAAGACTTTGCTTCTGTTCAGACAGCATAAGAAGCTACTAGGAATGGGTTGGTAATGATTTTTACACATGCTCAAAGTCAGTGTTTGTTTCCGTTTATTTTGAGTCTCCTGTACTTTAAGTGCTTCCATATTTTTCCATACTATTCCTACTATGTGTTAGGTAAGCCACAGCATGGAAAAGTGATGGCCTCTGCCACATGCTGGCTCTGTAAGATCTCAGTGCCTTAGGCCAGAATTGTCAAACACTGCCCGACCAGGATAAATGAAATTGGAAAATATTTAACAAAATAAATAAAAATACAATAAAACATTGATAACTGTTACACCTTAAAACTAAGTCAGATATGCAGCCTGCAGGGATCTTTATGTCTGGATTAGTGGCCTGAGTTTCTATTTGAGTTAGATACCACTGCCTTAGGCAATTCTCTAAGACTAGAAAATGCATCTGCTGCTTGGGTGAAGAGATAGTCTAGAATAAGAGTTACACTGATGAAATCACAGGTCTGGACCCAAAACAACTTGCTAGGTACAAGGGCTACAAAGACAACTGTAAATTCAACATGCACATAGATAAACAGAAACACAGTACAGGATAGGGATAGACAGTACAGGATAGGATCCTGTACTTGTGAGTTCATTGGTACAGGTCAGTACCTCCTCTGTAGGGCCTAGAGTCGGGAGAAGTTAAATGACTTTCCCAGGGTCATACAGCCAGTATGCGTCAGAGGTGGAATTGAATTCAGATCTTCCCAACTGTAAGACCAAGCTGTATATGTTAAACCACATTTCCTTTCAAAAACAAAGTCTATATAAAATAAATACAGTTTAACTTCAGGAGAGTGAGAGTACTAAAGAATAGGGGTGGAGGGATAAGGAAAGGCTTTAAATAGCTCCGAATTTTATGGAAAATGAATACATTCTAGATCTGGGGAGATGGTCTGTGTGTGCCAAAACCACAGAGGGAGTGGATGGAAATATTGGGGCAAAATACGGCCGGAGGGCTCCTTTGGCTGGAACATAAGGTGTATGAAAGAGAATAAGGTAAAAGAAGTCTGGAGCAAGATTTTCCTGGGCCTCAAAAGAAAAATAGTGCATTTCAAACAAAACCAGTACAACCAAGATTAGAAGGAAAGCAGAAAGCTGGGAAACAATTTTTACAGCCAGTGTTTCTGATAAAGGCCTCATTTCTAAAATACATAGAAAACTGAATCAAATTTATGAGAATACAAGTGATTCCCCAGTTGAGAAATGTCCAAAGGATATGATTAGGCAGTTCTCAGAAGAAGAAATTAAAGCTATCTATAGCCATATGAAAAATCCTCGAAATCACAGTTGATTGATCAGAGAAATGCAAATTAAAACAACTCTGAGATACTACCTCACACCTATCAGATTGGCTAATATGACAGAAAAGGAAAATGATAAATGTTGCAGATATGGGAAAATTGGAACACTAATACATTATTGGTGGAGTTGTAAACTGATCCAGTCATTCTGGAGAGCAATTTGGAACTATGACCAAAGGGCTGTAAAACTGTGCATACCCTTTGACCCAGCAATACCACTTTTAGGTCTGTATTCCAAAGAGATCTTTAAAAAAAGAAAAAGGACCCACATATACAAAAAATATTTAAAGCAGCTCTTTTTGTGGTGGCAATGCTCTTTTTGTGGTGGATGCCCATCAATTGGGGAATGGCTAAGCAAGTTGTGGTATATGAATGTGAAGGAGTACTATTTTTCTATAAGAAATGATGAGCAGGCGGATTTCAAAAAAACCTGGAAAGATTTACATGAATTGATGCTGAGTGAATTGAGCAGAACCAGGAGAACATTGTACACAGTAACAGCAACATTGCGTGATGATCAGTTGTGAAAGACTTAGCTCTTCTCAGGAATACAATGATCCAAGGCATTTCCAAAAGACAAATGTTCTCCAAATCTAGAAAAAGAACTATGGAGTCTGAAGGCAGATCAAAGTATACAATTTTCACTTTATTTGTTGTTGTTTTTTTCTTTCTTGTGGTTTTCCCCTTTTGTTGTGATTCTTCTTTTACAACATGACTAATGAGGAAATATGTAGAACATGATTGTATATGTATATGTATATATACATATACATACATACACAAACATGAAAACTATATCTGATTGCTTGCAGTCTTGAGGAGGGAAGGGAGGGAGAGAGGGAAGGAGGGAGAAAAATTTAGAACTTAAAATCTTACAAAAATGAATGTTGAAGACAATCTTTACATGTAATTGGAAAATAAACCAAAATACCACCAAAAAAAGAGAGACCAATAGTCCATTTCTCCCAGAGGTAACAGGAAGCAACTGAAGGTTCTTATGCAGGTAATCAGCATGATGAGACCTGTACTTAAGAAGAAAATAAATATTGGGCAAGTATGTATAGGATGGAAAGGTTCTAGAAAGAATGGGGGAAGGAGTGCAAAGGTAGAAAAATCAGTCATTGAATGGAAAAGTAGATCGAGCATAAAGTGTAGAAAGTCCGAATTAGGAAATCGTGGGGGATTTTGCCCTCCTAGCTACTCACTGATTCTTCCTCTTACCACAAAGCTTTCTCTCCTTTAATCCTCAGCAAAGGAATTCCAATAAGTAAGAGGTGTTAAAATATGTTGCTGTAGTTTACAACTGTCATCTGTAATGTTTTATTTAGTTGTATCTCTTTCCGTTGCTCCCTCTGCAGCGTGGAGCGCCATATGCCATTGTCCCTGTCAGGAAGCAAAGGTTCCCTGGTCTGTGCCTTTGCCTGTGTTTATGCCACAGAGGAGCTGCAGTCCAGTGCCATCTTTTATTGATAGGACCAGCAAAGGAGGAATCTAATGAAATTATCAAAGCTTTGAATTAATTATGAACTTGAATAGGAGAGCTAAGCTCTCTGGAGCCAGGGATCTCATTACCCATTCACTCTCATTGCCTGCTCTTATGGAGCAGAAGGCTGGTTCAGCTATAGCTCTTAGCTTGGCTTTGGACTTTATTCAAACTTGCTAAATTGACATCCTCTTCTTATTGCAGTGTGGCTGGAAATGTCTATGATGATTAATTTAATTCTGCTTGGGAGCTCCAGGACATGTCAATAGCAGTCTTTCTCCCCTCACCTCTGTTCTTGCCTTTTTTTTTCTATATGGGCTTCTTGTTTTTTTTTCCCTCTTTTCTATCATCAAATTGGATGCCACACAAGTTTCTATCCATTTGGGGAACTGGGAGAAGCGTTCAAGATTCAGGTGTAGCTTCATGGAACATAATGATTGATTTAAAGTTGAGAGCTCTCTTCCATCCACCATGTGTCTGTTCCCTGGATACTTAGGTAAGCACGCTAGCTTCTAAAGTCATTGCCAATTGTTTCTTCTCTGAATTACAAAGACGACTTTGACTGATGTCTTGCATGGGTGTTTGTCCTTTAGAATGGACTGTGCTGCAGACGAATGACTTGTTAACTGCTTGGGTTTTAGCAGCCTACACTGATGCGCGAAGTGTATGGTTAATGTCAGCATGCGAGCTCACCATGTAGTTGATGGCTTAAGGGTTACTTGTGCCCACTGCACAAGTGGGATAGGAACTTGCTGATGGTGGCACTGCCGTTGTGTGTATTTCAGTCAGAAATCTAAATTGCTGCTTTCTCGGATGAATAAATCAGCCTCTTGATTGCTTTGTGTCCAGTAGGCAGAATCAATAACAACCAGGTTTCTGTTCACATATTGGGGAGGATTCTTTGGGTACCTGTCATAAGTTTATAACAATGAGTAGCAAGCCTTTTCTGCTTGCTTTTGAGACCCATTATTTATGAGTTCCTAAGCTGCAGCTCATCTGTCTTTGTAAACTGCAGGCCACTGGCAATTTTTGTTAGCAATGGCGAACTTTGCCTAATGGTATATGTGGTCCAAGGTCTGAGATCAGGAGTGTTGGGAGGGAGGCAGAGAGGGAGAGTCGCATTTTTTGCTTGTACTGTGACTGTTTACTTTTAGTGAGTTTTCTTCTCTTTCCTCTTCTCTAGGCAGCAGCTATATTTAACTCAGCCTTTGGAAGTTTTTTGGTGAGTAATGCAATGTTTAAATCTTTCTCTGAAATGACTTTTTGGGGGTTGGTAGAGGTCAGTTATTTGGAAGACTTGGTGAAAGCTGAAAACAGTTTTCAGTTCTGTTAAATGTTTCTGTACCTTTCTATTCATCATGGTCTGAATAAAATTACTAAATAAAGGCAATTGATCTTCTGTGGTATACTTTATATGTTTTGAGTTTAATATGCCATTGAATGGGTTAAAGGAATCAATTATAACTCAACGTTTCTCTTTATAGAGGTGCTGTCAATATATTGATTGTTTAATGAGGTCTATTAGATTACTATTATTTTCTATCAAGGGGCCAAGGATTTTGAAGAGGAAACATGACCCAGCTGGTCAGAAAGAAGATGCTAATTTACTTGGTGACATGTCATTTATTTTGCAAGTTTCACTGTCACTGGAGCCACCATCCTGGGCACTTCTGAGAAATCTAAGGGAAAAGGAAAAAAAAATTAAATGAGACCAGGAAACAAGTTAAAGGTCAATAATTTGCAAAGATCAAAGAAATCTTTTTTAAGCATCAATCCAGAGAGAGAGAGAGAGAGAGAGAGAGAGAGAGAGAGAGAGAGATCTTTTTATAAAGAGTAGAGAATTGCAGTCTGTTTCCTTCAGTGAGCCTTTAAAAAACTGGATGATTTGGCAAGGGCTTGAGTTTTATGAAAGATTGCAAAATCTGCTTGAGTTTTGGGGGGTTGTTGATGGAATGCTTTGATTTAAATAATTGAACTTGGGTGAAATGCATGAAGATAAATTAAAATACTATTCAGGGAGTATATTTCTCATTCATCTCATTCAAGTAGTTATATTAGGCTGATTTACATGTAAACAAAAAGAAAATCAATAGTACATAAATTAGCTTGAGAATAGGTAGGACTGTCCTAAATTTAAATTCACTTTATATCACCACCCATTGTATATCCAACTTCTTCACCAAATTATTTGATGTTATTGAATTAAACTACTCACACTGAATGTTGATTAAGTAGTTGTGTTAAGAATTTGTTGGCATATGTACTTTTATAAATATATTTATATCATATATATGTAGTGTCATATGTTTGTTTAAAGTTATGATAGTCTACTCTATTGGGATTTCCTTTTTGGCAGATTTTAAAGATTCATTGGGTATGGGTATTAATGCCTGATTATTTGTAGCCTCAGTAATTGTTTACTGAGGTAATTGCTTTCACTTGTTTATATTTTATTTTCTGTAATGTGATTTTTGAAAGGCTGCTTCTCTACTCACTATGTCATACTATCTCTCTAAGACTATAAATTACAGTTGAGTCACTGATCTTGATTGGTGGATGGAGTTTCCATACCAAGCGTTCCCTCCAGTTTTATTCCTCACACTTATAAACATGAAATCACAGATCTGTAACAAAGGAAGAAAAAAGAAAAAGAAAAGGTTATCAAAAAGATAGCTCCTGAATATCATCCTTTTGAAGGAGCTGTGTGTCGGAGTAAAAGGGTGCCAGGCTTGGAATCAGGTTGTGCACCTGGCTTCAGATCCTGCCTCTGTCACTTGCCAGTTGAATGACCTTATGGCCTTGTTCCAGTCAGTTAGTCTTGACAAGCTTCAGTTTTTGCAGTTGTACTGTAGGGATCATAATACCTGCGATACCTACATTACTGAGTTGTGGTGGGGATCAAGTGAGATACCATATGTAGAGTACCTTGTAAACCTTATGTAGATATCAGTTATTCACTTATAAGGGAAGGCCTGCAAGGTTCCATCTCATTGGAAGTCAATTTGTCATGAATTAAGGAGTCGTGCATATTTGCCGGCCAAAACCTGATTCCCTTATCTCTCTCACTCTCTAAAATATTGAGGCCATTTGTCTTCGTTGTTGATTACATGATGGAAGCAATTGGTTATCTATGTAATTGAGAGATTTTTTCCCCCTCTGCACATAGTAGGTGCTCAGGTATTATGCTCTAGTTTGTCTCTGTGAAGACTGGCCAACCTTTGTTCTACCAGCCCTTGGATTTGGGAGAATGGGAAGAGGGGGACCTTGAGCTGGCTCTTGAAGGATAGATGAAATTGAGATAGGAAGAGATCTGAAGGAGGATCCTGGAAGCAAGAAAAATGCTGTGACTACAGCAGAGTAGCTTTTACTCTCTTGCTACCTTCTTTTCCTGGAATTGTCAAAGGTGGGTAGGGATGCTTTTGCTAGGATGGTAGAAGTAGTGGGACAAGAGTGAGGATGATTATCAGAGCGAAATAGGGACAATTATTCTGTTTCTTTCTCTACATGCACTCCTACCTCTCCTCTGCCATCCTAAGTTCTGACCTGGTTTGAAGAACCTTCCAACTCTCTGAACTACCAATGGTGAACTGCAAGGCCCAAATTACAGTTTAGAACTGAAGCTTCAATAGAGTTTAATTTTGTAATCTTCAAACAAGAGGCATTTCTTCAAGGACTTTGCAGAGTTGTTTTATACTTGGAAACTCCCCAGATGTACTTACGTTTGTTGTTGTTGTCCAGTCATTGAGTCATGTCCAGCTCTACATGACCTCATTTGGAGTTTCCTTGGCAAAGATACTGGTTTGCTATTTCATTCTCCAGTACGTCCACATTTCACAGATGAGGATTGAGGCAAATAGGGGTTAAGTAACTTGTTCAGGGTTACATAACATAGCTAGTAAGTGTATGAGGTTGGATTTGAACTCAGATCTACCTGACTGAGCCAGGTGCTCTATCCACTGCAGTGTATTATAGTGGATAACGGGTTGGCCTCAGAATCAGGAAGACCTGGGTTCAAGGCCTGCCTCTGACAATATACTGATTCTATGTTCTGTCGAGGTCGTTGAAATGTCTCATTGTCCCCAGACAACTGTCTAAGCTTCTAAGTTACATATGAGTTACCAGTCCCCATCAGCGGAGGAAGCTCTTCACACTGATACTCATATCTGAATCCCCTTGCCCTTCTCCCCTTCCCACACCCCTTTCTCTGCCCCACAAATTGTTATAAGTGGGGATTAAGCTGACTTGAGGTAGTGGGGAAACGGTAAAAAGAGACCTGAAGCAGAGGTGGGAGACCCCAGTTCTTATGGCTCTGCCATGGACTTTCTGTGAGATCATGAGCAAGTCACTTAATTCAATTCAACAAACATTTACTGAGTACCTACTGAATGCCTGGCATGGAGAATACCAAAACAAAAAGGAAACAGTCGCTACCTTATCTCCAGGGAGCTACCATCTTACTGGAATCGGGTGGGTCGGGACAGGAATACAACACAGACACAAATGAGCAAATGGGATGTGATTTTCAGAGGAAGAGCCTTCATTTCCTTATTTGTAAAATGAAGGGACTGGACTGGCTGCTCCCTGAGGTCCCTCCTAGCTTGAACATGCTATCTTCTAATATCCAGCATTCCGTGCTCTAACATTCCCTGCTTCACCGTTCAATCTTCTAAGATTCCTTCTCGCTCTAAAATTCCATAATTTTATGACTTTTATTATTAGGAGTGAGCAGTCTTGAGGTATTCATGTATGGGCATCTGTAAAGAAGTTTAGAATTCCTCATTGTATTTTAAATTTTGAATGAAATACATTGATAAGATGAATTTTTTTAAAGGAAAAAAACAATCTCCAAAAATTATTTCTGGTTTTCAGGTAGTTGGGTACACCAGATAAAACATTGTCTATATTTATAGTGAGCTTAATAACATCCCAGGTCTAATTAAAACACAGTGTTTTAAAGAACTAATTGTTACAGAAAACTGTTTTTATGTAGCTGGGTTGGTAATAACTAATGATAGATGAATTCAATTTACATAAATTTCAGACCAAGAGAATATTTTAGAATCATGCCATGGAGGATTGCTTTAAGTTAAGAAGTTAATGTCATTATCTCCTCCTCTCATTTAAAGAGTTCGCTTTACAATAATTGTAGAGCATAATAAGCGATTTGAGATTTCCCACTTGATGGGGTTTTAATAAAATCTGATAGCATTTTAGTAATTCTGGGTGGTTGGTGAGCAGGGCTTTTGCTATTATGAAATATCCTGATGGTGAAAGGCCTATGCATAAGGCCAAGTTCAGCTGGCTTGCATGCTTTTGTGTCAGCATGTGAAACAAAGGGCGTTTTTCAAATATAGTGAGTGGTGATTCTCTAGGGAATTGGATTAGGGATTCCAGATTCCTTTGTTTAACTTCCGAAGGTTGTGCCATGCTTGAAAACTATTAGTCATTTACCAAAGTTACATTTTGATTGTGTGATTTGTTCAAACTCCAGCTCAGATCTTGGAGAAAGAATTTGTCTCCCTCCCCGCCCCCCCGCCCCCCCTCCCCCCCCCCCCCGAAAAAAATTAGTAAAAGGTAAAAAAAGAAGTGGTTACATTGAGCATGTGAGTGGTATGAATCTTTTAGTCTAATGAAGTTCCATAATATTCTAGCAATTGGTTGTAGGTTGGTGAAAGAACTACTGTCATCTCTGGCTAGGTGTCTCCAGCCAAGTGAGATGAACCATGTTTGCGTCCTGGATACCTGCTTTCAAAATCGATCCTTGAGCATTATTGTGTTTATTTGCAGTGAAAGAGCTGGCCCCAAATCTTTGAAGTCCTGGGTGCCAGACCTGCCTACCCCTGGGTAAGAACCTCTCAGTTCTAGAGGCAACTCTCTAAGACTGTTGCAGAGAGGGTTTCCAGCCTACATTGCTAGAGAGAGTGAACTCACCTGGGGATTTCCTATACCAGTGAAATCAAAGGTTCAGGCAGCTAGGGACTCTCTAGCTAGGTGGTACAGTAGATAGAGCCCTAGGGCTGGAGTTAGGAAGACATGAGTTCAAAATCAACCTCAGACACTGTGTGTGACCCTAGTTAGGTCACTTACCCACTCTTTGCCTCAGTTTCCTCAGCTGTAAAAATGAGGGTAATAACAACACCTACCTTTCAGGGTTGTTTTGTGGGTCAAGTGAGATAATATTTGTGCAAAGCACTTAGTGCTTTGCACATAGTAGGTGTTTTAGAAATGATTCTTCCCTTTTCTACCCCCCCATTTCTATTTCTAGATACTTTATTTTCATTTTGAGAAGAAGATTGTGGGAGGAGGGGAAGTCACATTTTTTTACACAGTGCCTCTTGTTGCTACAGTCATCTCCTTTGATGTTGTTGCTACTTCCAGAAGTTCATTTAAGAAGAATGTCAGGACAGAGAAAAAAAAATAAACTTAAAAATCTCCTTGTCCTTAGAGGACTTTAGGGGGAGATCTAGCCATCTCACTCTTTTAACCCAACTTAACTACCTCACTTGTCCTCTGGCCTTAGCCCTACTTCTCCCCAGTTTCAATTTTTAAATCTAAACAGAACAGATATATTTCTTACCTTCTCATTGGGTAGGGGAGGGGACAAAGGGACAGAGAGAATTCATAACTCAAAACAAATTTTAAATGAATGTTACAAATAAATAATAGGTTTATTTACCAAAACAAACAAAAATCAAAGAAAAGAAAGACAAACCAAAAAATCTCCAGTTTTTACATAGCTATCACTTCCCAATACTTGCTTTCCACTCCTCCAAACTGCTCCTCCTTTTCTCTCTTTGGAACAAAGGAATGCAGTGTAGAAAACAAACAGCCATGTTGTTTGACAGTATGCCTAATTCTGCACCTAAATTCTACAAGTCTCTGCCAATACAATTCATCTTCAGCTTTTCACTCCTATGTAAGGCAGAGGGTGTAGGCCTGTTGACTTCCCAACCCTTTATGCAAGAATCTGTAAGATTAATGAGTGCTGCAAAGGGCTGGTTGTAGACCAGGGCCTGGATCTTTGATTTTTTGTTTGTTTGTTTAATTTCTCTGAAGCAGGGACATGATCTTATTTGGTTTGTGTTTATTCAGTATTCCTTTTTCATTCAAAGCATAAGATTATTCTGTTAGTTTTTACTCTAATACTAACTTGCCCAAATAATTCACCTTGTGTCCTAAGGGCCTCCAAATATATGCATCCACAAATAGGACATTCTTTCAGTTCAGTTGTCTTCATTTAAAAAAAAAAAGTTTGATCCTCATTTTTTTAATGACAATCATTTCTGGAAATATGTTTCTCCTTTTCCCCACCTTCATTCTTCTACCTCTCCCAAAAAATTGACACTTTTCATGTAACATCCAATTCAGTACATAATAGTTTTCCCCTATTCTGGGATAGTCGGAAAGGAACAAGTTTCTGTGTTCCCTGGGACCATTTGTTTTTTAGTTGCTCAGTGTGTATTTGTTTGTTTTTTCCTTTTAGTAATCATTTCATTTTCATTGTAGTTATTTCATATATTGTTATTCTGGTTCTGCCTATTTTATTGTGTGTTAATTCAACACAAATCTTTTATTATAGGAATAATTAATTTCTACATGTCTTCCCAGGTTGCTCTGAATTTCTCTTATTAGTCATTTGTTACTGTACAAAACCATCCCATTGCATTTTTTTGTGGGGGAGGGCAATGAGGGTTAAGTGACCTGCCCAGGGTCACACAGCTAGTAAATGTCAAGTGTCTGAGGCCAGATTTGAACTCAGGTCTTCCTGAATCCAGGCCCCGTGCTGTGCCAACCTATTGTCCCTGCCATTGCATTTTTATACTTATACTTACAGGATTGCTTTAGCCATTTTTCGATCAATGAGTGCTCACTTTGTTTCCATTCCTTTGTTGCTACCACAAATAGTGCTGCTATGAATATTTTGGTATATGTTGTACCTTTGTTCCTATCCTTGACTTTTTTGAGGTTGAAGAGTATGAACAATTTAGTCCTTTTCCTTCATAGGTTCAAATTGATAATCCCTGCCGGTTGGCACCCAAAAAAGGATGGAAACAGATAGTAACCATGGTAGGGATTGCAAGAAGACAGGTGCATTAATTCACTTTTGGGAGAGCTTTCGCTTGATCCATCTTTCCAGGATATCAATATGAAAGGAAAGTGGATCAGTTATGGGAGGTCGGTGGGTAGAGTGCCAGGCCAGGAGTCAGAATGACTATCTTTCTGAGTTCAAATTTGTCCTCAGATGTTTACTAGCTGTGTGACTCTAGGCAAATCACTTAACCCTATTTGTCTCAGTTTCCTTATCTATAAAATGAGTTGGAGAAGGAAATGGCAAACCACTCCAGTATCTTTTCCAAGAAAACCCCAGATGTGGTGACGAAGAGTCAGACATGACTGAAACAACTGAACAGCAATGGAGCCATATCTGGAACACTAGCATCAAAGAGAAGCAGCAGGTTATTTGTTGAATACCTGTTAGAGAAGCAATTTAGTGGGGTACTTATAATAACCCAGAACTTTGTCTGAAAGATCTGGCTTCAAATTTTGCCTCTGACGTTTATTTGGTAGCTTTGTAACTATGGACAAATTATTTAACCTCTGGGAGCCTGATTTTCCTCATTTGTAAAATAGGATAGATGTAGTGATGCACCTATCTTGCAAAGTTATTGCAATGGGATGTCAAATGATAAAGTTGGTAGATAAAGCAATAGATAATAGATAATACTATACAATGTGATTTGTGGTTGTTATGTTATTACTCTACTACTTACCAGACCCCCACGGGGGAAATTAAGACACAAATGATACGATCTCTGTTCTCAATCTCACCTAGATTATAATCTAGTTGATAAAGCATGATGTTCATATGTCATAAATTAGATAAGGACAAAACTTTGAAATAGCCACTCAAGACAACAATATCCTAGGATATTTGAATTTGAATTTAGATGGCAAAAATGACATTTTAATTTTTGTTACGCTGTAATAGAAATTTAGCATTTCCCTCATTTATTTATAAACATAAAGGGGTTCATAGACTTCACCAGATTTCCAAAAAGGGTTCAGGGCACAAAAAGGTTAAGAACCCCTGCTCTGGGTGATTTCTCAATCTCATCCTCTAAGGATTAGGAAAAGCCACTGGGAGGCATGCTGTCTGAATGGGGAAAGTGGGACAAGGGAAATCTCTATGATCCACTGGGAACTTGCTCCTTGGTAAACCTAGGTGTAGCCTGTGCTTGCCTTTCCTAGTCAGAAAGCCTGCATGCCTATGGACTTACACATCAAGCAATATTTTTAGCACAGGAATGTTGTGGTAACTGCTTTGTAGATTTGTTTCTCCTACAAGGTTTTATCTGAAATAGTCATCCTAAATATAAATGGGCCTTTGTTGCTCAATAAAAATGTATAGAATCTGTACCTATTGCATTTTAACAGCATAATGCCTTATATTACTTGACAGGACTTCTGCAGCAAGTAAATGCATTAGTCACAGTGTCCATTTTTCTTGCAAATTTGTGACATAGATTTAATTATGGGAATGACCAGCAACTTACAAATCTAATTTTAGGAGAGGCTGAGCCAACTTTTTTTTTATTTTAATAATGATGGATTTTTTTAAAGCAATGATTTCATTACTATTTAAAGAAATCTAGTGGTGTAGAACTAGCCAATTGACTGAAGTTATTTTATTACCCTTTAACAAATGCCATGTACCTTCATCTTTTTTTAAATTAATTTTAAAAATGTTGTCACCCCCAAACTGTGAAAATTCTTGTCTATATACATCTACTTGGCTAAAACAAACACAAACAGATAAAGCAATAAATATCTCCTAGAAGATTTGGCTTCCTTCAAAGTACATACCCCTAGAGCCACCTCCTACATGAAGCCTGTGCTGATCTTTCCCCAGTTGTTAGTGTTCTCTCTCTCAAAATTGCTTTTATAATTTTATATTTATTTTATATTTTCTTGTGAGCCCATACTCATCCTCCAGCTCTCCTACTCCCGTAGAATGTAAGCTCTTTGAGGGTAGGGATTGGTCCGTTTTTGCTTTGGTATCCTCAGCACCTACTTAGAGTAGTGCCTTCCCTGTATAGAGCTACTGGGGAAGAAATATTTATGGACTTAAACTGAAGGGAATAAATAACAATGAAGACTTTTTGGTAAAATATTTATAATACAGGTGACATATTATGGGGGAGGGAGCTGGCCTAGAAACCAGGAAGACCTGGGTTCAGATCCTGCCTCTGATGAGAACTGCCTTTACAACACCTCCCCCTCCCCACCAAGGCAAGTCACTTGGCCTCTTTTTCTAGGCAGCCTTCCAGGATTTTAAATGATATTTAAAATCTATAATTTAAAATTATAGAGATATCACTGAGCTGTGTAAGTAGAGGGAGTTTCTATACCTTGGAGTTCCACATACCAATGAAATCACAGCTCTGGTCCCTATCCTAATCCTTATTATGATAAGTTCACTTGCACACAGGACCACTATCATTGGTAGAAATTTAGATGGCATTTCATGAGTTTGAGTCTTAACCCGCTAAAATAACAACTAATTGACTACATTGAACCTAATGGGCACTCAATCACTGTTATTTAATTAATATGCTTATGACATTACTCATTTCTTGCTTTTATTGTGTTAACACAATTTCCCTCAAACTGATGTGATACAAAAATTTCTTTTTTTTAAATCTATAAATCAGCAACACTAGTTCTTAAAGATGGGGCTCCTTGGTTCTAATGTCTGTTTGGGGATCTTAGAACTTGTCCCAGTCATGATCCATATTTGGAAACCACTGTAACTTCAGAAAATATCTGGCCAGATGGAGAAATAAAGCCCTGTGATTCATACATGATGGAGATTCCTCCAAACATAGAGGAGTAGAATATATGTATCTATTTTCTCTTTGACCTTTTCCCACCCCCACCCCTCAGGTTCCTTCCACAGGACCTGTATCCCCCATTGCATTTTACAGTGAAGCTTCAGTTTGGAAATTTAAAATCCATTCCCTGGTCTTAGGCCTTTGAGGAAACATTGGTCCCTTCTAGGAAGCTCGGCTCTTGTATTTTTTCAGAAAAGTCAGGATGCAGTTTTCTCTGTTGATGGGAACAAATGGTTGACAGTCACAAACGTCTTCTCTGGCTCTGCCAACCATGGTTCATTCAGTCTGGTTCCTGCTACCTTTTGTTCTCAGGGAATCAAATGCATCCATTTAAAGCCTGAAACTTCAATCAGCAGAAGGACCTGTCATCTTGAATGGAAGAAAGAACACACATCTCTCTCTCTCTTTTTTATTTTGCTAGCTCCAAGGAAGAAGTGCGATCCTCTGTTTCGGCAGGTTTCTTGAAGTACCAGCTTGTGATCAGAAGTCAGGCTCACTTTGTAGGTGCCTCCCTCGATGGAAGAACAGTGTACACAATGTCAGATTTAAAAGTAAACATATTATATTGTCTAAGAGGCTCTTTAAAAAAACAACAATAAAACAAAGTGACTCTTACAGTCTAGCAGTACAACTGATCCAAATAGCAGCTGTGGGGAGAACCACGTGGCAGGCGCAGTTCACCTGATTCTATTGTCTTAGTCTAAAAAGGTGCCCCGTCTCTCTTGGGCACTCCCCCTCCTAAGGGTTTTCCTAGATGTCCAGCTTTGTATTCGTGCACCTCCAGACATATGACTGCTCCCTGAAAATAATTGAATCAGTATTCATGACTGCTAAAAAATTGTGTCTCTATCTTAGGCTATTACACGTGACATTAATAGAATTACTTAAAATAAAATTCTGTTTTGTTTGAAGTGTAAAATGGGACCGAGCATAGAAGAATGATTGAACAATTATGAAAGACTAACTTTGATCTTTAGTAATCTAATTTGCAAATATTAAGTGCAAATAGCAAATATTAAGGGTGGAGGGGAAGTTGATATCACAAGGATAATGGAGCTAGAAAGAACAAATGGTATAAAATCAACTTGATAACTCTTTTAGGATAGGATCACACAATTATCAGGTGAAAGTGTGAATATTATTTTATAGTTTTAAAGTTCTAAATCATCTTTTAGAAACAGTATAATTATATGGTAAAAGTAGTCTCCCTCAATTAAAATTTGCTAAAGCAATTCTCTATCTCTTCATTATTCCCCTAACACCTTATTTTCTATTATACTAACCTATAGAAATGCTTTTAATCCTCCCAGCAGATGGAGTAAACTTATTCAGGGTAGGTATAATTTTTTTTGTCTTTTTGTTTTGTTTTTGCAGGGCAATGGGGGTTAAGTTACTTGCCCAGGATCACACAGCTAGTAAGTGTCAAGTGTCTGAGGCTGAATTTGAACTCAGGTCCTCCTGAATCCAGGGCTGGTGCTTTATCCACTGCACCACCTAACTGCCCCCAGATATCATTTTTGTTTTGTTTTGTTTTTTTAGTGAGGCAATTGGGGTTAAGTGACTTGCCCAGGGTCACACAGCTAGTAAGTGTTAAGTGTCAAGTGTCTGGGGCCGGATTTGAACTCAGGAACTCCTGAATCCAGGGCCGGTGCTTTATCCACTGCGCCACCTAGCTGCCCCCCAGATATCATTTTTTATCTGGTTCATTTGTATCCCCAATGCCTAGCACAGGGCCCTGCACATAGTAGGCACTCAATAAATGTTCATTAAATTTATTGGCCCTCAGTAATCAGTGTCCCTATAACAATCCGTTACTGGGATAAACTTCCTGTTGGTATAGCAAATTGACTCACAGCCTTTTTTGGGTGATCATCAACGAATTCCATCCCTCAAAGCTTTGTCTAGTAATTTTGGTGCCCAGGAAAAACTTGTACAGAGTTGCCCAAGGTAAATGGTGTCAACTACACTTTCAAATCAAGCTTTAATGACAAATTCAGTCTGGAAAGTGGTTAGATACCCTAGAACACTGCTATACCTAGCCAGAGAGATCCAGCCACAGTGTGGGGCTGTTTCTGGGACACTGGAGCAGGAAGGAAATATACCATCTGGTAGTTTTTAGCTAATTATTCTTGTTAAAGAGGTAATTGACTTAGCTGTTTTGTGTGTGGCTTCAGGAATGTAAGTGCTGACTGTGCCCTTAAATGTCAGTGCCTTGGGGCAAAGCCCTGTTAGTCCCATGCTAGGTCTACGTTCTGCCAGTTTTACACGAAGCTTTTCCTCCACATGCCCAGATTGACTTGCTACTTACTCCTTTGCCACTTTTGCATTAGTCATTTCTCCAGAGTGACATTATTATTATTCTTGTTATTTGCATGGTGGTTTTTGTGTGATACTTCTACCAGTTAGGAACATTTCATTGCCATGATCCTCGGCAGTTTTAATTCTTTTCCATAGCAGAAAGTTTGATCCATCGATATGAGTCTTTGGTCTGTTCTTGTTATGGCTTAATTTTAGTATATTTTGTAAGCTGTTTTCTAAAATACTCGAAGTTGTATATTAAAGCCCTTATCAGCACAAGCTCCATAATTCCTCCTTTTTGCTTAATCTCTAGCGGCAGAGTTTGGCATTTCCTTGCAGTTACTTCATAACAGGCATTCACGAAATAAAGTGATGAACATGGTGGTATGTGGGGGAAAGAACATTGGCCAGAGAATGAGGAGGGCTGGAAGACCCAGCAAAAAAACTCTTCTCAAAACCTCCCTTTAAAGAGGATCCCGATATTTATTTTTATTTTTCTTGCTTTTTAAAAAGATTTTTTTTTGGTAATATGGCTAATGTGGAAATGTGGTTCACACGACTTCATTTGCATAATGAGTATAGTATGTTCTGCCTTTTCAGTGGGTGGGGGAGGGGTGAAGGGAGGGAGAGAATTTTGAACTGAAAATTAAAATTAGAGAGAGTCCAGAAACTCAGCCATCTCTTCATTTCCCTACAGCAGCTGCACTATTTGGTTTCAATTCCACCATCATTACCATCATTATACCCAGTGACCCTCTCCTCTCCTCACCAAAACTGAATTTTCAACTTCCTTTTCTGGTGTCGTTCTTCCCCCCCCCCCAGTAGATTGTAAGTACCTTGAGGGTGGGGACTGTCTTTCTTTCCTAATTTGTATTCCCAGCCCTTAGCACAGTGACTGTCATTTAGTAGGCAGCAAATAAATGTTTATTGTACTGTATCATTGCATTGTAGATATATTTTCTAGTCTGAGGTCTGCCATTCACTTTCTTTCTTTCTTTTTTTTTTTAACAAGAGCTTTATGTATGTATGTATGTATGTATGTATGTATGTATGTATGTATGTATGAGAAGCGGTTGGGGTTAAGTGACTTGCCCAGGGTCACTCAGCTAGTAAGTATTAAGTGTCTGAGGTCGGATTTGAACTCGGGTCCTCCTAAATCCAGATCTGGTGCTCTATCCACTGCGCCACCTAGCTGCCCCTGCCGTTCACTTTCCATGTGACCTTATTTGAACTCTCTAGCCTCAGCTTTTGAGTTTGTTTGTATGTCTTTTAAATCTCTTTTAGGGTGGTGTATAGGATTGAACATTGGATCTGATGCCAAGAGGAATTGGGTTTAATTGATAGCTCTGGTACTTACCACTAGTTTAAAACCTTCCTTCCTTTGAGTCTCAGTTTTCATGGTCTTTAAATTCCTTCCTTCCAGCTCTAAATGCTGTCCTCACAGGGGGTTGGATGAGATAATCTCCAAAGTCCCTTCCATCTGTAACATTCCATTTGAAATGTTTGTTGGTGACGATCACATTGTGAATTATTTTTCTAAACACCCTCCATTTAGTCACCCTGTCACCAACCGAGCTTCCCTTTATGGTACTGTAATGATTTGTGCTTGCAATAATCCTACCCTGAATATTCACCGTAAACCTTTCTGTCTCACCCATCCATGTACTGTCTGTCCAGTGCCATGAGGAATGTTTATTGCTTTATCTAGGTAATACTAATTGGGATGAGGGGGTCGGGTGCTCTGAGGTTTTTTTTTTTTTTAATTTTTGGTTTGTGCCTTTACATCATCCTCATTTCCCGGCCTCTGACTGAACCCTCCCTTGTGACAATGAAAAGGAGTTAAAGCAAAAATGTGCAACATAGACATTTTGTCCGACCAAGTATACAATATTCTGTCCAAGTTGGCCCCCAGGTCTGTTGTGAGGGAGGAGGAGGAGCCAGGTTTCGGCTTTCACTGAGTTTTCCATTATTTAGAGTTCACCTTCCTTCCAGGGATCTTTTCATTTATTTTTGTTGACCATGTATATATTGTTCTCTTGGTTCTGTTTTAGTTTACTCTATCAGTTCATATAAGTCTAATGAAATATCTTGGAATTCATCACAGTCATCATTTTTTTTTACTGAACAGTAATATTCCATCCCCTTCATAAAGTATCCTGAATTCACTATAGGGTCATTTATAGATTTTTCTCCCCACTAGAACCATGTAAGATATGTCATTAGCTCGATTTTAGAGATCATAGGTCTCCAAACATTTTTTATTCTACTCCTTCATTAAAACATTTTTAAGAGTGTACCCACAATATATGGTATATATAAAACATATACAAAAGTAGGAATTTTAAAAGGATGAGTTAAAGCCAATATTTAAAGCACTTTTGCATAATTTTATTAAACAATGGTACAAAAATATTTTTTTCTTTCACTGAAATACTATTAATGAAAATGTTGTGAGAGGATTGTGATTGGATATGCTTCGGTGTTGTTTTTTTTAAATATTGGTTTTACACTTAAGAGATGTAGAAATTTGAGGGCCTGGAACCAAGTTCAATTTATTTGTCAGTTTTAATGGCTGTCATAACAAGAAAAGATACATCACAAAGGTGCTTAGGTTCAATTGGAAAAGTTGTATCATTGACTGAATTTAGGAGATTATATTTGTTTTTTAATCCCATCTACCAGTTATACAAAAGTTATTAAAATTGAGGTAGTAAAAATTTCCATTTTCCCCGATAATAATTGGTTGTTCTTGCAAACTAATAGAAAGTTATTGAAATTTATTATTATTTTTTTAACAAATGAGTTCCAAACTCACTGAAATTCTTCATTTGGAAGATTAACAACACACCTCAGTAAGCACTTCAATAGGGAATGCAATCACAACAATGTTAAAAACATAACATTTTAGAAATTATCATTGTACATGTTTTTTACTGACAATGGTTTACACTAATAAGATGGTAATGTCTGTGTGTATGTAAATCATAACCATATAATCATTCTATTACTTTCTTCATTTCTTAAATGAATAGACTTCATTTAAGTATGAGGTAAATTTTATATTTGATGTCCATTCTCTCTCATCTGTGTAATGCTGTATTATTTCCTTGGTTATTTCTCAAGGGTGAATTATGTTGAGTTTTATACTGAGATGCTGAAAATTCAACTTGGCCGTTTTCAATATATTTATTATGCATGTATACACAAGAGGTGTGATGTCTTCAACTTGGGGAACTTGAGTATGGGAAGAGGCTTCTGTGCAGCACTGGGGTTCATGAGCTTCACGTAAGGCAAGTTTAGTGTTTAAGAAGTTTAGGAGAGTAGATTTAGAGCTGAAAGGACACAAATGTGCAAGACTGAGGCAGAGTGCTTAAGTGACTTCTCTGAAGTTACACAATGCGGCAGGTTTCCACCTGTCTGAAGAGTCCTGTCTGAACCCAGGTCCTCTCCAAACCTGGAACTCTTTCTGCTAAATCACGCCCCCCAGGAGTTGCCAGTATCAGAAATGGGGCTTGGAATTAAGTTTTCCCATCTCCGAGCTGGGCATTATTTTTGCTGCACAAGCTGCCTTCCTACAATGAGGTTATTATTCGAAAATCAAACTAGAAATTTATGTTATTGGCTAGCCTTGACAATCTCCCTCTCCCTGTCTAGATTGGAATGAAGATGCACCAGTATTTTTATCCAGGCAGCAAATTTATGCTTATAAAATTAGTTGGTTAAAGCGTCTTTGCTTTAAGAAAACAAAAATGCCTCTATGGGTTCTCCTTTAACTTAGTGGAGAGTGGTATTCTCTAGGATTTTTGCAAAGACCCTGGAACATAGCCAACATGTTTTCTAAAGGAAGGGTGACACAGCAGAGTCATTTACATAATTTTGACTTCTCATAGTGTTAAATTCCTTTCCTTTCCAGGCACTTTACTATTTCAATAAATTAATATTCTTTGAGAAATGCTGACAGTGCCAGAGAAACCAAAGCCAGTGGTAAACATTCAAGTGATGTTCACTAGGAAAGAATTCACAATTCCCAGTGATTTGGGTCGTTTCCAGGTGCCCTTTTGTTATTGTTATTTCTAAGATTGTGAGTCTTCTCTTTATGTAGAACAACTTCTCTACTAGGATTATTATCCATTCCCTTCTGCAGCTTCCCTTCACAGTTGTGTCATTTTTATCTTTATGTTTCCAGTGTTTATAAGTGCCTAAATAAATGTTGGTTGAATATTATTGAATTTGACATTAACTGATCATTCCTTAAACAACAGCAACAAAATTTCCCAATCTAATTCTCATCTGATTTTCTTGTTAGGTACCAGTGCCCAAATGCTCTTATTTGCACGATAGGTTGACTGATGAGGCTACTCTACTCCTGATGGCCATTCACATCAAGTGTGTGATGTGGAATTCACAGGCCTACATTTGTCCACTGTCATCTGTCTAGCTGGTTTTAGCTGCCTCCATTTACAGATCCATATTATAATCTTTTGATTCATTTTTTAGCTTTTGAGTGGGTAAGAGCTACATTTCTATATTCTATTCCATCCCCCCCAAATCACCTTTTATGGTGCCAGACACCAAGTGAATAATCAGCAAATAAGATGGGTAAAATGGTGAAGGTCCAGGAACTAGCTATCTGCCCATTTTACCCTTCTAAATGTCCTCGTTCTGTTCTTACTATATGCATTTCACAGGATTAGATTTGGGGAAATAAAGAGAGAAATTAAGCTCCATCCCAGTGGACTTGTACTTAACTTATATTTTCCTTTTCCACTACATTTCTTCTTAGTTGTCCTCTAAGAGAGTACTAAGAAGCAGCAATCAGGAGTATGAACATCTCTTCTAGAACCTAAAATAGAGAATGGTAAAGAGGTGGCTAGGTGGTGCAGTGGATAGAGCGCTGGTCTTGGAGTCAAGAAGACTCATGTTTGTGAGTTCAATTCTAGTCTCAAACACTCAGTAGCTTTGTGACCCTAGGCAAGTCATTTAACCCTGTTTGCTTCAGTTTCCTTCTCTGTAAAATGAGCTGGAGAAGGAAATGGCAAACTGTTCCAGTATTTTTTCCAAGAAAACCCCAAATGGGGTCATGAAGAGTCAGAAACAACTGAACAACAACCACAAAAAGTGGCGGGGGGGGGGGAGAACAAATCACTTAAGTAGATATAGGCATTGTGTTTCAAAGAAAATCGCATCAAGGATTTGTACAAAAATGTAGCATATATGGAGACATCATAGAATATTGGAAAGAAGGAGGCATGCCTATCTATTATGTTATAATCATTTACATAACTTTTACAAACCAGCTGTGGTTGGTACAATTGTGGAAGGATTTATTTTGGTTCCATGTATGTGGGCACATACACATGTGTGCACCCAAGTAGTGACCCTGCACAAGTTATTTAACTTCTCATTGCCCCTTGGCAATTCTATAAGACTATAAATTGGCAGTCTGCATTACCGGAAGGATAGTTCTCTACACTGCTGATATTTGTCTGTGTATATAGAAGTATGCATAAAGTAGGCCTTTTTCTATAGGTACAGTACCTTATTCTCTCTGCATTATGTCGTATATACACATACACACATGTGTACACATGTATACATACACAGGCAGACATATGTACAGTTCCTTTTCATCATAGAGAGCTCTACACAAGGCACTGATTAATCACTTGTCTTTTGTCAAACATTGTACTAAGCACAGAGAATACAAACAAGAAAGACCTTCAAGGAGCTTACGTTCTAATAGAGGATGACAGCACAGGGAGGGGGGCTGCCAGGAGGGGAGGCGTAGCACGTTGTTTGGAGGTGTCCAGGACTGGATACGGAGACCTGCTTCTGGACCACACAAGGCAAGAGCTGCTTCTCAGAGCCTAGCACCCCAGGGACGGCGCCCAAGGCTCCATCTGGAGAAGATGACCAGCATGCCAGCTTTGTGCTGTGGCTCGAGGCCCGGTCCTGGAGGAGAGGAAGTGAACCCTAACCTGTGGAAGCTCAGGTCTCTGGGGTTGGATTGCTTTATGCTTTATGTCTATGGAGTGAGGGCATACAGATGTCTTCTATGACAACAATCTGGCATTGGCGCAGCATTTTAAAGTTTGCAGAAGGCTTTACACATGTTATCTCATTGGGTGCTCACAATAACCCTGTGAAGTCAGCGCTGTTCCTTCAGTTATCAGATGAGATAACTGAGGTAAAGAGAAGTCAGAGAACTTTCCCAGGGTCACAGAGCTAGTGAGTGAGGTAGCATTAGAAGTCAATTCTGCCACCAACCCACAATGCCACTTTATAAATATTGATATGATTGTGTGTAAAATATTACCTATATTTATATATACACATATTCTTGTATGTAATTGGGGGTGGGGGAGGGGAAGGAGGAAGAAGCATTTATGAAGCACCTACTATGTGCCAGGCACTCTACTAAGTGCTTTACAAATATTATCTTATTTGATCCTCACAACAACTTGGTGAGGTAACTGACCTGTCATTAAACTACTCTTGAGTACAATCAACAAAAATTTATCGAACCCTTCCTTCAGGCCAGGGGCTGTGGCATCTGTGTCTAGGTGTGGCTGATACAGTTGATTAGCAGAAGTCTCCTTGATTTATCTCTGCCACAAGTCAGAGTAGACTGTGAAGTTCCAAGTTGGGTCCACAGGAAGGAAGACACGTGGAAATGCAAGTATGAAGTTGGGGGAAAGTATCCGTTTGGGTCAAAAGATGTTGAATGTGATTTTAGACACAATCTAAGATGGTGGGGGAATATTAATGTGTAGGGCTCTAGAAGGTCACAGGAAGTTAGGATGGGAGACTGGGTGAGAGGGAGAGCAGGATATATTCATGGAGATCTTTGGGAAATAATGTTAGTCATCAGCTGGCTAATTTGAAATGTATTCACACGGAAACCTTCTGACCCAGACTCAGATAGATTGGACACAAGAGACCAGCCTAGGCTCCACTGGATTGTAGGTCAAGTATCCATTCCTGATTTCTCCATGTCTTCCCCCACTCCACTCTCAACCGCTGCCCAACTCTCTTCCTCTCTTTAGTGTATTTGAGTTCATTTTGCTCACTAGCTTTCACACTGTTCTCTACACTTACCCCTGTCTTTTTATAATGTGCTTAGAAGCTCTACTGAGGAGCCACTGAATCAAAAGGTTCTGTTCAAACAGAAAACATCTTGCCTTTTTATTCTATGTTGGTTGAGGTCAGTCAAGCTTCCTCTGATTTTCAAAGTAAAAGTATTAACACAACATGGTTTAGGCTAAGTTCCCCTCATCAAAGGAACACGCTAACACCTATAATTTCTGAAATGAAATCAATACCCAGGTTTTGGTTTTGGCTTTTGTTTTTATTTTCTTCAGAGTCCTTTATTTCTAAATGACTCTTGTGATTTTCACTTTTGAAAACAGTGTGGGCCCTTGCTTTTAGGCGAAGTCAGGGTTCCTATTATTCTTTTTGATGCATGGGCATAATCACATTAATGCTAATTGGGGATATGTGTATTCATTGAGAGTAAAAATTGGGCTCATTTTTATGCTGAATTTCAGCCTGCAGCAAAGTCTCACATCAGAATCATAAACCCTAAAAATTAGAGGTTTATATAGAAAATAGAAATATCCAGGCTGAGGATATCCATTTCATAAAAGCACCGTTAACGATTGCTGAGGAGAACCACCCTTTTCATAACATTTGACGGCAAATGTTTAGTTGATAATTTATAAGGTTGATTACTTCTGCCTCAAGCTGAACCTCAGGATGCCCATCAGCCAATGGTAAATCTCTGTGACACCGCTGGAGAACAGGGCTTCCTTGGGAGGCTGTGCCTGACTTATGTAGGGCACAGCCTCTTTTTTTTTTCCCTCCCCTTAGTCTTTCATGTAGCTCATCATCATCATCTGTTCAGATGATGCCTGTTTAAAAATCAGCCATCCCCAGGGTGCAGAGAAAGAGGATAGCCAGGCTATAAGTATGCTGGCCACAACCCTTTCACCTCGCTGTCAAGGAGACAAATGTTTGTCCTTAGGGGAACACGAGAGGTTAAATCACCCGTTTCTTTCTCACTTATTAAGACTAGTTTCTGGAAATTTGAACTTTTCCTTCTAGAAACTGCTTCTTGAAGTCATTAGGACCATCTTCTGGAAGTGTGCTTCCTAGAGATATCACTGGTGCGAGGTGCGGTCTTCTGAGTATCACATAGTCCTGAGAGAATTCCACCAGAAGCCCAGCTCTTCTTCCTCCTGGTTATTTTTCAGGAGTGTTTCTGTTTGTCTTTTAAACTAATTTAATTTTCAAGGTAGGAATAACGGAACTTTTCCAGCCCATATAGAGGTTACATTTTATATGGAGAAGGGTGTATATATACATCCATATGTGTATGGTATGGTACTCCCCAAAACTTTGGGGGCTTGATCTTTCTAAGGACATGCTTCCTCCTCTCTTTCCTAGCAGAAAAAAAGGGTGCCTCATTTTCTGGAACCCTGTATTTAGATACTTCCATTGCCCCATGGGATTTTGGTAATTGAAGCCTTCCTGTTTATGATATTAGCAACGAGAGGCTCAGTCACTCCCTTACAAAACTCCTGGCCCTCAGAAGAATTGCTGTCATGTCAGATGACCCAAGTATTCCCTCACAAAAGAGGGAGGAACAAAGGAAACCTGGATTAACCTGGCACCATCTCAGGAAGGCACTTCTCTTTGGATTTTTCTTGCACTTCCTCTTTCCTGCCATGGTCTAACCATCTTCCTACTGGAAAACCAGACTCTCCTCTGACAAAATTGTAGATGTGTCCTGTCCCCTCCAGGGATCTGGTTGCTTTCTTATCTCCCAGGTGATGATGCTTAGGGAATACTTTTTCCTGTCTTCCTGTGGCACCTTCCATCTCACCCCACCTACACCTTGCTTCTGTGCCTCTCATGTTAAGCATTACACTTTCTTATGTTCAAGATAGAATGTGCCAAGTAAGGGCCTCTTGCTTTTCAGCATTTACTGATCAATCGGCCCCTTCCAGGGAAACTTCTACATCCCCAAAGGGAGCAGCCGTGCACTGGGACACCTATATACATGCCAAATAAACCTTTGAAAGGAACCGTTAGAGAATCCTTCCAGATCACATAGTTTTCAGTATAGCTGAGCATTTGTTCCTTTAGGCTTCACATTACAGAAATAAATTAACTATTTGGGAATAAAAATATTTCCTTTTTTTCTTTTTTTATAATCAATCAATATTTATTGAGTTTCACTAATAATAAGACCAGACAGCTGGATGGTACAGCGGATAGAGTGTTGGGCCTGTTGTCAGGAAGATTCATCTTCCTGAGTTCATATCCAGCATCAGACACTTAGCTGTGTGACCCTGGCTGGGCAAGTCACTTCATCCTGTTTGCCTCCGTTTCCTCATCTGTAAAATGAGCTGGAGAAGGAAATGGCAAACCACTCCAAATGAGGTCATAGAGAGTTGGACATAACTGAAACAACTCAACAGCAGTAGTAAGACACCATGCTTAATACTCTCAAATGTAATGGGTTAATAGGTTATCATGGGAGGCTGTAGAATCAATTTGGAAATATTTAAGAGAAATAGAATCTTTGAATTATGCAGGTTTTTAGGCCTAGATTAATAACATACATGTTGCATTTCTATAATCATAAAACATTAAATAGCCACTATGATACAGTAGATTATTAGTGTCTGGAAGAACTGGATTATAAAATATTCTAAAATATTTCTAATATAAGCACTTTTCCCTTTGTCAAAACGAGTATATAATAATTTAAGGTTTTAAAAATATTGACATAATTTAACATTTTCTTGATGATTTAGGGTTATCACTGTGAATATTAATCTTTTGTGCTTTGTAGTGATTCCCTCAGGCTTGATTGAGTTCTATATAAAAACCTTTCAGGATCCTTCTCTTTCTTCAGGGGCCTGACTCAGGCAGCACCTCTTCTGTAAAGTCTCCCCTGATCCTCCCATATGAAATTTGTCACCATTTTCTTAGATCATCTTACTGCGATCTTTCCATTCTCTCCATCGTGACTCACCCACCTTGCCTTATTTTAAAATTGTGAACATGTACCTCATCCCTTCCCTTCCACTGCATGGAATTAACCTCGCCTAACGACGGACCAGGAGTCTCCTTAAGACCTGGCACGGTGCCTTGCATATAACGGGTGCGTAATAAATGTACTGGATCAGATTTGTTGAAGAAAGTTGTTTGTCCTGGCCCTCAGTGTCCAGGCAATAGTGTTGCCTGAGTTTTTGTTTGCTTTTTAGAACTCTGTCTTCTCTCCTGCTGTTGGGTTGTCATTTGTTACTTCTCCCTGTGTTCTCTGTGCCAGCCAATTGGAGCTCCTTTCCCCTCTCTCGATCTGACACTTGTAATCTGCAGGGATACTGAAAAGCTGATAATTAAGCTTGTTAGAATTATGTCTAAAATAAGACTAAATAGTTCTGAGTGAGAACAGAGGATTCTCCTATGCATAAAATTCTTGAGCTTTATTTAGTGTATGATCACTCAGTTCTGCCTGTTGGGAGGCCCCTTTTTTTTTGCCTGTGTTTTAAGAGGTTATCATTGCCTAATAACTTAGTAAGGTATTACTGTATTCATATTAATGTACACAATACATATTTTGTAATTCAGACTTCACTACTTCAGAATTTATGATATTTCAACTTGGGCTTCCTTGGGTACTGCCTATATATATAGAGAGAATTTCCCAGTAAGCAAATTAATAATGTAAACAAGAGTGTGGTGGACATGCTTAAACTACTTGTGGAGATAAACTCTTCTTCACTGAGCGTAACTCATTAATTGTTTATGGGCAAATTGTGTTGCTAATTACAAATGAGTTTTATCTATTCATTAAAACTGACCCTGAAGGAGCTCTATTTGGAAACACTTTATTAGCAGATAGTTTAAATTACTGAAAGTAATAAAAATACATTTCTTTTAATTATAAATTAAGACAGGCCTCCTACTCTGTTTCTTTCCAATTCAAACTATTGTCTCTAGGCTGTGGGGTAGATTGAGTGGTGGATCTGGAGTCTGGGGAAAGACCTGAGTTTGAATCTCATCTTTGACACTAACTCCATGACGGGGGGCAGTTGTTGTAACTTCCCTGCTCCTCAGACAGGTTTATAATAAGTTAGTAATAGTTTGAGATGCATTTAATATCTGTTTTCCTTGAATTTATTTTGAGTAAAATATTTTTCTCCTGAATAGCTTTTTATATCATTGTTTATTTGGTTGTTTTTTGTTTGTTTGTTTGTTTTCCTAAATAATTCACCAGTTTTCCTGCATTTGTCTTTGCCTGGTTTGATGAATGTAAATAATGGCCCTCTGAATGTATTGAGATCCTATGACCTTATTACAACCATTGTATGAATTCCACACTGGTAGGATGGCAAAGGCTGTAAACACTTCTTTAGCTTCCTGCTTTATTTCTCCTACCACTTATGTAAAACTCCCATCTTCTCCTGTTCAATGTGTAGATTAAGGTTCAGGTACCACTATTATCCACTGCTAGAGGCCTATTGCCCTTGTCCCTTGTGTCCCAGTGAGACATTGGCTACCCCTTGTTCCCCAAAATGACTACCTGAAGAGTACTTTCTGGTTTGGGGCCCAGAGGAACTGGGTATCACAAGCCATGGGGCAATAATAAATGTCTCACTGGGACATAATGGGAACATAAAAATAGTTCTTGCCTGTAAGAAGCTTACATACCAGTGGGGGAGTCAACATGTAAATCAGTAGGCACATACAAGATACATACAGAGCAGAAGGAATATAACCTCAGAGGGAAAATGACTGGAGGTGGAACCAGAAAGATGTTCTATCTCGGTTTTCAAAGAAGCCAAGGGTTCTTATTTTATTTTATTTTTTGTCTTTTTGCAGGGCAGTGAGGGTTAGGTGACTTGCTCAGGGTCACACAGCTAGTGTCAAGTGTCTGATGCTGGATTTGAACTCAGGTCCTCCTGAATTCAGGGCCTGTGCTTTATCCACTGTGCCACATAGCTGCCCCCAGGATTCTTATTTTTTAAAAAGATTTGTTTTTAACATTAATTAAAAAAAAATGTTGAGTTCCAAATTCTCTCCCTCCAGCCCCTCCCTCTCCCACTGAGAAGGCAAGTAATATGAAATCAATTATACATGTAAAATCATGCAAAACATATTTACATATTAGCCATGTTGCAAAAGAAGGAAAGTGAAATGCTTATACTGCACCCAGACTTCATCAGTTCTCTCTCTGGAGGTAGAGAGCATTCTTTATCATGGGTCCTTTGGAATTGTCTTGGGTTGTTGTACTGATGAGAGCCTTTCATAGTGGATCAGCCTTATAAAAAAATGCTGTTACTGTGTACATTGTTTTCCTAGTTCTGCTCACTTAACTTCGTATCAGTTTACTTAAGCCTTCCGAGGTTTTTCTGAAACCATTACCTTCATCATTTCTTACAGTACAATAGTATTGCATTATAATCATATACCACAACTCGTTCAGTTATTCCCCATTCGACAGGCAAACCCTCAGTGTTTAGTTCTTTGCCAACACAAAAATAGAGCTGCTATAAATATCTGTGTACATATAAATCCTTTACCTTTTTTCCTTGATCTCTTTGAGATATAGATCTACCAGTGGTATTGTTGGGTCAAAGGATATGCACAGTTTTATAGTCCTTTGGGCTTAGCCAGGGACTCCAAGGGACAGATTTTAGGAGGGAAAATATTCCAAGCGTGGGGTAGAGTTAGTGCAAAGGAATCAAGGGAGGAAATAGAACAGCAGTAGGCTGCTATTGTTGGGCTGTCAGGTGCATTGAAGGTGAGAAGTTTTGAAAAGTAAGAAGGGCTTGTGAAAAACCTTAAGTAACAAATAGAGTTACATTTGATCCTAGAATATTGATATTCTCTGGATTTTATTGATAGGAGTGGAAAGTGTTGAGGATAGAGGTTGGTTGTGGCATCTGATGGTGAGACCTGCTCTTTAAGGCAGTCAATGTGGCAGCTTTATGGAGAACAGTTTGAAGGAGAAACTTGAGGCAGTGAAACTAATAAGAATGGTTGCTGGAGAATTCCTGGTGAAAGTTGATTAGGGCTTGAATTACGTAGGACCATGGAATAAAGGGGACATTCGTGAGAGGTGTTGTGAAAGTAAAAATGACAAAATTTAGCAGTGGGTTGGTAGGAGGGGAGGGGATCAGGGGTGCATGGAGAGGGGTTTGCCTCGGCAAGAAGGATCACCTCTTCATCAGAGACTGGAGGAAAGGAAGGGATAGTAGGGATGATGTCAGAAGGATGTGAGATGAGAAGAGAGAGTGCTTGGTGGATGACCCTTTTCTCAGTAAAGTATAAGGTGAACTCTTCTGACAGGTGAGTGGGAAGTACTTGTGGGAAGCTTGAGGATAGATGAGAAGACGAGTGAGAACCAGTTACAAGCATTGCCTTGCTTCTACTAGTTCCCAATTGAGATCAATTAATATAAATTTGTGGTGGCCCCAGGTAGCATGGCTTCTATTTGGCAACATGCGAATAGGAGCAGAGACAAATTATGGGACTAAACCAGGTTTGGGTTTTGGCATTTGTGTATCACTGATCATGACAAGAGAAGAGCAGATTCCAGGATACAGGCTAGTACTTGGAGAATTGTTTCACCAGGAAACTAAGATAACCAAGGGAGGAGAGCTGGACGGTTCCAGAGTGATGGCCTAAGCAAATATTGATTGGAGGTCCTGATGGGATTGAAGGACGAGGTCAGGGGTCAAAAGGCATAGGGAAAGCCCGAATGCCAGAAAATTATGATCGGATAAGTGTGTACTTCAAGAACACAGAAGTGGAAGATTTGTGAGTAATGGAAAGATCAAGGGTGTGATAAATTCCATGTGTAGGTGGGATGGAGTGGAGAAATGGGTGAAGAGGAGGATCAGAGAAGGGAATATTGATAGATAATGTTGAAGGCTCCTATCATGAAAACAGAAACGAATGATAATGAAGCAGGCACCAAACTCATTGAAAAGGAAGGAGAATGACCTGAATGTGGGTTGATAACAGCCACCAAGATCTCCACGGAATGGTCAGTTTGGATAATGGGCCTAAGGAGAGGTTACTGAATTCTGTGGTGGTACCAGGAGAGTCTGGAAGTGTCTTGGGGAGCAAGGAGTGTTCCAGCTCTTCCACAGCGACAAGAAATAAGGAGTACGAGAGAAAGGGTAGCCAGCGGGGCAGTGTCATCAGGAGGGAGCCGCTTCTTAGTGAGCAACTGAAGTTAGAAGCATTGAAAATGGAAAAGGTTTAAGATGATAGAACTATGGTTATTTATTCAGTGTGTTCAGGAGGGCTGTACAGTAGATGGGGGTGCGGATACAGCTCTGGTAGGTTGAGGTTGTTGGGTATAAACAAGTGGGTGGCTGGTGTGAGGGAAGATGATTTGTTGGAAGGAAGAGGGGCCATACTTGGATCTGGTTGTTTTCCTTCATGATGGAAGAGGATCCAAATGACATCATTGTGTCAGGGTCAACGTACACTGTGTCTGATCAGACCAATATGAGTTTGGAAAGCTCTCCCATGGGCCTACCATACTTGGATAGGGAGAGTGGTACCTGTTATAGGTGTGTTTGAAGGCAGCATCCCACCACTCTGGAGAGAGTGACATAAACAACACTATTTAGGGCTTGCAAACACACTCTTGATATTTTCAAGTTCTGCCCCACCAGAATGAAAATGGGGCCAGTAAAAATATCTATAGCTGTCTCACAAGTCCATTATTTTGAGTTCCTGCTCACTCTTTCAGGGAGCTTGTGTATTTCACTGGTTTAAAACCATATATATATATATATATACACACACACACATACATATATATATATATACACACATACATATATATATATACATACACACACACATACATATATACATGTAGATATATATAGCATCAGTTCCAAAATCCCAACCCAAAATATGTATACATAGATACAAAAGCCCACAGTTGGTGTATTGTACATAATAGCTCCTTAATAATGCATGCTTACATGCAGACCCACAAAATTCTGTTCAGTTTCTATATTATTACACATTTGTTGCCTCCTAAGACATGGGGACAAATCTGAAAAGGGAAAGAAAAGTTCTAGCCGGGAGGAAAATGGTCCAGGCATTTCATTCCACAGGAGAAGAAAGAGGCACCCTCAGGCTTTTTGACTTAAAATTGTGTGTCAAAGTAAGGCTACTGCTTTAACCAACTTGGTTATTTCATTTCCTCAGCTACCATCAGCTCCTCTTAGAAAGTACATTAAAGGTGCTGCTGCTGCTGCTGCTGCTGCTGCTGGTACCTAGAGGGCACTTAAAAGTGGGTACACTAAGAAGTCGTAAGAGCCAGCAGCAAGAAAAGAGGAGAACTTGGGCTCTGAAGGGGGGCCAGCTGGCATTTAGGGCACAAATTTCTGGCCTTGGAGGCAGGAAGACCTGGGTTCACATCCTGCCTCAGATTGACTAATTGTGAGACTGTGAAGTGCCTCAGTGTCCTTATCCCCTGAATCAAGGGGACTGGGCTCTTTGACTGTTAGGCCCCTTCCAGCTCTGTATTATGTACTTAAAGTACTTTATTACAAAGGAAGGTCCTTTATCTTTCTATATTCTTTATGTAAAGTACTATGAGACTGAATAATCTGGTCCCTTTTAGCAAAGAAGCAAAAATGCCTCAGTCCTGTACCACAGTATCTCCAGAAAGAACCTTTGTATAATATGGGGGTATGATATAAGAACTGATATTTATACCGACAGCCTGTAGTCTAAAAAAAGACAGATTAAATTACATTGAACATAATCAGCTTCTGAAGGCAAGAATGGAAGTCTGTAAGTTTTAGACACATTTTCATGCAGATCATTAAAATTTAACTTAAAATTGTGCTTAAGCAATGGGGTTTTATTATCTGGAAGTTTATCCAGGTGAGCAAAACATTTGTGTGTGTGTTGTATTTTCTAAAGAAAGGTGTTGTGGTGGAACATGGTGTAGAGGAAAGACTCTCTTTTATGTGGAGTCAGAGGACATCAGAGTTTGAATTCTGGCTCTTTGTCCTACTGTGGGACCTTAGGCAAGTCACTTCTCCTTTATGGCTCTCAGTTTCCTCATCTCTAAGATTATGGGCGTTGTTCTAGACTAGGGAGTCTTAAACTTTCTTTTCTGTCATGCCACTTCTTAGGCAGCCTAGCAAAGCCCTTCTCTGAATACTGTATTTAAACGTATAAAATCAAATGCATAGGCTTTACGAAGGAAACCAATTCAATTGACACAGCTAGCAAAATATATTTTTTGAATGTTCAGAGATTCTAGCTTACTATCCCCTGAACTAGATCATCTTTGAGATTTCTTCCTGCCCTAAATCTAGTGAACTTTTAGGTACTGTAATCGACTCATCAGGATTTGAGATGATACACTTTAGGCTGTCTGGATCCCAGTTGGGATGGTTTGACGGCTCACTTGAGATGGAGCACACCTTCATTCCCACCATTTACTGTCCCCTTCTTCAAACCCATTTGATCCAGAGAGATATCCACTAGTTTACTGACATTTATACTGTCATCCGTCTTCTTTTACTTGACTATCTAGTACTTTTCCTTGTTTGGGAAAATAGCTGATCCTTCCTGTGATCCCATTTAGTTCTGCTTTTTAGATTAATTGTTGCACGGTCACTCTCTTCCCCCCAGTTCCCTAGCTGGAGTGAAGAGCCCCAAGCCTTGTCTTTTCCACCTGGATTCTTCCAGGCTAGCTCCTTCCACATATTTCAGTTCTTCAAGGAGATGAGTTGGGAATTGGTTTCCAAGCATAAGGGACAATTTATGCAACTTCATGGAAGGAAATAGAATGTCAGCTTCAGACAAGAGTTACTGGGCCAGACTGGACAAGCACAGTTCATGAATTGGAGTAATGTGTGACAAGTTGAGGAGCTAGATTGTGGAAGGCCTTAACCACTAGGGCGAAACATTTGTATGTTTTCCGACAGGTAATAAGGGAGCCACTGAAAACTTTTGAGCAGGACAGTGCTGTGATCAGACTTGTGTTGTTGGAAGGCCGTTTTGATAGCTATATGGAGAATGGATTACAGACTCTAATTAATTAACACGAACAGTAATTATAAAGACCCTCTAGACAACATGGTATGGTGGAAAGAGAACTGAATTTGGAGTCAGTGGACCTGGGTTCAAATCCTGAATCTGTTACTTATACCCTTGTTTGTTTTGATTTTTTTTTGTTGTTGTTGTTTTGTGAGGCAATTGGGGTTAAGTGACTTGCCCAGGATCATAAAGCTAGTAAGTGTTAAATGTCTAATGTCTGAGGCCAGATTTGAACTCAGGTCCTCCTGAATCCAGGACCAGTGCTTTATCCACTGCACTTACAGCCTTGTTTGACCGTTGGCTGCTCTCTTCCCTATGGGACTCAGTTTCCTCATCTATAAATAGAGGGGGTTGGACTAGACCCCTGTGAGAAAACAATGCAAATTTGGGGGCTTTTCTCCTGTTTGCGCTGACTGACAGGCTGAAGCCTTCTCTGCCTCCTCTATCACGTGTCCTGGGAACATGAGAAGTTATGCCTGACTGGCATAATATTGATAAATTAATATAAGCTTATCCAAAACTTGCGTCTCTAATAATTATTTTCAATGTCACAGCACCAAGATCCCTTCTTAATAGCAATTATTTACTAATTAACAGAATATTTCAATTAAACTTGAACTTAAAATGTAACACAATTTAATAAATATCCTTCACGATCCTTCTTGCTTCTCCATTTTATTTCTCCACACAACTAAGGTTAATAGTCTTAACTTAGAACACACCTTTGACAGTCTTTATGGCTTACATGTAGGATAATCTATTTCAAGGGGCTCTTTTTTTTCTTTTACTGGACAGAATTGATGTTTCTGTTTTAAGGGGAAATTTCAAAAAAAGAAAAAATTGTTGAAGTGACTCATTTTTTTCCAATGATCTTTTGGTGAAATGCATAAAAATAGCTTCCTATCCCTCACCCCCCAAAATCACACTTTGTGGTTACCTATCACATTTAAACCAAGTAATTACTTTCCAGGCTGCATGTTCCTTCCCCCCCACACCCCCCTCTTTGGACAGTGGGAAGATAAAAGCAGACTTTTTCCCAGATAGTGGGTAACTTCACAAGTGTCTGAAGCAGGTGTTAGAAATGCAGATGAACCCTCCTGACTAAAGGCCCTACAAATTTGAAGTGAAACTGCCATTGGTCTATTGGCAGCATTTGGTATGGGTGAATTTTCTGCGAACTAAATTATTCATTTGATTGTGTGAGCTTGTTCTAGAGTTAGGAAGAAGCCGCCTTTTACATTTTAACTGTCTCTCCCACCCCTTTTCCTTTTATCAGCACTGGATAAGCAAAGTGTAAATGCTACATCCAGATTTCTTTTTACTAGATAAGAACAGCTAACCCCTAGCCCTATGTGCTGTCCTGTAAAGGCAACAAGAATTTCCTCTTCCCTTCTTCACTGGAAGTGGTGTGACTGTCACAACAGATGGGGATGTCATTCTCTGCTTCACTTCCACCATTACCCTCAGGAAACAGTAAGCATGTCTCTGCACCTTGTTCCATATTGGTTTGGGGATTCTAAAATTTGGAGAGCCAAAGGCTGTCTCTACTATAGATACCCTCTTGCCTGGCATCCTTTCCTTGGAATCTCCCTAAATAAAATATAAAGACTTGCAAAGGAAACCAGAGGTTAATGTAATTTTTTTTACCCCATCTAAGTTTATCTATCTAAGCTATCCATATATCTATATACCCCTTGGCTATCCATGGAACCAAGTTAAGAAACCAAGTTTGTTTGATTAAAAAAAAAAAGCAAACTGATATCTTTGAACTATAAAATATAGATTTTAAAGTGTGGTTTAACAGAGGACTATCACGATTCATGGATCCCCCTCTTATTCTGTTTCTGTTCTGACATTTCAGAGCTGGAAAGGATATCCAAAGTCATCTCGTCCAACCCATAGCTAAACAGTAATTCCTTCTAAAGCATCCAGCTGAACTCAACAGATTTTTTAATTAAGTTTGTACTATGTGGAAGGCCCTGGGGATAAAATGGGGACAAAAATGAAAGTAGTTCTGTCCTCAAAGAGCTTGCATTCTACTTGGAGATTCAAAATGTCCTCAGAGAAGTCCATATAATGCAAGATCATTTTGGGGATGGTGTTGAGAACACCAGTAAGGATAGGGCAAGAGTAGAGAAATCAGAAAAATAAATATCTCCAGTCATGGGACCCTCCTCTCCTGGCTCCCGAGGTGGGCTATTCCAATTTCGGGTAGCCATCATTCTTGCCACACTCTCTAATCATATGGACAGAAGTTTGATCATAGAGTCATAGTATTGTCAGGATGTGAATAAGGTTTTTCTTGGGTGATCTCCAATAAAAATGACTAATGAAATGAATACTCAAGATAAATAAAGAGCTAGTAAGTGATCACCTATTTGCCCTTGATGGGTTTGAGTCACCTGGCTCTGCTTAATTATATTCTCAAGAGCTGGTATTTATGATCACTGAGGCACTGGTGCTGATATTTGAAGGGGGTTAGAGAATGGGAGAGGTGCTGAATACTGAAAAGTAGCAAACAGGGGTCTCTGCTGGTGCTGAGGCGGAACTTGGGTGTTTCACCCTGCTGAGAACCAGGAAGTAGACTTGAGTAGCAGTGGTCCAGGTGGGGGAGGGGAGTAGGCTTGTCAGAGCTAACAACCACAGCACACAAAGTTTTGCTGTCTGGTTAATTAGCAAGTTGGCCTGGGGTTATCTACAGACCAGGGAGCAAGCCAGGCCAGGTGAGTGAAGAACCTGTCCTTCCTTAAACCGAAACACCTGGGACCCCCTAGAGCGTGGGACATTATAGCTTGGAAGTAGGGAGGGCCCCACTGTGAAAGGGAGTTAAAAGAAAAGTAAAAGACAGGCAAGATGAGCAAGCAGAGAAAGTTGAGAACCATAGAAAGTTTCTTTAGCAACAAAGGACTCACTGGTTGATGTCCTAGACCAATGACCTATCTTTGACATAAGTGACCTTTAAAAAGGGAATAAAATTGCTTTTTAGTGAATAGATTCTATGGGTAGCAGGGCCCGGGCATTCCTGTGCCCATCTGCACTTTCCTTTTTCCTTCTCTCTTTTTCTGAGTTTTTGTCCTAGATCTTGAAAATAATGGTTAAAATAATTAAGAATTTTTGTAAACAAAATTTTCTCCCAGGCTTTTAACTCACATTCTGTTTGTTATTATTGTCATTATTATATTATAGTTATTTTAACTAAAGCATTTGAATGCTTCAGGTTACAGCCAACCAAGGACTTTTGACTGAGTCCTGCTGAAATATGCTGGAATTCCTAGGAGACTTTCTCTTCTGAACTGTGAATGGTCCAATAGCAATTTACAGCATTAAAGCTGATGTCACTCAGTAACTGAGGGCTTTTATTGCTAGTAATGCATCAGATAAACTGGGGAGAGTGAGAGAAGTAATGTTCTTACAAACAATAACTGGGATATTAGACTCTATAGACAACTTTTGATTATTTGGGTTAATGGAGGGGGCAGACTTTTTTCACATTATTGCTAATAACAGTGAATTGCATTTGTCTTACAAAAAGTTTGCAAAGAGTTTATCAGGCCTGTCATGAACTCTGCATCCAGCCAAAGACTGGCCTCTCATGCTTGGAATGCGTGCTCTCCTCCTCTTTCAGGGGAGAAGCCCCTGCCAGGGGGCTCAGCTCAGTTGTCTTCTCCTTCCTGAAGCTTTCCCTGTCCCTTCTCTTATCAGTACCCTCTCCCTCCTGAAATGACTTTGCTTTGATTTCTCTAGGTAGAATCCCCCTAGTGGAATGTAACCTCCTAAGGGCAGGCACCATTTCAATGGTGGGGGTGCCTTTGTATCTGCAGGGTCTTAGCATAGAGCCATACACATCATGGTGACTTAGTAAGTGTCTGTCGAGTTGAATTGAATGGACAGATGAATGATCCCAAAGGAAATATTTTCATAAACATTGACATTTGATGTTGGAATAAGTTTTTATATGTTAATTTGTAACATATCATTTTGCATTATTCCATTACATATTATAATATATTATATTGTATATAATAAATATCAATGTTTAAATATTATATACTATACATAATTCTATAAATTATAAATTTCTAATAATAGACATCAATTTAGAGATATCTCCTCAAATATTCATACAGACTGTTTGTGCCAACCTGTGATGGAGCCTTCTGAGCTCGTATTGCTTTGATCAGCCACAGTTGGACACACTATACGCTGACCCCAATATCATGATGTCATTTTGGTCCTCTTTGATTATGAAGGACAACAACAAATGAATATTATACATTAATATAGCAATATATTATATTATACATTGATGTATCATACATGAATATATCAATATACTATATGATACATTATTAATCATTATAATACATTAATAATCATTATTAAATAATACTGTGAATAATAAGGTATATTCCTTGAGAGTTCCTTTATGTTATTTGTCATTTTTGTCTTTGGTTTTCAGCACCTAGCAGGAGAGTGTCCAGAACTTAGCAAGCACTTGGTAAATACTGATTAATTGATTAGACATGTTTGGTGTGGGAGAATTGACTTTAATGAAGCTATACTGTATAGACCTGGTTCAGTGGGACCTGGAAGCTGTCCTCTTATTTTTTTTTTTTCATTTACATCCCCTTTTCATAATGTGGCCTTAGATATTTTCAGGTGGTTCACCAAGTTTATGAGTAAGGAGGGGTCAATCACAACATCTAGCCATGGTCAATATAAAGGGATTCTGAATCCATTGATGCCAGTCTGAGTCAGGAATCAGAAATTGTGGCTCAGTATTGTGGGATAGTTAGCTGCCCCCTCCCCTGTCCCTTGATTCAGTGTCTTATTATTAAGATTATTGTAACCACTTGTCACAGGAGGCTCATGTGGCCTAGAACAGGAAGAAATGACCACAAACTGTCCCAGGCCTAGAGAACAGCATGCACACTATATTCCAGTGATTCAGGCAGACAGGGAAGGGAGGTGTCTAGGTTAAGAGCCAGGCACACTCTCAGGGTACTTCACTCAGAAGTTTAGCTCAATTAAACAGGCATTTTTTGATCCTCTCCTACGGTGTGAGGTAAATAACCAAGCTGAAACAGCCATGGCTCTCAGTGGGCTTATATTCTACTGTAGGGAATCCACCCGCACATGGGATAAATAAATAGACATTTTAGGGCCAAGGGCACTCACAAGTGAGATCATCAGAAAAAGGTCTCTGGCAGGTGACAAGAGCTGTATCCTTTTGAAGGAAGCTAAGTATTCTATGAGGGAGAGAGGAGGTGGGAAAGTAATATCAGCATGGGGGACAAGGGGAACAGACTGGACAGAAGAATGGAGGAAAGACACTGATTGCCAGGTATGGCAAGTAAGCCAGTTTGATTGGAATTTCGAGTTCGCGAAGGGAAGTAATAGGAGATCAGCCTGGAAAGCCGGGTTGGAGGCGGATAGTGAAGAGATTGACATGCCAAACGGGAGCTTGTCTTCCCTCCTAGAGGACGAGTAGAGATTTCTTGGATGCTTCTTGAGAAGAGCAATGACACGATCAGACCTCTGTTAGGAATATGGATTTCGTGGTTGTATAGAAGGGGGATTGGAAAGAGGAAAATCTGGAGGTCAGGAGACGAATTAAGAGCCTATAGCAATAGGCCGAGGAGAAGCACTGAGGGTCTCGGGATGTAGAGTGCAAAGGACGTTAGATCTGGAGCCAAGAATACCTGGGTTTAAATCCTGCTGATTCCCTTTGCTGTCTGTGTGATTGTGGTCAAATGACTTTTTTTTTTTTTTAAGTGAGGCAGTTGGGGTTAAGTGACTTGCCCAAGGTCACACAGCTAGTAAGTGTTAAGTGTCTGAGGTCGGATTTGAACTCAGGTACCTCCTGACTCCAGGGCCGGTGCTCTATCCATTGTGCCACCTAGCTGCCAGCCAAATGACTTTTTAACCTCTCTGGCCTTCGGGGCTTTCATCTCTAACAAGGAGAGACGTGGACTGGGTGGCCTCCAAGACCTTTTCCAGTTCTAAACCTGTGATCCTGTATCTTAAACGGAGAAGGGACACCAGCCTCGGGAGGCCTTGTTCAATGACTTCCCTGGAGGGTGGATACAGTAAATGAAGAACAGTCTAAGACTTAATAGAGTCATTATTGGCAAAATTAGAAACTTATCAGTAAGCTAGTATGCAATATTTGTTCTAAGCTCTAGGATTTCTCTGTCTCTCTGTCTCTTTCTGTCTCTTTGTCTCTCTCTGTGTCTCTGTCTCCTTGTCTCTCCATCTCGGTCTTCCCCTATCTGTCTTTGTCTTCTACAATGACCCATACTTGAATTACATCAGGCCTTTAGATATTTGTTTAGAGAAGTATGACCCCAATGGCTCGACCCCCAGTGAAGAAAACTAGAGATTGTAGAGGGGCAGATACAGCCTGGATGTGAAGAAAAACTTCCTACCAAGTATTGCTGTCTCAAAGTGGCGTTTGCTGCTCCAGGTAGTAATGTGCTTCCCGCCCTGGAACCTTTGCAGCTGAGGCCAGCCGAGGCCATGTGGACAGAAGGGCCTCTTGGCCAGTTGCAGGCTGGACTGCATGGCCTCAGAGAGCCCTTCCTGCTCTGAGATCCTGTGACTTTGTACTGACTTACGCCTTTCCATTTATGAAGTGCTTCTCCAAAGCGGCAGCAGAGTCACAAACTACCTTTTCTGTGGCCCTTCTGAGCACTTTTGACAAAGTCTCCTGTTCTGAAAAGTGCTCATCAGACTCCCTTCCTGAGATCCAGGTTTCCTCCTGTGGCAGAATCCACTACACACATTGAGGAGAATTAAGAAGCTATAGTCTTATAACTAATATTAAGGAGATTGTGATAATAATAATAATGACATTTAGACTTTAAGGTTTGCAAACCTCTTTACAAGTACAATCTCATTTAATATTAACTTTATTTTGCAAATGAGAAAACTGAAGCAGGCAGAGGTTATATGACTTGCCCAGGGTCACAGAACTAGTAAGTGTGAGAGGCTGGATTTGAATTCAAGTCTTCCTCATCCCACATTCAGCACTCTATCCACTGTGCCACCTGGCTGTGGTGGCACATACCTGCCACTCTTGCTCCTGAGACTGCTAGATTGTTTAAGCTGTGGAATTCTAGGGCACCAGGGCAGCTTGGTTTTAGCCAGATGGGTGTTCTCAGTAAGTCCGGTACCAATATGGCCAAGCCCTTTGAGAATGGTGGACCACAGCACTGCCTAAGGAGGGGTCACAGACAGAAGGTCGAAGCTCCGAACCACTATCATTAGGGGGATTAGGTTCTTCATGGATGGCTGCTTTTCTATCTTAGGCAAGATACAAAGATTCAGTCTCAAAAAACGAAACGAAATATAGGAAATGAAAGAGGAGTAGATGGATCTCATCGCCTCTTGATCATAAAAAAATAAATTTGTGGTTTTTGACAACACAAGGCCTTAACACTTACCAATACAAACAAAATTTAAGGTACCCAAAGCATCTAGATAGCTACATATGCCAGAACATCCACTAATTTTTCATCAACTGTCAAACAATTCTTTGTACATTACTGCCTTAAAAGACTTTTCTTGTACATGACTGATAGCATTTTTCCATATTGATTTTCTTTTTGTCATCTTCAGACCACATTTCAAACCTCATTAAAGCCCATTTCGTCATTGCTCAGACTTCATTAGTTATGGCAGCATCTCAAAATTATATTTTCTCTGTGAATGTTATTATTGTGGTTGCCAATCCATTATAAAAATAATCAGACGGAGGGGGAAGAACACAGGAAAGACGAAGACTCTTTGGGCAGGAAAAGTGAAGGCAAAGAAGGGAATATGTTAGAAATCGATAAGATCATGAATGGTGTTGATTAAGCAACCTTTTTTTTCTTTTTGGGCTATTCCTGTGATTTCATTGGTGTAGGGAACTCCTGGTATGGTAACTTCCTCTACCAGTGCAGGTCAGTACCTGCTTTGTAACTTACAGTATAGAGAGTTACTGGGGCCAAGAGAGGTTAAATGAATGTTATCATCTTCATTATAGTGGACATTTATATAACACTTTAAGCTTTATAAAATGAAGTCATCTCTTTTTATCCTTACCACAACTCAACAAATTGGGTTTTATCATTATCACCATTTTACCAGTGAAGAAACTCCATCTCAGAGAATTTGGGATTGTTAACCAGTGGCATCATTTGGTGAAGGGCACCCTTTGAAACTATAGCAAAGTAGGTTTTGGACAAATAAGAAGTAAGTGTAAGCTCAGTTTGGAGCCAAGAGAACCGAGTTCAGACCACAGTCCCTGGCACTTACTATTGGTGTGACTTTGGGCAAGTCTCTTGACCTCCCTTGTCCTCAGTAACCTCATCTTTGAAATAAAGGGGTTGACAATTCCAAAGGACTGTTGATAAAAGGTGCTGTCTGTCTCCAAGTAGAGAGCTGGTGGACTTGAAAATTGAAGCTTATTTTCTTCTCTTTCTTTCATTTTCTTGTCCCTCCCCTCAACCTAACCCTTTGAAACATGACTAATGAAAATTTGTTTTGTTTGACTATGTATTTGTAATGGGGATAGTGGGAAAGGGGAGTGAAAGAATTTTGAACTGAAAATGAAATAAAATTGAATTTAAAAAATAAAATAAAATCAGGGGGTCGGACTATAGGTCCCTCCTTGGTTCCTTCTACCTCTTCTTCCATGAGAATATGACCTCTGTGGGCCTCAGTTTCCTCATCTGTAAAAATGAGGCATTTGGACTAGATTAAGACCTCTGGTCCCTTCCAACTCTCCATGGAAAGGTAGTAACAATTTTCATCATCTCCATTCTCCACCTGCGTAAAGTTAGAGCATCTCCCCTCTCTCTGCCTCAGAATCTGAGGTTCCTGAGGTTCCTGGCCTGTTTAATGCCATTTGGGTTAGTATGCTGTGGTTAAGATGCCTGGGCTTCAGGTGTTTTTACATGTCTTGGGTTTGTGATGATTGGTGAAGTCATTTAATTTCTCTGTGACTCATGCAACTCTCTAAAAATGCAAATTGCAAGGGGCAGCTAGGTGGCACAGTGGATAGAGCACTGGCCCTGGAGTCAGGAGTACCTGAGTTCAGGTCCGGCCTCAGACACTTAACACTTACTAGCTGTGTGACCCTGGGCAAGTCACTTAACCCCAATTGCCTCACTAAAACAAAAAAACCCAACCAAAACAAAACAAAAAAATAAATAAAAATGCAAATTGCAGAACAACTTTCAATCTATATTGGTAGTTTCCTCATTGAAAGCATCAGTAAAATCACAAGTCTAGATCACCACCAAATAAAAAAAACCAGGATAATTTTATACTGTAATATAGAATGTTAGAAGGGATCTCAGAGACCATCTAGTCTAGCACATATATCAATAGGAATTCTCTTTACAATAGCCCCAATAAGTCATCTATCCTCTACTTAAAAAGGTCTAGATATTCGAACCCTCTGCCTCCTGAAGCAGCCCATTCAATTTGGAGGCAGATCTAATTGGAAGGCAGCTAGGTGGTACAGTAGGTAGAGCACTGGGCCTGTAGTCGGGGAGACTCATCTTCAGGAGGTCTAATCTGGCCTCAGACACTTATTAGCTGTGTGACCATGGGCAATCATTTAACTCTGTTTGCCTCAGTTTCCTCATCTGTAAAATGAGCTGGAAAAGGAAAAGGCAAGCCACTCCAGTATCTTTACCAAGCAAACCCCAAATGAGTTCACAATGAGTCAGACACAATTGGAAAAAAAAAACAAACCAACAAGTAATTAGAAGAATTTCCTTACCTTGTACCAAATTTCTTCCCTTAAATTCCACTCTTTGCTCCTTGTTCTGACCTCTGGGATATGACAACCCTTCAAGTATTTTAAGGCAGGTCCCGTCCTTCCATACATAACCACCAACCTACATCTTCTCTTTTCCAGACTAAAGATGTCAATGTCCTTCATAAAAGGTGGTGCTATGATTTCCTTAGTATCTGGTTCAGCGTCCCTCTTAAAATGACTGGTGGCAACCTGCTGGCTTTGGAAAGAACCCTGTCCAAATGGCATATAAGAGGAGCCAGTTGGATAGCTTTACTAGGAGTACCCTTAAGTGTAGAAGAATAGATTAGTAAGAAAGAGGGAAAAATAAAATAAAATAAATTTTTTAAAATTTAAAAATTTTTTTTAAAAAGGAGAAACAGGGCCCACTGTCGTTTCACTGAAGGTAAACAGTTAGGTCAGACTCTTTTCTAGGACAGTTTATACACATTTTCTTTTATAAGGCTAACCAGTGCTTACAAGCTTGTGACTTCTGAACAACTTGATTTTATGCCTCATATGTGGTATGCATGTAAAGGAAAGATTTCCTTTGCTGCATCATTGGGGAAGAACATTAACCAGGGTAGTGTGAGTATGGCTTTGCCCCAAGAGGATCTAATTTAGTTGGGGCTGTAAACACCTTGAACACCTTCAGCAGAAGATACAAGAGAACTTAGCACATAGCAAAGACAGTTAAGATAGGAAGCTGCCGGATAGCTTCTTCCTTCCCAAGTGATCTTCTCTCCCTACATGCCCAATTCTCATAAACAGCAGGATTCTTGTAGTGTCTTGATAACTTTGCCCTTGGGGTATACAACCTGAGAATACTTTGATACTCCTGGATGAACATCTAGTTAGGCATATTTTGTGTAGTCCCCTGCACACTGGTGAGTTTTAGCTCTTGGAAAGAACACTGAATTTGGACTCAGAAAACCTGGGTTTTAGTCTTCATTTCATGTCGGATAGAGTGGCATGTTGCATAGAGAACTGGCCTTAGACCCAGTAAGACCTGGAAGGAAGGAGAGAAGAAAGAAAAGATTGAATGATTGATTTATTAAGTAGCTACTATATGCTAGGCACTTTGCCAAATGCCTACAAATATTTTCTTGTTTGATCCTACCAGTCATGGAAGGTAAGTGCTATTATTATAGTTGAGGAAATTGAGACGAACAGAAGGTTAGGTGCCTTGCCCAAGATCCCACACCTAATGACTTTCTGAGGCTGGATTTGAACTAAGGTCTTCCTTACTCCATGCTCAGGACTCTATCCATTGTGCCACCTAGCTGCCCCTTGTTTGAACATAGGTTCAAATCCTTTGTCTGATATATATTGCTTATATGACCTTGGATAATCCCAACTTCTTGGCTCTCTGGGCAGCTCAGCAAAATTGTAAGTTGCAGAGAAGTTGTGGACCTATATTGGTGGAGGGAGTTTCTTCATTGGAAACCAATAACCAAAAAACTCCAAGAAAATCAAAGAAAGTTTAAAAAAATATATGCTTTGATCTGCATTCAGACTCTATCAGTTTTTTGTCTGTAGATGAATAGCATTTTTCATCATGAGTCTTTTAAAATTGTCTTAGGCAATGATCTATGTCATTCACTGTTGAGCATTTTAGAATTTTGATGTTTCTGTGTACAACGTTATCCTGGTTAAGTTCATTTCATGTAAGATCATGTAAGTCTTTCCAAGGCTTTTTTTCTGAAAGCATCCTGTTTGTCATTTCTCATAGCACAATAGTATTCCATTATAATCAAATACCAGAGCTTGTTCAGTCATTCCCCAATTGATGGGCATTCCCCCCCCCCACACTTTATAAGTCTTTGCCATAAAAAGAGCTGGCTATAAATATTTCCTTTTTAAAAAATCTCTTTGGTATACAAACCTAGTAATGCTATTGCTGGGTCAAATATAGTTTTAAAACCTTTTGGACATAGTTCCAAATTGCTCTCCAGAATAGTTGGATCAGGTCACAATAGTGCATTAGTATCCTGAGTTTTCCACATCCCCTCCAACATTTATCATTTTCCTTTTCTATCACATTGGCTAATCTGATAGGTGTGAGGTGGTACCTCAGAACTGTTTTAATTTGTAATTCTCCAATCAATAATGATTTAGATCATTTTTATATGACTACAGATAACTTTTATTTCTTTTTTGTTTAATCATAAAAGTATTTTATTATTTTCCAGTTACATGTTAAGACAGTTTTCAACATTTGTTTTCAACATCTTTTCATAAGATTTCTAGTTCTAAATTTTTCTCTCTCCCTCCCTTCCCTTCCCCCTCCCCAAGACAAAAGCAATCTGATATAGATTATATATGTAAATCACATTAAACATATTTCTGCATTAGTCGTGTTGTGAAAGAAGAATCAGAACAAAAGGGAAAAACCTCAAAAAAGAAAAAACAAAAACAAAAGTAGAAACAATATGGTTCAATCTGCATTCAGAATTTATAGTTATTTTTTCTGGATGTGGAAAACATTTTCCATCATGAGTTCTTTGGAATTGTCTTGGATCATTGTATTGCTGAGAAGAGCTAAGTCTATCACAGTAGATCATCACACACTGTATACAATGTTCTCCTGGTTTTGCTTACTTCACTCAGCATCAGCTTTGATTTCTTCATCTGAAAACTGCCTATTCATATCCTTTAACCATTTATCAATTGAGGAATGGCTTGTATTCTTGTAAATTTAACTCAGTTCTTTGTATATTTGAGAAATGATTCCTTTATCAGAGAAACTTGATATAACACCCCCCCCCCCCGTTTTCTGCTTTCCTTCTAATCTTAGCTGTATTGGCTTTGTTTGTACAAAAGCTTTTTAATTTAATGCAATCAAAATTTCCAATCTACATTCTTGAAGTTATTTTTTAATTTAGTTTTTAGGTTTCCCTACCTTCAAAAACTCAATTAACTTACAAATCCATTCTATTCATGCTGTCCTTTTTACATAGTACCTTGAAGCAATTTCCTTTCAATTTAATATATTTCTAACATGAGCAATTCAGCTCTTCTTATGAACTGTGTACTAGAAGTAGTGATGCCTACAGGGTAGTAAAAAGCATATCATGATAAAACCATGTTGAGGTGGTTGTGTTCCTATTCATAACCATGGTACCTTGGTCCATATTTGTCCTTCTTTATTGTCTACAATTCTTATATTTATTTCTGTAATAAAGTCAACCGTTTAAGCCATGTAAGTATTCTATATCACGTACAAGTCAGGGAATGATTGTAACTTCAGAACCATTAGACACTTTTGAGGTGACCACAGGCCCATTCATGTAGACATGTTCAAGAGGCAAGTTGGAATAGAATAGTCCTTCTACTAGTAAGATAGAATAATGATATAGAATCTCACTATTGAAAGGGAGTTCAGAGGGTCATCTGACCTTTGCTGAACAGGAATCTCTCTGATCTATAGCATCCCCACAAAGGGTCATCCAGACTCCTCTGGTCTGGATGACCCTTTGGATGCCATTGAAAGGGCATTCACTGCCTCCATTACACTTTTAGACAGTTCTAGTTGTTAAAAAATATTTCCTTGTCATGAGGCCAAATATGCCCCTCTGTGACTTCCATTGCACAAGAGCTAGTTCAGTATAAGGGTAGATAGGACTCTGAGTTAGAAAATCCCAATTCAAAGACTGGACTCCCAACAGATAAGTCTATTGTGAATGTAGGTCCCAAACTCAACACCAAAGTATGTACCAGCTGACCACACAGTGGTAAGTCAGAAAATGTCAGCTCTTCTTCTTCCATCTCCGGTTACAATAATAGATGATTGGAGTTAGAAGGGACTTGAGAGGTCATTTAGTCCTGTAATGGTTTGCCAGGGGTCATACAGGAAATGTTTCTCTGGTTTTGGTACGCATGCTTTTCCCACAATACCATACAACCTTTTAAAGAACAGGAACATTGTATACTGTCCCCTGAACTCGTCATTCCCTCTTCCTCCTTCTCCTTGCATGCTTGCTGTTGCTTATTTTTAGTGTCCCGTTTCCCACCCTCATACCTTTGCATAGGCAGCGCTCTGTGCCTGGAATGGATTCCCTCTTGGAATCCCTAGCTTCCCTCAAGGTCCAGTTGATGTACCACCCCCTAGGAGCAGCCTTTCCTGATGCCCTGAGTTGTTAGTGTTCTCTCCCTCCTCAGATTATCTTCCGTTTCCTCATCTGTCTTCATATTATATCACCACGATAGAATGTAAGATCTTTGAGGGCAAGTTTTTTATTTCCTATCCCTAGCACCAAGCATAGTATAGTTTGGATTGAATTATTTTAGGTGTTCTGTGTCCTGGGGCTGTCTGCCTCCTTATTTTCCTTTCTTTCCATGAATTTTACCCTTTAATTTCTTCTTCTTGTCATGTTTCTGATCTCTGTTCATCTAAATATATGTAAATATTTGAGCATGATTCATATGTGCTATATATATGTGTATATACATATATATTCTTTAACACATTCCAGAAGCATTTTAGCTTGTCTCTATTTATTTTGCATTCTGTCTTTTTTCCTATAAGAACAGGTGGTGTAGCATATTTTCTCAAGGCATATTTCAGATATGAGAAGGAAATAGTCCTCAGGGTTGTTCTATTCTGCTTATATATGTGGAAGACTGAAGCCTTAGCTTGAGCTCTTCATTCTCAGCACCCCTGGCCTGTTTCCATGGCTATTGTCTTACATCCACCTTTCTGTCTGTCCGTCCGTCCGTCCATCCATCCATCCATCCATCTATCTCATTTTTCACATTCTCAGGGTCTATCCAGGGACAACCCAGATCTGGAACCCCTTGAAATGTATCCTTATATTCAAGGGGCTCTTGACCCGCAGAAAGCTCCTGGTTTAGGCCTTCAGTCCTAGCAGAGTAGTCTCTACTCCAAGGTCTAATCTTTATTCCTCAAATGAGGTAATTTGAGAACAATGCTTTCTTTGCAAATCTTAAAGTGCTTGTGTGTGCGTGTGTGCGTGTGTGTGTGTGCGTGTATGTATGTGAGCTACCATTACTATTCCTCTCAACTCTTCTTCCAAGCCCCACAGATAATTAAGAGAAGAAACATGTTGGGTTCAAATCTAGACTCTTCCAGTTATAAGCTTCTGCTTCCTGACTTTGCAAGAGTATCTCCAGATATCTAAAAACTATGTGGTACCAACTTCTTAGTCCACTGTGGTTGCATAAGGAAATGAGAAGGGTGAACAATTCAAATAAGCATTTATTATGTGAGCAAGTCATTTAAACTCCCTGAGTCTTCTTTCCTTATCTCTAAAAAGACAAGTAACATTGTGTGCTACTCATTAAGAAAGTAGTTTCTCCTAGGAACTGACCTATCAACCAAGCCTCGAAGGAAGAAACTAGGAATCCTGAGAGGGAGCTGTGGAGAGGGAATGTATTCCAGGCACATAGCACACATCCTGTGCAATGGTGCGCAGGTAGGAAATGGACAATAAGGAATAGCAATTGAGAGCATTCAGTGTCTAACCCGGCCAACAGAATCTGGCAGAACCCCAAAGTGTGGTGCAAACCAGATTTCAATGTAATTGGGAAATTTACAAAAGAAATGAAAATACAACACAATACAGATGTTAATTTGTGGCCATCCAATCCAATATGTGGTCCATGGGGATCCGTTTCTCTTTGACTTTGACACCCCTGGTATGTATATGGGGAGACAACAAGGGACAGCTATTTGAGTCAGGAAAACCTGGATTCAAGTCCTGTCTCTGGCATGGTTTTGTGGCCATGGATAAGTCATTTGACCTCTTAGTATCCCCAGGTAACTCTCAAGGACCAGAAGTTGTAGAGGATGTGCTCATTTGTGTGGGTGTAGGGAATCTCCAGGCCGGGAGTTTCCCCACACTAATCAAATCATATGCCTGGATTATTGCCCAAAAAGCTGAGTAGGGAGTAGATAATAATGCTTCTGTTACCTATTTCTCATGGCTCCTGCACCGTCAAGTAATTTGTAACCCCTAAAGCCCTGTCATCTGTCTATGAGAATCTTAGCTGGTCAAGAATGAGGTCAGAATTAGGGATGCAGAAGACAAAAAGATGGGGATCCTGAACACTCTAGTCATGCAAGGGGCAGTGTTTGCTTGCTAGAAACATGGAAGTGTGGAAAGTTCTCTGGCCTCAGAGTCAGAAAACCTGGAGGCAAATATGTGTGCCTTCCCTTATTGCCTGTACCACCACGGCAAATCAGTTCTTTTGTATGAGCCTCAGTTCCCTCATTTGTAAAATGGGCACACTAACACCTTTTTTACAGAAAGGCTGTTAGGATACTCAGGTGAGATAATGGATATGAGGTGCTTTGTACAGGGATAGGGTAGGCCAAAAGTCACAATGTTTTAACAACTTTTTGAAAATTATTTTTTCTTTATTTTTTTGCCATTTACGAGGTTTGATTTTTCACATATAATATAAATTCATTTCCTACATATGTATATGTGTGTATGTATATATATATATATATATATATATATACACACACACACACACACACACACACACACACACACACACACACATACACACACACACTGTATATGATGCTATGGTATTGTAAATTAAAAACAAAAAAAGGACTTTTGGCCCATGCTGTACTTATAAATGTTGGCTATTAATAATAGTATGGAGCAGCTAAGTGGCATGGTAGATAGCATGCTGGGGCCTGGATTCAGGAAGACATCTTCCTGAGTTCAAATCTGGCCTCAGATACTTATTTAACCCTATTTGCCTCAGTTTCCTCATCTGTAAGAGTTGGACACAGCTGAAAATAACTGAACAACAAAAATTAATAACAATGAAAAAAGTTCATAACATTCTCATCTTGAGGGTTTTTTGTTTTGTTTTGCTTTTTTTTTCTTCTCTTCTTTTCCCCTCCCTTTCTAAGATAGACTTGTCTTTCCCTTTCTGAGTCTCGACAGCCTTTAAAAAGCCACGTTTGATCCTTCTTGTCCTTTGTCATCATCCAGATCTTCCTCCTGGAAATACAGTAGCCCTGTCATTTCTAGGCTCTGCGAATCTGTTTCTTATTATACTGAATTAAAGTACTTCCTGATCATCAGGACTAAGCTTGTCGGCTATTCTTACCTTTACATACAATTGCCTCATTGTCAGCGAGCAGTAGATCTATCCCAGATTTGACTTTAGATTCTCTGATCTTAATTTGTCCCCTCTGACTTCTTTCATAATGAAGAATCTTTTTGATGCTGCATCATTGTCTGTCTCCGTAGCTGGACAGACATCAGGCACAGAGAGTACATGGAAATGTTCTCCCCCCACCCCACCTTATTCTCACCTTCTATCCTTTGGTTCTTTTCTTTACACCCTCATTAATGATTCCTTTGTCAAATTTTAAGTTCCTATCATAGTAAAAAAGCTTCACCACACCACTGTCTACCTTTCTTTTATTCACGTTTTTCTCTATAAAGAGGAGCCATATTTTCTAAAACTGAACCCAACAGGTTTTTTTATTTTTATTTTTTTATTTTTTTTTGCGGAGTCATGAGGGTTAAGTGACTTGCCCAGGGTCACACAGCTAGAAAGTGTCAAGTGTCTGAGGCTGGATTTCATCTCAGGTCCTCCTGAATCCAGGGCTGGTGCTTTATCCACTGCACCACCTAGCTGCCTTCCCCCCCCCCAACAGGGTTTTAGTGCAGTTCCATTCATAGGCATTTATTAAACCTCTTCTATGTTCCAAGTATTGTGTGAGGCTCCAAGAGTATGAAAGCAAAGACAAAGGAGTCCCTTGCCTTTCATTTGCTTTTGTGTGTGTGTGTGTGTGTGTGTGTGTGTGTGTGTTGGAATTTTGGAGCTTATTCTATTCAGGAGAGACTAGGGTGGGAAAATTCCATAACGAGTTTACTTCCATTAGTATATACACAAAGCACTCTGCTTCTGCAGTGCCTAGCACAGTGCCCATCATGGAGCAGCTGCTTAACAAATGATTGCTGAATAAATTAAAGAATGAGTAAAGAGAGTTTACTCTCCATTCATACTGCCCTCTTTGGGAAATCAGGATTGTGAGTCACCCAAAGGACAATGGTGGGCGTAAATAGGTTGCAGCATATAGCCAATTAAGAATTATGTGCAAAAAGTGGCAGAAATAATATCATCAAAAGATATATGGTAAGAAAAGGATGTAGGGTCAGGCTTATAGCAAGAGATGGGGATGAAAAATGGACAACCTATACTTTAAAAAATTGACAGCCTACTTTTGAGGCTGCAGATGCCAATAGTGATGATCCATTTATTTATTGAAAAAAAACTTACCGAGCAATTTCTTTTATGCAGAGAACACTATGCTAGGTGCTGGGGGAAACAAAAAGTTTAAGTAAGACACAGCCCTTGCCGTCATTGTCCAGTAGATTTTGGCATATACATGAATGGTATACTATTGACACACAGTGACACATACATACATAAATATAACCCAGAAATAATTTTTAAAATTGTGAAGTGGTCTGTGACATTAGAAGGGAGAAAGATCATTACCACTAAGGAGAGATCAGGGAAGGTTTCTTGAAAGAGGTAGCATTTTGGCTGGGATTTTTCCGATTTCATCAAAGGAAGGAATAGTGGAAGCCAGGAACATTCCATGCGATAACATGAAGATGGAAACACTCAGGCCTTGTCTAGAGGACAATAAGTGCTCCAGTTTGGGAAGATCATAAGTTACATGAAAAGCAATACTTCAGTAATACAGACGGGTCTGGTATTTCGTCAGTGCGGATGTTCCTTCCAAACATGCAGACCCCGACCTGTCTGCATCTCCTTATCCTATGAGAATATTATCTGTGCCCTCCCATAAACCCCTACAGCCAACACATTAGCTGGTAGAGGAGAGGGCTTTCCCTAGCTCTTCTGCTATTACTTCAGTACCAGAGTAGCCTGTGCTATGTCCATTTTCTAAACCTCACCCTCACTATAAGCCCAATCCCCTACTTCCTTTTCTGATCATCTATCTTTTTGATGTTGTTTCTGCCACTTTTTGCACATAATTTTTAATCGGCAATGTTTTGCAACCTATTTACACTCACCATTGCCCTTTGGGTGACTCACAATCCTGATTCCCCAGAGACCACGGTGTTCTGTGATTCACAGCCGTGCGACATCATTGAAAGAATGTTGGCATATATGTGAATAGTACACTACTGACACACAGTGACACACGCGTACCATAAAAAAAGAATGGATGTTTATTTCCAGGAGAAGGATGGGGTCATTGAAAGCCCTGTGCAATTCCTAAAAGCAATCTAGCCCACTTCTCTCTTCCAGTTCAATTCTGAGTGCAGTTCATCATCCACTTACATTATCTACCCAAGATAAGACATATTCTGAATATATATCCCAAGGATAGCAATGACAGAAAAGATGCCTTATATATACTAAAATATGCACAAGAAACTTTTCTTAATTAAAAAAACCCCAAAATGACAACCCGACAACAAAATAATTACCCATCAGTTGGGACACAGACTCAGCATGTGATGTTTTAGGGGCCCCCTGTTGGTGACTGGGTGCTGCCACTCAATAGTCAGGTCTCACTGATGAAACAGGAAGAGAGCGACATCTCTCAGAGGACAGCTATATACTGTCCTATATACAGTTCTATACTTCTGATGAAAATCTGAGGTTGTTATGTCCAGTTTCCTTGCCACAAACTGATGAGACCTTCATCTTCCTGCTTATAGCAGTGAAGTTTCCATCATTGAGTGCATAATCAATGACATGTCTCCTTGTACTTGTGATTCCTCATTAAGAAATTCCCAGATGGGCCTCTGTCTCTAAGACTTTGGCCAACAGTTACAGTTGATGAACTTGGAAGAGTTGCTCCAGATGCCTAAAAAATATCTGACGATAGCTTCTTAAGTGTCTTGTTGCTTCATCAGGCAGGCAGGATGATTCCAGATGAGTAACATTTGGGGTTTAGAGTCAGCATGGGACATTGAGTAGAGTGTTGGGCTTGACGTCAGGACTCCTTGTGTTCAAATTTCTCCTCTAACATTAGCTTCCCAACTTTGGCCCAGTCATTTAAACTCTCCAATACAATTCAACAAGACTATTAAGACCCATGCTTTGAGCCAGGGATTATGCTAGGCCCTGGGGATATATAAAGATAAAAAGAAACAAATCTCTGCCCTCACAGAGATTACCTTCTCCTGGAGGGAAATAATATGTAGACAGACAAAAATATATGCACAATAATTGATTTTGGATGGAGGAGAGGGCTAACACTTTTGGGGGAGGAGTCGAGAAAAGGCCTCATAGGAAGTGGTGCTTGAGCTGAGTCTTGAGTGGCAGTAAGAATTCTAAGGGGAACAGAAGGAGAGAGCATTTCAGGCATGGGATTCGGCCTGTGCAAAAGCCTGTACTTCAGGCAATTCCCTAGGCCTCTTCTTCTGTTGATGGGTTGTGTGTGATCTGAACTGATGGAGGGAGTTCTCAGTACTGAACTCCATGTTTAATGCAGATTGTTGGTATATATGAATAGGGTGAAATTCAGTTCAGTTGAAGAGAGTGAAGTAGATTAAGTGGGGGAAATGGGGCATTCCGGTAATGAGTCTTTGGAAAAGGATCTCAGTGGCCAATCATGTTGGAAGGAGAAAGGGGAAAAGATGGACAGCTGGGGAAGGTCTCCAGAACTGTGGGTGTGTTATCTGTGGAGGATTTACTGGAGGACCCAGAGGAGAAGGGATGGATGGGCTGTGGTCATTCTACGGGAGGCACCTGCGTAGATGAGATCACAGAGCCAGCCATTGAGGTCTTCATGTAGATTTTCTGATTTAGTGCCACATGACTTGAAATGGAACTTGTTTTCAGTAAGCCATCTTTTAGTTCCTTCACCTGTTCTAGCTGTGTTAAAGTCAAAAGTAATGTTTAGGGAGGGGAAAATCACAAATACAATTCATAAATACTTTTTTAAAAAAATAGAGCTCCTACTTGAATAAAAATTCTACTTAGAAATGTAGCTTATCATTGAAGGAAAAACTTCTGGGATTGGGTATAAACTAGTTTTAGAAAAGAAATCAAATATTATAGAATTTGAAAATCTAATTTGGCACCCATTGGATTAATGCCCTGTAAAATCCCAAAGTCTGAATTCAGTTTACAGTATATTTGACTTAATTTTGTTGTTTCTTTTCCTCCTTCCCAACCCCCTGCCCCTTATACGTTTAAATCCTGGTGACTTTTCTTTTTTATAGATTTACACAGTTAGGACTGAATTTCTAAAGAGGAAAAAGTCCAATTTTTTATGTTTTTTTTTCAATTGACACTCTTTATTTTTGACATCACTACTCCTTCCTGATAGAAATATTCCTGCCCACAGAACTTCTCCTCTAACAACAAAAAGTCATTAAACACAATAAATCACCCAGGAGGAGGGACCAAGTCTGATAGTATATATCTACCCTAGGCCATAGCTAGAGATCAGCCATGCACTGACTTTACCAAAAAGAGGAAGGGATGTTTCTTCTAACCACAATTGGTTGCTTTATTTATTCTTATTTCTTGTATCTTTTAGTATTGTTTTCCTTTAAATTATTGTGGTCATTGTGTCTGTGGCCTTCTTTGATGTGCTTTCTGTTACAGTGAACTTCTTAGAAGAGGTTCTGGGCCAGTTGAGTTCTGGTGACTTTGTCCGTATAATATCACCCGTATACATGTTTTGCTTACAAATGAGTAGAATTCCAACAATCCGGCATGTAAAACCAAGGTTGATAAAAGCCCTTAAAATATTTGTATAATAATGGGCCCTTGCTTTTAAAATAGGTGCCAGAGTAGATAGAATAGAATTTGATTTTTACTTCTGCTGCACAATGGTAATTCCCTCCAAAAACATGTCAATATGCAGTATATTTAAGGTGATGTCAGCAACAATTCTTTCATTGCTTAGAATAATGCAATAAAGAACTATCAACCAATTTCTACTTTCTTGAGTTTTGAACTTTTCCTACTCCTGTTCATGAAAGCAACTCATTTTCTTCCATACTTTGTGTTGAATGCCTATCAATGTTTGAGGGAAAAAATTTTTTAAAAAATGATCTTGCCACATAAATAACATTTTCTAGGATTTCTGTGCTGTTCCCCAAACCCTTTGCATTCCTGTGGCTTTTAGAAAAAAGTTATTGAAAAAGAAACAAAATGGCCTTTCATGACTATTTTCTAAGTAGGGTGAGATCTTTGAAATTCTATGACATTGCCTGATACAAAATCATAGATTATACTGGGATCCAGTCACTTAATCTGTTTTCTGAAACAGAACGGTGACCATTGTTGATCTGAACCAGAGAAGAACATCAGTATTGAAATATTTGTATTTCATACTAATATTACTATTAAAAGGATATAAATAAAAACATTGTAAGATGTACTGTGATTGGAGGAATTCATGACACATAGCAATGAGAAAATGAATGACTGGTGTTTGGAATCCAAATATCAACTGGGCTTACTCTTATGAGAATGACCTTATTTGTCTTTACATATGTTAAATGCCATGAATTTCAAATTGCACACACACACACACAAATAATGTGTATTGTTCTGGAAATAAGAGAAATATATGGAAGCACTGAATTGCTATGGAAACAATAGCCCACCCTCATGGAGCAGTGAGAAAGAATGCTGAATTTGAAATCCTAGGACCTGAATTCAGATAGAGACTTCCCTCTTACTACCCGTGTGACCTTGGTCAAGTCCCTTTACCTCTTTAGGCCACATATCCTCCTCTATAAAATAAGGGCATTGGGTTAGTTCATCTCTGAGATTTCTCATGCCAGCTTGTCCATGGCTTCATTACCGTCTGCAGGTTCAGTGTCAGAATTCTTCCACCGACTTCAGCAATTTGATATTATGAGGGTTAGATATCATAGCTCTCGCCTCTCTCTCTTTAATCTGTAACAGAAATCATTAGAAGATTCTTGATAATTCTAGGGATACATGGTCTGGTCTCTCCCAAGAGGCTTGGCTTTCAGCCTTTTCTTTCCTATACAACATCATTTATTTGCTTGTTTATTTTTGGATGCAGTGGGGTTAAGTGACTTACTCAGGGTCACACACCTAGTAAGTGTCTAATGCGGGATTTTAGCTCAGTTTCTCCTGATAACAGGGCCCGTGCTCTATCCGCCATACTACCTAACTTCCCCTACACAGTTTTAGCAAAAATAACATTAAACTTAATCAGGATGTCTCTCTCTTCCCCTCTTTTTTGGGGGTTTCCCTACATACCTTCAATAGTATCAAACCAGGAGCTGGTTTCTTGCATAACCAGGTTTTAGCTGAAGAGGCAGAGTGGTATTATTCTTGGTGGAGTCGGAAGAGACTTGGGATGAAATCTTGCCTCATCATTCTACCACAGAAAGTCTCTGAGCCAGTTTTGAAATCTTTAAAATAGTGTTTGATAGCATTTACCTCACAGGATTGATTTGAGGTCAGAATGAGACTGTATATGTAAAACACTTTATAAAAATTAAAGCCTGGGCAGCTAGATGGCACAGTGGATAAAGCACTGGCTCTGAAGTTGGGAGGGCTTGAGTTCAAATCTCACCTCAGACTAGTTGTATAACCCCAATTACCTGAAACATCTGGGGCCATCTCCAGTCATTCTGAGATATATTTTGCCACTGGACCCAGAGTGGTGACCTTGCACAGCCCTCCCTCACTTAAATCCAATTCAGTGTAAGTCATGATATCACTTCAGTGTCATGGTCCTCTTCAAGAACAAAGGATAAACAACCAAAAAAGTTAAAAATTCTGTACAGATATCTATTATCATTATTATTTTTAAATTTTTCTTGCCAAACACTTTTCTTGATAGCACTTCCTCCTCAAAACAACACACACACACACACACACACACACACACACACACACACACACTCACTCACTCACTCACTCACTCACTCTCTCCTCTTTCTTCTCTCTCTGTCTCTGTCTCTCTTCTCCCCCTGCCTACCCTTAGCCTTACACTGAAGATTAAAATAAGTTTCTTTGCTGAAGGAGTCCCGGAATAAATTTCAAAGTTAGATTTTACCAAAGATTTATTTTTTGTATAATTTTGAATGTTACAGATGTCATAGTTACACCTTGGTCCCCTTTTGTCCCCAAACAGGACCACATTTTATAAGATGTCAGGGAAGAGGATGGAATAAGCATTTATTGAGCAGCCGTACTGTGTGTCAAGCCTTGTGTGATCATGTGTTACAAATGTCATTTCAGTTTATCCTTACAGTTCTGGGGGGTAGGTGCTATTATTATCCCCATTTTACAGTTGGAAAAACTAAGGTAGGTTGAGCTTAAATGATTTGCCAAGGGTTTGAATGCAGGTCTTCCTGGCTCTGGCCCTGGCACCCCAGCCACTGCATCACATCTAGCTGTTGCTAGAGGTTCACTGGGCAACACAAGCATCATTGACTTAGAACTGAAAATAATTTTAGAGTTTATCCACACTAAGCCCTTTATGTTACAAATTAGGAAAGTGAGGCCCATAGAGGTTAAGTGACTTGCCCAGGTTCTCATAGGTTGCAAGTTGCCAAGGTAGGATTTGAACCTAGCACCTCTAACTTTGAACCCCCCATTCCTTCCATTGCACCCTCATTGTCCAACCTGTGGCTCAGAGAAACATACTGATATCAGTGTTGTATTGTTATTGAAATACTGTATGAAGCAGAAAGTGAAACAAGTATGTTATTTCTAAAAAGAACGGTTTTCTTAATGTTCTATGGGTGAGATAAGTGATATGGAAGGAAGATTCTTTCCTGAGGTCTTCCTCCCAGTCACTGGCTTATTCTTTTGTTGCTTAATTCACATTTATTGAGCACCCATGAGATATGCTGCACTGTTGGTCCTAATGGAATTCCTATAGGTCTTTTTGTTTGGGGGCTAAATTAATACTAAAAAAGTCAGTTGTTCACTTTGACCTTGATTTCCTTATCTGTTAAATGACAACTCCCTGGCTAGAGACTGGACCTCTAATCATTGGTAAAGGGAACTCTTGTGGAAACACCCTCTGCCAGTGTCAGGCAGCATTATCTCTCTAAGTCAAACTTCGGGAGTTGCCTCAAGCATCAGAATGCTAAATGATTCTTCAAGGGCCAAAGCTCATGCCAGCTCTTTTGGTTCCCATTTAGCACTGGCCGAAAAGCTGCTGCTGATTGCTTACCCTCTCAGGGAGGAGGGAGTGGAGGAAGGGAGGAAGGGATAAAATGGGGGACTCAAAACTTTAAATACAAATGTTTATTTTTTAAAAAAGAAAAAGCTGACCAAGAGTGAATGCTGACATGGCGAATTAGAAGCCAAGATTTCATCTGCCTGAAACCTGGGTAGTCGAGATCAGGTGAGATGTTCCTGTGAACATGGGAGTGGGTTTGGCCTGTACGAAGCGCTAATCTTGACCTCTGTCCCTCTGAAATATCACCTTATTGGACCCAGTGTGAGATCTCCAATTAGAGGGCAGAAAGGCACCCTCAAGTGGAGGGGAAGGAGGATGCGGTCCACAGGACCGCAACCTGAAGTCACTATTGGAGATACCAAGTTAAAGGGAAAACAGCCCCTGGCCTCAAGGATCTGATGTTCTAATGGAGGGAGACAACACTTGCACACGTAAGTGTATGTAGAATAGATACAAAAACGAGTGCACTGTAAGATCTGGGGCAATCAGGCAAGGCTTCATGCAAAAGGCTGCCCCTGAATTGAAGTTTGAAGGCAAACAGGAGCATTAGGAGGTAGAGGACAGGAGGGCATCCACTCCAAGCATTGGGAACTTTGCACAAAGGTACATACGGTGACGGGAGATGGATTGTCTTGTGTGCGGATAAACTAATAGGTCAGTGTGGCTGGATTGTAGAGTTTGAGGAGGGAAGTAAAGTGTAAGAAGACTGGACAGGTAGAAAGGGTTGTAAAAAGATTTTAATGGCAAACTGAGAAGTTTATACTTGATCTTCTGGGCAAACTGTAGCAGGGAGCCATCAGATTTTTGGAGCAAGGGGAGTGGCACAATCAAAGGAAGTCTGTTTTGGCAGCTACCACTTGTAGATGGATTGGAGAGGAGAAAGCCTGGAAGTAGAGAGATCAGTGGGGAAGGTCTTGTAACAGTCCAGGTGAGAGGTGATGAGGCCGTGAAGCCGAACTTCAGTTGTGCAGCTGGACAGAACAGCATGGCTACAAATGATGTTGTGAAATAAAGTCAGTAACCAGAGACATGATGCTCAATCATTGGCCAAGGTATGGACCACAGTAAGCCAGAAATTGAGGCCCCTCTCACCAATGTGTAAAGAAACCTGACGAAAGCTGTGCTGACTTTTTGCTGCCAAATTCTAACCTCCTTAAGAGTTACCTGGGCAATGATACTGAAGGCTTTCTCGGGTTTTTTTCTTAAGCTCATGGATTTGCAAGAAGACAGGAAGGCAAAGGGCAGAGTTGCTGGGCAGTGGTACCCATGATGATAATAACCATAATGATAATAATAAATGGCATTTATATAAATACTTTTATATGTTATCTCATTTGAACCACACACTATCCCTTGAGGTAGGTACTAGAGGTATTACCCCCCATTTTACAAATGAAGAAACTGAGGCTCACTGAGGTTAAATTATGTGATCATGGTTTCACAGCTAGTTCTGATTAGAGGATTTGCACCCAGGTCTTCCTGATTCCAAGCCCAACACTATCCACAATACTGTTTTGTCAAGAGTAGGATGCACCAGCATAAGTAGCTACCACAGGAGACGATCAAGAGAAACCCTCCTGTCCTAACTTCTGTCTCTCACTCCTCAGCTTCAGTAGGTGTCAGTTGTATAAGCCATGTATGTATACACATGTCTGTGTGGTTGTTTTGCGTGTGCCTGACACAGAGTACTCCCACATCACAATGACATTTTATGATGATGACCTGTTTGGTTTTGATAGGGGTGGGGTTCTGTGTGTGTGTGTGTGTGTGTGTGTGTGTGTGTGTGTGTGTGTGTATTTTATACATAAGGGCTTCTTTGGTGCAAACTGAATGGAAAAAAAAATCTCTAAGTCTTCTCTAAGAGAATCATGTTTTCCTTGCTGCACCATGATGAATGTCACAGTTGTGCTGGGCAACCAGAATAGATCACATTGAACATCCCCTGAGCTCCGTTTGCAGACAAGTCGTATCTCCACGATGACAAAATTCCCACAAGATTTTGAATTATTAATGCCTTGGAATCTGCGGGATTCAGCAGATACGTTCAGGGTTATTGATGGCAAACTTTATCCCTTTTATTTCGGAGACACATAATGAAATCGGGAGTCCCTCAAATAACCATGCTTAGTGTGGAGGCTAATTTTGCCG